>NC_044279.2:84145496-85379782 GCF_004027225.2 Strigops habroptila | reverse complement strand
AGTAGAAAACCCCTATAGTCTTGCATAAATAATGATAAATGGAAGTGGTCCCACAGTCTCCCAAGATAGAAATACCACAGTAGACATGAGGAGAACAGAAATGGGCTCTTCTCTGCTTTTTATTTCATCTAATCAAAGTGGAAATGTTAAAAAGTCATTGTCAGCAGTCGGTGATAGATAACAAGTGGACTTGATAGGTATTTTCTGTCCTCAGCCTTGGGAAGCAATGGTTGTCAGTGCCCTCCCCGTCTCCTTGAGGCACCACACAATGCCTGTCTGTCTCTGGTTTGTAGACCCAGAACATTCCAGTGCTGAGCAGACCTTGCTCCGCAGAGGTAATAACCTGGTCAGCCATGCAGCTGAAGGATCAACTTTAAAGGAGAAATTAGGAACAATTGCCAGCACTGTTGTGTTTCAGCCTCATGTGAAGACTTCCACTGCCTGACCATTTGCCCTTGACATGAGCACCAAAGGCAGGAGGGGAGGTTGACGGGCACTTGCTTAAATCTCGTAAGGTAAGCTGGCTTTGAGAACAGTGCGGATTCGCCTTTCAGGTTACCTAAAACCAAATACCACATAATTAAGTATCTGATCTTTCATCCTTCCCTCTTTTCCTGGGCCATGAGGACACCCAGTGTTTCTGGGAGGAGGAATGCAAGCATCTTCACATCTGGGAGTTGCCCTGCTATGAGTGAAGTTCTTGTGCAGAAATAGCCAGATTCTGAGCAGACAACATTTTTAGACGGAATTTTATGAATAACATTCTTGAAAAGGTGATATCAGAGCAGAAAATAGACAAGGTTTAAAGGAAGATACCCCCAGAGATCTTCACAGAGAAGGTTTTTGAACTAGAAGGTAAAAAAACTGTCAAAAAAAATGAGAATAAGAAAAAAATGAAACAAGAAGGGAAAAACTAGCAAAGGCAACAGCAGGAAATATATGGTCTGGGAAAATGTCCATGTATTTTGTGATTCTTGAAGAGTATGGTTGCACTTGAAAGTTGTAGCATTGCACAGTCGCTGGACCTTACACGTGTGAAAGACAGAGGGAGGCAGGAAGCCCTTAGTTGTGCACAGAGGGGTGGGTGTGAGAAGGGATTGAGAGATGAATACCAAAAGAGGAAGGGGAGAGACATTGAAAAGAGATTCCTATCTACTTGTCTGAGTTCCTCTTCCACAACCTGTCTTACCTCTTTGGGCAAACTGAGTTGCAATCAGATGCTTTTGAAACATCACATCCTCATTCTGTCTGCCTCCCTTTTGATGAGCTAGAGATGGGCTATTTCCTATTGCAAAGGGGAACGTACTGCAGGTAGGTAAGTCTTCCCATGTGAAGTGTAATGGGTACAACACAGTGGAAACGGATGAAAAGGGTATGCGTTGGTGGAAGTAAAATGGCTGTAGCCAGATCTCTCAGGTCTTGATGATACTAGTTCTAATAAAAAATGGCTAAAGAAAAGGGAATGCATGGCCCATACTTGCCTGTGTGACACAGGAGTCTCTCACACTTCTCGCTTTCTATTCTGCCATAGTTTGAGCAGCTGCAGCCACCTCACGCTCCTCAGGCCCTTTTGCCTGGCAAGTCCGTGCTCTTTTTTGACAGTTCATTTCCAGCAGAGCCTGCCAAGGTTTGGATGTGCTCACTGGTATATGAGCTGAATCCTTTCTGCCATCATCTCTCTCCCCACTGTCAGTGCCACATAGCACACCCATTTCCTAACAGCGTCGTGCAGGTTCCAGGAGTTCCTGCTATTAGAAGGAGAAAAGATAACTGAATTATCAGCAGTATAAATAACAACTGTAGAAGTCTTACCTTTGCTTCCTTGGAAACTGTACATTGATTAAAAGCACACAGAAACAGCAGACAAAAAGGCTGCAGGAAATTTGAAAACTGAAGAAGGGATGTCTGCATGAAAATAGGATGTCTGGGGAAGAGAAACATCCCTGAGGAAGATGAGAGGGCCAAGTGCTCAAAGTTTCTCAGGTAAAACCAGACAGACTATCATTGGAGGTAAAATTACCTTTGGAAATAGCAACGTAGTGTGGTAGTAATGGGGCTGTGACAAGAGGGGGCAGGAACACTCCACAGTGTTCAGGGTAGCGTTGAGGTTCACTTAGTGCAGGGAAGTGGAAAAGCCATCAGCCAGAGGGAAAAGGAGACAATTTAGTGCATGAAAAACAATGTTACAGGACTTGTGCTGACATTAACTTGGGGTATTTTTATAGAGAATGTGACTGAAATGCATTATGTTCTTTCCATCAGGCTGGTAACTACCCTCAGGCTCTCTGCCTCCTGCCACTGCATCTTTCTGTGGCTGGAGACTGGAGTTTATTGATAGGAAGTTTGTGTAACTGATTGGAATTAATGGAATGGAAAATGTCATAGTAGCAAAATAGCAAACCCCAGCTATTATTTCAGCTTGCATCAGGCATGTTTCATTGCATCGAGTCTGACCTAGCAGGTATTGCAAGTGCAGTAATGTCAGTGGTGTTTTTAACCACACTTACTAGTTTGTGTGCAATTAAAAAAAAATATCTTTGGACTAGGGTTTTACTAAATATACAGTATTTATGAGATGGAAATTCTTCTGTGGTCTTATTCGAAGCCTAATCAATACAGATTTCAATAGCAGACTAACCTGGTTATTCATTTTAATGCAGCCAACAGTCTCTTCCTGTTAATGAGAAAAAGTAAACCAGACTTTGTGTGGTCTTGTTTCCAGCAGCATAGTCATGGATTTGCTCTTAAGGATGAATCATGTGAAGTCTTTCAGGATTCAATCTCAACACTTTTCAAAATTGAGTTATTTGAATCCTTTCTGTGCTCAACTAGCTCTGTTCAGCATCAAAGTATTGGGGTAGAGACCTTTCCTACTCAATGATGATGACCCTGATGCGAGATTTAATGAAATAGTTGCCCATTAACTGAGTTGATCATTCCTTGACTCAATTTCTCTTGAGCTGAGCTGGGAAGAAATGCACAAGATAAACAGGAGTCAGATCAGGAGAATTGGAAGGTATGGAAAGATCCCCTGGAAGCACACCTGATGGTGGTCTGTGGGTGGTAGCTAATATGCTGTGGGCTTCAGTCACACACATAGCTTTCGGATTATTGCTGACATAACCTGTGGAACTTTTTGGAGTTCATTCAGTGTCTTATACTGAGTTTGTTGAGTTCAAGTAATTATTTCTCATAGTTTCCCCCATGAAAACCTGTCCTCATAGAAGTAATCCTACTCCTGCAACGTGAGGAAGACTTTCTTGTAATCATTTGGACCGTAACTTCATTAAAATGGAAGATTTGTAGTGCCAAACCACAGCTGCTTTCTAGTGCCTGTAATCTTGCTTTAAACTGGTGCGAATACATGTGTTCTACATCTGTACTGGAGAGTTCAGCCCTGACATTCCTTCATCCCATGAAATATTTGTGAAATAAAAGGAAAAAGAGAGGACTGGATATGTTTCATACAGATGGGATATTTAGTCAGCTTGGAAATGCTTCCACCATGGTTTCAGTGCTCAGTAACTATCCCTACCACCTGTGTTCAAATTAAATTGCTAACTAGTTGTGACTTACTCTGCTGTCACATCAGTTAATAACTCTAGGTCTACCATGGAGAACAAGGTGAAGGGAGACGATGGTAGGAAACCTGAAGAGCAGTAGCAGTGCAGCCTGTTACCCTCGCCTGCGCAGAGCGCTGCACTTGCTTCAGGCAGCGGGCTGATGTTCACCAGCGGTGCTGGCCTTCAAGTGCCTCCCTCTGAGGCTCTCCCCTGGGGTTTGTGCAAAGGGGGTTTCCAAAATGCATCTGTGCTTCCTGGTAACTGTCCCTTTTTGTTTAACTACAGGAATTACATTGTAAATGTGTTGGGAACGGACTCTTCTTTTGGCAATCAGTAGTGAAATGATAGGATTGCAAACAAAGCAGCTTCTGCTTTCCATGCAGAACTGCAACAGTTATTTAGGATTTGTTTTTTCTTCAGCTGGCCCTTGGAGGCAGTCAATCTAAAAAAATATTAGTGTTGACAGCTAGAGTTGTCAAAATAACGTGGGATAAAATAAACCTGATTTTATCTTTTACTTGACACATGAAATTAGATCTGTTATTTCTTTGATCACTCATTTTCATCCTAATAGCCGATTCCCTTTCTTTTGGCTCTGAGCACAGCTGAAACTTTGCAGTTATAAATGGGAATAGTAGGTATTGCCTAAGTGAATTGTATTGGCTTGGGTGTTAAGCAAAGACTAGCAAGCTGTGTCCCTTGAATTGGGTTATGCTTATTCCTTGACCCTGTGTGCTCTGCTCCCTTCTTTCCTACCCAGCTTGGGTAAATCTAGCAGCCAGTGCAGCCTGAGGTCAAGTACTTAACACAAAAGCTGCTGGGTCAGATAATCAGTGCTGCTGATGGGTGAAAACGCTCCAGGCATATTACCTGTAGGAACCACCACCTAGTTGAGGTCTCCTGTGTGGCAGGATGCTGAAGATCATTCAGCTCAGTAGCTCAGTACCTTGGGTTAAAGGAAGGATGAACACAACCTGAGGTTCCAGGTGGATCAGCCCCTTCCATGGCACAGAAAATCAAGGCAAAGCTGGATGCCACACAGATCAAAACACAGGTCAGGAGTATAAACATTCTCAGGTTTATAAACTCAGGTGCTGAGAGTTGCTTATTCCATTTAGCAAATATTTCTGACGTACCAGGCTTAGTGGCTGCTTTTCCCAGGAGGTTCCTTGGAAGCTGCCGATAGAAGGGAGAGTAATAAACTGACATACTTATATGAACACTTGCAAATTCCAGTTCTGAAATCACTTGTACAAATTGCCAGGGTTTTCTTTTGTGTATCACAGGCATAGACATTACTGTCACACTAAAATTTCGAGAGTAAATTTATAGCAACCATTGTCTAAAATGGGAACCGAATGGAGTAAGAGTAGAAAAACAGGCAGTGAAATGACAAATCACCTTTCACTGCAGATCCTCAACATCAGCGGGTAACGTAAATCACAGTAGAAAAAAACTCCTCCTCCTCCTTCACAGCAAACATCCCAGATGGCCTCAGTTGAGAAGGAATTTGGGAAGGCAGGTAGTGTGCTACACCAGGATCCTGCACTGCCCTGGTGGAGTGGCCTCTTTTCACAAGGGTGTATGGCCTCAAGCTTTGATACTATGTGTGCAAATGATGGCTGCATGATTTTTTTAGAGAAACAAATCCAAATATCTTGGTCAAACGTGAAGAGAAGGTAACACAAAACCATTGAGACCCTTTCATTGTTTTATTAAACAGACTTCAAACTCTAGCCTAGGCTTACCTAGGATCCCAAAGAAATACTATGATGCTTCTTCCAGCTTCTGGAACCAAACATCCTAGGCTGTTATCTGTGTCAGCTTCCCAGTACCATCAAAGGGAACAGCAGAGTCTAGAGCCTGGTGTGGCTAGACAGGTGTTGCTTGTATCTGTGCCACTGTGAAGAGGGTTGATGTTAGGGAAGGAAGTCTGAACAATTGTTAGAAGAAGAAGTGCTGTGTAAGGAAATGATATCAGTGTGTTGGAATGGATTGTGTATGCAGACCAGGAGAGCTTATATTTTATTAGCATAAAATAAGAATATTTACTTTATAATAGGTTCTAGAGGTCCATCCTGAGGTGAAAATGAAAATGCAGAGGTGGAGAATAGGAGCAGCCTGAAACAAATACAGAAGAGGAAAATGAGCTCTGAAGGTATCGGCCCAGATATTTATGGTAGACAAGAGAGACATTTCGGAGAAGAGCTTCTGAGCTTATATGTGTAGTGCCCTTTGCCGAGTGCAGCGTGCCAGTTCTCAGTAAACTGTGCATGGAGATAGAAACATAGAATCAACCAGGTTGGAAAAGACTTTTAAGATCATTAAGTCCAGCCATTACCCCAGCACCGCCACTGGGTTTAGGCCACCACTAAACCATGTCACTAGGGACCTCACCCACACTGTTTGTGAACACTTCCAGGGATGGTGATTCCGCCATTCCATGGGCAGCCTGTTCCAATGCCTGACCACCCTCTCAAGGAAGAAGTTGTTCCTGATTTCCAAATGTTCGTGCCAGCCAGGACTTGCAGACCGCAAAGACTGAGGCAGGCAAAATAAAGCCCTGAAGAGAGAACAGTGAAGGAACCTGGATGGGAAAGACAAAGTTAACACAACGTAAATGCATAACTCCACATTCTTGGGAGAGTTTTGCTGAAACCTTGACTTTTTAGAGAAAATATTTGGGGATCATTACTGCAGGAAATAAATTTCATGGTGTTTCTAAGTTGTATCTATAAAAAGCTAGAAAGGATACTGAGTAGACAGCACTGGTCTGGTGAGCGGGCCCTGCAGCTGTGTTGGCTTCACAAATGTTTTGCATGTGCTGTTCTTAAAGAGCAGAGGAGAACAAAAAAGGGGAAAAAAACCCAACACAAAAACATTTAGTCCCCTCATCTTCCAAACCATGAGAATTTTTCCTTGTTTTAGTCTAATAATTGTATCAAGTGAGGTTTGCATTTTTCTGTTAAATGTTTGAAATAATTAGTAAAGACTTGAACTCCAAAAAGCAGCTGTTGAGAAAATCAGGCGTAAAAAGCACCCGACAATATTTGCAAAGCAAAATTGCAATGATGTGAATTCCAGCTACTGGATTTGTAAGCATGGGAGCCCAGGAGAACAGGACTGGAAAGCTCTCAATTACATTGGAGAAACATTCTCATTTACATTACGAGGCAAGTCCATGCTTTGCAACGTGCTTGTGAGCATGCAGGTCAGGTCATGGACGTGTCCACTTGCTTCTTCTATTTTGGTGTAGAAGTCAAGTGGCTGGGAAGTTTCTATCTTTAATGATTTCCTCTTGTCTTCTCTAATGAACAGCTGCACAAAGTTGTCCAACACCATTTAGAGTATTTACTGGCCAGTGTTCAGCTGAGATGAAAAGGGAGACAGTCTAATCTTGGATGTCTTGGTGTTTGCACTTGAAATTTTTCTTTTCTGCAGTCTTTGAGCAAGTGCAGAACAAATTAATGTTCTGGTTTGACACTGACTAACCTTTTGAGAACGATTACTGCTAGGGAGCTTTGCAGGCATGTTCTACAGAGCTGTTTGCCATAGACTACAGCGAGTAGGACAAAAATACATTGTTATTCAGAACTGCATCTCGGTTATCAAGCTAAGGAACTCCACTCCTGTGAATTAAGGGCTGAGCTACTTCTTGCTAAACAGTGGTTTAGAGCAGGACATCAGCCTTGTGAGAACTAGATCCAAAGTTTTTATATTAGGTTGGTTTTGATAACTGAAGCCTGCTTGGAGGCATGAAGGAAGTTTAGATGTGAGTGGAAGTGAGTTCAAAACTCTGTACTGGGGCTTGAGTCTGGCTTGTGTCAGCTTGAGACGCAACCAACAGCTAGTCATTTGGGTTCCTGTAAGTCATTGTGACTTGGTTCCTTTTGATCTGCTTAATTATGTCTGCTTGGGACAGTCACTGCAAGGTCTGCAGAATACAAGGAGGTATCTCTGTGCGGGAATGTACTTTCGCAGCTCTCTCTTTGAGAAATAGCGCTGGTCTGTAGGGAAATCTGTCAGACAGTAGCCTATGTATGTATGAAAATGAACAATTTTTGACAGGACTAGCTAAGAATGCTTGAATAGGCAACTGAATGTCTAAATATATACTATGTTGTGGTCCTGTACATCATTGCCACGAGAGTTTCTGCTATATTGAACAAAAAATAGCCAGATACATTCTCCCCACCCTTCAGTAAAGCCTGTTTTCACTGAAGTACGTTTCCCTATGGGGCAGTTATTTTTTGACTCCTATTTGAAGGACTGCTGAAGGCTTGACCTGTGCCCAGAGGCAGCACTGGGAGTCTCAAGTTGCTGGTGACAGGTGCATCACCTGAAGAACTTCCCAAATTCTTGAAGCTGCTGACAGTCATGAGTGAATATGGCTGCATGTTATTAAGCCAAGGGTTGTTTATATGCAAAAGCAGTGAGAAATCAGCAGGTTTATCCTCAGTTGGTGCAGTTGGTGTTTTCATGTCTGCTAAGTTAAGGATGAGACCTATGGTTGGTATTAAATCGATTGTGTTGGCTCACATGGTACACTTGGGAAAGTCTGAAATACAAACTAGGTCTCCTTAACACCGAGATATGTGCTTTAACAATAAACCAAATTGTTTTCCACCATCCAAATCCCCAAGAATTTTGGAAAAATACCTAGAACAGCAATTTTTCATTTGAAATCCTCCTTGCACAGCACACAACTTATGGGCAACAAATCAAGATAAAAATTGCTGGTGCGTACCTCTCGATTCAGCCGTGTGCTGCAAGCAGTGGTTTTGACAGATGCATTTTTCCCTAGGGATTGAATTTAGTTTGTCAGACTTAAGTTAAATTTGAAAGGGTCTGAGGTAAAATTCCAGGGCTCCATCCATTAGCCACTAAGCCCATAGTGTCCACTTGAAAACAATGTGATGGGAAATATGGCCCAATGCTTGGGAATTAAACTAGTGCCAGTTGTGCTGCAGCGCTGCGTTCATTATGTCATACCACACACATCTGATATAGGGGAAGACATAATGCTCTTGGATAAGTTCTTGTACACAAGAACTCTGCAGGTCATGCAGAGAGAGCTGGTTTTGTTTAATAACTGAGGTATGCAGGTGCTAATTTGAACCATATGTACATGAGGCCAAAGCCAAGGTTTGAAATGATGGCCTTGCATTTCTTGGGGGCTGGAAGGAGGCTAGTTTTAGATTAATCTTTATTTACTGAAGTATTTAGACAGCCATCTATTATATTGCTTGATTTTTTTACTTCAGTTTTGCTCAAAAAATGATCTTCATTTCCTCCAGGAATCAGAAGCCCTTTTGAGAGTATTTTCTTTGAGAAAACTTTGCTGGGAGGGGTTGGATTGGTACTACATATGCATGGCTTTTGTTTTGCAAAGGCGGCCAGTCCATATTCACTGGGGTAATAGGGAGAAGACCAACTTCCACACATTCAGGATTATATTTCTTATATTGCAGTTGGATCTTTCAGTGCTGTAACATGGCACTGAGTGATCCATTACCTCTGGTGAACTTGAGGTAACTGGGACATCAGGTTATTAAAGGTGTGATAATAACTGTGCCAGAGGAGCAGGAGAGGTTGCAAGCTTCACAATAAGAACGCTTCTTGGTGGCCTGTGAGGCCTTGTGCAGATTGGCATGTTTGTTTTGAAGCAAGTTTATGGTTTGTTTTTGTTTGGCCAATTCCATCCTTCCCTGGGGCAATGGGAGAATTAAAATGTTCAGCCTGGAGATGGATCGTTGACAGAAATTCTGGGGGAAGTCTTCACCAAGACTGTTCTGAACAATGTTTTCACATGTGGAGCCTGGGTGGACATTGTTGTGGTTTAGCTTAATGACAGGTTCCGGGGTTTTTCATGCTCATGAGTTTCGACCTCCTTAAGAGTTTTTTGTACCCTTCATAGACCTACAGAATGGTTAGGATTGGAAAGGACCTTAAGATCATCTAGTTTCAACCCCCCCGCCATGGGCAGGGGCGCTCACACTAGACCATGTCGCCCAAGGCTCTGTCCAACCTGGCCTTGAACACTGCCAGGGATGGAGCATTCACCACTTCTTTGGGCAACCTGTGCCAGTGCCTCACCACCCTCACAGGAAAGAACTTCTTCCTTAGATCTAACCTGAACTTCCCCTGTTTCAGTTTAAACCCATCGCCCCTTGTCTTATCACTACAGTCCCTGATGAAGAGTCCCTCTCCAGCATCCTTGTTAGGCCCCCTTCAGATACTAGAAGGCTGCTCTGAGGTGTCCACACAGCTTCTCTTCTCCAGGCTGAACAGCCCCAGCTTTCTCAGCCTGTCTCCATACGGGAGGTGCTCCAGCCCCTGATCATCCTCGTGGCCTTCCCCTGGACTTGCTCTAACAGCTCCATGTCCTTCTTATGTTGAGGACACCAGAACTGCACACAGTACATGAATGCTATCCTCTCAAAATCGGTAGAGTGCTTTGCTTCTTGTGGGTTTCTGCTCGTCTTTTCTTTTCCTTCTACTTCATAATATTTAGGCATTCTAGGGATGTTCTTTTGATGCTGCTGTGTAGAACTGTTGTGGTTTAAACCCAGGTGGTAACTCAGAACCACGCAGCCGCTCGCTCGCTCCCCGCCTTTTTCCTCGCCCCGCTCCCAGAGGTATGGGGAGGAGAATCGGAAGAATGTAACTCCCACGGGTTGAGATAAGAGCAGTCCCGCAACTAAGGTATCATACAAAACCACTACTGCTACGACCAATAATAATAATGATAAGGGAAATAACAAGGGGAGAGGATACAATTGCTCACCACTCGCCGACCGATACCCAGAACTACCCTAATGCTAGCACAAAACTTCACTGATCGCTTTTCAGTGCTCATTTGGGAGTCTGCTACAGGGCTTGGAATCATTAAAAAGAGCAAGGTTGCTTTCCGAAATGGGTCTGAATTGACCAAATCAGCAGAGCTACAGCAGTTAATATAGTTTGAACTGGGCTGTTGTTAGTGCATTTAGCACAATCATAGCCAGATGTAAAGACTTGTTGAAAATAGTTGTGATTTTACTCTGTGGTAGGAAAATTGGTTTTACCAGGCCACAGCAGGAGCCTTGCTGTATAATACAAAGCCAATCAGCTTGGAGCTAGAGTATTGAAATGCAAGATAGGCTTGAAGAAATGGGTCACTGGAATAATATGTGTCATTTAAAATATGCATGGGGAATTCAGTGTAAAATCTATGTGACAAGGTCTGAAGGCCCTGTGTGATAGCCAAAATTAATGATAAGTTAGAAAAAGAAGCCACCTTGGTATTTTGTCTGAAATAGTTACTTCAATAAAACAAATGCAGCAGTATGAATTACCAGATTGGTGGTTGTGAGGATGTGAATACCTTTCTGCAGTTCTTTTAAATTAAGTAGCTATCATATTCAGATACCAATTTTTGACAGAAGTACAAGTTTGACTTGCCTCATTGCACTTTCCTTGTCACTGGTTCAAGCTCCTTTTTACCTTCTAGAGGTTGTTTTATTGTCTATCTGGGCTCTCAGTCACTATGCAGTGCCTCAGCTTTCCTTCTGAGTTTGGGATCCAGACAGGACTGGAAAATCATTCTTTCAGAATTGGTGCTGAGTATCTTTTTTGGCATAAGGATAGGCAAAAGAAGCCTAAATCAAATCCCAATTGATATATTCATAGAAGCATATATGTTGGAAAAAGACCTTTAAGATCATAGAATGCAACCGTTAAACCAGCACTGCCAACTCCACCAGGCAGCTCATGTTCAGCCACTGTCAACCAACATCCCAGGTGCTTTTCCATGAGCAGCTTTCCAGCCACTCTTCCCCCAGCCTGGAGTGTCGCATGGGGTTGTGATGCAGGACCTGGCACTTTGCCTTGTTGAACCTCATACCATTGGCCACAGCCCATCAATCCAGCCTGTCCAGATCCCTCTGCAGAGCCTCCTGCCCTCCAGCAGATCAACACTCCCACCCAACTTGGTGTCCTCTGCAAACTGACTGAGGGTGCCCTCAATCCCCTCACCCAGATCATTGATAGAGACATCAAACAGAACTGGCCTCAATGCTGAGCCCTGGGAAACACTACTAGTGACCAGCTGCCAAGTGGATTGAACTTCAGCCACCACCACTCTTTGGGCTTGGCCATCCAGCCAGTTTTTTATCCAGTACACACATCCAAGCCATGAGCAGCCAGTTACTCCAGGACAGTGCTGTAGAAAGGGTGTCAAAAGTTTTACTGAAGTGTGGGTAGACAACATCCACAGACTTTCCCTAATCCACTAAGCAGGTCACCTTGTCGTAGATCAGGTCCATATTATCCAAGAGGCGGTTTTTAATCGCTTCCCAGGGATGTGTCTGTCACCAGCAGTTAAGTATGAAACAGTGAGCTTGAAACGTAAGCTGTGTTTTTCTTCAGTTCCTTGGAATCAGACTTTCTGCTAAAATTGCAAGGAGAAGGCTAAGGACAGTAGCAAAGTTTGTTCTGCTGAGAGTAGTTTGCCCTTTTTGTTTCCTTTCAGTGAAGATGAGCCACTTCACAGAAGCTGTCATTTCCATAGGCAAAAGGAATTCCTTTTAATAGGGTGGAATCTCTAATTTTATTCCTATCAAACACGCTCAGTGTGATTATTGAAAGACCCAAAAGCTGAATGATGAGGTGAGAGCTGGCAATGAAAGTGCTTTTAATTTTCTGTAATTGGTAACTTATACATAGGCCAATGAACTTAATGAAGATAGAATATGTGTTCAGCTTGACGTTAGTTGTGCTTATTCAAACCAGCAATGGGAAAGTATGTTAGCTTTGTGATTTACCTCTCCTCATATATCCAGATGTAGAGTAAGCACCTTCCACATGGGCCGATAGCACTATCAAGCTATAATATCCAGTCTTCGAATTCTGCCAGCCCTGTTGCTTTCTTGATCTATAGAATTTTCCTCCTGAACACACTAGAGTAGAAAGAAATAAAGTCTAAATGCCTAGGTAGTGGGTCAGGTAAACTTTTACCAAACAGCATCATTAAAATGTCTGGATCTTGGATGCAAATCAAGCAACTCCAGTCAGCTTTTCCCAGTGCCAGTATGCAGGGAGATGTTCACAGTTTCTTCTCTTTCCAAACCTGCTTTGTTGTGGGCCTTTTTTAGCAGAATTTATTTTGATGAATGCTCTCAGGTGTGCATACACATTGTGTCTGAACGATGATTTGATGATGAACTTATTTCTCATCCAGTTGGCCGTTCAGTCTAAATGAAAGGGAGGGTTATGTTTCAATCTTGTTACTCTTGGGGTTTTTGACCACTATAGCAGTGGAGTTTGGGCCTCTCTCTCTTCTTCCCCAATGAAAAAAAGACATGAAAAGCAGTGATTTGTGTTTTCAAGAGGTATCTTGTTTTATTAGAAGGAATTAGTTGAAATTGGTCAAAATGTAGGTGTATTTTGAAACTCACTGAGTTCTGTTACCTCTGCTTTTTTTGTTCTAATCGTTTGGACAAGGACAGACAAGAATTCGGTGGCTTAATGTAGATTCCAGCAGGAATGGCATAGGTATAATTTTCCAAGCCTTTTTCCTGAGGAACACCTCAGGAACGTTTGTCACAGAATGCTGCCTCTCAAGCCCCATGCTCATGGTACTTACCCGCATTAGCGTTCCTGATCTAGACCGGCAGTGGAATAAGTGAAATTAGAAAACTTCTTGATGGAAGAGACATGGATTCCTTGACAAATTCTTTATACTAGATATGAGCAGAGGAATCCTCGGGGCTTTTCTTCAAATGCCCTTTCTTCTGTCAGTCATCAAGAAGATGAGGCAGGAGAAGGCTTAAGTTTTCTTAAAAGCTTCCAGCTGCAAATTATGTTCCCAGTCCTGGGGCCTCTCAGCTTTGAAAAAGAACACCCACTTCATCTGACAGCTTTCCTACAAGCTCCGTCTCAAAACTAGCATCACGGTGTCCTGCTATGTCCCATGTCTCTTCATTTTTCTTTCTCATTAGGATAGATGAATGTGCCTGAACTGCACTCAGAAATGCAGTAGATCTGTTGCTGAGAGGCAAAAGGCAGATTCGCACAGACACACAGGAAAATGTCTTTTATGAGTATTTTTACGTACGGTTTTTTTTTAATACCAGTGTTTCTTTTACTTTTTTTTTCAGGATGGCAACTTGATTTTATTGTAGTCCACGTCCGTATGTTCAGGACCTTGTTCAAGAAATAGCTGTGTTCAAAATTCCTGCAGCTAACTATGCTGCTTTCCTTTTATTTAATGTATTCTAACCTTACCTTGAAATCTGTTCTAAGCAAGCTCCTAGAGTCCTGGCTGCCACTGGGGGAGTGTGGCTGTTGATGCCTGCAACCCCCTCTCTCTAGCAGCAAGAGCCTGGGAGAGCTCTAACAATAGCTCTCCTAAATGTACAGTCTACCAAGATGCCTTAGGATGTGCAAACTGTTTATAAGACAACTCCAAACTATTGCCAAAATATGAGTACATGTTATGAAAACGACATTTGTTTTTAAATCTAAGGATGGGGCAGCCCCATCTGTGCAAAAACCTTCTACAGCTCTCCACAACTAAGTGCAATGAATGTAGAAATAAGAAGCTGCCCAGTCCGGTCCAGAGTTTGGAAAGGGAAAAATTAAGAAATGGGACCTACGTAAAAGAAAAAGTGGTGGGGGGAGAGGGAGAATCTGCAAAAGTGAGTTGAGATGCCTGGGGTACATATCTCATAGAGTGAAGGTATGCATAACTTACTAGCTTTACTCTGTAGCATTTCTAGAAAACCAAGCGTTGGCCACAAAGCACTTTGTCCCAGAGATCTTGGGTTGGGGTGTTGGTTCTTCCCTCCCGCATCCACTGGAGCTGGTAGGTGGATCTGTGCTTTCAGCTGCCCATCAGTGTTATCATTAAACTCAAATCAGCCAAATGACCCCACAGCCTTGAGGAGCAGGTTTCTGTTTTGCGTATTTCCCACGTGTTTAAAACCACAATACCTGTAAAGCAACAACAACAAAGTGTAGGAAAATGTCTTCTGTATTTTTCTTCTCAGATCTACTTGTTCACTTCCAAGATACTAATACTAATTATCCAAACAGGGATAGCATCCTTCCCTGCCTTCATGCTGCTTTCCGAGGAGGTGTGCTTGCTTACTTAGAGCTGAGTTTGTCACTGAGCTTAGTTGAGGAGGATGCACAGGGAATCGCAGGATCAGCTCCTCTTTTGCTTCCAGTGTGCTTTCACATATAGGAAGTAAAGTCAGAGGTGGAATGACCTCTTTTCCCCAAAAGAACAAAAGGGAGACGCCTCTCTCAGCTGGATCTTTCTGCACCATGCTTGAAGCACACAGCTGGAGAAGATGTGGTGTAAAGCACAAGCCTGTTCTCTGTTCTTTATTGGCAGGATAGTTGACTGGTATTCATTACAGTTGGAAATGGGTAAATACTCATACATAGTTTTTAAGGAGTCTTCTCTGACTCAAACCTAGCTTGGGATGACTTTGGCCTGAATTTCTCCCTCTGCTGAAAGAGACGTTGATGGCAGAAAATAGTTCATCTGTTGTTCCTCCTTTGATCCTCAGACTTTTGAGGGTCACAGACATCTGTTTCTAACCCTTTAAATGAACCAAAAAAGACTCCCAGTTTAACTATGCCTTTTCACTTGTAAGAAATGCTGTTCTGATCTTTTCTTCACCTGAGGGTTTCTCTCCATCGTATTCTTAGCAGGAGTGGAAAGAATCAGATACTCATATTGAGAGTTAGATATTTCTTGTGCTT
This sequence comes from Strigops habroptila, assembly GCF_004027225.2. Classification (NCBI taxonomy): domain Eukaryota; kingdom Metazoa; phylum Chordata; class Aves; order Psittaciformes; family Psittacidae; genus Strigops; species Strigops habroptila. Next base: position 85,364,465 of record NC_044279.2, on the reverse strand, counting down.
TATGTGGTTGGACTGGAGAAATGATTGAAGTGACTTCTAGGTTAGGACATGTGTACATGTCCAGAAGAGAAATGGAGCATGAAACCTGAAGTTCCCTTTTTTGTCTCTCTAAGTAGTGATTGTCTCTGCAAGTATGTCTTAGCTTGACAGTGAGTCTTTCCTGCTCATCTTAGATACCTTTATTGGGCCTGAGAATCTCATGTAGGGTCTTGTGCATAGAGATGTTAAAAGCAGGCGACAAGTATTGATGAGGAAGTCTGAGAATGCCCACTGAGGCAGAGGTGTACGCCAGTGTTGGTGGGGGACAAGTGTCCTGCAGAGAAAGAGTCAGGAGAGTAGGATGTTCACAGAAGCACCTGGCTTGTGTGGGAAAAGCTGTGACCTGAAGGACTCAGTCAGCTGTTGCTAGCAGCATATCAAAGTTATTGTTAACTGAATCCTTACCAAAGTGCTAATGTGCCAGATGGCATCCCAAACTCCTAGGGTCAGGAGATAGCAGGGATAGTGTTTCCTGTTGATATCAATTTTGGATAGTTTTAGACGAGTAGCTGTGAAAGCAGAGGAATTCAGGTGTTGCAGAGATGCTGGTATGCTCCGAGTAGGGTTCCTTTACTGTCTACCTGTAATGTACCTTGTTAATTCAGTCCCTATCTCCTTTTACTGTGAGTTACACAGCTTCTGTTCCATACCTGGCTTGGGCTGTTTCTCTGAACTGGCGCCTCAGGTTTGATTCCACGGCAGGTCTGGTGCAAGGGGTTCACCAAAAATGTGACATAGGCAGAAAGAGCAGAAATGCCACATGTGGAAACCAGGGATGGGCAGCTTCCAAGGCTGCGAATCACAGTGGAAGCCGCCAGAGAGACGTGCCTAGGTGGGCATGGTGAGGCTACCCGGAGCTGGCTTGACAAGTTCACCTTGTCTCTCTCTCCATGCTCTTGAAATAGAGCTGGTGTAGGACAGCAGCTTACCCCCACCCGGTACCTGCACCTCTGGTCTGTTTCTAGAAAAACTGCCTAGGATGATTGAATACAATTTTCCCTGAAAATTATCAGTACTGATTCAGTTTCCATATTCTTTATGATTCAACCACTGTGTTCTCGAGAAGCCACAGGTCCGTAAGGTATTTTCTTTTCAAAACCCTGAATAACGTGGATGTTATTCAGCCTGAGGGTGAGGTTAAAATAACCTAATAATGCTGGAAAGGGCTGTCATTTGGTCACGTCAGAAACAAAAGAATAAAGGATGACATGAAGGTAGCATCAGGTGTGTGCATGTGATGCGTTAAGCTTATGTTCAGACTGATTTTCAGCTGTAGGGTGTTACTGGTGCTGAGGTTTCTGCACTGGTTTCTCTTGTTCATGATGAGAGATACTTTTCCGTATGTACTAGAATTCAAGCTCCATGTATGCTAATGGTGTTTTATATTGAGCATAAATTCTCTGATCTTAAAAAAACCTAGTCATTAATGACACAAGCTGTGGTCACTGAGTGCTTGGATGCACAGAGTTTCCTGTGCTCTAATAGTGCAGCTACCTCACGGAGACAAAAGTATAAATTGCCTTTTATCACCAGCTTGTCCTGTTTATTTTCACATGAAAAGGTTAGGACAGCTGAATTAAGTACTTGGGGGAGAAACAAGCCCAACTCCATCGGGCCCCTGTGTTATTCCCCACGTCCCAGTTACACTCAGCAGCGCCATAAAACTTTTCCATTTTGAGAAGCTGCTCGAGTTCTGTACTCAGCAGCCCCAAACGCCAATAATTCTGCTTCTGGCTGTCACTTGATACAGCAAATAGGGTGGCTTACAGTGGAGCGCGGGAAGTCACACATGGAGCACATTCCTTGGAATCCTCTTTGTTTTATCAGTGTGGAACAACCCACAAAGATTTGTATTATTGCACCTGAATAAATAGTGCTCTGCAACACTTCCCCATGGAGGTCAGTGCCTGTGGCTTGTGAGAGGCCATTCCCGGGCTTTGTCCCTGCTGCTTCTGCGGGATAGCAAGGGTCTCGGCGCCCGTGCCAGCTGACCCAGTGTCACCAAGTGCATGTTTTGGATACTGATCTTGAAAGGCCAGCTGCTGGCCACCAGTAGTTTTTTATGCAGCACTATTTTTCTAGCGAGCAGGAACAGCATTCATCTACGCAGTTACAACTACCAGCATAGTTTTAGTAGCATAGACTTGCCAAATTCTCTAAATATTTCAATTTCATTGTAATGCATAATAGCAGGTGTACAGCGTGGTTGCCAGTTTCTGCTTGCTGGCCACGAGAGTAAATGAGCCTTTGCAAAATGAGAATGGGATTTAATTGATATTTTCAGAAATAGCTAATAGCAAGCTGAGCGCAAGATTCAGCTCTTGGCAATTGCAGTTTGGTTGCTGGCATTTCCATGTGGTCACCAGAGAGAGGAGAATGCCTTCCATGGAAGTTACTCTCAGCTGCCTAGAATGATAAGAAATGTGTGATTTCAGAAATATGGTTTCCATATCATCCCTCATGTCTTGACTTCAGGTCTCTCTCTTTTATTTTTAAACTCCCCCACCCCCTTTGAGTAACTGTTACTATTCAGGTGAAAAACGCTTCTTGGGTAGTTCTGCCGTGGCTGATCTGCAAGCATTCTTGAATTTAGAAGTCTGAGCAGACACAAAAGCCAGATTTCCATGGTCTTGGCTGCGGAGCCTTTTGGGGCTTACATGATTTGACTACTGCTGAGCTGAAGTCTGATTTGGGAGCCAAACTTCTTTTTTGTCTACATTGTTCTCATGGAGACCAAACATTTGCACTAGGCAGGTTATATTGCCAGAACATGAAATTGCACCTCCTGCACACTAATGTTATGGAAGAAGTCTCAAAATTGCTACCTTCAAGCAGGTCAACTGCTTGTGCAAACAGTTTGAGGTTACTATAAAGATGTTCTCAGACCTATATGTGACTGTCTATATGTTCAGCCTAGTGAGAGAGGGTATGTTAGTTGGAAGGGAAGGGGAAAGGGAGGCATCATCCCTCACCTCAGGTCTGTCTTAGTTCCTCTGAGACTAACAAATGCCTCGTGATGTCTCTGTGGACAAAACCATTCTCAGTACGGTTCCTTCAGAGGAGCTGTAGGGTTTCCTCAGGCCAAGGGCTGGAAGTGGCCTCCTGCACCTTAACAAACCTGGATGGAGCTAAGTGAAAGTGTCAGTTTGTCTGCACTTCTTTTGAAATGGCTTTATAATGTCCAGTCCCAGAGGACATAAACTCCTGTCCCTTCTCAAAGAGTGATCACAGGCCTTACGTGTTAGTGCTCTGTCTTCCTGGTTCTGCCTCACTCTTGGGATGTAGCTTTTGGGTTGGTTTATTTATTTATGTATTTAAGACTTGTTGAATATCACAAGTAGGTCAGATTTGTTTATTAAGACTTGTTGAATATCACAAGTTTAAATGGCATCAGCAAAGCCCCCAAGGGTTTCAAGGTCACCGAGTCAAGAGAGAACTTGTTAACATGCAGAAATTTGTTCAGCAGAGCCATGGATTCAAAGCTGGCAGACAGATTGCTTCAGCCCTGCAACAGAATGATTTCTCTTCCTTCATGGCAGGATGTACAGCCCTGTTGTGTTTGGGGATGATCTCACCAATGTGGAACCTCTTAAGGAGAGCAATGTAGCCCCCAAATCTGGACTAGCAATCATGATTGGTGGTAAACAATGCAGGCCTTTTACAGTACCAGATGACATTGTTACACTGCAAGGTACAGAGACTGTTTCCACACTGTGGGACAGATTTTAAATTCCCAAGGCCAGGCTGAGCTCTCACTGAAGGCAGTGCAGCTTTTGCTGGGTTTTCTTTCTGGAATGCTTTAGGTCATCTGCTTTTGCCAGAAGCCAGAAGTAGAACTGATCTGCAAGGACAGCAAACTTTTTCCAATCCCTTTTAATCAGCAGCTCCTTTAAGCAGCCACATCGAACTGTTGGAGCAAGTCCAGAGGAGGCCATGAGGATGATCAGGGGCTGGAGCACCTCCCGTATGAAGACAGGCTGAGAGAGTTGGGGCTGTTCAGCTTGGAGAAGAGAAGCTGCATGGAGACCTCAGAGCAGCCTTCCAGTATCTGAGGGGGGCCTACAAGGATGCCGGAGAGGGACTCTACATCAGGGAATATAGTGACAGGAAAAGGGGTGATGGGTTTAAACTGAAACAGGGGAAGTTCAGGTTAGATCTGAGGAATAAGTTCTTTCCTGTGAGGGTGATGAGGCACTGGCTCAGGTTGCCCAAAGAAGTGGTGAATGCTCCATCCCTGTCAGTGTTCAAGGCCAGGTTGGACAGAGCCTTGGGCGACATGGTCTAGTGTGAGGCATCCCTGCTGGTGGCAGGGGTTGGAACTAGATGATCTTAAGGTCCTTTCTAACCCAAACCATTCTGTGATTCTGTGGTCCAGATGTAAGTTCTGTATTGCCTGGCTATTAGCACAGCAGAAGCACAGCTGCCCATTGATCTGTGCATTGGCTGTTGGTGATGGACGTAGCTGTTGGGCAGTGCCGCTGGCTGGATGTCACCTGTGGCTTCTGAGAGCCATTTCCAGTCAGGATAAAACTGCATGCACAGTTCTGCAGTTTCGGTTGTGCACACATTTCTCTTGGCCACATATCAGGAAATTGGGACAAAATCTCCTAATATACCTAAAACTGGACGCTGTTGCCCAGAAGCTGTGCTGATTTATATTGTCTGAGGGTGTGGGTCCCCCTTTCCTCTTATCTGCCAAGATCTGAGGTTTAGATTCCATTTGCGTTTAGCTTGAAGACATCGCTGTCATATACTTTGGAACGTTCCCTCAATCAAAAATGCAGTTTACACAGTTTTCAGCAGTTCTTTCTCCAGAGGGAGCATCCAGGATTTCTTTCCTACATGCTTTGCAGTATTTGTATTTGGGGAAGGATTTGGGGTCTTTATGCTCAGTTTCTGAGGACTCTTTAATGTTTCCTGAATAATCCCTTTTCTATGCAACATTTCAGAACAACTGTGTTGGGAGCTGGACTGGGAACTACAGCCAGTGTTTGCTTCTAACTCATCTTAAAAGGGCGCTTGTAAAATAGGTTGTTGTCTGTAGCAGGTGGGTAACATTGACAGAAGTGGTACGACTTTTCTAAGGCTAAAAAGCAATTTATTTTCCTGGCTGCACATTTTAATTGACCTGCACGTGTCCCAGGACAGACACAGAACCCCACTCCTGCAGGTGAGAACAGTCCATTAGTATTGCTAGAACATCTGAGGAAATGCTTGCAGATCCATCTGGTTCATCTTGGAGGTCAGAGAAGTCTGACAAAGAGGTTAATCACTTTTATTTGAGCATCCTGCAGACGTGTCTAGGGACTTGGTACTTGGCTTGGGTATTTCTTTAACAAAACAAGAGACTTGACTTTTAATAGCCAGGGATAATTCTTGTGTTTACATAGCAGTGCATTTCATCAAATGCCAAATTCTTTAAAAAAGCAAAAACTACGGGTTTAAAATGTGCTTATGCCAGAATTCGTGGCTGATAGGGAGAGAGAGGAGAAGGAATGAATTCCCAGCAAGATGGCTACCATCAGCTGTAAGTTAAGAAAGGTTTGGATGTTTGGTCTTGTCACTCCCTAGGAGCCCAGAGAGGCAGCGAGTACTTCCCGAGATCCTGGGATTTCTCTTCAGCTCCAGGGCAGGACTGCTGTGCAGCCGTGCTGAGGGACACGGTGCTCTGAGCTGCGGGAGGTCAATCCCTATGGCTGCCTCACAGCCCATGGGACTTCTCATCCCACAAGTTATCACTTCATGTCATGTCTGGGGTGAAGAGAGAGGAAAAAGGCTCATCTGGCACTAGCCACACTCGGTTCTCCTGGAAGCAGAAGGAATGTGTAGCCCAGAGCTCCAAGCATTATGTGGTGTTCTGCTGAGCTCCCCTTTGCTCTGTCCATCCCCTTTGACAGCACAGAGCCCCACATGTGCTGTATGGGTGAGTCACCTCAGCAAGAGCAATCAGGGTTTTACAGCAAGCAGCCTTATGTCAGATAACATGAAGTTTACTGGAAGGGATGATGTGCCACACGGTATCATCTCTGAAGAGTTCTCGTGGATTGTTCTCCCCAAGGAGGGGGGAGAAAAGCTGCTGTGTTGTGGCTGCTGTGTCTGTACGCTTGGGGGAAACAGCTCTCGGGTGTGAAGTTGGGTGCTGCTTCTAGTGTGTCCATCTGAATATGCAGTGTGCTTCTGCTGGCTGCCCAGTTGAAAGCTTTCTTTAGCTTTGAGAGGTAGAAGTGGTGGGATTCATTTAGTTTCCTATTGAAATCCTTTCTCTCAAAGTAGTATGTAAACTGCGCCTGAAAGAAACAAATTCTATTGGACCAAATGATGTTTACTGTTGGAAACAAACAATTTATACAATTGTTTAAGGAATTTGCAAACTATACTGTGTTTACACATCGTGCATAGAGAACTCATATCTAAAGTACACGAAAGGGAAAAAAAACCCAATAAAATAGACAGATCATGTTCTAATCCACAGTCTCAAATCAAATGAAATTCTGTTTTGTAATTGAATACTCATCCCCAGCATGCAGCTTGCTGTGGGTTTGAACATCTAGCAGCTCCTCAGGCTGTGGGGTGTTGGCAGGAGGTGAGGTTGGCAGGGCAGGAGGGATGTGTCAGAGCTGCAGATGGAAAAGCTCAGGTTTGGTTTTCCTCTTCAGCCCAGGTGACAGCTGTGTGTGTTGCATCTTGTTGTTGGTTTGCATCTTCATTAAACTCACTTCAAATAAAAGGCAATCATGTTAACTGACCTACTGCTGAGAAGCTTCCTGGCACAGCAGGTAAGACTTTTCTCCTCCTGAGATACCTTGTTTTCACTTGAACTAGTATGAAAGCTCTTGATACTAAACAAGTCTTCACCAAAAATATGCTTTTAATTCAAGTGAGCTGTGGTGAGCTGTATTATTACCTGTGAGCTGCCAGTACGCAGAGGCTACAAACCCCTGACCTTCAAGGAGATGTTCTGAGGTGAGCCAGGGCAGAGAGGGAGTGTGAGGCCAGGTTTGGATTTCACAGGTTATCCTGTTGAAATCTACTCTATGGGGGCTGCTTTGTTAGCAGATTCGATTTGAGACACCTGCCAATGTGGATTTAAATGCATGTCTGGGGAAAACTTGCCAGAAAATAGGTGTTTTCCAAAAGCAGCAAGGGCACTCGAACAGAAAATAGGGTAGGGCTCTCTTGTGGAATGAGAGACCATGAGCAGAGAGTGACCGCTGTCACTGAAATCAGATGCACATAATGTGACAAGCAGTAGTTCTCCAGACTGAAGGTGCCCCCTGATCATTTCTAGAAATTCAGCTTGAGAAATTGATTTGGCTTGAAAATTGCTACACTTAAAGCAAATTATGTGTCTTAAAATGCTCCTGTTATTTTAGAGTTGCAGTCTATTAAAAATAATCACCCAACTTTCCAACACTGGCTTTGATCTAACAGTACTGTGTCTCCCCATAGCTAAAGACAAGGGCTTGTTATTCTGAATTCACAGCCTTAAAAGCTTGCAAGTCTGCTCTGTTTTAAGAAGAACTTACTGTAATTGATGAGAGTTGCTAATTTACTTCTGTCTACGTGGGCTTGAGCTCTGCTGTCACTGGCTGTGACAGTTCAGGAATCCATCTTGATTTTGTTAATGTCAGTCGAAGAGTGGCTTCCTATGTTGATCTTTTTTTAACCAGAAATAGGACTAGGAAATTTTTGGCATTTGCTTTTAATTGTCTGGATGCTCTTTGGAAAGAATATTGCTGCACTTTGGAAGAGCACAGCTTTCCCTTTAGCCCCAGCCATTACCAACCCACATGTCAGGGTCATGGAGATTGCAGCATTAGTCTCCTGTGTATAAATACGGATCATGTTGGGATTGTGGCTTCTCTGTTGGTTGATGGTCATGGAGGAAACATTACCTAGTCTTTACAAGACTTTGTGCAGCCAGCACATGCTCTGGTCATGCTGGCAATACCCTTGGTCTCCCCCTGGTCTCCTTGGGTGGTATGCTGTAGCTCTCCATTATCCCCATTGGCATCATTCAGTAGTAATTTACCTGTTCGCATGGGAGAGCACCTACTGAGGAGCACACGCACCTCCTGCTCCCTCCCTCTTGGTTTCCTCCAGCATCACAGCACTGCTGCAGCCAGCCCTGAAGCTGTCATTTAAATGGATTCTTTGTCACTGCACTGGGGGATTTCTAATCCATTTAGAGGAATAAGAAGAGTTAGTTGGAGTAACTCTTCTTGAAGTTGTTTGAGCTAACTAAACACTAAAAGTGTTTTTTGACAGCTTTAGGAGAAGGACCCTTGCTGCTCATTGTAAAATGCCAAGTGGTATGCTGTTACTTGTGGGTCTGTTGGATCTGCCAGAGTTAAGCCAGGAAACAGGAGATTTGCTGATATGGCTTCCTTTTGTCCACAAAAAACAATATGGTTAATGGAGAGAATAATTGTTAGCAGAAACCTCTTACTTGAAGCGGTGTTGGTGGGCTCAAAAGCCTCTGTAATTCCAATACACGCTTCCTCTCTTCCACCTTCCTTTTGGCTAGGCTGTGTTTTGGTGGGAAGCACGCATTAAGTCCTGCTGAGATCCCGGTGTACCAAGCCTGGGCTACAGCTTTGCCAGGTCCCTGATATATAATGATAATAATCAGTGTACTCCTCTGTAAGATACTGCTCTAATCAGTGTGTTTAACCCAGGTTGTCAGTGTGCCTGATACCTGCTGCCATCAGGGAGAAAAACTCTTCCTTTCTTTGTGTATTTCCAGGATCTGTTTCCCTAAAGGTGTGCTGTTCTGTAGCTGGAACATAGTCAAACATAGCTGGACTGAGATGTGCTGTGACAGAAGCACATCTAAACAGGCAGAAGAAGGAGATATGCACAGAAATGGTTGCCTGACTGTCTTCCTCCTTACCACGCTCAGAGCAGAGCTTGCCTGCAGAGAAGCACCACCATGAGGTGGGTACCTCATGGTCTGTTTCTCTGTATTACATCTTTTCATAGCCTGAGTGTTATTTTAGCTTGCTAGCCCTTTCATCCTTTTTAGACTTTTCAATCTAAGAAATCGATTCTCTTCTCTATTTATCCTTTTGTCCTGCTGCCTCGGTTGCTTCACACAGCCCCTGCAAGGTGGGGCTGAGCATTGGGGTTTGGATGTGTTACTGACCACCAGTGTGAGCCTGTGCAAGCTGAGAAGCTGCAGTAGAGCACAGCCTGAGCAATGCAGTAGAGTTGGAGATGCTTTAGCTGCTCTTCTGACTTGCTGTGGTTCTTGGCACATAGCAAATATGGACATTTGGTGGCTGAGACTGTAGCATTCCTTCTTTGCAGAGCAGATGCTCGTGACTCCCTGTGGAGCATCCCTCTGCTCTCCAGAACAACTGAGCTGAAGCACTCGAGAATATGGCCAGTGAATCTTAGAAGTATAGAATGTCCCTGGAAGTGTTCACACACTGTGTAGATGAGGCCTCTAGTGACGTGGGTTAGTGGTGGCCTTGGCATTGCTGGGGTAATGGTTGGACTTGATGATCTTAAAGGTCTTTTTCAACCCAGTTGATTCTGTGATTCTAAGCTTAACAAACTGCTTAACTGTTATTGCTGCCAAGAGCCATTCCTTTTCACATAGTGGCAAATAAAGACCTTTTTTATAGCAATTTACCTGTCTTTTGGAAGCCTTCCATACGTAAAATGAAAGACTGTTGCAGTTACAAGTGCTAGTTGTGAATTTTTCTCACCATTTCATCTTGTGAAAAACTAAATGAAAATGTTTAGACTGTTAGAGAAAATGATTATCCAAGCTCCCATGGAGCTTTCCTTGGAACCTGCCCAGAGCTGTGACCCAGGGCTGGGATCAGGTCACTTGTGGTACCTTGTGTCTGGGTTTCAGCTGGGATAGAGTTAATCCAGCCTCAGGGGATGTGCACACCTGAGATGGCTCAGTGTGTTGCTGCACTGGGATCCCACTCCTCATGCCAGGCGTCGACTCAGAACGTGTAAGATGTCTACTAATGATGTAAACTAATTGAAATGATCCAAGGCAGAAATCCTCAATGGCTTGCTGCACCATTTCAGAGCCAGCTGTGACATTCAATGACCTCTATGGAAGTTTTGTATCTTGAGCTTTCCTTAGATTCCAATGTTGTGCATACCAGGGGGGAAAAAATGTAATTGGAAATGTGATTTATCAAGAATTTAAAACAGTTCGACGTCCCCAAAGCCTTCATACTTTTTCAAAATTCCATATTTGCAAATGCACAAAAGACCTTTCCAGATGTTTTTCTTCCTTTTAAATTTAATGTATAATTAAAAAAATATTTTCATCTACCACAAATAATTGGCATACATGAATTATATGCCTAAAATACTCAGCATAAGGTCAGGCTGTACGTTTATTTCTTCGTGCCCTGGTGTATCACTATGTATGCAGCAATGGGACAGAACAAAGATAGATTGGCACAGATTTTCAGGAGAAGGGCTCCCCCCATTTTTAACCCCCAGTTGAACTGCAGGTGGGAATTTCAGCAAGCAAACGTCAGGCAAATGGCAGGTTTGCATTATAGAGATGGACAAGTGCTCTGGTTTGCATCTGGAGTTAATTTTCTAGATGCAAAATTGCACCTGCAGAAGGGGATCCCAGTTCTCCCCAGCCCACTGCGCTGCTGTCTTGAGGAGTTGCACACAGTGAGTGACAAGTCTTCGAAAAGCTGCTGGGGCCCTATTGGAAATTGTGCTCATTCAGAGCTCCCCTCTCCTCTGAGAGCTATTGTGGGATAAGTGTTGCTGTCTGCTCTGATGCATTTTTGGGGGGTGGTTTCCTCTGCCCTCGCTCTGGCTGACAACTTAAAATGTTTTCCTGGCAGTGGATTGACTCAGTATAATTTATGGCTGAGGCTGCCTGGGCCCTAACTTTTGCTTGCTCTTCATCCAGTTTCATCCTGTTTGTTTGCTGACTTCTATGACTGAAAATCTCAGATTTCCTTCCCTTCTCCCCTCCCTCTGAAAAATTTTTGTAAATTGTAGAATCACAGGCTGGTTTGGGTTGGAAAGGACCTTAAGATCATCCAGTTCCTACCCCCTGCCATGGGCAGGGACACTTTTCACTAGACTATGTCACCCAAGGCTCTGTCCAGCCTGGCCTTGAACACTGACAGGGATGGAGCATTCACCACTTCTTTGGGCAACCTGTGCCAGTGCCTCACCACCCTCACAGGAAAGAACTTCTTCCTTAGATCTAACCTGAACTTCCCCTGTTTCAGTTTAAACCCGTCACCCCTTGTCCTACTGCTACAAATCACTCTGTTGGCTTAGAAAAAAATGGAATTTTCAAAGGTTTTTTCAAAAGACCAATCTAGGGATAAAAGGAAGAATTTAACTTATGAAGGATAGAAAAAGGATTGGCTGAGAGGCACCAGGAGCGGGTATAGCGACTGGTGAGATATTTGTGAATAGTTGTGACCAATTTTTACCTACTCAGTATTAAAAAAGTACTCAGGAATGCATGACTAGATGGTTCTGTTGGTTAAAATAGGTACACTGTGGTGTTGTGAAAATGTATAATAATCTATATTAATGGATGTAACATAACCTGGATTAATGCCCACTAAAATGAGCAGAATGGCTCCCTTCAGGGTATGAAGTGAAGCCCAGATATGACCCCCTGCCCAGTGAAAGTGTCATGCTGTGCTTATAGAGCAGCAGCACTAGGAAATGCAGTGGCCTCCAAATAGTCCCTCCAAATAATGCCACTGGGACTTACCCCTGCTAAAGAGGTACACTACTGCATGTAATGTAAAGTGTAAAGTTACAGTGTGCTTAAAGAGACCGGAAGAGAGAAGTGTTAGAAAGTTACCTGAAAGTAGATGAGTTTCAAAACAGAATCATCTCACTGAAAATTGGAGATAGCTTCTCCAGTGATTTGATATGACACTGTTTGAAGTTGAAAAAGATGTATGTGTATTGACATTAAGCCATCTGGCAGAAGCAGCAGCTACCTCCCTCCCACCCACAAAGAGTTCCTGCTAGGAAAGGTACTGCCTTTCTATTTGTGGAGTGAAATACTTAGAAGATTAGGCTTGAGGTAGGAACTTGAGGGCAGTGTACAAGTGCTAGTGAGGTAAGTACGGTGTGTGAGGAGCCTAACGGAGTCTGGAGGTCAAGTCAAGTATCACGTTTGAGTTCTGGAAGCGCTTTAAGAAGCGCAAAACTTCTTTTTATGGTTCAGAGGAAGAAACTCAGGGTTCCATCTGTTTGATGCCAGAACTGAAGTAAGTTTTACATAGCGCTCCTTTGTAATTCTCCAAAGGCATTCTCTGAGAAAATGATTTGGAAAATACTCCATATATTGGATCTCCAGCTGAACTGTTAACTAAATTACATCTGGAAGACAAACTTCTACTCTTAATCCCAGCCATCCATTCAAAGCAGTTGAAATTGCACAGAGCAGGGTTCAGTTTCTTTGGTTTTGTAGCTGGTGATCAATGAAATGGGCCCAGTTTGATTGTCAGATCTCACTAGAGACAGGCAGGGTTGGCGATTAGGAAAAGGGTTCGTTTTACAAGTGCCCATCAAAAAGTGGAAAATGTGAAATCAAGAATTCATGTCAAAGTTGCAAGTTCCATTGCTGTGCGAGAAAAGATTTGCTTTTCCTAGGAAGTTTTGGTCTTGATTAATTATTAGCAGATAGGGATTTAGGAGAAGACCAATGCAGTCCTTTCTGTAATACTTATCTAAACACATAGGTATTTGAAAGATGGAATTTCTGACCTTTTTTTTTTTTAACGTGTGGAGTAGTATAGGAGAGATGATCTTTATTAAACTGTAGTGATTCTTTGTGTTTAGAATTCAGCCATGTGTTTCTCTTTATGATGGAACAAACACAAACACAAAGAAAGTCTAAACGAATCACTTTACAACTTTATTTATCAAATTACGGTGATTACAGAAACCATTTTCCAAGCACATAATCACAAAGCTTATTTTAAAATGACTTTTAAATGCTTCCCTGCGTGTTCTACGTGTGTTCTCTGTTTCTGACTTCCAGTGTCATACGCCACTAGCAAGTCAGGGTAAGACAGACCAGCTATCATCTGTGTATAGATATACCTCTGGCTGCATCACCATTAGCCTTCAGAGCTTGAGATCAGAAATTCATGCAAACATCAGAACATAGACCAGCTATTTGGCAGGAATAGCAAGTGCCACAACCACATCAAAGCTTTATTAAACATATTTGTTAAGAATCAGTGTTTCGGTATGTTCTCATAGCACAAATGGGGCATAGGTAACAGGAGGCTCATTGTTGAGGTATCCCTGTGTGTCGTTGGCAAAGACAAGGCGAGAAGGTTGGGAGGCTGGTGGCCACTGCTTTTGGCTCAACTATTGGAATGTGTCACCAGGCTGGGGAGAGTAGCCTGTAGGTGTGAGGCCTGATCACATCTGTCACCGTGTCTTTGGCTTGGGTGAGACCTTGGGATGATGGCTGCGAATCACATCATGGGGATGAAAACTTATTTGTCAGACTTTCCCATCTCCTCTGGGGAAATGTTCAGATGCTCAGGAACAGAAAAAGTTGCAAATGAGTGCCTCGGGGGCCACAGGTCTAAGTTTATGTGTTGTTTAACAGCATAAAACTGTGGTGATTTAGGGTTGATTGACACTCTTGACAGAGCATTATTGCGTTTGGATGGCATGGTGCAACCCTGAGCACCGCAACCAATGTGCAGGTAGTTTTGTTCCCTGTGACACAACTTCCTGGCATGCTCTGTTCCGAGCTGAAGAGACCTATTGCCTCCAGAGCAGGACAGGGCCACCATGCTCGCTGTGCCTGAGCAGTGTATTGTCTGCGAGGCCCCGGTGCTCCCTGAGGAGGTGTTCTTTCCCCCCGCTGCAGGCAAGAAGCCTGCCTGTGGAAGCACATTCCTTCACACAGTGCGTCTGTGAGCCAGCCTGGAGCAGGCGAAGCACGTGCTCCCAGTCACCAGATGTGGAGATGTAGTACCCACTGTGCTTCAGCAGCCGGTTACTCAAAGCCATAATATTTTTGCTTCTGAAATGAACTACTTTATGAATTATACAAAAGGAAATGACCAGTGTTGACAGCTGATTCTTTTAAATAGAGTGTAATCAAAAACATCATTAAAAATAGGCCTGAAATTCACCATTCCACAGTGCTGACTCTCAGCAAGTTTTGAAATGCTATTAGCAATAGCAGATCTTCCGTAAGATTCGGAATTTTCCAGGTATTGCCCTGTCTTACTCAATAAGTCTCAATTTCTTCTCCTCAGAAATAATTATGATTCCTGGGCACTGTACCAAGATTTGCAGATGTTTTGAAGATGTCCTGATCAGCCGAGATTAGGGCATGAGTGTTTTCAACTTTATTTTGTAGGTACAGCGCCCTTGGAACTTGACTGTATTTATTGGTTAGACAGTCCAGTATAAGGAAGCACAAATTGCTGCCTGTTAATGATCAACTTTGTTTCAATCCTGGCTATTAAGAAAAAAAAAAGTATCATAGAATCATAGAATCAACCAGGTTGGAAAAGACCTTTAAGATCATCAAGTCCAACCATTACCCCAGCACTGCCAAGGCCACCACTAAACCATGTTGCTGAGGGCCTTGGCTACACGGTGTGTGAACCCTTCCAGGAATGGTGACTCCACCACGGCCCTGGGCAGCCTGTTCCAATGCCTGAGCACCCTTTGGGGAAGGAATTGTTCCTAATCTCCAGTCTAATCTTCCCCCTGCTGCAGCTTGAGGCCATTTCCTCTTGTCCTATCACTTCTTCCTTGGGAGAAGAGACCAGCCCCCTCCTGGCTCCATCCTCCTGTCAGGTAGTGGTAGAGAGCTATAAGGTCCCCCTGATCCTTGTCTTTTCCACACTAAATCCCCCCAGGTCCCTCAGCCGTTCCTCATCACACTTGTGCTCCAGACCCTGCACCAGCTCAGTTGCCCTTCTCTGGCCCTGCTCCAGCACCTCAATGTCTCTCTTGCAGTGAGGGGCACAGAACTGAACCCAGGATTTGAGGTGCAGCCTCACCAGTGCCCAGTGCAGGGGGACAGTCACTGCCCTGGCCCTGCTGCCACACTGGTGCTGGTACAGGATCCCACTGGCTTCTTGGCTGCCTGGGCACAAGCTGCTCATGTTCAGCTCCATCAATCAGCACTCCCAGGTCCTTTTCCATGAGCGGCTTTCCAGCCACTCTTCCTCAAGCCTGGAGCGTTGCAGGGGGTTGTTGTGGCCCAAGTGCAGGACCCGGCACTTTGCCTTGTTGAATCTCATACCATTGGCCACAGCCCATTGATCCAGCCTGTCCAGATCCCTCTGCAGAGCTTTGTACCCTCCAGCAGATCAACACTCCCACCTGACTTGGTCTCGTCCACAAATTTATACATCCCAGTTTGGAGCAGCACAGACCAGTATGCACCAGTACAGACCAATATAGGCCACTCAACCGTGATCTCTTCAGAGACATCTGTGCATTGCTGCTGAACTGAACATAATAGAGGTATTGTTCGCCTCTGGTTTTAGCTTTATAGTGAGGAGAGTTTTTCTCCTGTGGAGGTGCAAAGAATTTGTTGAAAGCTTCAGTAAGGGGGACCCAGCTCACTTTGATAACAGCCTTGCTTTTTCTATGTTTACTTGCTCCATGAAAATATTACAGGATCCGATGTACATGTTTGTGAGACTGTTGATAGGTCAGTCCTTCCGCATCCCCTCCAACTGCAAAGATGTGCTGCACGTGGTACCCTTAGCTGTGACTTGTTCAGAGCTTTCCTCAAGCTTTCATTTTCCTGGGACATTGTGTGGCTGTTGTTAAAGTAATGGTATTGGCATTGTTTTGGGGAGTCTCCTGAAAGTAGCTTTTACTCATCTTTTTGAGGGTTCCTTACCTCCCCCCCCCCATCTCTGTTTACTCACAGCATTTGTTAAGTCATATTTTATTTGTTGGCCTTTCCATGAAGCATACTAATGATAAAGAGTCTATTTTGCTCAAGAATGCAGAAAAAGCAGACCCTCTCTCAAAAATACCTCACAAGCATAGCAAAGGATGAATGCTGGAAGATGGGGGGTGCCTGGAAACTCAAAGGCATCAACCAACGTTGAGTTTTGTAAAGGCCTTTGGGGGAACAGAGGAAGTTTCTCTTAGGCAGGAGGAAGAGCTCGGGAGAAACACATCAATGTTTGCTTGAGGATAGATAATGGAGCCTTGAAACTAGACTGTGAACCACTCAGTCAAAATATCTTCACTTCATGGACATGTTCCCTGATGGTTTTGTTCCCTTTCCAGACTGGATGGTTGTTTTCTGTCTCTCTCTCTTCATGCTGTGGGACATGAGCCCTTCTCTGTTTCTAGTTGTGAGCGCAGCCCTCAGGGTTGTTCACATAGCCTAAATGCAAGTCTGCATATTGGTCCAAACCTGGAGGGCCTGCCTGTTGGACTTGAAGCTTAGATAGGAAGGACAGACAGAACTGCAGATGTCTTTGAGATGGTTGCTCTCAAAATTTGCCATCTGCTTAGTTACCTTAGTTGGGATTCATAGATTTTATTCTCTGTTGTCTCAGCAAAAACTGGACAAACAAGTGCTAGAGAAAGAAAAGCATCAATTTGCATTGAGTCAAGCTACATTCTGGTTCAGTATCATGGCTGGATGAATATTTGCAAGGGAAGCTTGTACTGGTGACCAGTGGCAGGTACTCAGCTCCTGAGAAACTCCACTTTATTGTTTTCTGTATAAGGCCATGTTATAGGTAATGTGTTACAGCATTGATCAGGAGTAACAATATGATTAATCCCACTCAGCAAGAAAAATGCATTCCCTGTATCAAGTTAAATGTACACTATTCATTTCAGCTTGTGAAAGTTTTCCAGCTTCATAATTTCCTTCTATTTTTATCTTAGATTGGTCTAATTTTGCCTTTACAATCTGTCAGCCTTTCCCCACAATTATTTGCTCTTTAAAGAGATGCACCCTTTTTTTATAGATGTGGAAAAATACCTGTTACTTTCCTCATGAAAATCCATGTTTGTTATAGCCCTGGTTTAATAATTTAACTCTGTTTACTGTGCAGTATTTTAAGTAATATTTAATAGCCTTGGTTGTGAAAACCTGTGTTACATGGGGAAATGCAGTTAGTGAAGCTGATGAAATGAACATGACTAATAGAAATTCTTACAAATGGCAACAAGAAAAAACTCAACATAAACTGAATGTTGACCGGCAGTTGGCTGTGTCTCAGGGCATCAAGATGTGTAGAAAACTTACACAGCGGTGGCTTACGAAATGTGGCTTTCAGACTCCAGTGATCCCAGCTCAGTAACCTGTACACCATTCCTCAACTTAAAGGTCTTTAGGCTTAATGTTTTTTCTGACTAATCTGTTTTTCTCATATAATCACAGAATGGTTTGGGTGGGAAAGGACCTTAAGATCATCCAGTTCCAACCCCCTGCCACAGACAGGGACAGCTCATACTAGACCATGTCACCAAAGGCTCTGTCCAGCCTGGCCTTGAACACTGCCAGGGATGGAGCAGGGAAGATGGGAAGTGGTGGGACTTGAAAGGCGATTTTTTTTTGCTCCAGGCCTCCAGCACTGCCTATGTAGAGTTGTCCGTGTCCCTGAGCATTCCTGTGAAACATCACCAGTTCATGCCTGTGTCTTACAAATGTCATATGAAAGGAACATTATGATCCATTCAGATAATAGAAAGGTGAGATAACATCTGCCAGTCTGTCTTAGGTGAATAATCAGGACCACATGTGAAAAGACTTTGAGACTCCTAAAATCTCCGGGGTCGATCAGGAGGGAAAAAAGGTTATTATAATTATTGTTATTCTGTATTTGCATGGCAGCTCTTGGCCTTTGCCTTTCTTTTTGCCAATTCCCAGATGATGCAGCAAGGGCTGGTGCTTGCTGATGGCTGGGGACCTGGCAGGGGCTCCACTAGCCAGGGCCTGGCATTGGGCTGCTTGTCTTGCAGCCAGCATTCCTGCCCAAGCTGATTGCAGCAGCCAGTGAGATAGAATCATAGAATCAGCTAGGTTGGAAAAGACCTTTAAGATCATCAAGTCCAAACATTAAACACTGTCTCTATGAGGAAAGTAGGAAAACAGCTTCTTCCGGCTTCCAGTCTCTATCCACCCAGAGGAGTGGTTCTTGCTGCCTACCGTGTATGCGTGGTGGGATCTGGCTGTGGGCTATCCTTGTGACACAGGCTTGTCAGGTGGGAATAGGACACAAGCCTTCCTGCTGGAAAGGTGGCAAAGGAGACACTTTTTTATCAAGTTTTTATGGTCTGTGTAGGTTTCATATTATCAATACTACATTGAATTCTGCAGCAGCAAACAAGAAAGTGCTTAGAGAAAAGTGGTTATCGTCTTTTGTGTTGGATTGTAGCAACTGATTTGCCTACTGTAATGATAACTCAGAAGGACTTTGTGTCCCATAAAGTTTATGGTTTGATATGAATGTTTGTATTAGATATTGCACTTCAAAATCATCAAAGCATGTTTCTGGGAGAGCTTGTCTAGGTTTTTTTTCCAGAACATTTCTGGGGTTTTTGGATGGAGATTGCCAAGACTTCTCTTTGTAGAGAAATCGCTGTAACTGGCACTTTTATGCTCACAAAAACCTGTGGATGGCAATGCTTCTCAAAGTGAGGAACCCCTGTCCGTAGTGGGAAAGGGGCTGAGGGCTGTCAGGAGGGAAGTTTCCCCACCAGCCCAGGGATCTCATGCAGGACTCAGCACAAAACTTGACTTCCTTAAGCTTTCATGGATATTTAATGAAATTCTCAACAATTACACCAGAGAGTGGATGCTGTTCACTGAATCCAGCTGAGCAGGATACAGCGAGGCCATGGAAGAGAAGTGCCAGACCTTGTGCTATGATAACCTCAGACATTTCTTACCAATTGATAAGCTACAGGGGTAGGTAGTGACCTGCAGAGTCTGTTTGATGGCTGTCTGATCACAAGTTAGATGGCTTTTGGTGATATAACAAAGGAATATTTTGTATAAGTGATTGCAGCTACTCAGTGAAGTGGTGATATCTTTACCGAGCTGAAGGTGTGGAGTTCCTTGCAAATTGTCAGGTCCTTCCTAAACAGGATTATTGCTTGTTTTGAACAGTGCAACATTTGATAGAATCATAGATTGATTAGGGTTGGAAAGGACCTTAAGATCATCCAGTTCCAACCCCCTGCCATCGCCAGGGACACCTCACGCTAGACCATGCTGCCCAAGGCTCTGTCCAGCCTGGCCTTGAACACTGCCAGGGATGGAGCATTCACCACTTCTTTGGGCAACCTGTGCCAGTGCCTCACCACCCTCACAGGAAAGAACTTCTTCCTTAGATCTAACCTGAACTTCCCCTCTTTCAGTTTGAACCCATTCCCCCATGTCCTATCACTACAGTCCCTGATGAAGAGTCCCTCTCCAGCATCCAAAATAGCTTGTAATATGCAAGATAATAGCTTGTAATAGCATAACAGGACAGTAAGCAAGTTGTTCTTTGTATCTCACAAAGAAAAGCATTTAACCTTGCTTTTCTCATTACTGCGAGTGACAGAAGCATTGTGACTGGGCATTGATCTCATCTATGACTTTTTATTTTGCACTTAAGCATTCAGCTCTTGTTATGGCCTCTCCACACGTGTTTAGAGGTAAATCCACCCCATCCATGTAGCAAGGTTTCTTATTTGTGAAAGAAAAGCAATCAGGATTTTGAGATGAAAATTTACAGGTTGAAGGTCATGAATCAATGTCTTGAGGGAATAAAAATAGTATATAAGGAAAATTGCTGGTGGGTCGAGTACATTGTTATGTGCAATTACCTTGAAACCTGGAGGCCAGGTTTCCATTACAGAAAGATCTCTTGAACAAATGGGGAATGTGTAATAGGTGTTTATACATATAGAGAAGACTATTCATAATTACAGCTTTTAATACAGATACTGCATGTGTTCCATGTGTATAATTTATACCAGGAAAAAAAAATTAATTCTTTTATTTGCTGTAATGAATAAATAAATTAGGAAGCCAATAATATTTTTTTAAAAAAATCATTAAACCAATTAGCATTTAAAGTTGACCTAAAAATAAATTCTAAATAAATAAATATTTATATGCTGGGGGTTCATGTTTGAATTCTCTAAGCAAAGAAAGTTTGCTTAGAGTTTATATACCATTAATGAGTTTACTTTGTGGTGAGAGCAAATGCTCTCCTAGACGTGCCTAGTAGTGTTGCTGTTCTTCAGTGGAAAAAATCTGAATGGTCATAATACGCATGCTCATCATTAATTTACTCAGTCACTTTTGCACTGGGTGGATAACTTCAATTCAACGTCATCGAGAACATGAGTTGGCTTCAGTGTGCACTCACAGCCCAGAAACCCCGTGTCCTGGCCTGCATCAGACGGAGCATGACCATCACATCAAAGGAGGTGATCCTGCCCCTTTATTCTGCTCTCGCGTGACCCCACTTGAGCACTTTGTGCAGTTCCTGAACATAAGAAGGCCATGGAGCTGTTGAAGCAAGTCCAGAGGAGATCACAAGGATGATCAGGGGCTGGAGCACCTCCTGTATGAAGACAGGCTGAGAAAATTGGGGCTGTTCGGCCTGGAGAAGAGAAGCTGCGTGGAGACCTCATAGCAGCCTTCCAGTATCTGAAGGGGGCTACAAGGATACTGGAGAGGGGCTCTTCATCAGGGACTGTAGTGATAGGACATGGGGGAATGGGTTCAAACTGAAAGAGGGTAAGTTCAGGTTAGATCTAAGGAAGAAGTTCTTTCCTGTGAGGGTGGTGAGGCACTGGCACAGGCTGCCCAAAGAAGTGTGGAATGCTCCATCCCTGTCAGTGTTCAAGGCCAGGCTGGACAGAGCCTTGGGCGACATGGTCTAGTGTGAGGTATCGCTGCCAATGGCAGGGGGTTGGAACTGGATGATCTTAAGGTCCTTTCCAAACCAAACCATTGTATGATCATGCAATATAAAATAACAACAGCACGTCAAGGAGCTATTGCTCATAGGATCTTCATCTGTTAGAGCCCATGTTCCTGAGAGCCTTGATTTGAAATTCTAGTGTGCCACACCAGATGATGAATTTTTGCATGATATTGTGTGTATTTGGCATTTCTGAGTTGTATGACATGGTTCCTAGGTGATGTAATGGTCATTTAGGAACATTCAAGGATATTAAGGTGATCAAGAAAGTAGAACAGTCCTCCAGAAATAGACTTCCAGTGCTGGGCAGCTCAACCGTAATCTGTATAACCTTGCAGTGGCAAAAAGCTTCAGATAATTCCAGTTCCACCCTGCTCAGCTGGGACTCAGAGGTGTCAGCCAGTTAAGCACCTAGCCTCATATGGAACCAAAGCTTCCAGTAAGTCAATGGGAGTTTGCCTGATAAAGCATTTAAGACCTGTCCTATAATAGAACAGTCAGGTTTCTTTACAATTAATTGTTTTCATTCTTTAAAACCCTGGAAGATAGAATTATTTCAGGATCATGTAGCTGAGTTCTAATACAAGAGTGTTAGCCCATAACAGAAAAATGAATGATGAACAAACTTGCATATTGTTCACTTCAAGGCTTATTTGAATGGTGAGACAGAAGAACTCTGGGAGTTGCACGCTATTCAGCTGCATGGAAGAAATAAACAACTCTAACCAAGTGGAGAATAGTGGGGAATAACATTTGTGTAAGTGTTTCCAGGTGGATCAGACTCGGATGGCTTCTGCTAGGGAAAATCATGCCTCATAAACCTTTCAGTTAATAGAATTGTAGATAAAGTTGACTCAGAGTAATTTAGTTTGATTTTTTGGAACTTTTCCCCCAGCAAATAGCCGTATGACCAGAAGCCAAAGGCTTTTATTAAACATGAAGTGAGTGTACAGCTAGTTACAGAGCCAGGCGAAGGGCATGTGGTCCTTATGGGAGCCACACTATCTCCAGCATGACATTCCCATATCCACAGAGTTGATTATCCCTCCTAGGAAGGTTGATTTTTCTGAGCTCTTGGCTGTGAGAGGAAGAGCTGAATCGATGGAAAAGCCTCAGTATTGCTCTTTGAGCCTTTTACTTTGCTTCACTTGCACTGAAATGGGAGGGAGACTTGAAGGCTGTGTGTTTGGTGGTTTTGGAGGAACCATGGATGGTGGTGCACTGTGAAATCTCGTGTTCTCTGAGGTTGTGAAAAGGAGGGAGCTAGTCTGCCATGCATTTCTCCTGAATGTTACAAAAGCAACTGGGAGATGAATTGGTAACTTGAGGGTGGGTAAGCACGTACTGTGCTGGCATGGGGAGAAGCAGTGCCGTGGCCCTTGCAGTCTTGTTCATCTCCTTGCAGCTGAGTCAAGGGGAAATGTGTGCAGTCAATTTCAGGTGGGGAATTAGTTCTTCAACGTTTCTCTTGTTCTTCGCCTTTACAGACTGTCTTTTGCATATGGAAGAGTACCAAAATTGCTGAATGTTTTCCGAGTAGTATCTCAGGATTTTGACGCAATCACTTGGGTTTTTGTGAAACAGGTATTTCACAGCTCAGCAAACAGGCACAGATCCTGTGGTTTGTTAGAGGTGTATTTGAGGGTCCTTACACTTTGGCAGCCTCTAGGAACAAGAGCCAGTGTAATTTCTAGGGGGGGTAGTGCATCACTCAGGGTTTTTTGAGCTGTGAAGCTGAGGTACATTGCTTTTTCTTGGGCTGAAATCTGCTCATATCAGAGACAAGAATAAGTGTAGGAGACACAACCTTTTCATAGAGATCTGATGAAATTGCTCATTCAGCATCTGGTGCAAGGACTTAATTCCTGGGGAATAGAAGTATTTCACTAGAGAACTTTGTCACGCTGTAGGCAGTCAAAGCAGAATGTGAGAGAGCATGAGGCTGAGCATCAGAACAGGACAAAGTCATTCCAACTTGTGGAGGTAACAGAATCTGTCTCTGAAGAGCCATGTGTTATTCGGATAGCTATTACAGGTATCCTGAATTTCCAGTGCTGTCCTCCTGGGCCCCAGCTGCCTTAAGGTGCTGGCTCTGAGTTAAGATGTATTCAGAAGCAGATACATCAGAGCTTGGGTAGACAGAGCACACTGAATTTGCCCTTGTGTCATTTTGCTTCCTTTAGTTACTGGTACAGTGTTCAGCTGGAGACTGGTAAATACTGGCATCACCAATCCAATTGCATTGCTTTGCCTGTCATTTGTTCGGTCCATCGAATACCTGTGGCTTCTTTGTGAATGGCGTTGGCAAGAAGTTGCACTTTCGTCCCTTGGTGGAGCCCAGTGATGCCAGCACAGTACCATGAGCTTAGAGAAGACACCAGGGGATGTCTGAACAGCAGTTCTGCTGAGGCCAGTTCTTCAGATAGCCCAACGATAGCTGCCTCAGGTGTGCTGAAAGCCCAGGGTTGTGCACCAGCTATGTAAGAAATGCTAAGTGTCGATCGAGCCAACAAAATGCAGCTTCGATCATGTTGGCAAATATCAAAGACAAAGCAGACTGTTGACACCAGCAGTTGAAAACCACAGCCTTAGGCATGCCAGAATGACAGTGTTTGTGAAGATTGGCTTGTCCTAAACATCCTGGTTTATGAAAACCAGCAGCAGCACCTACAAAGGACACGCACAATTAACCTACAAAGTCTCGTGACAACTTAGTTTGCAACTAGTATGCACTTAGCCTAGTTTTGTTGTAGTTTTCATTGTCAGTGCCTTGGTGACTCTACATGTTTTACAGCTTTTTGCTGTAAAATGTACAGAATATGGTTTGCCTTCTTGATGAAGATTTTGGTAGTAGGCACTTCGTTTCCTGAATTACCCCCTACTACCTCTTCATTCTCACTTCATCCTTCTGTTTCCTTCATCTTGGGGGGGGGGGGGGTAGAGGACAACACAGGGAAGAAAGTGACTTGGTATTTAAAGGTAAAAATGTGGTAACTTCTTTCTTATTTACTTTGGTCATGTTTCGTTGTGCTGAAGCACCAGTATCTGTTTTATCAACCCTCTGAGGAAAGTGCTCATTCCCTTCCTGGCTTCCTCACGAGGGATTCTGGATGGCAAAGAAGCTCGTTCTGTGCTCTGAGAAATGCCAAACCCGCACTGCCTGGACATTAGAGGTCTGCAGATGCTGCAGGCCAGGTTCTGTTCATAGGGATATGTGAGGGTAAGTTCTGTGTTTTTTCCCTAGATCTCTTATGTGCCCTCTGAAAACAGTCTTGACTTTCTAGGAGTATCTGTCTGTGACCTCTCCTTTACATCCATGCTCTCTCAATTGCTGGCAAACTTACCAAACTGTGATGTCGAGACCAGGGAGTTACAAGGACATTAATTTATTGAAAATCATCACATAGTTCTTAAAAAAAGTCAAAAGAAAGATCAAAGCATTTAACGACTATTAATTTGAAACTGCATAAGAAACACCCCATCAGCGGCAGAATAACATCTGTTCAGGAAGGCTGCTTTGGAGATGGATCTTGTGGGATGGACTTGCTTCTCATGCTGCTGTTGAGATTCACTGGATATTAGTATCATGGGACATGTTCCTTCTGATTTCATGTAAAACAAAGTTGCATATGTTTTCTTTGCTTTATTTTGGGGGAGAGGGAAGTTATATTAAACTTAGAATTATAGAATGGTTTGGGTCGGAAGAGACTGCAAAGATTATCTAGTTCCAACCTCATGGGCAGGGACATCTATATAATGTCCCAATGTTTGATTTTTGTCATATGAATTGATTGTTTTGCCAAAGAAGAAGAATGCTGTAATTGAGTATGGTGCAACCCTGTAGTTGAGCAGGGTGCAAAGCAGCAAAGAAACGAGCTAGAGGCAGGGGTTGGGGGAAGAAGTCTTTCAAACTCTTGCAAAAGGACTGTGATGGAAGTTACTCGCTTCAACCTTTACACCCTCCAGGGTGATAAGTGACTAACCTAAAATGCCAATTGATCTGGGTGGGAAGTGGAAAGCCACTGTAATCCAATTAACCACAGAGCACTGGATGCCTCTTTGTCAGTGCAAAAGCAACTCCAACACATGCTCAGCTGTTACTCTTTCACAACCAGTAGTACAGTTGTCAATCCCAGGTTCCTGCCAGCAAAAACATCCGCTGGGTTCATTTTACCACCAAATATTTTTACAGTTCTGCACTAATAAATATAAACTCCCCTGGCTGGAACAGACATGTGCAGCCCTACCACCACTTGCATCACACCAGAGACAGAGGCTGAGTCACACTGCTGTCCCACTCGGTGCTAGTAATGGCTGCTGCAAGGGAAGGATTCCTTTTCTGGCACTGCTTTTAGCCTGTGAAAATAGGACTGAGCAGAGGGAAAATAAATACAAATGAGCTCTTCTAATTGTACACTGTTGACAGTCTATACCAACTTCTCTTAAAGGAGCCTGGAAGTGATCTCTTCTACTTGGCTGCTGTTGCAGGTATGTCCATACACATGCAGAGCCTGGGAGGTGGCAGAGGCCCGGGGTCTGCTCATGCACAGTGCATTTGCCCTGGCTGAAAGTTCTATGTTCTGTGACTTGCAGGGAAACACAACAGGTGTCTGTTCTGTTGATGACTGCATTTTATTCCCTGACATGTAAAAATCTGTGACAGTTAATGCAAACAATGGAAGAGAAGCAGGTGCTCATGAGACTTCTGTGGAACACAGAGGGATAACCCATTAGGGAGTGCCCAAAATGTTCTGGTATCACACATGCAGTACCTTCACATCGAGTTACTGCTTTGCTGTGTGCCATGGAGCTGTTGGAGCAAGTCCAGAGGAGGCCACGAGGATGATCAGGGGCTGGAGCACCTCCCATATGAAGACAGGCTGAGAAAACTGAGACTGTTCAGCCTGGAGAAGAGAAGCTGCGTGGAGACCTCAGAGCAGCCTTCCAGTGTCTGAAGGGGGCCTACAAGGATGCCAGACAAGGACTCTTCATTAGGGATTGTAGTGATAGGACAAGAGGTGATGGGTTCAAACTGAAACAGGGGAAGTCCAGGTTAGATCTAAGGAAGCTCTTCCCTGTGAAGGTGGCGAGGCACTGGCACAGGTTGCCCAAAGAAGTGGCGAAAGCTCCATCCCTGGCAGTGTTCAAGGCCAGGTTGGACAGAGCCTTGGGTGACATGGTCTAGTGTGAGGAATCCCTGCCCATGGCAGGGGGGTTGGAACTGGATGATGTTAAGGTCTTTTCCAACCCAAACCATTCAGTGATTCTATGATTCCATGATTATGTGACTGGTGAGGGGCTGAGGGTGCCCTGGCCCAATGCTCCAGTGTTTTGCTGTAGGCAGGAACATTGTTCAGCTGAAAGGTTGATGCAGTGGCAAGTTCTTGTTTGGATGGACCTGCCTTCAAGGCTTCATCTGAACTCTCTTTAAGAACATGCCAAGCATTTAAGTACTGAAAATATACTTGTTTTCAACACTACAGAAGGCTTACACAGCTGAGCTCTCAGATGTTTATATTTGACGTCAATGGGAACGTTGCCTGGATGTAGGATTAGAACCACCGTGCTGTGTTCTGCTCCGGGCGTCAGTGAGGAGCTGTGTACCTACCCGCCAACCCACTGCAGTCTCTTGCAGGCCTTATGCCATGGTTGTGATATCAAATGCCCTTACAGCAGCATTTAATGAACTACTGCAAAGCAATGTGCATCCCACATGTTGTCATGACAGTGCTGATTTTTAGGTGAAGGCCGTTTCTGCTGACATGGGACAAGTGCATGAATGTTTGGACAGTATCACAGTCTGGGTTTCTGTTTGGGGTCCGTAATGCTGGTGTCTTATTTCTTGTTTGCATTACTGTGGCACCCCACCAAGGGCCAGGGCTCTTGGGAGCTGTGTGTTGTAAAAACTTGGGTTTGTGTGGCCAAGAGGAAGAATCCATGCTCAAACCAAACAGAGCTCTTGACACACTAGGCTGGATTAACCAGTTGACAAGCTTACTATGTAAGCAAGCAAGATAGAAATGTCTGAGGGATTGATGAGGGAGAGGAGCTGAGTGGAAGAGGAAGGATGCTGAGGCCAAGGTGAGCATCCACAGGTAATTCCAGATAAACACCTGAAGAGTGAATGAAGTCTGCTTTTATTACCAGTCTTGTGGTGTGCTGAGAATTGCTGAGCCACTCTGCCGGAATCTTGGGGAGTACACAGCGTTTACCACACTAACACTGCCTAGAAACTAGCGTGTTCCTTCTGAATGTACCCATATGGTCATTTTCATTTCCTACCTTTTCAAAGCACTGAGCTTCCTCTCCAGTATTTTGTGTCAGATAATGACAGGCTGGGTAAAAGGTTTAGGAATATTAGGCCAGGCTATGTTCTCTTCTCCTAATCTGTAAAATGAGACATTCATAACCTTTCTCTTCCTTAGGTGGGTTTTTATCCACTCCTTTGACAATAAAGAAGTTAAGGAATAAGAAGTTCTTGGCTTCTGTGATGACAGGTTAAACAGAGGTATCTCTGATAACTCACTTCCAGACAAGTGGAAGGACATAGGAAATTCAGACGCAAGCTTTTTTTTCTTCTCATTGTTTGCCAGTGATTGATAGACAGACGTGTGGGCATCTGCTTGCTTCATGCAGTTAGAACAAATGCTGGACTAAATCAGAAATAAAAATGTGGTCTTGGTGTCTGCTTCAGTCTCTCACCACAGGCCAGCTGGGTTCACTCCTTAGTTTCTAACAGCAGGTCCCAGTTTCCTACTATCTTGTGGCCAGCTTGAAGGTGGTTTTCTCAGGTGGTATGATTTGAAAGCACTGCACTTGAGCCAATGGATTTCTATCAGTTTATAGCTATTCCAGTTGGATAGGTATTACGTATAACTGCTTTTATCTGTGAAGAGGGATGAGCTATATTTATGTTGTCACTTGTGTCTATGAGATGTTAGAAACATTTGTCTACAAGAGGTCTTTTCAATCCACCATCACACTTCAAACAGTAGGGCAGCCTTCATAGCAGCCTTCCAGTGCGTGAAGGGATAGCAGCCTACAAGGATGCTGGAGAGGGACTCTTCATCAGGGACTGTAGCGATAGGACAAGGGGTCATGGGTTCAAACTGAAACAGGGGAAGTTCAGGTTAGATCTAAGGAAGAAGTTCTTTACTGTGAGGGTGGTGAGGCACTGGCACAGGCTGCCCAAAGAAGTGGTGAATGCTCCACCCCTGGCAGTGTTCAAGGCCAGGTTGGACAGGGCCTTGGGCGACATGGTCTAGTGTGAGGTGTCCCTGCCCATGGCAGGCGGTTGGAACTGGATGATCTGAAGGTCCTTTCCAACCCAAACCATTCTGTGATTCTATGATCACTATTCCCCACTCAGATGAGTAGAAACGTGTTCTTTACTGCAGTAATAGTAATGCACATACAGATTGGTGTAATGAGATCAGACTAAGCTACTCTGTGGTTATGGTTTACATAGAATCAGTACCTTTTACTTCTCTAACATATCTTATAGGACTTTCAACTTTGGAAAAAAATACAATTCTCCTTTCTGTTTAAATCTGACTGCTATAATTGTAGCTAAATCCAGTGCTCTGATTTAGCATGATTATATTTCTCCAACACAGATGTTCTAGAAATTTGCATTTTGTTGACATCAATATTTCATTTTATTTTTGTAAAGCTCAATTTAATTTTTCTAAGGACTTATCTAAACAAGAACATGTGTGTAGCTAAACTGTATTCCTCCCGCAATCTCTTGGAATTCAGTTCTTTGCTTCTGGGTGGTCACTATCCTTAATGGGTGTTTTTATACAGTGGGGTATATAGTGGGAGCTATCTTATATAAATGAGAATACAATGGAATCCTGTTTACCATTAAGATGTTTCAACTATCTCACTGCAGTCGTCCATCTCTTCCTGTGGTCAGCACAAGGAAATTGGTCTGTTGTTACAGTCACAACTTGGGATATGTTTCAACACAGAAATAAAAGCTTTACTTTGAGGAAGGGGGAAACATTCGTCTTGTGAGGGCTGAGAACTCTGAGTTTGAGCACGGATGGCAAGCACCATGTCTTAAATCCTTTAATACTGAGAGGAAATCCATGAAAAGCTGCATTATGCTTTTTACTTCTTATCAGCCCCTACTTCATTTCTGTCAAGATAAGCAGAGTCCAACTTTGTTTCAGGGCCAAACAGCCAAGGCTCTTCCGTGTGCTGTCATCCTAAAAGATGCTGCTGCTGCATCCCTTCATGCTTGCTCCACCTCAAGCATCTCCGCAAACGGAGAGATGCTGCAGTGCAAATCTGTGACAATGCCCCCAAACTCAGACACTGGTTTGAGTCAGTGCCATGTGAATGGTTCTAATAAAAACCAAACCTGCGTAAATATTGGTGCTTGAAGTTTGCCAAACCACGTTGCATAATGGCATGTACTGTTTGGGTTTGAAATAGTTGAAGTGTTGATGAGTCCTTCCAGATCCACTCTTACTGAGTGCCGTAGCAGGAACCTCCCTGGTTCCCATTTTGGTTTAGGGGTTCTGAATCTCAGAGCTGGACCTGTGGAGATGGAATCCATTTTTGGAGGTGCTACTCTGCTTTGAAATGCAGTTGGTCCTGATAACATAGTGGGATAGAGGAATGCTCATGGATGACGTTGATGTTGCGTATTTCTGGCTTTGAAAGGTTGAGATCAGTTTGGCCTTATGCCTGGTTTGGAGCATGCAATACACCTCATGTAAGCTGTGATCATCTCATTTCAGGGCATGATGTTGGTTCATTTCTTACACGGTTTCAAAGGTTGAAACTTGAACTAATTGCAGATATGAACCAACTCTGTTTTTATACTACTGCTTCTTTATCTCTTACTGCTGCCATAGATTGAATGCCACAGTATCTGTGGGGAATAAAGACTGCAGCTGCCATATCACTCCATCCTGAATGAGTTGAGGCTGGGAAGTTGAGGGAAAAATGGGTTAAGATTAAGCACCTGCCCTTGACAGAGGATGTGCTTTACCACTTCTGATGTGTTTTCATGATCTGAGCTCTCGCTCAGCACCCAGCTGCTTATAAAAGGGATCTGCCGAAGCACTTCTCTCCATCTGCTCTCATTGGGAAGATTGAGAATTCTTTTCTTTTGATGTGATCTTTCAGCAGTTACTCATTCGTCTCCTCCAGAGTACATGACTTCAATGGCCTGTGCACATACAGTAAGTGCAGGCATTCAAAATATTTAACTGTGCGCCACACTGTTAGGCATTTAGAAACATAAATTACTATGGGGCATAGCTACTCATATGTTTAACACCAACCCTCTTGTCATGAAATGATAACCAGTAATAGAAAGTATATGGCAGCTTCCCATGGCAGATGCTCCTGTCGAGCAGCTGTGCTATGAGCTGTGGGTACAGCACCTTGGAGGTTGGCAGGAACAGTAACTTCAACCCATAGACTTGTTAACTTCAAGAAGCGAGGATTCAGTTCTAGATTGGCAGGTTTTATAACTTCACAGAATGTAAAGGATAGGCTTGGCAATGGGTGACTTTGTGAATGAAAGGTAATTCGTTGAACAGCAAATCTGCCCTCATGCAGGAGGAAGTCTGTCTCCAGACTTCATTTAGATCCTGTAAACAGCAGTACAGTTAGAGGTCTAAGTTGCTTGTAGCCCAGCTGACTTCTTACCTCTGTTTTGCCTTGAATATGCAGAATGAAGGTGTGGAGTAAAGGAGAGGTTTTTATTTTTTTCCCCTCTACTCTGCTCTCGTGAGACCCCACTTGCAGCACTGTGTGCAGTTCTGGTGTCCTCAGCATAAGAAGGACATGGAGCTGTTGGAGCAAGTCCAGAGGAGGCCATGAGGATGATCGGGGGCTGGAACACCTCCCATATGAAGACAGGCTGAAAAAGTTGGGGCTGTTCAGCCTGGAGAAGAGAAGCTGTGTGGAGACCTCAGAGCAGCCTTCCAGTGTCTGAGGGGGGCCTACAAGGATACTGGAGGGGGACTCTTCATCAGGGACTGTAGCGACAGGACAAGGGGTGATGGGCTCAAACTGAAAGAGGGGAAATTCAGGTTAGATGTAAGGAAGAAGTTCTTTCCTGTGAGGGTGCTGAGGCACTGGCACAGGTTGCCCAAAGAAGTGCTGAATGCTCCATTCCTGGCAGTGTTCAGGGCCAGGTTGGACAGAGCCTTGGGCGACATGGTCTAGCGTGAGGTGTCCCTGCTGATGGCAGGGGGTTGGAACTGGATGATCTTAAGGTCCTTTCCAACCCAAACCATTCTGTGATTCTATGAAAAAATAGCAGGGGTTTGTTGGGGTTTGTTGATTTGTTTGCTTATGTGATTGTTTCCAGCGGCATGTGTGTAATAACAGGTATGGTTCTTTCCTTCTTCTTAAGAACAGAAGCACGTACTCAGCCTCTGTAAGGTGATTTGCCCTTGCCTTTGGTAAGCTGATTTTTGCTAGCTAAGATTGGATCTATGTGGCGTTTTAAAAAAGAATACAAGACTTCTTCTCTTTCTGGGGATGGCAGCTCCCTGTGCTCCTTCAAGGGGGACTGGCAGAGGGCGGATGGATCTTCTCCCTGCCCTGCTTGTGGTGCAGCAGGTGAGCCCTCGGGGAAGTTGGGAGGATGAGGTGTTGCTGCAATAGATGACGTGTGATTTACCTCCCCATTAGTGAGCAGAAACGGCAGTCTGCAGGAAGCCATTCCCCAGCAGCCTCCCTTGCCTCCCTGCTGCTCTAGCTGTGGGCAGATGAGAGCTGGCGAGGTGTTCTGCTGCATGTGTGATTAGCAACGCTCTTTGCAGACTTTGTTATGTCTTCCTGGCCTCCCGGGTTTGGCAAATGCTCAGACTAGACCCAGGGCACGATTGGCATCATTTACATAAAACCCCTTTTTATTTCATGCATCTGTGGAATTCACTGAACCTAAGTAATTTGTGCTGTGTAGCTACAGTAAAGTCACCGGAATGCTAACAAGAGTGAATTTGGCATGTAAATGGCATGTGAAGCTGATGCTAACCACGCCTACCTTTCCAGCATTTGCTACCCAGAACCCGACTGGAATATCCTTGCAATAGCCCAAGCATGAAGATGCGATTTCATGCTTGGTAATTGCAGATTCTCAAGTAATTTAAATCCTAAGCATCTTTGAAAACAACAGCTGATCCTGGTGTGACAGCGCTCTCCTAAGCGCAAGGAGACCCGTGCCTACTCCTCCGGGTGCCTGTTCCATACCGTGCCCCCACGTTGTGCTGAGTCACCCACAAGTCATGGAGCACAAGGACCGGCCACGGTGCATGTGTATGGTGAGGTGAGGGAGTCACATCCACACACTAAGTCAGTTGAGTTTTCTCATTATCCAAGGAAATTTCTCATTAGGTTCAGTGGAACTTGATTAAAACTTTAATGGTCAATCCATAGTTATTTTGCAAACTAATCTATTCCTCTGATTCAGGGCACCTTGGCTGTGCTGCATGTGCTCTCTTTCCCCAGGGGATGCAGCCTTCAGACCATCAGTCCTAAAGATGGGCTTCCGAATGATGCCAGTCTTGTTATTTTTGTGCTCTGCACATCCTCCGTGTTCACCCGTGGAACAAGTCATAGAATCACTGAATGGTTTGGGTTGGAAAGGACCTTAAGATCATCCAGTTCCAACCCCCTGCCATCAGCAGGGATACCTCACACTAGACCATGTCACCAAGGCTCTGTCCAGCCTGGCCTTGAACACTGCCAGCGATGGAGCATTCACCACTTCTTTGGGCAACCTGTGCCAGTGCCTCACCACCCTCACAGTAAAGAACTTCTTCCTCAGATCTAACCTGAACTTCCCCTGTTTAGTTTTAATTCATCACCCCTTGTCCTATCGCTACAGTCCCTGATGAAGAGTCCCAGCACCATTTTTCTCTCCTTGTTGATACCAGTGAGCAAATATTTCTTGTCTTTACCCCTAAAAGAAAGCTTGTAATTGAAAAGAAAATTGCATGAGCAGTAATAGAAATGTAGCACAATTGTCAGGCTACAGCCAAAATATAGGGTAATTTGTGACATGGCTCCAGTTAAAAAGCTCTATATACAAGTATTGAGGGTGTGGAATACTACTGACACAAAGAAATGACTAAGAATGTAATGAATCCAAGGAGAGATCAAAATGACATCTTCTTACAACATAGCCTTGATAACTAGCACTGCATTTTTGAGTGAGTCACAGAGGGACTGGGAGTCTTAGCTTGCTCTCAAGAAGAAAGCATTGGGGAATAACAGGCTTTTACTTGACGTGTTACCGATGGTCTGCTTTCCTAGTGAAAGAGTAAGAATAGTTCAGAGGAGCTGAAGCATGAATACAAGGGATTTTTTAATGCCAAAGGAAAAATAAACTGAAGAAATGGAGGAGAAAATGATCTTGGTAAATATGACGATTATTAGAGGGCGATTTGTCAGCATAAAAATACAACCCTTGAACTAGCAGGAGTGGAGAGTTGTACGCTATACAGTGCTGATGTGTTATGTAGGATCAGGCTGAAGTTCAGAGTAGCTGTGGTCTGCTTTAAGATGTTTATATATCCCCTTTGAGACAGATTCTTGCGTCTATTTTCAAGGTTACTCATTGTTTCAGAAAACTTGTTTCAATAAATGGGCTTGGGAAGAAAGTCAGGAAAGTATCACCAGAGGCTTGGGCGGGTAAAAGCTTCAGAGCTTCTACCTGTGAAGTGCTGCCCTGAAAGGGACATGTAGATGCTGAGCTCACTTTGGAAGGAGGTCCCAAATTCCTGCATACTTTGTGAACTGTAGTTACTCTGAGGGTTTGGCTTTCAGAAGCTGTGAAAGGTAAAATAAATTACCACCAACTCTGCTGCTTGCTTTCTTTTAAACTGAACACATTCTTCTCAGATTGAAATATAATGATGGACCTGATATGCTCCGAATGTTTTATTTAGTCAAACTGAAAATTATATTCTCTGCAAGCTGCTTTAAAGCCAACATAAAAAATCCAACACCTAATTATAGCAGCAGTGTGGAGGAGGTCTGCTGGTATATTCTACAATACATTTTGACAGCTGCTCTTTACTGGAAGGTTATCAAGACTCTCATAGAAATGTTTGGAAGTGCTTAAAACGGGCAAATACAAAATCTGTAGCTGTTGCATAGCTGGCAGAGACAAAAGGACCTGTGCATTGGTTTGGGCCGGGGTCATAGCCATGGTTAATAGCATATCCTCAGCTGGGCTCCGAAGCTATTTTCAGAAGTTTTGCTGAACCTGTAAAGAAGGATTATTTGTCACATAGTAAAACTGTCCAAAAACATTCAGCAGGTGAGAGTCATTTCAGATGTTTCTAATTTTAAAGATTTGGCATGGTAGATTCACTGTTGTGGTCAACAGGCCAATGGCACACGAGGCAATTAGAACAGGGAACAAACTCCATCCTTAACCCCTTCCTTCCTACCACAGCTATTGCCAGCTATATGCAAAGTCCCAGATTTTACGGCTGAAGAGACTAAGCAATGAGATTCTAGGTATGTGAGCTGCACAACCACTGTGAATGCACAAGCACACCAAGCTGAGAGGGCATGTGGAAGAGCAAAAGGATGGGAGGGGTGAGAGAGAGAGATCTCTCTGCACTGGGTTTTCAAAGTCACAAACTGTCACAGGCCATCTGGGCTCTGCGGCAACCGGTTCTCTGTGTAAATGCTCTGTGTGTGGAGGATGATCTAGTTTGCCTCTCCCTCAACCCTGCCCTTTTGTACAGTTGTCTTGCTTTTGCCCTTGTCTAGTACTGACACCATGTCCCATAGCTGCTGCCTCTTGCTCCATTGGCCTGGAATGGCCTCACCTGGACCCCGAGGGGAGCTGGCTCCCACTTCTCAGGCAGCAGCACCCTGAGGTGAAGCATGCCAAAGAGGTGCCTCAGTCTCCTCACCTTATCTTTCGGGTAGGGCACAATGTGATGGAGGCCCCTGACTTGCCAGTTCTTGTATGTTTTCTTTGGGTAAGCGGTGGGAATGGAGGGCAGGGGCATGCAGAGCATCTGCAGCTGGGTCAGCCCGTGATTCACAGGATGTGGAGGGAGCAAAACTGCTATTGCTTTATCTCTGGAGTAAAGGACCTGGGGAATGGCATGCATGGGCTGCCTCTGGCGAGAGAGAGAACAAGCATGTGGCTGCTGATTCACAGGATCGCATGCACAGAGGCAGCATCTCTGCCTCTTTGATATGCTTTAAGTCTTATCAAAGCATCTTGTTGTAATCCTAAGTGCAGTCTTGGACTAGTCAAAAGATAAGGAGAATTTCTGGAATATTAAGAACTCTGTGTGCATTTAGGTGTATTCCCAGGGAGGAGAAAGCATGTGGCTTTGGCTTCTTTGGGTGATCACGGGGCGAATGGTGCTCAGTGTCCACGCTGGAGAGGCATGGTTTTGACTCTTAAAAAAAAAAACCCAAAAGGAAGGGAAGATGGCAATCCATATTTGGGATGTTCTGGAGCAGGTTTCTCAGGAGAGAATACTGAAAAGAAAGAGGCTTCCCTGAAGCCTGGTTGAAGGAAAATTGGAGCCTGTCGAGGTAGCCTCAAATCACTTTTCTTTAGAGGGCTGCCAAACCAAAAGGTTGAGCCAGCTGAGGACTTGAGTTCAAAAGGAATAAAAGATGTTCCTGATGATGCAACTGTGAATGGTGGATGTGATTTTCACCTTAATAAGTTGCAGTCTTTCCCAAAAAACCTTTGGTGCCAGATCTTTTGTCTAATAGTGACCTGTGTGTGGATAAGGAAAATTGGAATGAATTAAATTCTGTATACTAGCTATCATAGTTCAATAGAAAACTTTTAATAGATAACTTTTCCTGGGAGATTAATAATTGTGTTATCCTTACGAAGAAGCAGCAAATATTTTTGTGATGACCCATGTAGGCAAATTCATAAACAAGTTTTATCATGTGTGATTTTGGCACCAGTGCTGAATTGCACGTAGGTATTCGCTCACTCAACTAATGCTCATTTGCATCAACTGACATTGAATCAGACTTCAGGGGAGTAAGATTTGCTTTGATTCATCTGCCTGCTGGTATGAACTCCAGAAGCTTTTACCAGAATTTCAGCAGACACGAGAGAACTATCCCAGGTGTCCTCTTATTTGTTGTTTTTATTAACATCGTTATTCTAAGAGTATAATTACTTGGAAGATACTGCTCATTAGGATTACCACACTGCTTAGTAGGGACTGAGGAACCCCCTTCTTATTTGCAATAAGGAGTTTGGTCGTGAGTGAGCAGCACAGAACTACAGCTAGAACCAGAGCTGCTTTAGGGATTTTGGGTTTTTTTCCTTCATTGTTTGAGAATGGATGTTTGACAGAATTTATGATGACTGTGCATTGATATTCATGAGTTTCATGGAAGAAATGCATTTGGGGGGGGTCTTTAACTGACATTTCAAAGTCTTTTGTACATTACAGCAAATTCTTAGGGATTTTTTTTTGACAGGCTGATCCATACAGCATCTCACCGGTATATACGTGGCAGAAAGGGCCAGCTCAGGTTGTATTTAAAGCTTTGTGTTGTATCCAGTTAATAAATGCAGAAGTACTGGTACCTACAATTGCTTGTTTAGGTTACACATTTGGGTTCAGCTGACTGAAATCAGTCTCAGAGGTGAAAGGAAGTGTCAATAGAAGTATTCCAGCACTGGTTTTATGGTTTTGTCTTGGACTGTTAGAAGCCAGGCTGCAATATGTCGTTAGATACTTGGACCTATGCTCTCACTTTAGCCTGTGCACACTTCAGTGTGATTCCCATTTGCTGGCTTCATATAGAAATGATGCATTTGTTTCAGTTTTGACCCTCAGGAGCATATATTACTGACGTTATTTAGTGATATTATTACATTATTTAGTGTTTATCACCCAAATTACATCATGACTCCAATACTTTCAGTTCCTCCCCCACAGGCGATGTTCTTCTCACAACCTTCCAGCATTCTGCCTTCTGTCAATACAAGCAACTCCAACATCAGAATAATAGTTGAGGAAGAAAATGATGTCTTCAGGAGCAATGCTGGGTCACAATGTGTGGGCTATCATGTTACTGTGGAGAGGTAGAAGCACAGGTACTGGCTTTATTTCCTGATTTTTGTGGCTGTGTTTTACACACAGGCTGCCCAGGCTGCATCACAAGGCTTTTTTCTTATGAATACACAATTTAGTTAGACATAGTATTTTTAAAACACATGCACTCAATCTTGTTCACAGCTGAAGGGCTACTTATTCTAGTTCTGCTCTACAGGATTCCTGTGAGTGGTGAACTGCTGGGCATTTTCCTCCCTAAAATCCTATTAAAGCCATCATAGCACTCTTTTTAATTACTTCAACAGCTTGTCAGCTGGAGCATTGCATTGGTTAAAGAGTTAGCAATTTAACTAGAATCAGAGAATGTGTTTTGAATTCTCAGCTTGGAATCCAGATGGTTGAGAAGTTGCAGAAGTTGAGATCAGCGTGATTTATAGATGTTTAGATGTTGAACACTGATTTTTGAGGAGCGGTGTAAACCAAAGTATGTTTATATTAGCAATTCTTTGATGTGAAAATCTATTCAGAAGGTGCTAGGGCACTAATGAAGAACATCCTCAAGAACATCCCAATGTGTAATTCTACAGCAGACGTTTCCCACTGTTGCTCCATGAGATTACACCTTGTCTGTTGTACTGCAGGGAATGCCTGGCATGGTACAGTGTTTAATAAACTTTTCAAAGAGCTGAATTGGTTCTTAAAAGAAGGGAGACTAGGATCAGGTCGGTTGGTCTCAGCTAGCTCTGTTAGGATCAGCTTGACACCAATTTTCAGTCAGAAAATGGAACTTCTATCTACATAAGACAGTTTTGAGAAGTGCTCAGGATCTGATAGCACTGGTTTGGTATCTTTTGATTTCAGCCCTGCTGTTTATTTGGATGCTTCCTCTGCTCCCTACAGTATTTGTGTTGCAGCAGCAGTTCAGTGTTGAACAAGTGCCCTTTACACAGGAACACAGCCACTACAGTATGTGAACGTGTGCTCGTGCCTAGCATGCAGCACCCTGAAGTTCCACATGTGTACTTATGAGAGCATGAAAAAAGCATGAGAAAGGAGCTTACTCAGGTGCTTGCAGCCCCATTACAGCTCTACAGCAGCTGAGAAAATTGGGGCTGTTCAGCCTGGAGAAGAGAAGCTGCGTGGAGACCTCAGAGCAGCCTTCCGGTATCTGAAGGGGGTCTACAGGGATGCCAGAGAGGGACTCTTCATCAGGGACTGTAGTGATAAGACAAGGGGTGATGGGTTTAAACTGAAACAGGGGAAGTTCAGGTTAGATCTAAGGAAGAAGTTCTTTCCTGTGAGGGTGGGGAGGCACTGGCACAGGTTGCCCAAAGAAGTGGTGAATGCTGCATCCCTGGCAGTGTTCAAAGCCAGGTTGGACAGAGCCTTGGGCGACATGGTCTAGTGTGAGGCATCCCTGCCCATGGCAGGGGGCTGCAGCTGGATGATCTTAAGGTCCTTTCCAGCCCTAACCATTCTATGGTTCTATATCCAGGCAGACTCTTCTTGTTTATGGTAAATCTGAGAAGCTCGCTCAGCTCCTGTGAAGATCAAGGTACCTTACATTCCCTGTGGTTATCGTCAAGCAGTTCCCACCCTGGACACCCAGACCCTGCCTCACCATCTTGTTGAGCCTCCAAGGATATCATATATATATGTGATATCATCCCCATTATTGCATCTGCCCCTTTAGAGCCTCCACTGCAAGGTAGTGTGTGAGGAGTGGGAGTTTGTCTGTGTCCCATCCGTGCACAGACACATCCTCCCAGGGCCTGGAGGGCTGTGAGAGGGATAAGCCATGCTGCCCAGCTTCCATTGGGAAGCACAACCCCCTGAAACACCAGTGCTTTTGGCAGCATCCACCAGTGTTTGGGGGCAATATAATTTTACAATCTCTCATGCCTCGTGGCTTATTCTGTGGGGCTCCTGACATACAAAGCAGCTCCTAAAACTTGTGTAGTGTGGATTGTGAGTTCAGATGAGAAATCAAAGCAAAGTCAGAATAATCCATCGTGTTAGTGGCGTGAGGGGAAAGGGGCATGTAGAAAGTGACTGTATAGTTTCAGATGTGTTTCTATACGCTCTTGGACATTTGGAAGCATTTCCGATTAAATCACTGCTTTTTAAATTGGAGCTTAGAATGTTTTGGCTATCTGCTTCTCTTTTCAGATGCAGAGTTTTCATTTTAAGATGTATTTCATGCTGAAGTGATTGGCTGAGGAGTTTTACAGGTAGAAGCAGGCAGGGTGTGCCTTGGCAATCCTGCTGACCGGGAGACTTCAGTGGACTTACCAATGAAATGCAGCTAGATCTTTTTATCAGGCAGATTTCTGATCTGTGTATGTTTTTTTACTGTGTAAGGGGTAGACCACACAAGACAACTTAGGAAGACTTCAAATGCGTAGAGTTGGTCCAGGCTGAAGGGATGAGGCACGTGGATGGAGGTTGGTAAGGACAGGTCTGTAACTGTCATTTAGCTGTTGACTGCTGAGTCCCTGACATCAGTTCAAGTTTTCAAGCGTCCTTGTGAGAGGAGGAGGTGTGGGTCTGTTTCCTTGTGTATTTGAAAGCCTGTTTCATAGAATCATAGAATCATAGAATGGTTTGGGTTGGAAAGGACCTTAAGATCATCTAGTTCCAACCCCCTGACTTGGGCAGGGACACCTCACACTAGACCATGTTGCCCAAGGCCCTGTCCAGCCTGGCCTTGAACACTGCCAGGAGTGGAGCATTCACCACTTCTTTGGGGCTTTAGATTTCCCTAAGAAACCTGTCTCTTCACAGCTAATAGCAGCTAGATGCTTGATGGGGGAGACATAATCAATATAAGATATGTTTCCTTATATTTAAATTACTAATATAGGGTAGCATCTTTCTCTGCTCCTTCCCTTTTTTATTCCTTCTCCAGTCATGCATCTTTTTCATGGAGACACAGCAGAGTTCCATAAATGAAGCCTTAGGTAGTGATTTCTGTCGTGGTGACACTGATGTTTAATTAACATGAGACTTTGGGTATTCTGTAGTGCTCTGCTCTGATAAAGGAGCCAAACAGAAGCACAGCAGAGCAGTTTTCTCCAGCTTTGATGTTGGAGAACTGCTGTCTTTGGAAGAACCTCTGAGGAAATCAGTGAGATGTGAAGGGGAAACCCTCAGAACCAGATCTCTGGAGAGGACTTCCCACTGCCTTCCTCAGTCCCCTTCCAGAAAGGAATTCGCTTTCCATTTCTGCAGTGAAACCAGTTGGCAGCACAACACACGCTGCAGTTTTTGATCGTAGCTTGCCTACAAGTACATGCTTTGGGGAGGTGGAGTGCTAAAATTTGGATGGGGGCAGGAAATGTTTGTAGCAGATATCTCAGAGTAAATAACATAACACTCTTGCCAAAGAGGTTTAAGCCTTACCCTTATTTCCAGTGCTCCTAAGACTGCAGCTGTGATAAGTCACCTCTTGCACTTCAGCACCCTTCATGATGCCAGTGTTCAGTTTTCTCTATTCTCATTTTGTCAAGTAAACAATTATTGAGGGGAGAAAAGTCTTCAGCCCCAGGAGCTGCACGTGGAAGTCATTAAAGATGTGACTGTCAAGCATCTTTGTATGGCAGATCTGGGACTAAATGTATGTGAGTCCATGGAATAGGCTTGATTCAGTCAACCAAAATTATAGGTTAGCTGTAGTTTTGCCTTTTTTTTATTGATGGCAGAGTTTTCATGTGGTCACAGTACATAGTCACATGATATACCATCAAATGGATTAACTGCTGACTTATGCTTCACATAAGCCTTATAAATCCACATGCATACCTTCCAGATGCTAGGCAGAGACATCTTTGAGATGTACTAGCGAGGCCATTTTCTGAGAGAAAACATACACATGGGACTAAATCCCACTGACATAATATTTTAGGAGAAATTACAGCAAAGATGTGCTTGACAAGACCCTATAGCTATTTATAGGCAGTTCTGTCAAATGTAGGGTAAACTTGTGTATTTTTTTCCTTCCAACCACATTTGCTGCAGGATTCTTCTGCTTAATTGTGGGCTGCTGAAGTTTTGCATGAAGACATCTGCACAGTGGCACCACCCTGTAATTACATGGGAAGGAATCTCCAGCCTGTGACTGTGCCAGTGGATGTACTCACTGGGTGTTGTGAGTGTGGTGGGAGGGATCATAGAATGGTTTGGGTTGGAGAGGACCTTAAGATCATCTAGATCCAACCCCCTGCCATGGGCAGGGATGCCTCACACTAGACCATGTCGCCGAAGGCTCTGTCCAACCTGGCCTTGAGCAGTGCCAGGGATGGAGCATTCACCACTTCTTTGGGCAACCTGTGCCAGTGCCTCACCACCCTCACAGGAAAGAACTTCTTCCTTAGATCTAACCTGAACTTCCCCTGTTTCAGTTTAATCCATGAACAACTTCTGCAACTCTCCAATAGTGTGTTAGGTGTTAGGAAAAGCTCCTGACCCTGAGGAGTTTGCAAACTTCCAAGTCCTTTCAGAGCCTTCCATTGCCCCTCATCTGCTCACAGACCCCAGCCTGTCCCCCTGGCTACTGAGTCTGTAAAACTGATCCTGTGGAAAAGTGCAAAGTTCTCCCTGGCCTCTTGCAGCAGTGCCAGTGTTAAGAACACACAGGGCATACAGCTGAGGTTGAAGTCCTGAGGCTGCCAAGTGGATTTTAGGAATGTTTCAGTAAACAGCATTTTGAAAAAGAAGGCAAAAAAGGAAGTCTGGGAATGACTAGTTCAGTTCAGCAGCTGGAGGCATGATGTTCGTCGCAGTCAAATCTGGTCAGATGTGCTTGGCAAATACCAGGAAGGAGTGTTCTTTGGACAGGTGGGTTGCTTTAAAAGGTCACTGCTTACCAAAAACAAAAAAGGGGAAAGCTGTTAGGATGCAAATCCTTCTCTTGTCTTGGAGAAGTGGTTGGAAGTTGGAAGGGAAGCCCCGCAGGTGGGTGTGCGGGATGGGGCTGGGAGCCTGCAGCACAGTTGGGCTTCATCTTGAATCAGAGAGATGCCTTTGAGAAGTTTTACACCCTGAGCAGATCATCCAGAGTCAGGCAGATGTACATCTAACCCTATTTTTAATTAGAATTTCAAAATCAACAGCCTTCTGTGCCCTGTGGCAGGAAAAACTGAGTACGCTTCTATATGATCCAAAGCATCTAAACTTTCATACATTAAAAGCAAGATGCTTTTGCTTGGGTTTGATTTTACTTCCTGTGCTGTGTTTCTCCTTTTAGTTCATTTTTGGTTTTTTGGGGGTTTTTTCACCCCTTTGTGAAGGCTCGAGGACTTTGGTGGGTGTTTGAGCTGGTTTTTAAGTTCTGTGCAGCTCTCTAGGGCCAGGGATCTTAGTTTTGTTTTGATTGACTTCAGTAAAGCTGGTTTTTATCATATAAACCTTGATCCATTGGTGAATGCTTATTCTTTCTGGCTGGAATTTCTGCAGTGGTCCTTCAGGTCTCATAACATAAGGAGAGTTGAAGTGTGTATATGATCACCCAGCAAATGTTCACAAACCCCACAGCAACTACTAGAAGCTGCTGTCCTCATACTTGGAGTTCAACCCTCTTGGGTTTTATGTCTTGGAAGTGTGTTCCTCTTGTGGTTTATGATTTCTGTTGGATCTCTCCTTTGCCTTTCTTGTCTACTAGGTTTCATCAGAACCAGCATCAAGAGAAGTGACATCAGCTTTAGTGAACTGTGCCCGTTTATACCTTGGTCTGAATAAATTCAGGAAAACAGCTTGTTCTGCTCTCTTTGCAGCAGGAAGCAGCTGTAGATGCTAGTGCCGGTCGGCCTCTCTGCACCTGCCAAGCACAGCTCCCTTTCCAGCTGCCCAAAAGGCCAAGGAGTAGCAGGGGGAGGCTTCAGAAAAGCAAACACTTGCTTGTGTCAGCAGGATCACTGCCTTGAAGTTGTTATTATGGAAGTAAAGACAACCCCAGAGCACAGGGGGTGATGTATTCATGTCAGTCCTTGCTGTTCCAGGGGAAGGCTGTGAAATTCCATGCAACTTGTTGCTTTTTTAAGGAGTTTCTTGAGTCCCATGTAGCTAGGGATTCTCATACAGAACGTGGACATTCTGCTATCGCAGTGAATTGTGTGTATGTATCTGCTGCGGGGAGGTCTTATCTAGGTAACAGAGTCACTTCACATAAATCCTTCCTCAAGGAGGTTGTTGCCCAGGAACAGAAGAGTCTGGCGTAGCCTTGGCCCCATGGTTTGCCTCAATGATGGGAGCTGCAGGTTGTCAAAACATTGTGTTTGCCAAGGCACTGGGACATGCTGGGGTGAGCACAGGTTTCTATCTGCTGAGAACAAAATAATGCTGAGTTCTGTAGATTTGCCGGCCAAGCCGGACTCCACATCTTGTGGGACATGGCCCTGGTGCAGGACAGGATGCTTGGTTCACCCTGCTGGGTGGGAGACCCCCTGTCAGAGCCCCATGCAGTGCCCAGCCGGACCCCTCCGCTCTTCCAGCAGCAAGGAAGGATGTTTTCCTCATTTACCTTCCCAGGCTGTTTCTGATGGGCAGGCG
The DNA here is from genome assembly GCF_004027225.2 of Strigops habroptila. Lineage (NCBI taxonomy): Eukaryota > Metazoa > Chordata > Aves > Psittaciformes > Psittacidae > Strigops > Strigops habroptila. The sequence goes on along the minus strand of NC_044279.2, from coordinate 85,320,913 downwards.
GTGTGACCTGCTCCAGTCGCACTGACAGCGCGCTCAAACAGCAGCTTTGGACACATCTCACAGTCAAGCTGTTCATCTAATCCCAAAGCTACATGTGAGTCCTGTTTTAAAATCCTTCCAAGAAAACAAATTTAACACCAAGAGGTTCTGCAACCACTATCAGCGCCCAAGGGGTGGCATGGATTGTGCTTTACTGTTAGGTCAGCGGAAAATAGGAAAATAACTTGGAATTTGGAAAGTTATTTGGTTGTATTTTTCCATGTGATTGTAAGAGGTCTTTGCTTTTCAAGGCCGGGTTGGACAGAGCCTTGGGCAACATGGTCTAGTGTGAGGCGTTGGAACTGAATGATCTTAAGGTCCTTTCCAACCCAAACCGTTCTGTGATTCTCTTTTTTTTTTTTTTCTGTCAAAGGAAAACAAAAAAAACCCAAAACACACACACACAAGTTCAAAGGCATGCAAATGAATCCTTTATTATTTTTACAGTCTCTTTTCTCCACTGGAAAACAACTTCGATAAACAGACTTGTAAGAAGAAAGCCACTCAGAACTGGTGAGAGGAAGTGTTGCTCAGATCTGACCTGCAGTCAGACAGCAGGTCTGGGTTACCCCACCACTTGGCTCCCCCTGCCCCAAGCATATGGAGCCGCTTCCAAGGCAGACAAGCAGCAATTTTGAAGTAGCATCTCAAGAGCAACAAGGCCAACAAAACCCAGCCCCTAAAGGTTCCCACTGCACAGGCTTTATTTTGCTTTCCCTGACCCATTTGCACAGGCTTTGAGCAGTTCCTTTCACTGACTTTAAGGCATACCCTTATTATTCTAGTTTCTCATGCCTCAGTTCTTATTTATTCATAAATTAGGTGTTTGCCAGGGAAAATACTTTGATGCCCTTCGGATGGAGCAGGTACAGGAGAGTGAGCTGAAAAAAAACCACCACCCCAAAACCTTTAAGCAATATTTATGGACTTTTGAAAGTTGAGATTCTTGGGAAACAAAAAAGGCTGCTTTTCTCACATACTTTCCAGGCTGAAAGCTTTTGCTAGTTTATCTAATGGTTTACCTGTCTAATAATTACACAGCTTTTATATGTTTTAGCAGGATAAATAGAAATGTATGTTTTCAGTGAATCAGCTAGGAAAACAACTTGAATTTCCACATTTCTTTCTGCACGTTCTTCTCCTGTAGTACCGTGGGTGAGTGCCGAACCTGGGTTTCCTTCTGCAGTCTCAGAACTGACCATCTCTTCAACTGTACTTGCAAAGCTTCTGCTGTCTGACCGACAACACATCCTTTAGCTCATAGGGAAGAGTTAATCCAAAAATTTCATAGCCTAGCTTTAAAAAACCCTAGTTTAGGCGATGCTTGAGTTGCAGGCTGATGGGGTTCAGCATACTGTGTGGGGAAGCAGCTTTATGCATGAGCCCCATTGCTATTTTACCAGATACCTACTGTTGGTCCCTTCAGGGACAGGAGCAGATTTTGGTGGACTTGAGTCTGCTGTTTTCTGGCTTTGTGACCCAAGGACAGAGCTTTCCCAGGACCAGACCACTATCTTTACCGTCAGCCAGCAAACCCCCTCTAACAAATGGTGTTTTGCCTTCATGTGTCCTTGTTACGGAAGGACTGTAGCACTTGTAAAGACTTCCTAGGATGCACTTGGTTCTCTGGGATTTTATATAGACATGATACAGAACAAGATCATTTCTCTGCTGTAAGTGAACATGTCGTGTGGCTGTAGTAGTCTTGATCCAGGAAAGATGCCTTTACAGCCTCAGTTACTATGGTAGAGCATCAGCTGTGATGACGATTTGGAATATATGTGTATGTATGTGTATATATCTATTTGTTGACATGCAAGAACCACTGACTGCTACTGACAGTGAAAAATGTGGCTATCAAACACACTCTGAGCTGAGGTATTTGAAGTGCAATAAAAGGAGAAGCTAGTGGTGCTTTTTTCCTTCCGGTTTCTTTCAGTGCCACTCAGCAATGGGACAGATTACTGACAGAACGGTGAAACCCCTCAGGAATTTGGCTCTTTGGGCATTCCTGGCTGCTCTTCCTTCAGCTTTCTCTCTTCATGTACTGAGTTTTGGCTTCGTGTTTCTGAATTTATTAAAAGGCTTGTAGCTCTTCAGGAGCTTTAAAGAAAAGCTGGCTTCCCAAAAGGTTTCAGGAAGCGTCTGCATTCTCTTTTTTGATAGGTCTTCATTAAAAAGCAACCACCCCTCTCCCTACTCCTACACTTCAGGTGGGATGGGGGCTCCTGCACTGGGTTTTTTGTTGGGTTTTGTTTTCTTTTTTCTTTTTTTTCTTGTTTCTTTCCTTCTCTTCTTCTCCTGCACCTTTCCTTACATAGAATCACAGAATGGTTTGGGTTGGAAAGGACCATCTAGTTCCAAACCCCTGCCATGGGCAGGGACGCCTCACACTAGACTGTGTTGCCCAAGGCTCTGTCCAACCTGGCCTTGAGCACTGGCAGGGGTGGAGCATTCACCACTTCTTTGGGCAGCCTGTGCCAGTGCCTCCCCACCCTCACAGGAAAGAACTTCTTCCTTAGATCTGTACATATATACATACAGACAACTGCCTTTATGCTTCTGCTTCTTTTCTCCTTATGGTTCTGAGGTCTCTTGGTTCTGCTGAGAGCATTACCTGCAGTACCTGTCCCTCACTGACCCCAGGAAAACATGCGCTCTTCCACATGGGCAAAACCCAAAGGCTGTGGCTACCTTCTTGCTGCTAATGCTGACTCCTTACGTCTCTCTGAAGAAATTTTATGTACTGTGCACATTTCTGGTTTTAATAAGCTCCTTTATTTTCATGCTAGCAGAATTAATCTGAACTCACACTCTCAGCAGGCGGTTCTCAAACTGAGGCAACACCCTGTTTACACAGATAAGCAAATTCACAGTCCACAGAGCTTCTCCCAGTCAGAGCAGTGAACAGTGAGGGACTGGGAAGCACATGTTTCACATACAGAGCAAACATTGCTTCTTCTGAAGGGGAACCAGATTTATTTTTTCTCCTTTTCTCCTTCTGGAACATCTGCCTCTTGGCCAGCCATTCTTTCCCACAAACACTGCTTCCCAGGCTCAAACCAGCTCAGTTAGGTTACTGCGTGTGCATGCATCTTGATGCCTGCCTGCCCAGGCCCACGTACAGGGCACACAGCGAGCTGTTGAACAAGGCAGACTCCACTATGGACCTGGGACGTGTGCCCCAGGCATTTTCTGTAGCTTGGTTGCTTGTTTGAGTCCTTGTAGTAAGTGGGCTGCTTTCCTTACATCCTCAAAGTGCAACAGTCTTTGGAGGAAAAAACAAAACCAAACTAAGCTTGTGCATGCTCTGGTGTCGCAGGTTAGTATCCGGCAGCGCTCTCAGGGGCTGGAATCCAGCATTTAGGTGCTGAGCTGGGAAGGCATATGGAGATGCTATCTAACTCCTGTGGTCAGAGCTTGAAGATACTTGAAGGAAGGAAAAAACCCCAAAGCAAACATAAATTTTATGTTTGTGTGAGTGGATCTCTTCTTTTTTATTTGAATTTGCATTTACCTTTAGACCACATCCTGCTTCTTTTGGAGAGATGAGAAGAAAGCAGGCTAAAGGCTGCTGTGATCCTCTGCTTATTCTCTAAGTCCTCATGTTTTCTTCTTTTGTTCAGTAGTGGGCAAAAGTTAAAGGTAAAAGAAGGTAAAAGTTGGGTTTTTTCCCTTCCCCAAGAAGGAAATTGGAGTTATTTCAGATATGCTCCAAGTTTTAGAAGTGTCTCAAAGTTAGCATAAGAAAGAGAATGGTATTTCCAGATGAAAATACAGGAGTGTGTGCAGAGCATGTTGTAGGCTTGCTTTACGGGGGTTCAATCTCTCTACTGAAAGGACAACATATTTCTGCTGTACCTTGCCCCTTTCACCCCAAATCAAGAAGGTAAATCCCAACCTGCAAGCCTGTGGGTGTTTTATGCTATTTTCACTCCCAGCTAGCCAGAAGAACAGGGCAGCAATTTGTCTCTGCTTGTAAAGCAGAAATGGTAATAGCATCTGGTTTCAAGATAGAGAGCTGAGGTCCTTTCTCTGACTACTGTTGCCCACTGGTATTTCTATTAGATGTAATGTGATCTGCAGGTGGCAAATAAGGCCAAAAACTACGCAACAGAAATAAATTCCTGCTCATTAGAAGTATATTTCAACTGGTAATGTATTTTACGCCTGTCCCTTTCAGCCCAGTTGTGCTTGTTCCCCTGAGTTCCCATCTGTGATATTGGCCATATGAAAAGAGCTTCCTAAGTGAATTAGTGACCGACTCCTAAATATTGTCTGTCTTTACTTTCCGGTCATCGACCTCCAGTCTGGTATGCTGTGAAAGGAGTTCCAAGACTGTTTCACCAGACAACAAGGCTGGCCTCTTTATGTGTTCTGTCTCTTCAGCTCCACTGCACTTGGACACATCTTCATTGCAATCATTTCAGTTAGTCTCTTCTCTCAGGTAACAAGTGTCAGGACAAGAGATAATGGCCTCAAGTTGCACCAGTGAAGGTTTAGGTTGGATATTAGGAACAATTTCTTCACCGAAAGCGTGCTGAGGCATTGGAACAGGCTGCCCAGGGCAGTGATGGAGCCACCATCCCTGGAAGTGTTCACAAACTGTGTAGATGTAGTGACATGGTTTAGTGGTGGCCTTGGCAGTGCTGGGGTAATGATCGGACTTGATGATCTTAAAGGCCTTTTCCAACCTGTTTGATTCTATGTTTCTATGATTTGCCATCTTGGAGGTCCCAGTCCAGCAAAGCCCTTTGGATGCAGTTAAAAACCATCTGTAGTTAGTGTGTGGGACATGCCTACAAACTGTGAAGAGGAGGTGATGGCCTGTATTAAAACGTTTTCTTCCAGGGTAGGAATGTCCTGAGTTAAGGAGAGAGGAAAGCAAGGGGTTTGGGAGAGCTGAAAGTTTTCATACGATAGCTGACACGTGTACCTTTTAATCCCTAGAAAGTACCTGTTGGTTTTTCTCGCTCCCAGGGATGTTAATTGGTCTTACAATGTGAATCGTTGCTGTACACTTTAGAGTCATAGCATGGGTTGGGTTGGAAAGGACCTTAAGATCATCCAGTTCCAACCCCCTGCCATGGGCAGGGACACCTCACACTAGACCATGTTGCCCAAGACTCTGTCCAGCCTGGCCTTGAACACTGCCAGGGATTCAAATTAACTGAACTTCTAGTCATTTTTGAGGAGAAAAAAAAAATAAATAAAAATAAGCATTGAACTTAAACACCTCAGTGCTTCCAAGTTTCTACCTGTGCTGGAAGTATTCAGAAGATGATCTTTGTTCCATGTTTGTCCCCATCTAACTGTCCTCCTTCCAATGTTTCTAATCAATGGGTTTAAACTGAAACAGGGGAAGTTCAGGTTAGATATAAGGAAGTTCTTTACTGTGAGGGTGCTGAGGCACTGGCACAGGTTGCCCAAAGAAGTGGTGAATGCTCCATCCCTGGCAGTGTTCAAGGCCAGGTTGGACAGAGCCTTGGGCAACATGGTCGAGTGTGAGGCATCTCGACCAGTGGCAGAGGGTTGGACCTAGGTGATCTGAAGGTCCTTTCCAGCCCAAACCGTTCTATAATAGCATAGGACATGATTTTGGGCTGGGTGAAGCCAGTGCAAATTTCACTTATTTTGATGCTTGCTTATGGGAGAAACACGCTTCCTGGAATGGTAGGGCTGCCCACTGAAAACAAAACGGTAACGGCAATAGATTTGTACAAATACTCTATTCTTCTCAGGGGCAAAAAGCTATAGCACAACTAAGAAGTTTAGAATAACTTAAGAAAATTCAAGCTGATTCATAGTTTAATGAGTGAATGCTTAGAGATGATAGGAAATGAATCCCGGATGAGGAAAGAAGGCAAACACTGTTGACGGATGAGAAGGATCAAAGGCCTTTAGCTTTGAGAGAGGCCTCAAAAGTGTAACATTAACATAGAAATTTATTTTTTTTACATATTCTGGTTGCTCTCTTAGAGTTTGTAAAGCAATTTTGATTGTAGTCTCTATGCTTATCTGTAGTTCCATGTTGATTCATAGCTGATAATAGATGAATGTTTTGTTAGGAGATTAATTTTATAAGCAGAAGAGCCTTGCAAGGTAGCCCTCTGGTTAACATTGCAAATAATACTGGAACATCTGCCAGCTTTTTTAAATAATCACGTCATACAGCCTTCTACCAACCCGTGGTCTGTTCAGTTGGAAAATAAAGCAAATAAGTGGTAAAGGAACAGAGAAGGAGTAGAGAGTAAATGGGAAGCAAAGTTTCCCAGCAGCAAGTGATGCAGAAGCCATCCTGCTTTAGTCAGCTTTAGTTCTAGGCACAGATTTTTGTTTTGCTGTTTGTTTGCTTGTGTTTAAATGATCAGATTTTTGTTCTGCAACTCATTAGCTGTTAGGAATGAAACAATACAAGGGTTGTCTGGCAAGAGAGAGGGCTGGTGCAGTCTGCTTGGTTCTCTACTCCTAGCACAGAGTAGAGAGGCATATGGTAACCAGTTTCCAGTCATCATCTTTCCAAAGAGCTCAAAATCTGCTGTGAATATGAAGTTGAATAAGTTTTGCTTTGGCTGTAGAGGTGCATCCCAAATCTAACAGCATTCTCGCTCTTCCTACTTGGGTCTAGTAATTACTGCATGGACAGTAGTGTTGTAGAATGGCCTAACAAAACCACCCTTGCACAAAACTAGGTGTCCAATAGCATTAGACTGCTTCAGGATTGTGTGTGGGGCTGGCAGAGATGGCCTGGGACCTGCAGGAAGACCCCTCCCAGGTGGCAGCAGGAGACATGGGGAATACACGAGAGCATGTTGCGTTGACGCTGCATTTGTATTTATTTTTACTGCAATGCTGCCAAGCCTGTGTTAAGAAATTGCCTTAATATGCCATAATTCAAGTGTCTTAACTCCTAACAGAAGCCTGATCCAGGCAAGGTTGAAAATGTTTATATAGTCTCTAAATATGTTTCTATACAGAAATCAGCACGCATATCTATGTTTCTCTTCTTCATTTGTGGCCATCTTTGTGTTTTCACAGAGGTGTCCTTTCTGTTTTCACAAAGACAGTCTGTAATCTTCCTTCGTGACAGAAATACTCGTTGCCAGGAGGTGTCTGCATACATCGACTCTGCACACAGACTGACAACAGATGACTTGGAAGTCTGCTTCAGTGGGAAGAAAAGACCTTTCCCTCAAAAAGCTGACCTGAGGTATTTGTCTTGACTTTGTTTTCATTTATTAGCATGTAGGCAATCTATTGAGAAAGATGTACATTTTTTTGTGTAGGGAGATATGGCTTATGAAAGTGATTTTCACTGAAAGGCAATCAAAACGGATCAGAATTGGTTGTGGAGAATGGCTTTAAGAAGGGTCCCTGTCGTATTTGTTTGGTTCAGAGCATAAAACTTAACCAGGACATTACAACCATTGCCTCTCTATGCATCTCTCATTAACCTGAGGAGCCTGTAAGTAGCAACATGGATGCCAGAGAGGGACTTTTCATCGGGGACTGTAGCGATAGGACAAGGGGTGATGGGTTCAAACTGAAACAGGGAAATTCAGGTTAGATCTAAGCAAGTTCTTTCCTGTGATGGTGGTGAGGCACTGGCACAGGTTGCCCAAAGAAGTGGTGACTGCTCCATCCCTGGCAGTGTTTAAGGCCAGATTGGACCCAGCCTTGGGCGACATGGTCTAGTGTCCTTTCCAACCCAAACCGTCCTATGACATGCTCTGATCAGTACTAGCATGCTTCCTGAGTGTCACAGACCACATTGCTGCAGGCAGCAGTTGCTGGAACATCTCCATCTTTGCCTGCACTCCACGGAGTCCATGGAGGATGCTTTTCTTCAAAAGTGGGCCACGTGCAAAAGTCTTCTGGTAGCAGGTAAGATTGTGTGTTACCTGTGACTAACGAGAAACATCATCGATGAGCTTTTTCCTGAATGATTTGTTTTCCTTAAAATTCATCCTGTGCCTGAGTCTGAGATGTGTTGCACTTTGTTGGTGAAGGCCAAATTGAAGAGGCTTGGCGCAGCCGAGCTTGCAGTCCGAGTGAGGCCTGGGACCGTGCTTGGCACTGAAGCAGTGTGTGATACTGCAGGCAGGTGCTATTCGGCAGGGGGAAGGAGATGGTACAAATCTTTGAAAGGAAGAAGTGTCAATAACTAGCAGCAATGTCATGTGCAGTCACTATCTCCTGGTGAAAAGATGTCCAGTACAAGGGAGTTAATGCCTTTTCTCCATCTTCTAAGAGTGGTTTTCGGTAATGCAAATCACTGCAAATTCTGTTGAGTCAAATTCTGGCATGTGTTCTAGAGGGAGAAAGCAGGAACGGCTGTTGGAAAGGAAAGTGGGCTGGTGAAGGTTTTGCGTGATTCGTTCACAGGACAGTAGATGTCAGCAATGAGGCAGAGATACTGAAACCTCCCAGCGCTGCCTGAAGTGGGAAGTAAACCGCCTGATTTTGTGCTTTTAAATTGCCGGGATGGATCAGACAGTGTCTGTTTATGACCAAATTAAGAACAGGAGTGAACACAACATTGTGCCTGCTTTGCATATGATGGCCTTTCTACATATTAGGATTTTATTAGTGACTCATAAATAAGCCTTTTTAAATCATTGTTGTCATATCTCATAAGAAATGTATCCAGTAGGTGTGCTTAGTCCTGGTTATTCTGAGTTGAAAAAGTTTCATTTGATGTATGCTTCAACCTCCTCTTCCTTCCCTTCTGTCAAAACTAGGGTACACTGCAAACTTCATAGACAGCTTAGTGTGTTCATTCCTTCTAGTGGTATAATATAGCTGCAGGTGATAATTCATTTAACCTCTTTGTTAAAAAAAAGGGGAGGTTATATACTTATATATGGGGTTTTATAGCTAGAATGTAACCGTGCAAAACTGCATTTGGACCTTACAGCTGAACATAAAGGGAAGTTGAGATAAAGCATGCGCAGTGCCAGGAAGGCTACTTTTGTTCTATTCATATACATATGTATGAATGTATGCACTCTAGTTAAGGAGGTTCTTTTACAGATACAGATATAGATATAGCTATAGATATATTTATATAACAATACCTATATATACTAAAGTCTTAGGACATTGGACACTGGCTAAAGAAAAAACGTTTACTTTATGGTTAAATGATGTGGTTCTTGATGCATCACATGTACAAACGGGCTTTTTGTAAAAGCCCCATCACCTCACAGAAAACCTCTAGCCACATTTATGTATCCCATGGTACATTGGGGTTGTTGAGCACCCCATTTTGCATCAGGTAGGTGTCTTCAGAGCAGCACATTTCATTTCCACCATGTCTCTCGTGGTTAACTTTGAAAATGTTATTGGACAGAATGTTATTTATTAGACAGGCATGAAGAAGCCCAAGATTTGGCTCATACTGTACTGATTTGAGGAGTCTCGTTGGCAGAGATCTTACCATGTTCCCTGAAAACCTTTTCATTGAATAGATAAGAAGATCCAGTTTATGGGTTGAAGTTCAATTTGAACTTCACCTGCTGGCTCCTGTATTTGTAGTTGCATGCCAGGTTAAATACAGCTTTAGAATTCAACAAGTTGTAATTACATAGGCTGTCATCAAAACTGTCTTCAGCCACTCTTCAGTAATCTAAAAAGAATTTTCTTACAGCTAATTGTACAGGTAATTTAATGGTCATCCCTCACCTTGGTAGTGTTGTTCTTCTGCCTTTTTGTTTTCTACCCAGCTTCTCCAAAGTGTGTGTTCTTTGCGAATGGGGATGATTTGACTGTATGTACTCATTTTGTGCCTTCAGCTTTAGATCCCTTGTCAAGCTCTGAATCTAAGTCTTTTCACCACATCTTTCTTCCCTGGATACTTAGGCATTTAGGCAGGTATAAAAATATCGGATTATAGATGCCATATCTACTTTTCAGCCTGAAAGCCTGGCTGAGTAGTTCTGTCAAAAGTGATTGTTCCTAAAAGTCATCTTATCAGTTTGAGTTGTTCCAAAATGCTGCCTTCTTAAAAGACAAACTGGCTTGGGAAACAGCCTCGCTTGGAGCTTTACGAAGCCCTTACTCTTGGTCATACTTACTCTTAGTCACTTGGGAGATTATAAATTGGGGTTTTGCAGGGAAAGTTAATGTCTTGTGCAGAGCTATCAAATTATCTTTTATATATGGAAATCTGTACTTTGCTGCAACACACTTTTTTCCTCAGCTGTCTGAGGCTGTCAGGAGATACTAAACTTGGTCTTAAGGACCCTCTAAATCAGATTCTTCGTTCACAATATGAAGTAAAAATGCTGAACAATTAAGCTTATGTGATGTTCATACTTTAAATCTGGTAGGTAGTATCAGAGGCTCTCGTATTTGATCTACATGGTTTGTCTGAGTATTTTTGCCATTTTATTGAATTGCCCTATCAAGGGAGTATTATTTATGTGATATAATCCTCATTCAGTTCCAGTTTATTAAATGAAAGGAATGCGTCAGGCAGTCAGTTCTTAAGAGGTCTGGAATCTGGACTGTAATTGAATCCATTCCCTCTCAGCTAATTTATGTAATCTGATGAGAAACAAGTGTAATACAATTTGTTCAAAGAAAATGGAGAATGTTCACTCTATGGAACCATACCAGAGAAGTTCTCTGAAGGAAGAACCGCAGCAGAAGGGGAAGTTGGGCTCCCTTCTGTCTGATCAGCCTAGTCAAAGAGGATGAAATTAACGTCTTGCAGTAGAGTTGTACTGTTTCAATTTTGTGTGAGCTCCTGCCCTGTGTTTTCATTAGCTTTCTGTGGCAGTGTGCTAGACATAGTGGTTTTGATAGTGTACACTGTAGCCTTCCATCCTCACACTTGGCTTGTTGTTGCTGTGGTTTCATTTCATCTTACTAGTTGTGCACATTCTTCTCTAAAACAGAGGCAGGGAAGGAGCCACTTGCTGTAGAACAGGGGCTAGATTTTCCCCTGAACTAAGGGGCTGAAATCACTGGCTTGGAAGCAGTAAAACTCCCTTGGTTTTGGCCTTGGCATGCATCAGTCTGAACATGGGAGGTCCAACATTCAGGGTTTGTGGTGATGCACCTCATCTGCAACAGAAGGGCATCATGACACATGGGTATTGTCAGACACGGCATGTTGTTAATTGGCCAGAACCATCCCATCAGGTTCTGCCCTTCTCCTCTTGTAGTTCAGCTGTGGTCTGTTCTGGCTGCAAGTGGGCGCAGCACTTGGCAGTCATTCAGTAACTGGGGTTGGAATTCCCTCCCATTTTATTGTCTGGTGTATTCTGAGATACCATCTGTTAATCTGTAAAGACCTGTAGGCCAAATCGTGGCCAGCAATATGTTCCCAAGTATGGAGCATGAGGCAACTTCTCTCTTCCCTGCTGGATCCCGCAGACCTGCAAGCAGTTTACAGAGGAGCCCTGCTCCTACCCCGCTTTCCCAGGCAAGAGCTGAGAGGACAAGTCCGAACTTCATTTCAGGACAAAGGTAGGAACATCCTGAGTTTCCAAAATGTGTAATCTCCAACCTTGGAAAGGATTAGGCAGACTCCACCCCCTCATTTGCAGGGATTACCATGCTGCTAGTAATATTACAGTGTAAAATAATCCAGGGTTGAGAAAAAAATCATAGAATAAAAGAATGGTTTGGGTTGGAAAGGACCTTAAGATGATCCAGTTCCAACCTCCTGCCATGGGCAGGGATGCCTCACACTAGACCATGTCGCCCAAGGCTCTGTCCAGCCTGGCCTTGAACACTGCCAGGGATGGAGCATTCACCACTTCTTTGGGCAACCTGTGCCAGTGCCTCACCACCCTCACAGGAAAGAACTTCTCAACATCCCAATTTCATAAGGACTTTGCCATGGCTGATAGAGTAGGTTTCATTGGATCTCTTTGAAAAGAGATGCTGGTTTCAAGCAGTTTGACAAGGGCAATACTAAACTGTCTAGGTCTTTGGTTACAACAATGTTCTGTGTTTGTTGACCAATACCCAAATAATACCAAGCCAGTTGCTGTTGAGACTTCGGCACAGTGGGAGGTGAAGGGTGTGAAACCAGGGAACCTGGATGAGAAGATGCCAGTGAAGGCATGTTGGCTGGAGTCCTTCTCTAGCCATATTGTGGCGGAAATGTCCTTGCTGTTTATCTGTGATTCCAGAGTCCTTCCTTGTATAATGGTATTCATAGAATCATAGAATAGTTTGGGTTGGAAAGGGCCTTAAGATGATCTAGTTCCAACCCTCTGCTGTGGGGGTCGCCATTCATTATATATGAGCCTTAGTGTCCTACTCACACACAGGAGGGCCTGAGTTTGGAAGATTTTGAGTACCTCTGATACCGTTGCTTTTGGTAGTATTTATGGCTTAGTCACCTGTTAGGTTCCTACTTATGCACATTGCTGTCTCACATTGGGCACCCGGGATTTCTTGTCATAGTTTTCAAATCTTTTGGAGATGAAGTGAAGCCATGTGCTGACAGGAGGAGCAGCTCAGCAGAATCCAGGGGATTGTTCTTCACCACCACTTAGGTATGCAGGGCAATGGAGAGCAAGGGCAGCTAGAGAGAAGACTACATTCAGACTTGATGTTTGCACGTGTGAGGAGAAAATTCCATTGCTGTCAACTCAGTAAATGTTTCATTTGGAGATGTATGACTCCACATCCGGCTCATATTTAAACACAGCAAATATTACTTTTCACTTTTAATTTCTCTCTTTTTTTTTTTTCCAATTCAGACTTCAATCTTGCAAAAAAGATAAAGTCTCTTAAGAGAAAAGATTGGCTTTTGACAACTTTGAGCAAATGAACCGTATGCGTTTGAAATAGGGACATGGAAACTACAAAGCGCTACAATCTTAGGAGAGAAAAAATTGTAACGTAAGGAAAAGGCTATTTTGTGCTCCTTGTCAGTGCAGTCGAACTATCACTGGAAAGAACAAATGAGAACAGTAGGAAGAGCCTCTCAGAAAATAGATATTGGCCAGGTGCTTGTCTGAAATGTGATTTGGGTTAAAGCTTCTATGTGCAATCTGAGAATCAGAAATGATTCACGGCTGTTTATGTGTGAAGACAGTGTTACGACGCACAGACAGACGCATTCGGCAGCGGGACCTAAACGCAACAGCTCTTTTTGCTCTTGCTGATTCCCTGAAAATAAAGGGAACAGTTTTGCAGTGCTTCCCTGTGCATTCACTCATTCCAAGGGAGCTCTGCAGGCCACGAGGTCAAATCCTATATATCCTGCTTCACCAGATAGCTGCGTATTTTCCTACCAGCCTCAGTTCTCTCTTAGTGTGGACCAGAAATGATACTGAATTAATCTCTGCAATGCTGACAGTAGATATGTGCTGGTGCTGTCAGGCTGGTTTTTATCAAGCTCTTCTGAATCATTCTGTTGTTTGTGTTAGAGCTGTCAGCCCACGTGCTGCAAACCCAGCAATGTCTCATGCGTGGAGGATGTGCTGAACACTCTCAAGCTGCAGTGTTAAAGGCCCCTTTAATGGCTTCCTGGTATAGCTGCAGTGTCATTAATAGTATTAGAAACGAGAACAGCTAATGGGTGAGGTCCCAAATACGGGACCTACTTAGGCATTCCCTTCACTACTTCTGTATTCAGAGAAACACTTAAAGCATATGTTTACATGTTTTTCCAGGCCAGGTAACTGAATAAGGACCCTAGATTGAGGCATTAATTGCAGAATGTATTTGCACACAAAATGGTAAGAAGAATGTAAGTTAAAACACAGTGCACCATGAAGGAATGAGTGTGTGAAGCATGGAGCTAGAGGTGTCAAGGCAGCACAGAGCCAAGCGCAGCTTGTCCCATGCAGGGCACTGTGCACCCTCAACACGACTGCTCTGACTCAGTCTGAAGCAGAACTTCAGTTGGTGTTGTGGTGGCCAACCTGGGTGTTGTTTGTTAGTAATGGACCAGCGGACATCAGAGGGAGATCTGTACTGAAGCTGTAGTGTTCCTGTAGCTCTAGGTTTGTACTGAAGCTTTGTACTGAAACTGTAGCGTCCCATAGCTTTGTGAGTACTTTTGGTTTGTTGTTTGGACAAACATCAGCCAGAGCACTGTGTGCTGATCCCGCAGCAGCTTATGATTCCTGCCACACACACAGGTGCCTAAAAACCACTTTTTCCTTCCAGTTAGACTTGGAAATAGCTGTGGCTGCAGTCAGTATGTCCACATTTTTTAATGGATGGTCATATGGAATAAGTAGGACTTTTTTCAGTTGCCAGCTACATCTTAGTGAAAATTATGGCAAAATTCTCATTGTTGTGCTGGTAAGTAATGGCATTGCTGTGCCATTACTGTTGAGCTGTGCTGGGTAGAGCTGAGCTGTGCATTTGGCGCAGACAAAGTTTAACTGGAGAATCACCACATCTTGCCATAAACAGGTTTTCTCTCTAATGCTGAGCAGGGTGAAGCCCCAGCCCCTGTGATGGACAGCCCCTACTTGCACCTGGCCTAAGGGACCAAGGGTTGTTTCGCATTGATTATTAACTTGCAGGAAGGAGAATTAATACTGAGGGAGGGATCTGTTTTAACTCCTTAGGAAAACTTTCCCTAAAACTTCCAAAACTATTGTTTGGAAAAGACATAGTGTCTTAAAAATGGGGAGGAGGGAAAGGAGCAGGGAAAGACAGAGAACAACGCCTAACAAGCTCAGGATAACTCAGTGCTTACTGGCTCTTGTGGCTGCATTTTTCAAGGTCTCCTGTCTGAGCTATGGCAATAATTAAAGATCCAGTGAAGAATGGATGTGCAACTGCATTTCCCACATCCTTGGTGAGGTCTGAGCAATCAGGGTCTTGAAATAAACATTTGGTTGAAAAATTCCTCAGTACCCTGAACCGAATGTGCTTATCTCCTGTGCTGCTGCAGCAGAGGTCTGCAAGTAATTTGATGGTGTACAAGAAAAGTATTTCCAGTTAAAAGCTCTTGTTCGGTATCACCATGTTTTCCCTTATTTTCAGATTACTGTGATGCCCGCGTGATGCTGTATCACTTTTTCATGCCACTGTATCTCAGTACTTAGAAGCTTTAAATCTGCATCTCTTGAGGGGTATTAAGAAGGTAACGAAAGCAAACTCCTGGCCTCTAGCAGAGATCTGCCTGGATAAATAATATCTTGCTCTGTGCTTCTCTTGATTGCTTAAAAAAAAGGGAGGGGGGACATACACAATCTTTTTTGTTTGCTTGCACTGCAGAGTTCATATTTATGTTTGTGGAAATCTTTAGATGATACACAATAGTGATTTTAATATCAAAATATCCTGAGGGCACCCATGCTTATGGAGAGCAGATGGAAGTCTGGCTGGGGAGTCAGTAAGCCTTCAGGAGGAAGCCTGAGGGCTGTGTTTCATCCTCATCTGCTTAAAGACAGGGCAGCTTACTTCATGCCAACAGAGGATATGCCAAGCAGGAATAAAGTACTGAGAATGTTAAAAAGTTCATCATGTTCTTTTATCTTTTTTTTTCCCCTTGCTATCAACATACATATCCCTTCCTCAGCATATATATCCCTTATCTTCCTCCATGAAATAACCATTTATGACTTTGTTTTCCTCATCTTTAGTTTTGTTTTAAATCTTTTCCTGGTTTTCTTGGTCTCTGGCTTTGCTTAACTCCCCCTGCCTCCTTTTCCCTTCTCACTCACAGAGAGCTCAGAAAGTTGGCCATTCCTCTGGGAAGCCTTGTCACAATTCTTTGTGTTTTTCATGGAAATGGGGATCTCTCACAGTGGCAGCCCCTATGCCAGTCTGTGATGTGACAGTGACACAGGGACAGAGGGTGACCCAGCTCTCTCCTGGGGGTGTCTCAGTGCTCCTGGTCGAGTCACTGCAGCCGTTCAGCACAACTCCCAGAGCTTGTCATTCTCCCTTTTATACCGGGCTCAGAGGCTGAGTGGCAGGGAGTTCCCGTGCTCCTCCAGGTGAGCCCAGTGGGGCTTGTTCAGTGCAATCTGAGTCTCTCAGCCCTACTAAATTCTTCTGGTGCTTTTCCAGGGGCTGAAGTATGAGCCCAATTTAAGGGAATAATGTAATTCACTGCAACAGTAAAGACCATACATCTGCAGGTGATGACAGCTTAACTGCAGGTACTCTGTGGGTCCCACAGGCTATTTTTATTACATCTCTGAAAATGACCACAAGCTAGGAAAGTGGCTTAATTCTTTTCACTGATAGGGCATTTTGGGAGGGTATGATTTTCCTCTGCTATAGGCTATCCTCCCTCCTGCTGGCCCCCTGTCTTGAGTAATGCCTGGAGACTATGGATTTAGAATGACATTCCAGGCTGATCTAGTAACAAGGTTTGGATGTGGAAGCTGCTGCGTGTCGAGCCAAGCTGGAGTCCTGGCTGTGCCAGAAATGCATTGTTTAAGCACTCTGTCTGGGCAGTGCACCTGCACCTATGCATTGGAGCTGCCACTGAGCAAAGCCTTCCCCCACTCCTGCTTCTCATTATGGCGCAGAGCAAACGTTCTCTGCAGTCCCACAGTATCTGGTATACCCTGAGGTTTGTGGCATACCAATACCATGCACTCCAAGATGTTCAGAAGCTCGGGGAAACAGTTGGGAATAGGGATTTACGGTCTTCTGCGCACAGGCAGATCGCACATGTAACCACTGAAAATATTTCCTGAAGAACAGCAGGAGAAGGGGTGGGAGAAGAATGGGGTAGCATATAAGGTGGTGTCCTGGGTTCAGCTGTAGCAGTCATTTTTGTCCTTCTTAGTAGCTGGTGCAGTGCTGTGTTTTCAACTGTAGTCTGAGAACAATGCTGGTAACACACCGATGTTTTTAGTTGCTGCTAAGTAATGCTTACCCTGATCAAGGACTTTTCAGTCTCTCATGCTCTGCCATTGGGGAGGGGTATGGGAAGTTGGGAGGAAGCAGAGACAGGACACCTGACCCAAACCAGCCAAAGGGGTATTCCATACCACAGCACGTCATGCCCAGTATAGAAACTGGGGGAGTTACCCGGAAGGCCCAGATCGCTGCTCGGGTCGGGCTGGGTATCGGTCGGTGGGTGGTGAGCATTGTATTGTGCATCACTTGTGTTTATGGTTTTCTTTTCCTTTTCCCCCGTTAGTTTTATATTCTCTCCCCTTGTTATTTCCCTTATCATTATCATTATTGGTGGTAGTAGTAGTGGTTTTGTATTATACCTTAGTTACTGGACCGCTCTTATCTCAACCCATGGGATTTACATTCTTTCGATTCTCCTCCCCATCCCTCCGGGAGCAGGGAAGGAAAAGGGGGGAAGTGAGCGAGTGGCTGCGTGGTTCTGAGTGACCGGCTAGGCTTAAACCACAACAGGGGGGAAAGGAAAGATAATTCTTCTCTCCTTAGTAGAATCATAGAATCATAGAAATCATAGGTTGGAGAGTCACAGAATCATAGGTTGAAAAGAACCTTAATGTCATGCAGTTCCAACCCCCTGCCATGGGCAGGGATGCCTCACACTAGACCATGTCGCCCAAAGGCTCTGTCCAACCTGGCCTTGAGCACTGCCAGGGATGGAGCATTCACCACTTCTTTGGGCAACCTGTGCCAGTGCCTCACCACCCTCACAGCAAAGAACTTCTTCCTTAGATCTAACCTGAACTTCCCCTGTTTCAGTTTAAACCCATCACCCCTTGTCCTGTCACGACAGTCCCTGATGAAGAGTCCCTCTCTGGCATCCTTCACATACTGGTAGGCCCCCCTCATATACTGGAAGGCTGCTCTGAGGTCTCCACGCAGCTTCTCTTCTCCAGGCTGAACAGCCCCAATTTTCTCAGCCTGTCTAATGGTACCATTTAAAGCCCTTGCTACAGTTAGCAAGGAGAGATGCTTTCTTTTTTTGGAATGGAACATTCAACTTATTTCTCACATCATATAATCCCACGTATTATCGTAAAATGCTGCAAGATATAATCCCAACTGCTTCAGCCAGAAACTGATGCAGAAGTCAGAATTTTCACAACATTTTTAATGAAAAACCCACAACTTATTAATCAGCCCTGTCCCATCTGCCAAAATAAACAAGGAAATAGGAACTGTCCTTTGCCATGGAAGCCTCTCCCCTCGTGCAGGGCTGAGGAACAGCCCGTGGCTTCCAAGCGTGATGGTGGCCAGGGCATGGGGAGAGCTTGGGGCTGTTACGGGCTGTGATTTGCCAGGGTGTCTGCAGGTTTGCTGGAGCATGTTTGCATGTGTTTAATAGATGGGTGTTGATAGGCTTCCTGCTGGAATTCTACCGTAATTTTCCACTATGCTTACGTTTCCACACTGATACCTGCCTGCAGATGCCTTTTGATGTATGTGTTTCTTGCAAAATGGCAACTTTACATAAAATACTGAAGTATAACACAAATTATGTGTTCTGTACTTTGGTAATTCTGTCTAGAAGACCACAGGTGACAGATCTTAAAACAACTGTATAGGAGGCAGGAGTTGTGGTAACATATAGCTCTAGTTGGATGTGTAGGAACTGGTAAGTTTTCTCAACTTATGGTTGAGAATATCCCTTTTTTTTACTGTTGGACATGGCAGTATTCTGTTCTATATACAACACATATACCATATTTCCAGTACTCTAAAGCATTCAACTGTGTTAAGCAGATGTGGAAAAAACAATGATTACATCAGTTATAAATCATAATATTTGAGAATCCAGCTCAAAACATTAGGGAAGGGAAAAACTTATCTATGCTTTTTAAATTTCAAACTGCTAGAAAGTGATTAGTCTGCTGTAAGTGAAATGTTCCCATTGTTAAACATTGTGCTATTCCAGTGTTTTGGGAAACAATTAATCTTTCTTTTTTTCTTGTGTACACCCCACATACACTGTCTTCAAAGACAGATGTTTCTTGCAAGCCTTTTCTGTAATCGTTCTGCTAAGTTTTGGTCTCTCTTTTATCCACCGTGGTTTGTAGCACTGCTGTCTGTGCTGCCTGGCCAGGCGGGTGTTCCCCATCCTTGTGGTGTTTTTGCTTTTCCCCCTGATGCTTGCTCCATTGTTGCAATTTCTTGCAGTTTTACAACTGTTGTTACCCATCCATTAGTTAAAATCAGAATAATCTTACTGTAGCTCTCAAGGAACTTTATGGATATGTTCTTTTGCAAAGGATGTCAAAGACTTTGCTCTTTCTGTTTTTATGCTGTGAAACGTTACACGTACTGACATGGGATTTGTTCTTACATTGCTCCTAAATGAGAGAGAACTTCCCAGGATTTGCAAATGAGGATTCTGAATAGCCTTGCTTCAAAAAGCAGCAGCAGCTTTGGCTGAAAGGGAGTTTTTGCGTTCACCTCTCTGCAATAGGGTTTTATTCATGTGTAATGTGCAGGTACATAAAAGGCATGTGAGGCTGCTCTCACCAGAGCTTTGTCCTGGACCTGCCTGAGATCAAGGCTAGTCAATTTGTTCTTTCTCTTAGAATCACATTCTTTTTCAGACATTGAAGCATCTTGGTCTTGGAGGATGCACAGGAGAAGGGATCCACTGTAGTTCTCTGAATACTGCAAAATCCCCTTGGTCCTGTAAAGTAGGACCAAAGTAGTTTTCTTCAACCATGGAAAATGATAAATGTGTTCAAAACCACAGGTTTTTTCTAGTATCAAACTGATGAGGGCACTCAACCAGTTTCTGGGAAGCCTTCGTCTATGGTTCAGGCTTTACAGGACATTTGCTTCTCCTTATTAGTGTGCTAATGTTTTCCCTAGTAATTATTTTGTATTTCTTTTTCTTGCTATGGTTCAGACAAGTTCAAACTCTTGGCTTGATATTCTCCACTTAAAATGCTTTCGTTTGGAACTAATGTTAAAAAATGATCTTTTGACCTTGAAAATCATCTCTGTGTTAGTGAAGAGATGATTAAAAAAACCCAAAACCATTATTTCGGGGGGGAGGGTTTCAGCCTCTGTTTTTTCATCATTGCACTTGCATCTACATTTTGTCAGATCTGTTTTCGCAACAGCACTGATGTTTGTTTGACACCCTGCTGTGTCTCAGCCAGATGCCACAGACCCAGTTTGGACATAGAACAGATAAAATTCTGCCATACCCACTGGTTGAATTGCTTTGGCTGTTTCCTGAGCATTCGTTGCCATCTGTACCAATTGCTTCTTAAGTTGTAGCTTGCTGAGGGGATTGTTTCAGTTTATGGTTATCTGTAGTAAGCAGTTAATAGCACCTTCATGCCTGCATATTGAAGACAAACAGGGAGAGTGGTATTCTTAAAAACTGTGTTACTGACTTTCAGTGCACTGTGTAGTCCTGTTGTATTCAATGTGTTCTGTGTAGTTTGAGGAACTGGAGCCTCCATACATTTTATCCCACCATATTTCAAAGGGGTTCTGGTTATAAACTGTTTCTTATTTTAATGTGCAAGTAGATGACAGAGTTTGGCTCTCTAGTTATACCTGTGTGTCTCATGTGCATAAACTTTGCAGATTACAAGCTATGAATCTATAATAGAGAAGAGATAAGGAATGTGAATAATCTGTATGCCATTTGCTTCATTAACATCACGGCTCTGCCACCTTGTTTGGATTGAAATAGAAAAGTTGCCTGCCTGATGCCCTGTCATCTCTCAGCTCTGTTGCTAAATGTACATTTAAATTAGGTATGTCAGTCTCCCAGATTGATAATATGTGATTTGACAGCATTACAAACCCAATCTGTCTGCCATAGTTATGTTGATTTGAGCCATTCAAGCTATATGTTGCTGTGTGTCACACCAAGACTTGAAATGGGTTTAGTAATGGGTTAGATCAAGTTTGTAGCAGCAGAGAATAGGCACTGCCTTTTCCTGTACCAAGCATTCAGCCCTAAGAAACTAATGGATTATACCAAGGCCAGTGTTTGCAAGATGTGGTACCTGAACTTAAACCTGCTAGTTTTTAAGTAAGTTACTTTTGAAGATTTTTGTTTTACACTATTAGCTTTTAGTAATTCTCTGCAGCCTTAGTGGTCTCCTGGGTGCTCTGGTCCCACCAAATCCTAGCAAAACACATTTTTTTCTCAACTAGTATTGGCAAGCTGAAAGCTGCAAAGGCCATTTTGCAGGAGATTTTACATCCTGAACCCAGAGTTTGTAATCCAGAGGTTTTCTGAGGATGTGTTTTACAACAGTCCTTCAGATCTAACGAGCTTAGGAGTGACTCTGCCTTTTTCCTCAAGACAGGGTAGTCCTTTCCTAGATAGCTGGCATTTTTGCCACTCGAAGGGCAGTTAAGTTGCTGGAGATTGGAACTCCTTATGCATCCTCATCTCTCCTGCTCCTGTGTATTTAAGAGCTGAGGTCACTGTGATAAAGATAAAATCCTGAGCATATTGCAGAAATGGGGGATTAGAGGGAGGCAGGAGGGAGTTGTAGAGCAATATTTTGAATATGTGCCTGTCCTGGGTTCAGCTGTAGCAGTTATTTTTGTCCTTCTTAGTAGCTGGTGCAGTGCTGCGTTTTCAACTTCAGTCTGAGAACAATGCTGATAACACACTGGTGTTTTTAATCATTGCTAAGTAATGCTTACCCCAATCAAGGACTTTTTCAGTCTCATGCTCTGCCAGTGAGGAGGGGTACGGGAAGTTGGGAGGAAGCAGAGACAGGACACCTGACCCAAACCAGCCAAAGGGGTATTCCATACCACAGCACGTCATGCCTAGTATATAAACTGGGGGGAGTTACCCGGAAGGCCCAGATCACTGCTCGGGTCGGGCTGGGTATCGGTCGGCGGGTGGTGAGCAATTGTATCCTCTCCCCTTGTTACTTCCCTTATCATTATCATTATTGGTGGTAGCAGTAGTGGTTTTGTATTATACCTTAGTTACTGGACTGTTCTTATCTCAACCCATGGGATTTACATTCCTTCAGTTCTCCTTCCCATCCGTCCAGGAGCAGGGGGGGAAGCAGGAGGGGAGTGAATAAACAGCTGCGTGGTTCTGAGTTACCAGATGGGCTTAAACCATGTCAGTGCCTACATATTTAAGATGTGACTTCTAAATGTTTGTATAGCTGGCAAACTTGGAGAATATAAGACTTGCTAATGCAGCTTACTGAAAATGCAGCTTGCTGAAAACAACAAGGCAGGCCAGTGCCTCTAGGCTAAGGTGTAAGGGGAACGATGTACCTTTTTCCAGTTCCAGTGGGAAAGATGCATCTAAATGTCCCCAGGTTGCTTGGAAATTGCAGCCTTATTCATTTAGCAGATTGGTTACTCTGAGGATTCCCTCAGTGCCTCAGCCATTAGGATCTCAAAGGATTTGCGTTAGTTGGGGTTTGGGAAGAAGGAAAGAAACCTTTCCAAGCCTTGAAGGTTGTCTGTCTCCCCTGGCTTTACCTCACACCACTAAAGTAAAATAATGGGGAAGTGTTCATTTTTCATAGAAGTATTATTTTTCATCAGTTCATCTAATTATCAGAGCTGATAATTAGAACATTCTAGCACATGGCTTTATAGATTTATAATCCTTTCTGGGCTCCAATCTTTTCCTTAAGAGATCACAGTTGGAAAGAAAGAAGACCCTTTGAAAGAAACCACAGGAAGAAGGACAGAGAGATCCATGCATACATTAAGCATGCTTTGAATACATGCCTTAACAATCCATCGTTTCATCTCAGATCCTTAATCAAACTTTGATCAAGAGGCTAATTTATTCATAGATGTTAACCCCGCTTCCTTCAGAAGGGAAGGTGTTGGAGAAGCTGGCCCAGCCCCACAAACACACACATCCAAATGGATATGCAACAATAGTTTGACATTTCCTTTACTAGTTTGCCTACTTGTATAGTTGCCTTGTAGTTCCTCCAGGTCTTCCTGCTCATCATGTCTTTCTATGACTCTGATCCAACAAAGCACCTAAGCATTGTTTTCGGTGCTAGTTCAGCACATCTGAAGCTCATGTTTTTAAAAGTGTTAAAGGTTTAGGCATGTGCCCAGGGGGATTTTGAAAGCTCCTTGCAATGCACCCCACCTACTACAAGAAACCGTCAGGCTTTGGAAATGTGTCTTGGCACTTACCTGCCTCTTCGGCACCTGAAGCAATCAGAGGTGCAGTTGTTCATCATCGTCTGGCTTTTCATTAACGTAAGAGGAAAGCTAGTAAGTGAACCTATGTGACAATCAGACAAATGCTCTACTGTGGTGCCTTTCTTCATTTCTAGGTTGGCCTTTGCTAGGAATTCCCCCCAGATAATTCCAGGCACTGGCACAGGCTGCCCAAGGAAGTTGTGAATGCTCCATCCTTGGCAGTGTTCAAGGCCAGGTTGGACAGAGCCTTGGGTGACATGGTCTAGTGCAAGGTGTCTCTGCTCATGGCAGGGAGGTTGGAATTAGAGGATCTTAAGGTCCTTTCCAACCCAAACCATTCTGTGATTCTATAATCAGTTATTAAATCCTTCCCTAAGATTTGATTATTTTCTAGGAAGATTCAGTGATCTCTTCTCCCATCGCACTGCTGATCATTATACACTCCTTTGTCTGCTGTGGTGAGGAACTGGTTTCAGTAAATCCATAGTGAATGAACTTGAGGTCCCCTGTTCTGCAGAGGCCATTGTTCAGAACCTTAGCTGGCCATACCACTTGGTGTAAAGCAGGGACAGAGGGACAGTGCATGCATGTTCTTGTAAATGCTTTGGTTGGTTGGGTTTGCTTTGTTTCAACACCCAAGGCCTAGCTAGGAGGGAAACTTTAATGATTGAGACTTCTAGTTTTATAGGGTGTTTTTTGGGGGGCTTCCATCTGAAGACATTTTTAAAAGGCACATTTAGGGGAAAAAAAAAAAAGAACTTGCTTGCCTGGCTGACTGCTCTTGCAATCACCAGATACCCATGCACAAAAGAACAGGACTCTGGGTTTGTAGGTTGATCTATCAGAGATATGCAACTTCCAACAGGCCTTCAGTGATTATTAATTGCACAATATGTATAAGCTGTTCATCCTGTTGTTCCTTCAACAATTACATGCCTCTCTTTTATCTTCTTTGTTGTAGCTTCAAGATAAAACTTTTTCTTCTCATTGGCCATAAATCCTGATGTGTTGGGTTGTTTTATTTTTTAATGATGGAGAAAACTAATAAGATAATCCATTCTGAGTGATTACTGCACAACTTGTGGAGCCTGACAGTTTCATAATTTCTTGGAATACGGCCTATAACCCTGGGACTTTATTTTTTTTCCTTTTATTGCTTTCATTTCTTCTCTTTCTCTTATTAATCTTAGCCTTTATCCTGAAATGCAAAAGAGGTACCCGACCGAAGTTCAAACAGTTCTGGGCATACCGAGCAGAGGTCTAGCTTTTCGTTAATGGAAGAGGAAAACTAGTAAGTGAACCTATGTGACAACCAGACAAATGCTCTACTGTGGTGCCTTTCTTCATTTCTAGGTTGGCCTTTGCTAGGAATTCCGCCCAGATAATTCCATTCACTGGAACAGGCTGCCCAAAGTGGTAAATGCTCCATCCCCGGCAGTGTCCAAGGCCAGGCTGGACAGAGCCTTGGGCGACACGGTCTAGTGTGAGGTGTCCCTGCCCATGGCAGGGAGTTGGAACTAGATGATCTTAAGATCCTTTCCAGCGCAAACCAGACTGTGATTCTGTGATTCTGTACCTATTTGCATAGAAGCACACAGCAGTACATAGCAGGGCTGAATCAGTTTTGTAAACTCCAGTGGGCAGTGTGGGCGGCAGCAGTCCAGTGTCTGGAGATCTGGTGTAAATTTAGGCAGCAGCAGTTATCATAGAAAGTTCTGCCAGAGTTTGAGGAAACCACAGTTCCCAAATTCTGAAAGCACCTGAATTACACAGGCCATCACAGACAGGCAGTGACATAGTCTCTCGATGGTATGTTGCAGAAGGATTTGTAGGGGTTTTTTTCCTACCACATACAACTGGCATCACAGATTATTTTTCCCCCAGGGTTAAATCTCCTTGAGGCACAGACCAGATGTCCCCATCTTTCCACATTACCCACTGAGTACAACCAGGTCTTTGTGTGAAGGAAGCCTTTCCCATGGGAAGAGCAGTACACATCACTTCCCCAGCCATTTCTCTATGTGCACTACAGGGACCTTCTCTCCTCCCGCAGTTTGTAGGAGTTTCATTTGGGCAGGACCAGGACAGTGAGAAGATCCTCTGATATCCCAGCACTTCCATGCCCCATTGCCCAATGCTCTCAACAGAGTCTTTAACAGTCCATTCATGAATCCTATTGTCTTACTCAGTTCTTTCTGGGGGACCCCACTTTGGAGCA
This sequence comes from Strigops habroptila, assembly GCF_004027225.2. Lineage (NCBI taxonomy): Eukaryota > Metazoa > Chordata > Aves > Psittaciformes > Psittacidae > Strigops > Strigops habroptila. The sequence goes on along the minus strand of NC_044279.2, from coordinate 85,295,643 downwards.
GGGAAGAGGAGTCCTCGCCTGAGGAGGAAGGAGCAGCAGAAACAACGTGTGATGAACTGACCACAGTCCCCATTCCCCAAAGAAGGAATGGGGACTGTGCAAACTTTGCAAATGAAAAGGGAAGCTTTATGTAGCAGTCAAGAGTTTGGTGATTTTAATGACAACCTTCCGAGGCAGCAAACTTCAGGCACACACTTAGATTATGAGGACTGAAACATGTGCGATTGAAGTCCTTCAGCTTTGATGGAAGGCAAGGTGCATTGGCTTGTGACATAACAGAATGGTGAGACAGGAGAGTGGGCAGTTGGTGAGATAGCACAGAGATGCTTAGGGTGATCATCTGGATCCCACTGCTGCCTGCAGAATAGCCATGTGGGGGTGTGTATGTAGATAAAGTAGATATATCATGTGTGCTCGTTGTGTTACATGTATTTGAAGTCATCTTTGAATCATAGATAATTCATTACAATTATCTGGTGAGTAAGCTCTGTGGAAAAAAGTTGTTCAACGGCTCTCTGTGCATATGTGTGAAACAAAGGAAGAAAATCTAACCATTTTAGATGCTGGTAGACAGAACAATATGAACTACATAGCAGCTCTTCATGGGGACAGGCAGGAGAGGTGTGCAATGGCAGTACCCAAGAACACAGAACTCAGCTTTTCAATATAAAAATGACTATTTTATATGAAGATTAGAGATTCTTATTTTTCTGTTAAGAAAAAGGCTGAAAAAGAGACTCACAGGATGATAAGCATCTTTTGGCTGCGGGAATTCCAGAGCTCTCTTGTGCAACAGAATTGCTTTCCAAGTCCTTTTTGTATTGCTGCTATTCTGACTGAGAAGTATGCCAAGCCATGAGAAACTCCAAATGCACCATTTAGTTCATGCTCTGCTAGGAGCTGCGTACTGTAGGAAAGCTTTAGACATCTAGCATCCTTAAGGCACTTCCAGCCTACATCATAGGACCGAGGTTTGGGTTATGCTCTTGTCCCGTGTAGATGTACGTTTCCCAGGCACTGTGGATTAACAGTTCAGTGAAGCTCATTGCTAGCGTACCACTCCATCAGCCACCTTGCGTTTATCTTCACGTCCTTTCAATTTGTTGCTCTTCATGGTATAGAATCATAGAATCACAGAATGGTTTGGGTTGGAAAGGACCTTAAGATCGTCTAGTTCCAACCCCCCACCATGGGCAGGGATGCCTCACGCTAGGCCATGTTACCAATGCTCTGTCCAACCTGGCCGTGAACACTGCCAGGGATGGAGCATTTACCACTTTTTTGGGCAACCTGTGCCAGTGCCTCACCACCCTCACAGTGATCAGGATGTCACAAGACCTGACTTAGAGGCCTGTGGTTTTTTTAAAGAAAAAGACAAAGGAAGGGAAAAGGAAAAAAATGTTTGTTTTTAAAGCCATGCAAAAAGGGGGAAGGCAACAGCTCAGGAAGATATTTCAAACTCTTGCTATTCGTAAGCTTCATTGCCATGGAGTAGTTGTAGTCCCAATGCCTAGCAGTGATGTGTTAGTTCTTGTCCTGTGCTTGTTGAACATACCATGTGAGTATCAGCCCTCATGCAACCATAGAATCATACAATCAACTGAGTTGGAAAAGACCTTTAAGATCATCAAGTCAAACCATTCCCCCAGCATTGCCAAGGCCATTAAACCGTGTCATAAGGGCCTCATCTACACGGTCTGTGAACACTCCAGGGACGGTGATTCCACCATTCCCTGGGTAGCCTGTTCCAATCAATGCCTGACCATCCCCTCGGGGAAGAAGTTGTTCCTAATCTCCAGTCTAAACCTCCCCTGGTGCAGCTTCAGGCCATTACCTCTTGTCCTATTGCTTGTTCCTTGGGAGATGAGACCAACCCCACCTCACTACAACCTCCTTTCAGGTAGTTGTAGAGAGCGATAAGGTCGCCCCTGAGCCTTCTCTTCTCCAGGCTAAACCCCTCCAAAGTCCCTCGGCCATTCCTCATCACACTTGTGCACCAGACCCTTCACCAGCTCCATTGCCCTTCTCTGGACCCACTCCAGCACCTCAATGTCTTTCTTGTAGTGGCAGCTTTGTCACTGTTCTGTTTAGACCCAAATTTCAGGGGTTCTGCTGTTGCTTGGGAGAGACGCAAAGGAAAGGCTATGTTCAGGAGCTGCACAGTGAAGGCACTGGTACTGGCGCTGCTGCAGGAGCTGTCCAGATGCGAGAATGAGGGAGAAGCTGCATCAGTGCAGGATTCTGACCGCAGGGTTATCCCTCAGGCTGGCTTGAAATGGGATGAAATGGCACTGCTGAGCCCAGTGCTGGTGGGGCTGCTTCCCACAGTCAGTAGTGAGAAGCAGTGAAGTACACGTGAGCTGAATGGCAAAGACACTGCCAAAACAGTCTTAAAGATTATTTTTGCCTGTAGCGCTGAATTTTCCTATCCATGCTAGTTCTGAGGAGGGCAGCATGGTGACAGATGAGAGGCAGAGATCCCCATTACTCAAAGTGCCAGTAGTATAAAGAGGACATGTCAGACACTTTCTGTCTGCTGCAGTGACTCCTGCTTTGTAGCTGCATGTGCAGCAGGCAGTGCTGAGATCTTCCACCACCTCTAGGAAACCAAGTCAGGAATTGATCCTATGGGCCAGAAGCTCATTTCTACCAATTTTATGCAAGACTTCATTGGAGTTACTCCTGATTTACAACTGCTTTGCAAGATAATCAGTGAGTTTAGCTAAATGCTATAAGGGTTGAATCCAGTAGTGACAATGTAGGAAGGGTAAAGAGTTAAAAATCACCAAAGCAGCTACTGTGCACAGTAGCTGTGAACAAATCAAACTGCCTTGTTTTCTGAAGTACCGTAATATATCTTGCCCTACCCTGGCAATCATTTGATGCATATAATTATTCCAGTCAAAATTAAAAAGAACAGCAAAACTCAGCATCTTTAAGTTTCTTACGTGGAAAAAGTAGCTTGTTCCTGTTTAACCAGAGGTGTCTGACATGCACTACATTGCGAAGCAGTGGCTGGTGTGGAGTCAGGCACATGTGCTGCATTACCTTGTGTCCTGTCCCACCGAGGTTTACACCAGAAGGCTGTGGAGAGACTGAACAGCCAAATCCCATCCAAGTATGTCGCTCCTTCATCATATTTGGCAAGCACATGCAGAATGCCAGTTTTCTTTCCCCCATTGGAACGATTGCCAGCATACTCCTACCGGAGGGCAGAAAGAAGGAGAACACCAGCATAAAGGAGCTGGGGCTGCTTTTTATTTCCCGGTTCTAGTCCCCTTTGTTGTACTGCCCCTATATCCCTTGTCTGCAACCTTCTACTACTGCCCAACTAAGGCAAGCTGGTGTGTAAATTCCTGGGGGGGTCTGAAGCCAGATAGTTTGCATGGCAAATTCATAGAACCACAAACTGAAAAAAGCTGTTGAGCCATCATTGTTTATAATTAGTTTTTGACTGAAGTCCCAGTCTGCTACAGGGAATGGTTTTATCTTTGTGTATGTGTGGGTGGGAAGAAAAAAGTAGAGAACTGCATCAGGGAACCAATCCTTATCCTGGGGGGAAGAAAGAATAGGGTAGTATAATCTAACCCCATGGGATCAAAGGTGGGGCCAACACAGACATAAACACCTTTACGTGATGTTCTGTCTCCCTGATTTTGCTGATTTAAATAGTAAATAATAAGTTGGGACAACAAAGCTTTTAGCCTGCAGATGCACACCTTCTTTTCTTTTGGTCAGATAGTGATTGGCAACCCTCAGGTTGTTCAGTGTCTGAAGCGCTCTCCAGTCTGCCCGGGCCTGATGCACCGTGGCATCACCCCGTGGCACCCCCGCAACAAACCGTGTTAGAAGTTCTTCATCACAGCTCATTTCACAGCGGATTAAGGGAGAAATGGGGACAATCACACACCGAGGCATCAAAATCCAGTGTGTAACCTAGCCATGGAATTTGACTCTAGGAAAGCGGTCATCCAGCTCCCTGAGTTTGAGATGTGAGTGGCCACAGGACTCCAACCAAAGTGGCTGGAGCCAGCAGTCGGGACTCTTTGCTGCTCTGCCACCAGCCCACATATCCTAGGGAAAAATCTCCAACATTTTTTGTGCCCTGGCTCTCCCAGCCACTGATGAGCTGTAATAAAGTCTGCCTTACATCTCACAAGAATGTCAAGTGGTTTAATGCATGTTTACAAAAGGACCCAGAGATTTTGGAATGAAAGACATTCTGTAAGCACCATGTGGTTTGATGTGCTGCCATCTTGGTACCTGAAGGATAACTTTAAGGATACAAAACCCTGTATTCAGACTCCTGAGTTCTGGGAGGGCATCTGCCTGCCTGCAGAATAAAAATCTGCTCAGACCAGAATTAGCTGATGAATGAGAAAAAAAAACCCCACCTCGCATATTTTAGGCTGTATTCCCAAACACACTGTGCTACTTGTTATATACCACTGCACCAACAAGTGATTGTCTTAAAAAAAACCCAGCAAGATGCATTCTTCTTACAGGTGGACTGTGGGCACTGCTCAGTCTTTCATACTCCACGTTCTTAAGTGTAGTGCTGAAAGATGTTACATTTATTCCAAAACACGTGGTAATGAAGGGAAATAATAATAGAAAAAGTATAAACTGAATTTTTACTCTTTGGCATTTGATCATGTTCATCTCATAGCATGTTTTCATCTCATAGAAACATAGAATGGTTTGGGTTGGAAAGGACCTTAAGATCATCCAGTTCCAACCCCCTGCCATGGGCAGGGACACCTCACACTAGACCATGTCCCCCAAGGCTCTGTCCAGCCTGGCCTTGAACACTCTCAGGATAATTTAAATATTTAAAGCGGCACAGAATTCTGCTGACAAAAATGTATTTGATTAGGTTGGGATTATAGTAACTCCTGAATAGCACTTACTGCTGAAGTGTAGTTTAGTATTTCTTCTAGAGAAATAAACACAGATTTGATGGGATCCCCTAGGTCCTGATTTCCAGCCCCTTTTTCTTGCAGCAGCCTTGTGGTAGAATGCCTTGGTGACAGTAAGCAAGTTTCACCTTGACATTAACAGACAAGGGAGAGGCTGCTCCAGAGAAGCCTGCTCCAACCTGTTGCTCCAATTCAGTGTTCCTCTGCAATGCTGAAATGTTCTTCTGACCTCTTGCCTGTTTAGGCGGTATTAAAATTATTTCCTGCCAGCATATATTACTTTGTCCTTACAGTAACACTGGGGTCTAGCTGCATCAGCCCTTTTCACCCTACCTGCTGAAGGTGAGCATGAGGCTTACTTGAATCTCCTTAGATCATCAGTTTTCAGTGATGAACATGAATAAAGGTATGCAGGGGAAAATTCCTTCCATGGCCAGACATCTAGGCTTCCTCGAAGTACCCACTGTCTGCTGGTCTTTGTTTTACAAAACATGGGAATCCCAAGAAGCTCGGAGCTTTTATGTGGGAAAGGCAACTGGATAGTGCTGGGGTGGTCTCTTAGCCCTCAGTACAGGGTTCAAAGAGACTCACTTTGTTTTGCTGGTGGACTTGGAGATTGTGTCTCGCACATGATGGAAACTAGTCTGTCATGGAGTGAAAGAGTCTATAACAAAGCTGTTTGCTCTAAACATTGATTTCCCATCAGAAAGGCTGGCTGGGCTCTGATCTTCATCTTAAATGGGGACGTATGGTAGAAGCAGGTTAGGAAATTTGGCAAAATGCAGGAAGTTATTATCTGACAGTTAATTGACTGTTTCTACCTTTAGATGTTTAATTTCTCTTTAATGAGTGTGGGGAAGTCTTTGCAGAGAGACTTGCAAAGAGACTTGCTCCCCCTCCCAGGATAAAGTTGAATAATTTCTTCCTAAACTGGTAGTGGTTTTGCAGGAGAAACAATCTCTGTGCAGTTGGACTCGTTAACCGAGTTGTGTCGTGGGGGCCAGGGAAGAGCTGTAGGGATGAAACAAGATCACTGAGTAGAGAACTAAAAGAATCTGTGTATGTAATTTGTATATAAGTTTGCACATCTTCTTAGATTTAAACAGTGAATGAAAAAATGTTCTGGTTACCACTTAAGGTGGGTACTCAGGAGCATTAAATAATTCTGTAGACAACAAATTAATGTGACCAATAAGCATATCAAAGCAAAGCAGTTATTACTACTAGGCCAAATGAATGGTGTCCACCAACCTTTCACTCATTGCCCGCTGGCATGTAAGGACTAGGAAGAGGGCAGCTTCTACTTGTGCCAACTCGCTTGGAAGATATAAGTTTGTGATGAACACAGCGTTGTACAGTAGGTGGCTGTAATTGAAAGCTGTAGGCTTCAGTGGTAAATCATCCACTGACTTTAGTGATGCCGAGATGAATTGTATAAGCGCATTGTAAATTGGTTTCCAAGTCATTATGCATTGCTCCATTCCTACCAGAGTGATTCAGGAGGTTTAGTGTACATAATGGTGAGGCCTGGTTTTTTGCAGGCTTTCAAAGTGAGGAAGAAGTCAAGACACTTTAAAACGCAGAGAATCGTAGAATCACAGAATGGTTTGGGTTGGAGAGGGCCTTAAAGAAGAAGCCAAAGGCTCTGTCCAACTTGGCCTTGAACACTGCCAGGGATGGAGCAGTCACCACTTCTTTGGGCAACCTGTGCCAGTGCCTCACCACCTTCACAGTAAAGAACTTCTTCCTTATACCTAACCTGAACTTCCCCTCTTTCAGTTTGAGCCCGTCACCCCTTGTCCTCTTGCTACAGTCCCTGATGAAGAGCTCCTCTCTGGCATCCTTGTAGGCCCCCTTCAGATACTGAAAGGCTGCTCTGAGGTCTCCATGAAGCTTCTCTTCTCCAGGCTGAACAGCCACAGTTTTCTCAGCCTGTCTTCATATGGCATTGTGCAATTTGTAGGTACACCTGAGCTGAAAAGGTTTCTGAACAAATACTAACAATGAGCATTCAAATGGCAGCCTGTTTAGTTGGTTGTGTGGCAAGTGCAAAGCCCAAAAGGGATGAGGTCAGGTGATAAAAGGTTTGAGAAGTCAAAAACCAGAAGTGTGAGAAGGCTCAGGGAGTTCCAGCACCTCTGATCTGGGAGAAGGACTGAGATGATCTTAAAGTCCTTTCCAACCCTAACCATCCTATGATTCTATGATAAACTACTGGAACACTCCTGTGGCCATTCTGTATTTCACATAGCAGGCATTTGTTTAGCACTGGACATTGTGGAAACTAGTGAATACATTCAGCCCAATCCAAAGGTTTGCTCCAGAATGAATCCCAGGCTGATGCCTACCGCTCCCCAGAGAGCTGGGATTTTCCTTGGGGAGCTGGAGTTCAGCCCCTCCTGCTGTATCTGGCCCATGAGGAGACGTCCACGAACTCCTTACTACCAGTATTGTATTAAAAACTAGAGAAAGGAAAACAGTAAGGCAGTAAGAGAGTTCCAGTGAGATCCTAGGGGAAAACTGTTTGTTCCCACATCTGGTTTGCAGATCTGTGGTGGTCCAGGAAGCACTTCCAGGTGGTCTTCAGAGCTTTTTCCATCACAGGAGTGAGTAGTTCTCGAGTACTACTACTTACCCCTAGTTATAACCCGGGCTCTGTGTCTAGTACTGAATGAATGGGGAGACAGCTTGGGGCCTCGGTTTTGGTTTGCCAGACATGAGCTATGTAGGACCACATTTGGCCAGATTTTCTAATATTTAGTAGACTTCTGCACCTCAGGGAATCTGTCTGGCTTTCAGAGGGGCTGTTGTGGAATCGGGAACCACTCAGCATGAATCAGGAGGTCAGAACCTGCCCTCTAAGCTGGAAGAATGACATCCATTAAAAGTAAAGCATTTCTGTTTCACATTTTCACAGTTTTTACAACTGAAATAGAAATGTCAGCACATCAAATTCCAGCCCAAATTACCAAGTGATTGCAGAAAATGCCTGTGGACTACTCTTGAAGAACAAAAGTCATAGGAAAATAGTAAATGTGGATTCCAAGGTAAATGTGGAGGATTTTTTCAATATTCTGAATTGCCTTTATGCAACGAAGCTTGACTGCTAAATTGTTGAGTCCAATTGTAAACCGTGTCTTTACCAATACACACCTAACATTTCAGGCTTACTCAGATGTGCTATTCCCCTTGTTCACACAGCTGTCAGGATAAAATTAGCATACCTTGTTTATGACTGAGTGTCAAGGCCTTTCCCTTGTGATGACAAAAATCAGAAGCCGAACTGACTGATGAACCTGATTTCCAAAGCAAGGTTTCACTTCTAACCCTAACCCTTTCCCTGCCTTTCTTCATTCCAGTCAGAGTGAGAAACTGGTGCTGTTGCTGCCAGGATAGGCTGCAGGCTGAAGCTCTGTCCTATTAATTGGTTTGCTGAGAAGTGCTAAGGAAAGGGAAGCTTGGGAAAGGGAATGGGCTGAGTGGGAAAGTGGGACTTACTGCAAGATGTGATGAGTGATGCATGGGAGGATGCACATCAAGTTTGGAAATACACTGTGTTTTACTCAGAGGATGACACATGTGCCTCTAGCTAAAAGGAAGAATTGCTGGCCAGGTGGCCACACATCCTGGGGCTGGTGGTCCGGTCCCTGTATTCTTAAAAATCAAATCTCTATTATGAAACATGTCTGCAGGTGGATAAAAATAAATAAATATTGGATTAAAATAAGTAACTATTAGGCTTCTTTGAAACAAAAGCTGCAACTTGCAGGAACTGTAAGATCCCAAATCCTGGCAGGGCCTGTTGACCACCAGGACATCAAAGCAGAATCAGTTCCTGCATCTGAAGCATGGGCCATCTTCTACCCCAGCACTTCTGCATCAGTGAACTGAAACTGGCAGAATTCCTTTCTCAGCCACATGCAATCCTTATACTTCCTCCTGAATACAAAAGATTTCAGAGGTTCTGAGGAAGGCTGCCCCATGAAGGTCATTTAGTTCTTGTTGCAGATTGTGATTGTCCGTGGCAGACAGGTTGAATTTTGACCCTGTCCCTCTCAGAAGAGACATTTGACGCTAGATGCGTCTTCTAGTGTGTGTTTCTACAGGACACAGTAAATGGTTCAGAAGGATTTACAATTAAATAAAAGAAAGGAAAATGCTTGTGCCTCAGTAGTGCTATGAACTGGATAGATTTTGTGGACTCTCTTTCTCTCATAAAGAATTAACAGCCCAAATGTATGCTTGCTTCACCTGACAATGGCTCTGATCCTATTCTTCCTCACATTGATCAATCTCTACCATTTCTTTATATCGTAGCAGTTGAAGCCAAAGAGAGCAAATGCTCGAGTCATACCTAGACATCCCATTTTCAGCCATAGTTAAAAGCTGATTAAATTGCCATGGGTATTTTCTCTTTTATGTTGAGAGCTGAATGGGTAATAACATTACAGACAGCTTTCCTCTGTAAGAAACCAACCTCTGGTGCTCCTCTGGTGCCAACCGCACATCTCTAAACTTTACAACTGAAGTCCTTGGCCTATAGATTGGATGTGACAGACAAACCCAGGCTTTGGTTACTCCCAAAACCAACACGAACTAAGTTGGGCAATAATTTGTTTGGGTTTGTACAGAACTGATCTAGGATGATGGTTTCTTTGATGTGCTTCCCATGAAAAGATGGTCGCATATTAATAGTACAAAATAACAAATTATATGCAGTTCAAAATAAGGGCATTGGTTTGTTGGAAATTCAAAAATGCATACCTAAAAATGTGTTTGGTTGCGTTGAAAGTGGGCTACCAGTCCAACTTCCTGCAGCTGCACAACATCTGCTACAAATAACCAGCCCTTGAGCCACTATGTGAAAGATCCTCACGTGCCAACAGCCACACCAACAAGCATTTGTGCATGTACGTTGTGTCCCTCCACAAGTTGCAGGGCACAGGCCCATGATATCCATCTGGCTTTGGCTTCTCTGTAACGCCTGCTGATGGAGAAGAAGCTTTTGAGAAGCGCTTGCTATAGCCCGAACTGAAATTGGCATAAGTTCTCTCTCGTGGGGTTCAGCTTGAGCAGACTTAGTCACAGCCACATAATCATCCAGTCGATGGTCTGCTGGTTCGTAGCTGTATTTAGCAAAAAGAACTCCATCACTGTCCTTGCATCTCCTAGAAGCATTGCAGGAGAAACAAACTGCCTGGTGCCAGGACATGAATCTGCACTGAAAAATCCCTACCCTCAGAGCTAATTGCATTCGTCAAACTTTATGTTTCACGGGAAGAAGAAAATTTGTGACATTAAAACCCATGTCTTTTCTCTCTCCTGACTGGGTATCTGTAATATTCTGTGTTTCAGGCCTACCCAGGAGACAACACAACACGGATGCCTGTTGAAGCAGATCTATCTCCTTGTTGTTATCTATGACTGTGTCATCAGAGACGGGACTTAGGGTACATCTATGTGGCTCTTCTCCCAGTGATTTCTTCAGCTATTTTAAAGTCTTCTGGAAGAAAAATAAACAGTTGAAAGATCTTTACCTTGTGTTCAGTGGTAAGAAGGGGGATTTTTATACTGGTTTAGAGTTGGTTTGTGCCTCGCTCCTTGAGGGAAGTGGAAGGAAGACCCCACACTGGCTGTAGAGTCCGTGTATCTGGGGCCTTTGTCTGTCCTTTGTAAAGTCTATAGGTTATGGGACTTGCCAGAGTGCCTAAAGGGAAGATGGGAGGTTTGGACCCAACTTTTCCCACTACTCCTAAGGAAGACCCAACTTTGGAAGACCCAAAAAGTTGGTTTGGACCCAACTTTTCCCTCTCCTCCTAAGGCAGCAGGGTGGCTGAGATGGAGGTGCTGCCTTCTTTCCCAGAGTAAAGCAAAGAAACTACTGTTGCATAGTTCCCCAGCAACAGGATGTTCTAAAATCTTCCTGGGAGACTTTTTTTCAGGTAGGTCTGGACCTCTGTTGAGCAGCTAACACCAGGTAAGATGGACCAAGCCATTCACAGGGTATCAGGAAGAAGTTGTACCAAATAGACCAGTAAATGTAAAGCAGTCTGCAGCATTTCAATGGCATGAGTGGTTCCTTGAAAGCCACTTTTCATCCATTCCTGCTCTTGCTGCTGTTCTAGTAGCAACTTGCCAGAAGCTCAGGCAGCTACAGAATGGCCGAAGGGACTCTCTTACATTCCTGAGGCAGTTGAGGAATTTGCCTGTACTTACATGACCAGCCAGTATAACCACCAGTGGAGCTGTCTGCTTACTGGGGAACTGGAAAGCAGCACAAAGCTATGCAGCAGAAAGAACCAGCAGGAAACAAAAGCAGTCATTACAGAGAAAAGGAAAAGGATGTGGAGATGGAGGTGGGGGAAGCAAAGGCAGAAAGGGACTGAATAAAATTCCTTGGACCTTGTTCTTTTAAGGGATGGGGTGATTTTAATGATCTTTTCTGGCCTCGGTACCGTGCATTTGTGAAAAGGACAAGTGAGGCCACTCAGACAAGAGAAAGGATGGTAGCAGCGCTGCTGGGCTCACCATAGGGTGGGGTTTATCTGCCAGCCTCGTCACAAGCTTGTTCCCTTTGGAAAGGGCCAAGAGCCTCTGTCTTAGCAGTTGGCCCATTAAAGATCCCTTTACTGCAAGAAGCAGGAATGTTCCAACAATCACAAAGTGAAAGTTGTTATTTCAAAGCTGCAGTAATTTGGGAGAGACTTAGAAGCCTTGTTTTCTTTCCCATAAAACATTTCATTGTTGTGAAGTTCTGCAATTTCCAAAATACAATAAAATCTTTTGCTGTAACATCTTGCTTTTATATCGAGCACTTGGTCCCCAAGCACCCTGACACTTCTGCAGCAGGTTGCCAAGCTGGAGGTCAGGTGGCAGGTCCCTGATGGGCAGCCAGGTTGTGGAGGAAGCATCCAGAGCATGGCCAGGCTGCTCAAGGTCTCGGGCCTAGTCCCCACCATCGCCGGGTAGGCAGAGCCCTCTAGTGTGGATGGAGCAGACGCCGGCAGAAGCACAGCTCAAGGGGAGGGCTAGATACTGGCTGACAAGGATTTTTATAGCATTAAGGCAGAATTGCCTTTATAGTGCAGCTTAGCATTTGGGTTATATTTTTCCCCACAAAAAAATCCAAGCTCCTGAGCCATTTTACAAACGTTAGGTTTTGCCTCTCTCAGGCAGTGGAAAGGGAGAAATCCTCATTGTGAAGGCTGGTGGGAAGGAAATTTGGTGGAAAGGGTATGAATTATAATTTTCATTTCTCTCAGCAAATGGTCATTTTTCTTTCTCAATCAGATTTTACAGTAATGTTAAAAAACCAGAGTTGGAAAGAGGTCCCTGGAGTTTGGAGAATATTATCTCAGAACCGTAATAAGTAAATATCATGAAGTAGAATTTAGTAGAAGTAAATTTTCAATGTTAGAAGTTATTTCCATTAATTCAGCTTCATTTGTTTTCATCTTATTAATCAACGATCTTGATTGGAAAGAACAGCAGGAAGTCTATGAGAATCCTATGTCTGTATCTGCAGGAAAACAAAAGGAAATTTGGATCCAAGTGGTCTTTATGTGTTTTCAGGTCAGGGCACTGTCTATCTCTAAAGACAGGTAACTGAAAGGCTGTAAATGTAGGAACCCTCATCTTTTGCAATTGATGCTGACTTCCTATGGAATTGTCATTTCATGCTGTTTCTGTCTCGGGCGATAAACCTCATTTGTGACAGAATCACTGAGTAAGTCACAGAATTACTGGCTGCTTGGTAAACTCATCTGATTCCTCCCCACCCATGCTTGCCTGTGAGCTGATCTCCTGGTGTTCTGTCTGTTCTGACATTCAAAACCTAGGACCCCAGAGCCTTATAAATTAAAGCTCCCAAGTAACATGTTACAGTTCTTTGCCAGTCCTAGCTGGAAGAAACTCTAGCCTCTGCTGTGAGTGGAAATCTGTCCCCAAACACTTCTGTAATCTTGCATTTTAAAGAAAAGGGTAATTTGCTTAGACAAACAGGATAGTGCCTAAAAGCAGCCAAGTGCTATTACACTCAATTTCCCTAAAACACCAGTGCTGGTTTTTCCCAACATCTTGTTGCTGTTCAGCCCTGGGTAGACACAAGATGAAGTGGACGTGCAAAACGTGCTGATCGTGAGAGCGGTTTTCTAAGGACTGATAACCTCATGAAAGCTTCCTGTGGATGTTCTTGGGCTCTGTGACTTTTTAGCAGAACCAAATGCAAACTGGCCAGCCAGAAATGATTGCCTGCTAGAAACGGAAGGTGAAGGGGAGTTTTTCCATTCTGTTCGGAAAAGAGGCTCTGGTGTCGTCGCTGCTCGTGACATTGACTGCAGGTACAGGTTTGCACACTGCTATCAGGAAGGCAGTGATGGGAAAGTGAATCCTTGCAAAGGATCCCCAGGATTCCTGGTTTTATACTGGGGGGATGTTGTATGTGTTTTCATCAAGCATATCCTCAACGTAAAGAGGACATGGAGCTGTTGAAGCAAGTCCAGAGGAGGCCAGGGGCTGGAGCACCTCCCTTATGAAGACAGGACAGGCTGAGAAAGTTGGGGCTGTTCAGCCTGGAGAAGAGAAGCTGTGTGGAGTCCTCAGAGCAGCCGTCCAGTGTCTGAAGGGGGCCTACAAGGATGTTGGAGAAGGACTCTTCATCAGGAACTGTAGCAATAGGACAAAGGGTGATGAGTTCAAACTGAAACAGGGAAAGTTCAGGTCAGATATTTCCTGTGAGGGTGGTGAGGCACTGGCACAGGTTGCCCAAAGAAGTGGTGAATGCTCCATCCCTGGCAGTGTTCAAGGCCAGGTTGGACAGAGCTTTTGGCGACATGGTCTAGTGTGAGGTGTCCCTGCCCATGGTGGGAGGTTGGAACTGGATGATCTTAAGGTCCTTTCCAGCCCAAACCATTCCGTGATTCTATGATTCTATGTCTAAACTGCCTATGTGAGTTCTAGTCTACAGATTTCATTAGCTTGTATATGTTTTGGATTCTTTTCTATTTCTTTACCTCCCAGCCAAAATGGTAGTTATGTTCTTTTTCTGTAGAGTCTGAATCTTTGGTCTTGCAACAACATTGGGAACTGTTGTTGTTATTTTGGATAATAGAGCGAAACTGAAAGGTAGCATGAGATTGCTGGTGAACAGCTCCATCCTGAGCCACAATCAGAATCACAGGAAGAGTTGTTATATAGTACAAAATACAATGCTTTGAAAAGAAAAATCATTTTACACCAAAATCTGAAGTTCTCTGTTCTTTAACTGTAACAACATTATGCTTTGACATAGTTAAAAACTTTCTGTACTACCTAAAATTAAATTCTGGGGAGTTCAGTGTGATTTTAGGGAGAGGTATCAGCAGCTTTGCATTCTCTGCCCCAGAGTGGTTCTCTGAAAGGCCTGAGCTGTCTGAGGAACCTAAGCAATGGCAGTAATTTAGCCCCAGTTTTGAATTTGGTAGCTGTTCAGTAAGGTATCAGCTCAGAAAACACAGCAGCGCTTCATGAACCCTAAGACCATGATTCCAGTGACAGCTTTGCCAATCTACCTGCGTTTTCAAAGCCACTTTAATAGCTGACCCTTACATAAAGAACACACAGATCTCAAAGCAGCATACAACTTGGTCACTAGATGTTCTCATTTTGGCCATCAGTGAAAGAGGTTGTAGGAAAAAATCCTCCATTAACTCCCAACTCCCCACATACAGAAAAGAAATCAAATGAAAAATGAATAAAACCTGTGGGCAATTCTCTGCAAGGCAGGCAGGGACAAGCAGTGCAGGCCAAGCCACTGTTCCCACTGCAAGGAAAACAAAAACACAGGTGCTGAATGCAGTGAAGCCATGCAGATTAGCCCTGTGTGCAGTACGCGTTCCTTACAAGGAGAAAAAACAGCACTCTTGTTATTTGGCTATTGTTTGCTTGAGGCATGTTTTATTTCAGTTCAACTCCAAGCGAAGTTATTACAGATCCCACAGCAGAAGTTCTCTGTGATGAGAGAAACATGTGATCCCCAGGCCCTAGAGAAGAAATTATGCTGGGAAGGCACTTCCAATGGGAAGGTGCCTTCCCAGCATATTTTGCTGAGCTGATGCTGGCCACCTGAGCAAACAGCCAATCTATCGAGTGTAAGAAATGGTTTTATGTAGTGGTTGTACACAGGAGCAGTTTGGTACAAGTTTCTCACCGTCACCCTGCCTAGCAAAAGGCTATTTTCTGTACACATCTCTAAGACCAAGAGTGAGGAGAGAGCACCACTTTGTTCCCCTTGTGAAAGGGGAGATCCGGCTCTGCACCCTGTGCTTTGCATAGCACGTTACCAAGTGCTGCCGGCTGACACACTGCTCAGTGTTCTCCCACGCTGGTTATGTTGTACATAGAATGCGTGTATGTATGGGATGTAGGGGAATGATGTGGCTTAGGATCAGCGTGTCCTTCAGAGCTGACTGTGGATAAGTTCTTTCCTGTGAGGGTGGTGAGGCACTGGCACAGGTTGCCCAGAGAAGCTGTGAATGCTCCATCCCTGGCAGTGCTCAAGGCCAGGCTGGACAGAGCCTTGGGCAACATGATCTAGTGTGAGGCATCTCTGCCCATGGCAGGGGTTTGGAGCTAGATGATCCTAAGGTCCCTTCCAACTCAAACCATTCCACCATTCTGCTGATAGGGTCATGAGACCGAATCCTGCGAGGAGAGACAAGGTTTCTCTGGAGCAATGGCTTCTGCAGGGGATGACTGCACACCTTAGCCAGAGATTATGGGTCTGGTATGAGTAGGGGTGACTTTGTGGGGTTGGAGATGTGCTGCTGGGAGCAAAGCTGGTATCACTGACTATTCATAGCAAAATACACAGAAGCCACGTGAGACAGGCAGACAGATGGTGCAGAGGGCTGGTGTGAGCCAGCTGAGATGAGGCTGGGTGGGGGGAGAGGGGCTTGCCAGATGACAGCAAGGAGAGCGGGATGCAGGAGCCACCGCAGCAGAGATTGCTTTTGTAAGTAAATCCTGGAACGCCTGAAAGCTGAGCAGCTAAATAAGCAGAAGTGTGGGATTGGCCTTCACATGCTGAACAGATTTTGCTAATATCACTTTGTTATGCAAATATATAATTATTTCATTTCCCCCAGAAGGAGTATTTGTGGTTTCCTCTTCCCCAGGACTTCCAAATGCTTGTATGGAGGGAACAAATAACTGTGAAGTTTACCAGGTGTGTGCATTACATGGCAATGCTCAGAAAAAGTGGAAACCTGGAAGTTTTTGGTGAAGGCGTTAACTAGCACTTTGGAAAGGGGCTGCTGGAAGGTGGAAAGGCTGGCCCTCACAATGGCACAGCAGTTGCTCGTCATTTAAATAAACTTAATTAAGATTGAAGCCTCCTATGTGCCTGGGGCTAAGGAATAAAAAGGCTAGGTTGCCTCACAAACCAGAGTCTCTGTGGTGGATTAGGATGGAGCTGAACTAGCAAGGAGCTGCTGGGATCCAGCAGGATCTGCAGACCTGCCTGGAGCTGTGCTGGCTGTAGCTCAGAAGGATGGTGGTTGTAGATCACCTATCCTTGCTGACCCTCTCTTTCTATAGTAGAATAAAAATAGGTGGGTGATCAGCTTGGAAAGTCCTGGCCTGCCCAATGGTAAGGCAAGTAACTTTTGTATTATTAAAGGGGAGAAAGACAGTTGGGCTGTCTTATATATAGCCAGAATGTGAGGTAGTTTCAGTTTGGTTTTGCTTCAAATACCTGCAAGGGCATCTGTAGACACACACATGTTGGCAAACAGGCACCAGCTGGAGTTTGGTGCCTGCTTCTAGAGCAGCATTGTTTGACTTCTTTGCATTTTTCTTGTTTCTAAACGGCAGGTGGGGGGAGAAAATAAAAGTTAAAAATTACAGGTTAGTCTGTAGCAGTCCAAATAGTTTTCTCAGCTCTGCAAATGGAAATTGAGGCTGACTGCACTGGGTAAGATGGAGTTGCTCCATAATCACACCAGTGTGCACACAGACAGTCCCATGTGGTGGTGGTGGTGATGATTCTTTTTGTCTGTGTGTTTTGGAGCTTTTCATGGCCCTGCAGCTGTTTTGTGCAGAGACCTGCCCTCCAGACTGACCAAGACCTGATTTGTACACGTGGACCAGCATGATTTGTATGCTGCATAGAAGGCAGATGAGTTTATATGGATATTCCAAAGAAGTGATTTAGGAAGTTGGACAGTGTTTTGAGATGTGGAGCCTGTCAGTATATCATCCTGAAATGTTTGCCTTGTTTTTATAAACACAGGAAAGGTAGGTAAGCTTTTACTCCATGTTCACTTCGATGGTTATGCCGTTGAGCTGCTACATTTAGCAAACCAAGACAGAAAAAAGGGGGAGGGAGAAAAATAATAAGAAATTAATGCCACATTTAGTCATCTCTATTAAAAATGTAAAATATGTAGAGTGCTTCTGCACCAAGTTCAGACTAGATCTCATTCTGCACAAATAATTTGTACTGCTGTTGCATCACCATCAGGGTTCAACACATTCTTTAACCCTTCTCAGCCTTTTAAATGAGTTGTTCTGCTTTTAGCAGTAGAAGACTCATGAAGCCAATCTGGGTGCAGGTCAGCTGTCACCAGAGGGACCCATGTTCAGGAAGGAGTTCAAGTGTTTCATTCCCCTGAATTTCTCTTTGGGCAGAATTGGGATCTATTCTGCTGACAGCTGAAAAGCTGAAATGTTAGATTTCAGAACTGTTATTAACAATATTTTTCCTAGGTCAAAAGCTTACATGAACAAAATCATTACAGCTTAAATCAGTGAAGTAATACTAATTTATTTTTTTAACCAAGATCTAGACATGAAATTGCTGCCTCAAAGTTTCATATTAATTTTGTCAGAGAAGAAAGTGCAGCAGTAAAATGTGTCAGCAAATGCTTCCCTCATTGTGTTAAGTATATTGGCCTATGAAACTTAGCCATTCAATGCAACCAGGCTAAAACACCCATCTGCTTCGCTTGGATCAGGACTTGGGCCACAAAGTATATTAAAAAACCCTGCAGAACTACATTTCCATTTTGGAAGCAGTGCCAGTGTCAAAATATCTGCTGAAAACCAAACCACGGGTTCTTTCCATAGCCCTCATTGCTATTTGTAAAATGTTAAAGAAACTGAGCTGAAAAGATGCCCATGGAGAATTTCAGATGGGGACATCATAGTCAGAATCCAAACTAACCAACCACAGTGTATTTCAACCAAAATATTTCATTTAAAATGAAACCATTTTCTCTCTTTGCCAAATCCCCTTGCCTTCCCTCTCAGTGTTTTAATACATCCCTATCAGCAATAAACATTGATAGATAGAAAGAAAACAAACCAAGGTCGACAGGATAGCAGAGTTGCTTCTGCCAACTCAGCAAATGACATTAAGCGTGCAAACCAGTAGCGATGAATATTCATCAATTGATGAAAGAAACTTTTTCTCCCACAACCGGCAAATTCAGATCCTGCTTTCAGATGCAGAGACTGCTGTTTGTGTGCCAAGATGTATATTTTCAAAAGCGGGTGCTAATCTGGAGAGTTTAATCTGCTTAGTTTCAATTAAGCACAATTTTTTCCTGACAAAATTTGGTTCACTTGTTCTGGGACAGTCATACCAGCACAGTGACCACGACAGCCAGGACAAACTGGCTTCTTGTTAGTCAGCCACAGCAGAAAGCTTTTACAGAAAAGAGGGGTCATGAAGATTAAACCATCAAAAAAGATACATAGTCCTTTCAATTCAGGGTAAGCTCTGGTTTTGCGTAGTACATTGTTGAAGTGCTGCATGGTAAGCCTCATATTTATTAGTAGTAGAATTATGGAGTAATTTTAGCATGCATGAGGTATCAGGATGGAATTACAAGCTTGGATTCTGCTTATACTGATGTGAGTGTTAAACCATCCTGCTGGGTTTCATGGGACAGGAATATTATCATAGAATCGTAGCATGGTTTGGGTTGGAAAGGACCTTAAGATCATCCAATTCCAACCCCCCACCATGAGCAGGGACACCTCACACTAGACCATGTCGCCCAAGGCTCTGTCCAACCTGGCTTTGAACACTGCCGGGGTGGAGCATTCACCACTTCTTTGGGCAACCTGTGCCAGTGCCTCACCACCCTCACGCTAAAGAACTTCTTCCTTATATCCAACCTGAACTTCCCCTGTTTCAGTTTAAACCCATCACCCCTTGTCCCATCACTACAGTCCCTGATGAAGAGTCCCTCTCCAGCATCCTTTTAGGCCCCCTTCAGGTACTGGAAGGCTGCTCTGAGGTCTCCACGCAGCTTTTCTTCTCCAGGCTGGACTGTCTTCATTTGGGAGGTGCTTCAGCCCCTTTGTCATCCTTATCATTATTGCACAAGGGTATACCTCATCCGCTGTGAAAACAATCACTAAAGAGCAGAACAAGGGCAGATTCTTCAGATCCTCTGCCACTCAGTGTCCCGAGGCAATGTCAAGAGGTGGAGGATTACCTGCAGGGGCAGAGGTCTCCGCTGCAAAGGTGGGGAGCAGCTCCTCCCCTGGTTGGCAGGGTACCAAAAGGAACTTCCCTGCTGTCTGCATGGTTCCCTGGAATGGCCGTGGGAAGCTGAAGAGTTTATAGCTGCTTCTTCACTTCCCTCCTACTGTAGTCCGAGCAAGTTAACACTGACTCAGGGCCTGTCTCACTGCAAGTTAGGAGTGATGCATCACTGCAAGCTGCAAAGCAACATCACGTGTATTTGGATCCCCACCCAAAAAGTGCAGAGATAAGAAGTCATTGAGCTGTCACTCATAAATGGAGCATTTAGAGAAAGATTAAATGGAAGTCATTGTCTCATTCTTAATGTTCTTGATCCATCCCTGGCAGTGTTCAAGGCCAGGTTGGACACAGCCTTGGGCGACATAGTCTAGTGTGAGGCATCCCTGCCCATAGCAGGGGCTCGGAACCAGAGGATCTTAAGGTCCTTTCCAACCCAAACCATTCTATGTTTCTGTTTTAAGTGGTTCTGGGTCCTTTTCACTTTCTTTGCTACTGAGATTGGGTAGGGCGCTGGTGTAACAAATGTTTGGCAGTACTGGTGGCAGGGTCCTTTCAATTGAGCATTGGATCTAACCATGTTGGGAGAGCTAGGCAGCCTGGACATTTATCACAGCATGTCCTTTTCCCATTACATCACTGTCCCAGTCCACTTGGGAATTACTTTTTTCCACTTCCTGTCCTGTCCCATAAATGCTGCATGCCAACACATTATTGTAGGCCTATAGAAGCAGTTGGAATCTGACCCTTACCGAAATAACCCATTGAATTTGCTCTTTCAGATTCTTTTACCAAAGCCAAAAAGCAGAGCATGCCTCCTGGTTGGAAATAACTACATCTGGAAGAGGAAGGGGCAGTTTCAATGGCATTCAGTGATGCTTGCAGTTAGCAAGGTTCTCTGTCAGAACTGTTGTTTTGAGGGTGAGCCTGTGGGTGCCTCTACCTCCATGGTATTTATAATGGAAGCACTGTGCCTCTCCATCCAGTCTAGGCTCACAGCTTCGCCGTTGTGCCTGGTACCTCTTTCTGCTCTTGGGAATCAGTGCAACTCTTCTGAAACCCATGGGTTAAATCGTCAGCTCTCTGGGACATGGTCAAAGTTGTGTTCTCTGAACAGTGCTCAACTTGCTAGTGATTTCTAGCACTTGCATGGAAGAAATGGAAAAGAAAGAATAGGGAAGTGCAAAAGCACTGTTATCTCAGAAGTCAGGTCTGAGAGTTTGCCAGGTATTATTTACTAATGAGGAGTAACTCCTTACATGTGCTGGTTTGGTTTGTGTAGTCACAGTGCTCTGGAGTTTGAAAATCTTATGCCCATTTCGAGCTATGGATATTTTTGAGTTTTGGGAGCTGCAGAAGTGCATGTAACAAGAGTCCCACCATGTCACAGGGACAATCCATAAAGCATGTTCTTCTGCAGTATTCTTAAAAGAACTGCAGCAGCTGTCTAATGGGGGGCGGGGGGGGTGGGTGGTCAGAGGAGGCACCTAACGCCCCAAGAAGTCACTTTCTCCTTCCTCACAGCAAGTGTCCTCTTTTTCCTTCCTGGCTGTAATAGGATTGTATAGGTCTAACTTTCTAGTTTAGACACTTAACTTGAACAACCATAGCCAAGCGGTGGGGCAAGGTTCTGGGAGCCACATTCTGAATTGATTTTGCATAAACAGGGCTTTCTGCTAACACTTACAAGGTTTAAGATAAAAGCTCATCAATAGGGTGCTTGAGCTTCCATGTTGAACTTCAGTTAGTTCTAGTCTAATCCTCCTTTGCTTGAGTATGGTGTTAGATGTCTCTGAGTATTTTAATTACCTTTCTTTTACTGAAGTCATTCCTGATGTAGAGTGGTCCAATCTCAAGAATCACGTTGCAGTTTGGAAGATGTGTTGGCTATGCAAAGCCATTCTTACAGGCAGTTATTGCACGCTGTAGGTTTAAAAGAGGATTCCTTTAGGTTTGTCTTATTTAAAGAGTCGTGGTGCGTTGTTGGCTTTTGGTTTTTAAATCGCGTCTCTCACCAGTAGAAAGTAACACGACTGAAGCTGAAATGGCAATTCCAGCATTCCAGTCACCTAAAGATCCTTCTCTGGGATTGACAGTTCTGCTGTGGGTGTGAGCCAGAGATTGCTGCTTGTGCTGAACTTTTTAGCTATCAGTTCAAATCATTGTGTTTTCTTCCTGCACTGGTTTTATTATTTGTGTCTAAAACCTCAGTCATGCCTTAATGTTTTAATTATGTACATTCATTTGTACAGTTTGTCTTTTTATTGCACTAATGTAAGTTTCTTACCTAGAGAACTGAAAAGTATAGCTAATGTTACTATTAGCATTAATATTGGAATGGTGTGTGTTTGTACATCTGCGGATAACATTTTGAGCTGCGTATTGCAAATGTGATGCCTCAGAACTTTTTGAAACCGAGACACTGATATGGGTTGTACTGGAGCACTCAGATATAGAAGCATATAAAAATCATTATTCTGCTTTTGAAAAGGTTCTCTTTGCTTCCTACCTGCCAGCTGACACTGGCCTCTTGTAGTTACTGATGGGCTTATTAAAACTGTGTAACAACATTTGTTACTGATCCCAAACTCCATAGGATTTGAAAGGCAAGTTCACCCTCCAATACCTGATGTATTTTAGTATTATATTTAGTGTTTGATAATGATACCGTTCCTCTAGCCTGTTGAAAATGCGAATGTCGCGTGCAGGAAATGATGTGTGCTAAGCTCCATGTACTAATCTGCAAGCCAACTTTCTAATTTCCCTCCTTCAGGTTAGGAAGGAAGTCATTCCTGGGAACCAATGTCTTTATAAATTGTGAAAACACAGCAGAGGCTTCCCTTCTACCTCTCTTTGTGTTGCAAAGTATATTGTGGAAGGGACGCATTGTCTCGTGCGGTGGTGCTACCAAGGGGGCCGAGACGTTTCTGTCCTTTTGGTGGTGAAAAGCAGCAGAGGCAGGAGGCTCGTGAAATGCTCTCGGTCTAGCAAGAAGTGCTTGCTGTGCCCTGCTGCGGGTGGAGGAGTCCTGACGTGCAGATTTCCCTACCGGATGCCATGCAGCTCGCTATGTGAAGGGCTGTTGCCTAAAAGGGCTTGTCCTCCCTTCACCTGGGTACGGTGCACATCCCTTCCCATGGGCTCCGGGCTTCTGGGAGACACCGCTGCCAGCCCTGGCCGGGTTGGAGGGTGACAGAGGAGGAAGCGGAGTGCCACCGAGCATGGCTGCTCCGTGGGAGAGGTGTGCTGAACACAGCACAGCCTGGCCAGCGTCCCTTTCACCTGCCTGCCATGGGCTGTGCTCCGAGTCCAGCCAAGCCTTGAGACTTCCCAAGGGAGCAAGCTGAGTGCCGTTTGACTTGTGATTTGTGTTTTACTACAGTCATGTTATTTTTCTGCCTTTGGAAGAGGCGGGGTGGAAGTGGGAAGGGGACATCCCACCACCCTATTCTCAGGCTGCCCTCAGGCACGCAGTCAGTGCCAGTGATTGGATTTCCAGAGCTGAGTCTCCCTCTGTGTCTGCCTGTGTGTGTGCGCTTTCCTTCGGGTGGTGGTTTCCCCTTTGCCTTGCCTCTTGCTCGCAGGCGAACGAGCAGAGGGTGGTGTGATTGGCTGCAGATTGCACAGATCAGCCCCAGCGCCGGGGCTCGCACTCACTCGCACACGCACACCCCACAAAAAACTTCACCCGCGCCGCGCCTGCACCAGTCCAGGCGGGGAGTGAGCATCGGGAGCAGCACCTCCGCGTCTCGCCAAGAAACAACCTGCGCAGCAGGGGGAATAAACACCTTCACTGCCAGCGCCGGAGAGGACGGGCGGTTCATTTCCTCCGCCCCACTTTTCTGTCTTTTCTTCTTATTTTCTTTTTTCCCTTCTTTATTTTGCCCCCCAGAAAGAGGAAACCCCGCCTGTGGTTCTTAGCACAGCGCCGTCCGCACGCCTTGCTGCCGGGGTCTCTCCTGGCCGAAGCAAGCTGCGCTGGGGTCCCGGTCCCATTCCTGTCTGCTGGCCAGGACTCAGGGGACACCGGAGCCCACCTGGCCAACTCGGAGGGGTAGGATGGCGGCTTCCACCCGCTGGGTGCTGTGCCTGTGCCTGGGCTGGGGCTGCCTGTGCCTGGCGCTGGGGGACGCGCTGAAGGCTCGCTGGGTCGGGCTGCGGCGGCGCACAGCCCCGGGAGCTGTGCGGGGCGGCCGGGCCAGAGCCGCTGCAGGTGACTACGGCCCACAGCACGCAGAGGAGCAGCTGCAGCCGGGCGACAAGGTCTCGGAGCACATGCTGAGGCTCTACGACCAGTACAGCGCAGGACGAGCGGCGGAGCAGCACCAGGACATGCTGGGTCTGCCCCTCCGCCACGGCAACACGGTGCGAGGCTTCCGCCCGCTGCCCGCAGGTGAGTCCAGCTGTTGGAATGAGTGTGTCCGGTTTAGTGCTAGGGAACTGGATGTAGGGAAGGAGATGAGAAAGGGATTGGCAAAGCAACGCTTCCTGCAGCCACGGTCGTGTATTTTAGGATATAGTGTTTACATTGACCCACGTATTTTAATCACTGGTTTATCGCTTCAACTCCATATGCCGTGTCTGCCATATGATAGCTGAGCACCATATGAGGGAAGTGGAGTCATTAACATATCCTCCCTGGAGTCTCTTTTTATCGGCGTTTTGCATGTGTAGCTTCTGTTGAAACCAAGGGCTGAGTCGCATGTGGTAGAGCAGGAATGTGGTTTGGCGATCCTTTAGACCCATCTACAGAGTCCTCATTTGGTGACACTGGTGACAGCACTGACAATCAGGGGCAGTATCAAATGAGTTTAGTTGAAGCATCATTTGTGCATAGTGAATACTGCATCTCAACATCTTTGGCAGTGGAGCTTGGCTCTCTCTGTGATTACAGACTGGCATGCACAGGTAGATTTATGAAAATGTAAAGTCATTTTTCGTAAGGGGGGATATGCATTTAACATTGCAGCATCCCAGCTAGCAAAAAAGGGAGGATGGCACCGTCTTGGCTCTGACCCTCACTGGAGATGCTTCTCAAATCCACAGCATCCCAAAAACTGGCTGTTTGTATGACAACTGTCATAGCAGCCTGATTTGCCAGTCTCCTATTTTTCATTGCACTAGTGGATTGACCCACTATCTTTTTCATGGACAAGCATCTATCAGTAAAACTTGGTGGTGTCTGGGAGTTTCAGGGACCTGCACTGATTCCTTCCTCTCCCAGAAAACTGAGAGCTAGGTGCCAGACTTGCCTTAGGTTTCTTTGCAAGTCATTATTTCTGATTCTTCAAAGGCAACAGTGTCTCTTATAGGATAGCTCTGCACAGAGATCAAATACTATAAATAATTGAATGGCTTTTGGTGTCTTAGGATTCAGCCCTATAAATGCTCTCCATCATATGTTGCTGCAAGTATTTCTGTCCACAAGAGAGGTTTTAGAGGTATAAATACCCTGGGTTTGGAGAATGGAGAGCTGGGACTCCCGAGCTGTTGCTCCTACAGAGGAACTCTCTTGTCTTTCTGACATGACCACTTTTTGCAAGGTAACATCTAATGTATGTTGCTTTGCTCTAAAATAAGCAGTTCCCTCACTGAAAGAGGGGAAGGTATAATAATAAAAAAGGGGGAGGGTGTATAATCCCAGCAGAGTGATATTTGCTCCTTTAAGCATATCCGATTAAAGATATTTATTGTTCTAAACCGTAGAAGGCCTTTGGTTGAAATCCCATCTCTGTGGTCTTTCTGATTATATTTATACTCTCACTTGACATTGGGTGGCAGCAGTCCTATAAACACGCTATTCAGTAATCCCTTTCTGCCTCCTCCAATACTTCCACAGTTCAAGTGCCAAAGCAGTAAATTGGAAGTGGTCGTAAGTTTTTTGACGCTTTTATAAGTATTAATGCAAACCCTTTAACCAGTTAGCCATTGTCTTTTTTTCGCCATAGGTAGCAGCAGCTCATGTTGTATAGTTATTGATGGCAGAAAAGCGATTTTCCAGAAAACCCTCAGGTAAAATTTTCCTTGGGGCAGTGGGGGGAGCAAAAAGGCTTTTTCTCCTTTCTCTTGTCTTCCCTGTGCCCAACTGCCTGGCCAGCACTTCAATGGAAACGGTACATCCACAGCATCTCCCTTTCAAGGTAGTTTGTTTCCAAATCCTCTGCTCCGACTGCACATTTCAGTCTCCCACAGGCTTCCTCTTGTCCTTATAATGTGGCTGCATCAGTTAAATTACTAAATTATGTTGCTGTTACTCCTTGAGCAGATTTTACCATCTCTGCTGGCAAGCCCCTTCAGGAGACAGCTTTTTGTCTGCGATGAGCAGAACTTCCCTAAGAATCTGCCTGTTTTCCTATATCTACAGCAAAAGGCCTTGAAGGCAATCTTTAGTGATTTGATTTGCAGTTTAACCATACATTTTTCAATTTAATTGTATATTTTCAAGAGAAAAACAGTTTATTTTCTGAAACACAACTCTCAGGGGTGGCTGTGAAACCTTCCAGTCCTCACTTTTTCCCCTGGAGGGCTCTGGTTCTTCTGTGGTACACAGGAAAGGCCTCTCACAGATTTCACAGGTAACCCATCAGACGAATTGTTGAGACCCTTTAAGATAGTGTTGTGTGATGAGACCAAGAACTGGTAGCATTTGTTGAGACTTGTCCACATTTCTAGTGCAAGAAAAGTGTTGTTGCATGTGGCAGCTGCGGTCTTGTGCTGGACAGCCAAGAAGATGGCTGATTGATCAAAAGAAACATCCTAACATCTGTTAAATGCAAGTTTCTCCTTCTGTAGCTCAGTGAGGGGGTAGGATGAGAGCTTCAGCCCTGCGTGGCTACCTCTGAAGTTCCCATTCTGTGCTGCCCTGAATTCTCTTACACACCAGATTCCACAAGTAGGATGGATTATTAGTGGTTTGTTGGTTGGGCTGGGGGGTTTGCCGACTAGTTTTGATGAATGTTCATGTGATCTTCTATTCAGGCAAATCTGTTTTCCATTAATCTTGCTAAATTATCTCAAAACATAATTGTTCGGTTTGAGTCACTCAAAAAAGGAACCTGTGATGCCCGTGACAAAGGCAAAAGAAACCCCAGGCCCCAGATCCATTCCAGTGAGGTAAGGATGTCTGTCACTCACAGTGGATCTAGTGACATTCCAGCACCACTCTCTCTCGTTGGCTTAACTGCTCCTATTTATGTCTATGTATTTGAGTCAAAGGATGTTCAGCCTGTGATTTCTGTGGCAGCTGTGTCACCGCTGTGGGATGTTTCTGGGGTGGCACTAGCAGCCCTTGTCTTGCTCAGGCCAGGCCTTACAGTGAGCTCTGCTTTAGGAAAAATCTCAAGACAGAGCCTTTTCTGGATCTTTACCTGTGGGTACCACAATAGTGAATGGTTTTCCATCCCTTGGGACTTCACACCTGGGAGAGAAGTTGAGTGATCTGCAAGTTAGAACCGAACACTTTCTCTTAAGCTGTGGTTGAGCCTGTGCTTCAGCTTCTGCACACAGCCATTTTCTTCTCCTGCTACTTAGCAGAACCACTGAATGACCAAACCTCCAGCTGATAGAAATCTGCTTGCTTTGATTGCTTCCCATAGAGGTGTGCTGATCTGCAACTTCTGAGGCTCAGGAGCTGGAGGAAAGATACAGCGCGGAATAAATACAAGCGGAAAGATAAAAGCCTCAAATGCAAGACTTTCAGTTTGCTTTTGAAAGTGCTTTTAATCATGGAACATGTCTTGCAAATGAGTCATTTAAAAAACTCCACTTTAATTGGAGGGTCCCTCTAATGATGTTATAGCAAAGCTATACAGTCAGAAATTACTTTAAACTCTTTTTTATTGACTGAATTTCAAGTAATTTTAGGTATTACGCCTGCCCCTAGGCCAATTCTTGTGGTTTCAGAACTATGCTCTCCTCCTTTTCAAAACGCCTTGCTTTCCTTTGTTGTGGTATGAAGTGCCCACGCAGACAGGGGAAACTGAGCACTGTACAGGGAAACCGGCTCGTCACCAGCCTGCAAAAACCGGTACGGGCCACGTTTTAGCCTCTCTGAGCTCTGGTAACATTAAGGGTCTTTTGTAACAAGACCTTTAAAAACATGCAGGCGGGAGACAGGGAGAGTTTGTGGGGTTTTGGGTTTGGGTTTTATTTTGTCGTTGTACCCCTAGAAATAAAATGCAAGCAGCGTCCTGGTAATTTTTAGGCAAAAGGAACTTGTAAAGCGTTAAGCTGGGATTTGGGCAGGCTGGGCCCGAATCTGCAAACCTCCTCTAAGGCAAATGGGCAGGATCTGTAGGTTTGGCCTCTCAGGACCCGACCCAGAATTTGGGTTTTCTGGCTTACGTTACTCCTTGCCTCACTGTACTGTCACGCATATGGGTGTTCAGTGCTCGCAGTCCCCATTCAGTGTCTAGAGCATGGCACTTTACGTGTGGAGTGTTCTGACCTCAAGGGGACACACTGTGCACAGTGTGAACTACTACCACCAGCCAAAGTGGAATTCATAGTTATGGTGAGAAGGAGCAGAGTTGGCTTTTTGCTTTCTCCTTCCCAGATTTGTGTACTTTATTGATGCAACCTCCTTAGCTGCTTAGCTTATGCTAACTTTAAGTTCGATATTGTGTTTAGTTTTCAGACCTGCTGTGGTCTTTCTGCTTAAAATGTATAGAAAAGAAATGGTTTTCCCAGTGTGCAGCCACTTTTATGATGTGCAGTGTGCATATTTGTGGTTTTCGTATCATAAAATCCACGTGTAGGTTGGATCCTAAGCACTCACCATCTCTGGTTCTTGAAATTCTTTTAGTAGCTGATAGCTTTAACCAGCCTAGTGGAGTTTTTACTTTTTTATATCAAATTACTAGCTGCTATAACCTTATCTGCTTTGCTTAAAGAATTAATAAAACCAGTTTGGCACCAAGTCCTATGGCCTTTAAAAAGAGAGAACCAGATCTTGTATTTTCCTTTTGCAAAATACTCAAGTTGGTAAGGGGGAAGCAGCAATCGAGTGTGAGCAAAGGTAGGAGAAAATAAGAAATCTGTCTTTCAAATTTGTGTTCCTGTTCTGGAACTTGTTCGCGTTTCCCGCTCTGAGCAAACTTCTGTAGCTGGGCTATGAACCCATGAAAACAAGTTCTACAATGGAAACACTGATACATTCTTAACTGTGCACTGGCATAAGGGCACCACTTTAATATCTCATTTAAATGATGGCTAATGATGACTGTATAACTAAATAGTTTTCGGTATTGCATCCTTTTTCACCCGTGGGATAGATTTGGCAGTCCATAAAAATATCAGTGCATCCTCTATAAAGGTAAACACACCACATGTTAGCAGACTTGTTCCAGCTTATTGATGCCTGGAAATGCCCCTTGTAACATGAATATGTTCATGCTGGTGATGTCAGTCTCCACAGACCTAATGCTTTTTCTTCAAATACCTTTTTAATGCCATAACAGGCAATCCATACTGCTGTGGGCTGTTGCAGGGAGGTGAGGAAGCACGGGCCATACCTCTGAAGACATTCAGCAGGTACAAGCACTTTGGCTGTAGTGCTGTGAGCTGGGTGGCCTTCTGGTCTGAGCTAGCAGTAAATAAGCTGGCATCTCCCGTAGCCCACACGGTGAAGCTTTGCCATGGTGCTACTGGGGTCTGGGTTCCATTCGCATGAGGGAGTGCAGGCAGGTGAATAATGACTTGCATATGGGCTAAGGAGACCAATAAATCTCTAGACTATCCTTTCAACTGCATGTACCTCCAAAGCTCTACTCTGTAGGAGCAAGCGATGCTGGCAGTGTAGTGATGTGATACCTTCCCCATTGCAATTCAAAAGAACTCTGTGTGCAGAGTTTGGTCTGTAAAATTCTTCATCGAGCTGGCGGCAACATACAGTGGTCTCTCGAAGGGAAGCAGAGATTGCTGTTAAAATCCAGGCTGAGAGTATGTGGAAGGTATTCCTTGCATATAGCTCTGTTACACATGTATTTCCTTTGCTCATTTCCCCTTCAGTCTTTTCCTCGCATGCTTTGTTGCTGCAAAGTCTTCTGTGGTTCCTACTCTGGACTACAAAAGAGCAAAGCTGAGATAGCAGAACTCATGAAAGAAAGAACTAAAAGACATAGCTCAAGTAGGGCTACTCTCATAGAGATCTGCTGCTCACAGGGTTGGGAAGTGTAGGAAATGAGCCGGGGAAGTTACTGCTGCTCATATAATACTAAGTTGTCACTGAAATGCATTGTATACTGCTGCAGATGAGTGTGAGGTTTACTAAGAACAGCTGCTCACAGGCAGCAGACAGAATCTTGCTAGGCAGTAAGGTGATGGCAGCATCTTAGGAATACCATTTACTGAACGTTGACAAGGTGTTGGACCCAGCTGTGAGTTGCCCACAGTGCAGGGACACCCAGGGCTCCTCTGGTCTTCCCACCGCTGCTGCATCGTAAGAGCCAGCTCTGGCAGAGAGAGACCTTCTGTCCAGCACCCCTCTGAAGGGCAACTAGCACCAAAAAAGCTGCTGCAAAGCTGCTGTCTTCACTGGGTTGGTTTGATATTGAAAACTTCAGAAAAAAGCTATTTTGATGTGGTGACCTTCTAGGGCGTAGGTGTCTGAGCCTGTGTTTTACTTTCACCTGCAAAGCTGATTTTGACCTTCTAGATCAATAGAGGGCTTTCTTGCAAGGAGATATGGTTGCCTTTGAGACCTTAAAGGTGGTCTTGGCTTAGAGGGCAAGCTGGCCTTGGCTGGGCTTAGTCGGTCTGCCTCTTCCTACTGGCTGCTGAGCAGTTGTTGATGGACTTGACCCTGCAGTTTGGGTACCTCTTCGCTTCCACTGAACATGGAGCCAGTGATGGCAGCATCCTAGGAATACCATTTACTGAACATTGACAAGGTGTTGGAATTAAAGCCCTGCTTAGACTTGGCTTGGGTTTTTGTTTAGGATTCTTTGGGATTAGTGAGGGAGGGAAATCAATCAATCAGTTGAACAGTCTGTATGAGAGGAATTATTGGTGTAAGTAATTTTAAAGACTAAAGCCTCAGCTCACATCACTCAGTAAAACCTCACTGGTGTCAGTAGCTGGATGAGGCTCATTGAAAGCTTCCCACATCACAAGGAAATTTAGTTAGATGCTACTGGATACCTCCTGACAGTGGTGAGAAGTTTCAACTCAGCTCCTAACTTGGGCTAATAGCTTAATGGTGTTATGGTAGAGGCAGATTTTCAGCAGTTTCTGTCCTCTGGATTTAAGGGCAAAGTTTCATTTAAGGGGAGTGAAATTTTCCTGAGGAAAAGGTGCATTCATAGGTATTTTAAAGCTTTGTGTCTGTCATTTTTAAGGCTCATGCCTCAGGACGCTTATTTCAGCGCATTGCTCACATCTGGGAGTTGGGTATCGCTGTCACACAACGGATGTGTTTGACACAGCGTTCCTAAGTTGTGACACAAACCCAGGCCACACAGTTGGGTTTTTCCTAGCTGGAAGCCGGCAAATCCGTAGACATCTGTGCCAGCCACTAGTCACTGGTTTCAAGCTGATTTTGCAGCTTGAATGATGTGAAAACTTGAGAGCTGGTTGAGTGTGATCATTTAGTGAGAAAATAGCGCCACCTGCTGCAAGTTCTTAGGTTTGGGTGTAGAGTTAAATGCCAAGAGTGGCTTTTTGAGTTTTGCTTTTAATTGAAACTATATATTCCTCCTGTTTCACACCATCTAGGGTTTCTTTATAAACCAAAGCAGCTTGTTTTCTGTTCCACTACAATGTGCCAATTTAGAACAGGCAGTATTTGTTAAGTGGAATTCTTATTAAAAATTAAAATCCAAACTTGTAATTCAACATACAACAGTGATTCTCATAATAACTTCTGGAACAGGCATTCATGAGATAGCATAAATTCTGGTTCCTAAGTCTGATGTACATAGTGCTCTGCCAAATTACATATTAACTTTATTATATTAACGACTACAAACCAAGCAGAGGTCAAGTCCTCATGTGTGCTTAGTACAAATGTAATAAACAGCTGGTTTTGGCTTGAGGAATTGAAAGCAGGATTGAATTCAAAGGGAATCTAGTTCCCCAGGCATAAATAATAGCTAGAAATTGGGTGGGTTTTGTACCATAGCTTTCAGCTGTTGGGAACTTACCTATATGATCCACTATCAGGTTGGGCTGAATGTGTGAATGAGGGTGTCTTCTGTAAATTATATGGCCTTTTTTTTTTTTTTTGCCTGTTTGGCTGAGAAAAGTATCTGTTGTTGCTTCCCTAATTTCATGAAGCAGTGCATGTGATCTGCTGGGAAGAAGGGTGTTGTCTTTCCAGTGAGCGATTCCTGCCTTTTTAATATATCTGTTAGAAAAAATGTTTATAAGAGGCTACTTTGATTGCTGGGGTGAGGATGGAGAGGCAGAGGGAGAATATACTGTTTTGCTGGACTTAACTGGCATTAGCAGTTGGGATATTGGAGGCTGGAAGCACAGAATGTCACCCAGAACATAAAGCTGTCAAACTCTTTGAAAGATCTGTACTGGAAATGATGGGGTTTTGGACCTGTGACCAAGTTTGTTTCCTGAAGTCAGAGGAGCAGTAGGAAATGTGTGAGTATTTCTGGATGGAGAGAAGTATTGCAAGGAAACTGGATGGAAAGTGCTTGATTTACAGTCACCAGTTTACCAGCTTGGTTATTTTTCTGAATAGCAGCCTAAACCCATTCCCACAGCATTGTGCAAAAATGTCCCCTGAACTTCACAGTCCTTTCTCTACTGTAACATCGTGAAAAGCCTATATTCTTATCCAAGTATTTCCCCTTTTAGGGAGCCCTGAAAGCCAGAAGATGTATGTTTTTAACCTGACATCCCTCACGGAGTCTGAAAACATCTTGTCAGCTTTGGTATATTATTATATTGGTGATTTGCTGCACGCAAAGTGGAACTGTTCCCAGTCCAGAGGCTGTTCTCATCACAGGCACAGGAAACCTGAAATTCAGATACAACTTTCAGTCTGGACCTTACCTTCTGTGGGGAACGAGACTTGGACTCTGGGACATTTCCTCATCAATGTCTCCCCAGCTCACCAAGATGCCCTTTCCTGGCAGAAGAAGGATATCACTCAGTTCCTGCATGGAGCAAAACAAAACAATGAACTACTGATTGGTGTCAAAATGGATCTGAGCAGCCATCACCCCTGGGAACGAGCACCCTCTCACTATGAACCCTACATTCTGATTTATGCCAACGATTCTGCAATTTCAGAGCCAGAGAGTGTCGTCTCTAGTTTGCAAGGGCACCGTCGTCCTCTGGTGAGGGTCTTTCCCGGGCCAGAAAACCACGTGAGGAGCAGCCTCGGGATGCGGCGGCGAAAACGCTCCACAAATGTCCTCTTGCCGTTGCAGAATAATGAGCTTCCAGGAGCTGAGTACCAGTACAACGAGGATAAGAGATGGGAGGACAGAAAACCCTACAAAACCCTCCAGTCACGGCTGTCAGAGAGGGCAAAGAGTAAGAAAAAGC
This sequence comes from Strigops habroptila, assembly GCF_004027225.2. NCBI lineage: Eukaryota > Metazoa > Chordata > Aves > Psittaciformes > Psittacidae > Strigops > Strigops habroptila. The sequence goes on along the minus strand of NC_044279.2, from coordinate 85,262,691 downwards.
AGAGGAAGAATCCGCATCAGAAGAGCCAGGCTCTCCAGTTCGATGAGCAAACGCTGAAGAAGGCGAGAAGGAAGCAGTGGAACGAGCCCCGATATTGCGCCCGGCGCTATCTCAAGGTGGATTTTGCAGACATTGGCTGGAGCGAGTGGATTATTTCCCCAAAATCCTTTGATGCCTATTACTGCTCAGGAGAATGCCAATTCCCAATTCCAAAGGTATGGTCTTTATTGCTTCTTTTGCACTGCCTGTTACCAGAAACTGTGCATTTTCTTCCTTGAGTCAGTAGAAGGTGGCTGGTCACCCATTCCATGTTCAGATGTAGTAAATAAGTGGTATCTTTGTGTCATGCTGCAAGGAGTAGTGGTTAGAAGAACTAGTAAAAAGACAGGCTTGTAAAGGTAATTAAAACCAAAATATTGCATGTTATTTGTTTTTTTTGTCCAGTTCCCAAATTGCCAAAACCACTTCCTGAATAGCGAGCGGTCGGTTAGGACACTTGAATGTAAGCGAAAGACTCCAGTGATGAATCGCTTCTGTGACAGAACAAGTGGCTCCAACAGCAGTGGATGCCAGCCAGCTGCCTTGTGAAATACCCTCTGGGTTTGAGACGGTTGCATGTGGGCAGCAAGAAAGGGTGATGTGCTCCTGATGCAGAAAAGCTCTCTTTTAATAGTCAGCACATAGCATGTATCTTCAGGGTTAGCCAGTGCCCGATGCAGAGACTGGTTGCTCAATAACGTGCACGCTCGAGAGCAAACAAAGCTTTCTCAAAAGCAGTTTTGGATGTAGTGGTTTTAGAAGCCCTTGCTATTGATCTCTTCTTGCTTTGACTGGGATCTAATCCTGTTGAGGTAGGAGATAAAAAACCTTAGACAGAAAGCAAGTCTCTCTTTGAGAGTTGAGGCGAGCCTTTGAGAACACAGGTTCCCTAGCAGCAAAAAGCATTAACGTATCTTTGTGGAGATAAAGAAACTTTCAGAAACCTAAAGTAGAGTAATGGTGAAGAAGCACTGTGATAACAAGGTTGCTATTCCTTTCGCAGAGCCTTTGTTAGCCCCTGCAACCCTACCATCGCTAGGTAGTGACATGGTTTTGTGATGGACTTGGCCGTCCTAGGGTAATGATCTTTTCCAACCTAGTTGATTCTGTGATTCTATTGCTAGCGTGCTCCTTAACCTCACAGCCTAACTCCCAGACTACCTTCAAACCTCTGGAGAAAAGCACAATGAGCCATGCAAATGCTCCTGCAAGTAACAAGTCCTGAGATGAGTTTAGTACCGGTGGTTCTGAAGAGGCAAAGTGAAGTTTAGTTCGTGGAATCAGAGAATGAACTAGGTTGGAAAAGACCAATTTATGTTCTGCCAAACTGGGGTTCTGCTTTCCTGCAGGTAGTAGCACCGGCACCCGAGATACTGCGGTTTAGCTCCAGTTTCTCACCTAAGTACACTTGCACTATTGGCTGCTCTTATGGTAGCCAAGCCTAGCAGTCCCCAAGGACTGTTCTTTCTCCTCCTTCATGCCTCTGCTCTGCCTGGGGTAGGCATGTACGTGCTACCAGACGTGGTCTCTGCTCTGGAAATAGCTGATAGTAGAAAAAAGATGAGAAATAAACAGAAAATAAACAGCAGGCAAATACAGCACAGAGTTTAAGTGACTTTGACATGAAGCAGGAGGTCCAATTGCTGTAAACTAAGCCTGTAAGCACAGGCCTGCAACGCCATAACTAGGAGAACAGTTTCCGTCTACAAATTCCTAGTAAAGGGCCTAATCAGGCCTTTCTGCGTGAAACTCTTTGGACTCAGTTGGGTGAAGGATTATAGCGACAGAACAGTACAGTTATTTAGGCACTGTGAAGCTGAACGTTTGCTGCCAGGTACTGCATTTAGAGCTGGATACCGAAACCCATTGTGAGTCTGGTTCCCTGAAAGGAATTGGTAGATTCCTGTCCCTGTTGGAATTCAAATTGTTCCTTTTGTGTGCTTTTTCAATTGTGAAAACCAAAATGACCTTGTTTTCCAAAGAGAATGGAAAGCTAAATTCTATAAAAAGGTGAAGCGAGCGCATTCTAGAGCCTTTGTTATTCTTGAGCTATGCATAGTGTCTGGTGCTACTAGTAAGGCCCTGTTTGCAAAATGATGCTATAACCATCAGGCAATAGCAAACTAATCTGTGCCTGTGGGTATATAATGTTCCCTTGCTGAGGGTGAGTTCCTAAAGTTTACAGCCTGCTGGGTAATGAAGCATGGATGTGCCTCCTCTACCCTTCCCCTTCCTACCTCTGCATTTTCTGGCCTTACCCTTTCCCTGATTTCATTAGTTGCTTTGACTGCTGACAGACCCACATGCGCTGGGCTTGCCTAATGCTGCAGAGCGCATTCCCAGGTCGGGAATGAAAGCTTGGAACTGACATCATTTGCCCTGCTCATAATCCGTCGTTAAGGGAATTCAACAGGGCAGCAAGTCTCCCAAGGATGTGTGCGGCTCGGCTGCAGCTGCAGCTGGACTTGTTTACACATCTGGCAGTTTGGAGGCAGCTCGGCTTCTTTTCCTCCCACTGCTCCTCTCGGCCTCCCCTGCTTCTCCCCTCCTAAAAGCAAATCTCTGCCCGCTTTCCATGAATGGGGCGATGGCCTCAGCCGGCCCTTGTGCAGGGGAGTGTGCCAGGGCAGTACTCCGGCAGGAATTCGCTTTCCTGCAAAGCACACGCCTTTGGATTTTACTGGGGTCACAGTTATGTTCCCACTGGCGGAAGCAGAGGTGGTTATCCCCGGGAGCTCACCTTAAGGGCCAGAGGCAGAGTATTCCAGAAGGACTTCAGTCAGTACGGAGGATGTTCTATCTTGTACGATACCTGCATCAAACAGAGATATTTCTTTCATCAGGGAATGGCAGAATGTATCCAGGCTATTCCCACTGGCAGCCGAGGCCATCCTTTAAATCAGTTCTGTACAAGTTAGCATTTTATTGGTACGGATTCCATATCTGAAGGGAAGGGTTTCCAGTGAGAACTTAGCACCTTCAGAGACCTGTTTTTAATTCCAGTACTACTGGCAATGGGAAACTGGGTCTTGGTAGACGTTTTGCCTTTTGATGTCTGACCAGCAGGCTCAGGAGATCCATTTGGCTCCCAGGTCTCTTTGTGGAGAATGCTGCACTGCCACTGAGACGAGAGACAAGGCTGGATGCTACCGGAGCTTTCGCTTCCTTTTGCAGGCAGAAAGGATACAGAAATCTCTTAAGACATATTTTATATCCCTATCAATTACTGCTGAGGAGCACCGGTATTCTTGAACTCCAGAGATGTCTGTCTTGAGATGAGCTACCTAGATCACAGAATCATAGAATCACAGATGGAGATGATGACTTTGTAAATGTCTGTAAATGTCTTTGTAACCATGCTGGGAAACCTACAGCCATGGGGAGGATGGTGCAACAAGCTTTGCATTTATATTTTGAACAGAGCATCACCACTCCCCTGCATCTCGTTCGTCTGGTAAGCTATGACAGTAAACTTCAACAGCAACAGGAGTAAAAGGTCAGGCATTGTGTAACATCTGCATGTAGAAGAGTAGCTGAATGCTCCCCAGTGAATCCTTTCCAGGTCCTACTAAATTGCAGCCCCAGTGTGACTGACTTTGATGGAATGTATATCGTACAGCTGATCAGCTGTGGGGTCTCCACAGGACCCTTCTCGAAGAATCCAGTTTTGTTCTAGGGTATGTGGGTCCCTTCTAATGTGGCTGTAGTAGTTACATTTTCTGCCCTATTTTCCTCTTGCAGGCCTTGAAGCCATCCAACCATGCCACCATCCAGAGCATAGTGAGAGCTGTCGGTGTCGTCCCGGGCATTCCCGAGCCTTGCTGCATTCCCGACAAAATGTCTTCTCTTAGTATCTTATTCTTTGATGAAAATAAAAACGTGGTTCTTAAGGTGTACCCCAACATGACAGTGGAGTCCTGTGCGTGCAGATAACGTCTCAGGAGACCCTTTTGAAATGCTGAGATGATCACTTGCTATTGGGGAGGGCAGGGTGGGCTGGGGAGTGTTTCACAATACGTACTTTGTGTTTGCACTGCCAGTGCATTTTGTTTGGACAAAAAGAAAACAATGTAAGGAAATCCAAACACTGAGGATGGAAATGGAATGGCAATTCCAAGGAAAGAGAAGCACAGACTTCATTTGTCTCTGAATTTGACCGAGACATGAGTCTTGGCAATGGGAACTTACTGTTTCTGTTGAAATCAAAAGATGGAAGAGGAATTTGCAGAAGACTCTTCAAGATTTTTGAGACTGCCAGAAGGACATCCTGATTTATTTTTGTACAAGGTGCTGGAAGCAGCAGCAGGAGCTGTTAATTTTTGTCTCCGTTCTTACAGTGACTAAATGGGAGGGAGATTTGAAATATACTGGTCTGCATTTTAAAGCTAAGCTTTCTGCCCTAGGTTATTGAGTAGTGCAGCAAGGAGGAAAAACAAATCCGATATCCTAAGAGCCTTAGGTAATCCAGCTTAAGACATGTATTCTAGTGAATATACACTGACTATGTGTGTGTATTCTTTTTCCTAATTCAGCTTGTTAGATCGTGGTGCCCCTGGTCGGAAGAACATAAAATGCATTATGGCTGCCTGCAGAACTGGGGTATCCCAAAAGCACCACTTCTTCCAGAAACCAGAATTGTCTTTCATGCTGCTGTGGAAGCAGCATGCCAAGGGTGTGAATGTATCCCACCCAGTGAAGTGGCCGAGGGACTTGTTCTAGAACACATTTTCAAATAATCTGTGAGTAAATCATGGCAGGCGATTCCTGACGTGAAATTATTTAGTCCGTAATTCTTATCTGTAGGCCTTAGCTATGATTATTTGATCAACATTGCCTCTGTTTGGATGATTACATGAATCAGTAGACTTTTTTTTCCCCCTTATGTCAGTTCACTTCTCTGAAAATCAAATTGTCCATACTTACGCTGTCAATTTAAGATTTTCTTCTAAAACTTCATTTGAGAAACTACGACCAGGAAGGAAAACATCTAATTTATCTCAGGCACAGCTGCAAAAAGTTTGTTCTGTTACAGAGTAAATGCTCACAGAAGTACTTTAGGCAGAACCCGGGTTCTGTTTCCAGCAGCACGATCTGTAGAGGATGATGCTTTTGAAAGCACTTTTGGCTGGTGAGAGCAATGTTTTAGTTTGCAATAAGAGTAAATGTTAACCAACGTTTTCTGTAAGTTACCTCCGTGACTCTCTGAAATAGTGTGTTTAGAGGGCAAATATTCAGAGGGAATAAATTAATTCTCCATCACCATGAGAGTTAAATTCTCTGCTTGGGAGTGAGCAATTCCTCAGTGGATTGAAGATGACAACAGGAAATGCTTTTTTGCATCTTCACTGCTATTGGAGGCTGGTTTAAATGCTTGGTCATTGATTTCTGTATTTGGTCACCGGTGCTGTCGTGTTTACCAACCTGATTAATATGCATGTGCAAAGCCAAGCACTAAGTGTGAAGCTGGGTAGGTTCATTTGATCCACTTCCATATGCAGGAGAAAAGTCACATTCTCTGTGCAAATCGACTTAAATCTTTGCAAATAGACTTTAAAACAGGAGGGAAAAAACCTGTGCTTTTCTCCTGGCTAAGCAGACAGTTGCAGAAAACCAAGACCTTTTCATAGCTGTGTCCTGCTAATGGAAGAGAACCTGCCTGCCTGTCTGGTGCAGGGCTAGGTGGGCTCCTGTCTTGACTTTAAGGACAGCCAGAAGAAGTGATGTACACCACAGGCTGCCCTGTGCACTGGCTACTCTGGAAGCAGGCCGGGATTTTCGGTAGCCATTAGGCCTGGCAAGCAAAAACAGAGGCAGCAGTTTCCAATAGTTGTTCTTTGTGAGAGCTGCACAAGTCAGTCCATCATTTTTAACAGTTCAGCATGACAATGGCTGCTCTTAAAAACACAGAAGCTCAAACGGTAAACCAACTAAACCTAATCTTCAGTTTGTAGAGAGCTTGTGGCAAAATAGGTTTTAGAGAGCTTGAGAAGGCAACCTCAGCTTTGTGCAATATGTTCTGTTTCTTTGCTCACGGTGAGCTGGCGGCTGAGAAGTAGCTATTACGACCAAAATCGTTTCCTTCACAGTGTTTTTGAGGCTTTTGAGGTGTCCCGAGTAGAAAGGTGGGAGCTGCTCAGTAGCCCTCAAGGTCTGGATTTCTGCCCGCATCAGCCAGTGCTGGGATTACAGAATGGTCTTTCCTTTAGAGTAGCACCAGACTCCCCCTTCCCCGGTGCAGCACAGGCAGAGGAGGAAGCACATGGCAGCTTTGTGACTCCCCGCGGGAGGGCTGTGGGGGCCTCATCCCTCTGCAGATGAGACTGGTGCTTCAGAGAAGGATGGTCGCCCCCCCAGGAAAAAGCTGGGGAACAGGGACCCTGCAAGGTAAGGAGCTTCCCACTTGCTGTGGATGAATTGGAGCAGCTGGCTCTTGGGCAGAACATGGGGACTGAGCCAAGCCCACCTCACGCTGTGAACGATGTCTGGCATGAGCAGTGCCAGGAACAGAGCTCCTCAGAGGAAAACGCGGAGTTCAGATGCACCCGGGCCCACCCCTTGGATGGTAGTGGAGTCCCCCAGAGCAGAACAGGGTGTTTGCAGCCAAGCTTCCCAACTTCTGATCTCTGGAACAGAGGCACTAACTAAATACAAGTAGTGTATTTAACTTTGTATTAGTAGGGACTTCAAAACTATTCCCAACTCATGCTATTAGCACGCGGGGTGAGGCGGCTTTTCCCACCTGCTCTGTTTGAAATACTTATTCCTCAATAAATGGCTTTGCTTCCTGTCTAATTATGTGGTATTTGATGCCTGCATGTTATTTTAATGGCTGGCTCATAAGATGGGCAGGAGAATGTCTCGAGCTATGCATGGTCTCTCTTCAGATAGGCTCTTTGGGGAGCAAAAGTCCCCAGTGAGGAGCAGACCATGAGGAGGCTGCTGCAGAAAGCTCTTGAAAATCCTGCCCTTGGAGGCTGAATTGGGAATCTCACGGGAAGCGTGCAAAGTACAGAGTGCAAAATACAACTTGCTTATCCTCAGCAGTTTGCAGGAGATGGATGTTTTGTTTAGCGATCCATTTCTTGTAAAAATAGCCATTTAAAATTATTTCTGTTAAAAAGTTAATGTTTGTACAGATTATGTCAATTTAAAAACAAAATAAATTACCCCCCCCCCCAAAAAATTTATTTTGTATATGGAAAGAAACTTTTGCAGATGCTTTTTAATTTATTTTATCTGTGGCCATCTTGTCAGTTTGTTAATGTTTCCCTCTTTATGTCAGTGCTCTTTAAACAACACAATATTCTCTGTCCTCTCTTAGACCATAGTCAAGTCTGCAAGGACAGGTCGCAGCCACACTGTGAAGGGCATGTTTCACTACTGATGTATAAGCTTGCCTGACTTGTATTTTTTTCCCTTTCAATAATGGGAAAGTTTCACTAGGAACTCTGGAGAAAATGTAAAATAAAATCGCTTTTCACATGGAAATCTATTTTTTTTCTGTGTAGTATTTAGGTTTTTCCAAGAACAATCAAGTTTCTGCTGCTTTCTGCATCCAGCACTCTGCAAACATGTTCATCTCGAGTGCTCATTCGGAAAGGCTGTTCAAACAGAGATTGGCTTCACAGAGCAAAGTACAAGCGTGGCTGGGGAGTGGGTGCTGTGGGTTCAGTTAAAGGTTAGCTAGTGTGACACGAAGAAGCTACCGAGGTTACTGGATCAGCTCCAAGGCCCAAAGGTGTCTGTGAGTGGGTACTTGCCCTCCAGGTATGGCACTACTTGCCAAAGCGAGAACACTCCTGTTTGATATAATCTCTCTGAGCTTTAGACATAGAATCATAAAATGGTTTGGGTTGGAAAGGACCTTAAAATGAAGGCCTTGGAATGAGTTTTGCATGTTTTTCAGGGGATTCCCAATCCAACCTTGCACACCTGAGTTCTCGCAATTCGAGTCTGTGACCCTTTGAAACGCACAAGTTGGGAGTCTGCTTTTTGGCTAGCCTTGCTTATGGCAATCCTGGAGAGCCTGAGAGCAAGAGCGTTCTCAGGCACTCTTACTTATTTTCTTTCTTTCTTTATCTTATTTTCCTGGTCTATTCCTTTTTTTTTTTTCCCCCCTGTTTTGTTTCTTTTCTCTTTGTACTCCTCCCCCCCCCCCCCCCTTTTTTATTTTTCCCTCGTTTTCTCTCATCTGTTCCATGCCTCTCAGCGGGGGCAGCCCCTAGGTGCGGCTCTCCCGGGTGATGGGAAAGGACCTGCACCCGGGGGCAGAGGGAGGAAGAGGAAGGTGAAGAGGAGGAGATGTGACGGTGGGTGCAGGCCGGGGGTCGGGCTCTGGCCGCTGCCCTCCGTCGCCCCGGGGTGCCCCAGCTCTGGATCCCGCAGGGGTGCCAGGAGCCCGCGGCCCTTCCCGCGGCGGCGGCTCCGCAGCGGCGGATTTGGGGGTCACGGCGATGGCCGTGGGGAGCCCCTCGCCCCGCCTTGGGGCTGGGGGGAGCCCGGCCACGGTGCGGGGGCCGCCCTGGTCCCTGCTGGGGTCTAACGGGGTCCGAGTGAGCCCCCCGGGCTGGGCTGCTGCCGGGGCTGCGGGAGCAGCCTGGGCCGAGCCGGCTCCTCGCTGCTGGGGTCGGCCATAGGAAGCGTCGCCCCGTGCCCGCCATCCCCAAGGAGCCGCCGTGGGCTGTGCCCCGGCCCCGGGACGCCGGTTCGGCACACGGCGCTCCAGGACCCCGCTGCGGGACCCTCGGCACCGCGCCGAGGAGCCGCGGGACCGGGGACACCCGCGGCCGTGGGGCTGGTGCTGCACAGCAGTTCCTGGGGTCCACTGCTGTTTGTGCGACCTGTGTCGGGGGAGATGCAGGTGATGTGATGCGGGAGCGAGCCGGGAGCGCGCTGAGCCCTCCCCACGGGATGGAGCCCGGCCCGGTCCTTCCTAAGAGCAGGGAACCAGGGCTCCAGGCTGTCCACGCACAGCTGGGTCCGTTCTGCAGCGGCACCAGCGCCGGCCACACAAAGCCCCGCCGGGAACCTCGGAGCGCCCGCCGGGGCTGGAGCTGACCCCGGCTTTGCTGCTCGGGGCGCTCCGTACAGGGGTCATTGTCCAGAACCGGCCCCGTGGGGCTCCGGCTGATGCGAGAGGCGCTGGTCGGTTCCGGTGGAAGGTCCCGGGGCCGTGCGGCGCGGGGAGAAGCCGCTCCCGAGAGCCACAGCCGGGGTTAAACGGGAAGAGAGGAGCGGCCCTGCTGGAAACCGGTGTGGAACTGGCGTTGCCGGGGCTTTGGCTGGACGTTTCCCCCCAGCTCCGCGTCTTCTGCCCGGGAGGGAAAGTAGAGGAGAGACGCGCCGACGGGGACGGCGGCTGTGGGGACGCCACGGGCCGGAGGATGAGCGGGCGGGCGGGCGGCGGGACCCGAGGCGGCTCCGGAGGGCCGGTTTGGGGCTCCAGCGGGGGCTGCGACTCTGCAGAGCGGGGAGCGGGAAGCGGCCCCGGTCGGTACTGCGGAGCCAGGACGAGCCCCGCGTTCCCGGGACGGGGCTGCCGGGAGGCTCCGGGCCCCGCTGCCCGAGAGAACCGAGCCCTGCGGGGCCGGACACCGGCTCCGGGGCGCGCCTGGGGCTCCCCGAGAGTGTGCGGCTGGTCCCCGGGGAGGGCACGCCGGGCTGGGGCACACGCTCCGGGAGCAGAGACCGAGCCCTGAGCCTGGCCTGGACCCGGGCTCGGAGCTGAGACATAAAGTCCTGAGCGTTGGACCCAGAAACGGAGACCAACCCTCCGTGTTGGAGTCTGGAACCTGTCTCATGTGGTCTGTTCTGGGGCTCAAACAGAGCCCTAGTTCTGCGTTTTGCTGCTCAAAGCCAGGTTCAGAGCTTGGAAACAAAGTCCCGTGTATGAAAGCCCTGACATGAAGCAACTCATTGGGCTGATGTTGGGTGTCAGACACACAGATCGAGTCCTGCGTTTTTGCTGCTCAGCACCAGAAACCAAGTCCTGTGCTGTGGGAGCTCAAAACCACACTCCCTTGGTCAGATTTGGGGCTCACAGAGAGACTGAGACAAGGCAGTACAAAATGAAATATAATCCTTTGTAAATAAGAAAATTCAGTTCTAAGTAACGTTAAGCTTGGTGGCTTTGTAACAACAGCAGTGGAAAGTATCTTAGGTGAATATTTCATAATAATCAGCCAAAACTGGACTAGTGGTTGCTGACAGAACAACAAAACTTTCCAAACCTAAAAAGCCCAACCAAAAGAACATGATAAGGATCCTTGTATAACATAAATCGTTGTAGCTGACATGGTTTTAGAACCTTATGACCTTCGTACAAAATTTATTGTAAGCAAAACAGGACTGTAGATAAAGAGCATCTGAAACTAGCAGATGTTCAGGAGGTGCTGTAGCGAAGTTAACTGATAAGTAGAAGGACGAGGAGAAATCACTCACTTATGTCAGTAGTGTTACTGAACTAATTAAGCTGGTGTAAGCATTTATCTACTGCGCATGCTTCAAAGACTTCCAGAACAAGAGTTCAAGGAACGGCCAAGTGATGAAGATTGTTGGAAGAAGTAAAATGACCACCAAAGACCACTACCACGTTGTTATGCACATGCGAAAATGGGTGTGGAATTATGTAAAATGATTCTCGGACAACTAATGAATATGTATGACATTTATCAGAAATGTAATGAATATGCATGTTAAGCAAAATATAATCACGGTCTGTTTGATGCTCAAGCAGGACACACATTAGGAGGAGATATCCCCTGTGTCTCCCAGCGCTGCAATAAAGAATACCTGCTTGTCAACTTAAACTTTGTTGTCGAGTTCTTAATGTGTTCTATGAATCAATTTGGCACCCCAGATGGGACCCTCTCTGCTCGGCTGCAGGACCTGCTGAGAACAGGGCTCCCTAGGGCCCCTGGGGAATTTTCCCAGAGGGACCCCTCGACTCACTCGGATCACTGCGGGAGCAGACAAGGACCATCTCTAAGAAGGTATTCTTTTGTAAATATTATTTTGGTTTGGTTAACATTCCGTAAGTCGTAGGAGACGTCCTGCACAGGAATCTGTTTGAAGTTTGGATTTTGGTGGGTTAACCTTTTGTTTGGAGCCTTCCATAAATCGAGATATAGAAATCTCATAGGCAAGGCATATACCCAGCTGCTAGCGCCCGATTGGTATACATTTGGATTTGTTTCTTTTGTGACTTGCCAGTATTTGACCTAGTTTTGTGGATTATCATGGTAACGCTTTTGGTGTTGACAATATGATATGGTTAAGGCTGTACTGTATGTTGTGATTGTGTCATTAATAGTTGTTTGTCTAATTGGATTCTGTTTGTGTTTTAGATATTGTAGTTGTGTGGAGTGTGTTTGTGGGATCCCTTGTGTGTGTATGTGTAAGATTAATGATGGGAAATCAACAGAGCAATGAAATACTGAAAGAGTCCTTTAGGGTGTATTTTAGCTCATTAGAAAGAACTGGGAGGATTCCCGGGAGGTTCGGTCAATAAGAAAACGTTGGTAAAATATTGTAATCAGTGGTGGCCACTGTATACTCTGGAAGATCAGGAAAAATGGCCTAAAAATTGAACTTCAATATGTTACTGCAGTTGATGTTTTTAAGATGACAAGGAAAATGGGATGAAGTAATGTATGCAGATATGTTTTTCACTTTAAGAAACCACCAGGAGTGGCAGAAGGAATGCGGAATTAATAGAGCTCCGCCAGATCCCTTAATTTTAGCTTTGGAAAGGGGCAGGAAAGAAAAAAAAAAACAAACAAAAAAGAAAACAAAAAAACAAACACACACACACCCCCCCCCCGAAAAAAAAAAAAACCACCAAAAAACAAAAAACCAACCAACCGAAAAAAAACCAAAACCCAACAGAAACCTAGTTGGAGAGGTGTCATTCAGGTTGTGATGTTGGAGAAACGTGTTTAAAATTAAGGAAAAAGGAGGAAAATAGGGTAGAAGATTATGTATCACTGAGACCTTCAAGAGGAGCGTCCCTGCCCCGAATCCTTCTGATACTGACCAGGAGGAGGGGGTTGCTGTTGCTGACAACCGAGCAGGAGGATTTAGGTGCTTGGAAGTTAGCTATGAAAGACTATCGAGATGATCCAATAGGAGCGGCAAAAAGGTTTGAGCTGATTGTTAAAAGCCAAGATCCTGACTGGGGAGGTATAAATGTAATGTTGGATGCATTAACTGAAACGGAAAAACAGCTGGTGTTAAAAACTGCCCGCACTCATGTAAGTGCTCCGATTATGGCAGGGGCATTAGCAGGCAGAGTGGAAGACCATATTCCCACCACACCACCAGGCTGGGATTATGACGAGCCTGCAGATTATGCTGTTCTGAAAAGCTATCAACATTGGATAAAATTTGGACTGGAAAATGCAATTCCAAAAACAGTAGATTGATCAGCCCTATTTGCCATAAAACAAGGGCAAGCCAAAACACCAACTGAGTTTTTGGACAGGTTAAGAGAAGCAATGCGAGAGTTCACTACATTAGATCCCTCCTCAGACGAAGGGAAGCACCAGATAGCCAATCTATTTTTAGGGCAATCATCAGAAGATATTAAAAAGAAGCTCCAGAAGTTTAAAGAACTAAATAATCGTGATACAGAAAAGTTGATAGAAGAAGGGTGGAGAGTGTATAGAAATCGGGAACAGGTAGAGAAGAAAAAGCAGGGTTGTGCCATAGCCACAGCTACGGTGGCAGCTTTGGGACAAGTAGAAATCGGTAGAGGGACTAATATGAGAGGACGAGGCAGAGGCAGAAGAGGAATGTCAGGCAGGGGTGGAGGAGTAAGTTCTTCTCCTTTGGGACCGGATCACTGTGCCTACTGTAGGGAAATTGGACATTGGAAGCGAGACTGCCCTAAGCTAAAGAATCTCCAGGTGGCTCCAGTGACTGAATTGGAACTAGGCTGACGGGGACCTGGGGAATCTACCCTAGCGAATCCACTGGTTAAATTAAAGCTAGAGACTAGAGAAAAGGAGGTAGAATTTTTAGTGGATACAGGAGCAACCTATTCGGTGTTAAATCAGAGTTTGATTCCATTAGCAAAAGAATTTGTTACAGTTGTGGGAGCTACTGGCCGCCAAGAAAAAGCGTTCTTTTTGAAACCTTTACAATACAAATTGGGAAAACAAATAGGAATGCGTAAGTTTTTATATATGCCAAATTCTCCAAAATCTTTGTTGGGGTGAGATTTACTAGAGCATTTGGAAGCAACTATAACGTTTAAGGAAGGAGAAATGGAATTAAGAGGTAAGGATGAACAATTAATTGAAATCCTGAATTTATTTTTAATTCAACAGAAAAGTTGGAGGACCTCCCTGAAATAGAAGAAGTCTTTTATCAGGTATATTCGGGGGTTTGGACATCTCAGGTTCCAGGGAAGGCGAAAAATGCTTTTCCTGTTAAAGTGGAAATAAAAAGGGGAGCCCACCCAGTTCAGATAAAACAATATCCCTTAAAATTAGAGGATTGGGAGGGAATCAAAGAAATTATTGATAAATTTTTAGAATATGGACTGTTACTTGAGTGTGAATCAGAATATAACATCCCCATCTTACCAGTAAAGAAATCCAATGGAAAAAGTTACAGGTTAGTTCAAGATTTAAGGGCAGTCAACAAAATTGTGGAGGATACTCATCCAATAGTGGCTAATCCATATACCTTGTTAACCAGACTGAACAATAATCAAAAATGGTTTACCGTCCTGGACTTAAAAGATGCATTCTTCTGCCTGCCTTTAGCCAAAGAAAGCCAAAATTTATTTGGTTTTGAATGGGAAAACCCCGATATGGGAAGAAAAACTCAGTCACCTTGGACAGTGTTACCTCAAGGATTTAAAAACAGTCCAATGATTTTTGGAAACCTATTAGCACAACAACTAGAATCATGGAATGCGCCCACTCAGACAGGAACTTTGCTACAATATGCTGATGATTTGTTAATTGCTAGTGAAACTAAGGAAGAATGTGTACAGTGGACTGTTGAATTGTTGAATTTTCTGGGACTAAGCGGATACCAAGTGTCCAAACAGAAAGCAGAATTAATTCAAACTTGAGTCTCTTATCTAGGATATGAAATAACAGCGGGACTTCAAGAATTTGGAACAGCCTGAAAAGAAGCCATTTGCCAAACGCCAAGGCTGTCCATATCCAAGGACCTTCAAACATTCTTGGGTATGACTGGATGGTGCCGACTCTGGATCCATGATTATGGTAAGACCGTTATACAAACTGCTAAAAGAAAACCCTCTGTTTTGGAATGGACTGATCAAGCCAAAGAGGCGTTTGAACATTTAAAAATAGAACTCATGGGAGCTCTGGCTTTGGGACTTCGGGATGTGACTAAGCCCTCTTGGTTATACTCCTATGAAAAGCAAGGAGTAGCTCTAGGGGTCCTAGCCCAGAGATTAGGACCTTATAAAAGGGCATTAGCCTTTTTTTTCAAAAGAGTTGGATGAAGTGAGCAAAGGCTGGCCAGGATGCCTCAGGGCAGTGGCCGCAGTCATCACGAACATCCAAGCAGCTCGCAAATTTACTTTGGGACAGAAAATTACTGTCCTGGTATCACTCAAGACCAAGTCCTGAGTCTGGGGGCTTGACACCAGACTCATTGGCCAGCTTTAGGCCTCACACAAAACACCCCCCAACACTTAGTGCTGCACTTTGGGGGCTCAAAATAAGGCTTATTTGGCCAGATTTAGGGCTCAGAAATAGAGACTAAGTCCTGTGTTTTGGAGGCCAGGTTTGGGGCTCATAAAAAGAGACCAAGTGCTTCATTTGGGAGGCTCAGATCTGGGCTCATGTGGCCTGTGTTTTAGTCTCTAAGCTAATTAAGTCCTGCATGTTGGGGGTGAGGTTCAGGGCTCAGGAAAAGACACTAAGTGCTGCTTCTGGGGGGCTCAGAACCAGGCTCATCTGGTCAGTGTTTTAGCTGAGAAACAAGAGGCTGCTTTGGGAGCTTGAACGCGGGGTCATTCGGCCAGTTTTGGGGCTCATAAAAGAAGAGTAAGTGCACGCTGCATTTGGAAGGCTCAAAACCAGGCTCATGTGGCCAGATTTAGGGCTCAGAAACAGAGATTAAGTAAGTCTTGCACTTCGGGGCACACAATGAGACTAAATGCTGTGTTTGGGGGGGCTGAAAAAACGAGCTCATGGGGCTACTGTTAAGAGTTGTGGCCCATCACAAGCTCAGAAACTGAGAGCAAGTGCTCCATTTTGGGTGCTTGGCACCACGGTCCCGCAGCCCGTTTCAGAGCTCCCAAGGAGAGCCCAATGCTATGTTTGAGGGGCTTGAAACAGGGCTTGAAACAGAGACCAAGCGCCGTGTGTGGGTGCTGGACCTGAAAACAGAGACCAAGAGCTGCGGTTCGGTGCCCACAGCAGGGTCTGGGTCCTGCCGGGTGGGGCCTGACCCGGAGGCCAGCGCCGTGCTCCGGGGGCTCACACCCGGGTCGTGCGGCCGCATTCGAGGCTCTGCCGCGGGGCCCCAGCGCTGCGCTTGGCGCCGGCAGCCGCGCTCGGGGCCAGGGGCCAGAGCCCCAGACCCGCCCGGGAGCCCGGGGCCGCTCCCGCGCACTGATTCGGGCTCTGCGCGAAGCCGCCCTCGTCAGGCGGCCACAGCCCCCGCGAGACTGTGGGGCAGGCGCGGCCCGGCCCGGCGCAAGCAGCGGCCGCAGGCAGGAGCGGTCAGCGCGGGACCTGGGCCCCGCTCCCCGCTGCGATCCCGGGCCCGGCCCCAGGGGCAGCTCCGCGGCGCCGGGGCAGAGGCTGCGAGGCCCGGCCCCGCCGCGGTGCCCGCACAAAGCGCGGGAAGCGGCGAACACCGGCGGGGCCGCGGCACCGCGAGGCGCAGCCCCGACCCCGGGCCCGCCCCACCGGCGCGCGCACCCCGCAGCCACGGCCCCGCCCCCAGCGGCCCCTCGCGGGCGGGGCCGGCGGGAGATGCTGCGCGGGGCGGGCACGGGGCCGAGGGGCGGGGCCGAGGAGGGTTGAGCCGCCCGGTTTTGGTTCGTTCCCCGCTGGTGCCGCCGCGCGCGGTCTCGGGGCTCCCCCGGCGGGGCCCAAGTGAGGCGCGGGGAGGAGGGGGTCGGCCCGGTGCCGGCACCGGGAAGCGGGAGCCGGGACAAGAGGCCGCGGCCCGGCGGGTGTCGGGGCACAGCGGGGTCGCCGGTGCCCGGCGGGGAGCGCACGGAGGAGCGGCGGGGCACGGGGGAATAAAGCGCCGAGGGCCGGCGCCCCTCACCCGAGCCACCCGCGGCCACGCGGGGCAGGACCCGGCCAGCGGGTCCCCCCGGCCAGTGGGTCCCCCCGGCCAGTTCCCAAGCACCGCCCCGCCCTGCCGGGGCTCCCGGGGCCGTCCCGCAGCACACGGGGGTTCGGGGCTCAGGACGCGGCGCCGGGGCTCTGCAGCACGGACCCAGCCGGGCATTTCCCGGCTGCAGAACGGAGCCCCGGCCCCGGGGCTGGGCCAGAGCCTGAGTCCTGCGCCTTTGGGCTCAGAAATGAGCCCCTGTCAGGTGTTTCTGGGGTCAAAGCTGGGGCCGGGCTGGGGTGGGGTTGGGCTGTGGGAGCGGGGTGGGCTGGTGCATGGGCTGATCATGATGGTTCACTGAGCAGTCTTCTACCTCTCCTCGAGCTCTGGGAGCTTGAAGGAATTCCTTGCTCCATGGAATTCTAAATTCCAGTTTTACAAAAGCTATCACTTCTTCATTGCCTCAGCATTGTACATGGTCATTCCTTTCTCAGCCACGGTCAGTCAGTAAAACATCTTGAGAAGTAAAGTGAGAAATTAAGGCAGGATGCACAAGCATCTATAATAATGTTCCACGCGACAGTAATGTCACAGGCCCTGCAAGAACAAAACCAAGTCTATAACTGCAAGCATAATTCACCTCCTGAACAGCAAATTCCCCTCTAACTGCTAGAAGACTTTCAAATTAGGAGAAGAAATCAGACCACAAGATAGCCCTGCAATGCATCAACACTTTGTGAGCCATTCTGAGGGGGGAAAAGCAAATATTCACCCCATCGCACCCACAAAGCAACTCAGCCGGGACACAAATCTGCATCCTGCTCTGCTGGCTGCAGGCTCTGTACCCACAGCAGCAGCACATCACACACAAACAGCACTTCCAGCTCAACAGGGACATTTCAATTCTTTCCCAGCAGAAAAAGGCAGCTTTTGAAGGAGGTGTTTTGCTTTCCAAATTATTCCTTTTCTTCCTCAGGCCAGATGGGACTGTCAGAAGTCCCCGAGGCATGTACCAAAATGTAAATGCCTGATCCAAGCATGAGATCCATGCTCCTGTCCCCGTACAGAACCCACAGAGACCTCCTGGCTTCTTACAGCCACCCGTGATGCTGGCCACAAGTCATGACAGCCTGGTACTGCCCTTGATGTGCTTTGGAATGGCTCTGGGTTCTGGGAAAGCTGGAGATGTTTCTCCCTTGTTCCCACAGGTATTATTTTAAATAGGTCTTTCTGATTTCAGCTGTTGTGGATTGATGTGAAGGGCAGTAGGCAAATCAAGTAGTAAAAGTTCACTTCATAGTCTGTGCCCATCATTTGCCTATTCTAATATGAAAACGAAGGAGTGAACTCCGCACATAAGTCAGATTTGATGCCACAGATCCCAATGACCACTGTTTGTAGGGTGACTCTTGGCACCTCACAGACGCTTCTCACCACTTGCCCTGTGTGCCTGTGTGTCGCTCCCGAGAGGACACTTTGAGATGCTGTTTCTGCTCCCCCTTCACTCTGAAGGATGCCCAGAGCCTGGCTGGGAAGGCAGCCCTGGAGGTGGCAGTGGAGATGTCAGAGCTGCTCGGTTTCAGCCGCAGCTGACCGAGGTTTTCAGGATGCCCAGCAGGTCCCCATCACCCTGATGGCCTCACCTAGAGCCTCCCCAGCTGCACACCCTTCCCCATTGGCCCCAGCTCTGTATTTAAGCTCAGATCAGGGGCTGCTTTTTGCTTTTTTGAGAGGCGTGGTGGTGGTTTTTTATGTCTCTGTTAGTTTTTCTATTTTTTGGCTGTATTTATTTTCTGTTTTTATTGCAGTAGTGCTACTGGGCTGCCTTTGACTCCTGTTTAGGTACTGTGGGGTTTTGCATATGGTGGGGAAGTCCATGGTTTCCTGCTGTCCTTAGGCTTAGGTTTGTCTGTCTTCCAGTTTCATTGTCACTTGCCTGCATTGCCTGAGCTGGTACCAGTATGTGACTTCATGGGATTTTTGCTTCTACTGACTGATAAAAGAAGGCTGGAGCATGTTCTTTTTACGGCATGCTTGTTAACTTTTGCCCTATTGATTACACCTAGAAATGCCCAGTCTGCTTACGGCGTAATGGTAGAGCTTCTTGTTATCCTGATCTCTGGCAAGCTACTTCTTATCTCTTTAAGCCTAGATTAGAGGGGCTCTCCTGGTGACCTGCATTATGGAGGGGGACCATAGGGGACCACCTGAGAGTAAGGACACTTTTTCCAGTTCAAGTTGGAGCCCTGGAGCTTCTGTTCTTGCTCTGGATGTGGAGATGTAAGGAAGGTCTGGAGCGCTTGCTGTCATTCCTAAGATTCCTTTCCTCTATCTTTAACCTATATGAGGAGGGAGGGAGAAGGCTTGCAGTGATAATGGTGGGATGACTATTACCAGCTCTGCTAGGAGGTCTGGATTTTGGGGAGGCAGGAACAGGAAAGGCAAAAGCTGTCATCCCAGATACAAAGGCCACCTAGTTTAACCTGGGTCACACAGACTGTTCTTCCCCCCCCCCTCCCCAGCTCCTGCTGCTGGCTCAGAAGCTCCCCTTGCCCTCTCTTCAGAGAGGCTTGCTCTAAATGCTGTAGCTCAGCATGCAGGATGAGAGCCTTAGAGCTGCATGCTGTGCTGGGGAGAGCTTGGTATGTTGGGCATGGCTCTGGAGGGTTGTACCCCAGCACTAATGGCTGGGGGAATGGCAGGGGGCTGGTAACTTAGCCCCTTACCCTGTGAACAGGCTTCCTAAGGCTAAGGGATGCCTTAACAAGCAGAAGTGGGAGGGTCTACAGTGGAGCACATGTGAGAAACCCAGCCCAGATGTGCACCCCGTTATCCCTCTCCACTGCATGATGCTGGTGGCTGCAGGTGACAGCCCTGTAACCCCAGGGCTTGGGAGCTGGGCTTTGGGCTGTCCTGCCCAGTCCCACCTTCCTTCTCTCCCTCTTCCCTGCATCAGGCAGGAGCTGCAGGGTGCCTCTCTTCCCTCTCTGCTGCACTTGGGGCTGTGTCCTTCCTCCTTGCTGCACTGAAGAAGGGGCTGCTGTGGAGCTCTGGCACCTGTAAGTGGGGGTCTCTTGTCTCACTGGGGTGGGGGCTGCTCTTAACCTGGGTTGGGCTGTTTCTCCCTCCCTGCTGTATCTGGGAGCTGAGGTAAAACTGCAGGTGCTTTGTCAGCAGCAGTTTGTGTGTGGGGGTGAGGTAGGGTGCTGGTCCTGCTGCTCCGAGGGGAGGCTGGGAGCGCGCCCACTGACTTGGTGGCGTCACACCGCCTGCGTGGGGCTCTGCGTGATGCCAGGTACCTGCCTCTTGGGAACAGGAGCCCTTAGGCTTAGGTTGCTGCTTAGGTTGGCGCTAGGGAGTGCAAGGCTGCAATCCTGACCGCTTCATGCCCTGGGCGGGTGGATTAGGGGCGGCTGTAAATGCCTTGGACCCAAACGGCTTTGTAGTTCACAAGCCGGAGATACACGGGGCCCGCCCGCCGCGGTGCCACCGCCCCAGCCCGCTCCCGCCGCGGTGCCCCGCTCCGCGGGGCCCGGCGCGGCCCGGCCCGTACTCCGCGGCGGCGCCCCCTGGCGGCGGCCGGCGAGACTCGCGCCGTCCAGTCAGCGCTGCGGGCGTCGCACAGGAACCGCCAGTGGGGAGCCAGGGCAGGAGCACAGAACGGCCGCTGTGTAACGGTCACCTCAGCTCTGCGGTAGCTCGCGCCCGGCGCGAGCTGAGGCCGAATCTGGTAGCACGTGCATGCCTACCCCAGGCAGAGCAGAGGCATGAAGGAGGAGAAAGAACAGTCCTTGGGGACTGCTAGGCTTGGCTACCATAAGAGCAGCCAATAGTGCAAGTGTACTTAGGTGAGAAACTGGAGCTAAACCGCAGTATCTCGGGTGCCGGTGCTACTACCTGCAGGAAAGCAGAACCCCAGTTTGGCAGAACATAAATTGGTCTTTTCCAACCTAGTTCATTCTCTGATTCCACGAACTAAACTTCACTTTGCCTCTTCAGAACCACCGGTACTAAACTCATCTCAGGACTTGTTACTTGCAGGAGCATTTGCATGGCTCATTGTGCTTTTCTCCAGAGGTTTGAAGGTAGTCTGGGAGTTAGGCCGTGAGGTTACGGAGCACGCTAGCAATAGAATCACAGAATCAACTAGGTTGGAAAAGATCATTACCCTAGGACTGCCAAGTCCACCACAAAACCATGTCACTACCTAGCGATGGTAGGGTTGCAGGGGCTAACAAAGGCTCTGCGAAAGGAATAGCAACCTTGTTATCACAGTGCTTCTTCACCATTACTCTACTTTAGGCTTCTGAAAATTTCTTTATCTCCACAAAGATACGTTATGCTTTTTGCTGCTAGGGAACCTGTGTTCTCAAAGGCTCGCCTCAACTCTCAAAGAGAGACTTGCTTTCTGGCTAAGGTTTTTTATCTCCTACCTCAACAGGATTAGATCCCAGTCAAAGCAAGAAGAGATCAATAGCAAGGGCTTCTAAAACCACTACTTCCAAAACTGCTTTTGAGAAAGCTTTGTTTGCTCTCGAGCGTGCACATTATTGAGCAGCCAGTCTCTGCATCAGGGCATTGGCTAACCCTGAAGATACATGCTATGTGCTGACTATTAAAAGAGAGCTTTTCTGCCTCAGGAGCACATCACCCTTTCTTGCTGCCCACATGCAACCATCTCAAACCCAGAGGGTATTTCACAAGGCAGCTGGCTGGCATCCACTGCTGTTGGAGCCACTTGTTCTGTCACAGAAGCAATTCATCATCGGAGTCTTTCGCTTACACTTGCATAACGCTAGGGAATAGGTGTTGCACATTTATTCCAAATAATACAGCACCAGATGGAACCATAACCAGAGCCTTACAAGGCCTTACTACCTTAGCAGAAGCATTAGCAGAAAATTCAGGGATTCCCTCATTGGATAGCTGGACTCTTGGTTTGGAAAATGGAAGGGAATGGTAGTATCTAATTTCGCCTCTTTAATTGTAACAGCAGGAGTCTTAACAGCTGTTGGATGTCCTATAACTCCACGTGTAAGATGGTTAATGCAGAGACTAATTGAAACAGGGATCTCTGAGCAAATGCCTCTAAACCCGCCACCATATGACCATAAGCTGCTTCTTGAAAAAACTTAGCAATAATCTCTTTTAAGAATAAGACTGCAAAAATGTGTTATCCAGATTGGAAGCGTCATACAGGACAGTGCCTTAAAATTTACGCAAAGGGCAAATATTTAAACAGAAGGGGAGGATTATCAGAAGTATTCAGGCATTGGTTTTGCAGCTGGCCACAAGATGGCGGTTGAGGCGGGAAAACTCGGGCAGAGCTGGGTTAGCGGTGACCGCGCCCGGAAGCCGTAACGCCAGAGCAGGTTGGCGGGCGACGGGAGCAGCTCTCAAGCAGAGTCACGCGCTCTGTTACCAGGGGCGGGCCTCGCGCGGGTGGCTGAGGCGCGTCGGGGAGGCTGTAACCCTGGAGCACGTGGCCAATAGGGAAACCAGGGCGGGCGCTGCGGTCGGAGCTGGGCGAGAAAAGGGAGAAGCGCAGTGCATGCCGACCTCGTCGGGCGGTGTTGTTGGGGGAGGGCGTTAAATGAGTCGTTGCTCCAGTGTTGAGGCTGACCTGAGCCTTTGCAAGAAAAGCTTTAGTTTCTGACACTGTCTCATCAGGAAAGTGTTGTTCTTGGGTATAGAAATTCTCATTTTGTTAAGCGTGGGCAGTCTTAGGACAGGACAGGTATGAAAAGGCTGAGCTCTGTGGTTTAGTGCATAGTCAGGAGAGCTGCAGAGTGCATGAGTCTTGTTCTCAGTTGCCCTGCGCTTACACTTGTGCTGCCTCAACGATGAGTGCTCACCCAAGTAACTCTTGGAATAAGGGCATGTTTTGGAAGCTTTCTCTATCCCAACCTAGAGACGCAGCTGTAATAGAGCAGGATACAGCGCCTCATTGTGATAAATAATCGAGTCCCAAATAGGATTGCAATCAAAGTTTTAGAATTTATTAAACGAATAAATGCAAGCAAACAGCGCTGGGTGCGCCGGGCGTCTCTGCCCACCAAGACGCACACCGCACAGTTCCCGCTCCTGGTTTATATATCTTCCAGGAATAGGCGTGTCTTAAACTTCTCCTGCTTTGGCTAGCAACAAAACCGGCACAACCGGTTTTAAGCTGGTATGCTGCAATGCTTGTCAGGCGACCTTGCAAAAGACCTTGCAAAATATAGGAACTATATACATTAACTTCTCTGTTTTTCTTAGGCTTGTGGTTATTTGTTCACTGTATAGGTTCCACAACATTCTGTAACGGGATACATCTCCGGGTTTCCTAACCCCCTAAAAGCATCTAAGCAACCAGACAAGGAACAAAGCATTTCTTTTAGCAATAGTGCAATTGACCAAGGGAATTATTCCCTTGTTTCTTTTTCCCTCTCACTGTGGTGTCGACAGGGACATTTGTCATATTCTTTCCACATAGTACAATGATCACTAAGACTTCCGAGTTGTTGACACGAATCACTCCTATGTCCCTCACAATTCCCCCCTTTGTTTTTGTGTAAGTTATTGATTCGTGTCTTAGCCTTCAATTTAATAACTGCTCTACGAGCTGCGGATAACATTGGAGTCGCTTTAGTTTTTAATGTCATTAACGAGTGGGTTTCTTCCTTGTTTGGCTCCAACGGCATGATAGTTAATTGCATGTTTTGTACAACCGCATGTATCAGTCTAGTGAAGCACGGGATTATACATGGAATAATTAATAATCCTCCAAATATTCCCAATATCACTATGCCAACTTTAGTTATCCAGCTCCCATTGAAAAATTGTTCCCAGGATCCTCTTCCCCCAAGGTTGATTCCATTCCATGTTTGCACTGGAACATGGGCTATCTTTTTCATTTCTCTTATAAGTTCATTTATGGCTTTTCCTTCATCATCTATTTCTAGGCAACAATTACTAAGATTAAATTTTCCGCAAACTTCTCCTTCCTGATCTGGTAAATAATCTAAAGCCAAGCGATTTTGATATATTGCAGTTCTCATTTTGGTATTTTGCTTTGCAACTAATCCTAATGCATCTCCTGTTTTATTAGCTACTGTTTCTACTACAGCCTGTAACCTGATAATCCTATTTAACATATATATAGGAGTCCTATATCCCCAGGACCCATCTTCAGCCCAAGTCGCCGGATCATAGTAAGAGATTATTCGTTCGGGCGGCCACCCGTTATCCTTCCAATTACCAATTTGCAGTTCCCTTTTATATCGTGTTTTCCTTAGTTCCTCTGTTTCTGTGTATAACTGGACTCCCAAGCTTTCCCCTCGGTTTATAGGTAATAAAAAGAAACTAGGTCTAATCGTTCTTAAGATACACGATCCTGTCCAATTTCAAGGTAAGGATGCAAAGGCTATTTTACCACAGATCCAATAATGTCCATCTGGGGTGGGCCAGCAGTTTGGTATATTAGTTCCATTAGTCCAGTTACTAAATTGTTGATTTATTTCCATAGGATCTCCCCATTTTTCCCAATCTTTCTTTGTTTTGTTCCATATATATCTCCCTTCAGAAAGTAAATTCCCTACTGGTTCCCCATCATTTTCTAGGTTCTGCCAACAACTTTTCCCAATGATACTCGTTTGTAAGATCCATTACTGTCTTCTATTGTTCCCTTCTCGACTTTTCCAGATGGCTGGGTCGCTTATATTACTCTCCATCGCCTCCCAGGGCCATCTCTCCCCCTGGTTAGTTCCCCCCCAAACAGAACAGTTACGTTTAATGCCTTAGCTATATTCTCAGCCAAGTTTACAAAAAGGTTTTTAGCAACTGTGGGAATTTCATACTGGACTCCTGTTTCCATTTCATGATAAAAAGAATTGAATAATAAATGGTGTTGCAAAGATTCTTTTTTCTCTTCTTTGATTTCAATATAAATGACCACACCTGGGTCTTCTCCTGGTCCATATATCTTGAGTCCAATTTTGGTTATTTCTTTCTGTTTCCAATTTCCTAAATTTATAAGAGTTTAATTTACTGGATTGCAAGTACGGGTCGTACAATTACTGTCTGTTTGCATCCTTGCGATTGAAGCTTGTAAATCCCCACATTGATAATCATATCCCCAGCCTGCAGTATCCCAACATACACAGGACCACCCTGTCCTTCCACATAGGTGTGCCGATTGATATGTCGCTGTTGGACTAGGTACATAATTCGGATTTATTTGACATTGATATGCACCGGGGCAGATGTATTTTGGTTGATTACTATAATATCGTCTCCACTCTAAACTTCCACAATTAGTATCTAGGTCATCATCTATAATATCGCGTGCATCAAAGATTACTGACACTGATGTGTTGAAATTGGCTATGGCCTTACTTGTTCCAATTAATCTCCCTGCTTCCGAGTTTGTCTTCATTTCTACCCAATATTGATAAGGGAATTCTTTTGGGTTAAAACATACCGTTTTGCTTTCCTTCTCTTTACAAAGTCCATATTGGGTTTGGTTATGTATACAGTAACCAATTATTGTTCCTTTACATTCATATACAGTGTGATAAACCAGTGTTTGAGAGGTTACTCTCCCTCGTCTTGTTGTAGTAACGCATTCACTGCAGTTGTTGTGAATGTTCTTGGAAGCCACGGTATTTTCCCATATGGTTCCTATCAGAACCCACACCAAAAGAGGTCCGGTCAGGATGATAGTGCTCAGCGGTCACAGCCCCAGGGGTTGCAGCCCTCGGCAGACCCTTCCAGCTGCAGCACCGATTCCTTCCGGTCTTGCCCTTTCTGGTAGGTCAAGGGTATATTTCGCGTCGGCTATTACGACGATAATATTTGTCCCACAACAACTGTTCCAACAAGGTTGTGGTCTCACACCAAATGCAAGGAACTATGATTAATTTCTCAAAAATTGTTCTTAGTCTTCCCCACGAGTAATAATATAATTTCAACTATACCTGCATTCTTATATCGTATTTACAGGAGTCAAGATGAATTCTCTCAGTTACTTGTTTAAGTCCTCTTGAGGGTTAGCTTGGTATCCCCAGGTTCAGTTACGACTTTCCATTCCTTTATGGGTCCTTTTACTCGTGATGCGTGTGCCCACCCTTTTTCAGTAGTTCTTATCGCCGTTTCTGTAGTCAAAAGAACAAGAAATGGTCCTTCCTAACGAGGGAATAGATTATCCTCTCTCCAACTTTTTATTAATACCTTGTCCCCTGGTTGAATTTCATGTATTGAAAATTCCAAGGGAATGCTTTGAGCTAGCATTCCTTTGGCTCTGAGTTCTTGTATGTTTTTATTCAAAATAGTGATATAGCATTGGATAGTCACATCTTCCAATTTGGGGTGACTTATTGGTAGCCCTTGGGTGTGGGGCATCCCATATAGCATCTCAAAAGGTGAGATTCCAGTTGTCGAGTTTGGCATGGTTCTAATATTTGACAGCTCCAAAGGGAGACATTTTATCCATGACATTTTAGTTTCAATCATTAATTTTGATAATTGATGTTTTAAGGTTTGGTTCATCCTTTCTACTCTCCCAGAACTTTGGGGATGCCAAGGAGTATGATATTCCCATTGGATTCCCAAAGCTGATCTAACATTTTTAAGGACTTTAGAGATAAAATGAGATCCTTGATCTGAATCTATTACTTCAATCATCCCATATCTAGGAATAATATTTTCAAGTAGTTGTTTTGTCACCACCTGAGCCGTAGCCCTTGCAGTGGGAATGGCCTCGACCCAATGTGTTAATTGATCTATTATCACTAAAAGGTATTTATATCCCACTTTTGGTAGTTCGGTGAAATCAATTTGTATCCTTTCAAAAGGTCGGTGGGCCAAAGGTCTTCCTGCTTTGGGAGTCTGTCTCATCTGTTTCTTATTAACTTTCTGACATGTTAAACATCCTTGTATTTCTTGTTTTGCCTTTTCAAAAATTCCTATACAACCATAGAATTTTAAAAATTGATCAACAAGTGCTCCTGTTCCCCAATGTGTTTGCTGATGTAATCTATGCAGTATTCTTCTAGCATAACCCTTAGGTAACATTTCTCTCCCATCCGGTAATACCCATTTATTGTTTTTGAATTTGGCTCCTAATTTTTCGTATTCCTTTAACTCATTTTGAGAGTATGTTTTTGGTTCATTTATCTGTTCTCCCTCTTTTTCTAGATGTTCACCAGTGGTTAAGGCTAAAAGAGCTGCCCGCCTGGCTTCTTCATCTGCTAGATTGTTTCCTCTGGTTCTGAACTGGAGCCCCTTCTGGTGTCTTCTAACATGAGTTATAGCTATTGCTTCAGGTTCTCTTATCGCTTGCAGTATTTGTTTTATTAATTTCTCATGTACTAACCCTTTTCCTTGGGTATTTATCAGGCCTCTTTCCTCCCATATCTTTCCAAAGGTGTGGACTATACCAAAAGCGTGTTTTGAATCTGTGAATATAGTCCCCTTTTTATTTCATAGCCTTTTTAGTGCTCTCGACAGGGCATATAACTCACGTGCCTGTGCTGACCAGCTTGCGCTCAATGGTCCGGATTCTATTACTTCCCATTTTCTTCCATCCATGATTGCATATCCTGACTTTCGTTTCCCATTAATTACCCACGAAGATCCATCCACAAATAATTTTTCTCCCCCTTCCAACTCTTCTTCCTCTAAATCTGGCCTAATTTTTGTCTGTAATTCCACCATGTCTATGCAATCGTGAAAAAGAGCTAAAGCTTCCTCCCACTCTCCAAATAAGAACTGAGCTGGGTTTTGAGCTGTTGTTGATTTTAATTCCAGATCAGGGGAATGGATCAAGATGGCCTCATATTTTAATAATCGGCTATCAGTAAGCCATTTATCTGCTTTCTGTGGGAGGATTCCCCTTATGTCATGAGGAGTGTAAACTACTAGGGATCTCCCAAAAGTGACTTTCCGGGCTTCTTCGACCAATAAGGCTACCGCTATCACGGCTTGTAAGCATGTTGGCCAAGCCTTACTCACAGGGTCTAATAATTTTGAGAAATATCCTACAGGTTTCTTGTTTCCTGCCCAGTCTTGAGTCAATACCCCGTATGCGCTTTAATTGCTCATATTTACAAACAATTGAAATGGCTTTCCTAGGTCTGGTAAGCTTAACACCGGAGCCTTCATTAAGGTTTCCTTTATATATTGAAATTTCTCTTCATCCTCCAAAGACCATTTCATAACATTCAAAGTGAGTTTCTCATATAAAAATTTTACTTTCTCACTAAACCCCTCTATCCACTGTCTACAGTATCCTAATAATCCTAGTAGCTGTCTAACTTCTCTTTTGGTTTTTGGTGCTGGTAAAGCTATAATTCCTGCGACCCAGTCTGGGTCTAATCGTTTTTTCCCTTTACTCAACCAATGACCCAGATACTTAACCTCTGGTTCCGTGAATTGTAATTTTGACTTTGAAACTTTCAGTCCCTTAGCTCCAAGGAAATTTAATAACGCTATCGTATTCTCCCGAACTTCCTCTTCTGACTTTCCAGCTATTAACAAATCATCAACATATTGAAGGAGTTTCACACTTCCTTCAGTCTCAAAGGACATTAACAGTTTCTCTAAGGCTTGCCCGAACAGGTTAGGTGATTCAGTAAAACCCTGGGGCAACACTGTCCATCGTAATTGTTGCTTCCTGCCTGTTTCTGGATCTTCCCATTCAAAGGCAAAATAATCCCTGCTTTTTTCGGCTAAAGGACAGGCCCAAAAGCATCTTTCAAGTCAATTACACTATACCATGTGTGTTCAGGGGACAACTTATTTAGCAATGTGTATGGGTTCGCCACCACTGGGAACCGGGTAACAGTTCTCTGATTGACTGCCCTCAAATCCTGAACTAACCGATAGCTCCCATCTGATTTCCGGACTGGTATTATTGGAGTATTATGTGGTGACATACAGGGCTCTAAAGCCCCTCTCTGTATTAATTCTTCAATTATTGGTTTCAATCCTTTTCTTCCTTCCAAGGAAATCGGGTACTGTCTGACCCTAATGGGTTCCTTTGGGTTCATTACCTCCACTTCCAAAGGTTCAATGTCCAGTTTTCCTATTTCTCCCTTATTGTGCCAGACTTCTAAATTAATCCGCTCCTTTTCCGTTAATTGATATAAGTTTACAGTAATCATTCCCTTTTCCACCTCTAAATTTATTCCTAATTTTATAATTAAGTCTCGTCCTAATAGGTTACTCTCTGCTTCTTCCACTAGTAGAAAATCTCCTATACAAATTTTCTTTTCAGATTCTATTTCTACATTTTTGATAATAGGGACCCTAAAGGGTTCCCCTTTTGCTCCCACTACTAGGGTGGTATCTTTACTTATCTGACATCCCATAGGAAGATGCCGAACCGTAGATCTCTCGGCTCCAGTATCAACTAGAAATATTATTTCTTCTCCCTGGGGACCTATCTTTAATTTTATCAAGGGCTCTGACGATGTTCTTGTCCCCAGAATATATAGCCCCTGACACCTCTATTCCTCGTCTTGAAACATCTTCTCATTCCGCATCCGCTTTCTACAATTCCTCTTAAGGTGTCCCTTTTTTCCACAATAGTAACATTCTGGTACCTCTCCAGAGAGGGTCCCAGTCTTTTCCTTCTGTTCTGTCTGTTTCCTTTCTCGATACTCAGGTCCTGAAACCTTGGGTATTGATCTTGGCTGTTCTCGTTTCTGAGTTTCTCGCACTGCTGCTAGAAATATTTTTGCCTTTGCTTTCTGTTTCTCCTCATCCCTCCGTACATAGACCTTCTGGGCTTCCCTCAGCAACTCCTGCAATCCGCGATCTTGCCAATCATCTAATTTCTCCAACTTTCTTCTGATATCCCCCCAAGATCGTGCTACAAATTGGGTTTTTAGAAGTGCTTCTCCTACCGGGGAAGCCGGATCAACTCGGGAATACATTTGCAATGTTTTCCTTAATCTTTCTAACCAGTCGGTAGGAGATTCATCTTTTCCCTGATGTTCACTAAAGGCTTTATTAATATTCTGTCCTCTCGGAACTGCTTCCCGAATTCCCTGTATAATAATTTCTCTCAAATTTGTCATGTTTTGTCTATCATGACCATTTTGATTATTCAAATTGGGATTTTGATTAGGCCATTTTTGCTCTCCAGGAGGACCCTGCTGATGTCGTCTTTCCCAATTTCGCATTCCGGCTTGCCTAATCATAGATCTTTCTTCCGCAGTAAATAATATTCCTAAGATTGACTGCATCTCTTCCCAAGTATAAATACTAGGACCTAAGAATTGATCCAATCGTTCAGAAACCCCCAAAGGGTCGTCTAATAACCGACCCATTTCCTTTTTAAAAGATCTTACATTGCCCGTGTTCAGGGGTACTGCTACAAATCCAATCCCTCCTATATTTCCTCCCATTGGAACCTCTCGGAGGGGAAATAAAGTTTCTCTTTCTCCTTTTTTTTCCTGAGGATCTTTATCCTCCTGTACTTTTGTCTTACTTCTAGTGCAACTGGAGGGAGGGGAAGAAGGGGGAGCCGTTTCTGTAGAGTCGGGAGATAACGGAGGATAAATGCCACCTCCACTATTTCCCGAGCTTTGTCTTTGATAGGGGGGTGGTAAATTATCCAACGGCTCCCATGAGGGTTTATTTGCTTTATTTGCTTTTCCTTTCTTTTCTCTTCGGGGAAATAACGAAACCGTTACAGACGATCCTTTCCACAATGCTGCATAATCGCTTTCCTCCTGGTTAAAGGGTTCCTTGCCATTTACATATAGATTTAAAACCTGACAAATCCAATCATCAAAGGACCCAAATATTGGCCAATATAAATGGTCAGGCCGAATTTCCTCTTTAGTCCATACTTCCATACAGTAATGGACCATTCTCTCCTTGCTCTTTCCTTCTTGGGACGGCCAAGAGCCACAATTTCTGATCATTACCCCCAAGGGACTGTCTGGGGGTATTTCTGGTAGTTCGCTCCCTGCTTTATTCCTGGGACCTCTCCGTGGGCCCCTTCCTGGGTTAGAGCTACGACTCTTGCTCTGACCCATCTAGGAATTTTACTGTGGCAATTCCTACAGCCCTTGGTTACCTTTGTAAGAGTGTCTTGCAGGGGGTTTAGGACCTATCACCCACCCACGAATCCTATAGGAATCGCTTCGGTCCTTCACCGGCCAAGTCCCTCGCGGGAGATTGGAACCGCCGTTAGAAGACCTCCACACTCGCTTCACAGATCTCGATGTCCTGGCCCGTATCTTCACAGGTCCAGGATACCCAGTCCATGTCTCAATTGTGCACAAACGCAAATCACCAAGCACTCCGTCTCTTCACCGGCCAATTCTCTCACGGGAGGTTGGGACCGCGGTTAGAGGAAAACTCTGCACTCACTTCGGAACTACGTTCCGTCTCAGTCACACTCTTACACACACAGGCAACCGAATCCCACCCAACTGAACGGTATACACTTTAAATACTTAGGACCCAGTCGTCTTCATTAGGATCTTCGTGCACAGAATTACGGCAAAATATAGTGCTGCAGCCGGCAAGGGAGCTCATAAAAAAGATTTTCTTTGCTTGCCTCTATTCAGGTTCAAGATGGCGTTAGTCCTGACCCGACTCGAACAGGAGCCACCAAAATGGTGGGGCGCCCCTCCTAGATCAAGTCAGAAATCAGGAGCAAAAGCCATCCCGGACGAGCCCCCAATTGTGATAAATAATCAAGTCCCAAATAGGATTGCAATCAAAGTTTTATAATTTATTAAACGAATAAAGGCAAGCAAACAGCGCTGGGTGCGTCTTGGTGGGCAGAGACTCCCGGCGCACCCAGCGCTGTTTGCCTTTATTCGTTTAATAAATTATAAAACTTTGATTGCAATCTTATTTGGGACTTGATTATTTATCACATCATGAAGAGAAAAAAAGGACTTGGAGAGGACAGTGCCGACCCCCAAGGAAAGGCTCAGCATTCCCTAGGATCCCATGGGAGAGCCGTGCTTGTCTCGGGGCAGCTCGCAAGCCCAGCAGGACAGGCAGAGCAGCCAGCCAGGAAACTGAAGAGGAGATGTTCTAGAGAGACAGTCAGCTCCTTACCCAGCAGAGCATGGCCAGCGCACACCTCCAGTGACAGACACCAAGAGAGCTGCCTGAACACGCACGCTCCCCGCAGCTGCTTTGCAGTTTCCCCCCACTCACTCCCTGCCCATGTCTCTGCTGCCTGGAGCTGTCCCTGCCAAGAGCTGCTTCTCCGTGCCCAGGTCTCCTGCTTGTCAGTGCTCCCAGAGCCCATCGCATGGACTGTGTGCTCAGCTCTGCCCTGCAGACCACTCCCAGCAGCAGGGACTGCCCAGGGGCACCTCTGGCTATACAGGGGCTCAGGAACCCCTGAGGACTTGGGAACCAGTGTTAACGAGAACCGGGGTCTCAGAGCCTTCTCCAAAGCAGAAAAAGAAATTCCCAGCTCCCACTTTCCACCCAGCCAACCAAAAGTGAAAAAATCAAAGCACCGAATCCTTCCTTTTAAGGCAAATGCTGCCTCACTATCTTTCAGAAGGACCCTCTGCAAATATCAACAGAGTATGTGGAGCTCTGAGCAACCCTGACCCTTGCATCACCCACGATGAGAGCAGGAAAGCAGCTGGGTGGTGCTCACCCCTCTGCAGAAGCGATAGCAAAGCAGCGGGCTTGGGCTGGGAATCGCTATTGGCACGAAGCTGTGTGCTGCTGCTGCTGCTGCTGCTGTTGCCCTTCCCACCCAGGTGCCCATTTGCCACCGCCTTCAGCAGCAACTGAGCATCCTCCTCCCACTGCTGCATCGCCCAGCTCCCCCAGCCCCACTTTGGGGCCACAGGATCCCAAACGGGGCTCGTGCAAGCCAAGGGCTGCCAGGGGGAGTGCGGCAGATTGGGGGGCACAGGCCCTGGGGGTTGAGGGGTGGCCAGAGGCTGTTTTCAGCTCCTCCAGTGACACGTGGCCATAGGCCAGGGATGCTGCTGAGCCCTCCTTGTGCGTGATGGGCCAATCCCGAGCCAGGGTCCCCCCACTCAGGCCACACAGGCACTTGGGTGAGCATGAGTATTTATTGATTGGCTGCTGGGCCACCAGGGTGCTAGGGGTTCAGCCGGGGACCCCCAGTCCTGCCCGGCTGCCGGGGTTTTAATTCAATTGAATGGATGAGGAGGGGCGGGAGGAGCTGCGGTGCCTGGGGAAGGCGGCTGTGGGTCGCGGCTCTCCCTGCTTCTCCCCTCCTTGCGCTTGAGCACAGGCTGCTGCCTCTCCTGCCGGCAGCTGTTGTTGCCCAGCAGCTCTGTCGCACTGTCATCATCCTGCTGGGAAGGAGAGAGGGGGCTGGCTAAAGCACGGGGCAGAATTCAGCATCCCTGAGCAACCCTCCAGACCCAGCAGTCCTGGGGAAACTGAGGCACTGATGCTCCCCATCCCGGATGCTCAACATCACACTCCCAGCCTCAGTCACCCCTGCCGGATCCCTACCTTCTGCATCCCTACCTTACTGGGGAGCACGGTGGAGGGCTTGAGTGTCCTTGCGGTGCTCCTTTGGTGGGCCTTCAATGGCCGTGGAGTGCTGGGTGGTACAGGCTGAAAGCCAGGGTGCTGGCCCCCGCACTGCCGCGGCACGTTGGGGTACCGGCAGTCGGCCGCCTGCACCCTGCAGGATGGAGCATGGAAATACTCAGCCTCCGGCACTGTGGTATGCCAGGGTGGGGGACGGGTGTCTGTGGGAGCCCTGCTCAGGCACCCCCTGACCCCTCTATCCCCACCCAGCGAAAAGCTCTCCTGGGCTGAGGCAGGGCCACCCTGTGCCCCAGGGATGGGATGGGTCCCGTGTCCCATACCTCTTACTTTCCCCTGTTTTGCGGGCATGATGGGTGTTCTCAGAGCCATGGAGGGGCAGTGGCAGCAGGCGTGGGATGGGCACACGGAAGCCAAGAACCACCGTGGGTGACAGGGGACAAACGATCCACCCCGGCTCAGGGCAGCACCCCAAAATCCATGGGCTTGTACCCCATGGCATCCCCCGCCCGCTGCCCTCAGGTAGGGGTCCCCATCCCCTCACTGATGGGCAGGGCGTTTGAGGGGTCTCCACAGGATCAGACCCCCCAGACAGACTCCCTGAACCCCATGCCTGTCCTGCGGCACTGTCAGCACCCATCTCCCCCCATTCCACCCATGCAGCCCCCCAATGCTCTGGTGATGGGTGCTACTTACAAGCCAGGCACCCTCATGTTGAGTGGCCGGTCACAGGACAGGCACCGGAAATCGCCCGACGGCTGCCTGGGCAGGGGAGAAAAGGGCTGGGTGAGCTGGGAAACCTGGTTTTGAACCTGGTTTATCCCCCAGCAAGGTCCCAACCCGCTGGCTGGTTACAGAAGAATGGGGGTAGGATGAGGGAGAGCAGTTGGATGTTGGCTCCAAAAACCACCACCATCAGTGGGAACTACTGCCATGGGCACCCAGAGCACCATGGGAACTGGGGGTGCTGGCAAGCACAAAGTGGGAACGGGGCAAGCACTGCCCCTGAAGCCATCGCTGTCTCCATCACACGCACTTCTTAATCCCAGCTGCACTGTCAATCTCCATCAGCGCTGCCTTCTCCTTGCGCTGCTCTGGGCTGCTCTTCCAGTGCTCGTCCAGCTGCTGCTGGAAAAGCTCCAGCTCCTTGCGGTCCAGCTGCAGACAGACACACTCCCTCAGCCAGCTGCCCCGGCATGGGGCACTGCGGTCCCCAGAGAAAAGCTAGGAGCAGGAATCCTCAGAGGGATAGTGCCTCGGGCCACCAAGCCCCAATGGTGCTAGTTTTGCGTGACGGAGGTGAGCCACCCCTCACCTTGGAGGCCATCTCTTTCTGCAGCTGCTGCTGGACTTGCTGCAGCTTCTGCTCCTGGACGATCAACCGGCCCAGCACCTCCTGGTCCTGCTTCAGGGAGGAAGATGACAAGGTAGTGCTATGCAAGGGGGAGGTGGCTGCCCCACGGGGACAGACCCGGCTTACTGGGCCAGTGGCCACGGGCTCTCAGTGACAGCAGGACAGCTGCAGCTTGGCTTGAATCTCCCTCCATGCTGCGGACTTGTACAACCCAATTGGGGGAGGGGGTGGGGGGGCGGAGGAAGGGGCTCCCCCACATTACACCAAAGCACAACCACCTGGGGGGGAGGGACGGTCCCAGCATCCCCCTCCCAAGCTCCACATGCCACCATCTCCCTACCTGGCTCCTCTGCCTCTCCACCTTGTCCTCCTCCTGCCTCGACACGAGGGCATCCACCTGCTCCTGCAGCTTCTCGTAGCGCTGCAGGAGATTCCCCACCTGCGTGCTGGTGTCGCTGCACATGGGGCACACTGCCTGCCTCTCTGCCTGCTCCTGCCCCGTGTTCTTCACCATTGCCCTCAGCTCTTCCAGCTGCAGGAAGGGGAGGAGTAAGCACCTCTGAGACAAGATGGATGCAGCCAGTAACCCCAGGTGCTGTGGAGGCTCTGTGGCCCCAGCCAGCCAGGGGATGTGGCCATGACCCCACCAGGACCACCCTACCGAGCCGGTGGGTGGTGGGAGCTCCCCCTGCACCTCACCTGCCCCTGCATCTTCTGGAATGTGGTGGCCAACTGCTCCAGTGTGGCCCTGTTCCTCTCCTGCTGCTCTGCCTGCTCCTTCAGCTCCTGCTTTATCTCCTGGAGCATGGACCTGGCCAGCAAGATGGCATGGGCGGGCTTTGCCTTCATGGGCTTGGCTGCCCAGGGGGCATCCCTCACTCCCCAACCCGGGATGCTCCCAGCCCCCCGGGCTCCCTTGCAGCCCTGCAGGGTACAAAACCCTCTTCCGTTCTTTTACCCCAGTGGCAGACTGAGCTGGTCACTGCCATCCACTTGCTGGCTGGCTGCAGCCTCCAACAGCTCGCCAAGGGCATCCTCCAGCTTCCTCGTCTGGGAACGGTGGTGGGGCAGAGTCAGGGCATGGCGCCAGCGTCCTCGCAGACCAGGGGCTCTTCAGCTGCCCCCTCCCTGCACAAACTCCCCCAGCATCCCCACATCCCCTCAGAGACCGCCACTGGCTCACCTTCTCCTTTTCATGCTCTAAGTCACTTGCCAGGCCCTGCAGGGAGGACACCTGGCCCTGGAGGTCATCAAGCATGGTGGCCATGCTCTCCTGGCCTAAAAGAACATGGTCCAAGGGGACACACTGTCAGTGAGGGGGTCTCACCCTCAGGGCCAGGCTTTGAGGACTATGAGCCCCTGACCCAGGGTGTCAAACATCCCACCAGCCCCCCCGAGTTCCCACCTTCCTCCTGGAGGAGCAGCAGCTCGGACCGCAGCTTCTCCAGGTCACCACAGTCCATCTTGGTGGCTTTCAGCTGAGCCGCCTGCTTTTTTAGAGCGTCATAGAGGCTGTGGAGAGCCTCATACTCAGCCTCTTGGGTATCCATGGAAGACATGGAGGAAGAGGAACTGCTGGAGCTTGAGGATTCCAATGACCTGCCCAGCACTTGTAGATGGTCTATGGCCCCAGGATCGATGTTTATGCTCGGGGCTACTGGTTGAGTCCCGGCTCCCTGGAGGTCTACCCAAACAACCTTTTTTCTGAGCTGCATCCCTGGGCTGGTGGTGTGAGGGCCAGCAGCTCCAGCCTCTTTGCGTGGGCTGGTGGCCTGGGTGGCAGCAGGCCAAGACTTCCTCCGTGGAGTCTTGTCATTGGTGACAGCGGCTCCAGGCTCTTTCCATGAGCTGGTGGCCTGGGTGGGAGCAGGCCAAGACTTCCTCCGTGAAGCCTTGTCATCGGTGACAGCGGCTCCATGCCTTCTCCATGAGCTGCTGGGCTGAATATTTTGAGTTCCAGGCCTTCTCTGTGGTGTGGAGGGCTGAGTGGTAGGGGCTCCACTGCATTGTCCTTCTGGAGCGCTTCTCCTTCTGCCAGGGGCTCCACGCTGTGTCGCTGGCTCCTTAAGCCCCAGCGCTGAGCTTACCCCATGTGGGGTGTCCATGTCCAAAGTGGGGGGCTCGGTGGGGGCAGACTGGCCTCTGTTGCCCTCCTGGGAAGAGGCGGCAAAGGGGAGTAGGCTTATGGACAGAATTGCAGCAGCAAGGGCAGAGCCAGGGTTCCCCGCACTGTCCTCGCTCTGTCCCCAACCGCCCCGGGGCTGAACTCCCACACTCCCCTCTTGGGACCCCCTTCCCACTCTTCCCTTGCTGGGTGACACCCAGGGCTGCAGGGTGATGCAGGGTGACGCAGGGAGGGGAGCAAGGCCTGCGGAGGCACCAGCAGCAGCTCACCAAGCCAAGTGCTTTCCACATTTCCTCTTTCATGCCGCCGATCCCCTTGAGGAGAGGCTGGGAGACAGCCATGTGGTGGTGGGGGTGAGCCCCAGGGGAGGGTCCCTGCAGACCAGGACCTTGGTCCCCACCCCTGCCCTGGCGGAGCTGAATCCAGCCCTGCCCCTTGGGATGCCTAGCAAAAGCAGGTGCCTGAGCAGCTCAGTGCTGTGCAGGGTGAGGTCCCTCTCCAGTCCCCACCACTGCCGGGTTTAGCCCTTGGGCGAGCCAAGGAGACTGGATGTGGGAGGTGAGGCCCGTGAGGTGCTGATGGTGCTTCTCAGCTGCCCGAGGAGTGGACACGGTTCCCAGTCGCAGGTCAGGAGCGGGGAATGGAGAGATGCAGAGGATAGTGGGGCTGGAGCTCCAGGGGTGTGGAGCCTCCAGCTGGTGGAGCTGAGGGCACTGGCTGTCTTGGACCCACAACTCACTGATGGTAACATGGGGAGGACCCAGAGCAGCATTTCAGCGCCAGCTCTTCCTCCCCAAAAATCCATCCCTTTCCTAGTGGCAACAAAGCCCCACGTGCTGCTGGGAGCTTGGGCTTAAACTAGGCCTTGTTCTAAAAGGCACTGTGGCCCAGGAGGAGGGAGTGTCTTGTGGGGGAGCACCCAGGAGACTGGGGAGAGCCTCTACCTTGGAGCTGCTGCTCTTGATGGCTTCCATCTTCTTTAGCTGCCTCATCCGGGCAGCCATGGAGTTAACTTGGGAGCCACTGGCGGTGCCCTGCAGCGGGTCTGTGCTGGGCAGCCACTGGCTTGGCTTCGGGGACTGCTGCCCCACATGCTGGGCCCGGGCCCTGACCCCCTCGGCAGGATGCCCCCAGTCTGGGACAGGCAGGTCCCCAAGGCCCAAGAGCTCCAGCAGAGCGTGCAGCAGGCTGTGCAGCGCTCTGAAGTTCACACATCTGACTTCTGGTGTACTGATGGCAACGTCCAGCAGCTGAGACAGGCTGAGCGGTGCCATCGCTGCTGCTATGTCCAACAACAGAAGTTTGACCTGTGGGTAGGAGAGACAGCGGGTAGCCGAGACAGCGGGGAGCAGGCAGCCTCCCTCCTGCTCCACCGTGCATGCGGCCGCCCTGGCCGCCCCTGCTGCCGGGCTGCCCTGGCGCTGTACCTGCAGCAACTGACCCCACAGTGCGCCCTGCCCGCTCTTTATCAGCCACAGCCTGCCGCTTCTCGACACACATTGGTCGAGCCCATTGTCCACACTCACAGAGGGCACGGCTGCTGCCAGGCAACGCCCCCTTGCCAGGCGGCCTCCTCCCATCCCACAGCTCCAGCGCATTGCCAGGAGTCGTGTCTCGGTCAAATTCGGAGACAAATGAAGTCTGTGCTTCTCTTTCCTTGGAATTGCCATTCCATTTCCATCCTCAGTGTTTGGATTTCCTTACATTTTTTTCTTTTTGTCCAAACAAAATGCACTGGCAGCGCAAACACAAAGTACGTATTGTGAAACACTCCCCAGCCCACCCTGCCCTCCCCAATAGCAAGTGATCATCTCAGCATTTCAAAAGGGTCTCCTGAGACGTTATCTGCACGCACAGGACTCCACTGTCATGTTGGGGTACACCTTAAGAACCACGTTTTTATTTTCATCAAAGAATAAGATACTAAGAGAAGACATTTTGTCGGGAATGCAGCAAGGCTCGGGAATGCCCGGGACGACACCGACAGCTCTCACTATGCTCTGGATGGTGGCATGGTTGGATGGCTTCAAGGCCTGCAAGAGGAAAATAGGGCAGAAAATGTAACTACTACAGCCACATTAGAAGGGACCCACATACCCTAGAACAAAACTGGATTTTTCGAGAAGGGTCCTGTGGAGACCCCACAGCTGATCAGCTGTACGATATATATTCCATCAAAGTCAGTCACACTGGGGGGCTGCAATTTAATAGGACCTGGAAAGGATTCACTGGGGAGCATTCAGCTACTCTTCTACATGCAGATGTTACACAATGCCTGACCTTTTACTCCTGTTGCTGTTTAAAGTTTACTGTCATAGCTTACCAGACTAACGAGATGCAGGGGAGTGGTGATGCTCTGTTCAAAATATAAATGCAAAGCTTGTTGCACCATGCTCCCCATGGCTGTAGGTTTCCCAGCATGGTTACAAAGACATTTACAGACATTTACAAAGTCATCATCTCCATCTGTGATTCTGTGATTCTGTGATCTAGGTAGCTCATCTCAAGAAAGACATCTCTGTTTGGAGTTCAAGAATACCGGTGCTCCTCAGCAGTAATTGATAGGGATATAAAATATGTCTTAGATATTTCTGTATCCTTTCTGCCTGCAAAAGGAAGCGAAAGCTCCGGTAGCATCCAGCCTTGTCTCTCGTCTCAGCGGCAGTGCAGCATTCTCCACAAAGGGACCTGGGAGCCAAATGGATCTCCTGAGCCTGCTGGTCAGACATCAAAAGGTAAAACGTCTACCAAGACCCAGTTTCCCATTGCCAGTAGTACTGGAATTAAAAACAGGTGTCTCAATGTGGAGATTACCGGCACGGACTCAGTGCATCTTCATGCAGCGAATCACTTTATTGCCTATTGCTCTAGCTTTTATACCATTCTAGAAAAAGCTATTTTCAGTCTGTTGCTCTACCTTTTATACCAAGCTGGTTTTAGCACATCATATTTAGCTTGCACAGTATACTTTGTTTCTTCTTTAACTCGTTCTTTTTTGTCAAGGGCACAGGGCCCAATCATCAAAGCCAAACTCAGTTAAGCCAAAAATATCTTGCCCCACATCTCCCCCTTTTTGTTTTTCTACAACCATTATCCGATGAATCGTGTTTTGCATCATACTTTGTAGGCAGGTTATCAGACAGGGTAAAACAAGGAAGATACAGAAAAATATACTCAATATAAACAGCCCAGTTTTGACAATTGATTGAAGCCAGCCTGTGATCCCCCAGCCACTTAATAACTTGTCTAACCAAGATAAGCCCTCATCCTTTGAAATTTCATGGAGAATCTTAGCGTGTTTCCATATTTCTTGAACATCTGTGAGTATTTGTTGTGAGTGATCCACATAAGTGCAACAGCTTTCATTTACTAACATATAAACCCCTCCCATTTGAGCTGTTATGATATTCTTAAGCCATACGATTTTGAAGAACTACTTTTTTCAATGAGTCTACTTCTTGTTTTAGCCCTAAAAGTGCATCCGCAGTATTATTGGCTATTATTTCCATTTCAGCCGAAATGTTAATTATAGCTCGTTCTAACTGAACAACCCCTAGTCCCGGGAGAAGTGCTCTGACAAAGCTTTGGAATGTGGTATTATAATGGGTTAAAGGATTTGCCCTGGTGCTCCTTTTTCCTCTTAACTCTTTTCCATGTACCCCTTAATTTGCCTTGAAAGTCATTATGGTTTTAAACTTGCAACAGAGGGGCCAGTATCCCCATGGTACATTCTCCAGTCCAATTTTTTGGTAACTGTTTTCTAGCATGGGAATCTCTGCATAACCACCAATATCCATCTGGCAGGTTACAAGTAGCATTTACAGCCATCGTAACATTGGTGGTACTTCTACCGTATAAGTAATCAGCCCATTGTTGTGCACGTGTCCCATGCGTATAATTTCCTGGTGAATTTGGATCTGAAGGTGGCGTTAAGAGTAGAGCAATCTTGGACCAGTTGCCACTTGTTTTGTTGAGGGTTCCTAAGTTCCAGGTGTTTGAAGTATTAAAGTTGATGTATAACAAGCTGGTGTTAACTAGAGTTAATACAAAAGGTACCTTTGCTAGGGTAACATCCTCCCTTTTACAAACGGAGGATGTATTTAGCATGCTGTATGGTTTAAGTCTGTCCAGTTACTTAAGGGGATGCCTAAAAGTGGGGAGTTAAATTGATCTGCTGTTCCACAAACCCAACAATTTGATATGCTCGTGTGGTTTACAACACTTTTGATAAGATCTACATATGCATTTGCCTCAAAAGCAGCCTTAACAATGCTTGCGCTAAAAAAGCAGATTATAAAACAATGCACTAAACTACCCTTCAGCTTTGGTTCTGATTTCCTTTCCACCCAAATTGCTTTTGACACTTCGCTTTGGTAGCCTCCCACTCACTTTCCCAGACCTCCCAAATTTGGGGGACAAAATGTGACTTTCCACATATCAGTTTGACAACAGTCGCTCTAACAAACGTAGAACTATTTTTTCTGCAGATTCTACACAGTCTCTCTCAAAGGTGTGAGTCACAATACCAGCGACGCTCACAGTGATTGCATTCACATAAAGTCCAGGCATGGTGCTTGCTCGTTAGACAGGTGAGACACAGAATTGCCGTCTCCTGTCTACTTCCTAAACGTGCTCCTTCTCCAGATCTACAAAACCAGAATCAAAGGGGTCTGTAGGGTCGTTAGGATCATCAGGGTTATCAGGGTCATCACCCGACTCAGCCACTCCTGACAGAGGTGCTTGCGCTGCGAGGATTGTCGTGGTCAGCGGTGAGGACTGCGACGACAAAGGACGCGCAGACGGGGAGACAGAAGGGCGTGCGGGGGGCAGCTGGTGATGAGGCTTCAGGAGATTTTACCCCTTCACGAGCGTTAGTAGCTTCCTTAGATGTGACGGCATCAGCAGCAGCGCTGGTCTGTACCTGGCAAAGAGTGGCAGGATCTGCCACTAGGTTGTCAAATGCTTCACTGCTGTGGGGTCCCTGTTTGAAGCAGCATCATGCAGCCGTTTACCAACAATTTGCCAAGTGGGGATTCGGAAAGTACCGCCAGATGGAAAGTCAGGCACTTTATCACGGATCCATTCTAACAAAGTCACAAGTTGCGGACCTGATATGGGCCAATGCTGAGTTTCAAGCAGACGGTGCATTACTTCCAGACCGCACTGCTGATCTCGGGATAATTGCCCTCCCTTGGTTCCATGTATCTATAAGGAATGCTGTTTGTGCATCTGCTGCTCCGCCTTCATTCTTTAGCCAGGCAAGTAGCAAGCGGAGTGTATATTCATCATAGTCAATTTCCCGTTTCTCTAGCATTTTCTTAAATATACAAACTATTGATTTTTCTTCCGCAGAAATCTGCGATCCCATCTTTGAGTTCCCGGCCGCTCACCTTGTGCTCAGTGATTAGTCATCTGGACTGCAGCTCTCTGTCTCCAATGCTTCTGCGTTTCACTCAGCTGGGCTCTCCACCAGTTGCTCTAGTCTCCGCGATCGGGTGACTGTTCGGGTGCCATTTGTGGAGATTACCGGCACGGACTCAGTGCATCTTCATACAGCGAATCACTTTATTGCCCATTGCTCTAGCT
Organism: Strigops habroptila; assembly: GCF_004027225.2. NCBI lineage: Eukaryota > Metazoa > Chordata > Aves > Psittaciformes > Psittacidae > Strigops > Strigops habroptila. Next base: position 85,220,806 of record NC_044279.2, on the reverse strand, counting down.
TTTATACCATTCTAGAAAAAGCTATTTTCAGCCTGTTGCTCTACCTTTTATACCAAGCTGTTTTTAGCACATCATATTTAGCTTGCGCAATATACTTTGTTTCTTCTTTAACTCTTTCTTCTTTGTCAAGGGCACAGGGCCCAATCATCAAGGCCAAACTCAGTTAAGCCAAAAATATCTTGCCCCACATCTGAAGGTGCCGTGTTAAGTTCTCATGGGAAACCCTTCCCTTCAGATATGGAATCCGTACCAATAAAATGCTAACTAACTTGTACAGAACTGATTTAAAGGATGGCCTCGGCTGCCAGTGGGAATAGCCTGGATACATTCTGTCATTCCCTGATGAAAGAAGTATCTCTGTTTGGTACAGGTATCGTACAACATAGAACATCCTCGGTACTGACTGAAGTCCTTCTGGAATACTCTGCCTCTGGCCCTTAAAGTGCGCTCCTGGGGATAACCACCTCTGCTTCCGCCAGTGGGAACATAACTGTGACCCCAGTAAAATCCAAAGGCGTGTGCTTCGCAGGAAAGCGAATTCCTGCCGGAGTACTGCCCTGGCACACTCCCCTGCACAAGGGCCAGGTCAGGCCATCGCCCCATTCATGGAAAGCGGGCAGAGATTTACTTTTAGGAGGGGAGAAGCAGGGGAGGCCGAGAGGAGCAGTGGGAGGAAAAGAAGCCGAGCTCCAAGGTAGAAGCTCTCCCCAGCCCCCTGGGTGCTCTCCAACGAGACACCCCCTCCTTCTGGGGCATGCTGCCTATAGACCAAGGTCTAGTGTAAGCCTAAGCTCCCAGTGGCACCCTGGCTCCTCCTGCCCCTCCTCATCCATTCAATTGAACTAAAACCCCAGCAGTCGGGCAGGACTGGGGGTCCCCGGCTGAACCCCTAGCGCCCTGGCGGCCCAGCAGCCAATCAATAAATACTCGTGTTCATCCAAGTGCCTGTGTGGCCTGAGTGAGGGGACCTTGGCTCAGGATCGGCCCATCACGCACAAGGAGGGCTCAGCAGCATCCCTGGCCTGTGGCCACGTGTCACTGGAGGAGCTGAAAACGGCCCCTGGCCACCCCTCTGTCCCCAGGGCCTGTGCCCTCCGATCTGCCGCACTCCCCCTGGCACCTGCTGGCTTGCACGAGCCCCGTTTGGGAGCCTGTGGCCCCAAAGTGGGGCTGGGGGAGCTGGGCGGTGCAGCAGTGGGAGGAGGATGCTCAGTTGCTGCTGAAGGCGGTGGCAAATGGGCACCTGGGTGGGAAGGGCAACAGCAGCAGCAGCAGCAGCACACGGCTTCATGCCAAAAGCATTTCCCAGCCCAAGCCCGCTGCTTTGCTATCGCTTCTGCGGAGGGGTGAGCACCACCCGGCTGCTTTCCTTTTCTTCTCGTGGGGAATCCCACTGCATTACCCCATTGTCCCTCTTCCAGCACTGCCGCCATCGCTGGAAAGAAGGCGGCACCAACCCCGCTGCTTCCCCACTCTGGGGCAAAGCACCAGAACCTCTTCTCTGCCCACCAATCTCTGGACAGAACCCGGGTTCTGTTTCCAGCAGCATGATCTGTAGAGGATGATGCTTTTGAAAGCACTTTTGGCTGGTGAGAGCAATGTTTTAGTTTGCAATAAGAGTAAATGTTAACCAACGTTTTCTGTAAGTTACCTCCGTAAGTGACTCTCTGAAATAGTGTGTTTAGAGGGCAAATATTCAGAGGGAATAAATTAATTCTCCATCACCATGAGAGTTAAATTCTCTACTTGGGAGTGAGCAATTCCTCAGTGGATTGAAGATGACAACTGGAAATGCTTTTTTGCATCTTCACTGCTATTGGAGGCCGGTTTAAATGCTTGGTCATTGATTTCTGTATTTGGTCACCGGTGCTGTCGTGTTTACCAACCTGAGTAGTATGCATGTGCAAAGCCAAGCACTAAGTGTGAAGCTGGGTAGGTTCATCTGATCCACTTTCATATGCAGGAGGAAAGTCACATTCTCTGTGCAAATCGACTTAAATCTTTGCAAATAGACTTTAAAACAGGAGGGAAAAAACCTGTGCTTTTCTCCTGGCTAAGCAGACAGTTGCAGAAAACCAAGAGCTTTTCATAGCTGTGTCCTGCTAATGGAAAAGAACCTGCCTGCCTGTCTGGTGCAGGGCTAAGTGGGCTCCTGTCTTGACTTTAAGGACAGCCAAAAGAAGTGATGTACACCACAGGCTGCCCTGTGCACTGGCTACTCTGGAAGCAGGCCGGGATTTTCGGTAGCCATTAGGCCTGGCAAGCAAAAACAGAGGCAGCAGTTTCCAATAGTTGTTCTTTGTGAGAGCTGCACAAGTCAGTCCATCATTTTTAACAGTTCAGCATGACAATGGCTGCTCTTAAAAACACAGAAGCTCAAACGGTAAACAAACTAAACCTAATCTTCAGTTTGTAGAGAGCTTGTGGCAAAATAGGTTTTAGAGAGCTTGAGAAGGCAACCTCAGCTTTGTGCAATATGTTCTGTTTCTTTGCTCACGGTGAGCTGGCGGCTGAGAAGTAGCTATTACAGCCAAAATAGTTTCCTTCACAGTGTTTTTGAGGCTTTTGAGGTGTCCCGAGTAGAAAGGTGGGAGCTGCTCAGTAGCCCTCAAGGTCTGGATTTCTGCCCGCATCAGCCAGTGCTGGGATTACAGAATGGTCTTTCCTTTAGAGTAGCACCAGACTCCCCCTTCCCCGGTGCAGCACAGACAGAGGAGGAAGCACATGGCAGCTTTGTGACTCCCCGCGGGAGGGCTGTGGGGGCCTCATCCCTCTGCAGATGAGACTGGTGCTTCAGAGAAGGATGGTCGCCCCCCCAGGAAAAAGCTGGGGAACAGGGACCCTGCAAGGTAAGGAGCTTCCCACTTGCTGTGGATGAATTGGAGCAGCTGGCTCTTGGGCAGAAGATGGGGACTGAGCCAAGCCCACCTCAGGCTGTGAACAGTGTCTGGCATGAGCAGTGCCAGGAACAGAGCTCCTCAGAGGAAAACGCGGAGTTCAGATGCGCCTGGGCCCACCCCTTGGATGGTAGTGGAGTCCCCCAGAGCAGAATAGGGTGTTTGCAGCCAAGCTTCCCAACTTCTGATCTCTGGAACAGAGGCACTAACTAAATACAGGTAGTGTATTTAACTTTGTATAGGTAGGGACTTCAAAACGATTCCCAACTCGTGTTGTTAATCACAATTTTCATCTCAAATCAGCATGGTGGGAGGGGGGAAGCTTTTCCCACATATTCTGCTGTTTTAAATACTATTCCTCAATAAATTGCTTTGCTTCCTGTCTATTTATGTGGTATTTGATGCCTGCATATTATTTTAATGGCTGGCTCATAAGATGGGCAGGAGAATGTCTTGAGCTATGCATGGTCTCTCTTCAGATAAGCTCTTTGGGGAGCAAAGTCCTCAGTGAGGAGCAGACCATGAGGAGACTGCTGCAGAAAGCTCTTGAAAATCCCACCCTTGGAGGCTGAATTTGGAATCTCATGGAAACGTCCTCTCTGTTTCGAACAGATTCACTCTGAAATTAGTGGTGTGAGAATAGGGCCAGAAGAAAAGAAAAAAAGGGAAATATGTCTGAATTGGAGAGGGATTCTTCACAGGATTCTGATTCTTTGGTTATTTCTCAGCAAACTGCCTATCACACTTAGAACGGCTTGGGGGTTCTTGCAGTTTAAATGTATGTGCTGCTTCCATCATGCTAGTTTCCAAATTAAGGAAGTGGGATAGAAATGTTATTCAAGTCTTTTATCTTTTCCTTGTGCTATTTTATAAATTACTCCAATAATATTGTCAGACTATTAGTGATTAGTTAACACAAACTTGGGCTCACAGAACTTCAGTATCCTGACTAGGAAAAACAATAAGCAGTCAAAAAAAAAACCTCAAGTAAGACTCTCATCCCTTTTCCCCATTGGCTAATGGAGTACTGGAAACCTGGATCTTGGCCAGTGGTTTATTGATTAAGAGCCCAAGTGTCAAGTTAAGAAGTTCTGAAGTTTGGTTTGCAAGAATTGTTATAAAGGTATTGATCTTGTAATTGTAGACTGTAAGCTTTTCTTTGAATGAAAAGGGAGAAAAGTTGTTCCATACAAACTAGAGGGCATTTTATCCTTTCCATTGCCAACATAAATCTATGGTGTTCACTACACCATAGCTTAAACTTCCTCTGCCACTGTCTTTGATATTCACCTTGTCCTTTTTGGATGATTTTTGTGTGATGGAGAAGAACATGATCTACTAAAGTGGAAACTAAGCTCCATTTTGCAAAAACGGATCCTGGAGTCCAAATAGAAAAGTTGAACATGAGGCAGCAGTGTGCCCTTGCACGAAAAAGGCAAAGATGGCTGTGATAATAAAGAGTAACAGGAACAGGGAGAAAAGAGATTATTCTTCTCTATTGGGCACTTGTGAGATTTCATCTAGAGTACAGTGCCTAGTTCTGAGCTCTAAACTATAACAAAGACATTGACAGACAGGAGCAACTCCAGAGGATGGCCAAGATCTTTAGGAGGGTGAACCACATGGTGTGTATATTTTCAGCCGTTGCCTATATTAGTGCATTAATTTATCTCTTCCCAAGTGCAGAACTTTGCATTTGCCTTTGTCAAACTTTAAGAGGTTTGTGGCAGCCCATTTTTTTCAGCCCTTCTGCTTCTTGAGCTCTTTCTGAATGATAGCTCAGCCCTTCACCACATCAACTGCTTGCCTCATTTCAGAGTCAGCTGGAAACTTGCTGAAGGTGCATCTTATTCTATCCTATTAACACTCTCTGTCCATACTGTTAATGAAAGCATTCAATATACAGGAGCTATTCTGCTGTCTTAAAAAAGAAAAGGCTAAAGACAGAATATTATGGGTCATCAATTTCCCTTATTTCTCTATTCTAGTGTGATAATTCATGTATATATGGAGCTTAAAAAATTAAAAACCTTAAATATTTGCTAAACATTATAAGGAATCCAGGTTAGGGGGTCAGTCCTGTCAAGGTTTTTTGTTTCCGAGTCCAGATGTTAGCAGTGAGGATTTATTTCCACCTCTCTTCAGCTGCCAAGAAGCGTTTTTTTTTGCAGACAGATCATTGAGACCCTTGTCATTGTTTCATTTTGTGCCTGTAAACTATCTTCTGTATGTATAAAAAGTAATTCCCAGTAATTCTATCTTTAGGAAAGATTTCCACTGTAGTTCAAAGCTAATCTAGTAACTTGTTGCCCAGCATTACTTACAAATGAGTTTATGTTTTCAGCTTTTTTGGAATCTTATTATACTCCATAAATTATGATTTTTTTTTTTGTGATGGAAATAATTTTCTGAGGAGATGATTTATATATAAAGTTCAATGTTGGAAAAGGTTGCCCAAAGAAGTGGTAAATGCTCCATCCCTGGCAGTGTTCAAGGCCAGGTTGGACAGAGCCTTGGGCAACATGGTCTAGTGTGAGGTGTTCCTGTCCATGGCAGGAGGTTGGAACTGGATGATCTTAAGGTCCTTTCCAACCCAAACCATTCTATGCACTGAATGACCTTTTCTGGGCTTTACTGCTGCAGTCCAGGTTTTGGCTATTGTCCTGAAGTAACCACCACTAGCAATGGAAGCAGAGATGCTTATCTGAATGTTTAAAAACCAGTTTCCATTATATGGTGCAGCAGATCCCAAACTTTATACCTTTTGTGTTAATGCGGTTGAAATCTCAAGAGCTAAAGTAGAAGTGAAATTGTGGAGTTTAGAACAATGGCCTTTGAATTGTGTAAAAACACAATAGCTATTAGTAGTACAGGTTACTTAAGTAGTTTGTCTGAAAACTGACGTTCCTGAGGAAGGACCTTTGATGGAAATGTAGAATGTCAGCCACAGCAGTTGTTATATTCAATGTCATATTAAGAAAGCATGGTAGGTGCTTAAAGTAGGGACAGTTGTTAAAAAGGAAGAGATCTGCAATAAACTTCGTAGTGAGATGATGATAATTTACTGCACCTCATGAAAGAAAGATCAGCCTTCATGGATGAGGTATCCTTATTCATCTTGTGGTCCACTGCTTTGACTTTTAGTCAAATGTCAAGAGATTAATTAGATTTCTAATGTGTGTCATATTGTTTGGTTTTTTGTTTTTTTGTTATTGTTTATTATTTTTTTATTGTTTGTGTGTCATATTGTTAAACTCTATTAAATATTGCATATCCACAAAAGTGGCACTCATGAGACCAATATTGAACTTTAACATTTTTCATGAAAAAAAGAAGACAAGACAAAAAGTGTGTCAGTCTTCTTTAACATACACAGATCTTTAACATAATGATAGGTAAATGACAATGAATTCTGAGCTCTCTGGTTAGACCCCAAAGTTTTCTAACTTACTTACCTAAATCTTTGGAAGATATTCTTCTACATTTCACTTCCTCAGAGATAATTGTATTTCAGCTTCAGTCTCCAAAAGATGTTTGAGTATTCTGCCCATAGCACAGTTTTTAAGAACACCTTCCTAGCCAGCTCTCTCTCACCCGGTAAATTGTCAGTGTTCATGAAATTAGGCAGTAGGCAGCACTTACTTGGCAACTCAAATCTTCCTTGTGCCACACCAACCTATGCAGTAGTCTGAACTATCATACAACATGGAGAAGGCGTTGGTGTGACACTATGCGCTTGGATTTTAGGGATACAAGTGAGTTGTTGGAGTAGCTGGCTTCAAAGTTGCAGGATTTTCTTCCAAAATGGGAGAAACTAACTCACCCCTACAGTGATCAAGAAGACCATAGACTAGTCATACAGGAGAAGTCTACTTCCAAGGGAAAGGCAGTAGGTATAAAATCCTATAAAATACATTACTTACACTAGTACGCCTTTAAAAATAAAACAAACCCTACAGACTTAGCCTGTGAAGAAATCAGACACATTCAGACTGGTTCTGAAGCCATTTGCTTATTCTTTAGTAGCCCTCATATAGGAATGTTTATTTGTTCAGTGACTGAAGATAGAAAATCTGTTGTTTCATGGCAATACTTTAGACCTGCTAAGCAATGTAAAGCTTAGTTCATTGGCAACATATTGTAATTCTGGATGGAAAGACTGTCAGGGAGAACAAGTTAGCAAAATCAATATGAGTAAGAACCTAAAACCAATTCTTCGGTATTTAATCAATATTTAGAAACAAAACACTTGGTCAAATAAATGTAAAGTAAGAAATTGTTTTGAAATACAAAAAATAAATGCAGACAGGCTTGTATTATCCTTTCCGAGTAGTAGCAGTTATTGCTTCTGCACATTTGGATGTGACAGGGCTAGTACCTCTGCTAGGGAGACCCCTAGGGGCTAGTCCCCCTCCTTACAGCCTCTGCCATGCAAGACGTAAGCCTTTCATAGCTCCGTGCTAGTACTGTAGTAGTGACCTCAGCTCTTGTACTCTACAGAGATGCCTTTATGAACATCTAAAGATGTACTAAAGATGTAGTAGCTACTACGTTCATTTGAGTTACAGCTTACATTAGAAGTCAGTGGTGCTTGAGCCTGAAGAAGTCTATTCTATGATGTTATGAAGTTCAGAATGTTTTTCAACAGTATTAAGACATATTTTTCTGACCCAAAGTTCCAGTCATTCAGGTAGAAGTATGTAACATCACATGGGTAAACTTAGAAGCCTGGTATCGTAAAAGAAGTGGGAATCATGTCAAAATAGCATGGCAGTAGTGAAGTCTTTGAGGGAAAAATAACCTGTGTCAGCCTGTGATGTTCGTCAATACAGCCATCTGAAAAGGGTGAAAATAGAAACAGTAATTGCTGTGAGAAATAGTTATGTCATTCGAGTAGAACCAAGCCTATTGTTGAGAGCCATACCTGTTAAGGCATGAAATGTCAGTCTTAGCATGCTTGCTAAGATTTCAAATGATAAAATAAGTTAATAAAGGCTCAACAGGTTGTTACATCTTGTCTAACCAGTGCTGCACTCTAACAGATCACTGGTCTTTTCTGCAGCTGTAGTGTAGGCTTCCTGGTAGGATCCCTGTGGCCAGCCAAGCAGATCATCTTGCAGCATAACTGCCTGCTTAAACCAGCTAAGATGGCTCATTTTAACACCTAATGGATGGAAGAGAAAGAAGTAATAACAAAAAATCTTCAAAGTCTTTTCATTCCATAATATTCTAGCCTGAGGGACCCTATGCAGAAATCTGATGACATAACTGATCGGCTTAGTTTAATAGTGGGAGGTTATTTCAATAAATACAGCAGTTTCAAAACTCAGACTGTCTTTATATTTCTAATATGCCAACTGTAATGGACATTTTTTATGCTTATCCAATCCTAGACAAAACTAAGACTTCAGGTTTTGGCTGAATGATTACTCCAATAATGTTTAGAAGCAGAAAACTAATTTGAAAAATGAAATTTGTATGTTACAACGGAAGGCATTGGTTTTCCATGAGAGGATGTGGATATCTGAAGGCTTCCTAATGACAAACTCAGGATTGTGAAAAAGGAAAAAGTCTTCAAAGCCTTATGCTCCTATTCACTCACTTAGCCAAAACCTGATTTTATTTTCCTTCCCTCTGAGGCAGTTTGTGGTGCCCAGCCTGCGGGGCTGTTGCAGAAGAATGAACAGCAGACAGCAAAAGCCGCACAGGCAGACAGGAGCTGGTGGGAAAGGCCTTGGTTCCACTGACAGTTTTTACTGCGTGTTTTCGGCAGATCACCCATGCCACCTTGGCAGTGGTGTCCACGGGGCGGAGCCTGGAGGCTGTCACTCTTTGAGTGGCTCCCGGTCCTCCCTCTCAGCTCTGGGGAAGGCTGTTTTCTCGAGGGACACACGAGGGACAGACATCCCTGCAGGTGGAGCAAACAGCATGGGCACCTGGGCCTCACTGCCCAGGCCCAGGTCGTGTTTGCTCATGGCACTGAGGCAGCTCTTCAGCCTCCCCATCTCCCAGAGGGCCAGAATGCTGTGGTTGGGTTTACTTCAGGTTTTTTTTACACAGAAACTTTGTTCCTCTGGGAGGATGGAGTTGCCCAGCTCACAACTGCTACCTGCTGGGGCCTTGCCTCCCATGTCTCCTCTCTGCCATGCGCCCTGCCTGCTTCGGAGCACCCACCAGACACTTCCTGCCATATCGGCGCCCCCTATCGGCGCATATCAGGACCACGCTCCTCTCGCTGGCCCAGGCTGAGCCCTTCTGCTGCTCGCTCCTCCCCTGTGCCATTGTCTGCACCGAAAAGCCGATTGTGAGGAAACAGCCACAGTGTCGCAGCAGAGAGGACGAAGCTCTCCCTCGAATGGGAGCCAGTCCATGCAGGAGGCCAGAGCAGAGGCTTTGCCTTCCTCCTCTTCACTTTCCGGGCTGCCGGTCGCGCCGTCGCCACCAGCCCCTTCGCAGCCCGACCTGCCGCTCAGTTGCTCTCCCGGTCGTCCCGCGGCGGCACCACCTCCATCGCTGCGCCCGGAGGCAGGAAATGGGCGGGACCCGCTAACGAGGCTCCGCCCGCCCCGAGGTTCCCCGGGAGGCACTGATAATCCGGACACCTTTCCGCAGGTTTTCCCACTGTTGCCGGTGCAGCTAGAGGACTGCGATGGGGAGAGCTCCAACGTCAGCACAGCTCCGGCTGGCAGCTCTTCCACAGATTCTCACAAGCCGGATCGGGGCAAACATGAACACGTTTAGAAAACGCACTCACAGACACCGCTCCGGGTCTTCGCAGGGCCCTCTTTCTGCGGAGAGGGAAGGTTAACCCCTGCAGACCTGGATCCCCGGTCAGCACTGCCCCTACGGGCAACCCCCAAGTTCCACCGCTCACGAAACCGCCGCCGGGCACTCAGCGCGCACGCCCCTGGTCTGGCCGCTAACACGGTAGCGCCCCCTGGCCTCCGCCACGCAGCATTTCACCGCCTTGTCACCGCAGCGCCTCCCGACGGTCGATCTGTGGATTGGCAGCACAGGGCGCCCCCCCCCGCCGTCGCAATGGCGCCCCCTTGTGGAGACATTGCTGCATGTCGCGCCCCTTGAGCCACGGCGCCCCCTGGCGGCCGACACGCAGCACTTCAGAGAGTGGGCACCTCGGCGCCCCCTGGCGACCAATACGCAGCACATCAGCGACTCGGCAACTCAGCGACCCCCCCTGGGGAGCGCCAGGGGCCGCTACCATGTCAGCAGTTATGACAGCAAACGGGAGACCATAAGTAGCTGCAGCGGGGGGGGGGGGGGGGGGGGGGGGGGGGAAGGGAGTGGGAGACCTGAGATCCTCACCCCTGACATGAACATCCTCCGGGCGTGCGCAGTGAGTGCCCAACAACGGGCGAAGGGCATGGGGGGACCAGCGTGTGCTTCTGCCAATCCCGAGATCGACCGCCAGGCTGCACTGAGGTGCCAAGTCTCTGAAGTGGCGGCCGCCAGGGGGCGCTGAGGTGCCAAATTGCTGATGTGCTGCGTGGAGGGCGCCAGGGGGCGGTGCGGTTCCAAAACTCTGAAGTGCTGCGTGGCGGCAGCCAGAGGATGCTGAGGCGCAGTGGTCCTGATGTGCTGTCCTGTCGGCCGCCAGGGACAGTAGTGCGAGGTGGTGATGTGCTGCGTTCCAGCAGCCAGGCGGCGCTGTGGTGTGGAGTCACGGAATTTCTCCGTGGTGGCTGCCAGCGGGCGCTGACGTACCGATGAGCTGTGGCACCCTGGTCTGGCAGACGGTGGGGCTGAGGCGCTATGGGTTCCCCCTGCTCCACCCCCTCTCCCCTCTCTGCGGCTCCACTCTTCGCTGTCCACACCTAACATGGTAGAGCCCCCTGGCTGCCTCCAAGCAGCATTTCAATGACTTTTAACAGAAAGCCCCCTGACGGCTGATCTCGGACTGGCAGCACAGGGCACCGCCCCTCCTGCAATGGCGCCCCTCTTGGAGAAACCGCGACATAACGCACCGCTTGTGCCACGGCGCCCCTTGTCGGCCCCGGCGCAACATCAGCACCTCGGCAACTGCGCGCCCCCTGGCGGCCACTGCAGCACAACAGCGACTCAGCACCTCTGCGCCCCCTGGTGGCCGTCACGCAGCACATTCGAGACTCGACTGCTCGGTACCTCCTGGCGACTGACCTCGGGATTGACGGAAGCATTTGCTGGCTCCCTCCATCCCCCTGCCCGTTGCCGGCTACTCACCACGAACATCCCTGGTCTGGCCACCCGGAGGATGCGCATAGCGGGGCTGAGGCTCTCTGGGTTCACACTCCGTGCCCCCACCGCCGCTGCAGCTTATGGCTCCACCGCGCGCTGTCCACACCGCTAAAACGGTAGCGCCCCTTGGCGGCCAACGGAGCACATCATACCTCGCACCGCAACACCCCCTGGCGGCCGCCATGCAGCACAGCAGTGACTCAGCACCTCACCACCCCATGGTGACCTGCCTCAGGATCGGCAGAAGTGCGTGTCAGCCCCTCCATCCCCACGTGTCGCTGGGCACTCAACGCGCACGCCCCTTGTCTAGCTGCTCTGAGGATACATCTGGCTGGGCCGAGGCTCCATCCCCAGATGGTTGTCACTCCCTCCCGCTGTTGCTTTCGGCTCTGCTGCGTGTGTGCTCCGTGTGCTGTCTTCATCACTTCGATTGCAGCAACCCCTGGCAACCGCTACACAGTGGAGCACTGTCACTGCAGTGCCTCCTGACAGCTGATGTCGGGATTGAGAGAAGTGGGCGCTGCGCGTCCCCCCCTCGGTTGCGTCCCCTGGTGACGGCACCGCTGCGTAACACACCCCTTGCACCACGGCACCCCCTGGCGGCCTCTATGCAGCACTTCAGCACCGCAGCGCCCTCTGGCCGCCAATCTCATGGTGGGCAGCACCCTGCACCCTCTTCTCCCCTCCTCTCCCTTCCCGTCCCCGGGGTGAGAAGTGACCCCACTGCTCCCTGGGCACGATAATGGCCACCCCTGCCTGGAGGCCCAGCCTGGAGAGGGAAGGCTGAGCTGCATTTCACCTGAGCCCACAGCTGCTGTACAGAACCCCCGGCCCCCCACTTGCGGCCATGCAGCAACACACTGTCACAGCTTCCAGGTACAACAGCACCCTCTGAGCTAGAGGTGCAGATTTCTGCATCACATTTTATTGCAGAGGAACATGAACCTGAGCCTTGACATGATTTACATTCAGAGTTTTTATTTATTTCTTCATTCGCATGAGCAAGTCACTAGATTCAGAGAGCTGCTGCAGCCTCGGCTGGTGGAGGCTGCTGCGCACACTGCACCCTTCTCCAAACTTCTTCCCACTCTGCTGTTTTTCTTCCCACAGCACAGAATGCTCCATTTTTTACTCCACCCCGTGGGCTGTGTGCTGGACCCTGGAGATCCTCACATCAGATCTGGGAAGCTGCGGGTCTCCCTGTCCGTGGTGCAGCACTGCCTGCATGCAGGTGCACATCAGGGAAAACCCAACCACCCACTCTGAGCTTCCCAGGGAAACCGTGGCAGCTCCGGATGCATGTGCCACAAGGGAAAAGCTGTCTGCTTCCAGCCCCGTGGTGCTCTGGGAGAGGCTACGGCTGTGCACGTGCTCTGTGCAAGGGCTTCTCAGACACTCCATTGTTTCTTCCTTTGGCTGAGGTGGGGAGCTGAGCCACAGCAGGGATGGAGTCCCCATCACCCAACCAATCCCCTATTCCGTATCCCAAAGAGACACCCAAATACTCCTCCCTCACCACACTCCCACCAGAGCAGCTGCTGGCAGGTCACAGCAGCCAAGAGCAGACATGATAGCACCTGCGATGACAAACATGGCGCCAATGCACCGCCCTGAGCAGCATCGCAGTGGCTACACTTGGGGACTTGTCCGCTGCAAATGCTGTGGGTCCCAGCAGGGCTGCTAACGTCACCATGAGAGCACAAAAACCACCAGCACCTGATGCCTTGTTCTACCGACTCTGGGTTTAACTCCTGTACTTTCTCTCTAAGGGAACTCACATGTTTCATGGATACGGGAAGCTCTGCAATTCAAACTGTGTTGGAATAAGGCAGCCTAGAAGAGCCTCGTGTCAGCATCTGCAAAAGCTGTCCTCAATTTTAATTCATACACATGCAGAATGCACACACACAGAGTGTTCTTCACATTGTCAGAGGAAACAGCACATGCTGCAGAGACAGTGTCAGAAGTTGATCATTACTTCTGGTAATGACATGGTGGCAGGCCAGCTGTGGAGGCAGAACTGACAAGTTGGTTAAGGAGTCTGACATGATCCACACACCCAACCAGTCATGTGCTTCTGCTCCTGATGTATATGACCCAGAGGCTTTACCAACTCTGTCCTAAACTGGATGTCATAACTGAACCCTGCCCTCGTTGGGCCTTCCTCTCTGAGGCTTGCATGCTTAAGGATCCTAAACAACTAAGAAACTCAGAAAACTGTCACTCACAAAGCCTAAACACCAGCTCAGGTACTGATAAAATATGCTCCCAAGCAATTTTCAAGACTTCATGGCACAAGCATTACTAGGTCCTGGCTGACCTTGGCTGGTTCCGGACACCATGACCTGCCCAAGCCCCAGGGAAGTCTGAGCTTGTGGCCTCTGCAATTTACCTTCTGAAGCAGTAAGACGGTCTGGATGCTGCAGGTCCTCTTCAGCACCAGCAGATCTTGTAGCTGATGAGGCTGCTCCTCAGAGGAGTTCTGGTGACTCAGGCTTAGGGGTCTTCTACAGCATCTAATTTTTTTATTCCAGTGTTTCAACTCCAACAACTGTGCAACTTTTCAGGCACTTCCTCACTACCATTTAGTAGAAAGTGTTACTTGGCAGAGGACTTCAGGACACAGCAGACAGCAGCTGCCAGAACATCACCTGGGACTGGGACAGCTCTGCACAGACCCCATGACTCAGACACAACTTATCTACAAGCCGTGTAAGATCAATCCCTTTCTGGGTAAACGCTGGCACTGGCAATGCCCCCAACCACAAGAAGGGACAAAGCAGGGATTATCTTGCCGCACGACAATCAGCTCCACAGTACCAAAAGTGACACTCAAGTTGAGAGCAAGCAATTCCAGATCTGATTTTTATGACAACTTGGTTCACGTTCCTCCCAGCACCATCACAGTGTCCACTCAAGAATTATCCCTGAAGGGGGACACCGCAGTCCCCATGGCCTGGCAGGGCATGGAGGAATCCCACCCAGGGCACGTCTGAGAGAAATGTGTGTCCTCCCTGGAGCATGTACACCCCGCAGTGAGAAGAGGCACCGGACCAAGAGGACCAACCTGTGCTGGGGGCAATGCCTTGCTGGCCACCTGTGGCATGAACAAACTACATCCCTTTCCCTCACCTCACCTTTCAGCTCAGGAGCCAGAGCGAACCAAGCCAGGATCCCTAACCAGCACAAGAGGAGTGGGCACAGCTTCTCAGGGGCATGGACACATTCCTTCAGCCAGCCCACCCACAGGAAAGGAGTTCATCCAGCCACAGCAAACCAGAGCTTATTGGCTCGACCCAATCTAACACTTCAACTGAAGAATGTGACACTGCGCTACTGCGGTTTCCCACCGCCACCTGACAAGCCAGCAACCATGTTCTTAAAAGAGCACTTTCTGTATGGCAAGGGATGCACAGTGCTCTACAGCCACCTGCATTCAACAGAATTAGGGACTTGGAAAAATGCTGCAGACATCAACAGTTTACTGGTACATTTAGGCAAAACGCACTCAAACTGTAAACTTCAAATAAAAATACTTTCTACCTGCAACAAATTCAACTAGAATCTACTAGCATATACTGCTTGACATGTGTTGTGGTTTAAGCCCAGCTAGTAACTCCGAACCATGCAGCTGCTCGCTCACTCCTCCCCCTTTCCCTCCCTGCTCCAGGCAGGATGGGGAGGAGAATCGAAAGTATGTAAATCCCACAGGTTGAGATAAGAACAGTCCAATAACTAAGGTACCATACATAACTACTACTACTACCACCAATAATAATAACGATAAAGGAAATAACAAGGGGAGAGAATACAAAACTAAAAAGGGAAGGGGAAAAAAACAATAAACACAAGTGATGCACAATACAATGCTCACCACCTGCTGACTGACCCGAGCAGCGATCTGGGCCTTCTGGGTAACTCCCCCCAGTTTATATACTGGGCATGACGTGCTGTGGTATGGAATACCTCTTTGGCTGGTTTGGGTCAGGTGTCCTGTCTCTGCTTCCTCCCAGCTTCTTGTGCCCCTCCTCACTGGCGGAGCATGAGAGACTGAGAAGCCCTTGATCAGGGTAAGCATTACTTAGCAACAACTCAAACACTGGTGTCTTATCAGCACTGTTCTCAGACTAAAGCCGAAAACACAGCACTGCACCATCTACTAAAAAGGAGAAAAATAACTGTTATAGCTGAACCCAGGACAACATGTTACAGCAATGAAGATGGTAATCCACTGTCTTGTATGCCTACTAAAGCCAAGGTGGTTGTAATAGAACCATAGTGACAAAATACTCCCACTATCCACGAATCAGCAACTAATAGTAATGGTCAGTGAATCCCTTCTTTTGCTCTAAGAAGTACATTGACTACCAAGAGGGCCAAGAACACGCAAGAGTCCACAGTACAACAGGTAAGCTACCACTGTGTAAACTTCTCTGCACAAGGTTCCAATGGTTGTCCATGCCACTTACACAAGAAGCCAGAAAGCCATATGGCTCAGTAGTTTTTTTTAATACTCCGTTTTTTGACAGAGATTATACCCAGTGCCATTTGCCATACCAATCTATTAGGTGGCAGCAAAACACCACAGCACTACAAAAGTGAAAAAAAAAGGCAGGCTACACAAAACACACCGGTGGCAAACTGCTATCTGACAGCAGCAGTCTGTCCCAAACTTCAAACCTAAGGGGTGGTCACTTCAAGCACCACAGATTTCCAGGTAACAGCTGAAAATGCGAGACCTTCCACAAAAAAATGAAATACGGAAATGGAAACTGGTAGAAATGTGCCCTGGGAAAAAAGTGTACAAAAATAGCGCAAGACTTATGATTGAACACAGAAGACCTCACACCTGGGAGAAAACAGACAGATGCCACTTCACTTTACCTAACATCTCAGAAAATGTATGTGTAAAATCTTCTACTTACTAGAGAACAGCAAATGACTGCACAATCCAGGGACAGATTGCTGTGATGCCCTATCTGCTTTTGCCTGACATTGCAGTTATTTGATCTGAGGTCTTCTGTGCTCAGCAGCACCTTTTGGCAGAAGCTGATAGCATAAAAAACCTAACTTAGTATCTGAAATAATAAATGCCCACACGATGATGATATTTAATAATTGCTTATTTCTTTACACACAGAGTTGCTGGTGTCATTTTACAAAGTACACTGATTTGGAATGGCAACAGATAGGTTTTACAGGGTAACATCTTCAGCTAAAAAGTGCTTGCCTTGGCAGCTGAGTTCAGTCCAAGGATCCCTTTGTAATACAGCCACTTACTTTAAGAGTGTGCAGTCAATGCACAAGAATACATCCATTTTGATAAGCTGTCAAATCAAAAAATGTGCATCTTGACTGCTCATTGGATATTAAGATGATTAACCCTAAGTAGCAACACTAACATGTTGAAAGGCACTTTTTGGTTTTTTTTTTTGAGGCCCAAATCTAGGCCTTACTTTTGAGGATTTTTTGTTTTCTTTGAAATACTGATTTTTGCAGCTGTAGCTTCTCAAGTCTGGCAGAGTTGAAGCCTCTCATATAGAGGCATTGGTCCCAAAGATACAGATAGACTGATGAAGTATCTGAGGTAAACAGCTCTTCCCAAGACTCTGGCTTTCTAAGTTCTACCTTAAATACTGGTATTAGCAGAGGCTTAGTTTTCAAAGCGGTGACTTTTGAATGCATCGATCATGTGAGTGGAGGTTGCTGTAACAGAACTGGTATTAAACCAGAGGCTTTCTTTTTATAGCACCACAAGTAACCTTTGGTTAATGTGTCAACTGTCTTAGAGTTGACCCGCCACTGAAATTCTGAGGGACAGGCGCTTATCTAAGCTCTATTAGGAATATTCCAGTTAGCAATATACAAAATAAAACCTAACATGTTCAATTTTGAAAATATAATTAAATAGTATGCTAAATTAATTGTTGCCCTTAAGACTAGAGAATTATACCATGTTAGTGTAGCATTATCTGCCAAACTTAGCAAAAGGATTGTTTGATCCTGTTCTTCCTGTGGGCCGTTGTTGTTAAACTTACTCAAATCCAGTTATAAACAGAGGCATTTTTGGGTCCTGGCTAAGCCCAACTGCGGAAGGTTACCCAGAGCTCTCTTTCTGGAGAAAGTAATACTTGTTCCTTCTACAAAAAAAGGGCATTATTTTTTAGGGTTTAGCTTTACATGAAGGACGCTGAAGTACTCAAATTGAACTACATGATTACTGCAAACCCATCAGCTGAATGCCCTCACTTAGAAAAAGCAGGTTTGTATTTTTTTTTCCACTTCTGTATAGATTTCTAGCATCTTTCCTGGCTCTAGTACAACTTCAGACTAGCAAAAGGAATAATTACATTTTAATAACTGCATACCATATGCTCTTAAGCATTGACAGTTTGATATCTGGCAACTCACTTAGAGAAAGAGTCAGGACTCCCAGAGGACTAATACCTGAGTGCAGAACTTCCTATTCTAAGTAAGCTAAATACTGGGTGAGAGGTTGTGTGAAATGAGACTGTGCAAAAAAGGCACAGGCAAGGTTCCCTAAAGCACAGCAGGATGCTTGGGGACAGTGGAGCTGTGGGCCAGCTTTCAGGCAGCAAGGACTGTCCCTGTTGCAAAATCCAAAAGAAACTTATACATTATACTTGAGTTCCCTTAACTGAGCAGCTGGCAGATCAACTTGTGAACACAGCATAAGAAATCCACGTAGGATGCTCCTCCATAAATACTCTTGTCTTCTACTAGGAACTGTCGGAAAACCATCTCTGGTTGCTCCCGCTGTTTCACTATCATCAACTAAAAAGAGAAGAGAAACGTATTTTTAGGATACAATCATACTAAATGGAGTGTGGTTTCCCTGCACCTATTACTGCATCTCTTCGGGGGGTGGGGGGGAGGGATGGACAGATGGGATGGACAGAAACTAATAAATCTCCACATTTCGGTAGCTGTATTTATGAACACAGGAGAGAAAGACTAGTGTGAATTAAGGTGTGCAGGATAAAATGGTAACCTTTAGACTTACACTACCTCTGAAAATCTCCTTTGATTAATGAGAACTGAGCACATTTGAGATACTCGTGTATACAATGCATGCTGGAACTCAATGACATAAAGGAAAATTCCTGATACGTAAAACCTTTTACACCTACCAGTAGGTTTTGTTTTGAACAGGGATGAGGAATGCGTCAGAGAGAAGTTACCTTCATAGTGTAGGGCTTTTGGCTCTGGATATGCTTCAGTACTGACTTAAATTTCTTAGAATATGGATTGTCCAGGTCAGGCAGTGATGTCTGTTAGAATGAAAGCATGGCAGGTTGTTAAATTCCAGTCACATCTCTTACAAATTCAGATGAGATTAGCTGCTGGTAATTATGATGCAAGTTACTGTGCATTTCATTCTAACCAGGAAAAATAAATCATCTGTTCAAAGATTCATCTGCCTAGGCAAATTTTTTAGTTTCATCTAATCACTGTGTGAAAATTCACTATCAGAGAGAGTTGTAACTATTGCAAAGCATTTCATTCCAATTTTAGCAACACCCATTCAATCAGACTTTAATATCTGCAACAGTATACGTTTAAGAAGGTTTAAAAACGTTGTGAAACCTTGTCTCCCATAAGTGTTCAGACTGTCAAAAGGTTTTTTATTAAAATTTGATGGATGTTAGATGATGATGTATGTTCGGGTGTACATAAATTGTGAAAAAGGGACTAGTCTCCATCTACTCACAGCCTCCGTGCTGATGTGTGCTAAGGATGGCACATTGAAAAGCCCCTGGATGAGCTCTGGGGGTACGCTGACTCCCAGCCACAGGAACATACTCAGACCATTGGCCAGAAGGAAGGCTCCTCCTTCGGAGAGACGTTCCTCAGAGCAGCGGACGGCAGCTGGGATGGCATCACTCTTCAGATCCAGGCTGTGCTGTGGGGCAAAAATGTGCCAGAGTTGTAGACTTGGTGACTTCAAGGTGAGTAAAGCTCTAATTAGATCCTGAAAAGTAACTATCAAAAGGTTTAGCACATCTTAATGGTTCCTTTCCGGATTAGAGGAATTAGAAATCAAACCTCCTCTTTTTCAGTTAACACACTGTGTGCAAAGGAAGGCCCGCCGTAAGTGGGGAAACACTTGCAGAGCAGCACTGATCTTCAGTAGAGCCGGCATCTTTCATTAGTGTGAGCAAAAACCTTGCTAAATGTACACTTGGAGCCTTTGAGGATGTTGAAGCCAGCGACTGATGATGTTCATTCCCTATTTTCCATTAAACTAGAGGTTCTACCCTCCCTCCTCAATTTAGTTTAACTAGCGACTACCTTGCCATAAAAACGTAATCCTGCGTGCTAGTGTAGCACTTGCCTGGCAGGCAGAACATTTCCTGCAGCTGCACAACTACAAGATGGCAGCATGCTGAAAACCATTAGTGAAAAGGGGGAGATGCACAACCAGCATACTCACAACTGGCAGAAGTTGGGGATAGAAGAACAACTGCGTGTCGGCCACCCCCATAGAGGTGACCAGCTGGCGGTGGTAAGCTCGCTCATCGGTTGGAATTTCTGGCCTGCCAACTAGCACGCAGCTCTTGGACAGGCAGTTCATGTAAACGGGCAGCACCTTCATTGCATCCGGAAGAATGAGCTGAGAGGCAAAGAAAGCTTGTTAGATGGTATAGCCCAGGTGCGTGGGAAGGAGGAATGGACTTTCATACATTTCAATAAAACATTGCTTCTTGTCTTTGAATAAAGAAAAAAACCCAACCAAACAAAACTTTTTTGTGTGTGCTGTTTCAAACCAGAGTGACATCTCATATAATAAATATATAAATTCCAGTGCTTATGGGATTTGGATTTAGTTCAGTATTTGTTTGAAATGGAAAAAGACTTTTGTCAGAAACAATTGCTGAGAGGATTTGCCAACATGTTCCTGTTGGTTCAGTTCGACCTTCCCAAATGTTCTGAACTTATAAAAGAATGTCTTAAGTTGAGGGAATTTTCAAGTAGTGAGCAACATAACTAATCGGGTTCCTAGAGCTTCTTACTACCCTTTGGTAAGAAAGGATTTAACAGACTTATCTTAATCACCAAGGATTTTTCCCCCTAGACACATCAGGTATTTATCACTCCAGCAATCCATCACCTATGTGCAATTCAGGCTGTTTACTAACATACGTTATTTTTATTTTTTTGACAGTAAGTCTTATTTGCCAGAAATTAGAATACCAAAATCTGTAACAACATTAGAAAAATGAAATCTCTATGATTTAGCACAAAATTCCAGCAGGAAAAAAAAAGGCTGTCTACTTGCTCCCACTGAATCGCACCTGTTCTTAATTGTATTTGAAAGAAAAGGAAAATTTTCCTTTCTGTATTGTGATGGTGCAGGGGTGGCTGCTCATCTGCTGCAGTGCATGGCGTGGGGAGGAAGGAGTGCAGGCGGGTTTTACCTGGCTTACCGCCGAGGGGCTGGCACAGTTCTTCCTGTAACATGCCAGCATGTGAGCTGTCTGATTCACCAGCATCTCCCTGACCGTCTTCAGCGGTTGGCTTAGAATGGCCTTAAAAGCTACAAATACAGAAGAATAAAGGAGTGTGCTAAAGACAGACGTGTACTCTTGGAAGTACCTAGGTTCCGCTAGCTTCTGGTTCTACTAACTTGGGGTCTATGGCCGTTTTGTAGTCTCTTTTACAGACAGCATCTGGGAGGATGTTTATCCATCTTTGCCAAAAAAAGAAAAAAAAAAAAATCCCAACCAAAAAGCCCAAACCTCCAACACTATGTCAGGAAGTCCATTTCTACTGCACAGTTTTGTGCATTATATGTTTGTAGCTCCCTTCACAAGCTTTCCTTTATGGCAGTATGTCTAAAATACAAAATCTGTCTTTTCAATTTTATAATACTTGAAGAGTTGCTCAGGCTTGGAGGAGCAAGTTACAAAACATGATTTGCCCCTAGGTGATCACTCCAGCTCCCCTTCCTTCCCTTTCCTCCACCCCAAAGTAAAAAAGGAAAGAAAATCTTTCTGTTATAACTTTACCTGACTTAGCAAAGAAGTTGATAAGTGCATCTGTCTCACAGCTCTTGTAGACATCCGCTAACTGGGAGCTACAATTCAAACCTATATTGTGTATGCGAAGTCTTCTTTGCCCACTTATAGACGTGTAAAGGACAGCACACTGCAAGAGAAGTATGAAATACCATTTATTTTTGTTTTAAAACAAAAAGCTTCACCTGCTTTGTGCATAGGAAGCATATAATTACTTGTGAAGACAGCCTAGCCTCGCAGTACTACTGCAGCGCTGCTGAGAGCTGTAGGACCAACATCCCTGTGGTCTTTATGGAAGTATAATAGACATGACTATGACAATAATATGACTGATTCAAAAGCTTATTACTCTCATTTGCTACATGCTGATGGTATCATCTGGAAACAGGAGTCCACTGATTATAAATTTGTAAATCATACTTTGGGTAATATTTGAACAGTTCAAAGACTCCATACAAACAATGAGATGCTTGCTGAGAAGTGCTCTGCCCATCCCATTAGCTCCTGGCAAAAACAGGACAGGAAAACTTTCTCATCTAGAAAAGCTGAGTGGTTCTTTTTACATTAATAACTTGCTTATGAAGTGAAACAAGAGGTGTTGCTAACCCCTGTAGCCAACAGCTACCATTAAAAATTGAGCGTGTAATTTAAGAATTTCCTTATGTCTCCAGTTATACTTCAATATAATATTGATACTTGAACATAACGTTGCATTCCACAAGTACCTCTCACATGAAAGAGCTGTAAATATAAATCTACACCCGTCACTGCTACACCGTGGTGCTAGGAAGCGACCTCAGACATATCAAAGTGGGTGTTTCCCAGCGCTGCGTTCATACAGGGATTAACTGCTGACCTATGAAATGTATTTATAGGCACAAGCTAAAAGCCAAGCACAACAGAAACAAAAAGTTTAGATAATTATGTAGCTTAAGTTTAAAACCTTGCAAGTTGTAATATTTTCTGTCATCAAATGAGAAAAAGGTCATGACTAAACAAGTCTAGAATAGTAAACGACAGGCCACCAAAGGGTGGGACGCTCCCATTCCTAACAAAAGATGTATTGCAGCATGTCTCAGGGGCTTCTGTCACCCCAGTGCCAAGAGCCCAAGGAGCAGGACAGCCAGTGGACAGTGTGCAAGCCAGAGCTTCGATAGCACAGGTACCATTTCTGTGTAAGAAGTAATGAATCTTGTACACCAAATGAACTTATTTAACAAAATGGGGGAAAAAATGGCTGTCAGGCTCTCAGGAAGCATTGTGAAAGCATTGTGGCATCATCCCTGAATAGACAGGTGGGTGAGCACACTGACTGTCACAAGGAGCATCATTTGCACTGCAACCTCTGGATACTTAATTAAAACCTTTTTTTTTGTTTGTTTTTTTTTTTTTAGTGTGTGCAAGGTGGGCCATGTTCCCATCAGTCTTACACCATAACTTCTTTCTGTTCTGCCTGCAGTTCTTGCTCACAATTTCACAACATTACAGGTAATTAAGGTTTTTTTACCTGAATTAAGGCTCCACTGTCTTCATTCAGTTTGTCATCATGTTTGAACTCTACCGTCACTGCCTTATCACAGTCAACTGCTGCCATCTCTACATCTGTGGTGTTGTTCATGTAAATGGCACCAAAGAAGTCTGTAGCCCTGAAGCCTACAAGATTAAAAAAACCAAATGTAGCCTTCTATTTAAAAACAGCAAATAAAATTGACATTACTTTGTGGCTTTCCTTTTATGGGCAGTCAATTTTGTTTCCTGAAACAGGAATCCTTTTTCCTCTAGGATATGCAGCCTCAGGGCCCCACCAACTGTCCTTGCCGATGGCAGTTTCTGACAGTTGGGTGAGTGGGAGTGGCCACGAAGCTGTGCTGTGACTGTGAGACCACGCAGAACCTTTTGCGCCATTGACTTGGCCATGTTGTGTGGGTTTGTTTCTCAGATACTTGCACCTGAGGTAAGAAGGAATGGTTGAAAAGTAGACACAGTAATATCATTTGAAGTAGGAAAACAAAGGAACACGCAAGTATTTTTTATACAACTTCCTTGCAATCCCAGATGCATGCATAATGATCAGTAGCTTTACAATTAAAAAATAATTATTATGGAAGCATATACAGGAAAGACACTTTCTCAGTCTATCCAATTACTTTCCAAGAGGTATGCAATGAAGTTCAAGTGATCTCTACAGCACTATATTATGTAAAATGATATATTCTCACATGCATTCACGTTTATTTTCATTCCCAGCGAGCCCCATTACCTGTACTTGTCCGAACCCTCATTATTGCATCAAATCCGGCCTTTTTTTCTATGTCCTTCCGGAGGTCACTTAGGAACCGTGGGCTGTCGGCATCGAGCTAGAACCACAAAGCAAGAGCAAAAGCTGCAGTTCACCACCGGGTGGCAGCAGGACGGCAGAAAACCAACCCTCTCCCTGCTCCCTGTGACCCCCCATCCCCGGCACCAAACCGGCTCCCCTCACAGCTCTCTTTTTCCTTTAAAAAGATATTTTAAAATGTTGACTGTTGTTTTGTTAACAGAAGCATATGTACACAGGTACCCACCAATCTATCACTAAGCCTGGACATCAAGGATTTCTATTCAATCAAATGACATCCAGTACCATCTGCTCTTGCACTTCACCTTGCAGCCCAGCTAGGATTTTATGGCACAGCCATAACAACTGCAGAGTAGCCTTGGTGACTGTGCAAAAAATGCTTCTGCAGGTCAGCTCCTGCCACAGAGAAAGTCCCCTACTGCCCAGCGAGATTCTCGTGAGCCTGTACACAAGGCTTGTTAACACTGTTTTGGGGGGTCTTTATTGTAAGCATTTGTATCTTTATATACAGGAGTAATTGACTTCCCTTCTCAGATGCCAGCATAGGAAGTGGATTTAATTTTAAGATATCAACCAGCTTATTATTGTTTCAAAATACTTACTTGAGCCTGATCTGCCGTTTCTAAGTTCGAATTGTCTCCCCTGATGTTTGTAAGTAAAAAGCAGAGTGACTACAAAACCATTTAAAGAATCAAAGCACACATTGAAATGCAAAGAAAAACAACAAATCCCCAGGTATTACTACCCGAGAGGCAGGAAACCTGCCGCACTTACCTGGAAATTGTTGTACTTGTACAGTGTCCCTCCAGTGTACAGAGTGACAAGACCCATGGAGGCTATGTCCACATATTGATTTGGGAAGAGGAACAAATTCACGCAGCAGCCATTGGCCACACAATCCCTGGCTAAGGACTCGTAAGAATTTACCTGGGGCTGGAAGAGCGTCTGCACAGAATGAAAGAATACAAGTGTCATAACACCAGCTACCATTGGTAGCCAACCACAATCCAAATATCCACTTGAAGAAAAAAAACATTAAGTGGAAGTTGTGAGGTGTGGATCTGGTGAAAACCATGTTGCCCCTGCCCATGTACTCATACGTAGGGAACCAACTTCAGTAAGTTCTAGAGAACTAAGTCACTGAACGGGCAGGCAGCAAAGGCTCTTCATGGGTGGAATTATTGATTTGCTGCCTGGGTTTTTCGTTATTGATGGGAATGGCTGCTCTACTGTACTTTGACTTTCAATATTCCTACATAATCAAAGCACACTAAGAATGGGAACATTTTCTAATTCAACAACACATCTTTGTAAAGAAAAGAAACAAAAAAAGATCAAGGTTCTGTTAGAGAAAATCAGCACAGTAAGAGTCCCTTGTCAACTCTGAGCAGAAAATACCTTTTCTTTATCTGTATTGAGTAGTTTTTTGTCATCTCTGTTCCTCAGCTTCCCTGGTGCTTCCGCAGTTGGCAATGAAGAATGGAAAATAAATAATTTTCCAGCACATTCTGCAGCCTGTTCCAAAGACACCATATTGGCATATTTATCAGTGCTAAGATGAACAAGCCTAATTTTCACACATTGTGGCATCTCAGACAACAGTGTTCTGCAAGTTCCTCAGAGCTAAATAATTCATTTACAGACTCAAAACTTGACAGACGTAAGTCTCAAAACAAACTGGGAATTTTACGTCAGCGAATTCCTTAGTCTAGCACACGGACATAAAATGGTTAGTGTTGGAAAGGACCTTAAGATCATCTATTTCCAATGTTGGCTGATGCATAATTACAGTAATTTCTACAGAGGAGTTTTAAAATCTTGATGGGCAAAACTAGGAGTATCTCTCTTGAAGACTTCCCAATTGGATACAAGCATTATGCAGCAACCACCAAGCATCAACAGTACAAATATTAAATTGGAAAAATTAAAACGAAATGTAATTTAACAGAAAAATTAGTTCTTTCCATTCAGGCACACTAGTGATCACTACACTTACAGATGAGTGACAATTACACGCCTGAAGAGATTCCACATTCAAATCTACACTAAAATGCAGGAATATCAAAACTTGTAATGAACATCTCCTCTTATCACTAAGAAACAAAGTAACTGCCAGTTTTATTCCAGTTTTCTATTCTTATTTAGAATGCTAATGAGGACATAATATTTACTGAGATGACAGACTCCTGACAGAAACCCCTGAATTCTGAAGAAGAGAGTAACAACACTGGCAGTGTCACAGGCCTCTTTGTACTATTAACAAGCTTTTCCATCAAAATTTAGAAAATCCAGTTTATCGCTTACTATTCAGACAGCTAGTGGGAATGAATAAAACAAACTAGACTATTTCAGTTGGAAGTGATCTACTGGAATCCTCAGGTCCAGCTGCCCAAGCACTTCATGGGTGAACCAAAGTGAAAGCAAAGTGAAATGAAAAGCAATGAGCAGTTCTGAGGTCTTCAAGTACAGAAGCAGCTGGTGTGATTAAGGGAATGAAGGAGGAATGATGGATTTGTCCTTTTCCTGCTCCAGACTTCACCAAACATCCAGGTTAAAACTGCCAATACCCAAGACCACAGACACAGATCAGCTCTGGTACTCCTCCTCTTCCAGATTTTGACATGTTCACAA
Organism: Strigops habroptila; assembly: GCF_004027225.2. Taxonomy (NCBI): domain Eukaryota; kingdom Metazoa; phylum Chordata; class Aves; order Psittaciformes; family Psittacidae; genus Strigops; species Strigops habroptila. The sequence continues at coordinate 85,194,668 of NC_044279.2, read as the reverse complement.
GATAATCCACATTTCAAAATAAGCCAAGGCATACTTCTGCAAAAACTAAAAATCTCTTTTCTAAGCAGAAATGCAATTGAAGACAGTGTCTTACATTTTATAGAGCTGAAATTTCACCCCTAGTATTTCAAGCATAAGTATCCTTAGTCACAAATGCCAATTTCTTCAATGCCTTTTAAGAAGCATTCTGCTGAAGACTGACTTACCAAATATCTGTTTGTCACGATACACAGCAGGAATTACTGACACTGCTTTTGACACACTTTCTAAAATGTACGTGTATTCTTTCTAAAAGTGTATTAAAATTAATCTCAAATAGGACCACAATCCATTTTAAATCTTTTTAGACAAGAATTGTCCTCCTGAGCACAGGTATATTAATAATTCACAGTGAAAATCCCTACAAATTATAACTTTAAAAAACTGAGCTAAATAAAAAGCTTACTTAAGAGCTGCTTTTGTAGCCAGCACCAAAGTCAAGTATTAGGGAAGAGCATTCTGACAAGAAACAGTAACCAAACATGTTTTGCACACACACCTTCTGGTGTAAGAAAAAAGGTATCAATCAAATATTTAAGAAACAGACTTGAGCAATGTTGTGTATTTTCGGTTCAACAAATTTATCTATTCAAAGTTCATGTTTTACTTATACACAGATTACAGATAAATCAACTATTTTAAAACACCACTGGCTGTTTTCTGCTCCTACAAATCTTGTAATGAACCATGGTGGCATCCTTTTAATTGGCAGTGCTTCATGGAAATATCAGCATTTCAGAGGATGTCCTGGACATACAGAAAGTGACTGGGGATGCATCTTGACCTGGAGATTTATTTTCAGCTGCATACAAGCTGTGAGAACTTGTCAGTTAAGCAGAAACCCTCCACCCCCCTACCTGATTCAGTCATAAATAGTCATAAATATCTTATTTTGCACAAGAAGTCCGCAGAAGCAGAAGAAAGGGCAAAATTGTATCTGACACTGACTCCTTTCCTGCCCTCCACACATGCAATGATGGGGTATCTGTGCAAACATCCAGAGTATCCATTAGTTCCTGCTGCAGTAACTATACACTTTTTTATTTCTCTCAAATTCTGAATGAGAAACAGACTCCTACTCCTCATCTTCTCCTAAACATCCATTCTACGTAGCATAGACTCTAGGGACTGGTTTCCCCCAAAAAGCACAATCTGGAAACACATGTTATGCCTGTTAGTGTTCTCATTTTGACTAAAGCAGTTCAGACATACTGTTAAGAGTAATGGAACATTAGTGCTGGAAACAATCTGTGACGCTTTTTTTTTTCTCATTTCCCATTGTGATTTGTAGGAGGACTTGGGGCTGCCTTTTAGCGAATGGAACTTCTGCAGCTTACCAAGTCTTATTCTCACTTCTAGAGAGAGGAACATTCTAACCTTTAGTGCCTCCATGCCAGCCTGGATAACAGGAGCAAAGATGGTCTCACTCTCATTAGTGTCTGCAAACATCTCTGGAATCTGATCCAACAAGCTATGAAAGAAGAAAGGATCAGTGTCTTAGCTGGTTAGCTATTTGGATACTCCCCAAACTACCTTGTAACATATCAATTCAGACAGGAAGGTGTTTTCCATGCAAATTTGTATTTTAAAAAAAATATATAATTTTGATTGCTCAATTTCTTAGGATTCCAGGCAGAATAAAACAAAATACGAATTTTTAAATTCTAGGAGATGCATTATTTCAAAGCTGGTAACATAAAAGAACATGCAATAAATAAATAAATAAATAAGTATCTGAAAGTTAAGGAGTTCTGGTGTGCTGTGAGTCCTTAGATCATACCCAGGTGTGCATCCTACACATTGCAAGAGGAAAAATATGTAATGTGGCACACAGCCACTACCCCCCTCTCATTTTTGAAAGAGCACAGCTGAAGATGCATGGTCTACACCTGGCCTAAACATGCTTTCCAACTGAGCACGGGGGGGGTTGTTGATATCCCTTTTTCTTTGCTTCAGAGGTGGAACTGTATGACTTGAAGCATCTGCTGGCTTCTACAGTATTTCAGTAAATACATGTACCCTCCCACCCTCAATCACACAACTGACTGAAAGGATTAATGCATATCGTAAGCTTTCAGACCTTATTTTCATATGGACTAATCATACTTTACTTGATAACAACAGATCGTGATTCCTGGAAGTTAACAAGGAAACCATCCAGCAAAGGAACAAAAACTTCTCCAACATCAGAGACCACCATCATCTGAGGCTGAGCTAAGCTGCTTTTGACGTTAAAGAAGTGGAGGACTTTGTTATAAGTGACAAAACCAACTTGAATTGCTGAGGATTCCTCTTGCTCTTCTCTGTAAGAAAACCAAAACCAACTGGTTATAATTCTGAAATTCTGATCTTGCAATAAAAGTATTCCTTTGCAATGCAAGGCTGCTTTCAGATAATTATTCGTACAGGGAACAACAAAGCAAACAACAACCAAGTGATGTAATGACCTCAATCTTTGCCTTAGGTCAAATTAAAACACCCTGATAAAATCAACTGCTATATTGCTTACTTTTTTTAAAAAATATATATATATATTTACATCAACCCTATCAACTCTGCATTCCATCCAAGCAGTGAAAAATCCCTAAGATAAAGCATAAACCATGTTGACCTTAAAACATGGAAAAGGGAGAACAGGACAATTAGTTACAAGATACAATCAGAAAATCCACTTTATTTATGATACATTGTAATTCGTTGACATTAATGACTGATGCCTAGTAAGAACAGTAATTAGGCTGGAATAATATCTGGTGACTCTGGTGGGTCAATCGTCTGCTTCAGCAGGTCTACTTTTAAGGAGCAAAAGCTGTGCCTGGCACAGAAAACACACTGTAGAAATTCCTCATTATTGCCAATGACTTCTCGGGCCACCCAAAGCTAGCACACTGCTGCTGTGAGCTACATCTGCAGGGATGCCGCAGACAGCAGGCTCAGCCTCTGTTACCATGTTTTCGTAACTCCTCTAAGCAGGAGCCTACTCTGCCATTAGGAGCAGCATTATTAATTAACAGTACTAGTTAGACCCTTACCAGGTTTGCAGTTCTAGGTTTAGTGACCTTTTCCCTAAAAGGCAGTCCTATCCCAAAACCCAGTCTTAATTACTAACAAAACAGCACCTTTTCGTAGCAGGGTGTTCCTTTCCTAAATGACATACCCAGCTTTCAGCATCAATTACTACAGGTCAGCCCATATGCTCTGTATAGAGGCATTAAACATTTAAGCAGCCTACTGAATTTACAGTGAGATGTCACAAAACCAGCAAACACCAAGTCTGTAGTCTAATGCTTTTGCATGTTTTAAAAGCCTTCATATTCGAAGTTCTGAAACTTGAAAACCCTTATTCAATTCCCAGCTATTCCACTGATTTAATTTACAACCTGAGAGGAAATAATTTTATTTCTCTGTGCCTCAGTTTCCATTTGTAAAAAGGGAACAGCAAGAATTATTGTTTAATCTCACCAGGATGTAGAGCTACGTACCACAAAGTTTTCTGAGACCACAACAAGAACCACAGAAATAGCCAAGCTGATTTTCTTTTCTTTAGTTTACAAAAGAAGTCACTCATGGAAAGTTATGATTATAAAAAAGTTAAAACAAAGAAATATACTAACCCACAAACAGGACACCATAATGTTCACAGACTTGTACAGATGTTACTACCACACCAAAAGAATTTAATAACAGAGCCCTACCATAGTATTTCCAATTACCAGGCACTCAGGGCAAAACATCTACTATTTATCATTCACTCTAATCTCTGAAGCAACAAGGGAGTGTTTAACAGCCACCCTGAGCCTTCACCACACTAACATAGCCAGGGTTGGACAATACTTATCCTTCTAAGGAGTGTAAAGCCTTGGCCCCACCAAAATCAATGGGGAGGCCTTCATCCCATTCCACCGCAAACCAACAGGCTGCATTTCATGACTTCACTTACGCTTGCAGAATTAAAAATCAAACTAAAGAGGAGAAACACCACCAATACACTATTGCTGCAATTCTTGTTTGTTTTTTCTTACAGCAAATAGAAAAAAACCTGTCACCCTTACCCTGGCTATCAATCAACTCTGTTTGTCTGCAGAGAAAAAAAAAAAAACCAAAACCCAAATTGTCATCCGCAGTTTCACAAGCTTCACCTAAAACCCTGAGCTTGGCGGGGGATTAACTTTTCTCATCTACAATCTTTAATTCTCATACGAGTCTAGACTGTTAATCTACCATTCATGTTTTATGGAACACAGCTGGATGAGAAAGGGGCTACTCTGACCTAAACCAAGTCAATATTCTACATCGAACATACTCCATAAAGAAGCATTTTAAATAACTCTTCCAAGATATGCTAACACAAACAGGTGCGGCATTTCTAAATGTAAATTTCTAATAATTCCCAGCACTCAGACGGTATTTTCTTAGTAACGTGATGAATGGGGAGCATTCAGAGCTTGATGAGGACAAGGTACGTACAGCACTTTCCTGCTTCAAAGAGAAGTTTCCACACCATCCTAGGATTCCCAAAGCTGTTACACAGCAGGTATCAGGGACAATTTTTTCAGATACCGCTCTTATCTGTGGCAGTCTGAATACCCAGTTGTTTCTTTCATAGTTTTAAAGATTAGCTGTAATGCAGTGGTCAGTTGCCTATACATCTCACACACTATTTAATTCTTTTTAAAGTCTCAGAATGAGATGTCTGGATCATAGATACAGAAATACTTTCAAATATCTGTTTGGGGTTTTTTTGTTTTGTGGGGTTTTGTTTTGGGTTTTTTTTTTTGTGTTTGTGGTTTTTGTTTTTTGGTTTTTTTTAAGTTATGCACCTAAAAATAATATTTGCACAACTAGTGTGATTTTTCTGAGCTCATAAGCACAACTCCTATCAACACATTTCTCTATTTTTCCAAATACAGTCCCAGGGGTTTCTGGTTCAGAACACATAAGCTTGAAAATGTCTGCTCTAAAATTTCAAGCAAGCAAATAATGTGTTTTCAGCTATGCTGCAAGTCTACAAAAACAGAGTTCTCAACACCAGGTCTCAAGCCACCTACCTTAATCCTTTCTAACTTCTCGCTTCACAGCCACTTCCACAGTCACAGCTGGAGCAGGCCTTTAGACCAACTGGCCCTTTTGTGACACAGACTGCTTTGCTACCCCAAGTCCTTCCTTTCAAAGATATGGGCAGAAGGTGAATTCCCAGCACAGGGCTCTCACCTCTTGTGGTAAGAGAAGAATATTTTTGCAGGTGTCTTTGTCCAGCAACAGAAAATGAACACACAGTGACGTTTTTTGTCTCAGCACCAAAAGAGAAGTTTCAGCACAAATTTTGGTGGAATGCCTTACGTTGTCATTTTTTGGTGGTGTTTTGTTGTGGGTTTTTTTGTTGTTGTTGTTTTGTTTTGTTTTTTAATTACTATTGCTTAAAGACCACAGACGGGTCTGAAGAAACTGAAGGGCCTGCCCTTTCTTTATGTTTTTTTATTGCTTTTTTCAGAGAACATAAAAACTTTGGCCCTGCAAACATTATTTAGCAGCAGATATCTGCACAGTGCTGGTGAGAAGAATTAATGTGTCTTTTTTGTGATGTAGATACACTTACTTTCATTTTCCTTCAACTTTCCCTGTTCAAGCCTTGGTGCTTATTATCTTCAAAGTCATTACCAATCCTGATGGAAAGCTCTAAGATATGTTCAGGATAATATCAACCACTTGTGTCTCCAGTGTAATCTTCAATGACAAAGTACTTGAGAGGTGGCCTTACATGGGCATCTGACAAACTAACCCTTCACTCTGCCCTGGAATTTCTTTCATGCACAGAGATCCCAGAAGGACACATGATAAATGATTTTTAACATATCCCACTCCATCTCCCACCCTTCCTCACTTTATTCTTTCCATTTAAGTCTGTTTACCCTCTGCAAGTATTGTTATTTGGAATGCATTTTCTTTCTGTATGTTCTTCAATGCTTTTATATGCCTTCACTGAGAAACAACCACTTAATTTCTCAGTTTTCACTGTTCTCATTGAACTGTGTGTCTGCATTATTTAAACTTTAATGAAAACTCCCCTAATACACTATACTACAAATTATACTAAACTACAATAAAGTAGTACATTGTCATTAATATTGATCAGTAGTAATACTACTATTGTGTGTTTAATGCTCATAAAGCAAATGTGCTGTATTTAATAAAATATTTGTGGCCTGAAAGATTTGTTCTCCTCTCCTCTCAAGGACAGAGAAGTCCCAGAGCACAGTTTTAGAAGCTTTAAAAGTTTTGCTAATTAACAATAAGAGCTAAAGATACGAGCCACCAACACTGTGGCTTTAGAGAGACTTGCCATTCTTGAATATTCTGGTTTTGGTATTTTCCTGTTTAATTTAATGAGAAAGGCAGCATTGCAGTAAACAGAACTTTACAGCAAGTCAAAACTACAAGCTGGGTGGTAGCTGATACCACCACTAGAATTCACTACAAGAAAGGAAAAGAATGCAAGCTGCATGTGCAGTTACTATGACATATTTTTTCCATTCATACAGTAAAACCCAGACACCAACGTTTAAGAACTGCCAGCAGTGAAAATTAACATTTGGTCACTATCACCTCAAAAATGCCTGTACTGTAAATCTGGACATTTTCTATTGCTTGTTTTTACCTCTCAACATGCAAACTTGCCTGAAAAATGCCGTGTAATGAGTCAAGCAAAGCACACTTTTATGTCTTTACCTTGGAAGTTTATCTAGCAGAGTCTTCAGTTCATCACATATGAGTTTAACTAGCCCGCTGTTGATGTTTCTGTATGATACATCAATCATGAAGATATAAGCTGGTGGCTTTGGAGGCTTGTTGTTCTACAGAAAAATGACCATTCACAGGGAAAATTAGACAGTGCTCTGTTATGTCGAAAGATTTAGAGGTGGTACCTTAACGCAATCTAAATACAGCATTCAATTGTTTGAAAAATGCTATGGATCATAAATAGTAACCACTGCAGAAAGCCGACATGCACTGGGTAAAGTCCACTCCTGGAATAAAACATTATTACTGGAAAATAGCATCCTTATGGAATAAAACATGTAAAGGTTAACAGTTTACCAGATAAGATGAAACACAAACATCTGTTGCTGGAATTCAAGAGTTTAAATAGATTTGCCGTTTGGCTTTTTCTGTACCCATATTGGTTTTGCATTCCCTACATCAATATGCAATACCATTTTGTTAATGTGAATGTTTACATTCAGTCTTTGTTAGCATTTGTCTCTAACAACTGTTAAGTGATTGCCAACCAATCTGGAAACAGAAAATACAACTTAGGTACTGAACCAGAATTACAGTATCTCAGTTCTCAGCAGTACTAAGTGGTGGTCATCTGCCACCTATCTGTCATGCTCCAGGGCATTCTAGACAGCTGAACTGTACTTTCAAGAATACACTGACTTTGTGTAAGATAAGCAAAGTGTGAGAGTGGAACATTCAATGTATAGAACTGCTGCATACACAGCAGTGATTTGGGCTGGTATGGATTCCTTTGGGAATTCCTCTTATTCATAATGTAAGCGGCAATCAAATTGGGACATACACTACTGACACAAGTTTCCGTAATAAGAAAAGTGTAAGATGTTTTGTTTCCAAATAAAGCAATATAATGCTTAGAGATGTACCCAGGAAGATCATATAAAGTGAACATAGCAACAGTAAACATCATACTCCCTAAGATCGGTTTTCCTAATTCCCATTAAGATGAGCACTGGTCACTACTTGGTGTCAAATTCAGGACAGCTTTTCAGTTATACTGTTTCACTGCCTTCATATACAGAGTTCTGACCACTCAACCAAATTATACTTAAACCTCAGAAAACTCCATGTAAGAAAACCATGATCTAACCCTTGAATTATGACTTACCTGTAGTCCCTCGCACACTTTAAACTTAACATTACACCCTTGATCTCTCTTTATTTGAATCATGTAAATCAGGATTAATTCCTGTGAACTAAAACCATGCAGTATTTTTAAAAGCTGTTCTGTTTACTGTACTTGGATTCTATTTTCAAAAACTGTACCAAACACTACTTCCAAACCCTTGTATTGCACTGCCATTTATAAAGAATCCCTGCATAAGTTCTGACAAATATATTGTAGAAACAAGGACTTGTGCTCTTGCCACATCCGCTTTGCAGGAGCACAATAATGCAAAACAGCTGTTATTTGTTAACATTTCTTTCAGCTGTTCATCCTTGCCATTTGATAAGCACCAAAAGGAAATGGCTTTTCAGTTCTGGTCTTAAATTGGATTTATAAAAGAATTAAACCTTTGCAACTTGGAGCAAAATGAAAAATTAATTGTAAAATAACATTAACGTCTGTAAAATTTCATGACTTAGCATTTCCAGCGTGAGTGTTAATTTTGTAAGAGATTTCTTTTTTGTAACATTCTAGTAAGTCTATTGACGGGTCTTTGTAACAGGAGAGACCATCCTGGATGACTTACCAAGTAAACTCCCTGATTTAAGCTATATGACAAAAGCCACAGCACCAAAAGATGCTCTGTGATGGTAACTGCACCAGACAGGGTTACACTCCCGTGCAGAGAACAACTGTGAAAATGGCACCGAGCCATTCTGTACGCATGACTTTTCAAAAGTTTAGCTGCCAGAAATCAGCAAAGCTTAACCGAAATTGATGGAACAACACTGGATGTGCACTGAGGATCCCGCACTGTGTTTCTGCAATGCTTCACGTTCTCTCCTGTTCTGGGATTTAACCTACACTGCAATAAAATTCATACAGGTCATCTCAAGGATTTCACTGGATTTTGGAGCAGTACCCTAGTGAGGAAGCAGAATTAAACCTGTTCATTTTCTTCATACCAGCAACACTTTGATGGTCTGAGGAAGTTACTGGTCTCTGCTTCAAGGCTTTGTAGGGCCCAGTTTTTTTTCCCAACCTTATCATGACCTCAGTTCCATGACAGGAAGAAAATTCTGCCTGATTTCAGCAAGAACAGAAAAATATGTCCATAATGTGGACAGATGCAGTTTTGTAAAATGAGCTAAAGTTCGAAAAGTTTAAGTAATTTATGCTTTCAGAAGTATCAAATAAGACTTCTCTAATAAAATCAACTACATATATTTACAGTGACTTGAGTGGGCTGTGGGATGAGTTCTTCAGTGAGTTTATACTAGGAGAGAGAACCCATTCCATTGTACTTACTGGTCAGAATACTAAAACTACACTTGCCAGGAAAAGATTAAAAGGTCAAATTCCCTTGTGAAGGTTTTCACTATTGGGAAGGCAATTCTGGCATATGTCTTGTCTTAAAAACCAAGAGAAGACATGCATCTAAAATGCAACACTGTATCAGAATTTCAACAGTGCAACATGCTAGCTAGGACCAAAAAACACCTGTGAATAACTGGTCATCCACAACTTTGCTGTGCTATTTGTTACTCTTACTTCCTAGTCTCATACCCTGCAGCACAAAAGAATAAAACATTATATTTTCCACATCTGTCTAAATTTTCTAGAATGTTCCTGGACTCTGATATTCAGCTTACAAGTGTGTTTACTCTACTGTAAGTATTTAAAGGATTTTGTTTGTTTTGACATAAAATCATAAATTAGTTTGCATACTGGAAATACTCACTCGGCAATAGTCCAAAGTAGCAACATACTCATAAGATCCCAGAGATAGCTCAGGCCTTTCATAGTGGTCTACCCGCTGGCCAATGTGGTCCAGATGTTGAAAGAAGAACGGAGGGACTAAAAGCCAACACAAGAGCAAGAAAAAAAATTTATGTTTTGGGGAGGAGGGAAACAACCTAGTAACTTCTTTCAACACATATAACTTATTAATGTAGACTTCCCTGTTACTGATCAAGGAAAGAGTTTAAACGCTTATCCAGGTTGCAGTGTTGGTGGGGGCTTTTTTCCCCAACACTGGCTTAAAAAACCCCAAGCAAACAAAAACACCACGATATTCTAGCAATGACAGCTCCTTTTGTATTTGGAGTACAGGGTGTATTCCCCTATAAATGTCCATATTCTCCCACCTCTTGACTGTCAGGTTTGAGTAGGTAAAACTGACCCACGTCATTTCCACAGGCAGGAGCCTGTTACCCTCAGGATACAGACTTAACAACAACTATTTTGTTCATAGGTACAGTCTACTCGCAGCTTAATTCAAATTACCGGAGCCAGAGCTCTGCAGAGGGACAGTAGTTAAAACGGCACAGAAAGCCTGTACTGCTTTATCAAGAAAAAGCACTGAAAGCCTGTACAGCCTAAAGCCTGTACTGCTTTATCCAAAAACATTTCACTGGAAATAGCTCTACAAGGTTCACAACCTTGGGCTACTGTACAGCAAAGTGCATTGGGAACCTTCGGCAGCTACAGATAAAAGGTGCACAACTCTAAAGCAGTAAGACATCGAGTGGGTTTGCCACCACCAATTTCCACATAGCTAGTCTGATGGTTAGAGTCACACTGGGGAAGAGTCACATATAGGTTTTAGCTCCTCTTTTCTCAATCAATGTGTATTTAGAATGCTTATTTTTCACATTTTTGCCTGTAAAAAGTGAATGCGCATATGAATGGGGGGAGTGTCTACTCAGTGCGTTGGCCATTTTCAGCCCTCATTAAAGTTTTTTTTGAAGTGCTTTCTGAGTTGGATATAAGATAGAATAGTAATACAATGCATGATTTAAAATGGACATTGCAACTTAAATGTCTTTCTTAAAATGTTTACAATGCATTTAAATTTCTCTTTATGAGAGTTTAAACTGGTAAACTATGAAATCTGTTATCTGCTGTGCTTGCAAAAATATTTGAGAATCAGGCAGAAGAGAAGTTGGAACGAGTCTGTCAAGGTTCACGTGTCAGAGCTGAAAAGATTACTGTATTAGGGAAAGCACTATACCACTGTGATCCAGCTGAGGAAATCCAACTTGATACAAATGTCTAGAAAGGCTAGTTCTGGCAAAGATTTGGGATTTAGCCAAGCGTACAAGAACAGTTATGAGTCACATGCAGCACACTTGAACAAATATGGCATGGTATCTTCTGTGAAAACCAACACTTGTCACAGTAAGATTAATAGGTTATTTAACTATTGCATCCACAGTCACGGACAGAACTGGGCTAACATGGTTCTAAATATTTGGTTCTTGCTGGACACTTAGATTTCTTAAATAAATTAATTCTGTTGACACAGAAGTTGCTCTCCATTAGCAATACAAGCAGCCCTACATCCTACATCAACACTGTATTTTTAAATAGAGTTTTGAACGTATCAGACTGGACTTCATGACTCAGCATTATTTTTCATACGTTTTGTTTTAAATTGTACTGAAGAAATTTTTCTGTGTATTTTTTTTGTGTAGTTTTGGGTTTGGTTTTTTTTTAAATTATTTATTTGTGAAATAGGCCTGGTTACTGCATCTCACTAAACTATTTTCTCATCAAGTCAAGAAAATAATTTTAGGGATACAGTTTCTTTTTAGTTTTATGGAATTCGTATGAATCGCACATCAGAGCAACATCACTTACCATCATTTACACAATTGCAAAATCCACACTGGTATCTCCTTCCACCTTCAATAAACTGCATGAAGGGACACATATAAGCTTTGCACCGGTTGCATCGGATTGGTCCAGTCTCACCATGGTTTACAACATAAAGAGGTGTCTAGATGAAGAGGTACATGAAGTTTTAAAATGCAATGCAAACTTGAAACCAAATAAAGTGAGCTAGAAAGACTTAACTCTTGTTAAAGAGCACCTCATCAGGAGATGATTCATTTTTCAGCATTCACCCAAAATCTGCAGTACGGCTCAACCCCACAGCAGCTAAATTTACAAGTTCACAGGCTGTATTCTGACATTTATTCGAGAGAGAGAGTAAAGATTTACATCAAAAGCCTATGAAGTTTTGAAAGCACTGGAAGTTTAGGGCTCTGGGCTCATTTTCTCCAGCAAAGGGTTTTTACAGCTCACTAAGAGAAATCTGCTGGAGTCAGGTATTTTGCCTTCTTTGTCAGATCTGAGCTCATACTGAAGAAATCTACTGCTGCTCATCTATTGCAAACAGTCTCTCAAACAGGTATTTACTAAGAAAGCTTCTAACATTTTGTCCTAAATGCTGCCCCTGCGATGCTGCCATGTTACATGTTATACTAACATTTAAAGTTGTCAGGGTCACCAGCTAGAGTAGGAGATTTACAAGAAATACTAATATTTATTGAAGGAAAGTACATACAGCAAACAAATACAGTATCTCAAGCACTTGTCAGTTTAATTACACTGACCATGCTTGCTTCTAGCCTCTGCCAAAACCCACAACTAATGGAAGACATTTTCCAGATGCCTCTTTCAGTAATAACTGTGCAGCAATCAAAAGAGCCCTGTGATTATATTTAATGTTAGAAAAGACATACTTGAAACTACTATAAAAATGGAAGTTTGCTTGATTATTTGTGAAACTCTGTGTTTTGTAATTTTCTTTTTTCTTACTTCCTTCAATCTCAACTAAAAACCTGCAAATGTAAGAATGAGAAAAGAAATCCAGAGTTTGGACACATTACAGATCTCTATAAGAGGAAAAACACTGACATCCTTTGGATGCTAAAGCATTACCACTAGCATATTCATTTTTTTTTTAATTTTCATTTTTTATTATTCTGTTTCTTCTTATGGAATGGACATATTTCATCTATTACACACTTTATCTTTTATTGGAGCATAAGAGTCTTTGAATACCTAAAATAATTGTTCATGTCCTTCTAGCATTCACTGCTTACATATATTTTATTGTTTATATATTGCAAAGATTATTTTACTCATTTATTTCTCCAAGGGGTTTAATGCTTTTTGCTAAGGATTTTATACGATGAGTAGATTTTTACTACGTGGGTTTTAAGTGCTCCCTCCTGCTCCACTGAGATATTATTTTACTTTGTGTTCTTTCTTCTACAAAAAATGAGTTTAGGACAAATTAACCAATAATGTCAGCTGGCAAACTATCAGGGTCATTTTTCAGACATGAAAGCCTTGGCTATAAAACCTGCTCATCAGTCACAGTCACTTAATAAGTTTTAAAACTTCTGGGGTTTGTTCATTACTTGGCAATTTTCTGATTATCATTCTGGTATATTAGTTCAGCGAGGCCTGGATCTGGTTTGCAGTTAATATTATTATAGTATCTGACCTGGTAGGGGCAAAAACAAGACAAAAACAACTCCTGATGCATTTATATACATTTATTTAGTATTTTTAAACCTTCTTTTGATATACTTAATGTTACCAAAGAGGAAAGAAAAATCAATCCCAACGAGCATATTTTGAAATACCCAAATTAAGACCTTTACATAAAAAGCATCAACAATAAAAGCCATGAAGTTCAGAGCCCAGGTGTCTACATTCTTACACATACTTAATGAATTATCTTTCTAAAGACAGCAGAAATAAGAACACTGTTTTTTTTTTTTTTTCTTTGTCTTTTCATATTTGGAGTAAAATTTTAGCTTTCCCCTCCATTTAAGTTTCTTTTAAAGAAACTACCTATTACAAAGTCCTTTTTAAAATATAGTGTTGGAGCCTCAGTAGCCTAAGGGATATGTTTGCAAAGACTTACATGCACGTTTAGGTTTATGTATCAAATGGTTGTCTTGAATTTACTGAGACTATCTGCAGTGTATGAGGTTAATACATGTGCTCAGGTCTTAAGAAAATAGAATCCACAGGCAATGTTCTGTAAACATATACTAGGCTGGATTCTATTTTGTCTTGCCCAGACAAACAAAGGATGAAACACCAATAAAATCATACTGCAGAAGCTAGCTACATTTTCTTCCTAATAAGCTTGCAGAAACTTCAAAAAGAAAAGAAAAAAAAGAAAAGAGGAAAAAACCTACAAGTCAATGAAGCAAAAGCAACCAAAAATGCATGCAATAGAATTAAAGATTTTGTCTAGCAAAGAAAAATCCTGCAAAGAATCCCTATGTGTACCTTTATTGATTTATTAGTTTGGACTTTTTTGTAATTAAATGGAATTCACATTTTAGTATCTTCTTTAAATAATTTAAAACATTTACCTCAATAATGAACACATCTAATAATGCTGCCATCTGTCTGATAATTTCAGAATAAGCACTCAGACTGAAAACATCAAAACCCCACTTCTTGCTAGGAACACCACAGTTGTGAAAGAAACTTTACCTCAAAAATACTGAAATCTCCGAGGGCATTACACTGTAAAACTAGACATTCTACCCATCAAGAGAAAGTAATTTCTGTTTGGGTGTGTAAACGACTATCAAACTAACTTCTGTCACAGTGAAGTAACTCTTTGGGAAGATACAAAGATAAAATAATACTGTACATGCATTAAAAAGCATAAAATAAAGTAGTAAGTTTAAACTAATGAATATATAAAAGAAAAACAGACATAAAAAAGACATGATACTAAATGGGAAAGTCGTTTGATGTGCTCCACTCTGTAGATGTCACTGTACACCAGAAGATAAAGCAGGGATCTGTTTATGGTCGTATGGAAGCCAGTGCCAAACTCTCACAGGAGCAGGGGAATAAGATAAAACTTCATTTTTGTGTGTGGGTGTGTTTTGGTTGTTTCGGGTTTTTTTAAACAAATGCAATACTTCTTTTTCTTTTGCCTTTCCACCTATAAAGTATGAGCATTTTCTTCCTCTCCTCTCTTAAATCTCCACCAATAATAAGTGAATCAAGTTAGATAGCTATTATAACTCTCTCAACATTTGCTATACTTCTGGACTTGTTATGGCCTAATTCTTCCCCCTTATCTCTTCACAAACCTTTTCACAATTTGCCTATTTGGACCACCTAATTGAGACCAGAGACGGACCTCACAAAAAGGAACACTTTGGTACATATTTATTGCTGGTGTTCCAGCACTATGCAAATATAAATATTTCTCAAAACCAGTGACTAAACTAATACTTGGTAGCCTAACTCTGAACAGGACACATAAAATTAATTCCTTTTATGTAAGCTGAAAGAGTAGAGAGGTAGAAAGAATCAGTTGTGCTGGGAGGCATAACATTATAGTTCTAGGTTAAAGCAAAGGAGGATTGGCCAGAAGGGGTAGGAAATGCTTTAAGAGACCTGCATAAACTTTACTTTCTCCGGAACCTCACGGCCCTGCTGAAGTGCAAGTCCTGAAAGCCAATCTGATAAACCATGACTTATCTCACTATTAGTCCAAATATAGCTGCAACAGCAAGAGTTTTATTTTGGAAAAATTTCAGCAAGAACATCTCTCAGGAGTCAGAACAACATCACAAAGCAATAGACAGACATTGGTGGCACAGCTCCAAGATGAAACACATCCATAAAAATTTCCAAAGGGACTGTAACCTGTACTTTAAAGTCTGAGAAAGCTGACTTACTATTGCTTATAAAAATGAAGTCCTGACACACTCCTGAGGGTTTCCCTGTGATGCTTGCGAAGTATCACCATATTCATATTGCAGGATCAGGGCCACAGCTGGAAATTATAAGTGTAAGAGTAAGGCCAGTGATGAAGCTCAAGGTTGCCATGGCACATCTCTGGAAAGGGGTTCTAAGGAAAAAAATCTTAAGAGAGGGAGAGTCTGGAGAACAAGAGATGCACATGCAAACACTGAAGAAAACTAGCCATTTATCACACAACAAAATAAAATATATAGAGTATCTGTTTTCATTGTCAGCGTGGCATGCAGATTATACTGCAAGAAACCATTTTGTAGCTGTGCTACAAGACAAATCTCCGTGTGATGGACATTGCACCTTGTCTTTGCTTTTTCCTACCTACCACAGCCAAGAAGGATTCCTGTGTACTCCTTGACATCGACCATATCAGCACAGTGACAAGTCTGGTTTTGCCCTTAGTTTGACTCCACCATCGTTTAGGTGCATTTAACACGCCAGCATTGAAACTGCAGGAATGTTATTGTACTGAAAAGAGGCTCACAGAGCTTGCGAAGTCTGGCTACATCCAAGAGGAAAACAACAACTCTTTCTATGAGAGTCGCTTTCAGCTGAATCAGTGTCTCTATGACGCCTTTACTGATCCCCACAAGAAGAGGAATTTACCACGAGTTTGAACAACATATTTTTGAACAACATTACCACTGGAAGATGTGGAGGGTCACTCTACACAATGTAACGCTGTATACTACATGTGACAAGTTGCCTTTGCAACTGCAAATTATCTCAGGGGCAAATGACTCTGAAAGCATGCCCCATGAAAACCCCGCATTTAGGGGACCTAAGATTTCAGGACATGTTTTAGATGAGGGCTATTTTTTTCAAAAGGAAGAGTATCTTGCAGATATGGGGAGCTGCACAGATATGTAACTCCTGATAACTTCCAATGTGAAAGTTCCTTAAAATTATACTCCAAGATCAGCAGTACTACAGCACATCAGATATTTTATACTTCTGATGTAGAAAGAACACTAAACACTGTATTTCCATGTTGATTAATGGGGGGAAAAAAAA
Source organism: Strigops habroptila (assembly GCF_004027225.2). Taxonomy (NCBI): domain Eukaryota; kingdom Metazoa; phylum Chordata; class Aves; order Psittaciformes; family Psittacidae; genus Strigops; species Strigops habroptila. The sequence goes on along the minus strand of NC_044279.2, from coordinate 85,178,116 downwards.
GACACAGAGCTGCCAACTATTCAATCCAAACAGTTCATTAAACAGACAAGCTGTGCAGTTTGCCAGGGCAAGAAATTCAGAAAGGCAGTATTTCTAGAGATATTACTTCAATTACATTGACGCAAGTCTAATTCTTATAATATTCATATGAGAACTTTAAGACATGCTAGACAATACAACTTTCTAATGAATAGAGGAGAAGGGTGTTGGCCACGTGTGGTACCACTCCCCAAGCAGATCTTCTGTTTAGTTAGTGCAGTAAAGAGATAAAGAAAACTCCTCCAGAAAATCAAAGAGAATTTTGAAATGTAACACTGATGTTTTTGGAAAAAAAACAAACCCTAGGTCATGCACTAAACCATCTCTGTTTCCTAGGACTGTTGAAGGGGTTTGTTTTCTTTTATTTTATCATCATAGATTGCTTTTGGCAAAGATTAACCAGTTTACAAATAAACCCTTGGTTTTGAGTTGCTTTACTGATTCGCATTAAAATGTCAAGAAAGCATTTCCCTTGGTGATGTTCCTACTGTCTTTTATCAGAAGCCATTCCCTCTGAAGAAAGAAATTATTTTGCCTATCCTTGGTTTTTAGATGTTGAACACTATCAGACCGCTCAGCTGATGACTCAAGCCGATTTGGACTACCTCCTCTGCAGGGTTCACAGCAGGTTCAAGTATTTTCTGTCACACAGCCCTTTTTCATCTGTTTCCTTGTTTGTATGCATAACTGCAGCACAGCTAAAGCATCAACCACATGATGCAGTATCTCTTGGCTCTATCCTGATTTTTACAGGCCACATACAAAGCAAGCAGCATGTTCAAACATTCTTCCTCAAAAACCCTCCAGACCCAGGCTGAATATTCACCTGCATACATGGCAGTGCAAAAAACACCATGGCATTTTAGCAGAGTTTCACTCAAAGTTGACACTGCACACGCAGTCTGAGCCAGTGTGTACTAAAATAAAAGGGAAATTACTGATTTCACTGGATCATACCTCAGACTATTCCTTGAAATCCTTACTCTGTATTCCCTTTTCAACAGGAGTATTACAATAAACTGAACAGAGTTGGCAGCATGAAGAGTGTAAATACAGGCTACTTGATTCAACAAGAAAATATTGAGGATGGGGGTAAATACATGTAATAATGATAAAATTCTGAGGTAATTAAACACCAAAATTAGTTAGCTGATTACTTTAAAACTTCCGTATCATACAGATGACAGAAATGGGGTGGGGGGAAGAGGAGACAAAAAAGAGAAAAAGTGTTTACTATCCATGCCTGAAAGAGGCACCTCATGTTCTCCTGGCCATGATCCCAGACCAGGAATACTAAGTGTTAACAAGTCAGCGCTCTCCAGCACTTCTCAGCTTTGTAGTGCTGACTGTTATCTGGATGTACGGACATGCTGTATCTCAAGTGAAGGTCAGCAGCCAGGATTAACTGATGATATAAGCAGGAGTGTGAAATTGGATAATCAAGAAACTGTGCTGAACAACAGACTTTCAAAACATTAGCAGTTTAAAACAATCAGATCTCAGGCAAGACCTGCCTCAGTCCAGTCTACGCTCATCATAGCAAGAGTGGGAGCTTGTGCAGAGGCAGATACACAAGAAGAGAACAAGGGAAAGTCTAAGAGACAGATAAAACTGCCCTAGGACCACGTTGTCATCATCATGTTGTTCTCCCCCACCTCCATTCCTGTTAGCCCCTGAGGGTGATACACACATAAAATCACATGATAGGACTCAGGTTCATGCCTGTACTAATCCACAGCTCTACTTCCCACATATCACCATCACGGATAGCCCAGCATTGCAGTCATTGTCTGAAATTTTTAGCCATGATTGCTGTAAAACCATTGAAAAACAGGACAGGCAAGTTTTAGGAAGCTTCTCTAAGGAAAAGGGAAGTAATAACTACAAAGGGGGTAATTGACCACAGGAGTTTCACAATAAAATCAGAAGTTTGATTTTCAGCCATTGTTCTCCGGCTTGAAAAATCACTCAGCACAAAATAAAATATATTTAGCAATATATTTTATGGAAGTAAATAGAAGTCTTAAAGATATCTCATGCAGGCATCATTTTTATTTTCCTGCAAACCACTGCAGGAGAGCTCTAGAGGATCTTCAACATAGCAGACAGAATTTAGGCTGCAAATACTATTACTACTACTTCTTGACAGGCCCAGACTCTTACATGCACTGTATGTAAGTTTACCCTCACATAAAATTTGTCAAAATTGCTAACTAAATGACAAAACTAACACCACAGTTCAAAATACAGGCACAGCCTATAATGTACAAAGGTAACAGGTAAATTAGCATATGGATTCTGTTTTAGAAAGTCAAAGACCATTTAATGTAAACACAGCTGTGACCATTTCTTACATGTTCTAGAATATCCCTGGATAGCCAATCAGGCAACACTCAAATTGTACTTGTGGAGCTCCAAGTTTATGGAACAAATATTTAAGTTTGTAAATAAATCTAAATGTAGTGTAGTGATTGCTGAAGCAATAATTCTCCTAGATGAAATTCTGCATTGGAATTCATGTCTTTTGGCAAGAACAAAACCAACACCTAACTTTGTATTTCAGGACCATTCTGGCCCGCTGAGCTATTGTCAACTTTAGAGACCAAATATGTGGATTTTTTCTTTTATAAACACACACATGTAGATGGACAGACAGATATATGTGTGTATGTATAGGTGTGTGTATATAATATTTTTTCAGCATTTAAGAGAAAAGCAGTTGCTGACTTAAGATCATGCATGAAAGTCTACTGAACAGAGGGCTGCTTCTGAAAATCCTGGAGTTTTGTTAGAAGGCATTACTGTGACTTTTTAAGCTGACTATTCATATTTGCATTCTCAATAACTTTCTACAACAGGAACTCTCTTGCTCCTAGTGTTGTGCAGCCAAACACATTAAAGAAAGAAAGAAGCTTTAATTAGAGGGAAAAAAAACCCAAAAAACCACAGACAGGTTTAAGAGTGTCATAATTGGAGGTGAATAAAATAGTTCTGCCTATCTACAGGCCTTCTTGAACAATTTTTTTTAGTAAACATGCCTCTTAGGTTAATTAATTTATTTTCACTGAAATGAGAAAGTACTGAGCATACTAAAAATGTCATGCCACATTCACAAGCCAACTGCCACAGGAGTACTTAGAAAGTACAAGAAGAACTTTTGTTATATAAACAAAAAGGAGCACCGAATATCTTACCTCTGAAGAGAAGATAATTGGGATGAATTTAATACCCTTTTTACAAGTCAAGTCCTTTCTACAATGTTAGTTTTGAAGGTCAATAGCAAAACTAGCTGTTACTTTAAAAATACCACATCAAGTAGGAATGTTCTTACTCCAAGAATCTCTTCCATGAACACTTTCTCTACTATGATAGTCGGGATGCTTCAAGCAGGCTCCAGAACCTCCAAACATTAATAATGTTTATATGCAAGTACCCTCCTCTCTTTTATTAACACTGAGCTATAAGTGAATGTCACAAGTAAGGGGCTGTGTGAAACTGAGCTATGAACCAAGCAATCCTGTTAAGAGTACAGACCTGTTCCACTGCTCCTTTACTCTAAGCCTGATGAGGTAATTCTCTATGCCTCTATTTAGCAAGCATGGATTACCTAGTTCTGTTGAACACCACACGAAAAAGCAGCCCCCTCAACATACTGCCTGTCCTACAAGAAGAGGAGCTTTCCTTTTCCACAGAATCAATGAAGGGACATTCTGTAAAAAGCTACAGGACAGCACTAGAGCCTAGTATGAGTAGGCTGTAGCAGTAACCTGGTACAACCTTGTTCGATACAAAAAAACCAAAACCAACACATTCAACCACATCCCATGCCCCCCCAATACTGGCTTCCCGTGCATCTTTAAAAAACATTTTTTCTATGTAATTACACACTTGATACATAGTTGCATTCAAAATACAATACTGCACTAGTATGTCTAGATAAGCAAAATACATATAAACTGAAAATGCAGTAACAACTTCAGTTTAAAAAGCAAAACACAAACTTTCCCTCCTGAACCTACTAAATGCCAGCTTGTTCTGACTCCCTGAAGTTTCTAAGGTAACAGAGTAACATCTCTGACATTAAATTAGAACTTGAACAAGTCTTACAATGTTTAATTTACTGCTGTTGCTATGATCATCTCTAGCCAGTGCTTAAGAGGAGACAATGAAGGGGACGACAATGAAGGAAGCCCAGGAGAGCAACGTGCACTCTAGATGAAAACACGCACGCTGAATGGCAGAAGCCATTCAAGCAGCTACTTCGACTTACAGAGGTATCTAGCAATAGTCAAAGTAATTTTTTTACTTGAATGTAATTTTATTGGCAAAACAAATTATCAATATTGTTGGCCAGCTAATTAAGAGGATATGAATATTACTTTTTATCTCCCTTCTATCTGTATTGTTGCTTAGTGAGGTTTTACTTCTGCCATTACCATTCTGAAGAATAGACAGTCTTCAAGTTACCAGAAACTAATTACACCACTTTTACAAAGGCGTTTTCCAAGTCTAAATTTCAAATTTGCAAAAAAATTAATCAGGAACTCTGATTAAAATATGAATAAGATTTATATAAATGTCAAATTTTTCAAGTCACTGTCCCCATCTCTTTCATAATTACCTCTTTACTGTAACAATAATGGTGCATGGAACAATATGCTATGGAAGTATTTTAAAGAGTACACTTTAAGAGTATTTTAAAGCATACACTAAAACCAAAAAGGCAGATAAAACTAAAACAGGAAATTTACTTGAATTAGGAAAAGCTCTGCTGCCAAAGCCTTTGCTAAATTTGGCTCTGAAAGTTCATTCTAGTTACAGAGTGTAGTCACAGGCCAATAGGCTAACAAAAAACTTTATCCTAGATCACGAAGTCTTGGGAAGCAATCCAATTCCAAATGCTTTACTACCAAATGCAGACTAGCACAGGGCATATGCCATAAAGAAATTCTTATCTAATACAGGATTTATGCACCTCTAAATTAGGCATAGTGAAACTTCACTTGTAGGCACTGGCCTCTGGAGTGATATAAAGCTTTCTGGGCGAGACACCTGGAAATGCTTGAGAGTTCTGGGCTCTTCATAACGTGCAAGAGAGACTCAGGCACCCCAGAGGAGCTATGCAAAAACCCCAGACACTAACCTGGCAATAGGTAGTTAAAAAAAAAACCAACAAGCCAAACCTAAAATAGCACTGACAGAGCAACAAAGATTGTTAAATACCCATCCTGCTCCGTAGCCCAGGCAGACTCAGAATTATGAGCTCAGAGCTTCACAGTTCTCACCCAAATGAAAGAATCAACAAGGATGCTTTGGAATTTGTTTTACTTAAGTATCTGGAAAATGGTAGACATAGTAGTGCTTAGGCTCACACTTTCCAGCATGGTATACAGCAAAGAGTTCAGGATACAAGTCTCTGGACAGTCTCTATACGGATTGATTGTTCTAAACAACCCAGCAATGGATTGGTTGTAAAAGTACCAATGCAGTCCTAAGAACAAGGAGGAATGTCTAGTAGGATGATCCTACCCTGAAATTACCTGGCCTAGCTGTCATCTGCAGTGTGGTATTGGTGCATGTGCTCTCTGTCTGGTCCACTGACTTCCATCAGTTTAAACGTGCCAATGTGTGGAAGTTTAAACAGAGGCATAAACTGGCAAAGAGTTTGGTGGTCAGTTCCCTTTCCCTTCAAGGGCAAAAAAGTGTTTCAACATCATCAGACTAAGCATCCTAACTAATAAGTTGTATCACATGTGCAGGGCTTCTACTCTCATCATGCTTCGAAAAAAACATGACAAAGCAGCACAGATTATTTTGACAGTGTGCCCCAAAGACATTGACAAAATCATTCTCTGCTGGATCTTGGACAATCCAGAGGCTAGAACTGCTGAGCACACAAAGCAATCTGTCCCACTTCAAATTCAGAGAGAGAAATATATTATCTCCTCACTGGTTAACAGCTGCTGGTTTGGTGTGGAGTACTCATTCAAAAGGAGGAAGCTTTTGTTACCTACATTGGAGAGAAGTCCAGTATTGCCCACAGACATGAAGCAAATTTGAATAATCCAGATATAAAGGGTCCTATGAAGACTACACAAAAGAAAAAGGTCATTAAAAATTCAATAAGCTCTGACAGTTCATTTACAGTAGTCATGAATATGAAGAAGAATCTCACATCAAGTCTCGAGTAGGTAAGGGGATTACAAAATCACAAGACAACATTTCAAAACAGCAGGGCAAAACGGTCACAAATCTCTTTCAGAAGCTTTTCTTCAGAAAATTTCTTAAAACTATCATCTTTTGAAAGTATTTTAATGGGTGTCTTGGTAACAGAAGACACAGGGAAGGCAGAATTACTGAATGCCTTCTGTGCATCAGTCTTTACTGCTAAGAATGGCCCTCAGGAGTCCCAGACCTCAGAGGTTAGAGATGAAGGCAGGAAATACGAGAACTTCCCCCTGGTTGTATAGAGTTGGGTTACAGATAGGCTAGACAGACTTACACCCATAAATCTATGGGCCCTGATGAGATGAACCCAAGGGTACTGAGGGAGCTGGCAGATGATGTTGCTCTGCTGCTGTCCATCATCTTTGAAAAATCATGGAGAATGGGTGAAATGCCTGATGATTGGAGGAAGGCCAAAGTCACTCAAAAAGGGAAAGAAGGAGGACCTGGGAAACTATCAGCCAGTCAGCCTCACCTCCATCCGTGGAAAGGTGACGAAAGAGGTCATTCTGGAGGTCATCACCAAGCATGTAGAAGAAAAGAACGTCATCAGGAGTAGTCAGCATGGATTCACCAAGGGTAAATCTTGCTTGACGAATTTTATAGCCCTTTATGGTGACATGGCAAATCGGGTCAACGAGGGGAGAGCAGTGGATGCTATCTACCTTGACTTCAGCAAGGCTTTTGAGACTGTCTGCCATTAAATCCTCATAGGTAAACTTAGGAAATGTGGCTTACATGAACAGACAGTGAGGTGGTGTCTTGGTTTAAGCCCAGCTGGTAACTCAGAACCGCCACTCGCTCACTCCTCCCCTTTCTTCCCTCCCTCGCTCTGAGAGGGATGGGGAAGAGAAGCGAAAGAATGTAAATCTCACGGGTTGAGATAAGAACAGTCCAATAACTAAAGTACCATACCAAACTACTACTACAATAATAATAATAAGGGAAATAACAAGGGGAGAGAATATAAAACTAAAAGGGAAAGGACAAAAACCCCAATAAACACAAGTGATGCACAATACAATTGCTCACCACCTGCCGACCAATACCCAGCCCGACCCGAGCAGCGATCTGGGCCTTCCGGGTAACTCCCCCCAGTTTGTATACTGGGCACGATGTGCTGTGGTATGGAATACCCCTTTGGGTAGTTTGGGTCAGGTGTCCTGTCTCTGCTTCCTCCCAGCTTCTTGTGCTCCTCCTCACTGGCAGAGCATGAGACTGAAAAGTCCTTGATCGGAGTAAGCATTACTTAGCAACAACTAAAACACTGGTGTGTTATCAGCACTGTTCCCAGGCTAAAGCCAAAAACACAGCACTGCACCAGCTAGTAGGAAGGAGGAAAATAACTGCTACAGCTGAATCCAGGACATCCCTATTACCAGTAAAGTTTTGTTGTTTTTTTTTTTTTAATCACAGAATCACAGAATCATTAGGGTTGGAAAGGACCTTTGGAGATCATCTAGTCCAACCCACCTGCCAAGGCAAGGCCACCTACAGCAGGTTGCACAGGAACGCGTCCAAGTGGGTTTTGAATGTCTCCAGAGAGGGAGATGCCACAGCCTCCCTGGGCAGCCTACTCCGGCAGTCTGCCACCCTCAATGTAAAGAAGTTCTTCCTCATGTTGAGGTGAAACTTCTTGTGTTTTAGTTTATGCCCATTGCTCCTCATCCTGTTGCCAGGCACTACTGAAGAGAGTCTGGCACCATCCTCCTGGCACTCGTCTTTGAGATACTTACATGTATTAATGAGATCCCCCCTCAGTCTGCTCTTCTCTACACTAAACAGGCCCAGCTCCTCCAATCTCTCCTCGAAAGAAAGACGCTGCAAAGCCTTGATCATCCCTGTGGCCCTCCACTGGACCCTTTCCAGTAGCTCCTTGTCTGTCTTGTACTGAGGAACCCAGAACTGGACACAGTACTCCAGATGTGGCTTCACCAGGGTCATAGAATCATATAACGGTTTGGGTTGGAAAGGACCTTAAGATCATCTACTTCCAACCCCCCTGCCATGGGCAGGGATGCCTCACACTAGACCATGTCACTCAAGGCTCTGTCCAACCTGGCTTTGAGCAATGGCAGGGATGAAGCATTTACCACTTCTTTGGACTACCTGTTCCAGCGCCTTACCACCCTCACAGTAAAGAACTTCTTCCTTAGATCTAACCTGAATTTCCCCTGTTTAAGTTTAAATGCATTACCCCTTGTCCTACTGCTACAGTCCCTGATGAAGAGTCCTTCTCTGGTATCCTTGTAGTCCCCCTTCAGACACTGGAAGGTTGCTATGCGGTCCCCATGCAGCCTTCTCTTCTCCAGGCTCAACATACCCATACTACTACTACCACTAATAATGATAAGGGACACTCCTTTGACTAGTTTGGGTCAGGGGTCCTGTCTCTGCTTCCTCCCAACTTCCGTGCCCCTCCTCACTGGCAGAGCATGAGAGACTGAAAAGTCCTTGATCAGGGTAAGAGTTACTTAGCAGCAACTAAAACACTGGTGTGTTATCAGCATCGTTCTCAGACTAAAGCTGAAAACACACCACTGCACCAGCTACTAAGAAGGAGAAAAATAACTGTTATGACTGAACCCAGGACAGGTGGATTGAGAACTGGCTGAATGGCAGAGTTCAGAGGGCTGTGATCAGTGGAGTAGAATCCAGTTGGACGCCTGTACTCAGTGGTGTTCCCCAGAGGCTGATACTGGGTCCAGTCTCGTTCAACTTGTTTATCAATGACGTGGACGAAGGGCTAGAGTGTACCCTCAGCGAGTTTGCCAATGATACAAAGCTGGGGGGAGTGGCTGATACACCAGAAGGCTGTGCTGCCATTCAGCAGGACCTCGACAGGCTGGAGATTTGGACTGAGGTTCTCAATGACTTCTTTGCCTCAGTCTTCACCAGCAAGTGCCGTAGCCCTGCTGCTCAAGTCTTGGAAGGAAGATGCAAGGACTGTGAGAATGAAGACCTTAGGCTCGCTGCAGGAGAGGATCAGGAGTGAGATCATCTTAGGAACTTGAACATGTGCAAGTCCATGGGACCTGATGAAATCCATCCACGGGTCCTGAAGGAGCTGGCAAATGAAGTTGCTAAGCCACTGTCTATCATATTTGAAAAATCATGGCAGACGTGAAGTTCCCGATGACTGGAAAAAGGGAAATATAACCCCCATTTTCAAGAAGGGGAAAATGGAAGACCCAGGGAACTACAGACCAGTCAGTCTCTCCTCTGTGCCTTGCAGGATCATGGAGCAGATTCTCCTGGAAACCATGCTAGTGCACATGAAAAACAATGAGATGGTTGGTGACAGCCAATATGGCTTCACCAAAGCCAAATCATGCTTGACCAATTTGGTGGCCTCCTATGATCAGGCTGCAGAACTGATGTTTAGGGGCAAGGCAGCTGACGTTGTCTACCTGGACTTGTGCAAAGCGTTTGACACTGTCGCACACAACATCCTTGTCTCTAAACTGGAGAGACACAAATATGATGGATGGATCACTTGGTGGATAAAGAATTGGCTGGATGGCCACGCGCAGAGAGTTGCAGTCAATGGCTCAATGTCCAAGTGGAGACTGGTAATGAGGGGTGTCCCTCAGGGGTCGGTGTTGAGACCAATCCTGTTCAACATCCATGTTACTGTCCAGTGACATCAACAGTGGGATTGAGTGCACCCTCAGCAAGTTTGCCGACGACACTAAGCTGTGTGGTTTGGTTGATATGCTGGAGGGAAGGGATGGGATACAGAGACACCTGGACACGCTTGAGAGGTGGGCCGATGCCAACCTCATGAAGTTCAACAAAGCAAAGTGCAAGCTCCTACACCTGGGTCGGGTCAATCCCAGGCACAGCTAAAGGTTGGGCAGAGAAGAGATTCAGAGCAGCCCTGCAGAGAAGGACTTGGGGATGTTAGTCAATGAGAAACTGAACATGAGCCAGCTTCAGTATGGGCATGCAGCCAAGAAACTATCTCTGTGCTGGGCTGCATCAAAAGGAGCGTGACCAGGTCGAAGGAGGTGATGCTGCCCCTCTGCTCTGCTCTCATGAGACCCCACTTGGAGTATTGGGTACAGTTCTGGTGTCCTCAACATAAAAAGGACATGGAGCTGCTGAAGCAAGGCCAGAGGAGGGCCACGAGGATGATAAGAGGGCTGGAGCACCTCCCGTATGAAGACAGGCTAAGAAAATTGAGGCTGTTCAGCCTGGAGAAGAGAAGGCTGCATGGAGACTTCACAGTAAGGAAGACTGATGGGGCTCTGGTGGAGTGATGTCATGACATACAGATCTATTGAAATCTGTCAAGAGTCAGCCACCATGCAGATAAGCATGACCTAGTTGATATAATATACTCCTTTTGAAAAAAGCATTTTGATAGAATCCCTCATCGAAAACTCTTAAATTAGCTAAGCTCTCACACAATATGGGGGAAAGACCTCCTGTGAATAAGTAACAAAACAGAAGACAGAAATCTAAGGGTAAAATAAAAATGACAGCTTTATCAGCAAGCACCTCAAGGATCTGTTCTGCAGTCAAAAAAAAAAAAAAAAAAAAATCAAATAAATAGGAAAGAATATGGTAGAGAATGACAACACAAAACTACCAAGGAGCAAAGAAGAAGATAATTCAGATATTTAAATATTTAAAACTATAGATAATTATTTGGAGTTGTTTACATTTCTTTTACAACATGAAATACTCTTTTAACTACCTTTTGTTAGCAAGTAGAATTAAATGTTAAATCAAGATCACATGGTTTATTCGGGCTCTGGAAACATTTATACATCTCCAAAACAAATTCTTGTAGGGCTTGGTCTATGATGATAATTGTGAGAGCTAGTTTATTTTTATAGACTGTTGCTAAAGCACTGGTGGACTAAAAATAAGTTCTGTCACACAATGATACTGTATTCTCAATCTATAACAAACAAATACTTTCTAGAGATCGTCCAAATCAGGAGAGTGAAAATGAACTGTTATTTTTGAGAAATAATAAATAAGAACTTGGTAAAGATAAGATTCAGAAATATCTAGAGCTGCTAAGACACTGGGCGGAGGAGAAGTAAGGCATGAATGTTTTAACAGTCTTTGTTTTGAATGATATATAGCATATATGTCATGTTCACTACTTAAAAAAAGTTATACTAGTAGTGTAATTTTCTAGATTGGCTGTAGGTTTTCTGTAGTAATGCTCTGAGAGACTGTGTGCTCTTCGTGGATTTTGCCCCTCTAACTTTCAACTTGAGGGCTTTTCTGAATAAATCGATTTCACTTGCTCTGCTCTTCTGAAGCTCAGTGCCCATGTGTCAAGTGATGCTAACTTAGCTGCTCTTGAGAGACAAACACAACCCTACAACGATCTCTAGCGAATGGTCTCTATTTATGTCTTAAAATTTCACTCTCACTTGAGATTTAACATTACAGAAGTAAAGCCTTGTGAACTCTTCTTCAGTGTGGCCAGTTTTACTATTTAAATTTTGATAATGGCTTCTCTAGAATTTTTCATTCTTCAGTTTTACTTTACTTATTTTGCAATTTTGCAGTATTTCTGAGAAAACTACTGTTAAGTCACTGGACCTAAACTTTTCATTTGAAAGCTCCTAGGATCTGTTATCTCCACCTTCCTGTGTTCTTAGTCAAAGCAAACAAATCCTCAAAGCTCAATTTCCAGTTGACTACTGTTTGTATGAATGCAATTAAAGCTTTTTTTATTTCTTTTTTTCTTCCCAAAATTCATTACGGAAATTAATTTCAAACCTTCAGGGAGTGTTCCAGGCTCTATCAGCTGGAACACTATTGATTCTACAGAGTAAAATCTGAAAAGGAGAGAAAAATGAAAAATACCTAATTGGCAGAATAAAATGCTGCTATATCATCTCCATTACACACACGTCTGACAACTCCAGGACCCCAATGACATTTTCCTACTCCCTGCTATCTGGTTGCTTTAACATGAAGATTCTCTTGGGCGCTCCTTCCCGCTGCCTGCACAGCCAAGGGCAGCTCACTTTGCTCTGATGGTCAAAGCGTAAACTCATTAAGAGATGCTAATCAGAGCGCACAACTCTCCAACTGGTACCAACATGTAACACCATTTACAAGTCATCCACCAAAATGGTGAATGTATTCAATTAAGAAAGAAAACAAGGTCTGTACAATTGTGCTCTCCCTCTCATACACGTATCTAATTCTACCAGTGCCAGTAGCCTTAGCTATTTCATTGCTTTTTTACTAATTTTTTGCTGCAGTTCAGATTACATAGTGCCAAACAAAGCATGGTGAGCAGAAAATACAAACCACGGTTCTCTTGATATCATTTAGATCACCTGGACAGAACATAAAACGCCATCAGTGCAAAACCCAGTCTTCTCAGTGAATCAAAATCCACACTCAAGATTGGCTTCCAGAAAGGAAGAACAAGCAATCTGAAGACTGCACCAAATCCTCACATTATTTGGAAGTGGGAGCAAGGTAAGACTTTTCCTTTGTTTCTAAATGTCTTGCTACAGTAATGGCATGGGAAAAACAAACAAACAAGCAAAAAATAATCAAAACCAAAAAACCCCAAAAAACCCAGACATGTGAATTCTATGGCAACAGACCACTGAAAAATACAAATATATTTTATATACTATTTTACATTCATCCTCAACTATAAGTGATGATCAAAGCAAAATACCAGTTAAGGAAGAATTAGATTTATGGAACACTCGTAAGTCTATTAGTCACCTGAATGATCCCAATAGCCCATAGCTTTTAAAATATGGCTTTACTAGCACAGAAAGACATGGTCTATGTAATATGCACCATAATGGACTACGGATACCCTGTAGATTTGCTAAGTCTTTACAGATCAAATGAGATAGGTCAGTTTCTCAGCTGTTCCTAACCATATTACCCGCTGCACAAACTATCTGTGGCCATTTCACATCCATGGTCCACTAAACCCTTCAGCTATTGCTTTTCTTCCTCCTCCTTTGAAAAGAAACAGAACTGAAATACTCTGGGTGCTAACACTGAGTATATTAGAAACATATCTTCAGCTGAAGCTGCAACAAAGATGAATGAAGGGAAACTATTCACTACAAGGCTAGGAGAAAAATCATTATTTAAAACAGTTACTGTGTACAACAGGCTGTTTATCGAGAGAAAGAGATGAGACAGATTTATACTTTATACTCACTTTATACTGAGCCCTATAACATGTGATGAGCATCACCTGTAGGCTAAAAGGCATAATCCATAAGATAGGCCAGATATTCTGAAACAAAGAACATTCTGTGCCTTGCAGTCACTAGTTCCAGGCAGAATACACCATACTAGGAAATTCAGAAACACAAGTAAGCCCTCGAATGTATTTTGCCACTATAAAAAAGCTCAGTTCCTTCAAATTAAGCAGCTTTTCAGAATTAAAGTTCTTATAAATCCCATATGGAAGACCATTTTTATTAGAAGATCTTAAGAGCAAGACCTTATTTTGGCAGCAGGAGTGAAGACTAAGGGCAGAGGCAAGCCTTGGAAAAACTGCCTCAGCTAAGACTGCCTAGTGCTTCCTACTGTAACACCACCTCTTCAGTTCTTACAACTTTCGCAAGCCATAATTGTTCAGACTAAAATTTTCCACACTGGACTTTTGCCAATTTTGAGAGACATTTTTCGAGTTTTTTTAGCCTCTTCCAAGAAAGAGGCTAGGGAAAAACATACTGCTCTTTACAGATTAATGAATTCCACTGACCTTTCCAACAGCTTGAGACCACTAACACTTCAGAAGGGGTGGGTTACTGAGTACCTATCTTTGCCAACCCTGAACCCTTTGCCAACCCTTGCCTCCTTAATTTGGCCAAGATCAAGCTTTGGTACATACTGCTAATTTATGTATGCAGAAGAAATTTAGATTTTAGCAACTCATTGATCACCCTATCCAAGCACTATGCAGGAGACAGGGAAGCCGTGCATGGGGGACATAAATGACTAGAGGCAGACTGAAAGATGCGCAAATGAAGAGCCAACATGAAAACAGAATTGGTAACTGCTACCTGAGCACAGGAGGAGGGAAAAAGGGTAGTAAAGGTTGGCTGGTGAAGAAGGGGTGGGAAAGCAACAGCAGGAGTTTTACCCTGGAGAAAATGCAGGGGGGGCAACAAGCGAAGTCTGCACATTCCCCCCAAGAACTGGAATGAAACCCAAAATTGCTGTCTAGCAGACAAATGGTGAGACTCACTATCTGCAGAACTGTAAGTAACACATCCTATTTCCCTGTGGACCACAGAGAAGATAACTACATACTATCCTGCTAAAATAACACCTTTAATTCAAACTACAGAGGTCTGCTGCATTGGAAGTTATCCATCCTGATAAAGAACAACATCTGTTTTTTTCCAACATATTTTTAAAAAAAAAACCCTAAGAATTTACAAATATTAAAAAAAGTTAAAGAAAAATCAAAGACTGCAAAACCAAGTGCTGAAAGTCTTTGCAATTTTAATTAGGCTTTTCTCTGCATGCATTTTACAAGGAGTTTTTGAAGACACGATCACATAAAAAACTAAATGGAAAAATGTCATTGTTCGAATGTAACTGTCCATGTCTTGAAACTAACTTGATACTGTTTGTGGTCATCCTCTTTTAATGTCTTCGCCTATACCTATGAAGTTCCACCAGAGCAGGCATCCCACAAAGTTGGCATGATCTAGAGGCAGTTGGGGGAACACCATGAAGCTAGCATTACAGATCACACTGTCATCACTCTTGCACCTTTTCTAAACAAAGACTTTTATCCCTTAAAGTTCTATCATGACTCAAGTGTATCTCATAGCCTTCTGACATCTCTCCACTGTCTTACTCCTTCACAGAAGTAAACCAACCTCGCTCTCAGTGCAATCAGAGAAGAACAAGTCTGCAATATCTAGGAGGCAAAACCACATATGACTAATATTCAGCCAGTCCTTACCTCATTTGGTGGAACAACAGCAAATGGTTGGATGACAGCTGCCAGTGGAACACGAGCCTGTTTGGCCAAATCTGAAGACGATGGGAAGCAGTAGGTAGTACATCGGATGTAACGAGGGCTGGCATGGCCTAGAACACCCAACATAGCATGCAGAATGAAAGGCTGTTAAAAGGAACCTGCCTGCCCCAAACACAAACCAGAAAAATCAAAACCAAAACATAAAGAAACAAGTACATATGCTAAGTGCACCTTTTTTTTTCTCCCATGCAAGTGTCTGCCCATCTCTCTGCTTTATGCATATGTCAGTCCATTGCCCCACCCTGTGGGTAAATCTTTTCTTGCTGTTCAAGTTTAAAGCAGACATTTAAACATATCAAGAAAAAAATCCACAATTATTTGCAATAAGAATCTCAACAGAGATTAGTTTGAAACATATCATATCTAAGATCTTAAAAGAAAATAATACGGGTGAAAACCCCAGTGGAAATGTCAGCACTGTATATAAACAAATGCTGCAGACTGATACCTACTGTTAAGACTGCTCTAACGAGCTAGCTCTGACTCAGCAAATAGCATATCTGTGTTAATATCACTATGCTAATTTATCTTGCAAAATACAGTATGCTAAAATCACCTCACCACTTCTGTAGCACACTTAGCTCAGTTTCCCCAGTGAGAAACTGCGCTAGGCACAGAAAGGCAACAGTTCAGAAATCGGCTTCCTTATGCTTCTTTTTTAACCCTCAAGCTGTAGCTCTGCTCAGTTTCTTGAAAGGAATTTCTTTGTTCATCAAAACTGCATTACCCCATTCCCAAATGATGCCAATAATATCTTGATGTGTTTGCACATTTATACAGTTTATCCCAACAGTGATAAACTAATGTTGGACTAAATGATACCATCAGTTTCATCTGTATTAAAATATCAAGTCTGCCGTCAAGAGCAGCACATGGAATATTGCACTTCCAGGCTCCAGGCAGAGGCAAAGGCAGATACATTGGCCAAAGGAAAAAATTAAGTCAACTACACAGCTTGTATGCTGCCCTTATTGCTTGAACAGAATTTTCCAAAATTTGCATCTTAAAACATAACAGTGCTAGCCTCATTGCCTATTCTAGTGTCCATCTTTTTAAATTTCAGAAGACTCCAGAAAGGATTGTCAACTTGAAGTTTAAAACCTTGAAAAATTTTAACTTAAAAAGAAAATTTGTCTCAGCTATTCATATTGTCTTCATATTACTTTAAAGGTCAGGAAGGATAGAGCAGTTGTTAACCCAAGGCATAAGAAACCCAACTCCCCCATCCCTGCTCTCTTCCCCATCCCTGCTCTCTTCCTCTACCTCTTTTTCTTTTTCTTTAAAGGGAGTTTCCCATTTCATGTCCAATTTAGAGTAAGTAGCATCATTTTCAGAGGACAAATTCGAGAATTTAGGTGGGTTTGCGTTTTGGTTTTTTTTCTTTAAAATTAATTTGATTTCGCCAAGAAAGACTCCCAAATGAGTAACAAGAACAGTTACCTTGGTCTTGGATTACGCAGTCTGTGGTGACAAGAGGAGGAACCTGTCCTCTTGTGTTTGTAGCATAGATCTGCCCTCCTCTAGAAGCCTTATCATTTTCAATTACTTGAATCTGATGAATAAGAAGGACAGTGTGAGTGGACAGTGCTCTAAACCTAACACAATTCAGGCTTCTGGGACACTTAACTAGAAAACTATACACACAGCTGAGCAGTATAACTTACAACTGCAGTTGCCTGTTGGAACTCAGGGGTAAAACTATACATTGGGATGGATAAGACATACACAGTTAACAGACGAGTTGTTTAGAGTAAGCATACTGAATGCTAGGAGGACAGACCTTTTCAAGAGAGGCTAGCCAACAAATTGAGGACAGTGATAGCGCAAATAAGTCCTTCTTACTGATTCTGGCCTTCTATTTTCCCAGATCAAACTGAAATGCAAAGTTGCTTCACCTTACTCAGATGCCATATATACCAGGTTATCTTTTATACGACCATAGTTGTGCCAGCTGCTGCTCGCCATAAATGTACAGATAACTGACCAGATTGCAATGGGGGAGGGCCTAGCCCTCATTCCTCCTGAGCAGGCTCCATGCACAGGGTGGTTAAGAAATAAACAGTAATCTATATAGTAGATCACCTTCCTAGCTGAGCTGTATTTCAGGACTGCCATTTAGAAAGCAGCAATTTAAACTCCTGAGAAAAGCCTTGCTGGCCATCACGTAGTATTTCAACACTGGAGCTCAGGGGTTTCATTCTCTAGGTCAGACTACCTTGCTGTGAGCTTCCTCTTACAAAGAAAGTAAAGGAGAGCAATCACAGAAATTTTTATTAAAATGAGGCAGCTCTGATCATGTACACATTTACTCTGGTTGAAGCCTAGTTTATAGCAATTTACAATGCCATGTCATGAAATGCTCATGAAGCTCAGGCTTTACTTCTGAACAAATTCCTTTCCCGTACGCTTCCTCCCCTGTCCTTTCTGCACAGTCCCTTACCCCTGTTTAAGTCTGATACTTTTCACGACATAACTGAAGTTACATAAGGCTGCATTTTGTTCCACACCATAAACTGGATCACTGAGATGATACCGCTATTCCTCCTCTTCCCTCAAAGAAGCTGTCTTTTCAGCAATCTGGTTTAGAGTATAGCTGAACAGCTGTAAGAGGCAAGAGGAATGAGGCAATTTCTGAAACTGACTTTGCCACTGCTGCTGGTATCCCATGGAATTGTATCTTTACACTGCACATGAATTTCTAATAATAGGAAATTCAGAAGCCTCTGTTGGAAAGCAAACAGAGAAGAAAAACAAAATTAGTTGCATAGAGTCTATTGATCATTGTCCAAGAGGTATTTCCTAACACACTGGAAATAATCAGAGGTCTGTAATTTATTTTTTTTCCCCCAAGAAAGTTTTTGTATTGTGATTTAAATATACAATACATTCCTTAGAGAGCTTGTTATATCTTCTGTTTGATTACTTTTCCCTGCCTTGTATACTTATTGCTAATTCTTGCATTAGAAGGAAAAAGGTTTTGAACTAAAAAGGTCCACTGGCTGAAGAAAGCAAACCATTTTCGGACTTAGCTCTGCAGAGGATCAATGTACCATGGTATTCTGCAGTTAACTGACCTAAATATATCATTGTTCTTGGAAATCATTGTTGACAAAGCCCAGATGCTAGTTTTCATAGATGTTGTCAGAGCATGTATCAACCTCTAACATATGTAAAAAAAATATAAATCAACAATGGCTACAGATAAGAAGTAAATTTATCTGGCGACACTACTGTAATTACATAATGTAAATATAACAAGAGAAATATACACGGCTATATTAATTACTCACTCTGAATCAGCTTTTTGCCCTTTACAGACCTTGACCCAGATCATGTTTCTTTTAAACATGTCATTTTGATCCTCTCTGTACTGCTTAAATAAACTTTTTAACCTATTTTAACATTGCTGTCACAGTCAAGGCTGTTTATTCTACATGCATAATTGAAACAAGACATCAGCCCATGCTTTCATGCCAGACCTCCTTCTCCACCCTGCCTTTTTTTTTTTAAATTAGACAAGACTATATTACCCTTCTTATGCAAAAAATACCATACTGAAATAGCTAGGAATGACTGACCTATTAAGGACATTTGTTAATTACACAGACACCCACTTTAGTTTTTTTACACAATGGCTTTCAGTCACATTTAACTTGAAATTACTTTTAATGAAGCCGATTGCAGTCATTATATTAATCTCTAAGTGATTATCAACAAGCATTTTCTCACATTTTGGGGATTTACATCAAAGCCATCACTGGATAAAACAAAAAATCTTTTCTAGAAGGACAAAAGAATATCCCAATTTAAGGAAGCAGAGCTGATCCCTATAGACAGTGTCAGGGCCTTTACACAAATGCTTTTTCCTCTTCTCTTTGGAACTTAAATTCTTTCTGGTACAGCAATGCTGCCTCAACAGAGAAGTGGAAGATTCCTTCACCCAGACTAGCTTACAGTGTGGTGGTTAATACATTTCTCTAAGCAGAAAGTTCTAGGTCAAAGCTGCAGGACACAGCCTGCGTCAAGAATCCCAACTCTCTGAGGACCTTTTTGACCAGTCCAGGTGATTGGCAGAACCAGTGTGTGTGCATCAAAATGTGTTTTCCCCATAAGTCCAGTGCTTTTTCTCCCTCTATTTCAATCAGCTGTTCAGTGAAGTTTAGACAACTTTATTTAAGATAGACAGACACAACCATAACCTACTTTTCTCTAGCTCCATTCTACAAAGAGACACTGTCTCACCAGTACATTTTCAGGTCTGCTTCAACAGCTGAGCCTTTTCAATCTGTATGAAGCTTAAGCATTAAGTATATTTGAAGCTACTGAAATCTTTACAAGGCTGCAGCAGCTGCAAGGATGCTAAGGCAAATGACTCTAGTTGCCTGGAAAACTCCTGAAATCAAAGAGTGAAATGCCTTTTGAGCACAGGACTTATCATTTCCAGTTTGAGTTTGTATACCTGTATTCTGCACAAATCCTGCTTTACGTATCTATCTGTTACAAGTTTAAGGCTTCAAACTTTCCAGAGTGAAAGGGAAAGGTGATTAGCTGCAGTGAATGCAAGTAATCCTTCAGTACTGCTCATCTTAGTATGGATTCATACTAAGAATCCATTTGACAATTCCTATTACAGTATCTGGAATCATGGGTACGTCCTATGTTAAAGTTATAAAGGCTCTTCAGAACTAAAACTAACATGCACTAATTTATCCAAAACTGACAGCAGAGAGTACAAAATTGCATATCATTAAGAACTTGCAAAAATTGGAACAGATCTTGTGAACCAAGCCATATAAGTGCAATTTTATGTTAAAACAAAACAAAACAAAAACCTCACCAACTAAAATGAATACAATATTAGCATGGTCATTCCTCTATCTTAAATGCAGCAGAAATCCACTTTCATAAAAACAACAGTGCCACACTACTTACTGGGCTTGGAATAGAGTCAGGATCAAGCTTCTTCTGCTGTGGGCCTGAGAGCTGTGCTGGACCCCCAGGAAAAGCACCAGGATAAGACAGTTGAGACCCTGCCATCTGAGGACCATAGTTTGCTGCAGAGTTACGAATGACAATTTATTTAAAGTATTTAAGTTGCATTGTCAATTTTTAACAGCAAATTTTGCTATACAATTCATTCTTACTCAGCTAAATGCAGCTTCTCCTTCCCTTCTGTTTTTAGCAAGCAAAAGAAAAGCATCAGTTTAGCTCATACACACAGTCTGTGATTTAAAGGCAAGCATAAGACTTTGGCTTCAAAGTTTGCAGGTAGATGTCAAGTAAGACAGTTAGTAGAGATTACCACAGCTACTCAAAGCAGACCATTACATTAGTGAGAATCTCTCCCCTAACATCAGTCAATGCAAACTGGTCTAGTTAGCTGGCTTTTTAGTTGTCAAAATAACTGTTTTCTGCATCTATGTTAGGTGAATCTGCATCTATGTTAGGTATTCAGTTACGATTCTTAATTCCTGTAAGGCATTTTTCAAAGCTGCTTATGACAGACAATACTGTAAGACAGAGAGCAACCTGTACCTTTACAAAGTATAAGAAAAGCACCTTTGTGTAATATGTTGTGCCTTTACCCATCACTAACCAAATAATTCTGTTCCTGATCCAAAATTCATCTCCTTTTTCTTGTTTCAGTCTGAAACAGGGTGCTAAACTTTTGAGGGAAAAGCATGGCCTGCCTTGAATGTACTGACAATGCAAATCTTTTCATACTACAATAAGGTTACTAAATTTTCATTTTTCCAATTCAGCAGAACATCAACTATGAATGGTCACAATTCCACTAGTGATTCTCCATCTGTGTTTTGTTTTCAATTACATAAGCATCCTTCCTTACATTGCTGAGGATGATATCCAGGCCCTGGAGGCTGTGCTGAAAGCTGCTGCAAGTTAGGATTTGGGGAGACAGGACCAGGGATTCCATCTTGTCTGGCCATAGGAGGCAACGATAGTTGAGCACAAAGGCCATTAAGATTATTTGCTGGCGGAGGAACCTGTGATCCAGGTGGTAAAGCGACTTGCTGCTGGGTTGGTGGAGGTGATAGTTGTGGACCCTGAAAAGATGCTGGATGCCCAGAAGACATGCGAGGGCTCGGAGTAGTGCCGGGACCTGAACAAGAAACTATGTCAGCTGAGTTAGAACCAAAAACCTACTACTAACTCCATGTGGAAGGTGTTCTGGTTTTTCTTAATACATTTAAAACATCTAAGCAATATTGTATCCCACACTGACAATCATGCACTATGGGGATTCTGAATCCATGTTCACATAACAAATCTGACCTTGTAGTTTAACTGTGAACTGATTCAGACATTTCAATTTTATTTCTTTTGGCTCTATTTTCAATAAAACCCTGAAGCTGGGGTGTATGGATAAAGAGAAAGAAAGCCAGCCTTTGGCAATTCTTGATTAGAATACACATAAATCACAATTTGCTTTTGAAATAGTATTTTATTTCATAATTCAAAACAACATTCTTTTTGCTTAATAAAATAATAAATTTCTCTTATGTGGCATGTTTTTGTTAGTCTGCCATTTGCATTTCACCATGACGTGTTTAATGGAAGATAAATCCACTCATTTTATCTGGTTTACAACCATCTGTGGTTTTGATGCTAAAAATGAAACGTGGGAATTATTTTGCGCACATTGGTGAGGAATAGTTTGTTGTTTATAAGATCCAGATTCTAATTAGAATTGAGGACCCTGAAAATGGGGGGGGGGGGTGTTTTGAGACTTACAATCTGTAAATACTTATTGCTTTATAAAACCTACATTTTTTAGTTACATTTGCCCCTTTAAACATGCAGAAACATAATTTTCAAGAAAGCTAAAACAATAACCAAAATTAGGCTTGGAGCAAAACGACCAATGTATTAATACACAAATACTCATATGCATCTTCTTACAGCTAAGGAAAAATCAGAAGAACAAAACCCAGCACAAAGTTGTAAAGAATCTATGCCTTCAGTGGTCTCAGGGGTATCTCAGCCTTCCAGCACATAACATGATGAGCAAGAACATTATATTTTACGTAGTTATTGCTGAAGGCAATATAATGAAGGGAAGAAGAAGAAAAAAAAAAAAGTATTTTGCTCTAAATAATATGAATTGCTGTATGCGAAGTGCTCTAGAGGTGGTGGACCACACTTCATCCTGTATAAAGAAGTCTGAGTTAATTGTACACTTGCAGTTCAATACATCCAGGTGAATTAGATTCTAAAATAATCTTTCTAAGGTGAAGAAGGTCTCAGTTTTCACAAGCAACTGTACAAACAGAAGGCCAGACCCACGGTAGTTATACAGGTTTCGTTTTAGTCAAGTCAGCAACTCATAAAGCCAGGGTAGGGACAGTGAATACGGTATCAGTGCAGCCTACACTGAGAAGTTCACCATTACACGTATCCTATAAAGATACTGACCACCATAATTTTCACTCCTTTTAAATAAAATGGCAAATTTCATCAGGAAATACTCAGGAAAAGCAGATATAACCAAACAGAGCGTTAGTGGTGGAAAGTGATTTACATGAAAGAATCACATGATCACATCTTTACCTCATGGCTTAGGTTTGAGATGTTTTAACCTCAAAATAAATGCAAATAAATTTAGATTAAGAACTAAACTATACATTTGGACAAAAAAAGAGTAAGATGATAGGAAAAAGTCAATCAAATCACATAAAACTGATTACCGTAGCTATTTATCTGCATGCTGTTGAGCTGGTTAGCAAGTTGTGTTGTAGATGAAGTGGACGTAGTATTTGGGTAGGCTGGTTGTGACTGATGACTGTAGGGAGGATAGGAAGGTCTTGTGTTGCGTGGAGGTGGAGGGCCTTGAAACCTAAGAGGAAAAATTACTGCAGTTATGCAAAAGATTAAATCAACCAATCACAGGGTGGTGCCGAAACAACTAATTAGGACAGCCAAACCCTTAAGAGAGTTTGCTCACATACTGCTCAGAAAATGTATACTTGTACTAAAATAGTCATGAAGCACACAGAAATTTTACACTTGTTTAAAAAAAATGAAACCAAAATAGTACATGTTTATTTGCATACTTGTTAGAAACAAAGAAGAGCAAGCATGCTATGGCAAAGAGACAGCAGTAATTAACTACATGAAAGCTTGAAGATTAAGAAACACAAGCTTCCGAACATATCGCATTACTCCATCCCTTTTCCATGCTTATAAAAGAAGATTCCTACCAGGGAGGGTTAAGAAGATTAGGAGGAAAATCTGTGAAGAGAAGAAAATGAAGTGAGAAACTGTTAAGGAGTTCCCTGTAGCAGAGGAAAAAAGATGCGAGTAGGGAAAAACTGCTTCGCGATTACCAGATATGGAAAAACATGAATGCAAGAAAAAACTGAAGAAAAGAAAGTAGTAACTCACATGTGGCATATAAAAATATTTTCTACCAGACTATATTGCTCTGGAAAAATAAGAACTCAGGCTATCTCCCAGAAAAGATCCACACTGATTTTCCTAGGAGTACTTCTAAAACTGAGGAGGGGCCTACCTATTTCAAGAGAATTAGAATTCACTTGAAATTTTGATGTGGAAATTTCCTCACCTAAAATAGCACCTCTCAGCAATTTGAGAATAAAACAAGATTAGGTGAAAAACAGTACTGTGCATCTGTCAGGGCACTGACTGAAAGCTAGGAAAAAGAATCAGTATTTTGCTGGATTGGTCATGTCATCCTGACTCTGGTTGCCTTGTCTTTTCACCTTCAGGACAACAACCACTTTTCCCCATGCATTAGTACATTGTCTTCTGCAACTAATCATCAGTCTCCTTGGGTCCATCTTTACACGGTGAAAAGACAGAGCCAACAAACATGATTCCCTATTTTTATAACTAATACACGGTTTTTTTGAACAGTAATAACTATACAATTAAAAAGCACAGAAGCAGATTAAGACTTCAACCAACTAAAACAAGAATGTTGTTAACGGGTCAAGTTCACTAAAACTAAAATAGCTGAAGGTACATAAACTAATTTCACCACTCCTGGGAGGTGTGCAAAATAATTAACATTTTATAGAATTAAATACAAGAACTAAGCATATTTACCCACTCATAACTACCTGCAATAACAACCACTGTGATATAATCTATCCCCTCATACAATCATTTTTCCAAGATTTCTTTCTACAGCTTCCACCTGTCCCTATTTTCCCCCTTCCCCACTCCTATCTCCTTCACTTATTCCTGTGAGCTCTGGAGGCAGGATAACAGCACTTCAGATTGGCTATGAAGAGTGTATCTCAGACCTAAGCAAAAGAGTACCAGTCATCCACATGAGAGATTATAACAAAGCTGCATTATAAAATGTCTTTAAAGTACTCTGTGCAGCCTTGGCTGTGATCCCACAACAATGAAACAAAGACATCCTAACAAGCCAGGGGCTGCAGGGGGGACTACAGATATAGAGACATGTGCCAGCATCTAGCCAAAATTCTCTGGCAACTATTGGTATCTCACAACAAAGGAGAATTAAGACATCAAATGAAGAAAACAATAATGCAATGTCTGTATCAAACATTATCTATAAAGCATTTATAACACCTTACTGCTGCTTTGAAGCAATGAGTCTAAGATCAAGAAGGAAGAATAGTTAAAAATAAAACAAACAATGATAAAGAGATGACTTTCTGTCGGATGAAATTTAATGAGATTACAGATCACACTGTATGATCTGGCAGTTTAACACAGGGAACCAAACTAGAAGATCCAGTTTAGAATTGGAGGAAGTCAGAACTGCTGAAGATTAAAGGGATGCCATACTTAAATGTCAGTGAAGCAGCCAAAGACAGGTAACAGTAGTCAAATAGCTTAGATCTCATGTACTTGAAAGTCACCTATGTGGCTGTTGCCCTGGTGTACTGGGCCCATTTTGGAAGTTGGTCTGGCCGAATTGATGTGTACCAGGTGGTGGAGGCCCAAGAGAAGCTGAGGATCCAAAAGGCACAGTTGATTTTGGCACACCTGCAAAAGAAGATGTACTTTTACATATGAACCCTGTAAGAAAGCACAAGGTAGCTAAGAAATACAAGTGTATGGCCCTGCTCTAACAATAAGAATACCAGCTCTAGGTGGCACTGATTGAGCAGGGGGCTTGTAACAGATGACCTCCAGAGGTGCCTTCCAACCTCAGTGATTCTGTGTTAACAAAAGATCGATTTCTGGCCAGCTAGAGAAGCAGATATGAAAAAGAACAGATAGTAAAAAGGAAGCAAATAGTAGGTGGTAACTTTTCAGCAAAAGAACCCAAGAGGAACAGTAAGAAAGAAGCAAGAATGAACAAACAGACCCTGTGATTCAATTCGGGGTACAGGTAATTCCCTGTCACTCAGTTATCTTTACAAGTAGAAGCAAGAGGTTCCTTTGATTTCAGAGACCATGGTCAGAAAGAAAACTTGGAACAATCTTTACAAGGTGACTATGAAGAGACTATTATTTATGTAAACAGCAGTGCTGAATAAACAGCTTTTCAACCTGCATTTTTTTAATTATTTTCCTTTAAATTAACATCAAAAATTGTTTGGTACCAAAACTGGTATTTTCCCCAAGTATTCTAATAAACCAATTACCAGAAGTAGTTCTATCTTTTTACTACATTCAGCATTGTATTAAAGCAGCACAACTCCTGCTATCTTTAATAAGAAGTTTTAAAGAAAGTGGATAAACCTCCTTTTTTCTGTTTTCATGATAACAAAAAATTGAGGACACCACAGAATATTTGAAAAACCTCAATATTCTTGGATAATTACTTTTGTCATTACATTACTCCACCATCTCAAATACTAAATTTAATGTAACTTATAACTTGAATGTTATTAAAATTTTAACAAATACATGTTTTCAGATGCCTTAGAGAATATTTCAGGCATCTCTACTATTTTAACTAATTTCCCCCAGTGACATCAGGCAAAACATTGAGATGGTCCCTCTTCCTGCCTCCCTATACTGGTTATGTATATTAGCAAAATTAGAAGGAAGAGGAAACCTTACTCTTTTAGATATTTTCCACAGCCCCAATTCACTAGTCTAGCATGCCTACATTGCTTTACTGAAATTAGACCAGTAAGTCTGACTGACAGCAACAAAGACTTAAAATCCATACTTTCAAATTATTATTTAAGCTTCCACCACCATATACTCATATATTGTAGCTCTTGAAAGATCTGAAAGCACAGATTGCAAGTTGAAATTAATGAAGAGGAAAGGAGAGAGAAGGACAGGCAACAAAACAAGACAACGTATCTGTTGGATGTCAATAACATTATCTGCAGCATTACTAGGCTGGTAGAAATAAAGCAAGTATTTCCTTTGCTTGTAATTTGCTTGCACCGAGCGTGCTCTTCCTCATAGAAAGTAACTGTCTCCTGAATGGTTAGAAAACAAATGGTCTCTACTTACCATGCATTATCCAAATACACCACCCTGTAAGCAAGCTTAAGCAGAACACCAGCGCACTCTCATACGCAAGTTTGTGCTCAAGAACTCAGTAGGACAAAGGTCTCTTGTGAAGAATACAACCCATTTCTGAGAGCTTGCTTGCCATTACACATATGAATTGAGAAACGTTTCTCTATTCCCAGAAATCACTTGTTTTGTATTTGTCTGTATTCTGTATTACTCATAATACAGGATTAAGTGTTGGTGTTTATTGCTTCCTGGACAGCGAAATTCACACATGAAGGTTGTGAATTTCACCATGTGTCTTACACCAACATCTGAGCATCAAAAACAACACAGATAAAGGTAGTGCAGGACCCTCTTGCAGCAGCAGCGTAAAACTGAGTATTCTGTGTTGATACAAGTAAGAAAAAGAGATGCAAAATGCCTTCATAGAAAAGCAGACTATGAAAACACACATAAGCCAAATTCGTACCTGGCTGAGGTGCTGAGCTGGACGAGTTAGGGTCCCCATAATGCCCATAATGAAGTGAAGAATTAGGTGGTCCAAAACCTGAAGAAAAGCCTCCTATTCCTGGCTGGGATTGGGAATATGGAGGAGCTGCAACATAACCCTGTTGACTCATGATAGCAATATTCTCATTCCAAGTACTGGGTCCTCTTTAAAAATCTGCAAAAGAGAAAGTGACACCCGCTACTACTCTTCAAGCGTTTTAAAAGGCTGTAAACTGTATTCACACACAAAAAAAGACAAAAGACACATGTGATGGGGGGGAAAAAAAGGGACCTGGAAGTCAGGGGAAACTAGTGGTTTTGCTTGCTTGGTTAGCTTCCTCAGCACTACCACATACTGCACTAAACAAATCACTGAATTTATCTGAATGGCATTCACCTCTCCCAGGCCCATGAAAGAAAAAACTGTAAGTAACAGCTGTGCAGGTGGAAAAAAAGTCAAAGGAAAGTCTCAAACTTTCCTCAAGTTTTCTTGGTTAACAAGGCAAATATAGGAAGAATAAAAAAAATGTTTAAACAGAGATGGTTCATGCTGCCAGCTGTACTTGCTTCCCTCCTCCAACCACATCAGAAAAGACGTGGCAGTGTGCACTTCAGTTGCTCCAAAAGACAGAAAGTCGGCACTAAATAATGTACAAAATTACAGAGACGCATATACATATTATATCCATACAACAGATGGATCCATATAACAGAAATTTTCACTTTGGGGCAGCTGTGATAGCCAACACCTTTAGCTGCGACAGCATCCAGGGGAAATTACTTCCTCCACTGCTTACTCACACACGCACAAAAAAAAAAAATCTTGCCACGTCAAGCTTCCCACAGACTGTATAAACACACAGAGGTTGTGCCAAAGAGACAGGAACTCCTACCACCAGCAAAAAAATTTAAGTTATTGAACACAGTTCCAGATTCTATTTAACACTAAATATATTTAATCCCTTCTCAAGATATGTATATATACCAACACACAATAAAAATAGTTTGGAGGCAGCAGCCAAAATATGAATAGAAACTGATCACCTAAGGTTTTAGCTATCAGGTTCTAACAAGAGACCTACAGATTCACTCTGGAAACTGGGTAAGAAAGATCAGAGGATCTGCTAAACCCAGATCTTTCCCTGGGTTTTTTTAATACAAGAGTCACTACACAGAAGGACATGAAAATCTTTTTCTTCCTCTCTCTGTAAGGTAAACAGCAGTAAACAGCAGTTTACCTTACACCCCACAGACTGAGAAACAACAGTAATGCAAACACTTCTCCACAATTTAATTTACCCCTGTTACAGAATCAGTCATCTTTTTGTTTCTGTCTCTATGCAATGCTCTACTGCACTGATACCTCTATGAAGATGCAAACTCCACTATACACATATATACCACACACACAATCAAAAATAGAGGATCACATTCTTGGCCAACAGGAGAACTATTAACTTCATATTTCTTAAGAGACACTGTGCCTGGTAACATACCATCAAGGAAGAGGTGCTGTCCCTCCCCAAGGCATGCTGCAATCTCAATTTGGCAAACAATCTTTGGGGTGTGTGCATCTATGTACACGCACATATATACACAAAGTGTAATACAGCTACACAAATGACATTTCGTCTATTTTTAGTAACACATTTTGGAATAAGCTATGAAGACACATGCTTAAATTTCCTCCAATTCAGTGCAAAACCTGCATTTTGCTAACATTCCCGCCCCCATTAACTAAGAATTTTCAGTCACTGGAACACCGCATCAGTTCTCACTACCTGGTCGGTCACACCACCCCGCTCCACGCACGACACCTGCCCGCCGAGCCGGCTTTCAGGGGCAGCGTCCCACACGCGCGGGCTCCCCGCCCCATTCAGGCAGCGTGCAGCTCCCCCACCCTCCTGCTGCTGCTGCTGCTGCTGCTGCTGCTGCACGGAGCCCTCCGCCCCCCGGGATGGCGGCCCCCGACCGTCCCGCGGCCGCTCGCCCCAGCGCTGCGCCGCCGGCACGGCCCGATCCCGCCCGCTGCACGCGGACAAGCACCCACGCCGCGCGCCCCCTCAGGCTGTGGCGGCGAGCCGCGAGACCGGGGTGACCGTTAGGACCGTTACCTGGGGGCTGCGCGGAACCCCCGCGCGCGCCTCAGCTCGAGGACACTCACGCACCGGACTGCCACGTCTGAGCCTGTCCGCGCGACACCGCCCCTTCCCACTCCCACCCCCCCCCCGCTGCGCCTGCGCACTGCCGGTAGCGACGCCGTGCCCGCGGGGCTAGCGGAGAAGGCGGAGGGCGGCGGACACCCCGGAACGGGCACCCCGGAGCGGACACCGCCACCGCGGTGCAGCCGCCGCCTTTGCAACCCGGCGCGACGCGGGAAGGCCACGTTTGCCGCTGCCTGTGCCCGGTCGCGGCGGCGGAGGGCTCAGGAAAAAGCTCTCCGCGGGCTGCAGTGGCGTCCCAGGGAGGAAGACACAGAGCAGCCTCATTACATCGGCTAGAGACCGAAACAGGCATGCCTATAGCCGTTACCATCAATTCATTTTTCCTTCTACATTAGGGGTGAAATTCCTCTTTAAACATTGAAACGTCCTACAAACATGACATTTTTTCTCCTATATGCCTTAAAACCACATTCTTATTTGTGGCAATATATTTATATGTATGTAAAATTATACCACCTGAATATCTACAGTGAAACGTGATACAGGTACATTACCTGTTTGCATGCTCTGGTTTCAGTTACTGTTGAAGTACATGTATAAATACTACCTTGGTTACAGGACAGAGTCAATGTTTTCCTAAGTGACAAAGTAGAAACATAGGAGTAACATGAGAAAGATGTATTGGTGAGATGACTCTTCTGGTCAAAAACCAAACATTCACTGTGGTGTTAAAAAAGAAAAAAAAAAAATAAGGAAAGTGGATTAGCAGAGGATTAGCAACAAGATAATAAGCTCAAAAGCAGATTCATAACTCGTGTCTGGAATTTATGCTTCATAGGCTTTCTTACACTTTGAGTATTTGTTATACACCTGTAATAAAGCTTTTGAAACTAGTGAAGAGTTTTACATGGTGCTAAATCTCAGTAATGGCTACCTTGGGCAAGACTGTCAAAAGCATTCATTATTATGCAAAATAGTTCTGAAAGAAACCCAGTGCCTTTGAAACGTGTCAAAATGAAGGCACACGGGCATTCTTTACATGAAAAACTCTCAAGAAGCTTCAGCAAGCAACACAAAGTGGGCAAGAACAAGTCTTGACCTATCTTCATTCTTGCTATCCAGAGCTGGATTCACCACCAAATAATATAAACTGGTTTTCTACACATTACTGGAGCCAGTACTGTTGGATGTGTCAGAGAAAATCTGAAACCTTTCAAATGTCTCAAAACTGTCTAAACAGAATGGAAAATTTAGTTCACAAGCTGATAAGCATCAGTTAAACTGGATGTGGTTTTGGCTGCAGGGTATCAGTGACTCTTCTTTCATAAGCAGGATGCAAAACAATGCCTTTCAGCATTGCTGTGCTGTAGTTTCACCCGCTGTTCCTATCTCTTGCTGGTTATACGCACATGTACAATTATCTTCAGTTACGCAAAATTCTTTCGCAATACCATACCACTGAGGAAAATAATGGCTTTAAGTTTGGACATTCCCTATTTTGTTGTGGAGACAGGCAGGTCACTGTCCCACCAGCTCTGTTGTGTCCGGCTCGCAGCTATTAACGGTAAGCAGCTGTGGATAATTCAGCACTCAAGAACCATGCACTTACTTGGCCACTGAATACTCACTATCAGTTTTCTCTTCCCTGAAACCAGCTCTAGTGAAACTGAAAGAGGAGATCAACAAAAGATAGCAAGGAGATGCTATGGCATTCTCAGTTCTTCCCCTGTTTCACGCCCACTCTGGAAATCGATCAAGATGTCATTTTTTGAGGCTGCAGCTTTGCTTCCATTGTCCTTCAGCCTGGAACACAGAAGAAAGGCACCCAGAATGTCACGGACTGGCTGTTTTGAAGCTACGAGTAGTATTTATCTACAGTTTCCACATATAACATTAAAAGTAATTTAAGGTTTTCAATTTCAGAAATGCAGAAACAGATTTAAGTGCACTCCTGGTCTGGAAAGTAATTTCATAAAAATGAGATTTTAGGATTGCTAAGATGCTGTCACGTCATTTTAATTAAATAATGTCAATTAAACTGTATAATAAAATTTGAGAATTAGACTGGTGTATTCTCTATCACCATCATCAATAATGAAGATCCTGTAGATTAAATTACCTTTCTAACAATCAGTTTATCCTGAAGTTGTACCTATGCAATGCTGCTGAAAACTAATGTAATTCCATGTATTTCAGACCCAATTTGGACTTAGTACCAGTGAAGTAAATAGAAGAATTTGTCTACATCCATATGCTTTTTTTATCTACATTAAAAAAATAGCAAATCCCGTGCCTCTAAAAATCTCACTTCTAAAGTTCTCACTAAAATTTATTCTATTAGTTCTGAAACAAAGAGAACACATAGTCATTCATCAGCCTGGGAGATTACTGGATACAGAACCAATACAGGCTCTGTCGAAGGCTAACTTCAATCTTCCAGGAGACCAAAATATATATATATTTTTTCTATTATTATTTTAATCATTTGGGATTGATCTGTTCCCTGAAGTTACTCAGGGAACTGTTCAAAAGGCCCTCATGGACAAACTGTGTAGAACTCCAGGTCTCTATCTCACAGCACATTGCATTAAGACAACATGTGATTCCCGGAACAGTAAATCCAAACCTAACCTTTTCATTTAGAGAATATTCTTAAAATACAGGCTTAGCACAAGCTAATGTGCAAGTCAAAGAGTACTTAATGCTATTATTTGCCTAGGAGAGACGCTGGGTCTTGTGAAAAGGGCACTTGCCTTAAAGCCAGGGTCCTGACTTCTTGTGAAGTTGGTGTCTGTTAGTTAAACCCACTTTCTTTCCCTGAAACTCAGTAAACCAGAAATTATTATAAATTTCTCTATTATAAAGTGCTCTATGGTCCACATGTGGTAAGTTCTATGTAAGTCATGCCTTAGAAAAGCAAATGCGCTTCAGAAAACTGACTGTGGCTGCTTTCTTTAAAAAGAAGACTTTCTGGCTAGTTCAAGCCTTGTATTTTTGATATCTACAAACTGTGAGGCCCCTCTGCTTGCTCTCCCTGATTGTTGCTATTTTGGTTTTCTAATGAAATCAACTTTCTGGCAGCTCGATCTGGAACATTTACAGGAGCTAAAGATGGTGTTCTGAGAAAACTGCTGTGATGTTTCAGTTGGGGAATTCAATTATCTTTTATTAATGAATTTAGTACTGTCAAAGACTCATGAGAGTGGAAGATCGCACTACCAGTTCTTGAAGAAAAAAACCCAAGACTTAATTACCTTGCTGTAATTGCTACAAAACAAACTGTAACATAAAAATACAAGAACTTCTTATAATCCGATAAATAATGTATGATATATAAAGCACTGTGAATAAATATTAAGCCATCCGTCTGAGAAAGTTACACAATTGGCAGAAAGTTACACAATCCCTTCTGTGTTTGCCTACTGAATGTATGGATAGATATATTTCACTTTTACATTCAAAAGCATCTGAAGTAGCCTTACTTTCACTCTTTCATTTTAGGTTTCCTTCTCACGTATAAAATTTCTGACCTGTTAGTGGAGTCCTGCTATAGAAGAGTACTCAAATAAGGTCTCTGTCATTAAAAAAAGAAGTAACTGTATGAGTAAACTCTTCATAGCAAACTAGCTGTTTGATTGATTTATTCGGTTTCTCATTGGAAGACATGGGATGAATTTACAGTGCATTTTTTCCATTTGTCCAGTTACTAACACAGTTGTATTTCAGCCAGTGCTAGTGATAATTCAACATACTGCAAGTACAGTCCTACTGTAAGTCAGTCGCATTTGTTCCACATAATTGATTGTCTACTGCAACTCATATATGACTTCCTTTCTCTGATCAGTTGGTATCACAGGCAGGGTAAGTTGATTTCTAATTGTTAGTACTGACAAATATCCCTAACTGTGGAATGAATCTGTCACACAAGAAAAACAGCACTTCAAAATCACTCTGAAATTACGTAAGATGCAAATACTTCCATGTTTATTCTCACTCACATTCACTGTGCTTCTGCTTTACACCACCATTAATGAGGAAGTAAAAAATGTTCTACCTGATCAAGGGAAAATAACAGAGGTATTACATACAACTAAACCATCCACCTCTTATAAAAATATCAGTATTGATTACAAAAGTGTTTTTCAAAATACTGATTTTGTGCTATTTGGATACCTTTAGTATAAACTATTTGATGCCTTCCCATCATCAACAAAAATAACAGAATGCAATCAAAGAAAATCAAAATTAAATTTAAAAAATCTGTCATATTATTTGTATATGATAGATGCAACGAAGGAATAGGAGATGCAGCTGGCATGAAAATAAGAAAGGACAGGAGCAAAATCCTACATCGCACTTTGTGTCACGGCGCACACATTAGTTTTGCTCTGTGGAGGCACAAAAAACACTTGTTCAGGATTTGCAGACATCAGCAGTTGTCTGGAAATCTGGCAGATACATGCCAACACCAGCTAAACAGTAGATTACCACCAAAAGCTGAAGCCTGTACCAAAGACAGAAGGAGCTGAGAAGCCTGGAAACTGGCTCCTGGCAAGAAGTCTGGAAACGCTCCAAGCAAAGATGTAGGATTAGCAGGGGTTAAACGTCAAGATGTTTTTGGAGGGCAGACTTTTCTAATATAATCTGTTCCATTTGGAAAGGTATTAGTTATCAAAGCAGAGAGTTGGAAATTTTGTTCCTATAGCCAGGAATGAAGATACCTGGATTGCTTTTTAATCTGTTGCAGTTATTTGCATGGGGGGTAAGATTTCATGCAGGGAGGTCCTTTTGTTGTATCATCTTTGTTGTTACTGCTTCTCCGGTAAAAATCTATAAACAGAACTATCCAGATGCAAAGAGCAGGCAACACTGTTAGCTTTTTGCAGATGTAACTTGATGCCATAGCAACTCTTTATGCACTGTCCTTTTGCTAGGTGCTATAGTTCAAATCAACAACATCAGACTTGCTGGGGCAGTCTGAAAATATACTGAAAAAAATTCAGACTGAAAAAATACTTCACTGTATTTGTGAAGTGAGTGTTAGAAACTGCTTTACAAAGCTTACATCTTGTTTTGTAGTATGGAGGAAAGAGGGAAGAACAGGGTGCTACAGGAAGATTCAAACTATCAAACCACAAATGGAGATTTTCAGCAGTTCAAGCAGCTTTCTCAAGGTTACACTGTATAGTGGCTATTTTCCCCATTTTACAGGCCCAGACCAAAAATTAAATGTGAATTTGGGCGTGTAAAAACAGAAGCCTAGCTTCCCAAGACCCATATGGTATAGTAACTCAATTGTGCCTCCCATTCTTCTTTTCAGTACTGATAAATTAAATCTTATGAGCCTTCCAAGTGACAAACAATACCTGCTTTAAACTCCAATGCAAAATTAGTTGATTTTTATGTTGTACTGTGGCCATGCATGTAATCAGTCACTGAGCTCTTTAAAAGCAACAAGTAAAAGGGAGTTCATAATTTTTATGCTAGCTAACAGGAAACAAAATTTAAAAGCTGAAATTTGATGCAGTATTCATCAGACTAATGTTAAATCTTCAAGATCTCTTCAATCTTCAGTTCCACATTAAACTATCATTTCAAAATTTGGCAGACTATTTGGGCCTAATTCATAGCTATGATTAAAATGTATTTTCTAACTGAATATGATATGGTTACTCTTGATTCATTTCACTGTAGTACACTGGAAGAGAGTTTATCATGGTATATTTGTTTAGCCCAGAAAGTAGGCATGAAATGTTTGCACTAGGTTCTTTCCGTAGGAGGAGGGAAGATCATAAAAGCAGACTGAGATGAACAGATAGAAAACAGATATTGTGTTACTTAACCGCCACCTTTAAATGACAGTCAAAGAGTAGGGTGAAGCATTATGGCTGAGGTGAGGAACACAGAACACCTATTTACCTGCATGTTCAGTTAAGACTCAAAAGGTTTTGCATGGAAGATAAATTTTGATTCCTGTAGGCTCTATTAAGAAGAATGCG
Source organism: Strigops habroptila (assembly GCF_004027225.2). Lineage (NCBI taxonomy): Eukaryota > Metazoa > Chordata > Aves > Psittaciformes > Psittacidae > Strigops > Strigops habroptila. Next base: position 85,142,738 of record NC_044279.2, on the reverse strand, counting down.
ATGCAACCTTCCCCTGCCAAAACATAAATAGTTGGGGTTTCTAATTTTAGAATCTTTAATCAGAATTTTCCCAACTACTGAAGCCAAAAAGGTATTCATCCTATCTCCTGGGAATCAAAATGAAATGGAGATAGACACCTAAGAGGCTCTCCAAGTCCCAAGAGAAAATTAGAAATCAGATCGGCTACAGAGGATCTGTGATATGCTGCCACCCAGGCATATGCTTAGAGAGCAGATCTTCATTAACCTACATCCTGACATGATGAATTGTAAAGTTACAGGGAAACTCTCTCTGCATTAATTTCTATTTATTGTGTTACCAATCAGTTATGCTCAAGGATATCAACTTAGTTTCTGTATTTTGGAGGAAAGTGGCTTTTTGCCTGCTCCCCTTTTCCCCCCCAACAAAAGATCCTAAAATCATAATGGTAAAGCCATTACAAGCACCTAGGATGACACCCTCTAACATACATGCTGACAAATACCCTCCTGCACTGCAAGGTTCCTCATAAATCAAAACATCTGGATTTTATCAATGTAGGATGAGAAATTTGATGGGAAAAAATGAAAAGCAATCAGCTTTAATGAATGTTAGCTGGAGCCGTGCATCTGAACCATCCATCAATATATTTCACTTGCTTTGTCTGTCATTTTCTACCTTTTCTGAAAAATAAATCCTTTCTATGTGGTTCTGTACCCTGTTGTTTCTAAAGTCGAAAGAGCAAAAATTACAGGTAGGAAGTAAGCAGAAATGTATTTTTCTACTTCCGTTAGGTTTGGGGAAATGATGTTTAGCTTTGCCTTTGAAATTTGCTTGTAACTTAGGCAATTACGGAGCTGTACTACTATGAAACAAGGAATGTTACTAGGCAAGGGCTGGGGACAATAATGTATGCTACGTTGCTTTACATTACCAGCTTCTAGAAGCCACCTCTAGAAAATACCTGGTTTGAAGGATACATTAGAAGAGGCCATTTCCACTTCATTTCAAAGAGACTGTATGGCATGTTATGTCATGTTTTGTTAAGTGGCATGGCTATGATTTTATCTTTTGTTCCATTAAACTAGCTGTATATTTACAAGTGGCTTTTTTTCATGCAATTAACAAACAAACAAATAAGCACTGAATAAGCACTGACAATTTTTTTTTTTTTTTTTTTTTTTCCTTTCCCTTCCAACTGATTCTCCCATTTGGCTAAAATCACATCCTACAACAAACTGAGTAGTCTATTTATTAAATTGTTTACAGATGATACAGGTAGAATCTACTAGAAAGCTGTTAAAACAGGCATTTTTAGCTAACTAGCTTATGTTGATTTTATATGAAAAGATCAGATAGGAAAAGAAAATGAAATGCATAAAAAGGAGGAAATCAGACCATCTGGGCATTTACAGCAGTGAAATGCTGCCCATAAATTAGAGATCATGATATCCCCTTTCCCTCTCTCTCTTCCTCATTACTAAGGAATGGTTGGAAAGGTTTGCATTTTCAAAGAATTCCAGACCTAGGATACTACTGTAGGAAACTGTCAGTGAAATGACAGATTTCCTTTTATCGCTGAATGGAAGACAAACATACATCTTATTTCTTCTCATCTTTGCAGAATGTCTTCCAAACTCAGCTACAAAACTGTGTGATTTAAATTAGATTTTAGATAAATCCACTTATAGCAAAACTTCAGAATCATAAATTGTTATTACAATAACAAAAGAAAATATATGGACAAGTGACAGTAGATGAGGCAAATAAAATTAAGAAGTCAGCTAGACTACACAGAGCTTCAAAGGAATTCAAGGCTGAAATAGCTGACTCTTACTTAAAATTCTTACCTGAGATGAGTGCCATTTTTTCCACAAAAGCGTTCCAAGAGAGATTCAGAAAACAACAAGCCTGTCAGCCTGATATCTGTACAAAACAAATAGATGGAAACTTCAGTATGGAAAAGTGGACATCTGGATAAATATAACTTATCTGGGAAGAGTTGAAAAGGTTTTCATAAAAGGAAGTCCTGCCTCACAAACATAAGGCAGTCCTTTGAGGGGATCAAAAAACACGTGGATAAGAGTGATCTGATTGATCCTGGATTTACGAAAGGCTTTCAACAAATTCCTTCACCAAAGGCTTCTAAGAAAACTAAGCAGCCATACTGTAACATGCCTTAGAAATATAAAGCGATACACATGGGGAAAAAAATCCATAAATTCACATATAAAACAATGGGGTTTGAACTGACTATCATCAGACAACATTTTAAACTTTTAAAAGATAGTTCCATGAAAACATCTACTCAGCAGCACCTGAAAAAGCAAATCTAGTGCTAGAAATGTTTGGGTTAGCAAATAGTGAACAAAAGACATGACATCATGTTATGGCAAAAATCCCAACTTTGCAGTCCAAAGATGGTGTGGCATTCCAGGCCTCCACCTCAAAAAGGATACAGAATGACAGAGGATGCAGAGAAGGGCAAGGAGGATAATGAAAGGTGTGAGACACCTTCTGTATAAAGAACGACTATTCTATTTTTCCACTGAAAAAAGATGACTGAGATGGATATGTAAGAGGTCTATGAAATAAGTGCTTGCAAAATGTGAGTGAGGATTGCTCAGTCAGTTTCCTCTGTTCCAAGAAGCAGGGGACATCAAATCAATCTGTAGGATCCAGATTCAAAGAAGAAATGGTGATTCGTTCTGTCATAATGTAGTTAGGGATGACTTCCTACGAGAAGCTATAGATACTCAGAGATAGTTACAGAGTTCACATGTTTTTCTTACTGTGGAGCAAGCAACAAAATCTCTCTCAGAAGGGAAAAAAAAGCAGCAATTTGTTTGGAATCATTGTTATAAAACTCCCGAGCAACAACTAAACGACTGTTTTATCATTTTACACAGTCCTGTTTTATGGTCAAAGGAGATAGAAGCATCTATATCTAGTACAAATTACCATAAAATACATGATCATTCAAATGCAGGGGTGCTTCTCCTTAATTTTTTTCTACAATAAGTATATGAAGAAGTTTAGAAACAGAGATCATAGAACCACAGAATGGTTAGGGTTGGAAAGGAACTTAAGATCATCCAGTTCCAATCCCTTGCCATGAGCAGGGACACCTCACACTAGACCATGTCACCAAGGCTCTGTCCAACCTGGCCTTGAACACTGCCAGGGATGGAGCATTCACAACTTCTTTGGGCAGCCTGTGCCAGTGCCTCACCACCCTCACAGGAAAGAACTTCTGCATTAGATCTAACCTCAACTTCCCCTCTTTCAGTTTGAACCCATCACCCCTTGTCCTATCACTACATTCCCTGATGAAGAGTTCCTCTCCAGCATCCTTGTAGGCCCCCTTCAGATACTGGAAAGCTGCTCTGAGGTCTCCACACAGCTTCTCTTCTCCAGGCTGAACAGCCTCAATTTTCTCAGCCTGTCTTCATACGGGAGGTGCTCCAGCCACCCGATCATCCTCGTGGCCTCCTCTGGACTTGCTCCAACAGCTCCGTGTCGTTTTTATGTTGAGGACACCAGAACTGCACACAGTGCTCCAAATGGGGTCTCAGGAGAACAGAGTAGAGGGGCAGGATCACCTCCTTCGACCTGCTGGTCACGCTCCTTTTGATGCAGCCCAGCACACAGGTGGTTTCTGGGCTGCGTGCTCACACTGAAGCTGGCTAATATTCAGTTTCTCATCGAACAACACCTTAGGTTCGTAAGATGGTCTCAAACCTAATCCTCTCCTACAGTGGGCCTAAGGTCTTCATTCTCACAGTCCCTGCATCTGCCTTCCAAGACTTGAGCAGCGTGGTCAGAGCACTTGCCAGTGAAGACTGAGGCAAAGTCTTGAGAACCTCAGCCTTCTCCAAATCCAAAGTAGCCAGTTCTCCTGTTTCCCATACCTATAGAACCCCTTCCTGTTACCTTTGACATCCCTGGCCAGACTCAATTCTAACTGGGCCTTATCTTTCCTGACCTGGTCCATCGCTTCCCTGTATTTTTCCCAGGCCACCTGTCCTCCCTTCCACTTTCTGTAAGTTTTCTCAGCGGCATCTTATGCACCTATGGAGGCCTCCTGGCCTTTTTGCCCCATTTCCTTCTTGTTGGGACACAATGTTCCTGAGCTTGGCGCAGGTGATCCTTGAATATCAACCAGCAGTCTTGGGCCCCCCTGCCCTCTAGGACTATATCCCATGGAACCTTACTAAGCAGGTTCCTGAAGAGGCCGAAGTCTGCTCTCTTGAAGTCCAGGGCAGTGAGCTTGCTGAGTGTCCTTCTTACTGCCCTAAGGATCTTGAACTCGACCATCTCATGATCGCTGCAGCCAAGGCTGCCCTGGAGTGTCGTATTCCCTACCAGCCCCTCCCTGTTGCTGAGCACGAGGTCAAGCATGGCACCTCTCCTTGTTGGCTCCTCTACCACTTGCAAGAGAAAGTTGCCTTCCACACAATCAAGGAACCTCCTGGATTGCTTGTGCCAGGCCGTACCGTTCCTCCAACAGATACACGGATGGTTGAAGTCCCCCATGAGGACAAGGGCCTGCGAGCGTGAGGCTGCTCCTGTCTGTCTATAGAGAGCTTCATGCACAGAGTCCTCCTGATCGGGCAGCCTATAGCAGACCCCCACAGTAATGTCCCCCATTGCAGTTCTCCCTTTGACCCTGACCCACAAATTCTCAGTTGACCCATCACCCGTTCCCAGGCAGAGTTCCATACTCTCCAGCCTATCATTGACATAAACAGCTACACCTCCTCCCTGTCTGCCTGGCCTGTCTTTCCTAAGAGCCTATAACCTTCCATTCCAACACTCCAGTCATAAAAGTTCAGATTTGATTATTCCTTTTTACCAAAACAATAAAAGAGAGCCTAATACAAAAGCTCAAAACACCCTACCAGCCAACCAAAACCACTTAATACAGGGACCTTTGTGGAATTTATGCTTTGGGAATCTGACATCAATCCCCAGCAACCTGGGTCTCAGAGCAAGAAGTGTTTGTCTCACAGACTATTCTAGTCATTAAAGATGTTTCTTGCTGAACTTGCTGAACACTCTCCTTTAGGTCCAGCTTAGTTCAAAATGCAATGTGATTTAAGCCAAGCTAACTGACCTAAGGCTGTGTTGAGTAGGAGCACTTATGCACTCAGTTGTTAACACTCAGCTAGGGGAATATTCGTCCCTTGGTGAAGAACAGCCGCCTCTTAAACCACTCCAACTAGACATAGAGGAGCTCAGCTGTTTACAGTATGCGTTACCCCAAGTCAGCAACAGGGAATGGAACTGAACCCAGGTCTTGCAAGGCACCAGCAAATTAATTTCCCACTGAATCTTTTTTCATAGTAAGGTTCCCCTTTAATGGCACAATGCAAATCATCCATTGATAGCATCAGGACAGAGATCCGATACTTCGTTCCACTAATCCTCTTCCCCTTTCTGGTAGGAAAAGCAACATGCTGCATAAGAACAGATATTATTAGGATCCAATAATGATTCAGGTCATTGCTAAATAGCAGTGGATGTTTAACTATACTGAGGTTAGAGAGAACCAGCAAAAGAAACAATTCCAAGAAAGGGAAATTAAAAATCTCTTCTTTCTTTTTTCTTTCTTTTTTTTTTTTTTTTTTTTTTGGATACTCTCAGTGCTGCAGAAAGTAAATGCAGGGTAGAGATGAAAATCATAAATCCAGTTCAATCTAAGTGTTATCAGTTATTCAGTTATATGTGCGGTTTCACTTGAGATTCTGCTTTCTTCTTTGTTTGGAGTATGAATGCAAGAAATGGGTACATTAGAGTTTAAAATGTCTGGCACCATTTAAGGAAGTAAACTTACATCCTAAATTGTCACTGGGAAACGTACACTTCTTTTTGCTGTTGTTTTGATTTAGCTGTCAAAAGAGTCATGTTTAAACAGTCTTTTCTGCCTCATGGCCGAGTCTCTTTGTGTGCATTTCCTCAATGTTACTTACTTTACTTTGAAGGTGGGCTGAGCATAGAAATCTGACGAAATAGTGGGCTGTGCCCTTGACCGGAGGGAGCTCTTACATTCTTCTGAATGACTACATTTGCTAGTGCAGTACACAGCAGTAGCAACAGTGTGGTGCTCTGGGGCTCCAGCTCTGCCTGGCAGACAAACCTCCAGCTCGCTGAACATCTGCAAGACAAATTTTTCATGTTCTGTAAATGAATGCTGCCTAACTGCACCAGGAAAATGGGCACAGGGGATTATTTCTGCATTGCTATGAGCGGAGGGGCGCCTTGGGGCTTTAGATTGCAAGGTGGCAAGGAGCAAAAGCAGCCTTTGCAAATCGCCAAGGTAGGATCATGAGAGAAAGATGTTATCAGTGTTTTGTGAACAGTTTGTTTAAATATATACTGCTTTCAGTGAAATGGTTGGTGTGGGTCTTATTGTGATGCTTGTTTGAATGTGCTAACATGTTTTGCAGAGATTCTACCAGTGCTGATTATGTTTGTGTCAGTAAAAGATTACTTTTTAGTAGTTTGCTAGCATTGCAAATATCACCTTAAATGTTAAAAGTTTGAAATAGTGAAATGATGTGTACCTTTCAGCTCCCGTTTGATTCGCTGCATGGTTTTGAATGCACTCGGCACAGCACGAAACTGAATCTCATATTAGGAAATGCTGTTACAGTCATCTATTTATGATATTTTTTCTACTCTAGGCATAGAATAAATACACTTTTATCATGAGAAAATATTCTTACTATTTTGGGAATCCTGGAAAGCATTACACTGAGTTATCTCTGGTTTTGGAAAGTTATCCAGTCTTAGAAGCAGCTTTAATAGATGCCAAACATTCCCTTTTCTATTTCATGAGCAACACTAAAAATTACTGAACACTTCATAACTATTTTCATGTATAAAATGAGAGCAAGACAGACAGTAGAAATTCAGAATAAATAAAAAATAGGAACTGGTAACCCCAAGTTGCAAAAATCATAGTTAAAAAGTATTTTTTGTTAAAAATCAATGTTCACTCCATTGCAACAGCTTCTCCACTGGTGCAACAATGAAGATTTGTCATGGTTATTAAGGCTTATGTAACTGTATGGAGCTGTATTCTGTTCTACTAGGCAAGAAAGACAAATTTTGTCCAGAGCTCAGAGGTCAGCAAAATGCCACTGGCTGAAATGATACTGGGACTGATCATCATACAGTGTATTCTGCCTTGTTAAACTGAGGGAGAGAGATTAAAATGTATCTTATCACCTTTTAGTATCTTGGTAGTCCAGCACATTGAGTGTTAAGCTTTTTGTACGTTGATGTAGTATATTAGAGCAGTGGTTTAGCTATTTAAGCTCCAATTTTCTTAAGCTCTCAATATATTTATTAATTAGTTAGATTTAATTTACTAGGTCAGTTAACCTTTTCACAAATAGCAGTAAGTTACAGTAAGAAACAGTAAATTACCTTATTTTATAAAAGAAGGTCCTTTTAGTTCCTGTGTCAAGAAAAGAACATCTTTCACTATTATTTTCGATGATTGCCAGCCCATAATATTACTCATATTCAGTAACAGATCTATGATTTATTGAGTGTATGTATCGTTTTCTCATTACTGTTAAGTTTTTCGTTTGTTTTGATACTTTGCAAGACTTGGGACTTTTTTTCCTAATTATGGGCAACTGTTGCTTTATAAATAAAGCCACTGATAACAGATGACAGTGGAATCCTGCCATCTAGTGAAAAATTGTAGCTAGGACTTAAAACATTGTAAGTAACGGTAAAAGGCAAGTGGCCTTGATTAATAAAACCAAAAGTAAAAAGAACAGTAGCTTGAACACAAGATTCCGATTAAGCTTTAAAAGGCAATACTCACATCCTAGACTGCGGCACTTCAGTCTGGGTTTTGTTTTACCACTTAAATTTGGGATTTGAGAACTCGATACATGGTAACAGTTGTGCCTTACTTGTAATGGGAAAATCCACCAGTGAAATATATCTAAACTCAGAAAAAGAAGAATATGTATTTTTAGGAAAAAAAAAAATTCTCAAAGAAGCATGAGTTTGTTTTCTTGCAAATGATCCCAATCAAAAGGCCATGTAATACAATACTTCAGAACACCCTTTGTAAGAGTGTGTGTGCATCAGCATATATAAGTGTTATGAGCATAGTGAATTGGGTGCTTTATGAGATCCAGATCGCTCATTTCTCCATGCTTAAGAGTTGGTCAGGATCAGTAAGATTTGAAAATTGACACCAGTATCTGGCTGAAAACCTGAAACTCAAGACTTGACAGGCTACAGCTTTCCTTGGGACTCACTCTGTCAGCAGGCTTTGCCATCCCTCCCAGGGAGCCAGGGCACTCTCAGAGGCACACAGACATGGGTCTCCAGGTCAGGCACCACTGTCATATTGAGGCATCACGAGGTGGGGGGTCTGCAGCTACACTGTGTGTGACCTTTTCTGTGGAAACACAAGGTTTTCAGCTCTTACTCTGTTTCTGTAAAAACTGAATCTAGTAACTCATGAAAGAATAACGAATTGCTCAACTAGTGCATAGTAATTATCCTACTGGCTTAAAAATCCAAAGGTTGTGTCCTAAACACAGTAAAAAATTAGTTTGGTTTTCTGGGGTTTTGAAGGTTTTTTTTCAGTTCAAGATTCAGCTTCTCCACTGGTGCCTACTAATGTAGCTCCATGGATCCAGGGGGTTGTTGCCAATTTACACCAACCAGGATTTTGTCAGAAGGGTGTATTTCTGGTCTTGGTGTCTCAGCTTGCAAGAGCTGTGAAGGCTGCAGAGGCATTGCTCTCGCAGTTGCCGGCACAACCTGAGCAGGGTATATCCCTGGACTGCTGCAGCAGGAAGCGCACTCAGGCCCCAGTCACAAGCAGAGCAGTCATAATACAGATCTAAAAGGGAGAGGGATGTGAAATGGAGGGAAATGAGATAATCCATGAAAATGTGGCAAGATACAAAAATCCCAAAGTCACACTCATCTATCTTTTTGATAAGGGAAACATACTGTTTTTAAAGCTAATTAAATAAGTTACTGCGGTTTGGTTTACGCCTTTTAAAATATTGTTTTATTACACTTATAGAAAAAAATTGTGAACAGTCTCCCCACTGCTTTTTGCCCAGCTCTTGCAGCATATATGCAAGGAACATTCCCACTAAAATCAATGAGACTTTTGCCTGTAGTATGAAGTGTTGTCTTCCATTATCATGGAAAGTGTTAACAGAGAGATAGAGACAAACCTTTTGCCCTCATAAGAAACATCTCGGTATTTTTTTTCTCACCAGCACAGAAACCAGGAGATTTTCATCAGCAAATAATTTTGCAACCATTAAATTAGATTCAAGACATTTCAGTAATTCATTAGATGTGAGATTGCAACAAATGGAAATTTTTTTAAAAAGTATTACAAAGAATCCCCCCCCCTTTTTCTTTTTCATTTTTAACTCTTATTCAAAAACATGAATTTTGCAAACATTTGACATATTTTCTGTAGAGGCATACGAACTGTTTAACACACCTCCTCCTCCCAACCCTGGCTCCGCACATCAGCTTACTTTGGTAGGTATGTCCACTAATGTTGTAAATACTTCATAAAAAACATATTTTCAGTTAAAAAGAATTTAGATATTCTATATGCTGTCCACATATACCATAATGACTTAAAATCTATTTTAAATACTGACATATTGTGCTAAGAAGAATATCTAATAAATGAATGTTATTAAAAAAACCAAAAAACCTTAAGTGTAAAGCTGAGGAAACTGGTTGTATCAGTTGTGCTGTGTATGCACCAAGACACTAAACCATGTCAGTATTGCACTGTAGGACAACTTCTCTGAAGCAGGAAACAGTTGGGAAATCTCAGTACAACACTGACCCTAGATGGCTAAGAATTCAAGCCATATATATATATATATATAACAGCCAAGTGGTATGCTGTTCTTTCTGTTTCCACTGTGAGATATATGAAAGAATGCTTTTTTATGAACATCACAGATTTTTTTTCTTGTAAATTTATTTGCAGTCTTCAATTAAAAAAGACATAAAAACTGTATGCACAAAATGTGGGTGATTTTTTGGACTAGTGTTTGGAAGAAAGTCCTGTGGGTTTTTCTACTAATACTCAAAAATACCAGCTATTTTATATATAATGAAGCTATATTCTTTTAGAAGCACCTCTTTTGTAACAGGTAATTTAATGGAATTGTCCTGTAGATGATTTAGATTTACAATTCAACCACGATGTAACTCCATTAAATTATCTGGTTGCATTATTCTCAGTTTGGTGTAAGGTTATTTACACCAAACAGCAATTTGATGAACTCATTGTAAAGTCAAAGTCTTGCTAATTTAAGTTCCCAAACTTAATCAAATAGTTCTAGTATTCAAGGGCTCTAAGTCCCATGACTCAGACCTCCAAACGCTTCAAGGGAAATTCAGTCCTCTTTTTCCTATCAGTAGCCTAAAAGTGAAAATCAACAGATGTTTAAACATCCATATGATCAAATTTTAGAAAAATAAAATAGTAACATCTCCCTTCCTTTAATTTCTACCATATCAGTTTCCCAGTGTAGAACTACAGTTATAACACCTATCCTCTAAAATATCAAGTTATTTGAAAGAACTTCATGGATGTTTTGAAACTCTTACCAATGTGATCTTGCCCCTTGAAAATTTTAGCTATACTATGGACATTTTCTTATGTCCAGTCATGCCAAATATCATGCAATTTTCAATTGTCTCCTAAATGTTAATGGTAGTCCTAATTAATCCTGTGAAATACTTTGGTAATTGAGAGTTAAGATCCAATGCCCTTAACTAGGCTTCACGCAAAATTTACACAGTTTGTGGCTATTTTGCCCATTAATGAAATAGACTTCTGCTGCTGCTGTAGTAGCAGTAGTTTTAGCTTTGACTCAGTAATGATGTGAGAACTGGCTGCCTGGGCATTTTAGACTTGTGCACTTGTCCATCAAAACGCTCAGATTTCAATTCAAGTCTCAGTTTCATCATTTTGGATTCATTGGAACCTGAAACTGAAAGACTTGGGAACAACCTGGACCAATGGTGTGAAAAGTTTATGTCTGAATACGATTACTTAATGCTGGATGTGTACAGAGGTGGGCTTTGTTGTGGTAGTTTGACTTCCTCCCTGCATCTACCTGAAACAGTTGACACATGCAGAACAACCTCAAGTGGCTTTCATCAAGTTGATGTTTACACTTAGTCTAGTAGAAAAAAAAGAAAGAAGAATAAGAAATGGTAGTGCAGTTATGCTTTTGATCCTGAGGTAAGGCAAAGCCTTCCACTGTCATATATATGAGAGGTATGTTAGCATACAGTTGGTCAATTCACAAAGTACATCAAAGCTGGTGGGTTTAAGGAAACTTTTTCGAGCTCCTGTCATTCTCTTACATTGTCATCATTGGTAAATGCTTACACTTCCAGGCAGAAAAACTAGGTTACTAAAAGCTGAGATTCTGGTCACTACATTCTTGTTGAGACATGATAAATATAGCTGTGTTATTCCTGTGCTCCTACCTAATTGCAGTGCTAAGTCACACAGATGAGTATAAACCATCAGTTGCTGAAGCATGGGTTTTCAGCTCCCCTGCTTGCCTCTGCACTGATAGCCTAGGAGCACCATCCTCCTAGTAAGATGAAGGTAACAGACTGTTCTGTGTTTCAGATCACCTCCATCTTGGAGTTGGAGCTTTGGTGCCATCTGCTTCTGAAAATAGACTCAAAAATGCATAGTCAAGTAGGATCTTACTATACGCTACTGCGTTTAAAATGAAGATGCTCAGCATGCTGTGTAAAGCACTGAGCTAAGATGACCCTGCTGATATTTCCTTATTTGTATCGATTGACATGTTAAACAGAATTTGAATACAAGTTCATGCATTAGCAGTAGACAAAGCAAGCCATGTTTAAAACATGCTACTTGAACTCTGTCAGAAAAGGGAGGGAGTTTAGAGTTAACCTACATGATTTTAAATACAACTTGCCTTACTTGGACTGTATTTAAAACTGGTTGTTTAAATTTGCTAGCTAATACATTTCCAAACATAGTTTGTTTTTGCAGCCTGGACAAACTCTTATTCTCGAACTCACTTTTCAGACCATCTGACACAGTTGCTATTTGCTGATATTCAGAAAACCCTGCAAGGCATATGTACATATTCTTTTATATAAGGAGTTAGGTGGAGAACTGTGGTTCCATCTGTCTTTTCTGGAGAGGATTTTTGACTCCATTACAAGCCTTGACCCAATTTAATAGCCATTTTGCACATGTTTAGATCACATACATACTTCAACTTCTACTTAAGTAAATGACAAAACTTTCATTGACAAACTGGGAAGAGGTTAGACTAATTTCTTCTGCAAAGCAAAAGAACAAATTAAAGTTCCCAGAATCTAACTAAAATAGACCACTGCTAAATAACTCTGATCCTGAAAATCTGCCATTGCTAGTTATAAAAATGATGAGGAAAAAAAGATCATACAGCTTTACCAGCAAAGGTTTATATGCACTTCCAAAGCTTAGGGGTCTGTGTTTCAAACTCTTGCATTCCAGCTATTGTGCCAGTGGAAATGTTTAGTACTAAAGTCCCATCTAGTTGTTTAAAAACTGCAGGCTGAACTAGCACATGATTGTATATCCTGTTTTGGATATACAGAACTACATACCAAGCTGGTTTTGGCACACTTTCCACAGTATTTAGGCAATACAAGCATGCTTCAGATACATGGTAGTATTCGTTTGTGCTCATTTCCAATAGATACTTTTCCAACTCTCATGCTAAGAGAGTTTTCAATGGAATAGAATGAACAGCATCATTCACACTGATTTAAACTAAACAAGCTAAAAAATCCCAAACCATCAGTGTGTTCCTACTAAATTAGATTAGCTGCACCGTATAGAGCTTTGCTTCATATTTTAGTTTCTTTGTTGGAAACATTTAAAATACACTGCACGACATGATTATATTTCGTTGCTCTGTATTTTCTGCCATTGCATTCTTATTGTGAATGTCAATGTAATAGCAAGACTTTTGACCAAGTTCACATTAAAATATCACAACAGGAAATGCTGTTGACTAAGTCCTTTAGGATTGTGTCAGATTGAGAGGATATAGCCAGCAATTTATGCATATCATGGAAGGGCTTTCTTCCAAAAACAGACGTTACTGTTCTTCACATTTACAGCAGAAATATTTAGAGCAGAAATACTTTTAGTGACCATATTTCATGGGTTAAATGCTTAGCACTCTATAAAAAGAGACTGATTTGCAGAGATAACTTCAACTTCAAGTGGAACAATTTTGTGCATGGAATTAACTGTGGACAAAAATGATAACATTTAGATTGCAACCAGTACTTACAAGCACTGTTCACTGGCTGGAACAAAGCTGGAAGTTAAAAAAAAAACCCTGGATATCAGCTTGAAGGTTTTAAATTTCAGACCTAATGTACACAAGTTACACAGCGGATTTCTTTCTCCTTTTCTCTAATTTTTCCCATCTGTTCCATTTCATTAGAATCTGCAGTCCACAGCCAGTGTGGATGTTAGGATGAGACTAATGCACATTTAGCCTAAAACACTTCAGCATGCACTGAAACCAAAGTGCTATTTTTTGGTTAACTGCCAATACAACATGGCGTTAAGCACGAAAGCCAAAAATCTTCAAAACACCTCAGCACCTTGCTCTCAGTGGGGTGCTAAGAACAGTGAAGAAGTGGCTGCTTTATTTGTTGCTTAAGTAAAAGGTAAACTATAATGAAAACCTAGCTCTAAGCTCGCCAAAGCCAATGGGCTTACACCCTGAGCTCTCTATCATGCGCTGCAGACGTGGGCACAGCACAGAACCTTCTTTTCTTGTTTAGCAGGGAAACACTGTCTTCTTTCTAATTCCCCATAAATATAAGATGGACTTGATGATCTTAAAGGTCTTTTCCAACATAGTAGATTCTATGATCCTGTATTTTGAATCCTTCTTTGTTTTGTATCTGCTCCCTACCTCTGGGATGGGGCATCAAATGTACAGGTAACCTTTTGCTTCAAAAGAGTTATGTCATCCTGGGCTGTGCAGCTGTAGAATCATTGTTTTATAAACCTGCATTTTGTAAGTGTGTTTTAGAAATATGGTCCCATTTAAGAAGCTGGATGCTTTGGCTTTTGTAAGCATGTTTTATATTACAATTCATTAGCAGATGAACTGGTGATGGGTCAAAACTGTGAAGGAAATATAGATAAGCTATGGTTTTCTATACTGCTGGTTTCATTTGATATGTTCTCTAGAGCATAAACATGCCATGTATGGCATAAATTGCTACAACATTGAATTTCAAGAAAATTTCTTAAACAAAGATAATGCAAGACAATAATATGTCCATTCTGGCACTTTACAGTAACAAAAAGAAAAACAAATGGCATCAAAGTGGAACATAATTTATAAGACCAAGCTTTTCCTTTCTAGTACTCTCTGCCTAATAGAAGGAGTATCAGGATCTCCTTGTTGCCTGCAGGGAAAGGTGGCAAAGCTTAATGTTTGTTTTAAAAACCTACTAGTTGAAATTGCTATAATGGAAGCCTTAACAAAGGAGCTACATTTTCTCCCATGAACTCAATGGGAGCTTTGTCACTGACTTCAAAGAACAAAGGATTGGGCCTTAGTATGTAAAATATAGTGCATTTATTTAATTAGAAGCAGGTATCATGAATAAAAATCCTCATTGGGAAGAGTGCAGCAGTTTTTGTTAGGGATCTAGTTACTACAATTTTCTGTGTCTAGGAGAAGTCATTCCCTTCAAAGGAACAAAAAAACCTTAGACTTCAGGGTATTCCGATAACACTGTTACATAATTTAAGCGTTTTTAGGTTATTTGGTAATTGTACATTTCATTTCCAAGCTGTTTTGGAAGTCTTTGTAGGGACAAAGATACTCACTTGAGATGAAGACATTTCAGTTTGCATATTTGTAAAAGTGTGAAATAATTGCTAATAATAGGTACTAGACTGGTGTTAGTAGGAACTATTAGTTAGGAGAAACTAACTAATGGCCTCCTAGGAACCAGAGGCCATTAAAGGACTGTTAATATATCAGTGTAAGCTGAAGAGAAAATTTGGACCGTGGACATATCTCTCAGTTGCAAATGTTTATTGTTTGAAGGAAGTACTTGTGACAGCCCTCCTGCTTTTTTTAACTCTGCAAACAGACTTGCGTTGTCTGAAACGAGCAGGTATTTCTTACATAATTTAGGTAACACGGCTTTGCTAACTCACCTCATTTTGCCTGGAAGCTCAAGGAACAACCATACAAGCAGCTCATCTGTAAGATTTGAGGCCTAGAAACCTTCAGGTTAGGACAAGGAGGAGGAAAGAGAGAGGAGTGCCAAGCAGCTGTGAGTGGCGACCTTTTCAGCTGTGGCTGAACAAGTCAGACAGTAACTCCTCATGTTGGCACACCATCTTGTAGATACATCACTTTGGCAAGGTTATAAGGGTCCTGCAAAACCCCCTGCTTTTCTTCCAGAAGAAAAGCATCTATGTGGAGAATTGTGCAATGGTAATCATAATGTTTGTCTATACCTGTATAATATTGTTTCCAAGATGTACTGCCATCAATGGGAATCACACCATGAGTTTTATTAGCTTTACTGGTGCTCCACTGGTGCTCCTGCAGAGATCATCTCTCTTTATCTCTCTAAATCCTTGTCTTTGCCAGACATTCTTGCTCTGCTTTCTTTTATTATTCTCCTGGTCATACTTTTATTTAAACAAACAAGTACCGCTACTTAAGCATCGCTTTCAGTGAATTCACTGAAAATCATGGGCAAACAATGCCTCAGACTTCAAACTTTGTTACTTGGTTAGAATCGTGCCCATCACTTCCAGTGAATTTCCTTCAGACTGATAGAAATAAAGGAAAATTTCTGCTCTGCATGAACTCTCTCATCACAGAAATCTGAACTACTACAGCTTAACATAGAATAGGCTGGAATAGACTGACCAGCACTTTCTTCCACTAATTACTTATTCCTGTTTTGCCGAGGTCACTTCAAAGACTAGCATTCATAACCCACTGATTTAATTACAGAAGATGCATATGGAAATCATCTGAAAGGGATAAATAGCTTTGTATATTATCATATATTCATAATGATATTACTGTACACTGAAATAATACTTGCAGAATGGATAGATCGGCTAATAAAATTCTTCAAATTCAGAAAAAACTGTCATTAAGCATGGAAAGTTTAAGCTATTTCTAACATATAATACTATTTAATGCCTAAGATACTTACAGAGGAGCAGCTGTTTGACATCCATCACTGAAAAAAGCCTGAAGTTTCGGAATTGTTTGCATTCCAAAACATGTGATACCTAGGAAATTAGAATGGTTTCATCCAAATTCTCAGCCAGTGCAATAAGTATGCTGATGAACAGAAAATCAGCCATTCACAAGCTTGGAAGGTGTTGTTACAATAGTACACAATAAAATGACATCACTGGTTTATGAAACAAAATGTTAGTTTTAAAGTGCTATCTCATGGTATCCACACTATCAGCCAAAGTTAGTCTTTAGACATATTGTGCATGTTTAGAAATATCTATGGGAAGATAGTAGTCACTAAACTTGACTGGAAATCAGAACTAGAACACCGCTTCCTTCCAAGCCCCAGATCCTTTCAAAGTGAATTAGCAGTGTGCCTTTATGTCCAGACTGAATAATCACCTTTTCATGATACTGACATTATTGATTATCACTAGATGGTGCTCTTATTCACAATCAACAAAATCATAATGTAAAGACAGTTACACCTTAGAGAAATTTTGGTTGCTAGCTTTAATCTTTTCTTACTAAAGCTGCTAAGTATTGTTCACCTCAGTACCTCCTGGATCAAATAATTTCAAAGTGTAGAATTAATATTTTCAAGATAAATATTTATATAAAACAAGAATCACATGATACCAACTTAATCTAAATCATTGTATCAACTTAATGATTCCAGATCTTCCTTTCGGTTCTTATTATTCCCTGCATACAAACAGAATGCAACCCCTTAAGGAGGGCTTCATAAACTTGTAGTAGGGTTTGATTTGTGGTTTCATAACGCCATAATTAGGACACATTTTAATCTTTAAAAAGCCAGCTAACTAAAATTGAACATTTCAGAAGGCCTTAAGAAAGAGTCAGTCATAATCCTTTAAAAAGAAAACAGAAAAATATTTCTGCACCTGTTTTACATGTAAACATTCAGTAGTAATATTACACATGACTATTGAATATATATTGAAATAATAATTAAAAAAATAGTTTAAAACACCCATTATATCAAACCTCAGCTCCTTCCAGCCCAATCTGATGACAGCCAGAGTAGACAAGGCTGGGAGCCCTGGAGATGTAAGAAGTCTTCCAGGTCTTATATTCCATTTAAACCAAATTTCAAGCTATATTAAAATGATGTTTTTTTCTAAATTCCCCATTATCCTGCTTTTCCATTCTCTGTCCTCACTTTCAGCATTGACTTCAGTCTGTAATATTAGCTCTTCTAAAACCAGGTTATTTTACTAATCTAATGAAGAATAGACTCCCATGAAGTACACCAAATCCAAGAATGAATCCTTGAACAGCTAGGGTGCTGGAAATCTACATGAGTTTTGCAGCTTAAGCCCATTTTTACTTGAATACTTTTAAATTAACAGATCAGTACAGGAGCGATCCAACTCATTATTCCATGACTGATTCTTCATTTGAAAGGCCCCGATTCACCTCCTAAATATGCTACATTTTTCAGTTATTTTCCACATCACCAGGATAACATCACCTAAAGATTTCTGATTTCATGGCACGATTTGTGACCACAAAAAAAGATTTGATTTCTAAACCTCTTGTCATTCTACAAAAGCAAAAATTTCCCATCCTCTGAGTTACAGTTTTCTTCCTCTGTACATATAGGAACACTGAAAAACAATCCAGTGAGTTAAAATTTAGTGAGATGACCATGAATGCCTCTTTTTCTACACAGGCAAGAACAGTACAAAGGGTACGATAATTAAGCCTGAAGAGATGGTTATCTTTGCGGCCCATCATTTTTTTAGCATTACTACATGAACAAACAGAGCACTGAAATGCGTGCCCTGAGGACAATGGTGCTCAGCCCCGTACCAGCCTTCTGGGTCATTCACTTGTTGTTTGCCTCAAGGCCTAATTTGCATAAGAGGCCTGGAAAAGCTGCAGAGATGGGGAATTAGCACGAACTGATATTAGGTGCTAACTGACTCAATCGAAAACTGAAGATGCATTGGCCTGTTCAAATCAGGTTTGAATTCAGGCCTTCTGGATTCATGCCTCATCCGGCTCTGAAGAATTAAACCCTGGCATGGTTCATCAGCTGCCGGGTACTGAGATAAAAATAGAGAGGCAGAAATGGGATCATGGTTGAACACAATCTTCGCTGAAACTGAAAAGGGTGGCTCTTTTCTAGGTTTTCTAGGCAACAGCATGGCAATCGAGTGTACTTAAAATGACAGCAAATGGAATCTTTCCCCAAAATTTTTTACTATGGCTGTAGACCCAAACATTTTTTTTTAAGGCTGGAAAATATTAATTGTTCCATGTTTATGTGCTTGTGTGTTCCACCAAGAACAAGGAACAATTTATTTCAGTGATGAGACCAAACATGCTGGATGCACACACAGTGACAGTCATAGCTGTAGGAGTTAACTATTGCCTCAGTCCTATGCAGTGCCTCTTTCTTGCTTGTTATCCAACTAAAAAGATTTTTCTAATAAGTTTCCATCAGATCATTATGATTAAGCCTTCAAATGAGACTTACACTGTCTGGCATCAACCGTTTTCAATAAGCATAATATGTTTCATAATCCACAGATTCTGGGACTGAGTGTAATATCTGGAGAAGATCTTTGGTCTGCATGGGGTCAAAATGCTATATGATTAGGTTTCTTTGTGATTACCAATTCTTTCTATGTCAGACTCTTGTATAGCTTTCTCCTTACTGGGAGAGCAAACAATATGCTACGAAGTCCTCTCTGTTTTTTATAGTTCCACAGTATTACAGAAAGCAGTGCTCTCCCTTAAGGATTCATATAATCTCATGTTATACCTGTATGTCACTTAAAGCAAAATTTACACATTGGCCCAAGCGAGTTTAGTTTCATTAAAAAGCTTCCTTGAACTTTATTGATTTCTTTACATTTGCAAGATACTCTGAAGTCAGATGATATTTACATGTGCTTGGGTTTCATTTTGGCTATTTCATTTGGCTCCCTTAGGCCTTGCGTACCTCTAGTTTCTCCATCATTTTAACACAATTAGTCACAATCTAAACCAGTATCTTAAATACAGATCCTGCCACGACTGCACTTGACTGGTCAGAAATACATCTGTATGACTGCTTCACTTGGACTGAACACACAGCTAAGGACTTTTTAAGGCAATACCCTTTCAGTAGCAAGCCCCAACTCCATCTTTCAGCTAACACTGGTTATTGTGAAGCAAGTACGTGTCCGTCAGATGCACTGAGGTTGTCCTTGTGGAAACTTCCCTTCCATCTCCAGACCCCTCTTCTTTTTAATGCAGAAAGCTTTGCTGCTCTCCTATGGCATCATAGATAAACAGAGTAAAATATCTGCTAAATGCATGTGGAATACAGGGTGGGGGACATGAGGGGAGAGGTTGGACTTGGTCTTCTCTTTATTCTCACAAATCACAATTAGTGCCTTTATCAAGGCTTCTTTCTTCAGACACAGAGGATGAGACAAATTTTACTTCAATGTGCAGAGTTCTGGTTTCTTCTAAGAAAAAAGAAAAGAACTGGAAAGCAATCTCCTCTGATAAAGTGACATTAAAATGCTCTTGCTGTGTGTCTTCTTTAAATTAATTATTAGGCTTAAGCTAATAAGAAAAAAAAGGTAAGTTTCAGGGCAAAATAATAAAGAGAAAAGGAAACTGGACACTGATTCTGACACTGAATTTAATTTATGAAAGTGCTGACCTGCGATATCTGTTTTAAATCTATGCAATCCTTAAAAAGCATGCTTCCCAGAGAAACTTGAGAAGATACCAATAGTTCATATAACAGAAGCTTTCCCTGAAAATTATATTAGTAAGAGAGGTGTCTACAAAGTTGTAAGTCTTCTGCAGCAATCTGAGTCAGATTATCTTCTTTTAGGTGAAAAAGAGCAATGTAGATTTCTACGTTCCTATTCAGCTGCTTAAAATGCCACTCTTGATCTTTAGTTGATTTTTAAATGACTCCTTACATTACCAATATGCTGAAATTTGTGTCTGACTGTAATGGTTTCTTAGACAGCTGTAAACAGTGCCATGAGATAAGGTGCTACACCACCAATCAATTTCCAATGTGCATAGCAATATGAATCACAGGGAAGCACTTGCTCAGGAGACAAATACAAAATTACATGACTGACGCACTTAAATGTCTTTTCAGTCTCCAGCTATACCTCCACAGGTTCCCCTTCTAGCTTCTACTCCTGTTATTTGGTGCTTGGCATTTGGAAGACTGACTTTGCCATTACCACAGGTTCCCTAAGACTCGTTTGAACAATTGCTCATGAATACCACGTTGTCATATTGTCAGATGTTCCTTCAGATTATTTTTTCTTTCACAAATAAGCTCTGAAATCAGCACAATGCATATGAAAGGAGAAGACAGAGTGATTTCAATTTCCTCTTCTGTGTCTCATGTCTGTGAGCTAGTATTTGACCTTTGTTGGAAGTTGAAACACTTTCATAAATTTAAAGGGAAATACTAGATGGAGCCTTTTGGTTTTGTAGCTGCCAGATCTTTAACTTCAGAAGTACTTACAAAAAGTGCCTCCACTTTGTACAAGACACAGTTGTTTGTCGCTTTCTTATCAAGTCATGAAGATCTGGCACAGTTTTTGATTTATACATACTAAGGTTATTTGGAGGTTCCATATGGCCATAACAATGCAACTGAGTTAGTAGTTGAAAAAGATGCAGGATATTTTGTAGCAAAGTTGGAGCAACAGTAGCCACGCAAAATGAAAAGGAATGCTGTTGTCCTAAACTTATATAACTAGGGCTGTTGAAAAATATTCTACAGCTGTGCTGAGGTGAAATAGACTGATGGCAAGTAGATACTTTATAGCTACATAATAACTCATCCCATTCAAGAACATTAACAAATCCTGAAAATGAGTAGCTCTTTTATGTGCACTTACATTTTCCAGATGTTTGATACAGCCAAGATTATCCTGTACATTTGCATGAGCTTGTTTCTTTTGTTATTTTTAGAAAATTCTTTAAAACTTATGATTAACATCTCAAAAAGATTTTAAAATCTTTTTTTTAGTCCCATAGCATTTTTCACTTATCTTTCTTAATCCTTATTTCTATTATTTATAGTTTTGGAAGAAGAGACAGAAGAACAGAAACCATTAATGACTTCAGGTTCTAACATTTATTTTAATCACAGTGTATAGATTAGGCCATACCTCTGTGGCAGAACTCTCCAGAAGCTGATGAAGCCATGCTAGAAGAACCGTAATGCATTTTCAACAAAGCTCAGGGGAATATAAAAAGGCTCCATGGCAGAATATGACTGTAATTTCGGGTAACAGGTGTCAGATCGTTAAGTTTTTTAAATACGAATGTTCGATAGCAGTGAAATCCAGGACTTAATTTAACCTAATTAAGCAAATAGGATTTTGTTCTAGGCTTTGTCCCCCCTAATTGACTTTAAAATTTACATGAAAGTTTAGTGAAATTATAATGCAGAGGAACTATGATGTCTTTAAAAGATGAAGCTTTTTACATGTGCTCCTCCATAATAAATATATCTAAGGTAGTGACACTTTCACATGTCAGCTCCTTGTCTTCAGGAAAGGGAGACATATGCATACATCTGCTATGTGTGACTAGCTCACTGCTAGACCACAGTGGACTATATGCTACATTTCTGAGCAATGCATCACCTAATGGAATTAGCAACAGCGCTGATATTTGTCTGTCATATTTAGTAGTATGGTTTTATAAAAAAATTATACCTATGCTAAATCTAAAACCTGTGCAACAGACATAAATAACACCACTTCAAATTGTGATTTCATTTTTCAATGCCCTTCCTTCTTGACAAAAGCAGAGTGTGGCAGAGAGTTAATGCTATACATTCAATAAGTGGCCGTGTCGCTACTGAGGAGTAATCCTAGCAAGAAATGTGTACCTGGGGTTTCTGCAGCAACTTCCCTTTTTAAAAATCCATTTGCAGGAGAGAGACTGCTTTTAGTGTCCCAACCAAATTCCAACTTGCACCTACACTCCAATTACATTAGTTACCCTGTAACTAGTATCCCTTTCCTCTTTGTAAGTTTTGTTGAGAAAGTATTACTTCACTTCCTAGAAGGCACACATAGTAGGGTTCTTGCTACAAGACTGCTCTGTCTCACGTACGTGTGGGCTGCAGCCTTCTGTGTATATAACTGCATCCTTGCCTTAGCCAACACGTCTTTGTTGGCACAGATTTTGGACAAAGATCAGTAAAGTACTTCAGAATCCATCTAGGATGAGAGATGCCATACTATGCTTGGGTTAGTACATAATAATAATACTTCAGAGGAAGATAATTAAATAAAATTATAGAAGATATATGCCAAAGACCTGCTTGAAACAATACTCCAGTGTCTTATATTAAGAATTGTTAAAAATGGCAGCATTAAAAAACAACTGGCTCTTTCCCAACTACATGCCTTTTGGATTTCCTTAAAAATTCAGTCTTTACAGTTTCTGAATAATGCAGCCATTGTAACTCAAGGACGCTCCCCTGCTGGTTTTGATTAATTTATTTTAACAACACAGAAGTCTGCCGTAGCTCCTCTGCTAATATAAATCCGTGTTACAAAGAATTCTGTTGTCTCCACTTCTTTAATAAACTACAGTGTCAGGGGTTCAGAGCTAAATGGATGGCAATACAACTTAAACAGTTCATCTCGGCTTGTGCATATGAATTTAATATCAGGGTTTTTTCCTCCCTTCAACCCTTAGCTAGTTTATAACCCTATTCTTATTTCCCATCTAAGTAACACATCCAGTGAAACAATTTAATTTGTATGCAATGACACCCATTTTACATATTTAAAAGGAGTAACTTGAAAAAATTTTAGCCAGGTATCATTAAAAAAACATGTCTATCTTTAAAATTTATTGTGAGTCTATTTTCCTTACTGTACCAGATACTGAAATCTGGTTCTTAACTGAGTTACAGCTTTCATCAAAATTTGAACACATTTCTGGATATTCTGGATTGCAAAGTGATTCCACCCACAAGAAGAAAAAAACAAGTAATCCCAAATTTTGGAAGTTTAAATCTTTTTTCATGTGGTACTAGAGAAACTGTTATTTACTAGTTGCAGGGCTAATGGAAGAAGCTTGGAAGGAACGCAGTGTGAGAACAAATTGCACAGTGAGGGCACAGTTTCTGTGGACAGAGATTGAGTAGATGTACAGCACAGCTGCTATTAAAGTAACAGTGGTTTTCAGAGGTTACAGAAATTGTCGCAGCAATTTGTGACATGTAGATATTTTCCCAAATTCTAAGAACATGCAAACACTCCAGCATCCAAGTAGTATGATGAGTTTTGGGAATCATACTTTAATAGAAATTGCTGTGTTAGCTTTTCTCTTTACAATTACATACCCTCAAACTGTTTTCATTCCACATAAATATTAAATACTTCTTTGTTTAAACTCATTTATTTAAAATATTAACTAAAATGAAATTAAACAATTCCCAAGCTGTGTCTTACAGATTTCTGGTAAACTATCTGCTTGTTTGACATGTTGCATGTGTAATTTCAACAGTACTCCTATGTGCGAGTGTATATACAGATGCTTTAGGCTAACATTAAACAATGTTCTACAGCTATGAACGCTTCTGTACTCCAAAGAAAGTAGGCAGGTTTTTTTATAACTATCAATTCCTGGGTTATGGAGAATGTCTTCAAATAGAAATGGAAAGAGGTTTATCATTACAAACAGGTCTCATTACCTTAAAAGGAAGTTGTTTCTTTTTTCTTCTGCTTCTTTGGAGAACTGGCTACAAACTGGGAATGGTTATTGTATGACTCATTTGAGAAGAATAGCTGCAGTGTAAAAAGTTCAGAAAGGATTTTTATAAAACCAAACCAAATTATCTTCTGTTTTGGGCAAGATAAGGATAGTTTTAAAGAGAAAAATACTAAGTTTTTCAGTATGCTGTAAATCAGCATGATACTGTAGTATTTTAAAGGGAAGGGGAAAAGGTCAGGAAAGAATAAAACATTTACTCCTAGTTTCAGTTCCATAGATAAGGCAGAAATCTCCTTTCATAAGCAAGCTTTACATTTACTTTATTCCGGTCTGGCCTAGAAGTGAGTTCCTGCATTCACCAGTGCAAATCACTGCCTGCCAAAAACACAACACAAACCTGGGAATCGCCACTCGCTTTAGCTATGCAGAGATAACGTGACTGCTACTGCACCCCACATACTTCAGCTACTTGGAAATTCCTCAAACCTACAACACTAAGGCAAACGGTTCACAATAAAAAAATTATTTCAAATAAAACAACATTAATGATAGAAGCAGCTATGCTGTGGGCATTAGAAACTGTAAAATCTACAAGTACATATTATAGCATTATTCCCTACATTGCTTTCCCCTCAATGGCTTAAAGATACCATAGTCAAATTGGGACAAAAAAAGGCCCTTCTCATCTTAAAAGTTCTGTTACAATTCAGCATTTGAAACTTTTGGCATAAGGAGCTGAAAGAGGTAGTCTCACACCCTCCAGCTCTTGCTGACTGTGACATTCAAAGGAGAGGCTTATCATGAAGTGGAAGGCAGTATTCAAGTACTCATTGTATCCTTTTGTTAAACCCCTTAGCTTTTACAATGTAACATATGAAATCAGGTCTCCAACATGCCAGTTAAAGATCTACTTTCCTGTGTTCTGCAACCCTCAAGTACCCTATCTTTCATTTACAAAAGGAAGAAAAACTGATGTTATGTCTCACAAAGCTAAGTTTTAATAGGGTTTGTGATTGTTAATGTTAGGAATATGCACACAAAAAGTGCATGCTAGCTGGTGTATCTATTTTCAAGATGCAGTAGCTGGGTGAGGGATGCTGACTGTTTAGCAAGCATTCCATGCAAGACTGTGGAGAAAATACAAAATTTTTAAGTTCAGTGCTAGCTGTTTACACATTGCTACTCTAGCAAGAGCACTTGTAAATATTATTTACTTTGTCCTCAGTGCACATACATTACAAAGGAATTTGCTGCATTCATCTCTTGTAGTCAAGGCATATTCTGTGTTCCCTTAAACTTCAAAACACTATGATGTGGTTTACAGAATCACAGAATCACAGAATGGTCAAGGTTTGAAATGACCTTAAGATCACCTAGTTCCAACCCCCCTGCCATGGGCAGGGACACCTCACACTAGACCATGTCACCCAAGGCTCTGTCCAACCTGGCCTTGAACACTGCCAGGGATGGAGCATTCACCACTTCTTTGGACAACCTGTACCAGTGCCTCACCACCCTCACAGTAAAGAACTTCTGCGTTAGATCTAACCTCAACTTCCCCTGTTTCAGTTTGAATCCAGTTTCAAAAGTGCTAGTAAGATTTTTCTCCTTTTTTTTTTTTATTTTAATTTTTATTTTTTTTTAATAATTTCTCATGCTTATAGCATTATGGAACTTTGCCTGCGTGTTCCTCCTAAGATTGCTCCAACTGAGGCTGAAGGTAATAGAAAGCGACCAAGTAATTTCACATTTGGAAAGCAAAACCAGGACAGTATTTTGGCAAGACTGTTCATGTATCTGAATTCCCCTTCCTAGGAAGTTTACAGGAAAAGGCTAAACATTTTGAATTGTCATGAGATTCACTGCATTCTTATGTTCTTCTGAATATACGTAGAATATAGTCTTCAAAGCTAAACTTTACAAGAACAAAATGTTTCAAAGCCCTCTCCACCCCCCTTCCACCTTGCTAGCGTTTGATCATTTGAGAATGTTCTGGCCAAACAAGGTTCATGGATGTATCACAGATGTATCACAAGCACTCAGTTTTTTGTTAACCCAAGAATCTTGCATACCTTCAGATGACTCTATGCTTCTAGGCACAGCTCCTGCTATACTGCAAAGGAAGACATGCACTGCTGATGCTTTATGAGGTACTTTGATAAGGAGAGATCTACAGTTGCAGCCACAATTTACCATTGCAGTAGATTGTGGATTTTTAGAATTTGGATATTTTTAATGCATTTTAAAAATACATGTATTTTGTAGATCTCGCATTTAAAAAAACGTATGGCTGAAACTGTTGTTGCCGCTACTACTGTCCCACAGTTCTGTTCAGTGTGGGGACCTGCAAGGTTAGTATCTGGGATGGGAGGGCAAGGGTTCTGCTGCCGGGAATGGGTGGCCAGGTGGAACAGGAGACTTCAACGTGCCTATCTAGTGCTCTGCCTGACAGCAAGGGGGGTGATATTGCAAAAGACTGCAAAAGAGAGCCTGTGCTGCTTTTAAAGATCTATCCTGGACTGGTTGCCAGGCAGCTGTGGGAGGGAGAAGTCTGGCAGCAGACAGCAAAATAATTCAGTTGAATTCAATTAGAGTGCATCAGTAGAGCTAAGTGAACTATTAAAATAAGCAGGCCCCCTAAATCAGAAATGGGCATGATGACCATAGAAATCAGAATCTTAATAGACGTGCTTTATAGTATATTAGGTTATTAGTGCTATCTAACACAAGCCACTGCACTGCACAATTGCAAACATGCTCAGGACATAATTACATTCGCATAGGACATATGCGAACATAGGACATATGCTCAGGACATAATTACCTTGGCCCATCTGATATTGGTCATTTTTCAGGATCCATAACAAGCAGAGATGCACCAATTTCCTACAGAGACTGAGGAGCTGCCAGCTTAGTTTGTGGATGAAAGAAAAACAGAAGCAACAGCATGAGAGAATAGAAATGTGAGCAAACCCTTCCTTCCTTCTGGTGAGGACTCCTGCTGAACACCTGCAGGGAGGGCAATGGTTGCTCTGGAAGAACAACTCCAGATTTTTAAAATATCCTAACCAAACCGCTGGCCAGGATATAAACCTCATCGAGTAGAAATAACCTAACAGACTACTAACACCTTCAGATGCTCTGGATTGTTTTTTCCTCTAACTGTTTACTAATTGATTTAATGAGAGATATTTTCTTATTTAAAAGGAAGCATCCTGAGCATTTCCTGAAGACTGTAGATTTAATTTGTTCAGCAGCGGTATATGTATTCATCAGCAAGCAAATACCTGCTTTTAATTTATAACGTGCATTGCATTTGATACTAAAGCTAGAGATTTGGGAAGAAATTCGGTTTAAGCGGAAAAAGTACTGCTTGTAATTGAGACAAGTGGGGTTTTTTGAACAACGTAGGAGTATATTTTCCTACTGCTTAGACTTCTTTTGTTTGACAGTAAATTTTGCAGATAGTTATATCTGAGTGAAAAGTCACAGTGAAAAAATATATTGGTACATGAGAGTAGTAAAACAAGCGCATCAAAAGGGTTTGTGCAGGAAGCAGCATACATTTTACATCTGGAGAAAAATATTCCAAAGAAAGTGTAGTGATAGTCTATTAAAAAATGTTACCTCAAACTGTTACGGACTTTGCAGTTGAGTCCCCCTTTCCTTCCAAGGTTAAAAATGACCAGCTTTTGCAAAGCAGAGTTCTCAAAGCTTGTAAAAGGGCAATGGTTTAGTTTATATTTTTCCAAGTGCTGGAAAAAGCAAAGCAAGATACTGACAGGTCAAACTTACAATTTGAAAGTTAAGGCCTATTCCCTAGTCCCTTTCCTGTTGCT
The DNA here is from genome assembly GCF_004027225.2 of Strigops habroptila. Taxonomy (NCBI): domain Eukaryota; kingdom Metazoa; phylum Chordata; class Aves; order Psittaciformes; family Psittacidae; genus Strigops; species Strigops habroptila. The sequence goes on along the minus strand of NC_044279.2, from coordinate 85,114,854 downwards.
GCCTTCTCTCAGTGCTCCATTCGACAGGTTTCTGAGTTCTCCTATGTGTTATTTAGCAGCTGTAGCCCAGAGCAACACAGAATTACACACAGCACCAGCAGAACTCCAACTTGGTATATTTTGGGGGCCTTCAGTTTAAAATGTTCTTTTGGTTGCCCTTTTGCAATCATACGCAGAAACTGAAAATGTTTGTAAGATTATTATTCCTTTTCTCCCACCCAAGTAATATCTTTTTCGGTTATGGGCCAGTGGTGCTGTCAGGTACCTAATCCTTGCCAGGAGCTGAAATTCTAAATGGCAATCTAGTCCACTCTTTTTATAGTACACATGCAAGATATAGCCACACCTGTAAAATGCCATTTTTTAGCATGCTCCTAAAATTAAAATGGCAAGAGAAAGTTGCAAACTTTGTTGTATAATTTCAATAATCACTTCTGAAAGAAACCTGCCTGGTGACAAGAAGTCAGAAATAATATTCAAGCTTCCTATCTCGACCCATTTCAGATGTCTACAATATGGGTAAAATGGCTGCAAAATTTTGCACTTTTTTTGAGGTGTTTGGATGCCAGGACCAAAATCTTGGCTTAGGCGCAGGACTATTCCAGCAAACCTCTTTAGAAACATGTTTAGCTTTTGTATTGATCAGCAGAACTGATTAATGGCAATGGAATTATGCTGAAGAGCTCCTGTGAAACAGCTGGTTCCAGTGATTGTTGCTGATGAGGGGTAGGGATGAGTTCAGAGTCCACACAGAATAGTCCCATCTAGCATTACAGGACAGGACCTAAACTTATGAGTCGGGTACAGCTTTTTCTAGAAATACTGAAGACCTTGGGTTTCCAACTACTGCTCTTTATCTGCAAACCTGCCTTTCATCACATCTGAGATACTCAGTGGATCAGTTCTAAACATATTTTGCCATCAGAGCCTTACCTAATCTCTCACCTTTCCCTCATCCCTCCTGAAGCTCTAACACCTGTAGTGTGCCACTCTGATTTCCTTCTGCATACAGAAATAAAAGCATACAACTTCTGTCCTTGAATAATCCACTTCTAAATCATCTTTGTCTAAAAATCTGTAGGTTGTTCCCTTATGTTCTACTCTCCCCTTCCCTTTTTGGTCCTCTTCCTCTATCCTTCCACATATAGAATCATAGAATAGTTAGGGTTGGAAGGACCTTAAGATCATCTAGTTCCAACCCCCCTGCCATGGGCAGAGACACCACACACTAAACCATGTCACCCAAGACTCCGACCAACCTGGCCTTGAACACTGCCAGGGATGGAGCATTCACAACTTAGGCAACCTGTGCCAGTGCCTCATCACCCTCACAGTAACGAGCTTCTTCCTCATATCTAACCTCAACTTCCCCTGTTTCAGTTTGAACTCATTACCTCTGGTCCTATCACTACAGTCCCTGATGAAGAGCCCCTCCCCGGCATCCTTGTTGCCCCCTTCAGATACTGGAAGCTGCTCTGAGGTCTCCACGCAGCTTCTCTTCTCCAGGCTGAACAGCCCCAACTTTCTCAGCCTGTCTCCATACAGGAGGTGCTCCAGCCCCTGATCATCCTCGTGGCCTCCTCTGGATTTGCTCCAACAGCTCCATGTCCTTTTTATGTTGAGGACACCAGAACTGCACACAGTGCTCCAAGTGGGGTCTCAGGAGAACAGAGTAGAGGGGCAGGATCACCCCCTTCGACCTGCTGGTCATGCTCCTTTTGATGCAGCCCAGGATATGGTTGGCAAATATATCAAATATCTGTGGTGTTAGAGTTGTCTTTTGGGCAATTTCTACCATGTGAAAGGTCATTTGTGCTTCCTCCCTGTTTCTTTACTGGCACATACACCTCTTTCCTGACATTGCTCTTCGTCTGCCACATATTTTAAGGTAAAGAGTTGAACATGCATATTCAAAAGAAACTGTTCCAGGTAAAGGTACTGGAAAGCCATGTTACGCAATGAAGACTACACTTCTGTCTGGGATTGTGAGGATTATCAAACATGGAAGAACAGTAATTTCCACTTATTAACTGCTTTGCTACAAATACTGTGTGCACAAGAAGATATAAATGATAATGACAGTAGATTAAATTTGGTTCACAAGCCTTCAAACATACTCAGTATGACATTCTTCTTCATTTATGCAGCTGAGCAAGTTTACTTCAGCCAGTGGGTGGGGGATCTAAGAAAACTATTTGGATTGCATATCAAGAACACATCTGTACAACTGAGATAGCTTTGAAGATAGGCCAAATTTGTTTGGGGATTTTAGTGGTGCTGGTTTTTTTTTTTAATAAGCTTAAGGCTTTTCTAAAAGAATCATAATATGACTTCTACCCCTCACACTAAAAATAAAACCCAAATGAAAACAGCATCAGGAACAGTCATATAAGCATTTTTGTGGCCCAATACATACAGCATTTAACCATTCAAGTCACAAAATAGTACAGTCTACACATGAAAAATTGAATGGAATTAGTTTACATTTTATGCATTCAAACAACCATCAGCCAAACACATCTTTGAAAGCATTGATATGAAACACAGAAGTAAAGTTGCCAATTCCCAGTGAAAATCACCTAGATGTTTGCAAATAGCAATATCCAGTTACACCATGCTTCAGTATTTAACTAGACTTGGCAGGGAGAAGTAAAAACAAAAATATACTCATATCCTGGCAATCCACAGCACATTGAATTCTACAGCATTAACCAATATAGCCATGTTGTCCTATTTAGGAAATTCTTGTCTCATTTCTTTGTTTGGGTTCAATAATGCAACTGCAAGCTGATCTAAAATGACAAGAAGTTTCATTCCAAATGTAGAATGAGAATACAGTCACAGATGCTACTTCACTGCTTGTCCATAAGGGGGATTGTAAAGGGTCTGTTAGACTTTTAAAGAAAGCAGTCTATTGGCAGCTACCTTCAGGCACAACTAGCGAGTAGTAACCATTTACTGTGTTTGTATGCAAAATAGTAATGTACATAAATTTCAAGATAGTGTATCAAATTCTCATCTAACATAAATGTTCTAAGCATGCAGTTTGGAAGGGCTGAACTGTATTCAATGCTCTGGAAGGAAAAAGTTACTGTTCCTCCTGTGCAGCTAAATTTAGAAAGCAAGAGACCCTAGATGTGCTCTGCAGTGTTTTATGTGCTTGTATCAAGAACATTACGCTACTCAGTACAAGTCGGGCCTATGCTACCCCTTGACATAGGCCACTGTCTTTCACCTGTGGTGCACACTGAAGTGAAGTTTGGACAAGCTGCCAAACTAGCAGCATCATTCCTAGCAAAGAGCAAACACACAGACATGGCTGGGGCTTCCTCAACAATTGCATGATAGCTCACTTCCAATGGTAAATAAGTGGAAACACTGGGAAGATGTTTGCCATTTTCTTTCTATTTTCTCTGTTCCTCACATTACATAAACACAAATTTAAATGTTTGATTTTAAATTATTAGAGATTCAGATTCAAATGAACCTAAATGTGTAACTATCTTTTGGTCACACACATATTTGCTTTCCCTCCTCACTTTTTCTGATCTTCCTTCATCGTGAAATCTTTCACATCAAGGGAGCTAACTGGAAACTTCAGGCTTCCAGTTGGCTGCTAAGACTTGCATTTGAATCTCACAAGGATGCAATGGGTAAAGCACACAGATTTCTTTATGAAGACCTGCTGGCAGCTCTGCTGTTACAAAGACTTACCGGTCACTGGCAGTGACCTGTGGACACTGTGATAGGTATTGCTCCTGTCCCCGCAGGACAACCCAACAATCCTCTTTCACAAGTAACAGGACACCGTAGAGCTTGGTGGAAGCATTACACAGAGGGCTGTCATATGTAATTGCAGTCTTATCTCTGAGCTTTTTTTTTCCTTGAGCAAGTTTATTTTTTCAATCCTAACACAATCTTGATAGAAGTTCTGGCCAAAAAACAAGGCTAATTTTGTGTCAGAATAGCCCAGTGTAATGTGTCAGAACCTATTTTCATCTGCTTATTTAAGTCTTCCAGAACAAGATTTTGGCCCTTCCCACCACATAGAACGATGCTTACCTTGAATGGTTTATTTATTTGTACTGAGGATAGCTAAGCAACAAGTGGGCAACAACTACCCATGACCTTGTAAAACTGCATTGTATTAAGCTGTCCGTGTCCAACTTGGTTTTATTTCAGAAGATGAAAATGAATGTAAACCCAAACCACGAATTTTGGGGTTTTAATGTTATATTCATGTTTGGTTTGGTTTTTTTTTTCCTCCCAGAAAATTAATCCTACTACCACCCAGTATCACTGACAGAAACAACGGTAGCTTTAACTTCTGATCCAAAACTTGCAGACCCTTGGCATACCTAACTCATATATGCTTCTTTTACCATCAACTGAAGACTCAGTTTTGATTAATCTGTATCTACTCCTCTTGAAAATATATTAAGAGCAATGCACCATGATGTACCAGGCATGTAAAATGAGCTCTTGCCAGAGGAGGTTTGTGGTACCTGACAAGCTGTGGCTCTGCATAGGGAGTCTAGCATATTACAAAGCCAGGCATACCATGGAGCCCCATGGTGTGAAGTCTGTCAGGCCATGCAGTTCAGTGTAAGGTTGGTTCATCTGCCCCTCTATTACAGTCCTGGAACTGGGAGTAATGGGGAGCGCAATGAACGGATACAGGAGCCTCTTGGACACGTTCAGTCATGTGGAGCCAGATTTATTAGCCCAAGCCCACTGCTATTGCTGCAGCCAGCAGATACCAGGAGGACGCTGCAGACAACTTCAGGAGCCGAGTCAAGTGGATATAATAGAGAACAAATCTTGGCATTTTTTTTCAAGTATGGGTTGGCTACAGAACTGTTGGAAATCATTACTGTATATTAGATGCACTTGAACAAGTTATAGTTCTTGTTTTCTTGGACTATAAATTACTGTAAAATACAGATTGAGATAGTCTGTTGATATGTGGGTTTTCTTTCCGGTTTTGTTTGGTTTGGTTGTTATGCCTGGTTTCTAACAAAGCATAACTTTCAGTCCACATTCATGTCAGCAATGGCCTTATTTGAAACAGCAATTCTTCTCAAGGTGCCTCACAGGGTGATGACCCTTAATTCCAGACATCCCAGCTTTGATTAAAGCCACATGAAACAAGTTCATCTTTGAAACCCTGCACTAGTATATTGCCTCCTTTCCTCAAACACACAAAAAGCCTTTACTAAGATACACTAACTCATCATTATGTTGGTCACATTTTCTTAAACTTTGTCTCCCTATCACAGTTCAAGCCCCAAACCAGGTACAGAATTATGAAGTACATTAGCAGCTAGATCACAAACAAGATCAAGAATGAAGTATGGAGTGCCACATTCCTTTAAGAAAGAGCCTTTTTGTGAGACATTTGTTCTATCTGTGTATTATATGTATTCTATCAATATATTTTTAAGTAAAACAGACAAATCCTAACATTTGTAAATAGAGGATCTCAGTATCTCAAGAGTAATGAATGTCTATTTTGCTTCAGACACACCACCATCATACAGAGGAGACAGCATGGAGCCTGTGTAAAGCTTTTACTAGTGACTTGTGAGTTAGGTGAGAAGGAACCTTTCAATATTGTCTCTGTAAAAGCAGACATCTTCATCTGTGCCCTCCCACAAAAAAAATATGCACTGCCAATAAGGACAATTACTACAATCACAAGCATTCCTCCTGAATGAGGAGCAGAGTAATTTTTGACGTAAACTCAAGAACAAAACCATTCTTTCCTATAAGACGAGATCTCTTGCTCTCTTCTTTTTCAGAAGTAAACTGCCTTTATCTTCTCTGGGGTTATAAGGATATGAAATCACATGCTTCATGTCAATGGCTATTCCTGTCCCTCCCAAAAGTAGCAAGCTAGAAGGGAGAGGAAGGGGAGAAAAGGAACAGAGAAGCCAAGAGCAAAACCACAAAGCTCTTTGAGGAATTGGACAAGCCATGTAGAAAAAAAAAACCAAACAGGCACCATATGACTGCCACCACTAGTAACTGACAATCATTAAACAGGAACTGTGAGGAACTATTCTGGATTTATTACCCAGTTTAAGACAAAATCAACAAATACGATACAGGGCTGTTCAACCTAGCCACATTATCATAGAGATACCAAGCACCTAAAGCCCATCAAAAGGCCTCGCTTTGTGAATTCTCTTTCCCTGTGGTTGATCACTACCTTCATTACTACTGTTTTCTTTTTGTTTAGAGGTCAAAAGAAATCTTGCTGGTTTGGTCCCTGTCTTTCTCTCTCAGGCTCTCATATACAGTTTATTAAAAGTTGGCAAGACCTTTAATAGTAGCTTTGCAATTCCATTTAAATTCCCAACCCCCTTATCCTTCCTTTGAAAACAGCTGCTGTGATCAAACACAGGCCTTGTACTGATTCAAGTTTTTGGAATCCCCCTGGAGATTGCTTAATCCATTGGTATACTCATGGGAATGGATTAATACTGATAGCTTCACTTTTCATATCCACTTTAACCTCTTTTTATCCATCTCTCCTCACTCTGAGTTAAAAAAAAAAAAAAGTCCTACCTAGCTCTTATCTTTTTAACAGATAAAGAAATCAAGCATTTCTAAAGTTTAGAGTATTAGCAGATCCCAAACTCCAAACTCCATCACGGAATCATCACTGTTCAGTACATACAAAAAGAATCCAGAGTGATTAGAAACATTAGAAACATAAGAAATAGCGTGCAAATGACCCTCCAATACGATAACACCTCATTTATTATAGCTGTGGTTTCTGGCTTCTAGTTAGCAAAGTAATCCTGAATGCTATTTTCTTAATTGAGAAATTAAGATAACACATACTGTCATCACAGAATCACAGAATGGTTTGGTTTGGGAGGGAGCTTAAAGCTCATCCAGTTCCAATCCCCTGCCACAGGCAAGGACACCTTTCCACTAGACCAAGTTGCTCCAAGCCCCTGTGTCCAACCTGGCCTTGAACACTGCCAGGGATGGAGCATTCACCACTTCTTTGGGCAACCTGTGCCAGTGTCTTACCACCCTCAAAGGGAAGAGCTTCTTTATATCTAATCTAAATCTACTCTCTCTGTTTCAAGCGGCTCCCCCTCATCCTATCTCTACATGTCCCTGTCAAAAGCCCCTCTCCAGCTTTCTTGTTGGCCCCTTTAGGTACTGGAAAGCACCTGTAAGGTCTCCCCAAAGCCTTCCCTTCTCCAGGCTGAACAACCTCAACTCTCTCAGCCTGTTTTCATAGAAGAGGTGCTCCAGCCCTCTGATCATCTTCATCTTCACAACCAAGTGAAACAGAGCTTTGCAAGGAGATTTGTTTTAGTTCACTCAAATTCAGTGTGAATTTCCAAGCATATAAGCTGTTTATGTGGACATATACACAGAAAGCAAAATGTACGTTTGCACAGCCATGCTTGTGACTTTGAAATGTGAACCTGTAAAAGTTACATACTTAAGAGTTCATAATTAAATGAAGGACAAGTATCATATCTACCTTCCTCTTCTAAGCACCTACAGAAGATAGAACTACTAGTATTTATTTATCAGAATATTTGATTTCTCAAGCATTAGTGCTAGTTATGTTTATAGAACAAGCATCTTTGCACAGACCATACAACAGCAATTGCAGAATGTACTTTCAATAATATGGATCATGTACTGTGGAAATATAAATAAGCAATCAACGAAACATGGAGTGTTATGCTGTGCATATGTATATGAGTGCAGTTTTCTCAAAAATTGTTGGAAGTTTTGTTTTTCAGAGTTTTTGGGGTGAATCTACAACTCAAACACAGATTACTACCTACCTTCTTAGCCAGAAGTCGCATATGACATGCACTAACAATAGCCATAACTCAGCAGAGTGCTCAAGCACATAATTTGTATAAATATAAAAGCATTAACACAAAAGCTATTTACTTACAATTAGATTCATGCTGATATAGTCGACTGAAGTGCAGCAAATATAACTGTCAGCCAGTATACAATCACATTCCCGTGAGCACAGTGAAACAAAATAGACCCACAGAATTCAAGATTTCTTTATATGGATTCTATTGCCACAAAACTGAATGATTTCACGTGACCATATGAGACCCTACAACTGAATGCAGACCGTATTTGCTATACCTGTCCAAAGAGCACACTTCTCAGCATCTAAAACCCACAGTTCTTTTCTTCCCTTTTTGCAAGGGAATCATAACTTGAGTTCTAAATTTAATCTGCTAAAATGATTTCAAGTGTTCAAGTTCTGCATATACTTGAGAAAGAACAGGCCAGAATAAAAAGTATGTAACAGCCTCACAGAGACCACTGAGGGAATGATGAATGCCAGTGACAAGAACAATAGAAAAGGTGTGTTTCTGCAGTTAAGATCTAGAGCCAGCCAGGTACAGATGCTTTGTTACCGCTGCCACAAGTTTATGTTTCCATTCATAGGATTTAGAAATGCAGACATGGAAAAAATAAACTGTAAAGAACCACAATGGTTATTTCACCTTGACTGTTCATCAGAACAGTAGCAGGAAGGTTGTATCGCCTCTCTTTAATGTTCAGAGATGGATTCATGTACCACAAAACAATATATATTATTAGCAGAGTGTACAACTTCAAATTGCCTCAGCTTCTTTTCTATCTCACTCTGAATTTACAGTTTCTTGAATAAATTATAAGCTTAAGTTTACTTTCTCCTGCCCTTTTGAGTCCAGTCCTGAAATCTAAACTGGTCACCTTACTGTAGTAAGATGATTTTTGATTTTGCATGTCTCTTCTGGCTTGCTGTTCAAGGACGCCAAGTCCTTGACAAGTCCCTTGCAGTTTTGTCTGCAGAAGCATCTAGGGAAAAACTTACAAAAGAAGTTCTGAAAACACGTGAGGTGAATTAATACGCAGAACTGCAAAACTGTTCTTGTCTAGCAGCTAATTGGGGTCTGGAAAGGAAGTTTATAAAGGGGTTGTAGTTAGATCTAGGCGTTGAACCTCTTTTCCACCTGTGTGCAAGCACTGAAGCAGATGATTGATTGCATGGCATTGCTACTTTCTGTGTGGGAACCACAACCTTTCTTTTGTCTATTTAAGACAGGATCAAGGCCTGATCCTGTATTATAGGTCCTATATTATAGGACCAAATTTAGGGTCCCTCTAAAGCAGAAGAGCTCTGCCCCCACAGCTATTTCAGCATAACTGTGCCACTGAATATCTCTAAGTTTCTCTGCAGCATAGTGGCACCTTCTGTGAGATGCACAAACTACACCACTGAAAGGAATTTTAGGACAATATAGTGATGCCTATATTGGGGTTTCCTAGTATGCTTACCACAAAGAGGAAATATGCTTTTTGTTTGGGGGTGTTGTCCACCCCCAATAATCTTATCTAAAATAGTTATGCCAGCAACATTTATTTTTTTTTTATGTAGGCTTAGCCCAAGCTAGAATAAATCAACTACCTAGAGACTCTCTGCTCAGAGACCTGGCAGTCATTTCCCTCCATCTTCTAGACCACATGCAGCCAGCATTGTTTAGGTTTTTTGTTTCTAGGAGACATAGGTTAAAATAATAATTAAAAAAAAAAAAAAAGATATAATGCTGAATATGCAAATAGATTACAAGATATCTTGGGAAATCAATGTACCCACATAAAAGATAAACATGGAAAAAGAGGAAAATAGAGCTGAGTGAAGGACTTTCTGGCAGCAGGAGACTCTAGTAGGTAAAAATGATATGATGCTAAAATGGTAAAAGTTAATAACCTTAGCCTTGCACAGGGAGCTGTGGTTCACCATTGGGGGGGGGGGGGGGGTGTGGAACGGAGATTAAAAACCTGAACCTTGTTAAACTTTAAAACCATAATGTAGATGTAAAACATTAAAAATTATTACCTTAATCTTATACATGTATCACTTTCTACAGAGTTCAGCTAGTGATTTTACATCAAAGAGAACCAGAGTTGGACATGCTGTCTCGCAGCCTCGTGTCTGGCTGAGTCTTAGTTTCTTGTGGATTTACATGAGTGCTACATCCCAGATCTGGGCTGGCATGGTCCGGTTGCCCATCATAAGTTTATCTTTCATGGTAGTGAGAAACTCAAAGGCCTGGAGCTTGGGCTGAAGCTCAGCAGTCCTCTACACACACAAACTCTCAAGTGCTGCTTAGGATATAAATATTGACAATCCTTTCAGAAGATCTTACAGCATTGCTGTTTCTAATGCTGAGTGCCAAAAGCATAGGATTACGAAAATGCAGGAAACAAGTAATGTTAACTACAATCGTTTTAGCATAGAAAATTATCAGAATGAAAGCTTGTACAAAAGTTTAGAAAGAAGACTTTATAATCTTTAAACAGAACGTGAAACCACGGTATATAGGGTGGATTCTGCTCTCACTGTAGCCATTGCAAGCTTTTCCCTATATTACATGCCTATTTATATCAGATTTATCTGGAGAGAAAAATAAAGACCCAATGAAAAAACACTACTGAGCTAATGAAAACTATTGTACACGATGACTTTTAAAGTCTTCCAACTTGTTTTACCCCTTGACATGATTTACAGATTCACCTCCTGCTGTTTAGCTTCAGTGCACCGCAAGTAACAACGTTTCCCAAGAAACTGAATCCCATTTGTTTGCAATACATTCAGACAACAGTTTCCTGGGGATCTTCTTTTTCTTGTTCAATTTCATGTTTCACTAAACATTGTGCAAGTACTACTGAGATGCATTCCGTACAATTTTCTGAATGAAAGAATATATTTCTTTTATCAGTTTGCACAACTATTTTCAACTATTTGCTGTGAATATTACAGATAGTAAACAGTAAGTCCCACTCTCTCACAGCAGAATATGAGAGATTCTGATTGGAATTAGCATCTATTTTTATATCCAGCTTTGGAAGAATCAGCACTGAGTCGGGTCCAATTATAAGCCGATTTATTGGAAGCATTTTCTTTTTAGCAACAATTGCAGACATATGAAAATGTGCATGGCTGCCCATGCACTTCTACTTTTCTCTACTTACTTCAGGAAGGAACTCTCCCCGATAGCTTTAGACAGTGATCATGCAAAAATGACAATAAATATCTTTATCATCAGGGTAAGTAAGTCACCTATTCAAGACCAGGGAGATCCCAGCATGTTCCCTGATAACAGAATTACACAGAAAAGGTAGTGCTGCTAAGACCATCCACAGTAATTATGGAATATTTCATACATTCAATACCTAGCCTGTTTACCATAAGAACACATCACAAGATAAGCTATTTGAGGGCAAAATATAGTCTAAGGAAAAAATAACTAACTTCACCATTAAAAAAAAACAACAACCAAATCTGTTTAAAACAGCCAATGTAGGTTCACCTAAAAGGTGTTATCACCATTCTTTGTGGAAAAAGGAAGAATTGTAAAAATAATGGTTTAAATCTGTTTTATTTGGAGATTGCAAAGATACAAAAAAAAAAAAAAAAAATTAATAACATCCTTTGTAAAAAACCCAAAAATACAGGCTATGAGGCACATGGGATTAACATGACTCTAAGTTTATATTTCAGGATAATGCTCTCCAAAGAGTTTCTGAACATTTCCTTGCTTGGCTTTTGTACAGTAAATATGCTGTGAGATTTCAGGATGACCTTTAGCTTTTGGAAATGCTGAAGCCTGTGCTTGCAGAACAAGCCTGCACATTTCTGCTAAACAGAAGAAGGAAAAACAGTGAGGAATGTTTTGTTATGGGGTTGACTCATTTCTTTTAAACAAAGGAAACACTGCTGATTCAACAACACATAGCTGGAGATGCCTTAAGTCAAAAGTAAAGGAAGTATTTGATCTGATGAGCAAAATTTAAGTAAAGGGACATTTTTCTATAGATGGTTGACAATGGTTGCCATTACATAGACGGTAAGTGAAGAGACATTTATTTTGCCCTGCCTTTTCTTGGGTTTCTGCATTGCCTATAGCTTCCACGGTCAATGCCTTTTCCAGCTGCATGTCAAGTCCAGCTTATTATCCTTTATATTCCAACACTCTGACATAAATTCCTGATGAGGGAATGGGGAAGGCAGTCTCATTTATTTATTGGGTGCAATCTGCTGTGGAGGAACACATAACATGCAAGAAAACTATCCGTAGGATCATCACTATGGTTGTCAAGCTTCCTGCTAGAACTGCACTTGTAACTCACCTCTCTCAGTCTATACTGAGAGAGAGAAAGGGAATATACCTGCCTTTTGCCTTCCTTGATCATCTCCTTACCTGCAGAAAAGACAGAGGGATGTGTGCCAATGTCCTAATCAATATTCATGTAAGCTAAGCTTTCTCTTCGCAAAAAATCCCACACAACTAACAGTTATTTCCCTATGAGGTCTACTTTAAACTTTACTAAAATGAAATGTTATCCTTTTTAATTCATTGCAACCCCAACAGCTTAGGCTGAGACACCACCAGTGGTTTTCAGTCCCACTTTTCCCACTAGACTGCTTTAAGGGACTTTCATACCAGGAAATATAACTAATGTCTTGTTTGTTCACATATCTGGCTTGAAACAGCAGAGTTCGAAAAGAAATACAAGAGTTATTTGTTTATGTTAAGATATAGCCCTGCTCGAAAATGTCATTTCATTTCTGATTTCTCCCATAAATTTAGTTCACTCAGAACCAGATGCTTCTTACTCAGAGTGATTAATTGTAAGAACACTTAATATATATGTTTAAAGTTTCTCACTTCATCCCATTTGAGTGTGAAAACAGACAAGAATGAGGTGCAGAGAACAAATATTGTTTCAGAAGAAAATGGACTAATTTTTCAGTTCACCACCTGAAGAACTCATTCTCTGCACAAGTCAAAACTGGCTTGAACGTCTCAAATTTCCTTTCAACATTATTGAATAGGGTGACTGCCTTCATGACATTGCTCTCACAGCTTACTCATTTGCTTCTACAAGGCCAAAATATATGTGTGTTGCATGTATGGATGGATGGGGTGAAAAAAAAAAAGAGAGATGCCATTATCCTTATGCCCTCCCCCATTTCCCACACAAATTCCTACACCCCCATTTCCTACACCTCTGAAGTTTTCCTCCATGATAGAAAATCATCTCTAGAAGGAACTCCAGCAACAGCTATGCTAGGAACTGCAGAATTACAGAGGATAAGGGCAACTTCTTCAGATAGTATTGTGTGTATCACGAGATAGATTCTTGTGATACACAGCATTTGAGACTGGAATAATTTTCTGAGCTGAAGTTGAACAATAGGGTGTGGAGAGAGGAGCTCAACAATCTCAACTAGATCATTTTGCCTAGAATTTGGGTTAAAACCAGCCCCCTTCTCTCACGTTGCTGAGTAAAAACAAGTACTGAAAAATGTCTGAGTAGTTGCCATTTTGTACATAAGGGGAGGCTTGGCAAGAAACAAAGACATTTGCAGAAAGTCAGGTGGCTGGCATGGGTCATCATCAATTCTGAGTTTCAGAAAAAATGAGAAGCAGGGATATAGAAGAAATAAGTTTAAGGGCCTTGAACCTGATGGGGATCATTAACAGTCAGAAATGGCGAGCTCCCATGCCTTTTGTGCATTTAACTTAGTTGATGATTTCATCTTCCTCACAATTTGAATGAATGACCAGATGAAGGCTGTGTAATCTATGAGGCGTAGCATGCTTTCAGGTATTTCCTCTTTTTCTAATGTACTATAAGGCAAGGAATAATTCAGAATAACCACAGAGCAAGAGGATTCTCTGATAAGAACAGGGTATTCTGAAGGTGGTATCACGGAATGCAAAGCTATGCCCACAGGAAGAAAAGAAATTGCCTGGAAAGGAAAAATAAAAAAATAAAAAAATCTGTCAAATGCTGTCAGAATTGGCCAGGAAACTGAGTTTCCATTCCACTACTTTTTTTTAGTGTATCATCAAGTGTTAGTAGTTTCAGTTTCTATGCATCATGTTTGAAACTGCTGCAGTCTTTGCAATGACAACTGATATAGTTAAGCCAACTTCATCTAAGTAAACAAGCCAACTAAATAAGATTGATTTCTACTCCATCTATTACAAGAGATCTTAGAAAGACATCTTAAAAACAAATATCCAGCTGGAGTAAAAGCAAATACTAAAAGATGGTGTGGTGCCTTATAAGAATGTATCTTTTATGCAGTAAAATATCCCCCTCTCTTGCTGTTATATGCTAGAATTCTTCTAAATACATAGGTTCAGTTACCTTTCCCTAACAGGAATTTAAGGAAAACCTAGACAACAGTGGTGGATGAAGCATAAATCTCTACAGTAGTCATAATTAAGTGTAGGGAAAGCATTTAGCATTTCATGGTCCACAAGCATCTGTATACTCTTGAGGAGCAGCACATAACATTCCTGAACTTCTCAGAATTGAAGGTATGGTTTCTACATATTCAGTGACTACCCAGCCGAAACCAGGGCAACCTACAATTATTATTAGTTTTTCAAAAAATCTCATGCCATTTTGGTACTAGGCATTCTACATAGGAAGACAGTGCTGCTGTTGTGACACAATGCTTCTCAGAGCAAGTCTGGATACAGTAATTGATCAAGTGAACAGACAGCAGTGCTAAATCAAATAGTTAATGACCTTGAGTTGCCCATACCAGACAGCCTTTTGGTTTCTTACTGCATAAATACACTAACAAGAAGAGACTTACCAAAAGTTTTATGTGTGCGTTTTCTCCTTGGTATTTCAGTCTTGATCTGCTCTTTTAGCATATAGGGCCTCTTCAATAGAGATGACTCGTAACACTGAAGTATTCTCCAAATGCTAGGTGAACAAGCATCTGCAGGTGATTAAGCTGACGTCAAAATCACCCCAGATTCTCTATATTACATACGAACTTGGGTCGGGAAAGAAATGAAGCACTTGTTTATTCAATCACTCTGCCACTTAACTCATCTTAGCCTTACTTTAGGTGGTAATTACATTCCCAATGGCAAAAGTGTTCTGAAATCAATTTTGCCAGATGAATCTAGATGAACGGTACTGATAAAGGCACTGGGAGCTATAGGAGTCTAATTTTTCATAACCAGACCCTGTTATAGTCACCAACAAGCTGGCTAATGCAAGTGGAGTAATCTTTTCAATACATTTGCATAATACTCTCTAGCACAGAATATAGCTTCCTGCATTGACCCAGAAAAGAGACATCATATCAGACATCATCAGTCTTCTGAAGCTGCTGTCCTCTTCCGTAAAATCAGTCTGGATCTTATGGAGTCTAAGGAGCTCTGCACTAATCTTCTATTATGCTATTTTCTTGGACACAGCAGTTAAGTGTTCCTACTTTCTCAAGGATTCATGTTATAGGCACTCTTTCTCTCAAAAATATGTCTAAGATGAAACAAGACTGCGTTTAGGGTACAATTCATTCCCTTACATGTTTGTAAGGGCCTTTTCACCTACTGTGGCAACTACAAATTCGGTAACGTCCTGTAGACTGGCCTCCCGGCTGTTTTTTCCCCTTTCTCATGATTTTATTTAGATGGTTGCTAGCATTAATCATAGATGTGTGGGGCTGCTTGCACCTTGAGAGATTACACGCCCCACTGACTGGAGCCGAAACCACACCATATCTACCAAATATACTTATGATGTCTTGCAAATCGACTTTGTCAAAACCTCAGTCATCATGAATTAGGACATGCAGCCACAGTAAAAATTCACTCGAGAAACACTGAAAACCAGCTTCTAGCCCTGAGAATTAAATAAGCCTAGGCAATTCCTGACAGAAATTTGCTTAAAAACTCTTCTAAAATCCTCCAGTGAAGGAGTTCCTAGGACTCTTAATTTAGCAAAATCTTACATATTCAGTATTCCTGAGGGTAATGAAAGCTAAATTTTCTTTGCTTTAAAGTTGATTTCTTGCTGTTTCTAACCTTCAAATAAGAACAAGCAGTTGTACTCCCTTGTTTGTAATAGTTTCCTGCTGTGAAGAGGTTAAGTCCTCCCTCTCATCTTTATAGATATTTTCCCTCAAAAAAATGAGAAAGACTGAATACACTAAATTGCTCCACAGTTTCCTCACAGGTCACTCTTTCTAACTCTTAGCATACTTACTGATCTGCTTTGGACTCTTTCCAATTTGCCTACATCTTTCTGAACTTGACAGAGTACTCACAGCACCAAATAAAGATGACTAATTACCACCCATGTTTTACAGATGGAGTTATCCTACAAATATGGCCCAGGATCATGTTTCCCTTTTTCCTTTAAGGAAAAAACCCCCAACAAACAGCAGAAAATCTTACCACCTACCTCCTGCCTCAGTCTTCCCTTATTTAGTTTCTAAACACACCAAACGTCCTCCAAAACCTTTGCAGCTGAACTGGTGTCAGCAAGACACTTCTTGTTTTTATAAATTCCATTTCTCTTTCCCAAGTGGAACAGTTTGCATTACTGTAATAGATTATATAATTTCACTTTTTGACTTCTGTTTTCCAGACCATTTTGAATGTGGCTCTTCAATAATGCCAACAATCACACCCAGTGGGCTCTCATTAGCCAATTTTACATGTATGCTCTTGCTTCACTGAACAATTAAAGAAAAAAGCCATAGAAGGAGATCCATGATGTAAGCCTATAACACTGTTTGAATGCAGAATGTTACTTTTAAAAAAAACCCCAAATAAACCATTTTCTAAAGGATCTAATCTTGCAAAGCACAGCCAGACAATAATGATAAATGCCTTGAAAGACTTGTAAGAAAAATCCTTTCCTGGTGTCTATGAGCACACCATTAATAATTTCCTAATCAAAGATGGAAACTTATTGCAATAAAGTGTGGTATGCTTTATGTAAGGAAACACAGAAACTCACTGGAGATCTGTCATTCATGATAATAGCCAATTTTCAATCCCATGGGGATTTTTTCCTGCCAAGAGAGATTCAGTGAAAATCCTTATGTCCCCACATCAAATAACATATGAGTAGACAGAGAAGCACAAAAACCGCTGTATCAGAATGAACAAAAGGAAAAAGGAAAAACAAAGATAAAATGTCCCTATCTCAGCTGGATCAAACTTCTGATTATTACTGTTAGTCTAAAAAGGACTGTAAAAACCATATTAAGAGATGTGAAAAGGGTACTAAGTAGCAACACTTTAAATGTGCAATATTTTAGGATGGTGTTTAATATAGCTGCTTTAGTATTTCATATCAAAATACTTCTCTTCGGAAAACTGAGCTTTAAACTCAGATTGGTTTCTGGCTGGCTTTGGGTTTGTCTGTTGTCTTTCTTAATATCCCCCCACTCTACCTGAACAGCTTTTTGCATTCATATTTCACTTCTGTGAAAAAATATTCAGATACAGAAAATTACAAAAAAGACACACAGAACTGTAGCTGCATATAATACATTTTCTTTGTCCTCAGTACTACTTTCCCTGAGTTTTAATTTAGGCCTTATCTCCATTTCTTTTTCCTTCTGCTTTTTATCTTTGTTCCCAGCAACTAAAAAATCACAGGATAGTTTTAAACTACATATGCAGGGTAGCAAACAGTACTCTGGTCTGCAAGTAACAGTTACTTAAAAAATAAACAGTTTATCTAATTGTGCATGTATTTGGTCTATTAAGCAAAAAAAAAAATTATAAAAAAAAATCATCGTACCTACACAGATTTGTAATTTACTTTGTGTGTGCCCTACAGTGACCACTTCTGATATGGGATGACTGGGAAGCATGACTGTAAGGAAAGATAATAATGATTTTCCTATGTTCAGACATTTTTATTCATCTGTGTAGTGGTTTCACTGCCCCCTGCTGCTTGAGATGAGAGCAAAGCCGTTAGGGAACAGCTTAACTTCTCTCAACAAGCTAACTGTAACACTACCCGGCTTGGAAAACCTGTAATAAGAAATAGTAGCCTTCCCTGCTAAGTATCAGTACTGCTTTACTGGTACTAGCAGTAAAGTTTTCTGTTAAAATAACATGCAGTTAGACTGAAGGTCTTTGTTGCTATCTCATTAAAGAAAAATGTTTGAACGATACTACGCTGCTTTGTACAAAGGGCATAGTACATGTGTGCACCCAAGCAACAGGCTTAAAAAAAAATCAGTAATTACCAAGAAATTGAGACATGCAGTGTCTTGGATCTTCAGTAACGTTCAATGTTTAAAACCTCACCCTGACTTCAGACCTAATAATAAATGAAGATCTAGTCAATACATTCATTTGGGCCTTCTGGTGGTTATCAACATGATCTGTAGATCCAGATTTTCCAAGTACAAGCAGTTTTTGAACTGTGTTTAATATACACGGGGATTTTCAGCACAGCATAGAATGCACTGAAAAAACATTTGTGACTTGCATTTAAATATTTGATGTAATGGCATAATGGAATGGTACTTAGTTCAGGACAAGCATAATGACAATAACAAGGGCAGCAACAATGTGAAAATAGCAAGTGATGACAATCATCACACGTACTCCAATAGTGTAATTTCATACTGCAAATATGAAAAGCCCAATTCAACAGCTTGTTCAGCACTTCTCACTGTGTTCAAAATATACACGTAGTGTCACACTGCAGCTGAAGACGTTCTGGGGATCACAGTAACTTGCCACAAGAAACTGACAAGGAAGAGAGGGAGCCAACACCAGACAGTTAATAAACCTCAGGAAGTACTCTGAGGGCTGGGTTTGTGCATTTTTTTTGTAAGAATGGATTTAATTTTAAGTGACTATCATACGCTATACACTGTAAGAGCCCTCACTGGTGCTGCTTCTTAAGCAGCGACATTCAGACTGTATTTGGAAAACAGTCTTCACTCACCCATATTAGACATGCTCATTCCCTGCTACGTAGCTATCAGTCTTTCTTCCTTCTCCAGATACTGTTTTTACTGTCTTAGTAAAATGCATAGCCTCTTCTCTAGACATTACTCCGTGCCTTAGCTGTACATTTAGCTGATGAATGACAATTTCAGTTGTTTTCATCGTCACTATCAGCTACTTCAACTACTTTCTATTTTAACACAAGACCTCCTAAGACCCCAGTCATGACCGGTTATTGTCCTCCCATGTTACAGCATGCATGTTTGCATCCAGACCTCTAACATGGAAACCTACATACTGACGCTTCTTAAACAATCATCTACTCTCATACACAGTGACCCTATCGTGGCCAAAGCCAGCAGGGCCATGATCACTTACACATGACCATAAATACCATCATCTTGGTGCTCTCGAAGACATACAGAGGCAACTCCTCACCCTGAGCACTGTGCCACACAGACAGTAGCTCATTATTTCTGCTGACACACTGCTGAATGCTTTCCAACATAACTCTCAAAATAAAAAATATCTTCCTCCATATGAGGAAATTTTGATGCCCTGTCCAAACATTTAGCATTTGCATGGCTGAACATAAAAGTGAACTCTTCGGTAGAATCTCAGAACAATATATCCTCTGTGTATAGGCTTCTGACACATAGTTCTTTCTTAAAGGAATATAACCACCATATTAAAAAAAATTGAATGTTTACCAGATTTAAATAAACACACCAACATTATAAAGCCTGAGATAGAAGTTAAACTAGTTAAAGTACAATTTTAACAGTTTCAGCTATGGTTTTCTATGTATGATTTATTATAATCCCATATAGTTTTTACCATAATTTTTTCCATCTGACAGGAAAAGAAAGGGTGAAAAGGAAACAGATTCCCACATTTACCTGGTGTTCATTATATAAAATGTTTATATATATATAGTTCTAATGACAAACGTATATGCCATAATGACAAACACATTACCAAAACAAAGTAATTAAAGAGCATATTGAAGTCAGACATTGGAGGGGAGAAAGGTGGGGAAGAAAATTGTCCAGGATACAGAAAACTCTTCTGCTCTCCTCAAAAGAAATTTTCATATTATTAAAGAAATTATCAGAAGTCTTGATTTTCTCTGAGACAAGAATTTTGAAAGGGCAAATACTTGAGAGGTGAAAGGGAGCTGTTACAGTCTGGTTGTAGCGAGACTGCCAACTACAAGATGCTCAAGTAACACACTTATAAGGCTGGCCTCATAAAATGAGTACTCTTCCTTGATAACGGAACTAGTGACTGTGTGTGGTACAGAGTGACTGTGGAAAGTCTTGAGCTTCACCTTTTCAGGCAACAGGATATACACAACTCCTACTGGGAACTATATATTGACTACCATCCTCATGGTTTTTTGCTTGTGTTTGGTTTTGGTGGTTTTTTTTAAATCCCAGCCTGCCCACATGACACTGTTCCCACCATTCTAGTATCTTAAATATTGTAATAATGAATAAATAATAAAAGAATTACAAGCATTGCCTAGACAGTTGCTATTTCCAAACATAGAAGAACTTAACAGAAAAGCAATTATTTAGCAGTTTCCCTCAGTCTCATTTCTTTTACCCAGTTTGTTTCACTTCTTGTTTTGGTCTCTCAGAACAAGTACTCTGGCAAATATATTCTAAAACAGCTACACAAAAGGACTCCAGCATTACTAACAATTTTATAAATATTTTGGAAGTTAGTGGCTTTTCAAAGAAATCTTTATCCTTAACTAAATCCAGGCTTACATAAACACACACAATACAGCTGTTTTCTGTAACATAGTGTTTTGTGCTGCTGAATTAATGTTCAGCTATTTAGAAGAGACCTGACAAAATCATTGTACAATAATAAGCTAGAGACTGATGGTGTTTCTTTACAGCATAATAGTGTTGTGTAATCTTCATCTCCTACAGCAGCATTTCAGTAAAAAAATGCTGCTTTTTTCAGAGATTCTTAAAGAACAGCCTGGGCTTTCCACTTCACTCACTATATCCATTAAAGGACCTTTTTTCATTTTAATTTGCAGAGTATGTTATTGTCTGACATGACTGGAGAATACTACGCACTGAAAACAGAAGAATGCTTATGTAGAGATGTGTAAGAGATATACATTAGAATGTTAACAAAAAAGTGCAGAGTCAGTTTCTAATGGTATTCAATCAAATTTTGAAGTGAATATAAAGTAAGAGCTTGCAAGTAAAATAGAAATATAAGCCAATTTGAATGATCAAATAAGTATCCTTGTACTCACCCATTTTAGATGATTAACTGACGATGATTAGAAGTTCAGGCCTGAAGTCATGGCTTTTTTAATTTTTTTCTTCAACATATTCAGCTGATGTAGGGGAAAAGCTCAAGTGATGCAAGTTCATATACTTTGACGTAAGCAAACAAAAAGAGAGCATACCTCAATTAAGACTTCCCTTTCTCTGGTCCGAAAGTTAACCTTAGAGCTTACAGACCTCTATTATTGATTTGGACTAGCATCTGTATATTAATGTATTTGTATGTATATTGTACAAAAGGAAACACTGTATATAATAGATTTATGTCACTATTAAACAGCTAGTATTGATCAAATGGAAGTTTTTATTTATGTAGCAGTTACCAGTTCTAATCTCCCTCTGTACAACTGCTAATGAAATGGAAACAAATGCAAGTGCGTAACAAGTAGAGCATGCACCTTTCAATGGAAATCACACTGAGAAAGTTAATTGAAAATACACTAAGACAACTAACCAGGTGTACAACACTTTAACAAATGTCTTTTCAATGTCATAAAATTCCTAGGTTTATCAATAAAAATGACAAGGATTAAGTTCATTGCCATCTAAATGCATAGCCAACAAAAGTCAGAATTAACCCCTAAAACCTCAACCAGTTATTTGTTCAGGAAACCGGGTGGAGATTTGTTTAATCCCAGAAGGAAACTGTTCAGGAACTGGGGAGAGACAGCCTGGGATTCTTGCCTGAGACAGCTGCAAGGAGGATCAAATTAGGAACATGTCTTTGCTGCAGAGTAAGCCAGCAGTACTGATGACATTTAGGAAGGAAGAGGGGACTGCCATTGGAAGATTTCTTGGGTGCCTTCTCAGTGATGCAAGGGAAGGTACAGACTCACTTCATAGCAGAGAGGGAGAAGAAAGTTTCGGCTCAAACCGGTTAGTTTCTTCAACACAGACTGGGAACGATGAGGAGCTGGGTTTTGTGGCACTACTCCTGGAATGACTATGACGTTGCAAAAGGCCTTTCGCACAACCATACTGACCAAGTTCCTTAAGTTTATCACGATTAATCCCTTACAATTCCTTCAATTATCTTAATTTTTCTATAGCTCTCAAATAGCTCCCAGACGTTCTAATGCCAAAGGAACAGTAATAAAGCCCTCGAGCTCCTGCCCATTTGCCGCTACGGGGCACTGTTGCTTTGTGTGAAAGCCTGGGGAGCCAGTGCTGTTCTCCTTCGCCCTACAGCTAACGGATCTCTTTCTAACACATTTCCTTTTGGTGCAGTCCCTATACTTACAACATAACAAATACCCACAATGCCAGTAGTGCCATCCAGTTGTTCTGTTCCTGCTTTGTATTCAAAAGCAATATAGCTAGTATATAAAGCTGGTTTCACTAATAAATCTGCAAAGGTACTTGTGGGCACACTAGCTTGGCTAGAGTGGTAGTTCCCCAAAATACTTGAACTGCTTCTCATACTTATTAAGCCAGACTAGAACGTCAATGTATTCAAAAGCATTCTAAGCACACTTTTCAATGTCAGTAATTTTATTTCTTCTGAACAACAAAGTAGAGGATTTTATTTCTTTCTCCTACTATTCCTGGTTCAGTGCATTGGGAAGATGAAGGAATTTCTTCATTCAAACTATTCAGCAAATGCTGCCTCTGCTTCTGCTTTGTCACCAACTAGTCTGCCCTGTCTTATCTTCTGCGTGTCACAAGACTGCTGTCTTTCCTTATGTTACTGGAATGCAGACATCACTTCCAGTTGCTGTATTTTTTCACCCCTAATTCAGATAGTCTCACTGTTCATAATTTTATTTACCTGAAGCCAAACAGGCTATGCCACAGCTAGCTAGACAATATAAAAACATAAGCAGAAACCCAAGACAGATTAAGACCAGCACCAGTTCAGTCCTGCCTCCAATTTAGAATTCATCGCAGGAGCTGTGTCTGACTAGAGCAGAAATGGACCCAGTGTCCTTAATTTAGCTGTTACCTCATCTAGTCCTTACTCAAGAAGAACTGTATTGGCCCCAACTGCTGTCCTAACATTGGCAACAGCTGCTAAAACCAATGTTACCTGGGCTGTCTCTGAAAGTTCAACCAGACCAGAAAGTCCCCTGTGTTTTTCATAGACAAACTATTCCCTGGAAGCCAAACAGTTCCTCTTAAAACTGCAGTAGAAATGACACTGAGAAAATTAATTCTCTGAACACAGGTTTAACCAATTCCTTCAGACCTTTTTCCTATCTACTCATATGAATATGGGGATTAAGGCTAATGGAGTTACATGTTTCCTGGATAATTCTATGTGAGGAAATAACAGGCTTCAGAAGAAGGCTCCCCAGCAAGCCAGCACTTCAGACACTGCTCCGTTCTTCTGCCATTAATTGTGACTACTATACTTAGCCCATCTGACCACTCTATCTCATTGTTTTTCTGCAGCGCTCCATCAGTTTAGGTGCACTTTGTACTCAGGATTATTAAGAAAACTGTAGTTGAAAAGACTGAATCTGTAACATCTAGTTTTATCTCGTTTCCAATGAAGGACATGACAGTAATTTATTGGTTTTTCCCAGTGTTGTCACCTGTTAGCACAGTAAGTTGCCTTTTGGCACCAAACTTCTAAGCTTGGAACCACTTCCCTCTTGCATCATCAGTCATGATAGAGCCTTCTCTCTGATATTTTTAATGGCTAAAACAATTATTTCAAGAACTTGAGAGAAATTATAATATTAAAAAACAAATATTGGGTCTTCAGTTATGATCTCGGTTCCCTTTCCTCCCAAAAGACACCCAAGTCAGAGTATCTTTGTGATTTCCAGTTTTACACAGAATTTTCTCTTGTTACTGAGTAACAAGTATTCGCATACATTATAAAACAGTAACGGTCTCCCCAACACAGCCTTATATAGCTCTTTGAGTAGAATCTCTCTCTAAAAATAGAAATCTCTTTGACATTGAAGCTCCAGGCAGCATGGAAACTGCTGCATTTCAAGCTGAAGTTTTCAGAAAGCATGCTTTGTATTTCCTTTGCAAGTGTCCCACAAATGTGCAAAATGCACTACCTGTTCTGTCAAGAACTTTGAGTAAATGAGATTTTCTTTGCAGCTGGTGCTGTTGCAGCAATAGCTTCTTCGAAACAAGCAATAAAAAAAGAATGCAGCACTGGCAAAAGGTGCTGGATTTACAGCTCTGCAAAAATAACACCCTTTCTTTTACCCTCCCTGCCCTCAGAAACAACTGCCAGCCTTTCCCAGACTGCCTGACTGGGCAAGATACCCTGAGTTAAGCCAAACACTTGCACTGAGGACAGAAGGACAGAGGAAAACAAGCGAACAGAAATCTCACATGTCAGTGTAGCAGTTTTGCCAGTTCTCAGGCAGACATTCCTCTTAGGAATACACAGGAAGGAAAGGGCAGGGGGAACAGAGATCCTTTTCGTTCAGCTTCTGAAGATACTGACAACTTGCTCTTACTAAAGGCAGGGACATAAGAAACCAACTCTGCCAGCATGCCTGAATTGGAGACTGTAAGAATAGGAGGTCTAATTCTTTGGAGCACTAAGTCCAGGAGTATTAAAGAGAGCTCAGCACCTCTGTGTCAGACTTGCTCAGACACGATTGCAAGGGCAACAGCCACAGATGGGCTATTGACACGGGAGCCAGAAACCTGGCTCAGCTTCCAGAGTCACAGTCTGAGTAGAACAGCATTTCCTCAATGTTCTGACTACAACTATCTATTTGACATGCCAAAAAAAAAAAAAGAGTTCTTTTCCATCACTGTAGTATTCTCCTGGCAGCATATTTAACATGAAACTAAAAGTGCTGTTATTTCCAAATTAACAAATACAAGCGAGTTCTCATCTTAAAATTCAAATGAGATGGGTATATGATCCTAGCCTACCATGAAAGAGGATCTTTCAGCCTTCAGTTCCAGGGCAAGTCTACTTGCAGATACTTCATTTTTACTCTGGCTGGCCACACACTGGAATTCCGATATATAGCTTCATGCAGTATTTTATTTAAGAGCTGAAAGGCAGCTCATGAACATTAATCTCCATATCAATTTTATGAAACATGCACAAATTGACAAATGGATTCAAGGATTGCCTACACAAGAAAGGATTGACGGGGTGACTAAGTAAATTTTTGCAACAGTCACACTTCTATTCATTTTACATTTGGTTAAAGCCATTTCAGACCAAGCCACTGAAAAAAAGAAGGAAGAATTTTAAGTGACGGTTTGCATCTATGACCATTTTAAAGACTGATAAAATTTAACTAAGGTAAATTCTGAATATATTCTAAGCCTAAAAAAAAAAAAAAATCCCTGAGGCTCAGATAAGGAAACACTCATGGCAGACTATGGTCTTTAATTGTTTGATTAAAAGCACAGGTCTAAATAACTTTCTCAGCATTGTTATCAGGTGAGTGGCAAAGCCCACTTTTGCCTCCTAGTTCCCCGGAGGCTTCAGAAACATCTCTTGAGAGTGTGCAGCCACCATTTACCCCCTCATTAAGGCCACCAGCACAAGCACAGAAACATTGTCTTCCCTGTTGGGAGAGCAAACCCAAAGGAGACCCCTGACCTCCCTTGGCAGGCATGGATATCCTTGGCATGCATCCACCCTCAATGCCATCACTGCTGCTTTCTGGCCAGCTTTATCTGAGCCACCAGAGAGAGGAGAGGCTGCTGAACATCCAAATTCTCTGACGAGTCACAAAAAAAAGGAGCTGTCTAGGAGAGCAGCCAGGCAACACTGGGAGGCCTCTATGTGAACCTATGTATTAGCATTCATAAAACATTCATCCAGGTTGGCAGAGCTCTCCTTTCTAAACACCAAGATGGGTTGGCCTGATACTGCCCTCAGTTTCAAAATGCTGCTTCAAAACAAAGCACCTGAAACGTGAGGGATGCTGAGTTTGCATGGTTTGTTTGTCTGTTTAAATAGTGCATCCTGGGAAATTTGTCTGAAACTCTATTTCATGAATAAACCCATTAGCCAATATAAATTCATCCATAAACTAAGATATGAGGAATGAGGCAAGTAGAGAAATGTCAGAGAATAGTGAAATTTGGGTGGAACAGTGAAATAGGCAATTCTGAAATTTGGCCAGTACTGAACCTTCCAGGGAAGTAAAGAAGCTTGAGTCTAGCTGACTTATTTTGAGAACTGAAAGAAATAGCTTAAGAGAGAACAACATGGTGGAATTTAATATGAATTCCTGGTAAGTCAAGCTACCAGCTTTCACTAAGGACCATTTTCTTTGGTCTAATTGCAAGGTTTTTTTAGTTGAACAGTCCAGTTAAAGATGATTGCAAGCAACAGGAGCTAAACTCAGTCCCTGTATTGAGCTCTCAGCAAAGTTTGGGCCATTGTTTGATTCGTATTTCCCCAATGACTTGGAACTTTGCACTTTCCTTTGAAGAGGAGGCATTGGCCACTTTATTTGTGCATAATACAGTAACAGTTTAATGCATTTACCAGATGCTTGTGTTATTTGGTTTCTTTGAACAATTTGACTCATATGTGCTAATGTAGTCCCAAAAGCCCCCTTCCCTGCAATCTGAGATCTGGCTCAATTGTGCTGAGCATTGTTCACACAGAAAGCTCTCATAATCAACACAGTGCCACTACTTTCCCTACTGGAAGCAAGGCAAAGCTTCTAGTTACGTCGTCACAATCTCTCTGGTGTTGACTGAACTGCTGCCTCAGCAGTGAAGCAAGCAGCAAGAAATACATCATTGGGCACACATTTCAATCTAACCTTGACATCATTGACAGTGACAGCTACAGCAGCCTTCACTGAAACAGAAACCTGCAAGATGGCATTTGTTTCTTCTCGTTGCCTTTGCTATTCCTTTTGGAAGGATGATCATATGCCATGCTCGTGTATTTGCAAACTCATGACATAATGTTAAGGGACTGTCATAAACAATACCATTTCAGGGAAGGCACTGCGGAGACTGAATAACGATTTCATTTTAACTGTCACTGGAGTAGTTTTGCTCTAAGGATTAAATGTGTCATCTCAAATCTAGCTTTGTAATGAGAACCCTCCCTCCTTTCCCTCTCCGACTGTTCCCCACCCCACTCCCCTTCAAGACAATTTGGGCAGATGACCAATGGAGTAAAAACGAGACTGGGGAGCCACACAGAACAGAGGAATTGATACAGGATATGAAGATAGTAACGAGTGGGTTTGACAAAGTGCACACTAGTAGCTGAGTGGCTGATTTGCCTGCTAGTAGGATGGATTTATGGCCTGTATGTCACTAAATAAGAATCCAGTCATCCCCCCACCACCCTAAAAAATCCACACACCCCTCATGTCCATCCAAACATGTCTCTCCAAACATTGCATAGTCTGAAAGGCAGGTCACAGGCTAAACCATCAAATTACACAAACATGCTTTGGACTAAATGGAGGGAAGTACAAAGATCTCCAGCAAACTTTTTGCCTCCAAACTAACCATTCTCCCACCAAAACATAAAAACTTTCACATCTCAGCACTCTTCTTATCATAGTGCTGTGTAACTTTCCAGCTGGCAGTAGAGTCTATACTTTTTTTCAAATACACTCTCTTCTCTTCCTTGCTGCCTTTGACCTACAGCAGGGAAGATGCCAGAAGTGGTCTGAAGCTCCCAGTGATGTTCCTGGGATGATGCACCCGCTACTATTGCTCAAGTTGGTGCCAAAGGGCAGCCAAAACTTGTCCTACCAGAAAACTGCAAATTATCAGACTCAGCCTAACGGCTCTGCATGCTCTGTAATCAGTCATACCTGAGACTTGCAAATCTGCCTCAAACCTCATTCATAAACAACTTCTCAGAAGTTAGTTAATTCTAGATTATGTAGCTTATTTTACAGATCTGAGGTACAGGAAAACTAGCTGCAGCTGAAACTCACAAGCCTGCCTCAATTCTCCAGAGTCAAACCTCAGGACAACTCCAAATGTCACAAAAGCCTAGAGCAGTCCAGGGAAAGCAAGGAACCACCTATGAAATATGGGAACCATTTAATGATGATTGAATGCAACCTTGCTCAGTACACACACCGGTCTGCTCTCCTCTGCCTTCGAGTAGCGCTGAAACCCCCAGTCTGCCCTGAAATTAAAAGAACTCAAACCAAATAAGTCCATAACTTGGCAACAGTTCTGCCTTAACCAAAGATGGTACGTTGGACTCTCAGCATTCACCTACCTATCTCTGCTACTACCAGTTGTAGCCTTGGCTCTGGAGCCCATAACCCCAACTCCAGTCAAGATTGAGGGATGGCCCATACAACCTCCAGCATGGATGAATAAGCCAGAGCAAATTTTATCCTAACTGATTTCACAGCTTAACATGACAAATTATTAGCCAAAATAGCACAGCCTGGATCCACAGACTCCTCCTGCCATTATTGTAATTTCCACTACTGAAATGCAGTAAACAGTAAGCATGTTTACCAATCGCACATTAGGCCCTATGGCTCTGCTAGCATAACCCACTCCAAGAATGATGCCACCTGATGTCCTTATTCATCACAGCAAAAATGCCCGTGTTTGGGCTGTTCCTCCAATCCTGGTTTGAACCTGGAACCTCAGTTCCACACTGCCATCAATACCTGAAAAGTGTCCACATCAGCACATTTCACACGTGACAATGCTGCAAAAGTAGTAAGCACTTTTGCTCTTTAAGTTACATCCAGAAGTTTGGAAAGCAGTCTTAGCAAGCCTTTGGATAGCTAATGTTGATCTTCATTAAGGCAGAACACGACTCTCTGTGTCAGAGGCCTAGAAAAATCAAGTGTTGTGTCAGTGTTTTAAAAGGATAAACACAAATAATTACATGTTCTGGTATCAGCTCTGACTGTATTAATGGAAGTGTCAGTATGGTGACTCAAAGAATCAGGAATATGCAATTAATGATTACAGAAGGTTGCATATTTGAGTTCTCTCCCAGCAAGATTAACTCTCTCAGGGAAACTTGTAATCACTCTTTTTCTAAAGGACTTACCATGGCACCACAGATTCTGTTTGAGAAAGTTAGACCAGCTCATTCCTAAACCATTCAATACACAGTATTAATTTCTTTCTAGTTTAAAGCCATATGAATGTAGTTCAGAGCTGAGGACAGCCTCCTGACTCCAGCACCCCACCCTCTGTTTCTGCCTCCTCTCCTTTTGCCTCCATTTGCCTCCAAGGACCTGCAACTCCTCTTCTTAGAGGATGGCAGCTGCTGGCATGGCTCAGGCATGTTCAGTATCTTCCTCATACAGTTATCCTATTTTCTAGCTCTGCAGCTAGACCATACAGCACTACATGATGTGATACAAACTCAACAGAATGGACTAAAATATACCTCATATCACGTATTTTGCAGTTAAACAAAGAGGATGCATATGGCCACTTTTCCCTCTGATTTATGGGGAAGAACAGAAAAAAAGAATCCTTCTCTCCCCCTCTTTTTTCCCTCTTGCCCTCTTTTTTTTTTTTATTTATTTTTTTTTATTATTTTTTTTTTAGGGAAACTGAATTGCAGGTCTGAAAGTGTTTAAGTTTTTAGTTACTTCTCACATACCTTTGTTGCTTTCTGCCAGCAGCCACAAGTCTAGGCTAGAAATGCTGTTCTCTTTGTAAAAGTGTGCATGTATCCTATTATTATCTTGGCACCACCCAAATATAAGTACTTCCAGGCACCAGGTTTTGGTTTTTACCTTTCATTTAGCTGTCCTTTGATTGCAATATTAGAAATGTGCCACTTTTTCTACCGGAAACACCCAGTGCATGGTGTTAGGACCATACTAACAGTGCAATTACATAGCAGTTGCACTGCTGTATCAGTGACAAGAGTTCAGCCCAAGATCAGGCAGTGGATGGGCTTACCACAAGGACTGTCTACAGTAGTACTTCCAATGTTGCCTCAGGTGGTTCTGTAGCAGATAATACTGACATTTTAATTCTGTTTATTCTCTCTTAACCTTATCACAGAAATTCTTTTCTCCAGGTAATAAGCTATATTGTACTTAAAAGACTTTTTGATGATACCTATATACTGAAGCACTCAGTAAAGATGCGTTATTTTCTCAGTCCCAAAGAAGCATTGACAATTCAGTTATCTCTCTGCACAGGGGGGCAGTGAGAAAGAAGAAATGAAAACATAGCTACAATATTCATAGAGACATCTAAGTTGGTTAGGATTTAAAAATAAGCCAGGAAGTATATAGCCAGTCACTATTTAAAGCAAGGCAAGAAGAAAAGGGGAATGAAAATAGAGCAGACAATGCACAGCTACGCTATCGAAAGGCAACAGCATCATTCCTTTCCTTGTCACATGTTCCCCAATTCACCAGCAACACTAGTAAAAGTAAATCAGCACAACATTTTAATTTACATCAACTACAAGTATGCAGCAGTACATCCTGGAAAAGGATAATCCATAGCCAGGCTATACATTAATGTGCTGTACAAAATGAGTAACAGACTTAAGTGCTGTACCCAAGCTCACTATTGGGAAGTTTGCTGCATTGCCAGCATACCAGATCAATATTTCAGAGGTCATTATCTCATCCCTTTTTCAGCTGCTAACTTTGGATTGCTGCCAAAGAAAGGCAACCCCTAGCAAGATGATACCTAGTACATTAGGCAAGGCTATTGGGAATTGGAACAGGCTTTTCTTTTCACAGAGATCAGTCTGTTCTCTGGTTCCAAATGGCACAAGTGCTCCATCAACATATAAATGGTCAAATATGTTCTTTAACCCTCCCACAACAGTATGTATACGAAGTTGTACCAAACTGCATTTGGCAAATATACTCTGAAGAGAAATGAACCAGATCTTCTGGTTCACAACTGGAAGTTCTTCTCACATTATGGGAAAAAGGAGACAACAGTTACCAAACTGAACCAGTGCACTCAAGAAGTGAGATTTTACGTGTACACTGCAACAGGACTAACTGGAGACAGAGTTAAACAATAAGCAAACCAATAACTAGACCCCTCTGCAAGAATATCCCATTAACTTTTACATGCGTAAAACCTGGCTGAAGTTTGCTTTAGCTGTGTGTTGGTAGGTAAAGCCAGAATCTTTAGGGCAACTAGATCAACGGTTTTTAAAGTTAAAATTACCTCCACTTTACGCAGCTTAGCACCCTATAACACGTATTTTGCCATAAACTACCATAATATTATATAACACTGATACTTGGGCTTACAAAATGTGAAACAATGTAGTGACACCAAGTGAGAATTTTAACTGTGCTTACCATCTAGTTGCATATTCCAGCTTCAAACCAGCGTAATACAATTGGGGCGGGGGGGGGGGAAAGAAGGCCTTTAGAATCCTCCTATACTAAAAAAACCACGAATAGTTACTCAGTTACCTGCCAGACAATCCCTGAAGAGAGATACTAAAATCATAACATTACACGCAGAAAGTAAAGTGGACATATCTTTGTTAAGCATCCTTCACCCTTTGTTATTGAAGTTTGTCAATCTAAAAGAAAAGACAAAGCCACTGCTAGTAAAGTTTGCAGTTGACATAACTAAAGTCATAAACAATTATGAAGATGAACAACTGATCCATTGAAGTCCCATTTGTCTGGTAAGGCAAGCTAGCTACCTTGGGCAACATATTTCATCATAACAAAACTCAACGCCAGTCATCAAAGACCCAAGACTAACACAGAGGACTTACATGTGTAAGTAAGGTTCATTGAAACTGGCTTCAAACCTTGAAGGCCATACACTTCAAGAATCAGATAGGATATTCAACTGAATAGGCTCTTGTAGAAGCAACCCCTCAATGAAATAAACTACTCTGTCTGTATGGGCAAGGGACATAAATAGCAGAGAAGTGGATTTCCACCGCACCCAGTGGCAATATTTTCTGTATTTTCTGTTCTCTTGTCTAAAAGCTGCTCGAAAAATTAAAAAGGATCAGTGGAGTTCTGAGAATAACTCACAGTTTGGAAAGTTTGCTTTGAATTGAGAATATCGCTGAGCAAATATATATATATCTAAAAGCCACAGAAGTCTTACTTTAATATCGAGAGGTTTAGGCTAAATGGATTGTGCTCATGCCCAGATTGCTCTTTTTCTCTGATTGGATCCTCACTCAGGCTGAACCATCACTGAGCCTGCTTGTTCAATCAGGCTACATCTGAAGCACACCATTTAGACACACATCCTAGCAGCACACCAGAACAAGATATAAATCATCTTTTCCAAAAGTCACTGGTAAAAAGCAAGACTATGAAATACCCTAACAATTTCTTAGTTGCACAATTGGAAAACATGACTGCAGAGTGTCCTCAAGTCCGCTTGCCTTGCTTTCAACTACAACTCATTGACTTATCAGGTTCAAAATACCCCAACTCTCCGATCTGCTTATTTTAGGGCTCAGACACACAAACAAGATAATCTGGTAAGCTGAGCCCCAGTTGCTGTCTGTGCATCCACTTGCAGCCACAACAAATAGCAGGTGCATTTACTTTAGCTTTTTAGCTTCATTAGGGTTACATTTTTTGAAGTGAGTTTCCCAATTATCCTGATTTATCATATGTTGTTTCATAACATGGAAACTAAACTGCTTTCAGATTAAATCATAGGAGCAGATTTAGTACCTGCTATCTGGCAAGGAGTCTCCAGGTGACAGAATGAAATTAGAGCTAGTTTAAACACTACAGCGTACCCAGCACGAAGGCAGAGCACTCAGCATTAGCTTTCTCTACAAACCCCCTTCTTTGCCCCACACTAGCATGAGCATAGCCACTGTGTATTTCTCAGTTTATTCATCTTTCACTGGTTAAGAAACTGACTGAAGTTGCCATGTGCTGCAAACACCCATGATTACTCCAGCCCCAGCAGCACCCCATAGCTACCACCAACCCTTCTAAGTTACTATCCCATGCTTTTCCCTCCCACATACCTGTGCCTTTGGGATGCGATCTCTCAATAATGTATGACAGCACTCAGACCTTACCCACCTGCAGTTTCCAGGCCTTCCCGAAGAGCCTTTGGACAGCCCCCAGTCCCTTGTTGAAGCAGCTTCTTGTAAATAGGTTCCAGATGAGAGACTGAAGAGTCTTGCACCAGCTCCCCAGCCTTTTGCCCAGGGAGCAGCACTGCTGCTGCTTGTGCACACTCATGCTGCACAGGTAGTTTCTGGATGCCCTGTGGTGCTCAAATAACAGCACACATCTAGGCTAAGTTCTTCACAAAGGAACTTTCCCCTAAGATTAACATCTCTTTGGGTATGAGGAATTGCTCAGCACTTGATATTTTAAGCAGCAAGGGGCACTCCTGATAGTGGAGGATTATGGATATAGGAGTAATCTGGGAACAGAAAGAAATTACATACTTCAGCTAATTTGTTCAAGTAATCCAGTACTGTCTGCACCCCCTAGCAACAGTGATCTAAACACCTGAAATGAGAGAATAGTATAATAGATGGCTCAGAATAACCTGAGGCCTTTATGTACAACTATTCATATATAACACATTAATATTGTTAAAAATTCAGGAGTCTAAAACTCCTTATGGGCAGAGCACGCACAGCATTGACTAAGTTCAGTATACATAGACAATGTTCAAATTTGGGAGGCATAGGTGCCTTTGGGGGAGGCTGGGAAAAAGGCTGACGTACAGTCACAAGAACCATTAATACATACAGCATATGCAGTGTGATCCTGCAATGGCAAAATCATGTTAAAGGTTTGATTTATGTAGATAAACCTGGCACTATAATACTGACAGGAATTTTGCTCTAATGTGCATATGAACTGAAATGCTACCAGAGAGAGAGGAATAGCCACTTACAGCAATTTCTTTCCTGCATGACCAGTGAAAGAAGGGCCTGAGGTTTTGTATGAAGGTCCAAATATTTCAAAATTGTGATCTTTCAACAATCCACAAGGCAGCAAAATGGACTGAGAGGTCCTTTCAAGAACTTGAAAAGGAAATTCAGTGCCCTTGTCTATTTAATACGAATGCTACCAAGGAGTCTGTTTAAAAAATTGTGAAACCGGTTGAGCTGTCTAGCAATTCATGTACACCTGTTAACATGGTACATCTGTACTTCTGCTTTTTGACATAAATCCCTGAAGTTATAGAATGGGTAACAGTTTCTCTCCTGAGAGAGCTGTAATGGTAATCTACGACAGAACTGACTCCAAATTCTCAGACACTTAAGAAACAGAAACAAGTTTTCTTCTCACAATCTAGGCATCACATTATGCTATTTCAGAGTTCACATGTTGCTCTAATAGCTGTTTACATGGTTTTTGAAAAAGGGTCACTGGAAATTCTTCCTAACACCCACATCATTAAATATTTACATTCAGGCCTAAGATGTCTTGTAAAATTTCAATAGCATACCCTCCTATTTGAAAAAACAATAACAAAACCTCAACCAAAATCCTAGTTCATATATGAAGCAAAACATTCTTAATACTGTCTAAACTGTCATTTCTTCCCAAAGCACAAGGATGTTTATGCTCTTGCCTTACGGGAGATAAACAGAGCAGCATACCACTCCATATTTGTCTATGTTAACTCTGCAAGGTAGAAACTGGCTTCTGCATGCACCAGGCTTCTGTTTATTCGCTGCTCAAAAAGCCATAATACGACATACGGGTATGTGTAAATTGAAACAACAAAGATATATGGCCCTGCCACAGAAAAACATGCAGTCTCAACCTTTATTCCACATATCATCTTGACTCCAAGAAACTTTTCAAAATAGCCTCCAGAAATTCATCTTAGGTACCAACCCAGTGGCGTAATAGTATATTTGGGATAATTCCATGCGTCTGTGGGTCAGTTGCATCCTCAGATCTGGTGTAGATCAGAAGTAACTTTCCTAGATTCAGTGAGGATAACTCTGCTGCTGCGAGCGTGGCAGAACTATACTACTTCTTTAAAAATTTCCGAGAAAATGCTCTGAGAATTACCAAGTATAACATATCGACCCACCAACTGAGTATCACGTAAGGTAAAAGTACTCACACCAACATGTAGAAGACTGAGAGCAAAGAACCCTAGAAAAGCCCTTTTATGTGTATGTGTCATTCTAGAATAGACGACTACAGGCATCCTGGTTAACAGAACATAACCGTTTGCCAAATATGTACTTTAAAAACAGCAGTCAACTGTATGGCACACTTTGAGTGGTGTTAGAGCTGTCTCGGTTTTGTAATACAAAGACTGCATCAAGTTACAACATGCTGCCAATGGAAAAAGAAGTGAAACAGCAAAAATCTGAGCTGTGTAAGATTCTTGAATGAGTACTTAGTAGGGAAGGTTAAACCTTAACAGGAGTGTCTTAAGTTTAATATATCAGGGCGCCTATGTGGATGACTAAACATGGATTTAGGATCCTCTGTGATTCAGATGTTTATAGTTTGGCAACTATACCTACAGTTGGGCATCTAAGGAAAAGTGTCCAGCATACCAGAAGTCTTTGTACCTACAGCTCTAATAGCATGTAGCTATGGACATTCTGCCTGGAGGAGCCTTAGGTTCACTCATCTTTTAAAATCTTGGTAGATTTCAGCTCTAGTAGTCTTTCATTTTTGGAGAAACTAATGAGATTTTCTGCATTTCTGCTAACTCTGATCAATCAATTGTTGTTCCAGACTTTTCTGTCTCCCTATTAAAAAACAAACAAACAAAAACGAACATTCCAGCCTGTTTGACATCTAGCTCACAAGCTCGGTAAAACAGAAAAGCAGTTTTATATTTGTTATTAGTGGACAGAACAGTATTAACCTCGACTGGGACAAGACAAGTTATTAATTTGTGGCATTAGAAATTTGTTCATGATCAATATTACTGATCCTTTTGTAGAGACAAAAGTAAGTTGAGGAAATGGTTGCTGCTGTTTTCAAATGAACGCTAATTGTGCAATTTGGAATTTGTTTTTGACTCACTGTAGGTTCGCAGCAAGAGCAAAGCAGCTAAGGCTGGACTGTGTGAGGGAGATGAGGTGGTGTCTATCAATGGCAAGCCTTGTGGAGACTTAACCTATGCTGAAGTTATCGTTCTGATGGAAAGCCTGACTGACGTCCTGCAGATGCTTATCAAGAGGTACAGGAATGCTCAGAATGCTTTGGTGCAATTCTGTTCAGTGAACCACGTGAAAATGCTGGTTTTGCATGCACTTATTTTGCAGACTTACACTGCGAGCTTCTGATAGTCCTCTTATTAATGCCTGTAACTCTGCTTGTCTGTATGGAAGAGGAAGACAGACAATTTGATCTGAAGGAATTACTGTATAT
Organism: Strigops habroptila; assembly: GCF_004027225.2. NCBI lineage: Eukaryota > Metazoa > Chordata > Aves > Psittaciformes > Psittacidae > Strigops > Strigops habroptila. The sequence continues at coordinate 85,078,530 of NC_044279.2, read as the reverse complement.
AATTTGAACTGCACAGTTCAGGCATAGAATTTAGAGTACAGTCTCCAAATGTACCGATTTTATTTAAGTATTAATATTTACGAGGTGACCATTACCATATCTGCATACTGCAGAGTCTTGAGTTCAATTATTCTTTCCACCCCTTTGAAGTAGTGAAGTGTTGTTATTCCCCATAGATAGGGAAGTGAGGCTTACAAAAAGCAAAGCCTGTAGAGATGGAGAAAGTGTGTTACACAGATATGCCTTGATGATGACATGGCAAATGGTCTTCTTGGGTGGCAAAATGTGTTAGTAGTCGGGAGGGGGAGAGGGTCTGGAAATCATGAATTCTATTTCTGTAGTTGTTATCACTTCGCTAGATGAGGTGGGTAAGTCACAGCTCTCTGGGTCTCAACTTCTCCATTTATAAACATTGATAGTGAATTTCAGTTTTCTTCAAAAATGCTTCAAGCTTCTTAGAGAACCTTCCTGCAAATTTGCAAGCAAGCCAGCATTACCGCTCACTGCACATCAGTCTATTCCAGTGACTGGTTTGTAATCGTCATCAGTGTAATATACGCAATCTTGAGTTCAGAATCACTTACAGTAAGCACATTCTTCCCAGACTTCATGAATTCAGATAAGATGAACTCTGAATTACCTTCTGTGTTCAGGAAGAGGAAGAAAAGAAGAGTAAGAAAATACCTGAGACTTCCACACTACTTGTAAGGAATTATGGCTCTACCCTGAGCTACTGCAGTTCCCTGTGTCTGCTCTCGCACAGGCAGGACCAGGAGGACAGAAGGGGTCACAATTTATCACAATAGCTAACAGACCAGTGTCACTGGAAGGGCTGGAAGGACTCTGGTGCAAAAAAAGCACTTGTCTCTGGTTACCAGGGATGTCTAAACAGCATGTGAAATTCCTCTGTGGTTTCTGCAACCTGCACATAGGAACTTTCCTCAAGTGTCTAGTAGTTCAAAGTTACAATCTGCCTCCAAACAAAGATGCTCTCAAGGAGTATTCATTTTATTTAGAACAGACATTTCGCATGGCCTGTCTGTGCACATTGGCTTGGGATGGGTAATGTGATGAGATCAGGGGAATGGTGATAGCTGAGAATTACAGCTTACCTTCTCCATAGTGCATAGCTCTTGTCTGTGGTTCAGCAGCATATCATTTGAATGCTCCTCATGTGATATCTGCATTCTTATGTTTTTAATTCATAACATGACTACCTGAACTGCACTTGTGAAAATGGTATTTGTGGCTGACCAGCTGTCTTCTTTGTAGCCGCAGAAATAGCTCCATATGCTTTGACTCCTGCCTGTTGCTGCTCTATAACTGATATCTGTGTTGGTCTGAAGGCCACAGCTCTAGCTGAAAGTGACAGCACATCTTCCATTCATTCCCTTGTCTCTGCTTGAATGTATGGTGAACAACAAGACACATCCTGAAAATCAGAACCAAAACAGACCACATAATTCATTGTTTCATGGAATAAAACTGTGTCTGTTAGAAATCTTCAGAAAATTGCTGCTGATCAACATTCTGAAAGTAACTAAAATGTTCTAAAGGAATTCACTGTCAAAATCTTTTACTTTCTTCTCACTAGCTCATCTCCCCCAAATGCCAGCCCCTACTGGAAGTATCCTGCAGGGTATAAAAGAATAAACGGAAACATTTCTTTTCCCTTGCCACATCCTTTGTGGGTAGCAGCCCTCTCAGCACTACCACCAGAAGGATTTTTCAGGAAGTGTCTTAGCATCCTTCAAGAGCAATGAGAAGCAAATCCTTCCTTTCCTGAGTAGCCACTTGTTAGCAGCCATCTCAAGAAAATGCTGGAAATCATGAGGCAAGAACAATGCCTAATTAAAGTGGTGCTCCAGTGGTGATCTTTACATCCAAGCATCTTTTGCTGGCAGGGAAGAATAATTCTCCTTGGGAAGCTTCTGACTGTTCCTGAACTATTTGCATGTGGATGAGATTTTCATAAGCATTCATTGTTGGCCTAATTCTGCTCTGACTAAGCTTACTGGGAGGAAAATTAGGCTTTTAAAGTATTTTTTACAATGCTGCTTGGCCTTTGATGTCTACAAAAAATTTTCCCAATCCCCTGTAAACCACAGTCAGTTACTAACCAGCAGTGCCCAGAAAATCTTGGGTTCACAGGATCAGAGGAAAGAGACACCCTGCAGGGCAGGCACTCTCCAGAAGCCATGTTGGGGAGCATCCTACCAACCTTCCCGACAACTGTTGAACAGATGTACTGAGAAACATTGAGAGTGAGGACAGAAACAGAAACGCTGGCCCTTCCTTTTGCACATCAGTGGTAGCAACTCTTGGGCTACCGCTGAATGTAGAAAGAAAATGTCTAGGGGGAAGTATGGAGTGTGCTCAGTTTATACTAAAATGAAATGCACCAAATAGGGAGGAAAAAATGACTCTCAGACAAACCCTGCAGTGCTGACACCATTTCTTCTTTTCTGAAACTACACCAGGGGTGTTCCTGCAGTGAGCTGGAAAGACCTGAAACAAAAAGAATAATTTGATAAACCAGAATCTTAAATGACAAAAAAGAGATCAGACCCAGTATTCTGTCTCTTTGACACACGGATACACATTGATGTTTACATAGAGTACAAGTATATCCATAAGCAGCGAAGACCTTTTAAGGTGGAAATCTTTGTGTCTCACACATACACACAATCACCCAGCTACCAATAAAGGCTAGATGCAGTTGGCCCAGCCCCAGGTCTCATATCTTACAAGGAAATGTTTAGAGATTTCTGTAATTTATCTGTACTTAGGAGCAGTACAATCGATCATCTAAATAGCATAATACGATGGAATCCAGCAACACTCACAAGGAGCTCCCTAAATTAAAATCTGTCTGACCTTTACAGACCTCCATAAGTTGTTTAATGGATGTTACACATTTTGTGCTATTTGAGGCAGACCCAGACTGCTACAAACAGTATGCTGCGTAGCCAGAAAAGCAAGTGACATTCAAGTTTCTTCAGTGCACTGACAGATTTATTTCTTCTGTTGCTTCTTCCAGTCTTTCTTTGTAGGGGGGGGGTCCAAAGTTTCAGAATACCCGAGACCTGCTTTTGATTTCAGAAACCTCCATAATACTTGATATTAATACTTTTCTACATACCTACCACTTCCCTCATTTGAATAAGTGCTTTGCCACTTTCCAGTCAACAGAAAACCTTAATAACATGCTGCAGTCTTGCTGTACAGAAAACGTTTTTTCTCAAATTAACAGCAGTCAGTACTGAAAGAAGCTAGAATGTACACCAGGAGTCCTAACACCAGTAAAACAGCCTAACTGGGTCAAGGGAATGAATACCTTAAAAAAGGGAGCTACACTGAGGTATGTAGTAGGCTTCAGGAGGTCAAAGTCACATTTGACAGTTAGAAATGGATATTTTTAATTACTAGGAAATATTGTACGGGTTCCCTACACTTTTACACTGGATCACTGGAATAGGCCCAGAATGTTTTAATTATTCCATGATATATAAGGATGATGATCGTCACAGGAATTCTTCGAATGTGTATTTTCAGTATTCATTCCCCTTCTTCTGATCCTCATCCAGTACATTTCTATTCCTTAGAGAGTAAACTGCTTGGGACAGAGGATGGTGCCTAAAACAGTTGTAATAGTAGCCTCAGAGCCAAAAATTAACCACTCTTCTGGTGCCATGCAAAGTTAATTTTCTCATGCACATGGGAAATATGAAGAGGTACTGTCCCAGAAGTCTCAGCAGCATTTGTCTGGAAATACTATAATAGAAATGTGTCTGTGAAAGCATACTGATGCTAGGAATGATACAATTCAACAGTGCAGAAGGATGGTAAGTGGATCATTGTTCTACTGCAGTAGGGTAATCTCCCTCTTACTGAACTGTTAAGTTGAGGAATTTTGAAAGATATACAGGTGCTCCAGTTTAAGACCTCTATATTCTGGGAAAATTTCTCTACTTCAGTGGACCTGCCAGCGGGTACCACAATTAATATAGGGGAAAAAACACAATACAGAAATTGCTTTTGTAACTGTACTTACAATTGCTGTGCTTACAGCAGCTTAATTTCTTGAATTACTTGTTTATATATGTGCAGATCCTCCAGTGGAATAAATGAAACCTTGAGTGCTGGAAGAGAAAATGGAAAGGACGAGAACATAAAAAATGAGGACTATAGGGAGAGTACTACACTGCAAATTAACACAGCGAAAGAGAGACCCCATGGAGATTTATGCATCACAGAGATATACAGCGAGTCTCACCAGGTAGCAGGAGAAAGGAACATACACTTTTCTGAAATGAAACAAGAGACCACACAAAGCCAAAAAATTACTCCTAAAGTGATAGGCACCTCCAAAGTGCTCGTGACAGATGAGACTGCTCTCAGAGGGAAGACAGAAGAAAGAAGGCCAGGTACTATGGTTGAGCTGCAGGTGTCCCTCTCAAATGACGCGCACAAAAGCATCAATGCTCCTGCTGTGACTCTCTTAGGGGCAGAAAAATGCACCCCTTCAGGAAGAGGACCCAGTGTACAACAAGATGGGACTAGCCCTGTAATCACAATTCCCCTGGGCATGAAAGAGGGCAACATCCAGTGGTCAAGCAAAGTTGTCCAGTTTTCTAATGGCAAAGAGATCAAGAGGATCCAGGGTGCAGCTCCATCTCTCCCCAGGGTGGAGGTGATCTTGGACTGTTCAGACAGGGAGAAGGAAGCACCCAGGTCTCCAGCTGAAAGGGGGTGTGTTGATTCTCAAGTGGAGGAAGGGCAGTCAGAAGCACCTCCTTCCCTCCTCTCCTTTGCAATCTCATCAGAAGGCACAGAGCAGGGAGAAGACAACCAGCACTCAGAAAGGGATCACAGACCTCTCAAGCACAGGGCGAGGCACGCAAGTAAGTATGTCCCATCTAACCATTTGCACTGCCTGGGGCTATCCTTTGTAACTTTAAACATAATTTCAGAATTTAGAATGCATTAGGAAAAATATGTTAAGAGGGGTTTTTTCTGCAGTTTTCTAACTTTCCCTCTCTATTTTTCTTTTAAATTATGTTTCTGTTCTTGCTTTATATATTTTTTCAGTGTAATACCTTGCTCCTGGTGATGAGCCAAGAGTATACTCATGCCTAAACTGTGCTGAATAACTTTCCTTAGATGACTTTGTCCAATTAAAAATAGTTACGTCTGAAAAAAAGGCTGAATTCTGCTGGTCTTCTAATGTATATTCAGAGGCAATCTATAGAATATTAACAAAAAAGCAAGTTGCTTGCACATGTCTAAGTGAATCCTGTGGATTTTTCCTTTTATAGAAAAAACTTTGTGTTGTCATTTGCACCATCTAAAATCAAAGCCATGCCACTGCTCTTAAAAGTTAACAAAAAAAAAACCTAGTAGAAAAGCTCGATGTCGCCTGCAGAAGAGATTTTGACAGACACTAGCATGTGTATAACTGTTACATGATCCTTTCAGTTTTGTCAGTCTTCTCTAGACTGAAAAGTGAACATGTTATTTCTTCTGACTCCCATATTCAGAGGTCAGCTTCAAAATGTGTCCAAGAAGTTTACATGAAACTAAACTTGCCACTGGATCCAATATTCATTTACTGACTGTAAATACGCATTATTTATTTATCTATTTATTTATTTACTATTTTATTCATTTGGGATCTCTCTATTGGCTGCTTGCTCTTTCCCAACAATGTTAAGAATCCTGTCTGTGGATTTAGCAGCAGTATGTCAAAGGTGCTTGAATGTGTGCAGTGATATACTGTAGCAACAAGCTATTTCATACGCAGCGTTGGAACTAGTCTGCTAACCCACTGCTAATTCCTCTGTAAGCATATTTTTAGCATGAGAACCATTTGTATCTTATTGGCAAGTGGATTAAACAGTTACTTTTGCCTAAGTGTCTGTATGCAATCCACATATTTTTGGCATATTAAATGAAGCATAAAAGTGCACATGCTTTACATTTTGGCTGTGAAGTTAGAACCAATTGTGGGACTATGCTTGTCGTCTTTAGAGAATTACTTGCCTGCCTTCTGCAGGCAAAAGTACAAGGAATGAATTACGTATTACATTATAGACTCTTCTTTCAAGTAGGACATAGATTCTGTCCTCTTCCCACCTCATCTATGACAATCTCAACTCCTTCTAATCTAGTGGCAGGACATTATCTTTAGGAACCACTGATGCAATCTATGAAAGTGTTTGCTTTTAATATTATTAGTATTTGTAAAATACTGTCTACAAATTAGAGCAAACAAATTCCCAAGCATAGGGGAATAACCTGTGTGCAGCAAATAGTATGCGTGGATTTTGTTAAATTAAAAGTTACAACACAGCATTTAAGTCTAAACTAGAGAAGAACATTTATTATAGATGTTTGATATGTTCAAAAGAATTTTCTTCTGTAAATAGTCATCAGATTATATTTACCTGAACAGGTAACATTTCTTCTGCCATCTTTGGAAACTACTGATTCAGTAACTATCCAGAATTAAGGAAAGAATTAAGGAAAAATATGCTAACAAAATGGAAAGTTTTGCTTTCTGCAGAACTGTATGGGTACCTGCTGAATCTCCTTCCCAGAATAACACTCACTGCTGATGCAAGTACGTTATTTGAAAGCACAGAACTTACATGCTTTCTGTTTGCAGAGTTACTCTTAACTCTAAAGCCCATACTTTTGGAAAATGTCCTTAGTGATTATTGTAAGCATTTGGATCATCCAAGGACTGAGCCGAGGATTTTGTGATTTGGCTCTCTCACTCTAAAATACTATAAACTGCTGGTTTGGGTGCCATGCTGTTTTCTCTTTTACAGTTTCTTATGAGAACCACTGGTCCAGCCATGCTGTCATCTGGCATAATGGCAAAACTCCAGTTGTCTTTAATAGAAGCATCAATCTCCATCTACTGTCATGGCTAAAAAGATCACTGATAGAAAATCTATCATATGGCTTTCTTTACTGAGTTTGCTTTATTTATGCCTGCAGAAGATATTAAATAATTTACAGTTCTATTTTCATATATCAAAGGCATGCTTTTTTTTTTTTTAAATTAAGCGGAAGATGACCACTGATTTAGACAGGAACAGCTTTAACTTCTAGTTCTTTTAAACAGAGAAGCTATTGAGGCTGTCATTCATGAGATGTGGTGGTAGAAGGAAGGGAAGGCAACAGGGACACCACCTGACAAGCACTGTCCCATGAGACACATGCTCCATGTCACATAACAAGGAAGGAGTCATGCTGATGTACAGTGCATCTATCATCAGCTTTACAGATGCATCTATTCCCGTTCCACACGACTTGATGAAAACAGATAATTTATGCTTTAAGAAATATGTATCATTGATACATGCTAGTGAATAATCTTGAGAAGTTAGTTGAGCCCCCTTGATTCAGATCTTAGATGTGTATTCGTTCCGGCTACATTTTCTAAATAAATATTCTGAAGTTGTTATATCCTATAAAATTCTGTATTATGTTTCAGGCAAGTAATGCTTGTTAAAACACTGAAACCTGCTTTCATTGAGTACCACAGCCAAACTCCCATGTCTTCCAAGGGGCTGAAAGTTAATGATAATAGTTTCTGTGTATGCCTTTGCGGATATTTACTTGCTTTTAAATAGCTATTACAGAGAATCATACCAACTTCTAGCAACTATACACATTCTGTAATTCATATGAGTAAATACATAAATGGCACAAGCTGCTACCACTGTCAGACAGAATATAGTCAGTTTCATTTGGTCTCAGATGTTAAGCAGTTATGGGTCTGGCTGGCTGGGAATGTCCACTGTAAGCCTAAGAAGTAAGTGTGGTCAAACATTTGGTAAATGCCAGACCACAGAAACTGAATAAATGAAAAAATATTGTCTGCCTGTTGCTGCTGAGATTACTTATGGGAATAAAAATCAAGGATGCTAGAAATAAAGACACAGGTAATTTTCCTGTTGAAATAAGAAAGTCCTAAAGAAAGTGATGTGGCCTTTGAACTTGCATGGGTGTGACTCTAACGAATGCTGGATATGGAATTTACAACACAGTTTATATTGTGGAAAAAGCTTAAGTATAATGACCTCTGTATATAAAAGAAAATAAATGTTTTAATATGGGGAAGGGGACAGTGGGTAAATTTTGGTATGGATAAATGCAGAACTATTTGTTGTTAGTCTCCTTGTATTTTTGTGGGCTGCATGCAATTAATGTGCACTTTGATTCTTTCCATAGGGCTCCGGCGAAGTGAGAGTCTCTCAGAGAAGCAGGTCAAAGAAGCCAAATCTAAATGTAAAAGTATTGCACTGCTGCTGACAGCAGCACCCAATCCCAATTCCAAGGGAGTGTTGATGTTCAAGAAGCGTCGTCAAAGGGCGAGGAAATATACTTTAGTCAGCTACGGTACTGGAGAGTTAGAACGTGACGAAGACGAGGGTGAAGAAGGAGAAGGTGAAGAGGGGGACAAAGAAAACACTTTTGAAGTGAGTTTGCTTGCAACAAGTGAGTCAGAAATAGATGAAGATTTCTTCTCTGACATTGACAACGACGGTAAGATTGTGACATTTGACTGGGACAGTGGTCTACTGGAGGTTGAGAAGAAGATAAAAAGTGGAGACGAGATGCAGACACTTCCTGAGAGCACAGGTAAAGGCGCCCTCATGTTTGCCAAGAGGCGTCAAAGGATGGATCAGATTACAGCTGAGCAGGAGGAGATGAAAGCACGCGCAGTGCATACAGAGGAACGAAGAGAAGCAACCGTGTCAGAGAACTTCCAGAAAGTAAGTTCTACAGCTTATCAAAAAGAGGAAGAAATGTCAAGACAGCAGACCTGCGTGAGCAAAAGCTACACAGACGTGAGCCAGAATCACAGCAAAACGCTACAACAAAATGGCTTTGGCTTAGCACCAGACACAAACCTCTCTTTTCAGTCCTCTGACGCTCAAAGAGCAGCTTCTTTGAATAAAACAGCAAAACCCTTCCCTTCTGGAGTTCAAAACCGAGCAGCTGCACCATTTTCACCCATAAGAAACATCACTAGTCCTCTTTCAGATATACCAGCACCACCTCCTTACTGCTCTGTTAGCCCACCACCTGAGGCTTTATACAGACCTGTTTCAGCTCCTGTAGCCAGCAGAGCTGCCCCATCTGTGTGGTCACCCAGCGAGCCAACAGAACACATAGCATCACGAGACGAAAGGATTGCGGTGCCAGCCAAAAGAACCGGGATACTGCAAGAGGCAAAGAGAAGAAGCACTTCGAAACCTATGTTCACTTTCAAAGAAGCACCCAAAGTAAGTCCTAATCCTGCCCTGTTGTCTCTTGTACACAATGCAGAGGGCAAAAAAGCTACTGGAGCTGGTTTTGAGTCAGGACCTGAAGAAGACTACCTCAGTTTGGGAGCAGAAGCTTGCAATTTCATGCAGACTCAAGCATCTAAACAAAAGGCCCCTCCTCCTGTTGCTCCAAAGCCTTCCGTCAAGATCTCTCCTACTGCTGGTACTCCAGCTTCACCAGTTTGGTCACCTCCAGCTGTGGCTTCTAGCAAGGCTCCTTCTTTCCCAGCACCAGCCTCACCTCAGGCAGCATATCCTGCACCACTCAAATCTCCACAGTATCCTCATTCTCCTGCCCATCCCCCAAGTACTCTCAACCTAGCTGGTCCTTTCAAAGGGCCTCAAGCGACCCTAGCTAGTCCAAACCATACACCCAAGCCAACCACACCAGTCACACCAAGTGCTGGAGAAACAAAGCCACCCTTTGAGATGCCACCAGCTATGAGCGGAAAAGGAGCACAGTTATTTGCCAGAAGGCACTCTCGAATGGAGAAGTATGTGGTAGATTCAGAGACTGTGCAGGCAAACATGGCACGAGCCTCGTCTCCAACTCCATCTTTACCAGCTTCTTGGAAATATTCATCTAATGTCCGAGCACCTCCACCTGTTGCTTATAATCCCATCCACTGCCCATCTTATCCTCCTGGTGCTACCAAGCCTTCCTCTAAATCCACTGCTGCTACCAAAAACACAAAAAGAAAACCTAAGAAAGGTCTCAATGCTTTGGATATTATGAAACATCAACCTTATCAACTTGATGCATCTTTATTTACTTTTCAACCTCCTAGTACTAAGGAAAGCCTTACTACTAAGCAGACATCGAAGTTGTCCACTTCAAAGCAAGCTCTACCTTTAAGACCACCTAGTGCTGGCTCTCCTACTAATGCCCGGGCATCTTCAGTGTACTCCGTGCCAGCCTACGGTTCACAGCCTTTGTTCCAGTCAGATGCCCCTATCCCACTAAATGAATCATATGCACCTACGAGCTACTCTGCATTTTCTAAGCCGGAAAGCACCACATCCTCTTTGTTTACTGCTCCGAGGCCAAAATTTTCAGCAAAGAAAGCTGGTGTCACTGCACAGGTGTGGAAGCCATCCATTATTGAAGAGTAGCCCTTATAGCTGAAACTTAGTGTCCATTTTGCTTGCAATCAATTGTTTGCAGTGGTAACCTGGCACACAAACAATGCCAATAGTATTCCTTAGCTTCCTTAATAATGTCAGATATATCACCTCAAATCTGGGTCCAAAATATTTGAACTTTTTTAAGGAATCAACATAGATACAAATTTTAGCATGTTTATGCATATTATCAGATGCTTTATACACAGAACATCCTGAAATGAGCAGATACCATTGCACTAAGTAAGCAGGACACTAGGTTTTTGCTTTAGGACTCCTACATCAGAAGTAACAGTTAACAATATTCCTGGTATGTCAAATTAATAGAGAAGAGCTTTCTTTCTGTCTTTCTCCCCACCCCCCCAACTATGCTCTAATGACCTAGAGATTTGAGGACTTTTTTATTTTTAAAGAAGTGCCTTATTAAATAATATTAATAGTAAGACATATTACTAACATAGCATAAAATAGATACAGTGTTAGACTCTGACTGATCGCTAACAGAATACAACCGGATAGACCTTTGACCTGCACAGAGCATCACTGAATTAAGTCAGAATCTGTCTTGGCTGAAAGGTCCTTCTACAGGAATCTGATGATCTGCCAGGGGCTTAGTTTGCAAGCCACATGGATCAGCTGTGATCCAAAATCATGTATTGCCTCTGTCATTTCACAGAGAATGTGCTATATGAGATGCTGGAGTGTTCTGAAGACTAAAAGAGGTGGAATGACTGCTGGAAAAATTGTCAAAGATTTCCCATTTTGGGGAAATTTGACATCCCAAGTGCAGACATGTTTTTAGCCAAAGTTTGCCTTCAATACAGCAAGTAAGATAAAAGCCAGTAAATCAAAATTATTGAACAGGCAGAGAGGTGAGCTGGGTTTTGTAGCTACAGTGTAATGCAATAGTTTCTTGTGAAAGCACAGTGACTGAGAACTGAAGGGATACATATAGTCAAGGGTACTGATTCTTGAAACCAGAGTAGTATATGCCACAGAAATTAGCACTTAACTGTAAATCATAACTATTATCATGTGCCCTCTTGTACACATTTTATTACTTTCACTTGAAGCCTTACAGTGCTTCTTCACAGTTTAAATCCTTTTACTCTGATCTTATACTTTCACCTATTACTTGTCATATTGGGGACTAAGGATTGAAATACTGCTACTGTAGAAAATTCTTAAGTCTGTGGTCTTAAAACCTATGGTGTAATACCGCAGTGAGTAAACAGTCTTGCTGAAATCAAGGAGCTATATCTGAATAGTTTAGCATGTTTTTCCAGTAAGCAGTCCTGTTAGCATCAGTGCTGCTAGGTCTGAAACAAGGTGGTGTTTCACACAACTAAGGGTATCAAAATTAATCCCAAGTGCCAAGCTAAAGATTTTAAAGCACCACTGTGTGAATAAAGGTGGCAGAACCTGTTGATATATTTGTTTAAACTACTACTAAGGTAGCTACCAGATTGGGCATGTTCTATATCATAAGGTTTTATTAGAACTATCTATCTGTCTTGATGAAGAAAACATTCCCCAGTATGAACAACATCTCCTTAGTTTGGTCCATGATGGTAACTCAAACAGCAATCAAAGTTGAGAAGAATGCATTTGGTCATACATGCAGAAAGCAGACTGAAATCAAAGTCTGATCAAGCCAATAAAAATCACTTCTTTCAATTTTGGACCTCCAAAAACCTAGTCTCCCCTTTGTATTTTGGATTGGGATACTGACTGCGTTAGAGAATGACCAAGCGATCCATCTTGCTCTTAAAATTCAAGAGAATTACAGGAAATTGGGGGGGGGGAAATAGTTTGGAAACCCCAAGAAAGAATTATACTGCATTTATCTGGAAACAGAAAGCAAAATTTTAATCCTTTGGAGATCTCCCTTCTATCTCTTTTCCACTGTCAATATCTGTATTTTTCTTTTATCATTAAACTTGTCCCTTTCCTCTCTGCCTGTTTGGCTTTATTTTCTTTTGTTTGGTTGCTATTTTTTGTTTCATGTACAGGCTGACAGTATGGGAAATCTATTTTCTATGCTATCCTTTTAATATGAAATCTCCTCCCGCCCTTTCTCTTTCCCTTTCCCCTTCCTTTTCCTCACTCCTTTCTTCGCCTCTAGTAAAAGATATCTGAACTTACCTACACTATTCTAGGTAGAAGTTTAAGACACTAGTATCTACTTGGAATAAAGATACCCTACCAAAGAGAAGTCATGCTGCTAGAGAGATACATAGTCATCCAATCAGCCTCATATTGCCTTACATGGTTTTACTCACAGTCTCCTTCTGTAAAACACATCTGTAAATTATAATCACACTTCTGTACTTGTTCACCCTACCACTCCAGGAATATTTCCTCGATGAGGAGATTTTTAGCAGTTTTGTACTTCCACCACAAGTGTTGATGTTGATGCATGTGGCTATTAACAAGACACAGCAGCTCACGCAGCATGGCCACCAGTTCCTATTAGGCTCAGGTCAGAAATTTTTGGAATTCATCACCAGCGACTGAGTATCCTGTGTGAAAGGTGGAGATTACTGAAAACTAACTTCTAGCATATATATGCATATATGGCATACCACTTTCCAAGTAAGAAATAATAAGTGTTATTATTCTAATTACCAGCAGAAGAAACAAGAGGTAAAGCTGAGACATCTTCTCATGCAAAGGAAATCAGCTGTCCAGAAAGCCAGAAGTCAAGTTAATAGGAGCTAGATGAGAGCTGTGGACTGAAACAGAAACTTTCTGTTTCCTGAGTCATCTGTCTAGAACTAAACTCACCTGAAAGACAAAAATGCATAGTTGTCATCTTTAAAATCATTTTGCTATTTATTTCTTTCATTTTCAGCACAACCCAAAAGTTCACTTAGGAAGTCAACTAAATCATATGCATGTTTACAGCAATAAGAAAAAAGTCAGCTTCTGTAATGGCACTATAAAATATAGCTACTAGCCTATCTTCTTTTTACTTTGTCCAAAAGAAAAGGAAGTGCATCTATGCTGAAAATTTGTATTTTGATCACATTTGGATTTTTTGCTGCTATTCAAATACAAGTATTTCATATGAACTATAGCATTGACAGAAGGATTTTTTTAAGCACCAATAAGAGTTAAAAGCAAAAGCCACAGTGACACTAGTCCTCTTAACTCAGCTAAGATCTTTTGAAAATCCCATTCAAAGTCCAACTCTGAATTCAATTTCATACATACACATCATTCTACACACATGGTGCTTGGATCCAAGTCGGCTTCAAGACTCCTTTTACTAATCAGGTAAGTGTGTAATTCTTACTAATATTTCAGAAGACTAGCCTACTTAAAGTAACAGTTTTATCCAAAATGCAGTCAGTCTCTTGTGAAGCAGATACTTAGAGGAAAGTTGAGCTGTTTGTTGTCACAGGTCCAAATTAAAACCTAATCATGGTGTCAAACATAGTTGAAATGTCAAGAAAATGAATGGTTTGTGTAGAGAGGAGCCCTCTGAAATTTTGCTTTGAAAGGGCAGTGAGCTTTTGTAAATGGTTTTCTGAAAAAGCTATTTGAATTATTTTACATAACACGACAAGGCTACCAAGATGCAATTGTTATGTTCATTATGTAAGCATATTTAACAGTGATTTTTAGGCCACCCGTTATAACAATACTTACAGTATGCTCACATTAAAAGAGGAATTTAAGTGGTTTATGTTTTTTTTAGCACATTTAATTATAGCACATAACAGAGGTATTATACTGCACCAGTTTGGGTCTCACAATCCAGACAAAGTTTTCATGAAAACAGCTACATCAGTCAAGGGTTTATATACTTTCAATTTCTGACTCAGTTACAAACCTGTTATTATAAAACTCAATTGAAGAGTTTTGTTTTGTAGATGAGTAGTTTTTAGACAAAAAGCTAAAATTTCTGTTGCAAAAATAAAATACAAAATTTAGTTCTTGAACAAAGAACTGCTTAACTTCTGCCCCCATTTTCCAGGGTAACCACTCTTACCATGTTCCTGCTCAGCAAAAGATTACATGTCATGCAATAACCAGAAAGATATTTCAATGATTTTCTTTTTTTTTTCTGTAGGAACATTTATAGGGTAAATATTACCATCTCATAGAAATAAGCCTCATTCATTTGCTCTTTGCTGTCTTATGGAAGAAACAATTTTGCCTGTGTCCTAAGATACATGACCATATCCAGTGACAATAAGCTGCTTGGTTCCAAAAGCACCTGGCCAATGGCATGGGACTTTATAATACACTCATATAGAGACTTGCAGCAGGGAATGACCACTTCTCTTGTAGACACACTGGCAATTCACTTTGAGATCAAGACAATGCCATTTTGATATCAGCCACTAAAAGGAGGTGTCAGTTCAGTTTTGCCTGAAGTATTCTTACACTGATCCTAATTTTATATACCTACTTTTATTTATTTTTGTATACCTGATTTTATTTTCTATGAGATATTCAAGAGTCAAGACACAAAATCAGCCCTAAAACTGCAGTGACCCATTTTGCTGTCACCACAGCAATCATGTGGCAATGAATTTATTTTCTTTTTGGAAGAGTGCTGTCATTATTCACACTAAAATGAATGTTCAGAATTCAAACAAATTTGTATGTATTTGTTGTAAAGAAAAAGCTTATAGAAGGTGGAAGCGAGGACAGGCAGCCTGGGAAGAATATAGGAGCATTGCCTGGGAAGCTAGGGACCAGGTTAGGAAAGCTAAGGCCCAGCTAGAATTAAGTTTGGCAAGGGATGTGAAAGATAACAGGAAAGGCTTCTATAGGTACGTAACAAATAAAAAGACAGACTAGGGACAATGTGGGCCCTCTCTGGAAGCTATCGGGAGAACTGGCTACCATGGATTTGGAGAAGGCTGAGGTTCTCAATGACTTCTTTGCCTCAGTCTTCACCAGAAAATGCTCTGACCACACAACCCAAGTCTTGGAAAGCAAATGCAGGGACTGTGAGAACGAAGACCTTAGGCCCACTGTAGGAGAGGATCAGGTTTGAGACCATCTTAAGAACCTGAACGTGCACAAGTCCATGGGACCTGATGAAATCCATCTGCGGGTCCTGAAGGAGCTGGCGAATGAAGTTGCTAAGCCACTGTCCATCATATTCGAAAAATCCTGGCAGTCAGGTGAAGTTCCCGATGACTGGAAGAAGGGTAATATAACCCCCATTTTCAAGAAGGGGAAGGTGGAAGACCCGGGGAACTACAGACCAGTCAGTCTCACCTCTGTGCCTGGCAAAATCTTGGAGCAGTTTCTCCTGGAAAGCATGCTAAGGCACCTGAAAAAGAACGAGGTGGTTGGTGACAGCCAACATGGCTTCACTAAGGGGAAATCCTTCCTGACCAATTTGGCGGCCTTCTATGATGGAGCCACGGAACTGATGGACGGGGCAGAGCAGTTGATGTCATCTACCTGGACTTGTGCAAAGCCTTCGACACTGTCCCGCACGACATCCTTGTCTCTAAATTGGAGAGACATCAATTCGATAGATGGACCACTCGGTGGGTAAAGAACTGGCTCGATGGCCGCACGCAAAGAGTTGTGGTAAATGGCTCAATGTCCAGTTGGAAACCTGTAACGAGTGGTGTCCCTCAGGGATCGGTGTTGGGACCGGTCCTGTTCAACATCTTTGACAGCAACATGGACAGTGGGATTGAGGGCGCCCTCAGCAAGTTTGCCGACGACACCAAGCTGTGTGGTTCGGTTGATACGCTGGAGGGAAGGGATGCCATCCAGAGGGACCTGGACACACTTGTGAGGTGGGCCAATGCCAACCTTATGAAGTTTAACCAAGCCAAGTGTAAGGTCCTACACCTGGGTCGAGGCAATCCCAGGCACAGCTACAGGTTGGGCGGAGAAGAGATTCAGAGCAGCCCTGCAGAAAAGGACCTGGGGGTATTGGTTGATGAGAAGCTTAACATGAGCCGGCTTCAGTGTGCACTTGCAGCCCAGAAAGCCAACCGTATCCTGGGCTGCATCAAAAGAAGCGTGACCAGCAGGTCAAAGGAGCTGATCCTGCCCCTCTACTCTGCTCTCGTGAGACCTCACTTCGAGTACTGTGTACAGTTCTGGTGTTCTCAACATAAAAAGGACATGGAGCTGTTGGAGTGAGTCCAGAGGAGGGCCACAAGGATGATCAGGGGCTGGAGCACCTCCTGTGTGAGACAGGCTGAGAGAGTTGGGGCTGTTCAGCCTGGAGAAGAGAAGGCTGCGTGGAGACCTCAGAGCAGCCTTCCAGTATCTGAAGGGGGCCTACAAGGATGCTGGGGAGGGACTCTTCATCAGGGACTGTAGTGGTAGGACAAGGGGTAACGGCTTCAAACTTCAACAGGGGAAGTTTAGATTAGATACAAGGAAGAAGTTCTTTACAGTGAGGGTCGTGAAGCACTGGAATGGGTCGCCCAGGGAGGTTGTGGATGCTCCATCCCTGGTGGTGTTCAAGGCCAGGTTGGACAGAGCCTTGGGCCACATGGTTTAGGGCGAGGTGTCCCTGCCCATGGCAGGGGGGTTGGAACTAGATGATCTTAAGGTCCTTTCCAACCCTTACTATTCTATGATTCTATGAAATACTAAGATATTTGAGGTATCAGCAGGCTCCAAATCTTAGGAAGCAAGAAGCTGGTGTGTGGTTCAGGTAGGAAAATCAGTGCTAAATGGCAGAGCAGCAATTATGAGAAAAAAAATTACTAGGATTAGAGGGAGCCAAGCACTGGGGAGAAAATTCCAGAAAACCAGCAGAGACTGCAGAGGATAATCATATTCCTCATGATCAGAGGATCATGAAATACTCGAGGTGCAAGAAAAGAAAATCATCAGCAAGAAGGGTTTAATTATTCTGCACAGAGATGGCTAACTATTTCCAGCCTTTTGTTGACATTTTCTAGATTATTCTTGGATGACAGAGCACTCACATCACTGGGCATGATTTTTTTTCCTCTACTATTTACAAAGAGATACTGTGAAAGAACCAAAATGCTAATACCCAGAAAAAAGAAAAAAGTGAGCTTTAAAAAGAAGCAGGCCCTACCAACAGACTATTGCCCTGAGAGATAACAGATCTACAAACATATTGTCCTAGATACTGCTACACACAAGAGTTTTAGAAAGTGCTAAGGTAAACTCTGATAAAAGATTATAAACAATTATGAAGAGAACTTGACAGTAGATGATGTGATCTGGGAGGAGCACTGTTTATCAAGTATCCAGGACAACACCTCAACAAAGGATCAGCCTTGCCATCATGCTCTGCTGCTCCAGCATCCTTGTGGGGAATTCACTATGAAGGTAGGGAAATACCAGTGAAATGACAGCACTCTTTGCAACTAACAATTCTCAAATCTTTCTCCTCTCTTTTACCAAGATTCTTTTCCACATTTCATAGCTTTAGGGAAAAAAAAAAACCAACCCCAACCCAAAAAACCCCCCAAAAACAGTTCTAAAAAGATCCACTCTTCCAGTCTTGCATTTTTAAGAAAACTTGAGAACACTTTTCTTTGCCTGAAGTCATACACCCAGGATTCCACTGATCACTTTGGCAGTGCAGCATGGCAAGTGCATACCTTAATTACACAGCTTGGCATAACGTTTTGTAATGACTCTACTCAGCTTGAAATAGAAATGTTATACAAAGAAGAAACTTGACAAGATCTTCAAAAACCTGTGGATTCAGAAGCTCTGAATTACTCATTTGCTGGTAGATTTCCCGAGATTTCCTGAGCCTGACAATTTCATATAGCACGCTTGATGCCACCGTCACAAGTTCACAGTATCTATGACAATGGCTGTTCTTACTTTATGGTAAACATTACCTTTGTATGTGATTACATAAGGGAGGAGTTGGAATCACTGGGGAGCTATGCCTGGCAAGTGCTTTTCAGGCTGATTGATTACTACAGGAAGCACTTTTGGTTTTTCATCAAATTATTTAAAAAGTAGGAAAAATCCTGAAGCTCAGTGCAATACAGTGTCTGAAGGATCTCTACAGAAGAACTCTTCCTTTGCAAGCTAAGACGAACCACATGATACTATTTCCATGGTTTTAACATTTGCTTCCTTGAGTAAGGCAGGCAAAGACTTTTTCTTTATTAAGCATGCTAATCCGGTTCCTGTTATTCTCTGCAGTTTTCAAAGGAAAAACCCTATTCCTAACTGTTTTTAATTTCAGTCCACCTGAAACCTTCACAAACTTATGGTAGCATAAGCACAAGGAGAGCCTCTTTGTTCTTCTGTGTGGCAGACCTATGGTGGTGTTCAAAGACCAAGTTCTAACAGAGTCTTATCGCCACTAACAGAGTTCTCGGGAACTGGGTGTAAAAAGCAAGGTGCTCCCACTGAGCCTATATAAGGCTCTTAGCCTGAATATACAAAGGCAAGTCTGCATGGAAATATGAGACATGTCAGATACAAAGATCAGTCTAAAACTAGTTTTAAAGCATGTAGTGGTACCACTTTTCAAGCAAAAAGATGCTAGAATTTTTTGTCACTGACATGTATTTTTCCCTACTCTCACTCTTGAAATGGCTGAACTATATAGGTTCAGCTGGTTAAAATGCATCTGAAATGGCTGAATTATTTAGGATGAAATAAAGAAGAAAAAACCAAATAACTGCACCAGAAAATTTCAGTTTGAAAGACCTTATAAGAAAATCATAAAGAACTGGATAATTTATCTTTTATTTTGGATACGTTAAGCAACAACAATGCCACCACCTTCAAGTATTACAATATCATAAATATTTGATTTTAGAAAAGAATATCATTAGTCTTTATAATAACTTTAAACCCTTTCATTGTTCATATAAAATAGCAAGGTCAGAAACTAGGACCAACTTTGCCCTTGTTTTTCAAACGTTCATTCTCAAGTCCTCATCTTCTAAAGCCTTCCTCTAAGCTGTGTAATACACAAGTCCAGAAGATGGCAGCAGATGTTCTTCTTACAAGAAATAAACTGTCTATTCCACGGAAGGCTAAGATACCTTAAGGCTATTCAAGGAAAGCTAAGAGGCCAAAAAAGTTTCATCCATTTGCTTTTTATAGGCATAACTGTATTGTATTTTGATAATAATATATGGATAAAGATAAATTATAATAGAAAGCACTTAATTTTCTCTTATTTACACAGGTGCAAACTGAGCTAACTGAATAACTAATTTAATACAGGTTAGCAGCACTCTTACATTTCTTTTCCACATCGACATTCTGCAGCAGTGAAAGCCTAATTCTACTATCTTACTTTTCTCTTCTACCATTACTTGACAGTCAAAAAGGACTTTACTGCGAGAAGCAGAATTTGTCACAAAGCTTATATAAGATGTTTGACAGTAGCTATTTCATTAGTTTGTATACCAACAATATCACAATTATTCTTACCTGAAATAATACCACAGTCATAAACAGTCTAAACTTAGAATAATCTAGGTTCCAGTTCTGAAATTCCCCATAAACTTTTGAAAGCAAGTGCTGACAAGACAGCTTTAAAGAAGCTAGGATCAGACATGAACTATGTGATTTTAATTTTTTACTAGTCTCAGTACAGCCCCTGACAAGGCTTTAATTGTTAGATAGATTAGAAGATTCCCTGCCTCCCCAGCCATTATTAACCAAAATGCTGCATTCCAATTTTAGCCTGCTATAAATTATTTCCAGAGTTTCAAATAAATATGACTTTTCCATCTTATGTCAAGTTTTGGTTTTTTGGTTTTTTTTTTTTTTAATATTGTATAATAGCTGTAGCATTTACTCCAGTGCTGGCAGTATTTCAGAGAGAAATTATTTTTCATTACGTAAAGTCTAAACTGCAAATGGTTTGGGATGAAAAAAGCTGTAATAAAATTAACAATATGTCTCCCTTCTATAAACAGTTCAGTTTAAAAATCTGAAGTGCTTGGGTTTTGTTTAAAAAATAGAAAGAATGATAGAATTAAAAGGCATAAAAAGAAAGTATTTAATATTTTGTCCTACCATTTTCTCAGTTGTTTGGTCTCTAGCTGTAGTAGCCATTATAATCCGATAGAAAGCAAAATGAGAAATGCATCACTCTGGGCTTTTTATAAAGGCAGTCATTTTTTGAGACAGAACAATTGTTTTATCTGCTTCCTCCTTCTTCATCCCCTTTTTGTGTAAACATTAGTCAGGCGCTAATGTTAACTCAGATTTGAACATGTTTTGATATGGGACTATAATGAAAGGATAAAAATAAAACTGCCTTAATGACTTAGACACCTAGGTCAATTTTTTTCAAGCAACTTAATCAGCTGGGAGTGTATGTTTGCAGAGAATTTCGCTGGGCTATTAAGAGTCCAATCTACTTCTGAAAATAGAACTCTTGCTTGTTTTCGAAAAGGTAGTATATGTCTCTTTAACTGCTGAAAAGGCAGTTTCAGCCTGTAGACATATGAGCAGTTTTCACTTACTATGGAGATATGCCACCTGAGACAGAAAAAGATATTGTGAAATCGTTTCACTAAGTAGTATTTTGCATTCCCATCTGGTCTCTAAGATAAAAAATATCTTTCCGACTCATGCCTTTAAAATCTGCACTATTTAATGAAATTAAGTATTGCTCTTTGTGTCTTTCAGCTTTTCGTAATTATCACAAAATTTGAAATAGCAGTAAGTTCCAAATAACCAATTTTTCTGGGCTATTGATTAGATACTATTGAAACAATGGTATACATTCACACTCTTACTTACATTAAATAGATCTATATTTGCAAAAACCTTTTATAAGTACTGTGTTTATATTCATTTATGTATATATCAAAATAGTTTCTTTTGGAAGTAATATTACATTTGCTTTAGCTTTTATTAATACACAGCTTATAAATATCTAAAATGCTTGTGGTACAATAAATGTTTTCTTCACTAGCCAGTTCATAAGTAGTTTACATTTTTAAAATCAGTGTTAACCTAAACAAGACAGTTCTTAACTGCCTTTCCTCTTCTTCACATATAAGAATCACTTTCCCTTAAATAACTATTGTAGAAAAGATCCTTCCCTCTGAAAACATTCACATGAGGCAACGGAAAAGAACAAATATATCACTCTATGTGGTTCTGGTTTGTTTTGCAGCATAAAACTTTGAGTGCTGGTACGGTATTATAACCAATGCTTTACAACAAGATTACTGTAACACAATGTGTGATAATGTCATAACGCTGGTAGCATATCACTCTGCTTTTCCTTCTCTCTCGATTTCTGGGAAGAAATGGAAAATCTCTATCCCTCTTTTTATGATCTTCTTGTAGAATAATTATTAACTACTTGCACTTCTTATTTCCCAATGTCTCACTTATGATGTGTGGTTTGTACCTTCTTTTTAGTACTTACTTGTCAAAAGATGTATCTCCAAGAATTAAATATGAAGGGAAAATAATAGAAAGCACCACTATGTCTGGCTGCTGCTGTCCAGTAAGTGAATGATGAATTGTAGTGACTAGACGTTGCCTTAATTCTAAAGTTTGTGTTTGTTAGTTTGAAGGGGCTGATCACCAAAGTAGTGACAGAAATCAGTATATGAGTATCAAATATGGACCTGACTTGAATTTAGAAATATTCAGACCTAGACATTCAGTCTAGGAACACCACTACCAAAAATAAACTAACTGCAATGAAAAAAAGGCAATATTGATCATCTCTCAGTTTCTGCATTATTTCACACTTATATTTTAGCAAAATCATGCTTCTGGATGTAAGGAATTGCTGATTATCTTCAGCAATACAGATCTTACTGAATGTGTTCATTGTACCCAATGTATCTAGTCTCCAAATACAATACTTACCACCTAACAAAGCAGACCCCTGGGGCATTCTTTGGATGATCTGGCCTGTTTTTCTGTCAGAATGATGTCATTCAGATAATGGCTATTAAGACAAAATGTAGAAATGTCCATGAATATGCAAGTTAAAAAAATATCAGAAAAGGTGAATGTTTATCAACTTTTAAGGAATGTTTCTTTTTTCCAGGCAAACTGGCACAACCTCTTACTGGCCAGTTAAATTGTTACAGTTGCTGCAGGTTACCTGACAGACTATAAATCGAATTCCATTGGAAAAAACTATCATCAGTCACAGATGTTTTCATCTGATAGAGTGATCACTGGGTAATCCTATTCAGAACCAAGGAAAGCCATCCTTACGTAAGGAAACATTCTTCACCTCATGACACACTACAAACTATTTGGATTCTTACCCAGTCATTTTATCCTCAAGACCCTGACTAAAGCTAAAAACAAAAAAAGAAAATGAGTACAAGGAATATTAGTATAACCAAAATCATTCCGATGGCACTACTGATGTTCCAGTTCGCTGCCTGTGTATTTATTTTCCTGCACGGCCTAACATTCTAGCCAAATACAGAGCCATACTGCACGAAAGCTAATAAACCAAGAAGAATTTCACACCAAAATGGAGAAAATATTTTTATTTGCCTATGAGACTAAACTCTTCCATATCCAAGGCATCTCACAGGATTTGGCTGTTTGATTTTTTTTATAAGGACCAATTCAAAAGACATAATAATATTGTCCAGATTATCAGTATTTGACATTCTGCTTTTTCTACAACAACCCTTACATGCTGAATTCATGATTTGCATGACATTACATGTGCCATTGATAGGTATGATTTGAAGTACAAACACTTGGTCATTGTGTCTTCCAAATTAAGGACATAGGGAGATTCTCAAGCCAGTAAAACACTCATCCCCGAATCTGTTTGTCAAAACCCTGTGCTAGTTCCTGTAACTGTATTGCTTGATTCATAGAGTTGGGGTTTTTTTTTTAATATGAGGTGATTTTCTTCTGCCAGTTCCCTTTCTTTGCCTTGTATGATAACAAAGCTATCTATAGAATAGTTTTCATCATCATAGAATAGTATCTTATTTTCCATTAACAATCTTGATTTTCTGTTGAATCTCATCTACCACCTGTTTTAAAAAAATGTAGAACTCACCATAATTACGCATTTAATTTTGTCTATACTATTTCTGCTTTTACACAGTAGAATGGCCTTCACAACACAGTGGAATGGCCCATTTTGTTAGACAAATAGTGAAATACACTTGATTGATAACTTTTCATTCTCTGATTAAACTCTGTCAAAGAAAATTAACTCTTGCTTTATTAGTTATGCTCAGGCCCAAAAAATACTTCTGTGACTTTATGAACTCTCGAGCTCATCTCTACATGACAGACTAAACAGTATCTTCATTTAACTGTCTTGAAAAGTCAGATATTCCTTCTTTCAACAGTATCATTTCCCTCTGCATCTCTGGAATTCTAAGAAGTACTTCCAGGGCTTGGAAATGGAATTTCTATTAAATAAAGGGAAAATTTTCTGCCTGCTCAGCACAGACAATGCTCCAGAACCCTCCTGGGAGCACTTCATACATGTAGACTAATAGGTGGATCTGTTTGATCAACTTTTTCATCCCTCTGTGCAACTGTATCTTAGTTTCATGGTTCAGGTTATCAGATTAACTTCTAATAGAAACTGTATCTCATTTTCCATCCTTCTTTTGGTTTTGTACCTTATAAATTGTTTTCTTGCCAATAATTTAAGCAAAATGCACTAAGCAGGCTTGCTGAATAAGCTCTTTTCTGTGGATTCAGTGAATAAAGAAATCGTAATACATTAGAGGAGAATTATTCTGACTGGCCTATCCGGGCGTGCCACTCATTGGCCCTAAGCATGATCTATCACCTGGACTCTTATTTTGCAGGTAAGAAAAAGAGATCGCTCTCATTAGGTGAACTAAATTAGGTACAGGGAAACTTTAATCCATTCTTGACAGTACATTCTTTCATCCATGAGAAAAAAAGGTTTTGGGTTTTCTTATTTTATTATTCACTTATCTTCCAAATAGATAATTCTTGGTTTACATGCTTATTATATTTTTTATATGTTATATTATATAGTTCAATTATATAATGAATAATCATATATGCTTGCTTGTATACTCTCTTAGAGTACTCAGTTGGGATTTGCCTATATGTGATGATCTGATCAGCTGCATTTTAAAGTTTGATCATCTCAAGGTTTAAGTGAGGATTCTTAAAAAATAACTGAGCCCAAAATGAAGGGTTGTTTTGTTTTTTTCTGGATGGAAGTAGAACCTCGTAAAAACTTGCCATAAGTATGTGGGGGTAGGATTAATAACACCGGGGATTTTCCTCTCCAGAACTGCAAACTGGGAATAGTGGTTCATAGCCCTGTTGTACAGCACTAGTTGTGAAATTCGTCGAAACTCTTATTACATAACCTCTGTGCGTCACACCTTTTTTAAGAGATTCAGACTGAGCACCAACAAACTGACTGCAAATAATGAAACCAGTAGTCTCTTTCTCAGTTTCCATCTCTCATATAAAAGGCTGATACGAAAACATAATTTAAAAGCCTGTGTGAAGCAGTGGTCTTTTAAGTTCCCTAAAAGTGTCAAGATCCTGTGACAGAAAAGCCTATAAAACATGACATTTCTGTGTAAATCTTTGCTAGATAAGATACAGATTGTATGATCAGATACCTATCAGCTTTTATCTAGATCATGTCCACAGTATTTTAAGTTTGGAAACTCAAAAGGAAAAGTAACACAATGTTGTTTGAATGAAATTCTAGCGAAGCCTCTGGCAAAGGAGCCTGGAATTTCACACCGGCTTTCAGAATTAAAGGCATTTAAACCTCAGGATATGAATCAATGGGTGTAAATCAATGAGTTTAGGAACCACATGTACAGAGATTACTCAGGAAGAACAATGCAATTTGCGTGTGTAACACAAAGAACGTCTGGCTTGGGGAAAAGTTTGTACCTGTTTCATATGATGCCAAATGACTGTGGCAGCAGAACCTTCTCATGACCATAGTTTCTGTTTCGAAGTGCTGTATTACTAAGAAGATTAGGATTTGTCAAATATGAATGGATTGCTCCTATAAATGGGTCGGAATGTACCAAAATTTTGAGGGCATTGCCTTTTAAAGAAGCCAAGTTAAATAGCATCATGTAAGGGTATTAAGCGAATGATTGCATTACCGTCTTTAATTTGTTGTGTTCTTTTTGTGCCCTGAAAAGTGAAAACTAGGTTAAGTCTAATAATTTCAGAGTAAGAAATGCCTCTCTTAAAAGAAGATTGACAGAGATATCCTCTCAGACAGACATCCTATACAGAGCCTGTTATCAAATAAAGTAGCCTGTGCCTGCATATTAGAAAGAATCTTGTAAATGTATACAAATTGTCACAACACGACTTTCTTCTGCATTATTAAGAATGGCCTTTTCAGAACAAGGCACACTAGCTAATGCAGAGTTGCTAACATAATTATACCTTTTCAGTAAAAGCCTGTCTTTGGTCTATCATCTACTTTCCTCAAAAATTCAATTTGCTCTATCTTTGCTCCTGTTGCTCTCTCGGCCTCCTTTTTAATACTCCTCTTCTTCCACTAAATTAAAGTATTAAAAAGAGTCCATAGACATACAAAGGGATTGCCAAGATGTTGTGTGCTTTCAGGGTCTGCTGTTCCAGTTTGGAAGTGAAGAAGCTTCCTTTTTTTCTAACAACTGTAACTATATTTGGTATTTTGTTTTTCTAGGAAAGAAGCAGTGGACGCTCATTATCACTTCCTGGGAGACCTTCTTCATTCATTTTTCGAGCCATGTCTCCTACTTCTCCTCTTACATTTCAACCTGCCCCTGATTACTTCAGCAAGACAGACACAGCAGCTGACAGGCCTGGCAAGAGACCGACTCCCTGGGAAGCAGCGGCAAGATCCCCTCTTGGCCTAGTGGATGAAGCTTTTGGGCCCCAAAATATGCAGGAATCCATTGCTGCTAATGTAGTATCAGCTGCTCGCAGGAAAACACTTCCTGAGCCACCAGATGAATGGAAACAAAAAGTTTCTTATGAGCCTCCAGCCACAAGTGGTAGTGTAGCCTTACTAGGAGGGAAGCGAGCGGGTATTATATCACACCCCAGAAGCTCCCTGTCTGCCCCAAGTGTGACCACGCAGGCTGGCTCTCACCTGCAGTATGCTTACTGCAGTCAACGGTCCAGAACAGATCCTGATATAATGTCCATGGATTCCAGGTCTGACTATTGCTTGTCAACAGCTGATTCAAACTACAATCCACAGCCAAGAGGATGGAGGCGTCCAACATGAGCAGCTGAAGGGCCTGGCGTATTTTCCCTTCTTCCAACTTTACAAGCCTTAGATTTGAGTTGGAGAAGGAATTTCTTGCTGGCCTGACAATCTCTGAACTATAGAAATGAGGAGGCAAAATTGAATGGAGCAGAGTTTTCACATGACCGCAGGGCTCTACAATAGACTCAGTTTTACACCTAACCTAAGATTGTTCTGTTCCTCAAAAGGCAAAAATGCAGATATCTTGAGGTGAGGGGTAGGATGAAAGCGGGGCAACCAAGGTACTTGATACAAAGATCTAGAAAGGATGTAGATGGAGACAGTACAAGTGCTTGCAGTAAAGTTAGCGTGTGTGTATGGTAGCGGAAGTAAAATAAGGGCATTTTAAAGGCAAGAAGTATTTTACAGGATCTCACAGGTTTTCTGGGTATGTTTGACATTTGGGTTCCAAGGTACTAGATATAACCAGACTTGGGAAAGTTCCAGTGGAAGTGGAATACTTGGAAGCACTGCCTTATTTGCCACATTTTTCTTTACTGCATTTTTTAAATGACCTAAGAAAGTAAACCACTGAGTATTTTTACTGTAGCAACAGTTAAAATACATCTGTGGCCATGGTACCTGGTACCAATCCTTACAACACATAGACATATTCACTCTTGAGCAGTCACCGATTTCAGATGGATTTCAAGACAGTTTCGATGAAGCTTTGCATATTGTAATTAATCAAATAATTCAAACCCAACAGGAAGCTAGGTGTTATTAACAGAGATCAGTACCATGATACTTGAACAGCAAAAAGGATAAGGACAGTATTTAGAGTGCATTTAAACTGGATTGCAAGTTAACTTTGTAATAAACTAACAAACAAGTCAGAGGCTGAACAGCCTTTATTTCTCTGTGAAATGCACTATTTGCTCCACAGTGTCTATTTACTGATACAGTGTCTAGTAATCCAACTGGCTGAGCTGCTATTCTTAGCATCTAGGTAGCTCAATGTTTAGAAAGCTTTTGATTTGTATTCTCAGTTTGGAAAACAGATCAGGTATTGTTCATCAAGAACAATACCTATTCTAGATAGAAATTAGTATGTGAAAGAGGGTTAATGACATGTCTTAAATGGTATGAGTCTAGTATGAGTAGCAAATATTTGGACAGTTAGTTACAATTAAACTGTCTTGATGGATCTGAAGAGATGGTAAATAATTTTTGCTGGTGATACATATCTTGCACTTGAGCTTATTTAAACAGCAGAAATATGTGGCTGAAAATACATGTATTCCAAGCTTATTGGGTAGTTTAGATGTTGTGAAAGCATTAAATGAATGCTCCAAGTTTTACAAAATGCTCTGCATCCTCCCCATTTTGTGGGGCATTCTTCAAGGATCTGTCAAGCACAGTCACCTAAAATTACTGCAAAAGCACTATTAGCTACCCTTAGTTTCAGTAAGGTTGTCAACTATGAGTAAAGTGATTAGATTAGAATGAACTGAAACACATATACAGTAAGAAAGCACATAGTACAAAAAATTCCCGTTTGCAGAGATTTTTTCATTAGAGCAAATATATTATAAAAATATATTAGAGCAAATATATTATAAAATATAATTGGTATAGTGGAAAGAGGAGAAATAAACCCAAGTTCAGTTGACCTGGAACTTCCCATAAAAGCAAATAATTATATGAAAAATATTCCCTTAGTGAGTTTACATTGGCAGTAATTCTCTGTTCAAACAGAAGTCTCCCTGAAATCAACTGATCCTTTTGATCAAGCAAGAAACGAAGGCATGGGAGCTGAAAACTTTGAAAATAGAATCATATTGCTATAGCACCTTACAAATTAATTTCATGAAATATAAATTTGCAAAGAAAAGGTGATTTAGAAAAATTACATTAACAAGGCTGCCATGATATGCCTGAAAATGAGCTTCGCACATATGCATGTAAACAGAATAAATTTTCCTGCCACACAGACAAAAATACATTTTTCTCTGCCAAGTCCCATAATGTCCCCTTTTATCATGACTGAGAATATTCCCATGGAAACCATTGGGACTGTGATAGTCCCATTAGCCTTAATGGCTTCTCTTAAGATCCAGGCCAATCTCCCTGGAAATACATGTCAAATTTTCACTTAATTTCGGTGAAATTATAATTCCAAGTGAAATTCAGTGAAGTTTATAACTCAAAGTCATCAAAGCCTTAACTATTCAATAAAGAGCAGTTTGTGTTTATTTCACGGAAGGCCTATTTCTGAAAATTATATAATGCTTACTTATTTTGCTGAACTGTGGTCCACATTACCATAACAAAATGATTCCCTGTATGCAGTTCAAGTTCAGGTTTCTGTTTTGAACTGTATCTTTTACATTGCTAAACAGGAAACCAGATTAATGAATTTGCAGTATGGCATATTTTTATCTAACATATTTATTTTAATTCTCAGAATCAGATACCTAACTTTTGAATTCTTATTGAAACGTATGTCGTGAATTCTAAGGTCATACATGTACAAAGGAAATGTGTGTTTAATTTTAAGCTATATGCATTTAAAGATTGCCAAAAGTATTTTTAAATTTTGATATTACAAAGAAATGATCATACAAAGTGACATTAGAAAGCATTTAATGCTGTGATCACATAGCAATACAGAAAAATATACTCATGATCAAGCTCTAAAACCCCAATACACAACAAACACATAAGAACGGCAGAATCAGAGAGTTTCAGATGGAATCACTGACTTTTTGCCAATGTCCCAAGAAAGACAAAGTGTAGCCTTAGAATTTACTTCTATTTACAAGAAGGCATTCATCATCAAGTACTTCTGTGAACATGAAAATTACAGACATTGAATTTCATGGGGTTTGATCTTATCATAGATAATTGTGGGTGTTTAACATGTTCTGCTACAGATTTTTTTCCTCCTGCTGAGGATTTACTAGCTCTCTTTCCCATATGGATTCTCTCATATCATCTAATATGGAATGAGTTCACACTGCAGCACTCCCCTCAATAGCAACACTGGCAAGTGTATCCATCCTCCACCCAGCTGTCTATTTTTACAAAGCCTGCGGGCAAAGATCTCAAAGTCTTTGAGATCTATTCCACTGCCACATAGAAAGGAAACATAAACATTTTCAAAGTTATTATTGGGAGGAGAGACATACACACAGGCATGCAGACAGATCATATAGCCTTGTTTACAAAGGAAATCAGGCTAAAACCAGATGAGACAATGTACCGATTTCAGTGAAAGCAGCAGGCCCAGACTACTGACGTATTAATGCATATGGAGCTTTATGACAAACCACACGGCATTTTTCACTTTCTGTTTTACCACCCCATTCCTCCACTACCAAAGCATCTTTCTATCAAATAGTTGTGACTGTTGTGAGTGAATTCTGAATATATGAATGCAAATATTTCTTACATTTGTGTTTGAATGCACAACTCTGCTCAGTAAACGTGAGGAAAAAATCTCTTGGTATTTTAAATACGTTGTTTCTGTGTTCACTCTCAGAGGTGTCTCTGTTAATATCCACAGTATTTGAATACACAATGTAACTGAAAATTTAGTTTCTTTAGGTACGTTAGATGATGATGTTCACAGCTCTTGTTCATTATTGGTTTTCATTTTGGTTTGCTTTAACACAACCAAATATCTATTCACATTGCATTTCTGCCTAGTAGCAAAAGACTGTATTATCTTTACAAAAGGCTTTTCACTTCTAAAGACTTTTTGCTCACTGCAAAGGATACTTTATTCGAGAGTGCATGCCAGAGATGTAAATTGTATCATTTAATAAAGTGATCTGACCTATCAGATGAGAAAAACAATTTTGTTTTCCCTAAATTCTTGTCTGTTTGTTTAAATAATCTGAACCCAAGTAAAGCCTAATCTCTTTTTCTGCACCATTTTTAGATTCCCTGACTGCCTGTTGGTGACCTTGTGCTGATACAAGCTTCTGGAAGCTTACATCAACATCAGGTCAAATGGCAATTTGTGAAATTCAGTAGAATTTCATTTTCATACTGACTAAGCAGAGGAAGGAAACGCAGTGAAGCGCAACCTACCCAAGTAAAATAATACGGCCAGAGCAATTCTTACTGTTCGAACATTTTCATCTCTACCGTAAAAATCTGCAACATCTACTTACTATAATTACTTTTTTACATTACGTGCATCTACACCTCTGTTTAGTTCCTGTAGGTTCATAAGGGTTGCATCGCTGTATTCTCTTCATGTTTATTCTTAATTAAAACATACTATTTAAAGAAGAAATAAATATTGAGAATAAACTGTGAACCCAGTCTTTACATTATTCAGGCTATTTGGGTGAATAGCTCTCAAGGAAATAAGGATGGCATGCACAATCTATCTGTAAAAAGTCAGATCAAATTTTCACTATTTACATGAACTGAATCACAAAGCATGTGTTGCATTTGTAAAGCAAGCAGTATTTCGCCCCCAATATAAGAAAAATTCATGCACGTAAAACTTGGGGAACTGATAAAGCTTGTCAACAGCATTTTAATAGCTTTCTTCTACAAACGGTTTACAAGGTTATAAGAGACTCAGAACTACTCCTTTTCATGGTTACATTTTCATTCTTCTTTGGTATACTCTTAAATACGTCGTAAAGAAAGAAAGCATAAGCCAGATTCACAGTTTAACACAACTCCCTTGACTTCAGTAATTTGCAACAGATTAAAAATCTCACTACACAGACAAACAGTCACTCATTTTGTATGATATATCAAGCTCTAGAGAATGTACTTCGGCTTTCTTGAAATGCCCTAGATTTTATGGTGCATTCATCAACATTTAAGAGCATTTAAAATGACTACAGTGGGGCAGACTGCTCAATTACCGAGCATGAGTCTGGCAGAATGAGTATTTGGTGTAAAGCGTAATTTTAATTCCAGAAAGAAAGGCAGATGTTTCCAGGCTAGTATCCACTTTTCCTCAAATCGAACACTAGTGCTTTTAAATTGTCCATTTTATATAATTACATTTTATAATCATAACTATTGCGTTTTAAAAAGAAATCTTGTGTTGCTGCTGAGTCAGAAACAGCACTCAAAACAGCATTTGATGTTCATTCACACATTTTCAATCCTCAAAAAAGGATTCAAGTATTTGATATTCAAAACAAAATTACCTCAGGAGTGTTTATGTGTATGCATATCTAAGTTGTGGGGGTCTTTTTTGGAGAAAGAAAGGTTAATTAATATATGTTCATGGACAACTAGACCATATTGTGGTGTGGTATGGTCCAAATACAACTGGAAGGTTACAGGGTGACACACATATAGAAAAGGTGTTGATAAACCCCTAGCTATTAGTAACACCTAGTTATATTTTCATCTTTAAAATAAATCAAAACCTGAGGATAATTTTGTCTAAATAGTGCACAGGTTCATGGCATATTTTTTCCCTATAAATAAAGAAACCTAAGGAGAGATATGGTAATTGCTGGAAAAATAATTATGTTGTAAACAGTAATTTTAAGCAGGCTGTAGACAAGCAGAATTTGCCCAAGGCAAAAATAGAAAATAAGAAGCTTTAAGGCATTCAGAATCAGAATAATAGATGTACTGGTAATTTTCCCCAGCATGGACATCCTCACAGGACTATGGCAGTTATAAAACAATTGCCACTTTTCACTAATATTAACAATTTGCTAAGCCATTTTAGTTTTAATCACTCACGATGTTATTAATGGATGCACTTGAGCTTAATCTCAGAAAAAGAGTAATTTTCTGAAAACAAGAATCAACATAAAGTCAGCATATGCTCAACACTACAGTATTTCTAATAATTTTTTCAACAGAAAAGCTTCAAAGCATAAACAGCACATAGCATTTTTGATCAGGTGCTCATCAGCTACTCCAATTTTCAGGTCTGTTCAAGATAGTTGATAATGTACATTTAAATGCAAATCTCTGCCCTATTAAAAAGTTTGTATATTGGTACACAGAGATTAAATTGAAGCACTCCGGTGAATTGGTGAATTACTTGCATACACAAAAGCATAGTCTCAGATGCCATTTTTTTAAAAGCCAAGAAACAGATAATTTTTCTAGTTCCCAAGAAATTTCCCACTATGGATCCACATAATTTCACATCTGAAGTGAAAGTTCAAAATTATTTTCTCCACTATTTCTATAGAGTTGTCCACTATTCTTTACTTCCTCTGGCAGTTTAAAACTCCAAGAGAATTTCTATGTGGTAGTAAAATAAAATAAAAAGATCAGTGTAGAAATGAATAAATCTACCTACTGAATCAGATGCCCTGAGAAAAAAGGCTGTTCAAAGAAACATCAAGAACAGACCAACAAGGCAACGTAAATCCTTTGACCACAAGGAGCAAGATCCTGATCCCAGCTAAGTCAATGGCAGCTTTACTAATTTACCACTTATGTCAGCAGGGCAAGGATTTCACCCAGCATAGAAATGTGCAGGACCACAAAATACAACTGGTTTTGAATTCACAAATATTGAGCTGGTGTCAGCAGTTCTGTAGTATTTTGAAGCCTGTAGTTTTAGAAAATGTGATTGACAAAATAAGGCATTAATCAGATTTTCTAACATCATCTTCTGTTAAGAACTTGTTCTTTTCATTGTGCAGAAGTATGGATAGCTATCTCAGTTGGGACTCTGTTGAGCCTCAACTTACTGTGTTGGCCACCTGTGTAATCAATGTGGAGAGGCATTCTTAAAAAGAAGTTAACTCCATCCCCAAATAAATGTCTAAAATAGATGCTAAGTCTACAGGACATTTGGACAGACAAGGATCAAAGAGTTTCTGACAGTGTGGAGAGTGCTGAAGACAGGTGATTAGGCATCTCCCTCTCTCTACATATACAGATATCTCTTCAGTACAAGTATTGCAAAATTGGCATGGAAATTATTTTTTAAAAAGGCTGAACCTATTGTCATAAGTGAAATTTTATTTTTGTTTTATTTTAACATTAGGGTAAGTACACAGTTAAGTTACAATCAACTCTTCACTAAGACAGATAGTAAACAGCTTGGCAAACAAAGAAACAGAATACATGCCTCTGTCTGAGATGGCTTAATAGCTCTGAAAACGTACTGCCTGGGCATGCAGTGCTAGCTCAGTCTCAGAAGCTATGTAACCATGTTAATGCAATGCTGCACGTGAATTTGATCCTCATCTATCCAGACTTGATCTGGTATGACAAATAAAGTCCCAGGACCTCAGATATATACTTATGCCACTCCAAACTCATGTAGGTTTGCAGAAGTCAAATGCGACAGTTCTGGACTTGTGACATGGGTCATCATCAAACCAGCTGATCTATCCAAGGACAGTGAAGAGATGACTGTTTTTATTTTGGTAGCCATAAAGATCTTGAACTTGAGGTAGGTACTTTTTCAAAATTAATATGGAGGTTTCTCAAAGGAACAGATCATTAGTAATCTCTTCCTGTGTTTTAATAAGCTGCTATTTACCCTGGCAGAATTAGATACAGATCACTGTGTTTTGGATGTGTACTACTAGAGTTAGATGTGGCTCCTCTGTATTTATCCTCAAATGAATAGCAGTATAAACATGTTTGGATGGCAGCTGGTAGATGTTTGGATGGATACCATTCAGACAGTAGCAACAGTAGCTTTATTTTTCCTTGTGACCTTTGCAAATAGTTTCTACTCCTTTGAATGCTCTGCCATAAACTGTGTACCGGAGGGCAAAGAACATGAAAGGGCTTCAGGACTAAGTTCACAACTACAGTGAGGATTAAGGGCATTTCAAAGGCTTACTGTAATTTTTTTTCCCATCTATTAATTTTGCTGTATCTTTCTTTCATATTTATTACTTTCCCCTGTTTTCACTTTTTGCCATTGTTCATGATCTTCCTTTCAGACAATATAGTGTCTACGATATGCATTATATTTTTTGACAAAGCATATATACCTCCTGAAAAAGCATAGTTAAGCTGAACAGGCAGTGCATTATAACGAACGGCCACCTACATACACACAGATTGTTCACAGAACACAGAAGATGTGACATAGGCAGAGAGTGAGAAGGAAAAAAACCAAAAAATCATGTGGTAACAGTAAAGCACAAAAGATACGACTATATTAGATTGTAGGATGTGGTAAGTTTCCATGCTTTTATTTCCCCTCTGCATTTCAGGGGCTGCTGCAATCTATGAAACACTTGACTCTGGTCCCTGTCACCCAATGTCTAGCACAGACAGAAAAACAGCTGGGGGCATATGGCTAAGGGCTAAGCAAGTTAGAAGGCAATCCTGCTAAACAGTATTCTAAACAGATTTGGTAATCTATTATGCCTTTCTAAAACTGAAGACTTCATGCCCTGACCAAGTCATACTGGCATATCACACCACTAAAAAAATAAAATCAAAGAGGCTATATTTATTTTCTATCCTCTTTTATGAAAGAGCTAAGCAGACTATCATGTTTTGGACACTCAGCAATGTGAAGACCCTATGCAGTCCTGTAGTTAGGTGCAATAACTACACTGCCTAGTGAATTTCATTTATTTTCTGCTAAAAGCCTGTCCATTTGTCACTAAGCACTTCAAACTTACTAATAGGATATTATCATGGTTTTTTTCCTCTCTTTTTTTTTTTTTTTTCCAAAACTTGAGCTGTGTTGTTGGAATGGGCTAGGCTGTGGATGTTAGATGCTTCCATTTTCTTACTGGAAAAAAATGACAAAATTCAGGCTGGCTGAATTGCTAAGTCAGTATCCATGAACAGTGGTATCTAAAGTTATTTGCAAATCATTACCGGTAAAATCTAATATTTGTTAATGGCTGAAGAAGTAAAAGATCCTGAAGTGCAGTGTCCTGGGTTCAGCTATAGCAGTCATTTTTCTCCTTCTTAGTAGCTGGTGGAGTGCTGTGTTTTTTAACTTTCAGCCTGGGAACAACGCTGATAACACCGATGTTTTTAGTTGTTGCTAAGTAATGCTTACTCTGACCAAGGTCTTTCTCAGTCTCATGCTTTGCCAGGGAGGAGGGGAAGCCGGGAGGAAGCAGAGACAGGACACCTGACCCAAACTGGCCATAGGGCTATTCCATACCATGGCACGTCATGCCCAGTATATAAACCGGGGGGAGTTACCCGGAAGGCCCAGATCACTGCTCGGGTCGGGCTCGGTATCAGTCAGCGGGTGGTGAGCAATTGTATCCTCTCCCCTTGTTATTACACTAATCATTATTATCACTGGTGGTAGCAGTAGTGGTTTCGTATTATACCTTAGTTACGGGACTGCTCTTATCTCAACCCGTGGGAGTTACATTCTTTTGATTCTCCTCCCCATCCCGGAGGAAGAAGGGGGGGAGTGAGCGAGCGGCTGCGTGGTTCCGAGTTACCGTCTGGGCTCAAACCACGACACGCAGAACCACTGACAAAGCAATTGCCTCTTTCACAACTCAAATTCCTGAAGAAATGTTAGTGTATTCTCTCAGCGTCCAACTTTCTAGCCCAAACCGAGATAAGCACTTTAACTAAGTCTAGCGCTGTCCAGTAGAGGGCAATGGTTGGCAATTCCTATAAGCTAATGCTCACCATGAAAGGGCCTCTATTTCAATAGAGAAGATACGGTACAGTTAAAGGAGATCAGTCTGGACACCAAAGCTAAACAACATAATTATCAGGTAGCCCACTTATATGCTGCAGCAGGAGCAGAATTCAAATGCCATAAAACTTTACAGTTTGAGCTAAATAAGATGATACAGGAGGTATTCATACAGCACTATTCAATAACTACCACATAGATACTAGCTAATTATTCCTGACATTCCACCATGGAGTGGATAGATGTCATTCCTTTTACACATAGAAGAAAATACGACAATGAAAGAACATGTGAATTGTCCAAGGCTGTTGAAACAATGGTAACAATGGACTTCAATGCAGGCATTCTTGGCTCTAACGTTCACATATAATCCACTTAGTATTTATAGCAGTAGTGCATACCTAACAACCAGCACAATTCCATTCTTACAGCTCAGAAAAGAAATGGCAAGGAAGCTCAAAACCTTTTGAAGGAACAATCTAGTAATTCAAGAGACTGATTGAGTTACGGCACAGTCTGCCAGACAAAACTCACCAAATTCTATGACAGAGAATTTAAGGCTTTGGAGCTGTTTACTGATAGGAACCATAGCAGAGTGAATAGGGATTAACCTTACAGGGCAGTAGAAGGATTAGTTTAGGAAAACAAAAATCAGAAGAAATAAAAGGGGAGTCTGCATTTGTTTTATCATAATGGAAGCACCTGTCCTCTCCTATGTCACCACTCTAGTTTCACTTAAAGTCCATAATAAAGCAAACAAACCCCATCCAAATTAACAGAATCTTTAAGCTTCCCCACGAGCCACTGCCAGATCATCACTGGCAATGTCTTCAGTCTTAAATAATTAAGATTCAGATGGCCTTGATAATGTCTGCTATTAAGGAGCACATGTTTGTTTGTATCTATCCTAACAGTCCTGCTGCTACCAAGGTGCTCAACTGTGCCACTAAAGGGAAAAGAATAGCACAGCCATATTCAAAGGCACCAAATGAAGGCATGGTTATGTCAGGAGTCTCTGCCACTAACCTGGGGAGAAGGTGACATACGTTAAAAACTATGCACTGTAGATGGTGTAAGACTTTCTTTTGTGACTCCTTGAAAAATGCTTTAATAAGAAGTTGCGTTATTAATTTAAAAAAGAGTAGAATTTGACAAACTTGCCACTTTCTCAACAAAGCAGAGTTAACTTCTGCTTCTAAACACATAGATTAATAATAAATGTAGATAAGATCAATTTGCTGGCAGAAAAAAACCATCTGAATGAATTACCAATGCTAATTCCTGGAAACAAAAATCTTCTGGAAAAAAAGAGACATAAAGTACATGAATGGAAAACAACATATCCATTGCTAACGAATCTTCCTTAAAAGCAAAGTAGCAAGGAACAGCCTGTCAAAATAAGTGACAGATGTACAGTAAGTTTATGTGAATACATGTCCACAAACTCCAACCACTGCAGACACAGTATAAGAGTAACACACTAAGGCACAACATAGACTGGAGAAAGAGAAGGCAGTTGGAATAATTACAATGCATTATGTGGGCTAGCAAAAATCATGCAGACATTGGTGTTTCCAGCTTCCTTGCCACCCATGGCCAAGTTATCTTCCACTTCGAAACAGGATAACGTATTATACAGCTGTTAATTTTAATTAAATTTCTAATAGTAAATACAATACAGAGAAAAAAGCAAAACCATTGTATCTGTCCTCCCTAAGATACTGATCGTCCACGCCTCTTCTTTCCTATAGCTACAGAACATGGCTATTATTCTAAATCCAAATATCATAGCATCAAGATAAGCATTTCCTTAGGGGAAAAAAAAAAACCATGCCAAAATTTTAAGCCTTTGTATTTATGTGTGTACTCCCTATATTACATATATTATATATATTATATATAAAATATATATATATTATATCTATCTCTTTTTCCCAGTGAAATGATGTTGAAGAACAGCATGTCAGTTCAGATGAAAGGAAGTCCACACTTCCAGGGAAACAAGCTTTACACTCCTAGCTCTTCATTCAAAAAAGCCCCAAGTTCTGCACCAGTGACGTTTATTTTTGCAGTATATTTTTCAAAGGGGATGGAACTATTAAGACAACTTGAAGTTCCAGACCTTTGCATTCAACAGTTTCCTGTCCCTTTTAGTTCTGTTCGCTATCATAAGACAAAGAGGAATTTGGAAAAGTAAATAATCTGCAAATGCTGGCAGTTTCTATTTGATTTGACAGATAAGCTTTATCTGAATTAAGGCGTAGAAAATTGTTGGTACAGCAAGTGTTACTCCACTAGGCTCAATGCCCACATTCAGTGTAGCTAAAGTAATGGAGAAATTAACTCAGTAAAGTAAAAGACACATGCACAATTCCACAATGCATTCCCATATAGTGTAATTCCACATCTGTAGGATATCAAGACCAAGAATGGAAAATATCTATGGCATGGCTGGACTCTTGTAAAGTGGAAAATATGAGATGGTAGGAGTTTTGTTTTCTGTTAATCATCTAACAAGCCCATAGTCAAGGAAAGTTTCTAAACAAAGCGAATCTGTGAAGAGCAGCAACATTAAGATGGAATAAAGCATATTTCAAGAGTGAAAAATTCCTTCTCCTATTTTGAAATATTTCTTCTTGCAGCCATCTGTGCAAAGATGGAACTATGGATCAAAATTTGGTCTTTGATTCTCAATGTTTAAGAGTTATGTACTTCAATTCATGATTATTTGGATGCAATAAATTACTTTTTATAAAAAATATTAAAGGGGCAGACTGATCATAGTGCAATCTGCGTATAGTAATCTAGCAAGGATTACGTCCAGTGTTGTTGCTCATACTTGGTAAAGAATAGTATCCAACCTATTGTACACCTTCTAAAAATACAGTAAAATATGTACTTGCTATGGCAATCTGCTTCCTGGGGAATCTTCCGTACATGAGTCTAATAACAGCTAAAGGAAAAAATGGAAGAAGTGCCAAAAATTAATCACAAATTTAGAAATTATCCCCAAAACAACTGCACAATAGTATACTACACATGTTCTACACAATGAAAACTACTGCAGTACTTTGCACTTCACAGGGGTCAAACTGAAAAGTATAGTTGGGAGATATAATATAGTAACACTTCTTCAGTTATGATGTGTTACAGTTTTAAAGTTTATACTTGCTTAAGCTAATGATATAGTATTCAATTTCATGTAATAAGACCGGGTATTGACAAGCAGAGCCTTTTAAAGTTGTTTTGGAACAATGTTAGAAATTTTGAAAGATAAGGTGATGACACATCTTGGTGAAACAGCAACGCAGAAATGGTACTTCTAATTCAGTACTTCTATGCTACCTTTACAAAAGGAAAATCTGCTTAACTACAGGCTTTTTACATTTCAGCCATGAAGTATGGCAATTAACTTAGAAGTTAATGGGATCACCAGGAAATACCCAAACACTGGAAATGTCACAAAGTAGAACAGCAACATTATCAGTACCATTTTAATGAAAATTAACTAATGATGGCTGCTAATGATTTGCATCACTGACTGCAGAAATTGGTTCCTTACATACGAGATAGATTGGGGGGGGGGGGGGGAGGAAAGCCTAAATATGATTTTTTTTTTTTTTTTTTTTAATGGTGACAATAATAGTCTTGAATCTTTTTCAAGTTGGGATTTAGTTTCTGAAAGAAGAATCTCCATTTTCACATGGAGACCAGTTTGCTAGTGGGCAAAGTCATATCTTTTTCCTCAGCAAAAAATCAACTGTAACAAGACAGAATCACTTAAGTTCCTTTGATAATGAAAATACCAAATGAAAACCAAGTTCAGACAGACTATAACTTCAAAAATGAGGTCTACATCTCGTTTCTGATTCTGGATAAACAACAAAACCAAAAGACCCTACTTCTTCTCTGCCAATACTGTGTCTGCCTATGTAAAAACATCTCGAGAAGAACTTTCACAAATGCCAGAGGTAGACTTAGAGCTTTAGAAGTGTCACCTTACTAATAAATAGGAATTCTGCTACTTTATTAAACAAATAATCTCTGAAAGTTTTTAAAACACATCCAGGTGTCCCTGCTCCACAAGCCCGGATGTTAACCGACACTCAATACCTATAACGTCAGCAAATATTCCATGGTTGCAAAGTAACATCAGTTGTTTTGGTCACATGATTGTCAGCTGAAGATGACCAGAAAGTTTATTTAGATGACTTCTTAATTTCTGCTGTCTCTAGTACAGCAGTACTAGATTTCATTTAGGATTCAGTAAGGGTTTCATTTTCCACCACAAAATTGAAGAAGTCAGCAGAAAAGCTTGATTCTTAAGTACTGGTCTGAATGTAATTAACCTGTACTGAAACTTCAGGTCTTTTTTTGTATTGTATATTTATTTTCCAAAATATAACATGTGCTCTTCCACAAGATGAATGTAAATTCATCTCTCTTCAGAGGCCAAATAAGAAACTGATTTTATATGTACAAGTAATCCTGAATTCAAAATATATAGAGTGCCAATTTCTTACAAGTACTTTAGAAGAAAATTCAGTCTATCCTGAGGGCAGCTTTTCCTCAGATCTCTTCACTGGAGAAAACTGACCTCTAGATATCGGATCTGTTCCCATAGGATCATCTGCAGCCAGCCTTTAACTTGCTATCTCAGTCTTCCCAATTAATGTCCTGAATAAAAAGAAATAGTTACTAAAAAATGTTGGTCCAAGTTTGCGGCTTTGTAACCAATAATCTCTGTTTCAAAAGTCCTTTTACCCAGTATTGCACTACGAAGTCTAAAAATAATCCAGTCTCTATATTTATAGTGTTAGATAAGCCACTAAATTCATGTTCAAAGCATGTAAATAAAAATTACTTACTTTTCAGAAGTGCTGAGACCTGTTAACAGTAAAACATATAAATGCCCATCATGTCTTAAAATCAACCCGCTATTTTGCAGCCTGAATATGATGCTGCACATGTAATTTTAGGCATCTAGATTTTAAATGCTTTCTAAAAACAGTCGCAGTAAAGTTGGTGACAGTCTTAAACACGAATTTAGAGGCCTGCTGGTTTTTCCCAATTGTATGGGTACTTTCTAGCAGGTATGGCTTTTCCAGCCAAAATGTTTTCACATGCAGACAAGACACAATATGTTGTAAGATTTAGTATTACATTTAATACTCAACTGCAGGTCTGCCTGCAGTGAATGTACACAGTTTCCACTGACATTCTAAGAAGCTATGCATGTGCTGAAGGGAAAATCTTATTTGGCAAGTGACGCTACCACACAGCATTGCAATCCACTGAGTACAGAGACAAATCCTGGTTTCATACTTCTGCAGAAGCAAAGCCTCCATTAGCTGATACTCCCTTCCCTGAACCAATCACGTATATATACTTGTTTAGATTTAAATATGTTCCCGTGCAGGAAGGGCAGCAGAGGGTAATTTATTTGCACAGAATAAGATGAGAAGCTATAATGATTAATGAGAACATAATTTTCCTAACACTGGGATACTAAAAAGAGAAAGAAATGTGGGACAAGTTATGTAATGTGTAC
Organism: Strigops habroptila; assembly: GCF_004027225.2. NCBI lineage: Eukaryota > Metazoa > Chordata > Aves > Psittaciformes > Psittacidae > Strigops > Strigops habroptila. The sequence continues at coordinate 85,036,780 of NC_044279.2, read as the reverse complement.
TTACTGAAATATGCTGCATGTCTCTGAAAGGAGACATGAGCCTGCTCTCTCTGAAGTGAACAGAAGCTTTGCCACTGAAGGAGACCTCAGCTGCTTTAAATCACAAATAAATTTCCCCTAATTTATTCTCATTTACAGCACAATATTCTTGTGAGCATAGAATCAGAGATATGTTAAGGAAGAAGAATTAAAAACTACTACACCCAATACCAGAATATCTACTGCATGACATATTCCCACCTCATAAAGAATAGTACGTGATACTATTTTTTATGATGTCTGTGACATTTAGGCCTAAAACTTAGTGATACCCACCGGTACAAGAGCTGCCTTGCCCCAGACAACCCAGGATAAAGCAAGGTTAACACAGTTGCCCTGTGTCAGGACTGAAGGTTCCTCCAGACTTTGGGACATTAGTCTGAATCACTTACAAATAGCAACTGTACCCAGACGAACAAGTGTCTTGGAAAGAAACCGCTGTCACCCAGGATGACACTTGTCTTGGAACTGTGCTGAAGTTTCCAGGATAGACTCACCTCAACTCAAGGGATTCTAACACATGTTCACAATGTTTTTTCTCAGGGCAGCAAGAGTGTCATTTATCCATTTTTCTGGTAAAACAAGATAAGGTGCCTGGTCATAGGCATTCATGCACATGTCTGCATGAAGAAACAGGATTTTTACCTCAGGTCTGCCAGTCTCTGGGATCACCTTTCAAACCTGTATTACGGCCTACATAGTGACTTGAGAAAGGGATGCAAAATTATACGGGCCCTTTCTACTCCAGGCTGCAACGCAGCAAGGAGAATGGCTTCTAGAGGGGTGATGTTCTTCATCCTTCCTCTGTCATGGCAGTGTGTCAAGAGAGGCTTCAGCACTGTGACTCCAGTGAGGGACTGTGGGAGCGCAGGCAGGCTGACACGGAGAAAGCCCATCTCTCAGTGACATGGCAGTTGCGGACTGCTTCACTGCTGCATGAAGGAGGGAACTAGAGACACAGTACTTGGGGTACCATGGCTATTCTTTGTCCATGAAGCCTGTAGCAAGGCTACAGTCTAAATCCCATTTAGGGATGCAGACAATCTTGTGTGCTTGGTGAAAAGTTGTTTATCTCCAATGAAACTGGGCTGCAGTAGATGTACTGGATGTCCCATTTCCTCACCACACACAAGTCACCTCCCAGGCCAGAGGAAGCAGAACTTGAACCTACAACTTAACCTGCATCTCACAAGTTTAACCCCTACATCACTGGCAATAAGCATCAACAGTACAAAAATTTTTGGTTTACTAGCCAAGAAGGAAATATCAGTTATGTGGCACAGCTTGAAATTTTTTTATGTCAGATACTTTCATTACAGAAAACATACAGGCAACTCCTATAAATCAAAAAGCCCATGAACTCTACAGATCTACTATGCTTACGACACAGTATATCCCCTTGGTAGGGTATCTAGCTGACCCTTACCCAGTACAACAGCGGAAAATATTTAGAAAATATTCTTAGAAAGTACATTTGGAAAGTATGTTAACTCTGGAATTAATTTGTTTACTAGATTTATAAAATTAACTTCACCCACTTTGTCCTACTATGCTTGGACATGTTTTAAGTGAAAATAAGGACTATCTGATGAAAAAATAACTAGAACTTTCAGTGGCTGCTACATTTGTTATCACCAATTCTTCTGGTAGAATTGTTGCCAATAAAAATCACATTCATATTTAAGTTCTGTACTTGTGACATGGCATACCAGGTGGTTGTGAAGCTGCAAGACTGTACTGTGATCTGGTTTCTGTATTTCTAGTGCTGGGAAGAATTCAGTCCAGGATTAATCATAGAGCAGATGGAAAAGACATTTTTTATTAGCAAGAAAAAGAGAATTTCTTATTTTCATCAAGGGAAAATAGCGAAATATTTTTCAGTTAATGGTTATAACAAAGGGGATGCTGATACACTCTAGGGCCTTATGAAAGTAGTAATTAGAAGTTATGTTAGATTATATTCTTCATGTAAACAAAAGAATCTGCCTGGAATATGAATAAACTAAAAGAAGAAAATTCTAGATTATGACCTCTGGATGGAGTTTATAATTACAGAAGAGGGCATGTTCTCCTTTCTGGAGGAAGTCAGTCGGCTTAAAAACCCTATATGAGTAAAAAATATACCCAAATAAGTTTATACCACATTAAGTTTATCAGTTGGGGGAAAGAATTAGAGCAAGTGACAAATGAAACCTGAGATTCTAAAGGAATATTGACATTGAAGTACTACACAGAGGTCCCAGGCAAGATGACAAACTATATAGAGTACCAAACAATGGAGGAAAAAAATGAAATAATATGCAACACCTGATTTTAGCAAAATGGTTAAAAAAAAAAGAAACATCTAGATGTAAGACTTCTGACAATATTTTTTGTATAATAAACTTTTCCTGCAACAGGTTTATACTATTTGTTTTTCTTTATTGATAGACTGTATGAGATAGCTTTGCAATATGGCTTCTTTTATTTGTATCACATGTATTCATCTGTTTATTTTGTATCTTACAGAAAATGTGCTTGCTTTATATATTTGTTTCAAGAAAAAGTGTTTAAAATAATCGAAACACATCAGCAATAAAACAGTTAGTGTGTTAATCTTCTCTAGAGTGCTGCTTGTTGAATGGTAAAGGTTACCATGAAGTATCAGTATCAGCCACAGAAATGTTTTCAGAGCCGGGCCACCCATGGCCGCCAGTCAAACTGCCTGTTTTTGAAGCAAGTCAACTGTTGATAACTGTTGTCTTTCTCAAGGGCGGAAAAAGAAGAAAGCACTAAAAGAAGCTTCTCCACCTTATTTGTACTGGGTTTTTAAATACAAGGGTGTTTTCCTGCAACTTTTTCCTAAGAAAACACCTGGCCACCTGATACCCTATTTTTTTTTTTTCCTTATTGACTATGCCCTGCCAGCACAGTTCCTGTGAGGTCATGCCATAGTGTTCCTACTGAGCCGCAACTCCATCTCAATTTCTTTGCCTTTAGACTCAGGTGATATCCTCAGGGTGTCAGTTTTTATGTTTAGTTTAAAATTACTTCAGCATAAAAAGATATATAAGCCATACTTAATAAACACAGGCTAGATACAGCTCATGCCTGGATGTAAGAAAAATAACTCAAATACTCTTCCTTCTGTTCAACTTTGTTTCTAGCTCTAGAAGCTCTTATTTTGTAGACCACCCTTCTACTGAAGCATTCTTGAACTTGTGCTTCAACTAGTCCAGTCTTGCTTTGGAACTGTAACCCCCTAGCAGTCAGAAGACCAAGCATGCATAAAATTGAATAGTTGTTTACAGGTAGGATCAGGAGTTTATTTTTCTTTAAACCACAAATTACTTTCCCTACTGATTATTCTCAGCTTTGTTTACCAGTGTTTACCATTTTAAGGTTGAGCTTTAATGGGTGGAATTTTGCTCTCTTCTTTGTTTATTTTTAAGAGTTCACACTGTCCTGCCTTAAAAACATATGAACTGTACACCACATATAAAGACACTTGCCCTGCTCGTAGCAAAAGTCTTCTTGTCTTCTTTGAGTTAGTTTCAAACCACCAAATTTACAGGAGTTAGAGCAACATTTTAAGCCTGGTGACTAAGTTTAGAATTGGTTGTTGAGAGATTTTAAAACACTTTTCAGATAAACTTCATCAGACATAGGCTGAGGAGCCCTTCGGAGTTGCAGAACGGCTTAATTCCTGGATCTACTGCAAAGTTAGACTGTGAAACTGAAGGCAGTGTTTGGCCTGAACACCTCTGTGGCTGAGTCTGCGCTAGTGTTGCTGATCATGATGGCATGGCTGTAACACGGTTGCCATGCCTGACTTTGTTCCTATTTCTACTCTCACAAACAGCAGCTAACTTTTCTGGAGACTCCTCTGATTCTCAGTAGTTTAAGGGAAAAAGAAGCCACATGCAAAGATTTGCCATCTGATGGCATTTCAATGACTGTCTCCTACTGAAAAGGTACTTGCTAATGAGTACCACCACCATCAGCAGGCGAAATCACCAAGCTTGTAGCTGCCTTAACAAACAGAAAACAACTAAATGGATATGAAGAAGGCAAGTTATCTTTTTCTCTAAGAAACTGACAAAAGAGCAGCAAAGCAGAGCCAGGACAGCAGTGCTGTTAAAATTTCAGGATTTAATCTCAAATTTCAAAGGTTTTTGTTTGTTTGTGTGGGTGGGTTGGTTGTTTGTATTTTGTCTTTTCAACCTCCAGCTCCCACATTCGCAAGAATCTCAGTTTTCTGTTGGTTTCTTTTCAGAAAACTGAAAAGATGCCTGAAGTGCATGTCAGACAAAAATTAGTATGTACCTTCCCTGCAATGAAGTTAAAACAACACGTTATTTATAAACTGTTGTCCAGATTATGGATCTTAATTCTGATTGGCTGGATTTATCAATACAAAGCTAGGAAAATAAGTATGAAATTAATCAGCATATCTAATAGTATCAATGGAGTTAATAAAAATCGGATATGTGTTGGATCTGCACCTTGAAATACTTTAAAAACATACTACATACTTACCATTATTAAACATAATTTGTATTAAAATTTCCCCCTACACCTTCAGAAAGAAAAGCCCCAAGATACTCTGCCTATTTGATGTTTGGCACTCTTTAGTAAACAGCAGCAGCACAGTGCCTTGGCAGAATGGAAAGCCTTTTCTTTGAACTAATCTTTCTTTTGGAATGCTTCCTCTTAAAAGCACAGTGCCAGGAACAAAAGCTAACAAAACAAAATTGTCAGGTATCCAGATCCCTTAATGAAGGCATCTACAGTAAATCTATTCTATTTACTGGATAAGGAGAAAGAAGAACAAAATGCAGTATAAAAAGGACTTATTTCCAAACATCGACCTGTTTGGAAATAAGATAGACACCACGCAACATTGAAGAAACAAGGCTTCTCTCTTAAAAAGTTCTTATACAGGCATATTCCATGCTTATGACACTATGTCAAACCATAATGTTGTTAGAACTAGTGAGAAGACATGTATAGTCTTGATGAAATAAAAAACCCAAACAATATGTCGGCCTCGCAGTGCAGGGGGCCACCATTAGAAATGAGTAACTTTTCAACTACTGATCATCAGAAAATGCACATACTAAATCAAAGCTTCCTGGCCAGCTGCTGGCTCTGATTAAGTCTTTGACAGTACAGGCCTGTGCTCGTGGCCCTGGCTCTTAGATTAAATTAGGGTGAGTTTTGTTTTTTCTTAAAATTACAGTCTTTCTACTCTCAAAAACAGGAAATAAAGCATGAAAGTGTGAGCCAACTATAAGTGATACATCTTGAGAAGTCACCCTTAATCTGTTGTTCCTGTAGCCCGAACTACAACCATCCCTGCAGTATTACAGCATTCCTGCAGCTGCTGAAGCAATTGTACCGTTCTTAGCGTACAGTGTGGGCAATATTGTGCCTCCAGGAAAAAAGGAAGCTTTGTTCCATCACCACCTCTGCGCAGAAGATGTATTTCTAATATGACTGTCCTAAATGCAGAAGAGTCCCACAGCATGGAAAAAATGCCATGAAGAAACACTCCTTTATGGATTACTTCAGCCAAACACAGACCCAGTCTCCAATGAGTTATACCTATCAAACCATGCACTTCAATGAGGGGAAGTAACACATGGCAACCTAGGATGATTAAGCCAGCCTGTAAGCCTGTGAACAAGGGCAACATTTGTTTGTCATCCTCCTTTAGGAAAAGGACGACTTTTTTTTTTGTGGGTTGTTTCTTTTTGCAAGCTTTCCATGTAAATTGTTTCTAGGTGTGATGTGGCAAAAGTAAATCCTACAAAATAAACCCTCCCATTTTCTTTTTTAAAAAATGATAATGACAATAGTCAATCATAGAGTATTTTCCTAAAAACAATGATAGTCTTTGGATCCTGAACAGAAAGACAACAGTAACAATATTTTGAGAAGTCTATCAAATATATTATACATCACTGATTACATTATTATCAATACCTCAATTGTATCAATCTCTTGCCAGTTGGTTCAATGTAGCTACAGAGAAACTACCAATCCAGCATGTAATTGAAATAAAAATACTTAATTTGTCATCTGAAAAAATAATGATTTTTTTTTTTCCCCTAAGCAAAACTTAAAACTGAAAATATTCACAAATACAAGACATATGCCATGGAAATTTATAACAATAACAGGACTTAGTTTCATTCACAACACACGTGGGAGGTTTAGGCTAGCTCAACTTCAGAATTTAAATAAAAGCAGGATTATAGGTCTATATTTTTCAGGATTTAACTTTTACAAAGACATAACAAACCTCCCTACTATTGTCAAGAAAAACATTAATTCAGTTAGATCATGCTAAATTTGTGAGAAACATGTCTGCAGATTTTTCTGAAGGTGAGAGAACTGACAAAGAAAATTATCCAATGTGTGAGGGGCAAAAAATGCAAATTGGAAAGACCTGTGACACAAAATGTCAAGCCTCTTCCAGATTTTGTTTTACCAAATACAATAAAATACAGGCTTTCTTTAGCAACTTCCTGCTTGACACATGGAGCAAGCTTTTTCCTAATACCAGCCTTTACTTCCATTCATTTCTTTGTTATGCATCAACTGACTTGAGCATAAACTAACCATGTCCTGTACACACATGGAAATCTACTGTGAGGCAAATCGGGCCACAATATTTTCCACTTGTCTGTGTTTAAAAAATTTAAGACTTTTATTGTGACTGCTACTGAAATTAAGCACTGCAAAAGAAGAAAGTGGAACTCTTCTTCAGAAGGAAAACTCTCACATCTCTGATTTTTGCAACGTTTTATTGACCTCCACATCTATAAGGACCAGTTTAATGTAAAAAAAAAAAACAAAACAAAAACCAACCAAAAAACAACAGTTGGTAGTTTATCTCTGTCTAATTTATTCTTTGGCTCCAGTCAAGTATTTCACAGTAACAGCTATACCTGTAAATAGCTGTCTGAAGATAGATACAGAATACAGAAACATCAGTTAAGTCATTAATTGAGCAGTGACTTTATTATTTTGTAGTACTTACAACCCCCTTTTTTACAAATAGACATATCTAATCCCTGAACTTCTTAATTTCACTCATAAGACACTACATATATACTAACGTTAATACCCTGAACAGTTCATGGATTTAAACACAAGGCATAAAAATAAGCACATATGGCAGTCACAGTCTCAGGATGAATTAAGCAACCACTAAGAACTGAGGCATTATTCAGCATTTAAATTGTCTATAGATTAAGTCTTGTTTGAGAGACAACTACATTAACTCATTGTCTTCCGTGTTGAAGAGAAAAGAAAGCAAGGAAAAGAAAAGGAGAGAAAATGAGGGAGAAATTTCTTACAGAAGTGGATGATTGTATGTAGTTCAGGCTTTTTCCACCTGCCAGCCTGGGCCTCCTTTCTGGTCAGTTATGCAATTCAGGGGAAGCAGCATGGCAGGAAAGATCCCACAAGGTGCTGGAAAAGACAATACCGTAAGGAAAAGTCTTACTTGGTTAAACAAAAATGATCTAAAGGAAGAAGACAGGTAAATGTGGTCCTTGTTCACAGGCTGACTTAATCCTTCTAGTTTTCCACTTGCTAAATAATGCTTCTCACTGAAATGCAAGATTTGATTTTTATTATGATATCACATGGTACTGTAATTCTTTCACCTTCCTTAACCTTTACTCATTATCATGGACATTCTGTTCATCATGTATATACACAAATTACATTTTAGCAACCTGGTATATTTTGTGGGCCCTGAACTTCTCCAAGCATTGTAAAAGAAAATAGCATTTAACAGGATGAGCTCTAGTTTTGCAGCTATGACAGTTAAACATTCTTTATTTCAACTACAATGACATATGGTTATTTCTATTTCAGTTAATAGCAAAATCTTGACACACCAGTAAGCAGTGAATCAAATTCTAGTATAGTCATTCTACAAAGTTTTTTAAAGTTAAACTTCTAAATGATGAAATTTACAGATAAAAGTATCTGTCACTAAACTTTCAGGTTGTGTCATCTGTAAATTGCTATCACTGCTTTTTCTTTGAAAAAAAATATACCTTTGAAGCTCAACAATGTGGTAGGTGACAATACATAAAATAGAAAATTGTTTCAAGATAAACAAAAGTCCTAAAATCATTCTTAAAACTCTGAACTGAAGCACTTTGCTGAAACACAGGTATTGCAATAAACATTTGGACCCATACACAAATACCACAAATAAGTAGATTGAATGCACAAAACTTCCAAACATCGCAGTGTTTGTGTTCACATTTTGTCCTTGGGGCCACCAAATGCAACATCTGATATACTTATGGTATTTCCATCATTCAGATACTGCAAACAAAATCAGAAGTGGGTCTTGGATACATAAATGAAAGCTTGTGAAAATCTTACATAAAATCAAAACATCTGTGTAACTGAAATCTGTGAGTACTGTCCCTTTGTGAAGGCCAAACAGGAACCTCTTGGATTTGCGAAGTGCTGGAAATAAAACTGCAAAAATAAAAGCTAATTTCAGTACCGATTCCAACTAAAAGCAAACCAGCAATGTAATAGGTTAACTGGTGAGATTGTTAAATAATGATTACTCCTATCTAGAGGGTATCTGTGAATTTTACAAAAATTAAGGCTGAAAGTGAAATCTAAAGTCATCAAGTTCATACCCATGCTCTGAAGCAGGACCAGTATGCCTAATCTACCTGCTTATAAAAATTGCTAAGGATGTTCTTTCCACACTGCTAAACGTTCTGGTCCTCCAAAAAAGAAAGTTCTTAGTATGTTGTCTGTACTTGTGATATAAAATAAGCTGGTTATTTCTTATTCCCAACTTCGTGAACAAGATCGTAGACTAGATTATAGACTCATTTTCGTGTGAAGAGACTGCTATCATGACTCACCTTCTTCTTACCTTTGCTAAACCCAACTAAAATCTAACTCTTTCCTCACAGGTAATATTCCTTAGGATGTGTTGCCTGGATATTATTCAGTTCTTCACATCTTTATATCTTTCTTAAAGATGATCAAAATATTCCAGCTCCTCAATGTCAGTAAAATTAGATAATCTTTCTTCTGATATTCTGTTCAAAAAGCTCAAAATATTTGCCTTTTTTTATACTGCACTAGTGACTAATGCTTATTTTATGATTCATTCTGCCAAATTGTTTTTGGCAGTTACTCCTCAGTTTCTTTCCCTGCAATTGATTTTTCCTTCTTATGAGCAACTACTTTGCATTTTATCTCTTAATTTTATTGATTTTGAATTATTTCAAGAATTTTTCAGTGGAATTTTGAAGGCTGATTCTACCATTCTCAAAAGCTTGCAGTCATCCAGAAGTAACAGTTGGCTGAATTGTACATGTTCCAATAGTGTAAAAGCACAATTTAGCTTACTACTGTATTTTTTATTCTATCCAATAATTAGTTAACAGAAATTGGAATAGACTAAACACGTCCCCATTTGGGATGCCTCTTGCTAATTCCTCCTGGATCAAAAATTCAAGTTTAAGGAAAAGTTCAGTGTCAATCAGTTGAATGCCCACTTTATAATTTCATTTGGATGTGATTTTACTGAATTGCATTTGATTTTTTTTCCAGTCCATCCAGTTAATTTAACATTTTTTATTTTTCCCTACAGATCACTTGTAATCTTCCTAGATTGGCATTTAACTGGCATTCTCTACTTCACTGAAGCTATTAATGAAAATAGTGAATAGCATGAACCCTTGACAACTCTCCTGCAATGCCACTTGACAGCTTGGTGGCAAACCACTGAGAACAATCTTGGCCTTCCACTGAATAGATAACATTCAACCAAGAGTTTGACCATGCTTGCTAGTGGCATCAAAGGTGGCTGATCCAATCACGAAAACTAGAAAAGAATTACCAATGAGCAACAGCAGCAGGCAAATTCTGATAGTGAGGATTAAAATGAACACCTCTTTGGGGCAGAGATATGTAGGATCTCAGTAAAAACGTTTTGCTAAGCTAAGCTTTGGAATTGAAAGCTTGAGTTAAAAATAATAAAATTTTTTGGTTGGACAAGCTGGCTTTTAGGACACCGCATCAGACTCATATGTTTTATCTGCCTCAGAGTGCTTCTTACTCGAAAAGTTATGCACACTGTTGGTGCATTTTATTACTATCCAGATTCCATTTGCAGTCAGAATTCCTTTCTCCTGTTGTATCAGGATCCAAGCAATTTTCTGATGAATTCTCCAAGTGAAACAAAACCATAATTTTCCACAAGAAAAAGAAACTTCCTAGAACAAACCCAAACCCAAAATACAAATCTTCATCTTGCTTTTACTGTCCCATGATTCAGCTAGCTGCCTTCAGACAGGAGGCTAAGGGGGGAATGTTTCCTTCTGCCACTTTTTCTTTCTGTCCAAAGTTGGTTGCTGTCATGAAATACCTGTGCTCTAAATATCACATATTTCTCTAATAAAATGATACAACAGTATCATGGAATGCTGAATATTACTAAGCTTCAAATTACTTCAGGTTTCTGTTCCTAACGCACAAAGAAAATTAAGAGATTTTGAATAACTGTTTGCGAGGAGTGTGCTTTTTGAATAATTAGCCCCTACCACATGTAATATTGAAAAATTTCACATCTCTTTTTCAGAACAGACTCTGTATATCAGCCATCTGTGACTGACTTTAGCCATCAGCTACTATTGAAGCATGGTTTCATCTTTCACTAAAGGATTAGCCCATGCCATTCTCATCTGATATAGTCTTGCCCATCCATATATTTAACAGCTTATTTTTAAATGTTCCTTTCCTGGTTGTAACATGGAGATTATTATTCTCAGAGGTGATGAGGAGATGATCTGTGCGATTAAGAGGGGAGCATTCCATTAAATCTTCCAATAAGCTCTGAAAAGGATATAAACTCCCTTTGTTGTGGGTGCAGTTGAATCTTTTCTGTTCTCTTCTTTTGCCAGGAAGATATGAGTGTCTGGAGTGTTTGATTCTATATATAACTAGTTGATGTCAGCCGGATGCCAATCCCTTTGAAGAGGATCAGCCCCCAGTTTGTCTCGGTACTAGGTACCATGCAGATCCAAGCACAAGGGTAGAAACCATCCTGGACCAGCCAGGTCATCCCCATAACATAACTAACTCCGGAAGCTTCAACTAAAGGGTTGAGATCGCTTTTTTCCTACACGACAAAACACTAGGGTAAGTGTATTGTTTCCTGAAATATTTTGACATTGTCTGTCCTACAAACTGTCATATAGAAAACATTTACGTAACCTCTTGACTCTGCGATTAAAAATATGCTTATTTTTTTTACTTAGTCAGAAATGCAGTTTCTTTAAAGATGCCAGGGCGTCTCTATTAGTTCCTCAAGTTCTTTATTAGATTAAGAAATGTCAAAATGTAACATTTCTGAAGTCATAAAACAAGATGTAATTAAAATACTAGCTATGAATTTACATCTTTTAATATAATGTGTAGATGTGAGCAGGCCTAGACCACTGACACTGATCTTGCTACAGAATTTATGTAGCCAACTCAAAGACCATTCCTTCGAATCTTCTATCCACCAGAACCACGCCCTTGCATCTGTCTGCAAGCAAGAACTGCTGGTGCATTTCGCACAATTAAAAGTGCAGTATTTCTGTATCAGAAATAACTAACTTCACTATTCAGCCATTCTAAACAGGTTATTAGAAATTAAAGTTGGCCAAATTGTGCAAGCTGGCTCAACAATGTAAAAATGTGTTGTTTTTTTTCAGCAAGGAAAAGTCCTATCAGAAAATCACAATGTTATCACATTCTGCCATGGTCAAAGAGAGGAAACAACAAGCATCAGCCATTATGGATGAAATACACAGAAATGGTATAGCGCTGAACCCAGCTTACTGTATATGCAATGTCCTCTAGCCCTCCCTACTATATTTTTTTAATCATAGAGTTTAACTCTCTTACAGCTTTGTCTCTGGGTGTTTTGCCATAAATAATCTTGTGGGAGTATCATGCTGCCTATGGTAACTAATCCTTTTGTAGTTGCCTCTTTTCATTTGAAAGCTATTTTCAGATGAACAACTGCTGTGGAGGAATGAAGTAATCTAACAGCTGATGTACTTTCTGCTAGGATAGCCTTTCAGAATATTATTTGGGGTTAATAACATGACTTCATTCCATTTTAAAAGGCCATCATCTAAGAAACGTGCTGATCTGTATTCTCTTTTTTGCTGTTTCACTCTGCTTTTTTACATGAATGATAAAAAATTTTGAAACAAACGTTTACATCTCTGTTCCTTCCTCTCAAACTTCATCTTTGTAACTAACAAATTTTACTAGCCTTTGGCAATTCTCTCTAACGCACAGCCACCAATTAATCTTATGTGAAGACAGCTTACTTTTCTGTTGTTGCACTGATGAAAATGCAGCCATTATGAGAAGGTAGTTTGATTTTCTATAACAGGTTCTTAAAAAATTACTCTTCTGGTGTGACACCTTAAGAAGCAATTAACTTAGCTGGGAATACAAATCTGCGTGCTTTCATTAAGTATGTACTGGGTGCTTTCGGAGACCCTTCCAATCCTGCCCATGAAGCCTGTTTTACCACCTATGTAAGGGGTCAATTTTTTAAAAGTGAAAAGTATCCCACAAGCCTCACTGAAAAAACAGAGAGCTCCATTAATATTAAGAATTTACGAAAATCGTATCACTCACCCAGGACAAAACACTAAACATGAAATTCCAGTATTGAAAATCTTTCCTGTGGGCTTTTGCTCCAAAGAATTTGGGGATGGTTTCTGTACTCACTCACTGACTATTATGATTGCACGAAGAGTAGGACAAGAGACATAAGGTTTTTAGGAAAAGAAGCTACAAGTTTTAGTAGTTGGTTCTAGTCCTTCTGATATTGCCATCTGATTTTTTTTTCCTGTAATTTCTATTCCTAAGCAAATGCCTCTTTCCTCTTTCCATTCTCCAAGGAACACACACTTAAGTCTGAAAGCCAGTTTGCCCCTACAGATTTCATTACAGTTCCATTAGGTTTTTTGGGGGTATTGTACACTCCAGTATTCTATGTGCCTGAAATAGTTCTGTAAGCTCTCTGGGGTTGGGGGGAAAGTCTTTCATATGTTTGTTTGGAACTAGGCATTTCACATGGTAAATGTTGCTACTATTCATAGCAATACTAATAAATCTACCATACAGTCATCAAAATCATTGGCATTATTGGATAATCTGTGCTGATTCTTGGCATTTGCCTCACATAATCTGTTCTTTTTTATTACTTCTGTATTATCAGATTTGCTGTCAAGTTTAGATTCATACACATAGATATGACAGCTTACCCTGCAAGATATCCTATGATATGCAGCCACAGAAGGCAATACAACTCTTCAAGTGTACATCCCACTTTTGCATCTTTCTGAATGACTGGGAAGTTTAAATGTTTTAAAAAATACGACATTCCATTAAATGAGTGCGATAAGAGCTTGAAATTTATAACTATACAAGCTCAGTGAAACCAGTTAAGAAACAGAAGGATAACCAAAGCTGTAACACACAAAGCATATGCTAATTCTTTGGGACCAAATCTGAACAATTCTTGGAAAAATCAAGGAGAAATCTGTTTTTTAAATGGCTAAATTCAGCTCTGTCAATTTTTGACATTTTATTTTTCCCCTAATTGTTAATTTGGCAAGCTTAACGTGAGATCTGGAAGGTGAAGTGCTGTCTTTCTGAGGTCTGCATCACTAATAATGACAGTCCTGCACCTGCGTAAAAATTAAATGTACTGTTTCAGCCAGTCTCGCAGACCTATGAAACTCTCTACTGTTAACAGAGGTAAACAGTAACAGCAGATTCTGTAGTGCAAGCCCTGGTAGCTTGGAATGACACACAGAAAGCATACCCACTGCATTTTTATTTCAGCCACCTTTTATTATAATGCTTTCAGGTAAAGAGTGAACCTCAAATTCCTTGTTAAAAGATATTCATAGCAGAAACAGTTGTTGATAAAATACAAAATGAGCCAAGTTTTTACCACTGTCTCATAGGTTAGTAATCTCTGGGCAAGACTGGTAATGACTGAAAGTCCACATCTCCTGTTGGCTTGTGGGACATAACTTTGCGTTTTAGAGAAGTTCGACACAACATAAAATGCTGCACGAAGAGACACTAAGTGTAAACCCTCTTATGGTCTCAGAAGAGAAACTGTAGTAGTAAATTAGCATTTGGATATAGTGACCTTCCCAAACCCTTGTTTTTCCACTGGCAGACATGGACTGATCATAACATTTCTAAGGCTACTCGGTAGAGGTAAACATGTATGTAAATATATACGTTTAAGGAAGCCCTTGGAGTTCATCAGGTTAGCCTTCAACTACACTTAAATCTCATGTCCAGTTCTCTACTATTTCTTAAATGCATTCTTCAGTAACTACATGAAATACATTATTATCTTTCATGATATAGTTAAAAAATCTTATCTCTGATACTACATCAAACATACTATCTGATATTCATTATTGAAATTTATAATCCAGATTAAGGTATTTAGAAGATTGTAAACTGAAGGATTAAAGGGGGATTAGTCAATGAATGCAGGAGGAACTATATAAATCGTATTTAAATACAGTCTGTTATGATTTTAAGCACATGACAGGAAGGACTTGGCAGGAACAAATTAAGAAATGAAGCTAAAAGGTTAAGATTAGGATTAAACCGTGAATTATATTTCCAGTATTCATTTACAATGTACATTTATGAAACTGATGTTCTCTTTCTATCACCCTCTAAATGTCCTCCTTTTCTTATTCTTCATCACCTTTTCTGCACTGACACTGAAACAATCCCTAGGCACATCATAAAACTAGACAGATGATTAGATTTTAGTTGGCAAGGGACTCAAATGAACTTCACACTTATGTTTTTGGGATGATGCCTGGATACACACTAGTACACAACTGTGGGTTACAAAGTACCTTGGAGCCTTCAGTTAATGTTAACAAGAACAGCTGGTATGTAAGGGAACAGCAAGGCCCAAAATAGGTAACATCCAGCATGCCCCAGAAGAATACTGACTGGTTTGTACACAGAGCTGCAATCACCTTGACACCCCAGTCTCTGACGATGTACATCCTACCCACTCTGTGTACAAAGAAGAAAAGCTTTCTCTACGTGAAAACGTTGCCAATCTGAGGGGTAAATTTCCTGCTCCTTACTAAAACCATCCGACAGTCCATACCCCTGCAGTAATCTTGAGAAATGATAAAATCAAAATGTGACTTGCAGGTCAAAATGTCAGGCCACAGGCCAATAACCAGTGCACTTAATCACAGAGCCAAAACCCAACCACTATCTGTCACTGATACAGCTACACTGGGTAGGCTGAGTCATTTTCTTCCATGTTAAGAACTCTCTGTTTTGTAGCTACCTCTTAAATAACAGGAGGTTGTTAGGATTCTTTGTGAATACTATTTTTAAAGCAGAAGTGCATGCTCCAGCTCACAATACAGTTAGCTTACTCCTGCTCCATTTAAATCTACTACAAACATCCAATCGAAATCAGCAGGAAAAGAAGTGGATCAACATTGATGCACTCCAGGGCCCACAAATTTGTTTGATTTATTGCATGGAAAACTCTCGCCTATGCAGCTTTGGCTAAATATTTAATATAACTGTCTCAATTGAGTTTTCCTAAGTGTCAGCAAATCACATTGTTTTTCCAACATAAAGTTACTAGGAGACATACGCCATGTTGAACATGCCATTCACTCCAAACGAAAGTCTGCACATGCAATATTACCTTCATCATTACATACCTTCTGCTGTTAATTAATTTGTAATGTTAATTTTAAACTGGATTTCCTGTGTGCTTACCCTGGAAGCACAGTATCATGCCTTGCATATAATTTTCTTTCATTTCATTTTAATGCATTAAAATATATGTCCAAAGTTCAGAATTTTAAATCCTGTAGACTGTAAGGATATGTAAAGAATAGAATGCCTTCTTATTAAAGAAAGAACAGAATGTGATTTTGAGTAAGTGGATCAAAAGAACATACTAGACCACAATAATCACTATACGATCCTCAAAGCACACTGTATCTATCTTCCTATTTTTTTTCCTGAAGTTTATGAAAAACCTAGGGAAATAATTGAATATTATTTCAATTAATAAAATGATAAATACTTTTGTGAAGAAGTAAGAGAGTAAGAAGTAATAGAGACTTTCTAATGCAATCTTTTCTTAAAGTACAAAATATGCCCTGGCTTTCAAAAGCAAGCAGAATATTAATGAATAAATGAAAATAAAATGTCTATAAGCAATAAGAAACTGGAAGGTATGTTTAAAAGGGATTACCTGCTCATCTATCCAATGCTGGAGACAGAAAGTAAAGGTCTAATGTGGGAACCCTGGGGTCAGATGGAATTTTGTTCCTGGTTTCAGCAAATGCCAGTTTTTATTAGTTTGCTACTAAGATGGTGTGTAGGACATTACAGGCCTAATTTTGCTAAGAGCTGAATGCTATTTAACTACAGTAAAATTGGATCTTGAGGTGCTTAGCATCTTCAAACAAACAGGTTTGTGGTGTTCAGAACTCTGTTCCAAAATTTTGGAAGAATGATTAATTTCACTAACACCATAAGAAGCTATGCTATGTGTTACAGAAGTATGCATTAACATGTGGCTGGATTTCAGGTGTAGGGTATGCAATATCAGACATTTAAGAAAAACAGAGGTATGCATTTATCCCTTGTTTTGCAGAATCACCCAGCTTAAACCTCGGTAAAAAGGTCAGCACCCCCAGAGATATCATGGTAGAAGAACTATCGACACTCAGCAACAGAGGTGCAAGACTCTTCAAGAGACGTCAGCGGAGATCTGACAAATACACATATGAAAACTATCATTACGTAGCAAACAAGCCAAGAAACGTGAGTATTTTGTAATAACTTATTAATGAAACACAGTGAGGCTAGCTTGTAATAACTAGCTAGTTGACTACTGAAAATGAACTACTAAATGTGAAAATTAACTACTTAATAACATTCAGAAGGTTGGAAGAAATAAGAGTTTGTTTCATGCAACTAGTATTTTTGTTAAAATAGGCTGGTGACCTCAACATGGTTCCCAGGCACCAAAATGGCTCTCACAGCTGGCACTAATACACTTCTGGCCTGCCTGACTCAACCGGGAGAAAAAGGATGGAGCTTGCCACTGAAATTACAATTAGTCTTCAACCTAGTCCTTCAGGAATTGGGTTAAATAATTAATGATACTCAGGGAATCCTCATGGCAGGAACTAAATGTACCTGGTATTTGTCTCATCTGTAGTCTTTGTAAAATATTCAAACCTTTTGCTTAACCTCTGAAAATAGGGATAACATTATTCATAAATTTTACCTAACTCTCCAAAGTGCTGCAAGTTTTAATTATTTGAACATGAATACTCTATGCCCAGTCTAATAAAGCATGCAAGCAGCTCCTCTGATTCCAGGATTGTATTAAATTCTGCTTCTCAGTTACATGTATGCATCCCCCCTGCTTTCAGATACAAAGGTAGGCAACTAAAGAAGCAAAATTTCTCCCAGTACTTTTAAGACGCTTTCAAGATTTAAAAAAATGTATGTTACAAAATTTAATTATTATTAACCTAGGAAGTATTTCCTGTAGAACAGCAATTCTCTTTACCTGAAGCTTTTACAAATATTCATTGCCTAGTTAGTGCCATGACTGTGTTAGCCTCCAACCCCTACAGAATCCATACAAATACTTTGACTCAATTCTTCTTTAATCTTCACATGGGATAAAAAAAATAGTAACTATATGTAATGTATTGTTGTGATATAATCTAAAGCTTGTTTTGGAACAAATAGGAAACAATTTATTAACCAGAAAAACAAAGCACCAAAGGGCTTACTCATGTTTCATTTTACTAAACAAAATACACACACGCTTGTAAATTAATCAGAAACAATAAAATCAATACACCTTGTTGATTTTAAGGAAACTTAAAACACTTACTTAGGTGATTACTGTAGCTGAGTTCAATATTTCTAATATCACACCCGAAATTTCAAAAATATTTTTGAATATTCCCTTCTTGAAAAAGGAATTCTCTCTGCTTTGTTGACTGTAATGCTAGATACGTTTGTAATTCTGTGGCATTTACACTTTCCGTACAAAAAAAGTAACTTTCCTCTGGAAGAAAAGAATGTCTTAATATCCCATGTCACAAGAAAAAAATTTTCACATGGGTTATTTTTGTGGTGCAGATATTTCAAACTTCTTTGGTCACTCACTCAACAGAAATAAAATTACACAGGCATTGACTGGGATCATGTTTGAGTTTTGATAAATCCACTTTTGAATAATAAACCTGCACAAAAGAAATCCCATCTAAAAAATATGAATAACTCTACTGAACACCCAAAACTATTGTTGGAACACTGTTATTCAGAAACCCATCTATGAATACCATCCTCCCAGTTTCTCCCTCTGTTGAGGGGAGAAAGCTACACAGATAAATCCTGAGCATACCCTCCATCTCACCAGTATTTTTGATCCAGTTCCATGCTTTTGCTACAAAGTCTGACAGATCAGTTCCCTTCTAGTCTACTTCTTACCACAAAACACGTAGGTAAGCATGCTGTGCAATCAGTACGGCAGTGTGACATACGAAAAAAAATGATGCCTCCTTGGTTTCTGTTCCCTTCCCTTCAATGCCTATTTTGCTACCCCTGGTGGTGTCTTCATCATCTTTATGATTCTGCCTGCCAAAATTAATCTTTCCAACATACTTTGGGATGGCTAGAAAGATTCTGCCTTGATCTTGTTTGTTTTGAAGTTCAAACTAGTATTATTTGTTTGCTTTCCTACTTTAACAAACTCTTAAACAGTCTATATTTAAATTGCTTTTAGCCTATGTGTCATAGCCAAAATAAGATGCTGACTTCTTATGAGACTCTAATTCTATATTTATGCAACAATGATTAAGCCTTTGAATGTCTCCTTAGAACTGATGACCTGATATCCTATCGGGGTAGAAAGTAACAGCATAACATGAATCTCCAGAAAGTGATCTGCACTAAAGTTATTTCTATTACAAATAAAGGAAAAGAAAACCCCAAACAAAAGCTATTCAACAAATGCAGTGAAATTTCAACTGATACAGGAAGAGAGGGTTTGAAGAATCAGTGCTTTGAAATTCAAATGACGCAAACTTGCCAGATTTCTTGACTCTTTGGATAGCAAGAGTGCTCTGTCTGGCACATGACAGCTTCTAGTGATCTAGGGACACATATTACGCTTGCCCAAGTGACCAGAACTACTCTTTGCTGTGAACCACACAGCCCATAGACACAGGTAGATTTTGTGATGATTGGTGTAAGCAGCAGATGGGATGGACTCTCTTTGTAGATTGCATATCAATATTTAAGTATCCTAAACTTAGGAAAAGGTCAGAAAACTCAGCTGGATGGCTTTGGGAGTCTTGTTGACCTTGCTCACACCACCTCCAATCCTTTCAAATAAAAAATTCACAGACATTAAAAATTCTGTTGGGATATCATTCGTAACACTGAAAAATTATTCATTTTTGCATACATAGCCAATGTAAGAGAGTAGTGAAACTGTTTCATCTTCTAGCTAACAGCCAGAAAATCCTGGGGATTTTGGGACCAAACAGGGTACCAAATAGCAGGACAGTATGCTTTCAGGTAGTATACCCTAGGTCTCTGCTCTGGGCTGTAAATTGGAGTGTCACTCCAACCCTCAATAGAGAATCAGAGGCTGTCAGTGATATTTCTTATATTTGAATGCAGCGTGGAGAGCCCATACAGAGTGTTAGAATGGATGGACTCAGTGTGGACGGGATTCCCCAGCATGCCCCAATGACACCTCCTAATACTCCTGATCCCCGGAGCCCACCACATCCTGACAACATTGCCCCAGGTAATGTGTGAGTTTACAAACATTAAATATATTTAGCTCTCATTTCACAGCACTCTTCAAAAAACAGTATCTTCAACAAGAATTTTTTAATGGACTTAATATTAGAAATCAATAAATTAGAAATCAGGTAGCTAATCAGAATCTCCCCCAGAAATGTCAAGTGGTGCTCTCCAGTTGCTTCTGCTCATTTTTAATGATTTGATATGCCTTTTGTACTACTTCTCCCTAAACTGAAAAAATACATTAATATCATGAAAGACTGCTGCTATATTTACCGGTCTTATGAACATTGAGAAACAGATCCTCAGATTTAAAACCAGATTAATACATAGGTTTTTCTTTGCCAAACCTTTGTTTCTAACACGCAACACACTGCCCAACAGTCTGAAAGCTATTCATTGTAGTTTAATTACCAAAAAATGTAAATCTGAAGTCACTGTAAATTTTGCTAGAACCCTTCATAAAGAAGTAACTTAAGGATTTTGCCTCTGGCTGCATAAACTATTCTTTTTTTAAGTCCTTAACTGAGAGGGTACTGTTGTCTTTATTTAAGGAAGCAAGCTACAAGAAGGTCTTATTTTGCATTCTTTAAAGACTAGAGAAGGCTAATTTGTTTTATTTAATTTATTCAGTGATATAGACCTTCTTCCAGTTTATGAATTATCCATGAGCAGAGTGTGGTTTTTACAAATTCATTCTTTGTTCAGAATTACTCAGTGAATGTTTTGTGCAGATCTTTTCCAGTCTATGTAAACTAGGTTGATGTTACTGTGTTAGTGACTGCTAGGACTCTGTGCATCCATTGGTCAAATACAATGTGAACAGAGGTAATTTCCATTGCCAAGACATGACAGAAATCTTCAAGCCTTTCTTTAGGCAAAAAAACTCTGGCAAAAGGAATAGATATTAAGCCAGAGGGCTTTTTTCACGCTCACAGAAGGCAAGACCATTAATTTAAAGAACTAGATGTAGTGGGAGGGTAAAAAGTTAGAACAGATTTCCCTTGTTTTCCAAATAAATAGTATAACTTATATAACTGGATAATGTCTTGCTGGTTTTAAATTCTTCAAATTGTACATTAAGGTCTGGCTTCCCCTCTCCCCTCCATATTAATTCCTGCCATACTATGCTTGGCTTTAGAAGAAATCACAGTGAATACGGAATTTATTTATTTAGTAAAATTCTGATCAAATCATTCCCTCAGATGATTATGTAGAGAAAACTGATTTGTCACTTTTTCAGATGATGGAAAGGACCAGAAACAAAGTAAGTCGGAGATTTTAAGGCATCTAAGGCAGAGGCAAAGACAAAAACTTCACTATAATGGCTGTAAGCCTAACTCCTTTTAATAATTGTGAAGAATTTATCCCAAAGAATATAGAACTATTTTAGTTTTAACCAAAATGTTGTTTTTAAAATATTTTTGTTATTTCAGTGATTTGATCCAACTGTTCATTTTAACCAGCTGTGAAATGATGGTATTTTACTTCCTAGTTACACAGGATGGTGGTAAGGAAGGAGAAAACACAAAGTATTACTTATAATGGTTTTGCCTTGACTGCCCTGCAGGATATTCTGGACCACTGAAAGAAATTCCTCCTGAAAAGTTCAACACTACTTCTGTGCCAAAGTATTATCAGTCTCCCTGGATAGAAGCCATTAGGGATGATCCAGAGCTGCTGGAAGCTTTATATCCTAAACTTTTTAAACCTGAAGCAAAGCCAGAACTGCCTGACTACAGGAGCTTTAACAGGTAATTGTGAATGGACACTGAATTTTACACTGCAGAGAAAAACTACTATGAAATGAAACATTTCCACCAGCTGTAAAAAGACCTACCACCTATGTTTGCAAGTACATGCATAAACATTAACACACAAAGTGGCAAACAAGAGCATTAAGAAGGAAACTAGTCTCTCTAAAGTATGGACCCCAAATAAAATTCTAGAACGAGGAACGTAAGATGAATTGTCAAAAACACTGAAAGAATAAGTACCAGAATCCAGTGTACTCAACAAATAGGAAACATTGGCTATAGCAATGCTTGAAACTCCTTTGAGTATTTCCATTGTTGACTTCATTAGTTATGGGATTGTAAGATCTAGCAGGGAAACTCTCAGTCAAAACTTTCTAAGCTGTATAATGCAGCTCACATGGCTTGGTTTTTAGGCAATGAGAGTACCATGAGCTTTATCTCTCAATTAATCCCTCACACCGAATAGTTAGCAGACGGCATCTTTTATTGCATTTAACATTTTTTCTATCTTTGACAACCTTCAGTAACAAATTAACAGATAAAATGTTACAAACAGAATTAAAAAAACACTTAAAGTAGAAGGGGATTTGAGATTGAAGTTATTTACACAGTTACTAGTACACTAAGGCTTTCAGTAGAACTTCTAGATACACGGACAATAATGGGGTTTGAACTATTTTGAAAGCTTTAAAACACATTCTTACTTATGCCTTTTGCTTTCATTGATACTCTTCACACTGTATTTACTGAAGTTATGGCCAGTTTTTCTTCAAATAGCCCCTGCTGAGTTCCCAACAGCTGAGCCAAAACAAAACCCTTACTCAAAATGCCAGACAGCAACCTATTTAAAAAAGAAAATGGCTCCTGGCAACATAAACTTAGAGAAAAATACCACAAACATCAGTTGTGTTTCTGCCATCGAGGTGAACCTCAACTCTGAGTGCAAGGACTGAAAAATTACACAGTTCAACATCAAAACTGTGCTGCAGACACTGCACTAATTCTGGTTTCCTAACAGCAATATAATTAAGTCTATGTGGCACACTCTTCTCAGCAGACAAAACAGCAAATAGGAGTCAGAGAGTTGTGCCACAGCTGCTAACACTGGAACAGTAACAGCAAAGTTTATGCACTGAACAACATAAAAATAAAAATAAAAATAAAATAATAATAATTAAAAAAAACCAACAAAAAATACATATACAAATAACAGAGAAAGAATCAGTTCTCCCTCTCACAAAAGAGATTCTGAGTCCAGCATGGAAGTCGTTCCTGTGAAAGACAGGATCAGGCAGGGCACAGAGGCCCCATTAATAGGGATATGTGTCTTGAGATGGTATCTGATGGCTTCTTCGTGGATTTTTAGGAGCTCTGGGGTACCATACTGTGTTAATTGCTCTCTTTACCACACTTAATTGTTCTGACTTCTGTCTATGGGGATTTTCTCTATGTACAACATGGCAAAACTGTGGCTCACCACAGTCCGAATTTCTTGAATATATGTGCATTCATATAACGGAAAGGTCAATATTCTCCCTTTTAAGTCCCATACAGACCTAAAACCTGGCACATAAATCCAGATCTGGACTTTGCACAAGACATACAAATATAATCCACAAATCCTTCTCATCAAAAAAATCCATATCCAGAAGAAAATAAAAGGATGCCTCATGGACCTAGAAAACTGTTGCATACAGTACACTCAGATTTATGTTTTCTAGCAAGAAGGAGTAGATCCAAAAAGAAATTGAGAATGTGGCCAGCCTGGATTTGTTTCTACAGAAATGCCAAACCCTTAGGAGAGGTATAATAAGATGGTTTCTGGCTCTTACATGGAAGATTATTAATTAGAGAATCACAGTGAGCTTTGGTGTAAGACAGGTGTGCAGCTGCCTGTATAGCTAAGATAAAGGCAAATCTGAGCACTTGTGTAAAGGAACACATTAGGCATCTCAGGAATTTAGCAGCCTAAGGGCTTTGCTCATAAGGTGAGACACTTTTTTGGACTTCTGTGTCTAGATCCTATGTCATTCTGTGCATCTGGGACAGCATCCTTCACTTTAATTGCAGTCTTGGAGAGAAAGCAAATGATATTGTATTAAACAATTAAAGAGTGATATAATGGCATCATTTTGTTATCAGTGAGGGCATCAATCAAGGCTTTCTATCATGCTTCATCATTCAAGAAATGCGCTCAATGCATTCTCGTCCAAAACACTGGTACAGTCATCATTAGTCAGGAGGGGATGTGGTTAACAGTAAGTGTGATGCATAGGACTCCCAAAGGAAACGAGCCTGAAGATTCTTCCCAGCTCATTTAGTGGTATCTGTCAAAATGGCACTCAGGCTTTCCAAGCCATATTCAGGTTCCTTTCAGCTTTCCTTGTTACACAACAAACTGTAAAAGCAACACAACTTCAGGAGCCATGGATGCCTGATGTGTTGGAACAGATGCACACAAGCATGGCTTAGAACTATATTCAGCACTAAACAGTGTTCAGATTTCTCTTTTTTCCTCCACTGCCAGCAATGAAGAGACGACTCTGGACCCTGTAGCAGTGCAATTTTTAATAACAGTGGCAGAATCAGAATTACGGAATTCATAGAGGTATTAGTGGAGCTCTAGTATGCTTTTTATGCTGCAGGAATCTTGCAATGCTGACAGGTCAACGGAGGAAGAAGCGGTGGCAGCAAATGTCAAGCGCATTTGCCTTCTGAGGCAGGGCTTTCCGTGAGACAGCCAGTTTAACAGCACTCAACACTAGACAGAGCGCATGATCAGAGAAATTGGGTTCTGAGGATCTCTGAACAGACTGTTCAGATCAGGCTACCCTTCCTCCCCCTGGATGAAAATGATTCTGTGCTAGCAGAGAAATGCTGCAGAACACAGCCATGCCATCTGATTCCTCTTGGAGATTAATTCCTACTAGGATTGAAGAAGTATTTACTAGTGAAATATTTTCTAGCCTCTTTTACTAGTGTGGAAGCACCTAGTAATCATCTGTGGAAAAGACAGCATGAATCTACATTTGTTGAGGAGTTTGTAATATTAGTTAAATTGGTACTTTTACTCTGTCTGCTTTCTTGGAGCCAGATAAAATGTCAAAGGTAGTATTATGAGTAAAATACAAAGGACTACATCTTAGTCACATAAGCAAGTCTGACTAGTTCTGCCTCTCCTACCAGATAAATTCTTGCTCAGCTTTCCCAATTCCCAAAGACAATTGTTTCAAAAACACTGCAGGAATCCAGTCCATCCAGATCGGGTGCTGTTTTTATTGATTAATGGATTCTGAACTCTACAGTAAAAAGGATAAGATGCAGAGCCTCAGAGAAGTTTTGGGTGCTAACTTGACATGATGTGAGATTAGTGGAAGCTGGGTGCTTAGCCTGTTCCTTAGTGCCTGAATACCTCTGAAAACTAGCATTAACTCTTGCACTGGGCTACCATGAAGCTCTGAGATTTTGCAGGGTCAGGTTTTTTGCTCCTATGTCTCCTTTTTGCACAGAATTAACAATAAGCAGAATGTTCTATAAATGACAGTGAATGAAACTCACATTTTTTGTAATTATGTAAATGGAGCTAATCCAATACAGTTAAAACATTCTTTCAGACTTTCAGCTACAAGCAGTCTCCTACATTGAGACAATGTTCAAGATAATGTTCAATAAGAACGACTGCAGGAGAAAAAGAAAAAAAAAAGAAGCTGTCCTGCTGAAACAACAGCTAAAAATAAAGGTGGTTGTGCCTGCTAATGTTAAATCATGCACCTACTTTTTAGGAATATGCAAAGTGAATATTAAACAATCTCTTACACTTCCTGGTGCCACTTCCTATGGCTCTGAACCAGCATTTCCACCCTTATTATGAGCAATGACTACTGGAATTTATTACAGATGCGTTTTAGGCTTCTACACAATGAATCAGAGCTCAAGTGATACAAGTCAACGTGTACACAACACAGGTCATTACACCACCATGTTGTCAGACAAGTTATTGCTCACAAAAATACACTGCTGCTGTAAAGGAAAATTAGCATCTATTAGCCAATTATTGTACTGTCCTTTATGTCAATCATCATGTGTTTCTGCCCAGCATGCAGGAATGCATAAATCTCTGAAGCCAGACTTTGTACAAAACTACATGGGGTTTTATCCCACAAAAGATATTTGAATTTCCATAAAATGCCTCCTGTTTCTGTTACTTACAGAAACATGCTGTATATAAAATCCAGTAAAACTGCAAAGATAAAGTGTTACACTATAGAATTTTTTTGCATTTTATACATCTATTATTCTGTTAATATTGATTATCCCTTTAATTTACATATTGATGAGAATTAAATATTACAACAATGTGCGAATGTGTATTGTAATTAGAGTGGCAATTAAAACAATCTTCATTATCCTGTAAGATGGAGATCACTACATTCACTCTGTGCCAATTACCACGCCATTATTTTTAATCAGTATCATACTGTATCCAATTTGACACTGTGACCTAGAAGACAGTTTCACAAGAATAGCTTGATACCACAAGCGTTTTGTATAAAGAATTTCCTTTGACCTCAAGAGAATTTAATGCCTGGACTGGCTGCTGCTCCTGCAAAATCTTGTGTTATCTTCATCTGAGAAACATTTTTAGAGCTTAATCCAAAGCAGTGTTTTTCACTTAGTAAGTGTGCATGTCTAGAACTTTCATGATTTTTTTATGTCTTACAGGATCAACCCTTTGGACTTAACACCATCCCCAAAAAATGCTGCTTGTACCAAAATCTAGTGAATGATCTGTGTAATGACAGAGCAGTACCGTTCCTTTTAGGTCACAGATTCATTTTTCTGAATTAATACCTGGGGGTTTTGTGTGTGTGTGTGTGTGTGTGTGTGTGCGTGTGTGTGTGTACTTAATTCTCCCTAGGTTTTGCTTTATCTGTAGTTATCTTCCTGAAAATCCTAGTCAGACCTTCAAATGACCTCTTTTAGTTTCTGTCCGTATTCATTTCTTTAGGCTTCTACTGTACCACCTGGAGCCACTGGAGATACATACCAGCAGATCTGTTGTTTTGTATTGAACACACAAAACCTACCAAGGCTGGTGAAATTCCACGTCAACAAAAATTCCATTTTGCATGCCACTATGTATCTACACAGAAATCAGGTGCTCATTTTGTAGCTTAAAAATCTCACTCTTAACTGGCTAGAATATATCCCAGCAAGGTTATGCAGCTGATCAAAATGCAGAGCACACATTATAGTCTGTCTGCTTTTACAAAGGAGTCGGAAAAAGTAACAGAAAGACTCAGTTCGGTTTAGGGTTGGTTTTTTTTTCAGCCTAGAAACCTGCAAATATAGAAGAATCATGGGAGGTATTTGGAAATACTGTTGTTTTAAAATATTTGCAAACGCATGGAACAGTCAGTTCCTGCTTAGTATTTCTTATCTTTTAGTTTGTCGGGCATATTGCCTGAGGGAACATTTACATTTAAATAACATGAAAAACACTGGCTGAAGACTAAGGGGCAATTTCAGCCAGTGCTTCAAGGTTTAGTTACATAAACATTCTCTTCAGAAACAAAGCTTATGTAAGAAGTCCTCACCCACTCCCCTCCTTTCCAGAGACTGTTGTCTTTGGCTGTTCCTTTCTGCTTCACATTACACTTTACTGCCTCCTCACTTGTATTGCTACAATTGTTTGAGCATAATGATATAAACCAGATCGCTGAAATAATTTGGATTTTAAAATGCTTCTTTGTTTTAAAGGGTCTTTGTTTTAATGCAGATCACGTAAGTGGCCCAAGTTTATAGCACAACCCACATACATTCTAACTGGTACAACAATATGGTGCTGAAATACAGTGTAGTGGGAGGAATAAGCAACTGGATATAGAAGAAAATGGGGTGAGAACTTCCTAAACTAATTACCTGCTAGAGAGAATATGTTGCAGTGTTTTCAGATTTACGAACTTATCACCAACAAGTAAGTTTAGTAACTGTGACTCACCAATGACAACGTTGTCTTGCAACATCATCTTCCTTCAGCTTTTCTGTACATTTGAATTTTGAAGAAGGCTGAAGGCTTTACCTAAGGGAAAATCAAACAGCTCTTACAGAGAATTTGGCAGAAAAACAATCAGATTACTTTTCCCCAAAGTCTGAAAATGTAAACAAGAAATTGTACCAAAACTGTATAATTAAAATAGCTTCTGTTCTTTTCAGCTTCTGGGAGGAAAAGGAAACAAATATTTTTAAAACCACATTTTCCTTTTATTTCTCTAATATCTACAGAGTTGCCACTCCCTTTGGTGGTTTTGAGAGAGCATCAAAGCTGGTGAAATTCAAGGTACCAGATTATAATCTACTGATGCTAAATGACCCCAGATTCATGATCCTCGCAAATCCTCTTGCTACCAGAAGATCCTTCAATAGGACTCCAAAAGGATGGTCATCCGAGAATATTCCTGTAGTGTTCATTCAGCCTTCAGATTCTGACACCGTTCCAGAAACAGAGGACCTGTGAGAAAAGCTGCACTCTGCATCATACTAAAAGCTGAAAGCTGCACATCCATGTATTTTGGTCCAAATATTACTAAAGGCTACCGACAAAATTCTTCCTTGGCAGCTGAAGTAAAAGTAATAATGTCTGATGCAGCGTCCCTTTTCCAGCACCTAATTTCATCTGTAGACATAATACAAATAAACTAATCTGGCAAATGTGACAGGTATTTTCTGTTTGTGTTTACATGTTCTTCTTTTACTTTCTAAAACCTTTCCTTGTCATTTAAGAACAAGTGTATTTAAAAAAAAAAAAAAAAAGAAGTGACAACTATCAAGGGATGTGATTTGATAGGTGTCCCGATTATGGTAAAATGACTGAGCAAGATCACAACAGTGCACTCTGAGTACTGCCTGCTCAAGAGAAGCTCTGACAAATCACCTTTTTCCCCAAACCCTGCTTTCAGCCAAAGAATTTTGTCACTACTTCAGTGACAGCAAGTTTAGGCCATTTTCCTCCTTTCTGACTCTTACTCAGCTTTAATTATGGATGTCAACATCCATGTCACCTGGATTTGTTTACAGAAAATGCAAAAAAAATTGGCAATGACAAAGATTACACAGTGGTATGAAAAAGTACAGAGGTATTTCCTGGATAAGTCTAGAATGTTCGGATTAATCACAACTAAAAAACTCACCAGTGACCAGTTATGTCAAGCATACCAAATGAGTATCACTGAGCTATGTTACCACAAATGCTTTTGTTACCAGAAAAAAATCACATAGAGCCTCTTCCCCTACAGCCATAGTATATACTGAGACTTCAAAGCAGGCAAGTTTTCTTGCTCTTGAGACCCTGGAAAACTCTTGACATTTTAGAACTACAACTATCAGACTCGTATTACGTGTGCATAACTTCACAGGGAGCAGGCAAGAAAGAGAGATTGCTGTTTTTCAGTCTCCCTTTTCAAGTTGCAACTACTTTCTAGTAAGAGGCAAACACCTATTTAACAATTGTTTCTAAAGGCTTTTGTGTTTGACAAGTATCCAACATCTGCAGGTGGGATATTCTAATATACAGTTTAGTTTGTATGTGTTTTGAAACTGGAAACCTGGCTTCAACCAATAGACCACTCTCACATATCCTAGATGCTTCTCCAGGACATTGTGTGGTCTCTAAGCATTTCCAAGAGGTTTCTGGTTATCTCAGATACTTTTTTTTCTTTTTCTTTAAATCACTGTATTCATAAAATTTTGCAAGCTCTACGATAACATGCTAATCAAATTTTATCTCAAAATCCACAGATGATGATGATATGCAAATAAAATAATGTTTTTCCAGATATTTTCCTTATTAATGGTTTTGGTGGTGTTGAGCTACAAAAATGAGTATTTCATAAGGAATCTCAACATCTGAAGAAAAGAAGGGTACACATGTAACTTTTCCACATGTAAAGTGGAAAAGTTTTGCCTATACTTCTGTCACTGAAGTCTGTGTCTGTAAAAATGGTTTCCATGTTTCAAATCTGATTTAAGACAGCTGGCAAAGGAAACTGTCATCTATTTACTCTGTCACACAAACTGCACAAACAAATGTACAGGTCCTGAACAAATTTATGAAAGAAAAAAAAAATAAATCAATCTCACTGACTGGGAACACTTTCCTAGCAAGGGATTAGTCTGGGGACCTTACCTGCATGCATTGTACAATGATTATACGGACAATGACAAAACTATTAATTCTTGAAGGCTAAAAATGCAACGGCTAAAGAAAAAAAGACCAAACCAATAGAGAAGAGCAATGCAAACAAGTTCTGGAGGAGTTTGTTTTTTATGAGCTGGCACAAGCATTCGTAAGCCTACTTGAACAGAAACATGAGAAAATAGGTGCACAGCATATACGCAGTGAGGACTATAAGGAAGGGATACATCATTTTTATTACATACTCTGTAAAAATAACCTACCCATGCAGAGCATGCCACCTTGCTTCTTACTCAACACACATAATGTTAACTTTAGTTTCCTATTCATCTATACATCCACTGGTGCAGAATGGGCTCAGGAGGCTTAAAATGTTTGAGAAGTACTGAGCCTGCTAGGCATGTGTTCAGCTGATGGGCCAAATAACAGCATTAGATGTAGCTGGAAATTACAGAAAGTCCTTAACTCCTCAGCTTCTGTCTGAGACCTCTGAAATGAGCTGTTTCACTGCAAAACTGGTATCTGATTCAACCCTCAGCTACAGTTATCAACTGCTGCAGAAGAGCAAGAACTCTGTGCCTCCTGCTTTCCTAACTCTACTACCATCCATCTACATATAAACTTGTACATCAGATGCGCACAGATGGCTTGTTTTAAAACTGAGGTCAGCTGTCAAGAAGAGTCTGCAGCCATGCTATTTAATCTTCCCATACTGGATGGCTTTTGCCCAACTGCCTGTTGGGAACAGGCCCTTGACCATTCTAAACTCTTGAACCATGCTTGGGAACTGTCTGGGAGAGCATTAATTGGCAGAAGCTATGACTGCACAATGTGCTAAGTATTCAACAGCACCGAGGATCGAGTGCCAGTGTCCAGGAATGTTCCCTGGCTGCATCAGCCACGATGTAGCCTTATTGTGTAAGTCCCACTGCAATAAACAAATCTCTCTGCCAAAAGCCAATTCCTTTGCCACAAAGGAAAATCTCTTGTTAAGGTTGGGAATTCAGAGATTCCTCTTTAATGTCAATGAGGTTTAGCACCTGCAATTATTGTGTGAGATACATCACACTTGAAACATATCCTGTAACTAGAGGAAAGACTAGTTTTGGGTAACTAGTGACAAAGAATTTCAGATATCAATATTTGTATAAATTTCTGTAGACAACAAGATGGCTCTAAGTGAGAGAATAAAGGTTTCCTTAGTTATAGGTCCAAAAAGATCAACAAATACATATTTTTAAATTTTCAGTGTTGCTTCTAAAAGCTTCTTTTAGCTGTAAGGAATACAGCTGAAAGGACACATTAAACGGAAAAACACGAGCCACAGCTTTACACAAGCATAAACATTCACAGGTATATAAATATTTCAGAAAATGTGCTTATAACATCACACATACTTCATCACAAGACACTCATACTTGCTTCCAAAAGAGAAAAAGACTGAAAGATATGACGAAATGGCAAAAATGTGATAGGAGTCAATATATAGTTTAAAATGTCTAGAAGCCTTTGTTCCCGAAGTTTTTTGGGGTCATTTTTATTTAAATTAAGGTACCCATTGCAGCACTTTAAAGAGAAGTTAAAAATTCATTTAAGTGTTTTCACAAAAATGTGGTGAATTGAGGAAATAGATCTGCTATTTCCCAATCTATATAAAATACTCTGTAATTACAGTATGTAAAAAAGAAATTAGATGAACACTTTTGACTAGCTCCATGAATATAAGGATTTTTTGAAAACATGTACCTTCTTAAACTTCTTTTGAGATGAAAAACTAGGGTTCACGGCCTGTACTGCCTGCACTGGAGGACAAATTGGTATCAGCAATAATAGTAATCAGGAGTTTGTATTTTAACACTATACAGTTATGGCCTGAAACTATGCTTTTTGGTATCACTTATGACATTCCTATGTCACATACTTTGGTCAGACTCATCAAAATTATATAATTTTGATGTATTTCACTTTACTTACCTAAGCTAAGAGGCCAAATTACCTAATACGCAAGTCCTTCACTGGCAGCACCGAAATAATTTCAGAAGAACTATGTACAGTAGATTACTGTACATAGTAATTCTGAATTTTGTTCTTGAATCCAGCAGGCCACAGTCTCTTGGATGTTGGATTTCTGATGATGGCTATTTGCTTATGTTCGGTTTGTTTGCACAAATGTGCTAATAAAACCCCCCATATGGCATCTCTCCCAGTTTCAACAAAAACTGCAGCCGACTTGTTTTCTGGTTCTTTTGCAATAAAGATTATGTATCAGTACCATGAAACGAACAGTTCATGTTGTTAATTTATTACTGTCCAGAAATACTTTGTTTATACCTGATCTTGTATTTTGGATGTCTTCTTTTTTTAACTGTGTACTCCCTTCTTAGACATCTTAAATATGTCAGCATGTCTTGGCTGCTTTCCGTCTGCATAAACTATAAAACTGACAATTGGGGAAATAAATTATTATTCTATTGTCTCAAAGTATTTTTGTGTTTTAATTACTTTAACATGCATTGTCTCAACCAGAAGTGGGAAAACCACATTGGAGATGGAATTCTGATCCCAGTGAAATCAAAGGTTTTGACACTGACCTCTGTGCAGACCATTCATGGCATTTATTGCATCTCAAATGTGTATTTGTAATTGAAATGTATGCCACTATCAAAGGTACATTCAGTGTCAGAATGGATGTTTTGGATTGGAAAGCTTGGCCTAATTATGTATGTGGTTCACCTTTCATTGTACATACCTTGAAGTGCAAACAACCCTAGCAATGCCTCAGATACTCTGGGAAACTGCATGGAACTGTAGGGAGAAAATGAGCATGTATCTACTAAGATGTTTTAAAAATTATTTTTAGACCAGCCATGAATAACTTCCACTCCACTTCAGTTCTTAGATGGCCTTACTAACCAGCACAAAATATTGTGGTCTGTACCTAGGACAAGAGGATAAAATATACTTACTGGAATACAGGAAGACTCTGGAGCATAAAATCCCATATATGTTAGATTAGAATTGCTCAGTGTTGGGTCCATAAACTATTAGCAGTCATCAAATTCAGTCAGCATACTGATACAGTTTAAGAAACAAAAATTGCATATAAAATACTTCTACTAAAAGGAAATCAAAAAGCAACTGAAAGAGTAAAATTCTTTCAGGAAATAATACATTATTTTAAACAGCCTGCAGGCTAAGTGTTCAGAGTAAGTAAAAACTACTACAGAGCTCTAAACCTTCCCTCCAAAAAAGTAAACATGGTTTAAGAGTAGAATAGAGGAGACTCATAAAACAAAGAGACAAATAAAATTTCTCTGCAAGGAAACAGTAATTAGGCTATCTAAACACAAATAAAGGAACTTATGACAGAGGTCTCCATGAAAGGTATGGAGAAGATGAGGAAGGAACAATAACACAGGAACTGACTCTTAGTAAAATGATAAGGAACCAACTTTAAAATAAATAGAATACTTTTTCAAGGAATATCTAGTTGTAGAACCTGGTGCTATAGGATGTTGCAGCCACGACTGTGAGCTGAATCTGGGGCTTATCACTGGAAAATAGAAAGTTGTGTGGGAAAGATCACCCACACAATTTAGCTGATTTCGTCCTATAAATATCTTCCACTGGGCACTGCCAAAGATTGATAAAAGAAGGATCTGGCAGTCCTATGAAATACTTTCTGGCTGTCTTCTGAAAATCATGTGTTAAAAGTACCATGACGATTCTAGCAAGTGTCATTAGTACAGATGTTTATTAACTTACAACAAAATACCCATTATGGGAGCAGTTAGAAGAAAGCCAATTTCCACATGTGAATGTGAACACTTAAAACGCAAGTTAGAACCAGAGACAGCCAGGGTTAACTTAAAACCTCCTGCACAGAGTATGTACGCTGCAGGGAATACAAAAGCCTGACCTCAGCTATGCCTTT
The DNA here is from genome assembly GCF_004027225.2 of Strigops habroptila. Lineage (NCBI taxonomy): Eukaryota > Metazoa > Chordata > Aves > Psittaciformes > Psittacidae > Strigops > Strigops habroptila. Next base: position 85,002,927 of record NC_044279.2, on the reverse strand, counting down.
GGAAAGACTCCTGATCCTATGCAGTGAGACCTCACCCTCTCGCATCCACACTCACCATGTTCTACATGTGAAACAAGCATCAGCTCACAGTATCTCAAAGGAATTTTTCAGTAAGTTATGATTATTATACAAAGTTTAAGGAAAATGGATAAAAGAGAACGTTTCACTGATCGGAACACGAGAAGAGTCTTGGGGGGGGAAAAAAGAAGTCCAAAAAATCCAAGCTTTGTACCTGGGTGCTGATTTTGGACACAAAATGTTTTTTTTGGGGGGGGGGGGGGGGGGGGTTGGTTTAGTTTGTTTGGTTTTTGGTCTTTTTTGGGGGGGGAGTGTTTTTATTTAAAACAAGAAATTTATTGGTAAAAATAAAGAAACAAAGTAAGAAATAGGTTTACATGAGTACATGCATAAAATTCCAGCCAATGATGCATCGTGAAGGCAAGAACCATTACTAGTAGAATAACTTTCTACTTAATTTTACTTGAAATAACCGATTTCATTCTATAGTGGGCAAATTTTAACTGATAAAAGTACCAACAAATTAGTATTTGATGTTTTTAAAAAGAAAGATGTAATAAACAAAGTTACAGGGTTTTTTTCAGTTATTTTTCTTACAGTTATTTTCCACCAAAATTATGAACCAAATTCAAGATGAATTCACAATATCTTGTTTTCAGACGAAAACTGCATTTCCTGTGAAAAAAATGTTCATCCAAAACACCTAACCCAGCATTTGCCATCATTCCCTACTTCACAAAGACATTGTGAGACAAAGCTAAATAACACCTGCAAGAGACAGATCTATAATCACTGTAAGAGTGAAAATAAGCCTGAATATTGTAAGCCAACTATTCTTTCAAAAGCAAATGGAGATTAAAATATTCGATGGAGTTTGTACAAAGAACAGCCTGAACCTTGTCAGTTCAGAACTGGCTGTACTCATTAACGCAGGAATGCCCTCAGGCTGCTTTGCATGGAAGGTATAGCTTAGAACTGGATTTCTCTGGAGTTCTGAAGGACATTTGGACAGTCAAATCTTCTTTTCATGAATGTGACAGGACTGCTGCAAGAAAATACATCCAGTTCCCCTGACATACGAGCAGGAAAAGAATGAAGAAAGATTTAAAAGGAAAATGTAGGGAATGAGGAGCTTTTGGGTGGCATACAGAGCAGCAGGCTAAGAATCACCATGGTGGGAAGGCTAGCGGCCATGCAGCAGTCTAGAAAGTAGCGCTCTACTTCCTCTTTCTTCATAAAGTTTCTCTGTAGAGCCACGTTAGTCAAGCTAGGCAAAATATTAACTTTAAATAGTAGTTACTGTTTAAAAGTAGTCATTACACTCAAGATTACTGAAAGATGACTATGCAAGATAACTACAAATGACTATAAACAAACATTTGAGGCGTGAAAGGCTCTTCCTAGGCTGGCCTACTGCACGTCAAGAAGCCAAGTAAGGCTTAATTCTGGCAGCTGAATTCTAGCAGTATGCCATTCTCCAAGTACTTAATGGAAACATTTTGACTGCTTGCTGGCAAGGGAAAAAATAAGAACATGCTGTTCAAATAGGAAGGAGAAGAGTAAACTGAGCAGTTGCAGCACATTTATTCATACCCAGCTTAGGGTAATTTCTTAACAAACCTTTTTAACCCCCCCCCCCCTTTTTTTTTTTAATTAAAACTAGGTTCTTTTCCTGCCACATTTGCTTCAACTAATATTTCAAAGACAGTAAGGTCTTTTATGCTTCACTTGTCTAAATTAAACAATCCAAGTTCTTTTAGTCTCTTTCTTGTCCACTCCTCTCTTTCAGCAGTGATTTTTTAATTTTACTTTTTTTTCCCCAACTTTCATAGGTCAAATTTCTTGCATGTGGATTTTCAGATCTGTTCTCAGTTTTAAAGTTTCACCAGCCACACATGGCATTAATACTTCCTTATCTGTACAAGAAATACAGGGCTGAATTTACTTAGGACTGCATATACATTTTCCACAGCAACATCAAAGCTGTGGCTCATAGGTACCCTTTCTTTGGCTTACACATCCAGTTCTTCCCAATTCTCTCATCTTCCATGCAACAAGCTCTGAACCTGTATCAGCCAGCCTTTCCTATCAGTTCCTAAGCACATGACCTTGTATTTTATGTTATTCTATTTTATCACATTTTATTTCTCTACTCCTCAAGGTCATCCAATCATTCCAGTACGACACCACACTATTAGAGGCTGTTTCCCAATTTTGTGATGTCAACAAATTTCATTAGCAAGTTCTAGTTTTTGTGCCAAGATCACTGATGACACTATTAAACAATACCAGTTTCAGTGTCAATTTTTTGAGACAGGTCTAACAACTCTCTCCTACCATTCAGTATAACACATTGCTACCTTTTCCATTTCTTCGCCTGCCCAACAATTAATTTACTAATTGCCCTCTTCTTCAGTTTAACAATTTCATTGGTCTAGAAAAGCAGTTAGTGTATCACAGAAAGAAAGCAGGCAAGTCTAGCATGATTTGTCTATGGAAAAAAGATGGTTTATCCTATTTTTTTTTCCCCCTCCAGATTTGTTTGTTGTTGTTTTTGTTTGTTGGTTTGTTGTTGGTGGTGGTTTTTTTTTAATCTGTAGGAGGAAAAGCTAAAAATTGCTTATCCTCTACAAAAAGCCAATCTGCCTCAGTGTCCATGTCCTGCCCATGTTACAGAAACTAATCAGTTAAGATGTTAACTGCAGCTTTGAACCTCGCCAAGAAAATCTTGAGTCCAGAAGCAAGTGGTTTCTGCTCATTTTTTGCTTGCCCAGAAAAACAGTAGTGACATGCATTTACAACAGAATCAATAAAAGCTCTTACTAAAGGTTAGAATTGATCTAGCTTTAAATTTATCTGACAATGTAACACCACCACCCGCCCCCCCCAACATTCCCATAGATTTCTCTACAATTTAAGTAGATCATAGTATAGAGGTATTTGAACTAGATAGCTCTGGAAATAGAAAAAAGTATGGATGTCTCAGCATGGTAATAGCTACAAAGTTATCACGTTCTCTGATTACTGGGACTTAACTTTTGTACAGATTAAAGTCATATAGATTAAATTTACACTGCAAAGTAAAGTAACTAACTTACTAGTTTGCAAATGCAAACCAGCTTTTGTGCACAGAAGTGCAGCTACATTCTGGGAGCTCTGAAAACTTCAGAAAGGATTAAAAAACAAAAAGGAAAAAGGAAAGCAATGGTCTAAATGCTGAAACACAATGAGCACTGAGAACACCTAAATCGAATGCCTTTTTTAATTATTATTTTTTTTTAAATCAGCCTGTTGTCTAACACAATCCTGTTAAATTTTGTTTAGGTATAGACTGAGGTGTGTGAGGTGTGGACACAACTCATATTTTAATCAAATCATGTTCAGTTTCTCACACAGGACAAAATCAGTTTTTAAACACTTGCAAACATTTTTGCATGCTGTTATCTGAGGTATTCATGTATTTTAGTTTTAATGAGGCTGAGTGTGTATTATGTAATGTTAAGCACTGTATTACTCCTCATTCTACATTCAGTGCATACCGCTCTTTTGTCCTCACTTTACCTCGCATGGGGTTTCACCTAAAAAGCTCAATCTAGCCACAGAAATCATCTATGTGAATCCAAGGAATGAGGGAACATCTCATTCTTCTCTTTTTCCGTTGCAGACATCCATTCTTACTGGTTTATATCCTTAGAGAAAGCAATAAACCAGACCTGCAAATATGAAAGGATTGAGCAAGACTGATACAATGCAAACAAAGATCATTATTAAAACTTTATGTTGTTTTCAAGAGCACCCAGATGAGGACACAGCTTCAGAAAAGTCGCTGATATATGCAGCATGCATAGAATTTTCTCATACTTCTACTATTCCAGGAACTAACTTTAAAAACAGAAAAGCCTAAAATAGGAAAGGATTTCAGTTGCATTATTGTTCCACAGAAGTAGATTATTGGACTGGAAACTGGATGATCCAAGAGGAAGATATTAATTTGCAAGATTTAAGCAATCCCCACCCTTTCCCTCATTCCTAAAGAATGAACACAATCATGCACACCAAGATCTTGTTCCAGGCCCATTATCAAAAAGTCCGGAGAATGAAAACCAGTGTTTCTTTTTCTCAGAGTGAAATTCTAGATGACTTCAGTGAAATTGCTTTTGCCACCCCATTGAACATTTTAACACTTGAAAAACTACTGGGAAAAAAATTAGTCAGGGTAATGTACAATGAATAAGTAAGAGCAAAATATATTGTGTTTATTCCTGCACCTAAAAGAAGGGAAGTTAAAAAATGGTGGTTATGCTCCATGAAAGTGTGTCTACAGCTAATTAAGAGGAGGAGGAAGGAGAAGCAACTTGAACAGAAATAACAGGAAGTTTAGAATCTCAGCCCATGAGACAGCATGCAGCATGCTCCTCCTTCAAAGTCTGTAATGCCCCTTTATTTAAACTCTCTTGTGGTCTCCTGTGTTCTATATTACCTTTTTTTTTTTTAACCTAGCTAAAATAAACCAACACTTTAACATTCTCATTGCTTCTGAAACTTAACTTAGAGCTTTTACGGTGAAAAAGAGTGATGCTTTTTCAGCCAGGATTACTTTTCTCCTTCTTTCATTCATGTCTTATGTGCACAGTTTCTTTTTTGTTCCTTCTCCTCTTCTTATTGCTGGATACTATCCCCTGTTTTATCATTTAATTCTTATTTTTCACCTTCTTTTTTCCCATTGCTACTCCATATCCTCCTCCTAAACTGTATTTTTCCTCATTCTGTTCTCCATTCTCTATGTTTTGCTCTTGCTTAGCCCTTTCTCATAGACCCAGTATGCGTGGAGCAGGCCTACATGCATATCTACAAACAGAAGCATAGCCAGAAAGGCTACAAAGAGCAAAATACCTTTTAAATGTGGCACTCCAGAGAGTATAAAAAAAGGAATAGGAAACTAGCCGACTGAACACATTTGTCTGAGTGAGTCTTTAAAGAAATGCTCCATTAACCTATTTTGAAGAAGAAAATGGATGTGGACGTATGTATAAATTTTAGACTCTATACAGGATGTGGGAATGAGAGCAATCAGATGACTAAGCTTCATGTGACTGCTTACTACAGGCTACATAGGGAAAACTTTGCTAGAGTATGTTCAGAAGGAAAGGTTGCAGGCATAGGTTCTCATGGTAGGGGAGACTTGAGGAGTGGAATACAGTTAGGTAAAGTTACTCCAAAATAATGTGCCCTCACTTAGCTTACTGCAAGCTGAAGAGAGATTTCTTTTTTTTTCACTTGTTCTGCTCTTGTTTTGGAACTTTTTGTGACAAAACAGGTAAGCATACGACCTAGACAACTTGGACTCAAATGATGTTAGGGCTTCCTTTCAGCCTGCCTATGAAATGTGTATGATGATTATTTTATGTTGCAAACACTAAAAATTACTCTTTCTCTGGTTCTTTTACTGCTTTATAGCTCTGCTTCCTACCAATCTGTTTTCCTTATTGGTAACTCTTGCAGTATTATGAAGAGCACCAAGCTAACCCCTCAGTGAAAAACCACTGCTCTTGAAGACAAGCAACTACAAGTGTGTCTTGGAATTTGAAAGATTTTTTTGTTCTCATCTCCAGGCAAAAAAGTTTAAACATATTGTCCTGGGTTCAGCTGTAGCAGTCATTTTTCTCCTTCTTAGTAGCTGGTGCAGCGCTGTGTTTTCAACTTTAGCCTGAGAACAATGCTGATAACACAGCAGTGTTTTTAGTTGCTGCTAAGTAATGTTAACTCCGATCAAGGATTTTTGAGTCTCATGTTCTGCCAGTGAGGAGGGGAATGGGAAGCCAGCGGGAAGCAGAGACAGGACACCTGACCCAAACCAGTCAAAGGGGTATTCCATACCACAGCACGTCATGCCCAGTATATAAACCGGGGGGAGTTACCCGGAAGGCTCAGATCACTGCTCGGGTCGGGCTGGGTATCGGTCAGTGGGTGGTGAGCAATTGTATCCTCTCCTCTTGTTATTTCCCTTATCGTTATTATCATTGGTGGTAACACTAGTGGTTTTGTATTATACCTCAGTTACTGGACTGCTCTTATCTGAACCCATGGGATTTACATTCTTTTGATTCTCCTCCACATCCCTCCGGGAGCGGGGAGTTATAAAAGGCAGCGGGGAGTGAGCGAGCGGCTGCGTGGTTCTGGGTGACCAGCTGGGCTTAAACCACAACAATATAATCTGACGTTACCCCAAAGCTCTAGAGAACACGGAATATCACATATTCTTAAGTAGTTTAGCAATACAGCATCTTAAGTAATCCTTACTTTACTTAATCAAGCTTTATCCTGTTATTGTCTATGCAGAATAGGGCCTAGTGTCCCTGATATCTTTCAAATTGCAGATTCTTCTCAAAGAATTGTTTTCTTCATTCTTTTTCTTCTCAGCAGAGCAGCAGAGTAGCAGAGTCTCAGACACTCTCTTAAGAGCTTAGTAATTACTTCACAAAAACACGATGGTTCCCAGCCACTGGAATTAAACATATTTTACAATTATAATGGGAATGTCTCATAAATGTCTTAAAATCAATGATAAATGGCACTTCATCACACATAACATTCTCTGTGATAGGCCAGAAAAACAAACTCGACCATAACATGCAACATAATGTGTAGTGCTTCCAGTGAAAAATCTTTTAAAAATATTTAACTAATAAACCACACCTTAAATTCTGCATTAGCTTGTGGATTTTTCTGCCTCAGACCATACACATAATTTACTAATTATTTTTTGCAAAATCCCCATTAAGTACAGGCACAGTTCCTGTTGAGTATACCTAGTTGATCTCACACGACTATCAGCTCATAAGGAGGAAGAAAGATCAGTGCAGAAGACCAAGAGTAACAATGAAAAAAAAAACCAAAAAACTGATTAGCTCTCAAGGAAACACGATTTAACTAATTCTTTAAAACCCACAAAATTTAGTCTTCTACCCCTCTAATGTGAGAAGATTTGAGCAGACATAATTTCTTTATGAATCATTTGAACATGAAAAGGATAGCAACCTGTTAGAAAAGGTTGTTGAAAATGTGTTCCAAGTGTTAAGAAGAAATATGAAAGAAAATAGAGAATAGGTGTTCCAGCACAGCAACCGGTATGAAAATGTTCATAGAAACATTGTGTATACAAAACACATGATACAATAAAAGTGTTTCAGAGGAAGGAATCAGAACTTATTTACAGATCAGCCGGTGGCAACAACGGTATAGATGACACTAGAAGCCGAAAGTTCTAAGATGAAAATAAACCCTTTTGTGTGCAGCTGTGAAACAGACTTGCAGCTTATTCATCAACTAAAATGAAGTATGATGCCTGCACCTTTGAGAAAAAAATATTGAATGCAATTACTTTGAAACCTTTTGATGTCTCCTAACTATGCCGAAATTTTTCTTTTGGTGCATGATTTTCCATAAATATGTGCAAACCCTAGTGCCCTGGATATGCTTAAGGACCTGGACACACTCCACCTCCATCTTCTTCCAGCTCTGTGTTTTGCGTCACATCCCAAATCCCACCTCTCCATCATCCACTCTGCTACACTGATCTTTCTTCCTTTCGAAAATCCTAATATAGACCTGTTAGCCTGGAGCCAACTTGAATGGTTGGATTACTGAGCAGAACTGTAAAATTCTATTCTACTTTGGATCCCTCTCCTTCAAGTTTAAGGCCTTTTCAACTCTCTAGTTTAAGAATCTATGTTACTAATACTACCAAACTTGACATAAACGTCAGTACTAACACCACATAAACATTCTTCTGCATCATGCATAGCACATATCCTGTACTGACAATAACTGCAACAGGAAATCATTTACCCTTGTAACATTGTTTTGTACTTGCACCATTTATTCTAATTTTAAAGTTCTTCTGTTACCTCATTTAGGGCTTCCTGTGCCGCACCTGTGTCATTCTGTGTCTGAACTGTGTGGAAGACTATCAAGATTCACTGGTAGAGAACCTTAAAATATACCATAATTAAAGCTCACAGACTACACTTACTCTGAGAAAAAAAGGAATAGGAAAAAAAGAAACAAAACCCCACAATATAAATTATAAGGGACTCCTAAAAGATTAGCAGTAAAAAACAAACCTGTGCTGAAGAAAGGGCAGAAGCAAAGAAGAAAGCAGAGTCCGTGGAGAAGCAAAATTATCAAAACAAGGTCATAATCAGAATGAGGTCATAATCTCATTTTGGGATCCACAGATGCCTTTGCTTGAGTGCAAAGTAGTAATGCAGGGATCAAGGGCTAAACTAATACTAACCAAAATGATAAGCAGAATGTTCCTTATAAATATAGAATAAAAAGATGCACTAATGCAAAACTGGATTTTTAATGGTAATGTTAAAATACCAACTTTAAGATGTTTTTACCTTAAAATTCATAGTGAGAACTGGAAATTCAAGTATCTATCAATAAACAGCTAAAAAAGAACTACAGAAAAATGCTAAGATGCTCATTGTGCCAACACGCTGTATGAATCTTAGCATTATGAGAGAATTAGATATTCAATTCCTTTTAAAAATCACAAATATAGGAAACTTTTCAGGAACAGAGAGGCAAGCAAATAGGGTATCTGTTAAAAAACTAAGAAGTGTGTATACATATATGCCAACTACTAGCTATAACATCTGAAAGTCTCAAGAAAAAACACTTCATAAAAATCCTGTGTTAAGTAACTCCAATTAGTGAATAGGCCTATCCAATTCACTGAAAAATGCAGCCATAAAAAAAAAAAAAAAAAAAATTATATATGTGTAACAAAAGCCTGGAAAAGCTAACAAAAATCTCCCCGAAGAACTTTTGGGCTTTTTGAAGTCAGAAGTTAGCCACTTGATGAAAAATGGAGATTGAAACTGAGAAAACTGCCTTTGCCAGTGTGCATCTTCACACCAGCAATATAATGGAAGAGTACCAAAAATAATCTGATCAAAATGTATTAAAATTGATTTTTTAATGAAAATGGACACAAGAGCAATACAAGTACAGTATTTAAATAAGGCAGTGAACTAATTTGATGCAGTGCCTCATGTTCCACACAGTCAGTTCTGGACAGAAATGCTACTGCAATCTGGATGACCCAAAGGAGCTGCAGAAAGAGAACTTTACAGGGAAACTATTTAATTTACTATTACACAAGATGCTATTGGAAAACTGAACATGCTTTTACAGACTTCTCCAATCCCATCAGACCATAAAAAAGGCAACGGGAAGAGAGAGAATACAAGAAGTTATATTCAGCCGCACACACCAAGAACTGATGTTGGCTGTGGTAATACTTAAAATACTAATCTAGAAATGAAATGTTAACGAAATCTCCTTGTTTATCGAAGAAGATGACAACAATGCAATACAGAAGGTACTTGAGCAACAAGAAAGATGAGTATTCATCAACATGTAATTCCTTTTGGGAATAACAAAAGGAAACACCCCTCCTTCTCCAAAATAACAGATCAGATAAAAATCATAGGGAACATGACTTTGGGGCAATGACCCTCGGGTAGGTGTACATGTAATATAGGACCTTTTTGGGTAACACGGAACACGTACTCTTGTTTGGGGTTTGGCTTAAGAGCTGCCCTCGCCCCACCAGGCACTGGCGTGACTGTGCTGTTTTGCGGGCATCTTAAGTAAAGCCCAATGTGCGTAGACAGATATCCTGAAAGGAGCCCTGGAAAACAATTGCTGGAAAAACAACTGCTGCCTCGTTCATTTTAACGGGCTATTAACTCGAAAACCCCGTGGTCTGGAAGAGTCCCAACAGAGGCTTCCTGGCCTGCGACCGCACGACTGCAAGAGCTGCTTCCAGTTACCTCAGGTGCCACCGCAACGGCTTTCACACTTGGGACAACCGCACCCTCAACCACTGACAGAAGGGGGATGGAGGAAATGGGGGCTGCGGCAACCCCTTACCTTGCCGCGGCCGCCCCGGCCCTCTGCCCTCGGCATACCGCAAACACCGGAGCCCCAACCCGCCCCTTCGAGCGCGGGCTGCTGCCCGGGAGCCTCCGGCGCGCACACTGCGCGTGCGCAGCGCTACCGCACGCCGGCTGAGGCGGCCGCGGCCACGCCCACCCACCGGGCTTTCTCCGGCGAGCGGGAGGCGGCTGCGGCGGCGCTGTGATTGGTCTGGCCCCTCCAGCCGCTTCCGCGACACCCCCCGCCCCGCTCGTCCTCCCGCAGCGCCACCTCCCTCTTCCTGGCGCCGGGCACGCTCGGGAAGATCCGGGATACCGTGAGGGAGACGCCTGCCCGCCCCCGCCTCCGCTCGCCTGCCGCCCCATAGCGCAAGCGCGCCGACGGGCGGGAGAGGAGGGGGGAGCAAAAGTTTGTGTGAGGGCGGGGCCGCGCTCGGAGTCGCCGCCGGGAGGAGGCGAGAGCGGAGCCGAGTGGGGAGCGACGCGCGCACCGGGGGTGAGGCGGCCGTCGTATGCCCGGCGCGGCGGGAGGTGAGGCAGCGGCCCCGGCCCCCGAGCGGGAGGCAGCCGTCGTCCTGAGCTGGGGAAGGAGAAGCGGCGTTCGCCTCTCGTCCTCAGCGAGATGGGGTGATCTGTGCCGGGCGGCAGCGGCCGGGCGTCGGGACCGCCGCGGGCCGTTCACCTGCTGCCGGCACATCTGGCGGCGGCCGGGGGGGTCCCGTCCGGCGAGGGGCGGCCGGGCGCTGAAGCGGGGACTGTCGTCTGCTCAGGGTGCGGCGCTGAGCCCGTGACCGGCCCGCCCGCCTGAGGTGCCGGCGGCCCCTGCCCCGGGGAGCGGCGCCCACCCGCGGAGGGGCCCCCGCCGGCGTGCGGCCTGGAAGCCGCCTGTGGGCGGCCCGGGTGAGGGTCACACACAGATCGCGGGGCGAGCTGCGGCGCTGTCCCGTAGGTTGTGTAAGCGGAGGGCAGGCTGCCTCTGAAATGGGGATGGTTTTCGTGTCGAGACGGTGCGCGCTCCTGTTTTGGCTCTGTAAGAGTCAGAACGTAAAGTTAATGTTTAACGTGGTAGTCACATGCCCATCAGCGAGTTTCTCTGGAGTGTTTTCAGAGAGTGTTTGGAACAGGAAATGCCAGTACAGGTAGTATGGAGCTGTTTGAAATTTAATCAGTTTACAGAATTTGGAGCCTGTGTTGTTTGCTGTGTTCGTACAGGTAGAATTTCCGAGGCATGTAGGTAGATGTATGCAAATTGTCTGTTTAGCATCTCCTATAAGTTTATTGCTTGCTTTGATTTTCAATTCAAATAATTTCAAGTTAGCTTTTGAAAGGAAATATGTCTCATTCTTTCAACATGTTTTTTTTCCATTCCCAGAATAAGTCTGAGGTTTTCATATCTCTACTTAATGTTTTATTTTGTACATGCAAAAATATAAAAAAAAAAAAAAGCCTTCTTGCTTAACTTTGAAGCTACTAGGATTATTTTAAGAGAAAAAAACTTAATCACATAAATAGTATTGTGCCCGACTGATGCAGTATCCCCTTCCCCATCTGACTTTATTATTAACTGTTCTGTTCTTGTATAAGGGTAATTTTAGGTGTTGAAATAGTGAGAGCTCATGTTGTATAAACGTATAAGCTATATATAATGTAATTTATGTGTAAATTCATTAGCCTTATCAAATGATATCTAATCCCTTAACAAATTGTTTCAAAGTAAGATATATTTACTGTTTTCTTTAGGGTTTTAAGTTACTTGTGTAAAAAGTTATCCTGGACCAGTGGGATGTTGACAGTAAAATATGAAAATATGCACTTGACTTTAATATCAAAAGTTGATAGAGCAGAATCTTCTTTCAGTCATAGGGCATACATGACGTACTACTGACAGAATTGTTTGGGTATGAGACCCATAGGGCTTCAGGGTCAGAGTATTAGCACTATTGTGTGTTTTGATGACATTGCTTTCCAAGATCTTGGTAACAACACTGTAATTTTTCCTTGGTTAATGCCTCTTGGTAGAGTAAAACAGTTCAGTCACTTGAGGGATGTGGAGATGGGAATGAAGTCTGTTCAAAGAGTTCTTAAAAAATGTCCTCATGGCTTAAGCAGAAACAAGTTGGTGTTTGTCAGCCAGGTTAAATGAGACTGAGTTGAGGCTGTAACAGGGACAGCGACTGGAAAAGAGTTTTAGATGCGTGGACTGAGTGAAATATTTGTGTATAGGTTTTGTACAGATTTGTTCGTGAAGAAATTTATGAAGTGTAATGATTCAGATATTTTTTCTTTTTTTGTCAAGCCTATAAAATGTGGGTTGCCTTAAAGATGATGCTCATATTGCCTTTGCTTGTAACTCAGTTACGTTGTTGTTCCTGGTAACTTAAGAAATCAGAACGCTTTTTGGGAAGGAACAGAACTTCGGTGTTGCACTTCTGTTCATGATCAAGCATCTACACAGAAAACTGAAAGGCAAGGTTTTAGTTTATGGACGCAGCTAACTGGGATAAATAGGCAAGTGTGACAATTTTAACTGTAGAGGTACCTTCTATCTTTCTGAGGTTCGAGAAAGAGTACATGGTAATCTCTGAACAAAGCACTTTGTAAAGGAGTAGGAAGATGGAGAAACAAAAATCTTCTTCTCTGTTGTTTCTGTGTGATGATTCACTGCATATGCTGACCCATGTCATGGGTTCGGAATTTGTATTCCTTGAGATCTTTACTCAGAGTTCCTATTGTAGCTATTTCTAATGTTGTTGTCTAATTGTAACAGCCCAGAGATGCTGAGCTGTGAACCTGTTGTTTTGGTTTTGATGCAAACAGGAAAGTTTTTATTGGAACAGCTTAAAGGAAAAAAAATTCTATGCTTATACAAAAGCCATCTGGGATAGCATCTACACTTCTGGTTCTCCCCTCTTGAAGGGATACAGAGAAGTGTGCCGTGTAGGAGCAATGGTTTGGCATATGAGGGACAGTTAAATGGATCAGGGCTGAAGAAGAGACAATAGAGGTCTTCAAAATAGAAAAAACAAAACAAATAAACCAGGGTTTAAAATCTTCAGAGATTGGTTGGAAGAATTTCTAGAAGAGAGAACCATCAAACACCCTTTTTGTCTCTTGGGGACTTAATGAGTCAGTGGCTAGAGGCAGAAAGAATGTGTCAGGCCAATACCACTGGCTGGTATACGTGCAGATGGCCCACAAAATCAAGGCTAAGGGTTAATGGTCACTGCTGGGAATATAATTCCCTCTTCCCCTCCCCCCCCGCCCCCCCATTTTACAGTGCTGTTCTGGTTTCATGTTGTGTGTGCTGTATGTAAGTGCTAATAATGAAGTTGTTTTGGGTTTTTTTTTTCTGATGTTTCAAATAGGGAGAATTTGCGTGTAAACATATTTCTTTGTCAGCTTTTGCAGTGAATAGTATAATTTTCAAAAACAAAGACTGGTGATTACTAGGAGCATTAGGTGTATCTTATGGCAAAAGAGATCTGTTGATACATGCAGTTCAACACAATGGTAAAGGTGCAAGGGGACAGGATTTTTGCAGGGACCAAAATAATTGGGTCAACTCTCCAATACCATCACAGTACAAATCAGATTTTTGTTCTCTTGGCAAAATTCGGCAATTTTAAATGACAAACTTCACAGCTGAGGAAAACAATCAAATTCTTGCACATTGTTGAATTTTTGATGGATTTCATTCTGTTGAGGAGGAGAAAGTAACCACAGTCCCCATAAAGCTGGCTTGCTGCAGAAAACTCTGGTTGATTGCCATCATAAGCATATTCCATTGTAATGCATTTAATCATTCTTCCTTCCAAATTTTTGTTGTTTTTTACCGAAATTCCTAAGTTTTAATGTATATTAGTTTAGAAATAGATCTACCAGAGTTGTCAGACGATTGAGTAGGTTGCCAGGCTCAGCACAGAGGTGTGAACTTCCAAGCAGGAACAAAAAAACTGTGTTGCTTAAAAGTAACCTTAGCATCGGGAATGAAAAAGCTTTGCCAGTAGTCATGCAACACGCTTTGAGTAGTTGCAAAATGAAGCTGAGAAGATGTAAATGATGATTCTTCAGCCAAATTTCAGAGACAGAGCCAACAACTTTTAAACCCACTGCAGGTTTCCACCTAATTTGACGAAAGGTCTGGAAGTCTTATAAATGGTAATGTACTTACAGAGTACATGAAAACAGGCAGCTTGGCTGGAAGAGAGAGACCTTGTAAGAAGGCGTAAGGAGGCCGAGGTGGCAAAAGCCCCAAGTAGGTAGAAAATTATGTGAGAACTCAACTGTGAGATGTAAAACTATCAAGAGCCAAGCATGGATAGTTCCAGTATTCACGGACTTTATCTCAACTGTTTATCTCAACAGTTTTATCTAAATGAGTATCAAAGATTCCTAAACCTAAATTTGCTTGTAGAAAGTTATTTGTTTACGTAAAATAGTAGCTGTGCTGATTTAGTGACATTACTTGTTATATTGAAAAGACTGTGACGGCTGCAGTTACTTGTGTGCTAGGATATAGCAGCAAAACAGGTGATAATGTGTTTCTGCTGACTAGTGTGTCTTGTTCTGGAAGCTATAAAGGCAAGTGGCCAGAAATTTGTGTCAGGCATATATTTTGTCCTGTAAGGCTGCACAACAAAGAGTAGCCATGTGCTTGCTGAGATCATTGATGACTGAAGAACAGTGTCTGTTCTTCAGAGAGAGGTGAGGTAGAAGAATTTAGGCTTTTAAATAGATGTTGATTTGAGAGTTCATAGCCCTTATTTAGTGCCTTTGGTTGGAAGCAGTCATCCAAAACTGATCCCTTTAGTCTGAAAGGCAAGAATATTTCTTTAACTCTCAGCTGCTAAAAATCTTACGTAGCATGTCAGTAACATTGATGTGAAATAACTGTTTTCCTGGGAGATTGCACGTACTGAAGGCTGTGTGTGGTTCAATGACTTTGACTCTATTGTTAGTGACCCACACCTTGTCAAGCCAGGAACTTGTAAAGAATTGGTAAACCCCAGTGGTGAATAAATGCTACAGTGCTCTTAGCAGGCTTACCACAGACATGTAAGAATAGTCTGCAGTTCCTGGATATACTACTGAGTATTGAATTTGTGTTAAGGGAGTCAGCGGTCTAGGTCCCAGTCATTTGAAAGCTTAGCCAAACATTATGGGAGGTAGAAGGAACCAAGGTTGATCAGCAGCATCGCTTCTCTGGTTTATGGAACTGCCTACAGTGAGGATAGGCTTGTCAGCAGACAAAAAATACTCCTTGGGGATAGAGCAAATCCAGAAAAATTTTCTGTGACTAGAGTGTACATCCTTGCCAGCGTCTTCCACAATAGCTTCCTTTCTTTGATCTTGGCTTTTTTCTTCCCTCTCTTCCATTTTTTTTTTTTTTTAACTAACTCAGACTTTGATATACTTGCACGTTGTAAATTTAAGAACAAGATGCTACTCTAAACTTTACCTCCTTAGGGAGAGGTTGTGATGACAAATGGATGACATAAGTTAATCACATCGCTTATGACACCATTGGAAGGCTCATCTACAGTGCCCTGCTAGAGAACTGTGTGAAGATAGCATTATTTCACAGCTCCTGTCTGTTCCTTGGGTTGAATGACCATTTGAGGGGTGAAAGAGTAGTAAGGGGACTAAAGTGCCCATTTGGTGGGAAATTCTAGTTGAGAGGTACAGAGAGATCTTTTAAATGGAATACCTTTCTGATACGCCCTTCTTGCTTTTTCTTATATATTTGGCATGTTTGAACTGCTGCAGGGGGAGGTGTGTTTAGTTTGACCTATGCACTTTAAAGAATTAATTTATAGAAAAAGTAACTTAAGATGGTTGGAGGGAAATAATGTTTAAGTAGCCACTTCTGATCTTTCTAGTGTTGTATTTAAATTTTCAGGAAAAGGTATACTAATCTTGTGGGTACTTAACAGAGGCCATATGAATATAATATCACAGTGCTCTGGAAATTAACATCTGGCCCAGATATGAAAACTGTACGATGAATGTATCTTGCAATTTATTAGAATAAGGTTGTGTGCACTTACCTGGTGTGATAGCTGAAATTGTTTATATTCACAACTTTGTGGATGTGAAATTGAACAGCATCTTAATGAAATGTGACAGTAACATTGAGATAACCCAGAACCATTTTTTTTGTTTGTTTTTCTAATTAAATTTTTGCAGTGAATGATTAACTTTTCTGAAACCCAGCCCAGCAGGTAAATGTTTAGCACATGTGATGTTTGTTCTAGGGCATCCCTGAAATGCAAGACAAAATTACTTTGTAGGAGTTCTTAGTGATTGAGTGCTCTTTGTCTTAAATTGTTCTGGAAGAACTCCCTTATTTTGGCTGCTGTATGCTGAGCCATCTTTACATTGAAATGCAGACAGCAGGCGACAGGTTCGCTGAATCGCCACTGTTGGTGGGGTACCACTGCATGAGCAGTTTTGGAGATGGGGTGTAGTGTACTCGGTAGGGAATTTCTTTTAGATTGGGAGACTCTTGACAACAAGCCTGGTGTTTCTGGGTCACTGTATTGATCCTGTTGCTCTTGCCCTCTCAAATGTAAGAGCACAATGAGAGACACCTCAAGCATGCATTGGCCTGCAAATACACTTCACACATTTATGGCTACCACAGGCCATCTGTACTGTTCCAATCCAGTCTGTTTCCTGTTTTTTCTCCTTCAGTGTTCCCTGTCTGATATCGCTGATTACCAAATATAGTTCATCTTAACATCAGTTTTGTCTTCTGGGACAGGAGCAGGAGGGTGGAGAAAAAGGTACGTAATTATTCATATGGGAAACTATATAAAGTGGAATTAGGAACCCTGTATTGCCAATAAAATGCATGCTCAAGAAGCTTTTCTGGTATGTGAAGGAGAAGGTTCTTTTTCTGACAAAAATGTATTGGGTCAGTTTTTCAATATGGATAGAGAAATGCTAAATCAGAAATCAGTAGAAAGTATTTGGTGGTTGAAAGAGTTGAATGTAAGATTCTTCTGGGTTTTTTGTTTTTTGGTGTTTTTTTCATTTGGGGGGGTTTATTTGTTTGGTTGTTTGGGTTTTGGTTGTTCTTTTTTTTTTTAAGTTATAGGTATTATGTTATCTTTAGGAATTGAAAGTTGTGATTCCCTGTGATAGCAGGAGACTTTTTGGGCCAAATGGTGCTCCATATTACTAAGTGCTTTTGATGTATGGTACTGGCTTCGTGAATACATACAATTTTTTTTATGTGTGTTCATATATATGTATCTGATTACAAACAGCTATGCACCTTACATTTTTTGCTTGACTCCTCTTTGTTTATCTTTACTATAGTGATTCATTGTTTTCTATTTATGTACTGTACTGAAACTTTCAAATGAAAACACTTGTGAAAATATTTTCTTGCCTTTAATTGCTCTGTACAGATCATCTTATCACTTCTGCATACCTGACTTCAGAGAATCTTGCATCTTTTTCTGTGCTACTCTTTGTTTTACTCTTACTTTCACCTCTGTCCTGGTTTTCTTAGAGTTTGGCCCTTTGTAGAAAAATGGGTGTTCTGCTGTGGAGCACTTTGACTTTTATGTGGGGGGAAAAAAATTGGAATTGATGAACTCCTTTTAATTAATTTAAGGTTTGGTAAGATCTTCAACTGATACACATTTCCAGTTACTCGCTACTTTTTTTTTCTTTGCCTTTCTGAGTTTATTGAAGTGAACATAAAGAAAACAAAATTACCACATGATTTTCTGTCAAGGTCAGTTTCCAGTTAGATTTCAGACTTCTTGCTCAGTGCTGTCACAAATCACACTTACTATTTCCAGTATTATTACATCAAATTACTTATGGGTGAGGTACAGTAACATCAGTAAACAAAGAAAACATCTGATTATGCATGGAGCAGAAGGGACTTTTGGTTAGGTGCCAGTTATTGATTTTTTTTCTTTTAATAATGCAGGCAAGTACCAATGTTTCTTTTAAATAAAAGAGCAATAGTTTTAGGGGTGCAAGATTACCTGCAGGTATTTTTGAAAATCATGTGATTTGTTTCTGTGGTATCCCAGCTGTACAATAACTGAGAGCCATAGAACTGTTTGCGAATATGTTGTCGGTTGTTCTGAGCTCGAGAAAGTTATTTTCCAGTTTATACAGAGTTCCAGTTACAAACTTTATTTTTATTTTTTAATGCTGCTCACCAATCTTGAAAGGCTTGCACAGTTGAAAAATATTATGGTGAGAAGGCTGCAAGTTTTGAAGTATACTGATATATTTACTATTTCACATGCTTGTAAAATTTAAAGTCAATATTTTGGTTGTAATATGAGGCCATTTTTTTTTCCTCTGCCCTTCCAAATATGCAGCCTTTATGGCTTTCCTTTAAGTTTATTGTGCTTTGTGTAGTTACTTCAAATTTTTGTGTAGTGATGAAGTAATTATTCCAAACTGACTGAGCTGTCCATTGTTATGAGGCGATGACTGCATGGGCTTTACATGCGCCTGTGGTGATGTTTTGGATGATGAGTCATTTAGCCTTAAACTTGCACCTTCGGCAATAAGAGAAACAACTTACTGCTGGAATTTGAAAATTCTTAGAATTAGTTATTGGGGCATCTACCAAAATGCTATTGCTCTGCTATTTGCTATGTTTTTCAGGATGCTTTAAGAATACAACCAGGCTAATGATGTATTTATGTGGTGTTTACTAGGTAATAGAAATTTTTGAAACCTGAGTCCTACCTGGGAATCCATCTGTAACATCTTAGTAATCTTCAGGCATAGAAATATGTATTGGTTTGTGTGATTTGCTGGGATATTGAAATCAAAACCATCTTAGGCTTTCAAGTGTTGGATAAAAATATTTCTTAGCAATCTTTTTATTAGACTTGGAGATTCAAAGTTAGACCAACTCACGTGATACGTGTTCTTTTTATAAGCAGTTGCATATCATTAGCACAACGATTAGAGTAATTTTATCATGGTTTTTCGAGGTGTATAGTATGTTAGAAGAGAAATGATTATGACAAATTTTATTTTTTTTTTGCCTTAAAAACAACTTTTAGATGGCAGTTGTTTCTTTTTGTCTTCCCTGGTTACTGTTGCACCTGCCTTTAGGTTAAGAGGTTGTTTTGCCCATGATCTCATTTCTGACCTGGGAGGATTTAATCTTTTGGAAAACTGTGTTTTCATATTTTCTGGTTTTTGTTTTTCTTTTTTTTTCTTATTTCAGATTCACTGGAAAGAGAATGAAATAAACATGGAGTCTTCCAAATGGGAATGTATTTCATGGCTCACAGTTAAAAGTAAAAAGAAGATGGAACACAATGAGGGAACAGGAATATAACGCCTGTCAAGAACTTTCCATTTTTGCAATATAATATAGTGGTGATTTATAGGAATACTTTATTGATATCACTGGAAGGAGAAGTCAGTTACTGTGCTATTTGCTTAATAAGAACTTCTGATAACTTTTTCACATGTTTTAAACTCAACTGGACACGTTTTGGTTTTCTTTACGTCTGAGAGTTAAAAACTTTATATATCTGTATTTTGACTGAGACACTGATCCTGGGTAGATGGCTGACAGCTGCTCCTGGAAATGGACTTAAACCCATGACTGGTCACTGTTGCACAGACTTGAATGGAACGCCGTGATTTTAGAGCAGTTCTCATAGGACCTTCTTCTTTGCCTTGCACCCGTCATATCCTTAATTATTTAAGTGTAAATATTGCAACTATAAAGTCTAAAAAATAATGGCATGGGTGAAATTCTTAAGAAAACCTGGGGGTAACCTTGGAAAAGTTTATCAGCCTGGAAGTATACTGTCCCTGGCCCCTACAAAAGGCTTATTAAATGAACCAGGACAAAACAGCTGCTTTCTTAATAGTGCTGTCCAGGTAAGAAAAAACGTGATTTATTAACAGTTTTGCTTTTATATCAGCTTAGATGGTCATACTAGGGAAAGTGTTCTCTTGGCAATGCTGTTCTTAAAATTCATATCGCAGTATGGGTATTCTACATGAAACACAGCATATTTTTCAATAGTGTTAAATTCAGTTCTTGGTTAAACTTCTTAATGATTCTAAGTGAGACAGAATAGCATGTCTTTACAGAATGGATTTTCCTAAGGCAAGGTGGGGAAGGAAGTGTGGCAATCATAGAAAAGACTACTCTGTGGAAGTAATCATATTTAATATTTAATTTCAAGAAAGTGACTGAGTATTAAATATTTAATTTTGCAAAAAATTACGCTGTTGTAATGCTTGCATGCATGAAGAATATCAGAAAGACTTCCCTTTTGTATTTGGAAACTCATGACTCAGCTTTAAAACTTGGTGCTGAATTTTTAAACTAATGTTTCTATCAAACATAAGTTTGTTATGTGTCAAAATTGATGAGATTTTTTTAATGTGGGGCAACCAGTACTACTACTTGTATCGAATAGGACACTATTTTTATTAAAATACTATTTTCTCAAAATTAGCATGACCCTGTGGTTCTGGGATATATCAGAACATGCACATATAGCTGAAAGCTTTGATTCTAATAGGGAAGACTGTAGCAATAGGACAGGGGGTAATGGGTTTAAACTGAAACAGAGGAAGTTCAGGTTAGATCTAAGGAAGAAGTTCTTTCCTGTCAGGGTGGTGAGGCACTGGCACAGGTTGCCTGAAGAAATGATAAATGCTCCATCCCTGGCAGTGTTCAAGGCCAGGTAGGACAGAGCCTTGGGTGACATGGTCTAGTGAGGGGTCCCTGCCCATGGCAGGGGGGTTGGAACTGGATGATCTTAAGGTCCTTTCCAACCCAAACCATTCTGTGATTCTATGAATTAGAGTAGGAGATAAACTTGATACCAAAGAAATATGACTTAGGTTTCTTTTACTGTTATATGCATATGTATTACCTACCAAGTTCTTGCATGTGTTTATTTACATACTGTTCTGAGCTGAAACTGAAAAAATGCTGGCTCTTCAGATCTTTCAGGAATAGTTTAATAGTACAGTGACAACAGCTAATGAAAAATTGATATTTTGCAAGCCTACTTATGGCAGGGAATACAGGGATCTACTTAATACTGTGACAGAGCAATGCTAGTCTTTACACATTGTCTGTGAATTGGAACACCAGGCACAACTGAGTTTATTTTGTAGTCTTTTTTTAAATCTGGAAATTAGCAGCAGCAGCAAGTTTCTGGGCTGTGTAAATAAGGAGCAGAAAAAAATGCTTTTTTGTAATGCTTAAATTTTGGACCTAATCATTATCAAATTGTACAGAATTACTTACCAAACTGTCAAGGGCTAAATAGGTGCATTGACTTCCAAAAAATAAAAAGAAAACCAAAACCCCCCAAAAAAAAAGAAGAAAAGAAAAAAAAAAAAAAAAACCCCACACCAAAAACCAACAAAAAACCCACCAAACAAAACCCCCTCTAGTTCTTAAAAACGATATGGATTTAAACATAGGAAATGAGAAAGATCTCTACGTGGTGTGTATAGTATCTGCGTACATTTAAAATATATGCAATAGATTTAGTAGAAAGAGCTTGCTGTTTTATATTCAATGGGAACAGCATGACCTATTTTCTCTTGCAGTTTTGCTATTTTCACTTAGGGTGCCCTGAAATTAAATTCTAAGTAATTTTTAGTTATAGTTTCAGACAGTCCTACTACTTCATAACCTATTGCTGTTTGTCAAGCAGTGGCTGATGATTGCTGACTGCTGTTTTGCAAGAAGGGATGTGTTCCTTCTAACCTATGTTCAACCTTCAGAACTGAGTTCCAGACGTTAATTTTCAAATGCATCCTAATTAATTTTAGGTTTTATATTTATAGATAGGATTGGGGTTTTTCACCTGGATATGTAGCTGTTACTGTGCCTCTTAGAATTAGGTGGTTTTTTTGGGGGGGGGGGGGGTTGTGTTTGTTTTTTTAATTGGCAACTTTCTGAACTACTGCACAGATTGTGTACTTAAGACATTAGCTACTGAAAGTAGTGTGTGTAGCCAAGCTGACATTAGCTTTATACAGAGTAGATATACAAATAAAAAGTAGAAACGTACCTGATTAAGCACCAGGATTAGTTTGATATGTGGAAAAACAAGTGCATTGCAGCAATCGTTTTAGTAAGAATCCATAAGAATGTAATATAGATTTAATCCAAAATAATGCTTGCATTTTACACAGCAATTCAGTTTCCTTATTTATTTATTTATTTATTTGAAAGAAAGCATGAAAGGGGAGAGAGGGAAAGAGAAAGAGAACCATAGCTACCTTCCTCTTTTGTAAAGCCCTAAGAAGACTTTAGAATCTCTGTACACAGTTTAGCTTGCTACTTGTTTCCTTAAGAGTGCTTCAGCTCTTTTTCCACACAAAGTACATGGTTTGACACTGTTTCAAAAAGTTTAAACAGATCTAAATTTTGAATGGTAAATGCAATTGCACTTCCACTATTTACCAAACTAATGGGAAAGGACCATAATTCTTGTAGCAATATTGGTGTTCTAGTTGTACATTATGTGAAATTTAAAAAAAAAAAAGTAAATTACTGTATGTTGGTTTAGACATAGAGCTTTCAGAACTCACTTATATTCTGTGAAACTTTATTTTTATAGGTTTTGTGGCAGCTTGACATATTTCGACGAAGTTTAAGAGGTTTAACTGGACATGTGTGTCAGGGAGATGCGTGCATATTTTGTGCTTTAAAGGTAAAGAATAATTTTTGGAAGACTTATCTTTCAAAATGAGGGAAAAATAAGTAATTTTTACTAACATATATCCCTATCATGTGTATGTCTGGACAACTAAGTAATTCTTGTGTGAATAAGCAATTTAGATTTAAGGATGCTTGAAACAAATATTGTGTTTAAAGAAGAAATTTTATAGTACAAAAGTTTGCTTATACATAAAACTTTTGTCCATTGAAAGACAGACTTGTTTGAAAATTTCTAGCTAGCTTCTTGGAGATATTTTTATATGCATATGCTTTTGTTCTTTCCTGTAGTGCTTGAATACAGTTCTTTTACAATAATTATATTACTGTCTGTTAAGAGCTCAAGATTCTTTTTATTCAGTAGTTGATGATGACGGTGGAGAACTTAGTTGTTCAGTTTCGAAGTAATGAAAGGCAGGTAGTAGTACTGGAAAACTGATGAAAGCTGGTAACTTTTTTGTGTTTAGTGTAGAAAGTAAGTGAGGTCTGCATATCCTTACTAGTGCATAAAACCTGCTCCAAACCATTTTGAAACTCATCTGAAGTCTGTCAAATTCTGTTAGGTTCTTACTGCTTTTACAGCACTGGTATTTGGCTGCCTGCAGTTACTAGGGAAATAGCTGCAAGCATATCTCGGTTTCATTGGGGTAAAAATACCAATGAAAAAACATAGGGGTATGTTTTTAGCAGTATGCTCTTTCTACTTTTACTGCAATTTGACAATAAAGACACTACTGGGATTCTTATACAGCACTGTAGAATGTATCTTTAAATACAGTGGTAGATATAGTGAAATACAGAACTGGAATTGTCATCTGGAGGGAGCTTAAAAGGAAAACATTATTTGAAAATGTAGCCAGCTGAGGATGTTTTTTGATGATGCGAAATTGTAGCTGAGAATAAGCCAAGTATTTGAGAGTTTATTCTTGGGGAGTTTCACAGACTGGGACGTGTTACTTGTACATAAGGTCCAGACCATAACTCAGGCATACCTATGTTTTCAGATAAAATCCTGTGTCTCTCTTGGGATTATATCTTCAGTTTCCTGGAGTTTTGTGTGTCTAGGGATTCATGTTCATATCTGATATCATAATATGGAGTAAATTTTATAATCTTTTCCTTTTGATTTGACCCATATTACATGTGAATTTCATATACAGTCTTCTTCCAAGCTGCACTGGAACCACCTTTAAGAAATGAAGAGGGATTGATGCATGGCAATTGCTGGAATGTATGTGTTACACTACATAGTCTTAATGACTAATCATATAGCTGAGATCATAGTAAAAATAATGTAGCCACTTCAGTGTGCTGAGAAACATGAAGAAAGCAGTGCTTGTGGTGTGTTGCAACTGAACCTATTAGTAAGGAATTGCTCTATTCTAAGGGTGCACTTGGGAAGACCAGGTGCTGCTTTTTTTCAAGCTGAACATACCACTTGCTGTACCTCAGTGTCCTCCCTCTTCCTGTATTTTTTTGGGTTCCAGTACAAAGAAAGTTGAGGTTTGCATCACTTGAAGTCACTTTCCAAAGCAGTGCACTAGCTTCAGCTGCTTCATAAGGCAGCTGTAATTTAGGACTTGAAATTTTCTTTAGTCTTTCAAGTATCTGTTCTTGAGGGATTGCTTACTGCCGTGATGCATCTCTGTGTGTGATTTATCTAAACGGCTTACTGTACCTGAATGTCTTGCATTATCTGGACAGTCTTCCTATTTTGATCTGTTCCCAAGAATACTGTTAAGTAGTAGTATTGCTGCCTGTTCTGAAATTGGTTAAAATGGAATTAGTTATTTTTTTAATAGTATAGTTGTGATCTCTGTAACTCCATGGTCAGTAGCCTAGGTACTGAACTCAAAACATTGTAGTTAACACGTTTGGAAGTGTCTGTCCTCAGTCATTATGTCCACTGTTGATTTTGCTTTCTTGGCTTTTTAGAGATACTGTTTGAGTGATTCTGTTTGTTCTGTGTTCAGAACCTGGGGCGTTTTGATTTTCATGCAGTGTATATGCTGGATGAAGATACATTTTGGTAACTTGCTTGTGACGTGGGTTGTTTTGGTGTGGGGTTTTGGTTTTGGGGTTTTTTTCTTTGTGGTCTTGGGCTATTTTAACACTTCTTTTTCCCCAGTAAAGAAGGGTATTTTATGTAAATCAGCCTCTCCTGTAAACCAATAGCACAGCCATAAATTCTGGTTTACTTCAGTTCAATCCATTATCTTTTTCTTTCAGAAATTCAGTATGCTCTTTTCTTTTGTGAATAACACTGGGGTGGGACTTGGACAATGCAGGCCACTAAAATGAGCATACATATCTGCATAACTGCTTATCTGTACTTTTTTTAAATCTGGATATGTAAGGCTCTGTTGCATACCAAAAATGACCTACCAGCCAAAGAGAGAAGTGATAAATGTTTTCAAAGCAGAGTTAACTTGTATTATCAGATCTGTTAAAAACTTAATTTTGAATGTTTACACCGAGATACTAATGGTAATTTTTATCAGTAGTACATGCTTTTTGTTATGGAAGGAAGTTTAAATATTTGACAGACACTTACCCTGGAATGAATCATGGTTAAAACACTACTTTGTGTTAGCACTGAAACTTGGCTTATCTCTTGTGTCTTTGCTTTCTGTCCAACAGATATTTTTTTAACTAAGGCCTGTGTGAAAAATGCATAGCTTTATTTATATTTTACATGGCTTCTCTTGATTTACTTTGTCTTTATTGTCTTCTTTTTTTCCTAAACTTTGACTTATAATTCTTAGAAACAGTGGAATACACCCTTTAATATCTGCAAATGTTTTCTCATTTGTTTAAGATCTTTTAACTTCCATTTTTTCGAAATCAACCTCCCTTATTTCCTAAATGATAAGGTCACTTGCATACATATCTCTGTCAAAAAGAGTGGTAGCAGCCAACTACCTCTTCTGGGAAATTAATTAAAAATCAAGTGCAATTTATTCTGATGTTCTGGATCTGCAGAAACTAACCTTTTCTGTTGTATTGTGTGCACTGGTTCAGCAGAGAGCTGAGCAAGGATTATAAGCGTTTCTATCTAATTTATGGGAGGTTTTTTGCATTTCCATAATTTAAATAAAGATACAATCCTGTCTGAAGTTGTTACATTATTTAATAAACGATGGGTGTTAAACTAATCTGAGTGGTATTACATTATACCCTTAGATATGCACACCATCTGTAAAGATGAGAAATGTATGCATGAACCACTATTCCAGAAACCACATTAAAAAAGCTGTATATTTACGGACCAGGGCTTGTGTTGCTTCTGGGGGTCAATTACTTGCACTTTTATATACTTCTATGTTGTCTTCCTATTGGATCTAAGTTAAGTTTGGTAGCATAACTTATTATAATGGAATAAGGACCAGAGCAAGGAACCTATGTAACTTTAAGATAAAACGGTAGTTTCTAAAGCTGCATAGGTTAATAAACATTTACAATATTTGCTGGTTAGGCATGCTGTGTACCAACTGGTGTATTTGTGTAGAACCACGATGTCTAGTCAAATGGCTACTAAAGCTAAGTAATCATATTTCCTCCTAGGCAATATTTTCACAATTTCAACACAGTCGAGAGAAAGCACTCCCATCAGATAATATGCGACATGCCCTGGCAGAAAGTTTTAAGGATGAACAGCGTTTCCAGCTTGGATTCATGGATGATGCAGCGGAATGCTTTGTAAGTCTTCTTTGTAATAGTTGAGCAGAATTACATTAGTTTTGTGGATGCCAAGCAGGCTTGGTTTTTTTGTAGCTCCAGGCTCACAGGTGGGATACAAGTAACACAATACTACAAACCTCCTTTATACCAGTTTAGGGGAATAGGCACATGAAGTAAGTGTCTGGTAATGTGGGATAGAGTAATCTTACATTTGCTCCATACTCCCTAACTCTCTTGGGCAGAGGGATATGTGAAATATGGTTACTACAGGAGGTCAGTGAGGATGATGAGCTCTCAGTCACTGCTAAAAGTTCTTGGATGGAGAGAAGGGTTATCTTTGAGGGAGCAGAGGCATCTATGGATTTGAATATATGGTCTGTTCCTCCAAATGTTCTTTCATCAGCTATTGAAATGCGCTCTGGAAGAACAGATGCATAACTGTTGTCTAATGCTGTTTTGTTAATGTTTGGAAACCTTGAGATGAAGAGAATTCTCATCCACTGGGCTGTGAATAGGAAGGGAATTAAATACACATTAAACTTAAAGGTGGGCTATTTGGAGCCAAGGGGAGTAGTTGGAGTATTAAACTGTAATGTTGCTCCTGTATTCTGACTTCATCAGTTGAGTTTATATTTACATTATTATTTCTATTTAGGAAAATATCCTTGAGAGGATCCATTTTCACTTAGTGCCAAACAGTGAAACAGATATGTGCACTTCAAAATCCTGTATTTCTCATCAGAAGTTTGCTATGACACTGTATGAACAGGTCAGACCTTTATTTGATTACTTTAACAAATAATTCGTTTCCACTGTCCTGAGTAAATAAAAGGTATTTTTATTTTTGTAGTGTGTATGTCGTAGTTGTGGAGCGTCATCAGACCCATTGCCTTTTACGGAATTCGTGCGTTACATTTCTACCACAGCCCTGTGGTAAGAGCTTTTATTCTTGTGTATCCTTTTTCTACGTACACCCTTTCAAGAATAAGCAAAGCATGCCAGAGAAATGCTGTAATGGTTAAAAATTAATGTGTGTTCCTTTGTTAAAATGTTTGAGAGATTGTCCAAAAGTAACATATGGATTTCAAAACCAAGATGTAGAGAGAACTTGACAAAAAGTATGTATTGCTACTGTTTTACCACTTTATCTTTCCTTTTTAGTCAAAAGATATAGTTGAGAATTGACTGAAATCTCTTAACTCTTAAGAAGGGATATCAACAGTTATTTCCATTTATTTTTTACAGTAATGAAGTAGAAAGAATGATGGAGAGGCATGAACGTCTCAAGCCAGAAATGTTTGCAGAACTGCTGCAGGCAGCGAATACTAGTGATGACTACAGAAATTGTCCTGTAAGTAGACAAAGATGTTGCATTACTTCAAGATACAAGGGACAACTTTCTAAGATGATAAATTGGACTAAAGTATTCCCCTAAAAGCAGGATTACCTGCGGCCACTTCTGCGCAGTTCAACTTCGGGGGGGGGGGGGGAAGCCCTTCAATTTATATTTTATTGCTCCAGTTACAGATAAACATCGTACGTAGGTGCAAGTGGCCTATTTAGATAGTTGAGTTATTAGGTCCATTCCATGTTTTATTCTTCATTTCACATTCAACCTGAGTAGTTGGAACAGGTATATCTTCATTAGTGAAGCTGCTTTAGTTCATATACACTGACAGCCCAACAACATTAATTTCTAATTGGAATAATTTTGTGCTTCTGTTGACAAAAGTAGACTCTTTTAGCTTATCCTATTTAATGTCTCTCTTGCATAAATACTGTTTATGCAAGTATGCAAGAAAAGAACACAAGAATGGATAGACTTAAGCTTGAATGATTAAATGGATGGGGAAAAAAAAAAGAGAAAATCTGATGGTGACTTAAATGTTGTAGGTTTCTGTTCTAAGGTTGTGACTGGACATAGAAGTTTAGCTGTAGTCTTCATCAGAGTGTATTTTTTATCGTGAATTTTATCCTTAAATTGTTAGAAACAAACAGCATGAATTGAGAAAAGTAGTTGCAGAGTTGTATTATTGCACTGGTTTTTGTCTAGTAACTCAACTTTGGACTTCCTTTTTTTTTTTTTTTTTTTTTTTTTTTTTAAATTTTTGTTTTTCCTCCCATCACGTTTGTTCCCTTTTTCTAGAGTAACTGTGGTCAAAAAATAAAAATCCGTCGTGTTCTTATGAATTGTCCTGAGATTGTCACAATTGGTTTAGTCTGGGATTCAGAACACTCTGACCTGACAGAAGAGGTTATGCGGAATCTGGCAACACAGCTTTATCTTCCTGGGGTATCTGATCTAAGACTTACTATTTGCTTATTCTAGATGTTTATTTTACATGTGTATTATATCAATGTAAATATATTAAATATATATGTATCTATTTTTTTAAAAAGCACAATTTAACTTAAAAATTTATGTCTACTTTCACCATTTTATAATGTGCTGTTTAATGTAGTTTCTGAGAGGATAAAGTCCAGTCAGAAGCATAGGTTTTGTGCCTAGGTACAACGATGAATGTAGATGAATTCCTAGTTGAAAATCTAGCAATATTATGTTCAGTTTGACATTTCTTGAATTATTCCAGAGCGTTATTGTTTTACCCTTTGAACTATGCAAAAATAAATATTAAAATAGATCTAATAAGTGCAAAAATCAGTATGTTACTAATGAAAAATTGTATAATGCAACAGTGTATTTGATACCAATTGTCATGCTGAAATGCCAGTAGTAGGTTTGGAAACTGAGGCTAAATGTTTTAGACATTTTAAAATATATAACCATTTTTTACAGCTGTTTTACAGAGTTACAGACGAAAATGCCAAAAATAGTGAACTTTTTCTTGTGGGAATGATTTGCTACACAAGCCGACATTACTGTGCCTTTGCCTTTCACACCAAGAGTTGCAAATGGGTATTGTTTGATGATGCAAATGTAAAAGAGGTAAATATTTGTTTTACTGCTACCCAATTTTGTGATCTTTACTTTTCTATAACGCATTCTTCTGACACCAAACTTGAAACAAGACAAATATCTTTAATAAAATTAACTTTTAGTTTTGTAAATGAGTTTCACAAATTTTAGAATTGACTTCACTGTTTTCCAGTTCTGCATTCCAAATGCCAAATATTTCAGAATATTAATGAATATACCTACCGTTAATTGTATTTGTGCTTCTTTTAATGAAAAAGAAGCCCTTATTACTGGCAGCAGTACTCATAGTGTTGATGTTGTGATTGTTAACCCAGGTAATACAGGTTCTAGCTTTTTGCTGCAATTTACATAAACTCTTGTGCCAAATGTTGAATCTTAATGTACCTTTGGAATTCGGCATTGGAATTGCTAATGAATTATTCTTTCCATAATTGGGTTCAATGACGTGGATAAAGTTTTGGGGGGTTGTTTTGTTTTTTGGGGTTTTTTTAGATTGGAACAAAATGGAAAGATGTGGTCTCCCGGTGCATTCGATGTCACTTTCAGCCACTGTTGCTGTTTTATGCTAACCCAGATGGCACAGCTGTATCTCCAGAAGATGCTCCAAAGCAGATTATTCACTGGTCTCAGTGTAAAGCAGCAGCAGGAAATGGGGAAGATTTGGGTAATTAAGATTTTTATTTTCAATTTTTTTTTTCCCCGATAGCAGTATTAACTATACTTCTGAAATGGGGACTATAAAGGAGAAGGTAATGGATTAGCTGCTTTGTTCGTAAATACTTCGATCACTAATTATCTAAAGGGTCTCAAAAGAAAAGAGATTAGTGTATATATTCAATATTAGAACTGTTTGGTTTGTGTCTGATAAGGGAATATAAATTGAGACTCACGGATAATGGGGAATAAAGAGTTGCTGTTGCAGATTGTTCATAGCTACTTTACATAATAAATTACATAATTCAGTAATTTCCGAAGAAAAATGTGTATTTGTGTATGCAGATGTTACATGTCTATTGATACATTTAGAATACCTTTAAAAACGCTATAAAAATAAATGCTATAAAAAGTAAAGCTTTGTACACATATGGAGATATATTTGGAGCATGTGTGTCTGTGTATATACACACACACAGAGCACAAGTCAACGTTGGGAAGAATCAGGAAAAACTGCAGGAAACTACTTCTCTCCAAGATTCATATAGCATAGGCCTCTATGTAAGAAACCATTCTGTTGGTTCTCTAGTTTGTACTGCTGCCTTGATGGGTTTTGTGGACTTTTTGTGGAATTTTTTTTTGGGTAGGGGGTGTTTGAACCCTCTGTGTGTGGTGGTGGGATTTTTTGGGAGGAAGGGTTTGTGTTTAGTTTTTCAATATTAAACATAACATAAAAGGCCAGTTGAATTTGACATGTTCCTCTTTACATAATAGCAATCGGACATAGACTGCTTCAGGGAAGAAAGAATTGAGGACCATATTTCACCATAGTCTACCACTATAAATACGGCAGCATATAAAGTACTGCAGAACCTTATTGCCTACCATATTGAAATGGGGTGTGGTTTTCTGGTGGGGGTTTTCTTTTGTTTGTTTTCTCTAATCCACATTTAAAAAGTCTTATTATTTTTTAATTTAGATATTGGTAACTTTGAATTAGAAACTCCTAATTTCTAAAAATAGATTATGTTATTTGATAGGACTTGAAAAACATTCCACTCCTAAATCAAACCAAATGAAAGAGAACGGAATCGGAGACCCCACTAATCAAAGGACTAATAAAAAACTTCAGCCAGATAATTCAGCATTCAGTAGAAACCATATTCAAGCTAGTGGTGGTAGAGGTCCAGGTATGTATTACCTACTCCCATCCCTGAAAAAAACCAAAATGTATTCTATTATGAAATACTTCAGTTGATAGCATTTCAGGTATGTGCTAGCCTCTGGACTAGAACTGTTTCTAAAGAAAGAATCCTATCACTGACTTGAATGAATCTTGGAATAGCAACTAGTGTTTAAGTCATATCTGCCATAGAATGTTAACTTTTGTTGAGAACTGTAAATGCAAAATTTTTTTTATTACCCCTCATTATTCCTGTACTGAAGTGGCTCTTGAGGCCATGATCCATTTTTCAATCATCGTCATGCCTTCCAATCATATTGCTCATTAAAAGGCACATTAGAAACTTAAAACTGATTGATCTTTTGGAGCGCATAGCCTGTGATCCACAAAACCACAGTATTTGGAGAACGCTGTTCCCCAGCAGTATTGTGATACGCAGTGTTATTTGTAGTCCTGTATATTAATGGACTTCACCTTATGTTTGGAAAGAAGAGTAAAATAGTGATCTTCTCTGATGAAAAGTATGTTCTATTTGTACATTAGACTTCCAAGCAAATGAAGCCATAAGAAGTCGTGAAGCGGTGACTTCTGCATTGCTTTTGTCAGAGTGCCTTTGCTCTGAACTCCCCATACTTTCTAGGCTGAGAGATTCTGCCTTCTCTTGAGATATTTCTCCTCCATCATTATTGTTGAATACCTAGATTTTTTGAAACAGAATGCTTTGAAATGGAATTATGGCTCAAAAATGGTCAGTATTTACCATTTCAGAAATGGAAGGATTTTTATTTCTTTTCATGAACAGTGGCTCCACTGTTTTAACAAAAGTAAACCTTCATGTTTAGAGAAGATTAAACTGGCATTCATTTTTTTAGTATAATTTCAATATAAGTCATAAAATTTGGTGTAAATAGCATATGCTTTGAGTGGTATATGCTTTGAGCATTCAGTTTTAGTAAGTAAGAGGTGTTTAAGACATGCTTGACATAATGCTGCTTTGGTTCCTTTCATTAGCTCCATTGGGTGAAGTCCTTAGAGATACCTACTTGTTTATACTATACATCTCATTTTCTTAATTTGTGTTATGTAATTAATTAGCCTTTTTAAGTAGTAGTAATATTAAAAACGTATGGTACATAAATGTATTGGTATGTTTTGATGATGAATGACTTTTTAGTAATGACCTTTGACAAAAAGTATTTTTTGCAGCTAAGTTAGGTTACAGCGATCAAAAGGACAGGCTAAAGGACATATCCAGAGAGTGTGCTCAGAAAGCTGCTGATATGAAAAACTTCTCATCTTTACGGAAAGATGCAGACAGAGGACCAAGAAAAGAGTCTGGGAGACAAAGAGGTACATTCTAAATATGACCAGAGAATCAATGGGTTAAATATCTTTAAGAATCGATACTATCTATGCAGATTTAAAAATAATCTCCTTGAAGAGAATACACCTGTAACATTAGAATTTCCCAATCTTTGGTATTCTAAAGCAAATGTACTGAATTTGTAGAGATAGAGAATAAACATAAGTACTATATCAACAGAAGTTAAAAATTAATGAGAACTTTAATGGAGCTTTTTTTTTTTTTTCCTTCTTATAAGATTTGATGGGGGAAGATCGTGCCAATGTTAAGTCGGGGTCTCCTCCAGTTGGAAATGGACTTAGACACTGTGCTGATCAGCGCATATACAGCAGCCAGGGAAGAGGCTCCTACAAGCATGAAAACGCACCTCACCAAGCAAAGCTTTCTGTACAGGTGATTGGATCAAATAAAACAGAAGCTTGTCCTGCTGGGGAGAAACCAGTGATAAGGACCCGGACTGATGGGGTCACTGGCTATGATACAGACACCAGCCAAGACTCTAGGGACAAAGGAAGTATCAGCAGCAGAAGCAGAAGTAAAGGTTGGAAACCTATGCGGGAGACGCTAAACGTAGACAGCATTTTCAGTGAGACTGAGAAAAAACAGCATAGCCCAAAGCACAAAGCAAATCTGAACACTAAATCTAAGCACGAAAAAGAGCGAAGCTTTAGCTATTGGCCAAAAGAGAACCAAATCCAGAAAGGTTTAATGACTATATATGAAGATGAAACAAAACAGGATACAGGAAGTCGAAGTTCACTGGATTCAGAGGGGAAAGGGAATGCTGAAAAAAGCAAAGGATTTACAGAGAGAAAAATCCATGGTGATAACTGGCAAAATCAGAAGACAGAATCTGGGTATGAAAGCAGTGATCATATCAGCAATGGATCTGCAAATCCAGACTCGCCTGTTATTGAAGGAATCAATCCGGCAGATGTCAAGAATGTTAAAGAAAGTGCTTCCTGCAGGTAACGCTAATGCTCTGAGAACTTATATAGATGGTGTTTACAGGTGAAGTTGTTCTAATGTTTGTGTTGTTTCAAAAAAAATCGAGATAACATGCTTTGGAACTTTGTATGCTTGAGGTCAGGTATGTAGAAAGCTAGCAATATACCTAGAAATAAGGGTGTGGGCAATTAAGTGATAAGTTTACCTTCACTCTGAGGCTGCAACATGAGATCCCTTTGGAAGGCACTGAGCCCCATTGTTACAGTGCTGAGCCAGAACTCCTAAGCCCTGATGAGGGGCAGGGTGTGTTAATTTGGAATGATTGCTACGCTTCTTTAGTTGCAAGGTTTTAGACTGTGTCCATCTGTAATGGAATACAAGTGTCTACATAAATGGTATCTTTAAGAGTTGTTGTACAGACAGGCCCCTGACAAGGAGGTGGGAATGGCAGTAGGTGAATCTGGTACAGTTACTAGTCATTGTTCTGAAATTCAGTTTTCTAGAACACCTCAGGTATATATATTCATCACTCGATAATTTATTCACCTGTTTGAAAGAAATCTTTGCAGAAAAGTGTAAAATTACTAAAACTGAACAAAAATGTAGTTAATAGCTAAATTCTATTAATCTTCTAAGAACTGATGTATGCTAGTGACAAGTATGTTGCCCAGAGACATTGTGGAGTGTCTGTCTGTGGGTGTACTCATAACCCAACAGGACATGGTCCTGCTGTAGTTGACCCTGCTTGAGTAAGGAGGGTTGGGCTAGATGATCTGTGGAAGTCGCTTCTAACTTAAATAATTATGTGGTGCTGTAAAATATGAAGTTATCAACCTTCCACATGCAGTTTTCTGTACTGGCTGTCTTATACTGCATGTGAAACTTAATTCCTACTACAAGCTACATATTCTTCTGTCAAATCTTATTTATATCCATAAAATGGAAAAGCACAGTTGTGAGACCAAACCTAGTCACACATGATTGCTAGATTTGAGCAAATTTTTGGACGTATATTTTCATTAGAAGTTATTAAAATAACTTTTAATGTGGTTAAAGAGAACAGCATATACCTGGAAATGAAAAGGTTCTGACTTCTCTAAGAAGAGATGCAAAATTTTAAACCAAACCAAAACAACCTTCTTTATCAAAATACAAATGACTTCTTGGAATTTTCAGAAAGATTTTATACTAGTGGTAATTAGAGTTGACTGGCAATACCCAGTAGCTCCCTTCTAACCTTTCATAGTGTGTCTTATAAAAACAGAAAATACAAGGGAATTACTTGAAAGTTCTTTTAGAAGGTGGAAAAAATTTTCAAGTGTTTTGTTTTCTGATAGGTTCTTTCCCAGTTCTTCCTTTTTCACTATTTATCTTGTTTTTCTGTCCTTTCAATAACAATAGTTTCTTCTGTTTTGTTTATCTTAATTGAAAAATTGACACTGTATCTTCCCTGCCTTACTTTTGGAGAAGGAAGGAACTGGCAGGGTGTTTGTCAGCTCCCTATCTGTATTGGTAATGCATGCTTTTTGCTTAACTAAACCAACGAGATATACTAAATCTGCTGATTTCCCTTTTTTTTTCCCCCCTCTCCTCTTGGATTTGCTGCTGTAATCTTCTAGTTCTCTTCCAGTTCGAGACAAAGTTTTAAAATTAAAACCTCCATGAATGAAAGACCCAAGTGGCAACTGCAAGAATGATGTTTGTTGTCACAACAAAGTATTAGTGAATTGCAGAATGTCAAACTAGGGAAATGGGCAAGATAGAATGCTAGCCAACAGGTTACACATACTTAGGATATTGACACTGATGAGATGTTGGCATTTTTAGGAAACTTGAGCTTGTCATAGTCAGATGCTGCTATATGTTTAACTCTGAAATATTCAGGGTATAAAACTATTGAAGCTGAAAAATGTATTTGTTTCAGATGCGGGTGATACTGATGGTAAATTTGAAACCATATAGTACCACACGGGTAATATTCTTTCACCACAATAAAGATGACTATTTTAGGTAAAACCTACAAATAAATTTGAATTTGAAATTGACCAGTGGTATCTGTTCTATTTGAAAATCACTAGAGAAAACGGCTATTCAAATAGTCACGCTTTGTTGGTGATCTCAGTTAATAAGCATTTTACGACATTGTTATGAAACTCTTTATTTTACTATAAGAAAAAGTGCAGTTGGTGGTTCTTTCTCACAGGTGACGCATCATTTTCCTGTTGTTGACAACTCTGGGAACCAGCTTTCTTTCTTAAGCAGGCTGATGTAATACTTGCATCAAGAAGATTTTCTTTTTAGGTGCTGTATATTGGGCATCCTGCTGTTGTACTCTAGAGTAAGGCTGGGATGAGTGGGTGTACAGTCTCCAGAATGAACTGGGAACACCAGCCTCGCACTGTATATTTTTTGTCTGTCCTTATTAACGTATTCAGGTCATGCTAAATTTCTCTGTATCAGCACAGCCCGTTAACAGGCGGCAATGGTGTTGAAGTATTAAAGGGCCACCCCTACTGTTCTACGTATCTTCTGTGAAGTGTGTATGTGTTAGTAAAAAATGTGACAATGATGATAACAAGAGTCAGTTTCACATAGGCAAAGTTTTTACGCATTTATGCACTCAAGGCAGTAAAGTTTGTGATCATACATCATTAATTTAAGCCTTCAAATTGAATGTATGCTTCTTTTACAGTGAACAGAACTTGCCAACCAGAAAACTTGACAATGTGTTACATTCGGTAACCCAGCAGAGAAGAAACTTCTGTGGTAAGGACTTTTAACTTGTATAAGGAATAAGAAGTTTTCTAAAAATAATTTAGATCTAACAAACTTTTAATACTAGCTTACTAATATCACACAAGAGATGGACAGGTTCCTGATCTGCCTTTTGGAGTTCATAATTTTTCTGCATAAGTTAATGTCAGATTTTGTTCTTATTCACGTTTTTAGCCTCTTCAGTGAGTTAAGACTGATGGATAAAGATGGAAAGTGTTCATATCCCATCTTGGGCCATTTTGGTGGAAATGTGATAGAGCAGCAATTCAATGACTATTACTTTTTTCAGGGGCATTTAAAGCATTCTGTTCCACAAAGCACCTTAATTTATTCAGTTTCTCTGCTTTCTTGCAGAGTAAATGTACAATGTAAATGGATTCCTAGCTATCTGCCATGATATATGGGTTTCCAAATAAAGGAGTTGGTTTTTTTCAGTGCCCCACCATCATGTAAAGAGAATTGTTAGTGCAGTGATGATAGCAGCAGTAGCAGTTCCCTGTGTAGGTGATAGGCCATCAGTAGGCATGGTGAGAGTTTACCTGTTCTTAGCATCTCTTTTCGGACAGCAGTGGCAGCGTTCACATGTGTGCTGGATCATGTAAAAATATGACATGCCTCCCAAACAGTTGTTTCACATGACCACTAGCACGAAAGTAACAGGCTGAGTGATTTATTTTTTTTTGGTAGCCCTTTGATCTGTTTTAAATAGAGTATTTTTGTGTGGAAAATATAAGTATCATTTTGGGAGGCTGTAGTTTCTTTATATAAATTGTTAGATAATCAGAATACAATGATGATTCTTGCCACAGTGGTCCTCTTTTGGTGTGTTTTGTTACAAAGCATTTTCTCTCTAGTTTGGTAGAACAGTTTGTCCTTCCTTGTGCGTGTCATGTACCGCTGCCT
This sequence comes from Strigops habroptila, assembly GCF_004027225.2. NCBI lineage: Eukaryota > Metazoa > Chordata > Aves > Psittaciformes > Psittacidae > Strigops > Strigops habroptila. Next base: position 84,965,814 of record NC_044279.2, on the reverse strand, counting down.
GCTCAGGAAGCGGCTGGTGCGTAACTGCTTCTGGCTGGTATAGGTTCTCTGTACAAAAAATGAAGACACTTATTCACCAGTGTTGGTGATTTTACTGAGGTCTGTAGTGACCTGACAAGGGGCAACAGTTTTAAACTGAAAGAGGGTAGATTTAGAATAGACATAGGGAAGGAATCTTTTATGGTGAGGGTGGTGAGGCATAGGGACAGCTCTAGAGAAGTTGCAGATGATCTGTCATTGGAAGTGTCAAGGTCAGGCTGGATGGGGATTTGAGCAAACCAGTGTAGTGGAAGGTGTCCCTGCCCACAGCAGCGGGGTTGGACTTGGATGATCCTCAAAGGTCCCTTCCAACCCAAACCCTTCTATCATTTGATGATTGTGAGGTTTTTGGATGACTCTATGCTGGTGTCAAACATGCAGTATAATTTATTTTCATTGGCCTTAATCGGTGCCTTTTTTTTTTTAATCCAATTGAAATTATTAAATGTAAATCTCATTTTTGTTGCTTATATTCTGCTTTTAGAACATATGTCTCAGTTTGTTTTGGTTTTGGCGTTGGGTGGGTTTTTTTTGGTCTTTTTTGGTGGGTTGTTTTTTTTTTTTGGTGGTTTTTTTTTAGCGAGCATGTTCCTTTCCTGCCTCCCAAACCAAAACAAACAAAGAACAACGACGATAGTAATTTTGTTCCCTCCCTGTGTTTTTCCCAAAAGCATTTCCATGAACTTTCTTGGTGAATACTAAGGAAGATTTTTTTATTTTTGTTTTTTTTAATGTCTGGGTGGACTGTGGTACCATTTGTTTTTCTTCAAGATATGAAGCAGTATCAGGAAGAAACACTTGTAATAAGGAAATCTACTTCCTTTTACATACTAATATGTCTGTTGGGTTTTTATAAAGTTGATAAATGCCTTGGCATATAAATATTATAGGTCAGCATGGGGCCAGCCAAAATCATTATCTACTGTTGCTGGAACAATGGAATGGGGTTTGTACAAAGAGGCGCAATAAATATTGGGCCACTTCCTCAGGAAATGTTTGATTTTTATAGATACCATACTTATTTGAAAAGAATGTATAATATAGAATCTTTTAAGACTTAAATTGGAGGGGGGCATGTCATACCACTCATCTCTTCTGGCATTATTGCGTTTATTTTTTGGTTGTAGAAAGAGAACTAATTTTATATTCATGGTTTTTGACAACAATGGCAAAAAAACCAAAACCCACAACAAAATTCATGTTGCAAAGATATAGTTTTGCATGGCATTTATTCTGCTTTAGTTCTGTACTATACTTATGATACCAGTGGGGAAAACCCCACACTTGGATAGCAAAAAGAAGGAAAAAAAAATGCATAAAGGACTCCATTGGAATGAAAAATGGGTTCAGACAATGTGTGAGCTTAGTAACGAGTAATCTCCAGGGACAACCATTTACTTTGCTTCAGTATACTTAAAGCTTTCAATATGCATTGTCCATTTTCTTTAAGAAAAAGTGTAGTGATTCCAGGTGATCCTTGGAGTTACCATAAAACATTGATGATAAGATCCCATCTATTCGGTTATTATAATTCAGTAATTAACTTTTGAATAGTTTTGTAACAAAATTGTATGTATTTAAATCAAATGTCAAGTTCTCACATGTGAACATATTTTGGAATGAAGTGATTAATGGACTGAAAAGATATCTGAAGAATTTGAAGAAATTTCACATGTATGTGAGGTTACAGGTTTATTTAGACTCAGGTTTTTTGTTGTCTGAATGTCAGGACACCTTTAGCAAGGACAATAGTAGTAGTCATTTACAGGTATCAGTTGTATTACCTTATGTTATGTATCTCTGAATATTATGAACAAAACATGAATTGGTAGGTTCCATCGCAGACGGATGCCCAGAAAATAAGAAAGAAATGCCTGGTCCTTTCTGAGAGAGAAACAGAATGTAAGAAATCTTCATTAGCCTCTCAGGGCAACTTGAAAAAATATCTCTGGCTGGGTTTTCTGCGTGGAAAAGTTTCTTACAGAAATAATGTTGTAATCCAAATTATGCTCACCATTTGTGTAATGATGCTTTATCGTTACATTGCTTTTAACTGGAGCTGAATAGAGCAGTTCAGCAGTTGAGGAATAAAACTTCTTGTTAGAGCATTATAAAGATAGTAACATTGGATCACACAGTGGTTATGCAGATCATATGGCTACTTCTTTCTCTGGTAGTAAATAGTAGACTGCAGTACTGAAACAAATGTCCTGCAAGGCCAATCCCTAATTTGTGTGATCGAATTTTCACACGGAAACTTGGATATTCAGTAAGCAGATATAACAGCTTCAATTTATATTAATGATGTAGTGTTTTTGAAGTTTGAACTTGATGAAACTGTTGAGGTTATTTTTTTCTTTGTTTATAAAGAACATGTGGCATAAACAGTGAGAGAGCAAAACTTTGAACCTCACATTCTTCAAGTCGAAGAAAGATGACTATAATTCTTGGAAGTTGGGAAGGGCTATAGAACTTTTAAATGGATTTTCAGAGCAATCTCTGTGCTAGTTACTGAGAATCATTTGCAGTCATGAAGTCATTTTAGCGGCTTTCATGACAACCCTCCCCAATTCCTAAGGCACAGAGGCCTTAATGAAATTGCCACTCAATAAAAGGCATTGCTTTCGGGAAGGTTAAGGGGGGAGGAGGGGGAATTAAATCCTAGAAGCCCTGTTTTCTAGATTCAACCTCCCTCCACCAAAGCTCAGAGCACTTCATTCTTGAGCTAACTTGTCAGTACAATAAGCTCTGTGATTAAAATTGGCCAAGTGCTTGTTGGCCTCCTATGTAAGATGCAGTATTAAAAGCTGCCTGTTCAGTGATCTCAAAAGAAGATATACTTGGAATCAGTGCTTTAAATTAAAACTGCTTCCCCTTGAAAATAAATGCAAAATTGTGTTTGTAATATTACAAACCCAGACTTTTTCCGGTTAATAATTATTCAGTTGAATAGCATGAGGCAACTCCAACTGAAATCTAGAAACATTCTGAAGCTCTGGTGAATATGTAAGGAAGAATCCAAATTGCCTTCATTTATTTGTCATTTCAGAAAACCCCACAAACAAGCAAAAATTCTGAAAAAGAAAACTCATCTGCTTAGGAAAACAATACTTTTATAGTAATGATTTAAAATAACGCAAGTATATCTAAGAAAATCTAGTTACTATCTTTATAGTGCAGTCAATGTATATGATCTGTTTGAAGAACTGAGTAGAGAATTAAAGCATGAAGCTACTTAATTTACGTAACATGAAACAGAAATAAATAAGTGCTTTTTGGAGTGTCTTTAAATGAGTAAAGATTTTGGTAAAAAAGTAAAAATAACCACCAAAAAAAAACCCCTGCAATGCAAGTTTCAAGATTCCCAAATGTAATTAAGCAGCCCATGAAGATTGAAATGGAAAGGACTCTCACATTTCTAATTCACTTCATTAATGTGAGAAGTTTACAATTTAAAATAGATGATGCAAAGGTTCAGGACTGTGTTTTAAAACGAAGAGCTGATGAACTTCTTGAGACAGGCAGATCAGAGTGAAGGGAGGGTGTTCCTTGTCAACTGTTGCTTCACTTCAAAACTTATTTAAACGCTCACGCACATGCAGATATGCACCACCCCACCCTGCAAAAAAACCCAAAAAAAACCCAAACAAGTGAAACTCTATTTTAATTTTCTCCAGATGTTTAAAGTCATGGAAAAAAAAAACAGTGATGAATATATAAGAAATGTTTTGCAACTGCATGTTGCTCCAAAAGAACAGTTTCTTGAACAGAAGGTGGTTTTTGGTTGTTTTTTTTCCCTAAAGACGGTCACTGTTTTGCTGGGGGTTTTTTTTGGTTTTTTTTCTTTTTGTTTTTTTTAAATAATATTCTATTCTGGACAAGTTATAATGTGTTTGTCTTCTTGACTGGGATTATGTTTCCACATTTCCAAAGCTTCCAGTAAGTTTGTCATGTCAACTGAACACAGAAAAATGTCTTGGTTCAGAGAGAGGAATTTGCCACAGTACTTCTTACCAAAAGTACTACACCTTGTCTTTTTTTTATTGGAAACTTCATAAAAAATAAAAATTATCAGGTAATCAAAAGGACAGGAAACATGCAGCTAAAACACATTAGAAGGAAATTGACTTAATATTGGGGTGGGAGGTGGTTCTGGTTTTTTGGTTCCCCATAACACAGAGCTTTGCAGATATTTGGAAATGTTCTCTGTGTGTAAATGAAGATATTAGAGGAGGACTTGTCTATCCTACCTGTTGGCTATAGAATGGCTGTTAATCTTTTGAAAATCTAGATTGGCTATTCAGGTGTGAAAATAGATGTTCATAAATCTTCAGAGCAGATTGGTTTGTATGTCAGGAAACAGTTATGCTTTATGTATTGGTAAGCTTTTTATGACCCATTGATAAGGATGTCAGTCACCAGCTGAGCGCAGTGCTTGTGTGTGCCATATTTAGGTTTGCAAAGAACCTAGAGCCAAAATTCCCAATCGCATCTGCGTCTGGTTTTAACCATGCATGGATATCCTGTCAGCAGAAGAGAAAATAACACATCTATTTTTAAGTTAGCTGGAATTCTGAAGGCACAAACCACCTGGTATCGCTGAGCAGCTTTGGCTGAATGCGTGCTGTGGTCACACCAAAGAAAGAGCTTATTAACCTTTACTGCCGCCTCCTGACCAGCTTGTGCTGCTGCCTGTCTGGAGCTCCTCCTTAGGAGCTTGGTTTGGAGTAAAAATAAAATTAATATCTGTTCTCTTTGCATCAGGCAGTTTGAGGAATTAAGGCGCGATTGTATGGGTGATGTATTTGTGATTTCTCTGTAGATGCGCTCTGCTATAAAAGTCAATATATTCAGAGTTTAAAGGTTAAAAACACTAGCTTCGGACGCTGTTAATGTAGCAAATTATTTAACTAATTCATTCCTAGGACTGTATCCTAACGTTGGGACAGAAATTAAATACTGAATTGGAAATAATCACAGGAAATAATGTGTCAGAGCCTGAGCCTTTTTTTTTTTCCTTCAGTAAAGCGATTTATGCATCATTAAAATCTGTAGCAAAATGAAACATTTTCTGTTTGAAATATTACCTCGATGTTAGTTAGCTCCAATGCCACAGGCCACCGGAGCAGTTTCAGACTTTCTTTCAGATGAATTGCTTGTCGCTTGCCAGTTTCACACAGGCTCATTCAGCAGCAATATTTTCCCATAACTATTCTTTCTGAGGTTGTGGTATTGTTTATCCTGCTGGAATAGCAAGATTTTTTTTTTTAACGTTTTTTTTTTTCTCCCCCCCCCCCCTCCTCATTTCAAGGCTTGAAGGAAAGCCATGTGGGGGCTTTGTCTCTTGTGCTATGTGCTGTGTTAGGCTCTACAGCCTGTGTTGTTTGTCCAAGATTTAGTGTCTTTGGTCTTTCGTCAGTTAAAGATAGGGCAGATACTGACCCTCAAAGCAAGTATCACCCAGCAGCATCACCCAAAGTTTTTAGTTTAGTTCTTTTTTGTTGTTGGGGTTTTGGCTTGTATGTTCACGAGTCAAAAGTTCCAAGACTACTTAAACTTGGGGAAATAAGTGAATTAAAATATTTGATCTTGGTAAGATTACATAATTTAAGAATAGGTACAAAATTTAGGTTTTATTGAGGAAAGCGTGGAACAGCCTACGTTACCTTATTGGAAATTGTCTAAATACTGAATACAAGATTATTCTACTAGAAATTGGGCAGTTCATGCTGCCTTCTTTATTTCCTGGTTTTTTGAAATAGGCTTAGTAGTTATCTGAATCTAGTCTATGCATACCTAAAATAAGACTTCTTTGAATAGCTTCAGAGCAGGTGACTCATTATAAAGGGCCAGTCATTGCATTAGGAAGACTTGTAACATCTATCTCTAAACAAATAGACCATTGCATGTCACTTGCCAAGAGAGTGTTTTATTGTATGTGTTGTTGACATGGATACTTCAATGCTTCCTTTATTTACTGTTAACTAGAAGCTGCATTGTTCAGAAATTATGTGTTTTTAAAGAATGATTCTTTGCCTGTGAATAAAAGGAGCTTCTAGAGTGTGAGTGTAATAGCGCTGGCCCAGGCACACTCATACTGTGTGTTTAGGGCACATGACTGAGGGTGCTGCCTGGCTGCTCAGCATCGCTATGAACTTCACAGTTTGCTGTAGGTTTGGTTTTAATTGGTTTCAAAGAATGCACTTATTAAATAAGCAAACAAAACAAAACCCAACAAAACCACACAAAAACCAAGCAAAAACCCAACTGATAAACAATAACAAAAGAAGAAAAGCACCCCCTAATCCCTGCAGTATTCATTCCATTTAATTATTATTACATGATGTGAAATTTCAGAAATAATAAATAGTTTTTATTTTGTAATTTAAATTACTTTGGATGTTTGAATAAACGTGCATTTATAAAAAGCTGCTTTTCAAAATCTGCTTTTAATTAAATGTTAGGATGATCTTGGAAACATGAATATAGGACCTCTAAATTGTGGTAGTTGCCTATATTCTGATAGCATAAAAAGAAAAAAAAGGCTAAAAAAACCCCACCGAACAAAACCCAAACAATAACAACAAATTTCCTCATTTCCTTCAGATTATTTTGGATGAATATAAGATTTGACCAGCTGTGACAGATTGTCTTCAAAATGGTTATTTTGATCAATATCAACTCTTGAAAGGAATTAATTGTCCCATTGTGTTTTGCTTTTATAACCTCTGAGGAATTACAAAGAAGGAATTGGACTGTATTTCTGCTGATTGTGAAAGAATGTTTTTGTACCCCCAGACTTGAGGAAAGACCAGGTCAATTCAGAAGTTAACTACAGACCTCATGTTAATTTCCCGACAGAATTACATCTGCAGGTGCCCAGTCCTCCAGTAAAGAGGTAACTAATACTGGCATTAATTTACTGTGTAGTAGTTTAAGAATTCTGTTATGTGATCGTAATCAAGCATTCAAATGTTAAGATATTGACTATTTTTGACACAGTGCCTTTTTTATTTTACATAATTGATAAGGCTAAATGCTCTCTGTCAGTGGAATCAAATAGCTTACACTGTTTTAAACCATCTTAGCAGAGCAAAGGGGTTTAATAGTTTTATGTTTTTACTTTAATGTACTGCAGCAGGCAGTGATTAACTTATTTGTGGTTAGAGTAGTAACCCCATGAAATCTTGAAAAGTTTGCCTGGAAGGGGAGGAAGAGGTGACCTCTGTTTGGAAGCTGCTGCAATATACCAGTTGTTTCTAATTTGAACTGTAAGTGCGCGGTACCTCCTAAAAATGAAGAATCTAAATACAAATGTAGCACCCAAAAGTAACATCTAATATTTGAAAAGTGAATGTATCAGTCTGAGTCACAGAGATGTTTGAAAGAAAGTGGAGGTCATTTTTGATGTAGTCCTAAATGTGGAAGGAATTTTTCTTGCCTTACAGATATTGATGCTCTTGCAGACATTTTTGGGGGCACTTTACATTTCAAGTGAAAGAAACTTTGGAGTGACTTAATACAACTTTTAATCAAATAGGTGTATGGTAAGCAGATTCCAGTTCTCTAGCCAGATAGAATATTCTAACAGTGTTACCGAGGCTGTCTTTGAAAAAAATCCTTGGGTTATTGGAGCTCTTTCGTATGTTTTTATGGCTACTTATATCTTGTGTGGTTTTGTATTTTAGAGCTGAAATGCCTGAGACCAATAGGAAACTTTTCCCATCGTCAGCTCTACAGCCGATTCTTAAAGACATTGTTAAGTCAGAAAGCAGAAACAAGGCAAGTGAACAGAATTCTTCAGAGTGGCTTAATCCAGACAAGTTAGAGAAGATGAACATGCCATTATATTGTGCAGATGGCGTATCCCACCCCTATACAGAAAATGTCTGTGGAAGGAAGCTGATGAGCAACGACTTTCACTCCTCTTCCCAGCCGCAGCCTCATCACGTAAGAATGTTTGGTCCCAAGGTGGGGTTGTCACCTTGTGTGCCACAGAACCTGTCAGAAGGGCCCATGGTGCTTCCCCCTCCCAGTGAGCATGCCGGGCACCCACTCCAAAGGGTGGATGCTATTTGGGTGCCTGAAGCAGTGTACCAGAATCTTCCTCCGCCTTTACCGCCAAAGAAGTATGCTCTGAATACTTTGCCAGGATCAGAAAATAACTTGGCAGCTGATACAAAATCGACAGAGGTGTTGCAAAACAATCCATTGAGGCAAACGGGTACAGCTTTAAAATCTGGATCAGAAGCAAGCATACTTACAAACGAACAAAGGCTTAAAGAGCCATTTCAAGGGAATGAACTGTTTGTTCATAAACCGGATTCTCCACCTCGCTTATCAGTTAATGATTTTTGGACTGTGTCTGAAAACTTTTTAAAGAAAGGATCTCGTCATACAGGATCAAGTGCTGGCTATGTGGATGGAAATGATAGTGTATCCCTAACAACTTATTTTTCAGTAGATAGTTGTATGACTGACACATACAGGATGAAATATCATCAGAGACCCAAGCTGTATTTTACGGACAGTGGAAGCTTTCACAAAGAAAAGCATCCTCCATCAACTGGAGTAGAACTGAATGCTACATACCATGCTGCTCTTGAGCCCAGGCATTCCACATCCGAGCAACGGTACAAGGCAAACGTAGAAGGCATACACTGCAGTAGATAGTCTTAAAAAAAGAATATCTGCATCTCACTTTGGCATTTCATGTAGCCTGTGAATGGGCACAAACATTAAGTCACCGTGTTTGTAACTATGTACTGAGTTTACTGTACTTCGGAGTCACGACTGTCTAAATGAATATGCAAATAGAGGTGAACCGAGGAGGAGAGGTGCTAAACTTAAGGTTCTGTGATTTGTTACTCTGGTTGCCTTAATGCTTGCCTTTGTTACTCAGCTTGTCTTTTACACTTTATATTAAAAATGGTCCCTTTGAGTGTATGCATCTCACAGCAGTGGAATAAACTAGATGTTACTGGGTTTGTAACAAGATTTAGTAAGCTGCAATTTAAAAAGTGTTCCTTTGGACTGTGGTCACTACATGCATAGACTAACAAAAGGGATAAACGTACTACCGTATATAATGCAGTAATGTAGATGAGCAGTATTTGTCCTGATAGATAGCAGGTGATGTGGGGTTTTTTCAGCGGACTTCTCTGAGAGTATGTGCTTTCACAAACCTTCAAGTGTCTTTAATACAAGTTTACCCAGATAATTTCTAACTTTTTATTTGAAAAGCCTTAACAGTAATTCTCTAAAAACGGTTGTTCTGGTTTGCAAGTGTTGAGTAAGATTTTTTTCCAAAGGGAATTCAAGTAAACTGCAGAAATAGCCTGTCCTATTAATACACCTGCTCTGTGTTGGTGTACATTTTTAAACATATTTATCAGATTTGTTCACCCTAAAAGCCATATATACTTTAACTTATTAAAATGAAATGTAACCACATAAACTCCAAACCGATATAGCAGAATAGGATGTCAATTTTAAAATACAGAGTTATCATGCAAGTATGAAAAGGTTAATTTTGTAAGGTTTTAGATATATTTGCTACTTATGTTCAGTTCTGATTTATTCTACTATTGCATGCAAAGTCAGTGCTGCTATTTATTGAACTTCCTATCTCTTTTTTTTTCAGCGTGACATTTCGAGCAATGTTTAATGGAGGTCAGACACTTGATTTTACTGACACTTTTTCCTGTTCAGAGCACTGCCACACACACATGTTCTGTATTGGCAGGTCAGGCTGGCTGAACCTGCAGCCATTCAGGCTGCAGTGGCTGAGGGGGGTTGAAAAGAGGTTCCTCTCTTCATCTGCTCTAGCACTCTGCCCTGCAGTTTTGGCAGCTCTGGCGTTTGCCATGTCTTTTCTTAAGCTGATTTATTTCAGTAACAAAGCGGAGGATTTATTTGGCTTTTATTTGGTTAGTTATATTGGTGCACAGAACTATGCATTTTGTTCTGAGGCCCAGCACGTGGCCCAGTGGCAGCTGGGGAAGAAAGCAGCAGCCCTGACTATTCAAAATTACCTGCTGTGTCTTGTGGTGTCAGAGGGCCTTAGAGTTCTGTTTCAGTCTTGCAACACTGAACAATACGTAATTTAATGTCATCAAAGTCTGACACAATCCAAAAAGGCTAAATTTTGCTATTATTCGTGTTAGTGTTAACTTAGGGTGCTGCTGGTTACATCTGAACATCAATGCCTTTTAGTTATAAAAATAATGCAAGGAAGTTAAATATGCATAAGAAACACTCCTGCTTATACTTGCACAGTTAGAAAAGCTTTTTTACATTTATAAACCTTATATACCTTATATGAGTTTTATTGCTTCAACCAAATGTTAGCAATTGTTTAGCACAATTATCCAGGTTAGACATTTAAACAGTAGCTTTGGTTGTTCTGTGTCAAGGTCAGGGCTGGTTTGTTTGGTTTTTGTTTTGTTTTTTAAACTACATGTAACTTACAGTAGAACTGGAACATGATATATGCAACAAACCAGGTATCTCAGATTAATCTTATTTCTACCTTGATCAAAAATTGTTGTAGCACTTTGGGGGAGGGGGGGAATCTAGGATTTGTAGTGCAAATAATCATGCATGTGTAGGTATGGCTGCTGGTAAACTGTAAAAAAACCCAACAACTTGAAAAAAGTATCCTTTTATAAGAAAATCAGTTGAATACAGAAAAAGAACCCTGAAAATGTATCAACTCGGAAGATTCCTAATTGTAATATTTTTGAGATATTTCAAAACCTGTAGATTAAACTTTTCTACTTCATCTAGCAATGTTACATACTATACATAGCCAGTTAAGTAAAACTGTCCTCTAATACTTGTGTAAAAATAAAAATTACTGGCATTTGTAAATAATGTAAAATCTGTAAAATGTTTTGAAAAAATCTTGTATTTGAAATGACAGTATTTTTATGTATCAGTAGCACAGCAACAACTGTGAATATTAGGACACTTATTTTTAAACATGCATAGCAATGTTCATACTTGTGTACAATAAGCAATATGAATGCCTATTACCGATACCAATGAATCTGGCTTCCAGTAAAGCACAACTGGTAAACATCTTTTTAAGGTAGCTGTAGTAACGTAGGTGTACTTCCAGTCTCCTTGCTTTGCTTGAACCGATCTTACCCGACAACTTTCTATGCGACCCATGTTTACCAGGTATTTAATTAAATAGACAGCTAATTGAGGCACCTTTGTTTTTATATTTGACTGTGCACTCCACGTATGTATGTACTTAATATTTGCTAACTAATACATGATAACTTGTTTTAACTTTCCTAGGGTGCCTATTTATTTTTTTATAAATGTTCCCTTCTGGCTATAGATTTGTATAAGAGCCTAGATGATTTTTGTAACCATAAAGACATTAACAAGTCTTGTAATATATTTTTCAGGCTTTAGAATTATTTTCTTGCAAAGTCCTGCTTGTTCAAACTATCAGATAAAAATTTAAAGTACCTTTCTCTCCTGTTCCTTTTTTATTCCACATTAAAAAAAAAAAAACAAAAAAACCCTGGCTTTTCAGAACTACATATTTAAACAGTGACAGACTAATACTGCTACTAATGGTTCAAAGTCTTGCGGAGATGATGGTTCAGTCACATTTTTTTCAAACAGTAAAATCCAACTTCTGAAGTATTTCTTTAGAAAGCTAACCAGGTTTATACCTATGAAATGCATAAGGCAATCTTAATTCCATAATCCCACAGCCTTGGGTAACAACTGATTGATTAGTTACACAAGCTCTCTTTCTACCTTATTACCTTCTGCTTTATTAGGGATAAGTGAAATTTGCCTTGACATGTTTATTCACATGTTCCAGGAGCATATGAAATAGCTTGAGCCCAAAGCACCACAGAGCCTGCACTTCATTAGTTTTAAGTTTTTTGAGTGAAGTAAAACCTTGTATGCCAGATCTGGCTGAGGGAGAAAGTTAAATTTCAATCTATCTTCTAGTAATTTAGTTTTCTAAAGGATATTTAGACTTACACACCTGTCTTCCTTACCAAAAGAGAAATGGAGCAACAGTGCTTCCCTAATAGGTTATTCCCTTGAGATTTCCCTGGTGAAGTCATGTTAGGGAAAAACAGGGGGGAGGGGGAAATAAAAATAAGGTGAGCTAACTTGAAAACCTGTTTTTCTGTTGGTGAGAATGCAGTCACAGTTCAGCACTCTTCCACACCATGAGCCAGAGTCCCAGCAGCCAAGATCATAAATGCTAGCATTTATGGACATTGAAAGTCAAAGTCCTGAATCTAGTTATTTTTTATCATTATTCCTGAAAAACACCCAGTAACTATGAATTGTACTTTTCAGAATTAGAAACTAGTATTCACAAGGGAAAAATACTCAAGAAACCTGTACCCCCTCCTTCATCCATAGCTGAAGACTCTTCCTTAAAACCTGATGAGGTAAAAAGCCTGCTCCATGTGTTTAGCTTCCTTCCACTGGAGAATGTGAGAGACTCCTCGATTTAACACTGTTTTGAAAGTCTCCCTAGAGTGAGACAGGAAATTTTGATGTGCACCTGAAAGCTGGAACCTCTGACTTGCCTCTTACAGCCTACATAAAGTCATCCATGGAAGGTGTATGGAAGAGGGTAACGTGCATATCACCTGCCAGCTATTCAAGAAGGCTGCTGACAGAACCTAGCTCCTTCACTGTTTATTTCATGGAAATCAGAACCCGTTTTACCTAAATTAGTGAGGACAGTAGGCTGCTACTGCTGTTAAACACTGGCATGTTTCAGAAGGCAAAGTAACTGCTGCAGTAGAAAGAGAAACAGGTAATAGAAAACCAAACCCCATGTAATAGCATCACACCCCTTGTGATTAAGTTTTTGAAAGTAAAACAACTGGGTAAGCTTCCTCCATTGAGGGAAAAGGTCTGAGTTCCACAGACTGAAGCTATAAGAGCTGAATTTTATTCTCAGCCATTCTATAGTCTGTCCTTTCAGTTGATTTTATTCAAACAGCATGGATTTTCATCTCTGCTTAACAAACCTTTAGGTACTAATTACAAAAGCATTGTCAGGCTGTCTTATGTGAACTTTAAAACACAGTTCAGAACACAGAAACAGGATACAGGTAAAAATCTGAACAGTAATACTTGAGATACAGCCACAGATATTGTAAGTGTATGTATGTGTGTATATATATATATGCTTCCTGCATTCAAGTGGAATAGTGTTCCCTGCTGTTTTTACTGCACAAATGGTCCTCCTCTTCCTCTGCTTGTTTCTTAAGGTGCATCCTGTGATTAGATAGTGGCTCTACAGAGAACAGAAAAACACAGGTTACTTCTGCAGTGCTACACAAGTCCTTTCAAAGATACAGCAAACATGAGAAAGCATACTTTCTGATCCAAGACCTGATACTGGTTGGCTTTATTTTTTTTGTATTAGAACAAACAAGAAAAACCCAACCTGCTGTTTTGGAATTAGTTTTACATTTCTTTGGGGGTATTTGTGGCCTTCCGAGGCTGGGCAGGGACAGCAAAGGCTGCTCCCAGGAGCCACTCCCGCACCAGCAGCGGCACCTTCCCCCGAGCTCGCCCCAGCGAGGCACGGCCCGTCCAGCTGCTGCCAGCTGCAGCTCCCCGGCCGCCAGTCACCCCCTGGCCGCCCGCCGGGCTTCCTCCTCCCTCCCGGAACCGGCTCCCCGGCGCAGCACCTGCTCGCTACAACTCGCCCCAAAGGTTAGACAGAAGCCCACACCGGCTCGGGAGCTTCCCGCCCCGCTGCGAGCCGGCCTTCCCCGGGCGGCGGGCGGGAACCCGGCCGGACGCACCCGCTCCCCGCCGGCGGCGGCGGCTGACCTGGGCCCGGCGTCCTCAGGGCAGCAAGTAGATGACCACGAAGAGCGCCAGGTCGAAGAGAACGAAAAGCCACAAGTCCAGCCAATAGGACTGCCCCGACAGCGACACCGCCTGCGCCCGGCCGCCATCCTCGGCCGCGTCCCGCTGCTCCCGCCGCCGCCGCGCCTCCACCTCCATGTCCGGCAGGGCCGCCGCGCGGGACAGCGGTACTCAGCACGCAGGCACCCGCTGCGCTTCCGGGTGGGCAGCCAATGCGAGCGGAGCGCACGTACCGCCGCGCCGGCCCCGCCCTTGGCGCCTCACGCAGCGCCCCGCCCGCGTTGTGCTGGGGGCGGCGGGTTGGGGAGCGCCTGTGGCGGCGCTGGTGCCGTGGCCCTGCCCGCGGGCACGGCTGCGCTCCGGGGAGTTGCCGCCGCGGGGCGTCCTACCCGCTCACTGCCAAGTGGGTAATGGCGGGGTCGTGTGGTAAAAACGCTGGACATGGAGGGAGCTCCCGCTTGTCTTGCTGCTTCTGGGAGAAGCGCTGCCGGTGGAGGTTCTCTGAGTTGGTGACTGACGTTCCTGCGGTAGTACCCGTGTAACCCACTGGTTGCCGCTCCCACAGGGCGCTTGGCCAGGTGAGACGGGTGTGGGGAAAAGCAGGCGGTCAGTCCTATCAGACCGTGTTGGCCTTGTCCTGTGAAGCTGTACTGGGGCTTGTGTGGAAATAGACATTCACAAGTTCTTTCTGACACGGTTTCTTGGAGAGCCCGTGATGCCCTGGAGGAAACTAAAAGACCTTTTGGAAAATCCTGTTGTGAAGAAGTTGAGGAAAAATCAAATTGTTCTAACACGTTCTTCCTGTCCCTAAAGGTTAGTTGGAGCCTGTACACCCTCAGCAAACACAGGAAAGTTCATGTAGATAGTGTATCCTACGTACTTTATTTACTCAACACATTGCTGCATAGGAATTGAAAAAAATCATAAAGTTTCACAAATTAAGCTGCATAACCTGATGCCACACTCATAGTGGGGGTGTACTACCCTCAGCCAGCCAGTACTCAGTATTGAAAGGAGTGCAGCTATTTTTGTTGTGTTTAGAAGAGAGACCAGCAATTTAGGACTGTACTAAAAACCCCTGTTTCCTTAATGCAGCTATTAACCCTCTTTAACCTCATAGTAAAAGAAAAGGTAGTACTTGTTGCAGAATGCAGAGCAGGTGTATCTGATCAGTTTAACTTCTCATAAGCATGCACTTAGGGGTAGCTATTTTCCTTAATAAGTTCTATCTTTAGAAATAAGGATGATCTTGAATTACGTAGTGAGTATCTGCTAAGCATGTGTGTGTTAGGTGAAGTATATTAGAGATTTTGGGGGAAACAATGACAGTACTTCCCCGCTAAGTCTTTATTACTCATTTGAGCAAAAGGAACTGGGGGTTGTAGGCTTCCCCAAAGCAAATTATTTCCTATTAGGTTGCAGAGTAATGTAATTCTGAAATTCCTGCCTAAGAAAAAAGTCTCCTGTTCAAATTTATCTCATTCACATCTACTGTAATCTCATTTGTTAGTTCACCAAATCTGTACCGCTCTCCTCCATCTCTTTGGTGATCTTACCTCAAGTATTGGAGACTGAGTCTTTAAAGATTTTTCCTTATTTTTTTTAAGTACAGCTGCTGTCCAGATGTGCCTGCAGTATTTGGAGTTGTTAAATACTTTTGCTATATCTTGTTTTTTAGTAAATAATTATCCGTTTGCTTTTCAGTTTGTAGTCTTGTGTGTAGTCCAGAATGAACTAAATTAATTTCTCAAATACTTAATGAACAAAATACCCTACTGATTATGGGAGCCAATCAATCAAACAAATCTGATAACCTACATCAAAATAACCATGCAGCAGGGTGTTATTGGGTTGGGTGTTGCAGACATATGTGCATTGATAGCAGGCTTTGATAAGCGTCCTCAGGGAAGAAGGAGGGAACCTAATTCAGAAACTTAATGCAGCTTTCATTCCAGCCAGTAAAGCCTCTAAAAGAAATAAAGCGGCATTCTCCAATTTCCTGAAACCTCTGAGATAATTAATTGTTAATATCCTTGTATGCAATTTAGAAGCAGTGATGACATGCAAATGATAACAAAGGTCTAACTCTGTAACATCACTTTGATGATTAGGGCTTGTTATAGTTTAGTCTGCTTTTTCAGTGCACATAACTGTCACGTAGCATACTGCAAGGCATTTTTCTTTGTCCCTCTCTCTTTTAAAGGCTTTAATATCTAAACAAAATCCAGATTATAGGATGCTGGTTTTGTTTGGTGGGGTTTTTTTAGCTTTTCATACTGTCGCTTTTCAGTTTTAGATCTCTCTCTAATTGAAAATTGAAGGACTCTTTAAAGTAGTACTCTTCGTTGCGATATGTGTGGTAAATCTACCACTGAAAGATGATTATGTAAGAAAAAAGTTACACTGGAAATTGAATACAGTCAGTTTCTGGGAGAGGAAATCCAAATCCACAAACAAGGGTCATCCATCCTACTCCTAACTCGAGTACTGTTAGCGTCATGAGAGTATTTTGGCAGTAGAGGGAGGTGTGAGACGCTGAAGACCAGAAAAACACAGGCTAAGAGAGGATTCAGTTACAAAAATAACTGAAGGAAAAAAACCTGATTTATTTTTTGTTCGCTTACGGCCAGGAAAAAGTTAGTCAAAGAGAGCCGAGAAAACGGGGAAGTAAATTTTGTGAGGTATTTTAAAAACCCACTAAAATCATAATGACAAATATGGTTGTCTGTGAATCTTAGGTTAGGCCTCAGGGCTCTCCTCAGACCCATGTGGTATTGTGGATTTTTAGCAAAAAATATTGTGGTATTTTTAGCAAAAAGCCTTCCATGAAGCAGCCTTTCGGGGCTTGCTTGTTTGCTGAAGGACAAGAGTGCCGGCAGCACGCAGATTTGGCTTGCCGATGTGTCCGAAGAGGTGCAGGGCATGGAAGCAGGCTGCCCTCTAACATGGGGACAGGACTAGCTGACCACAGGGAGGCGTCGTTAGAGGGACACGGCAGATGTAACTAGCGCTGACCGTCGAGAGGAGTTTTACTGCAGCCCTGAGGAAACAGCGCAAATCGAGGGGTGTGAGGCTGGGTTGAAAACAACACAGACTGGACAGCATGAGCAGAACATGGTGCGTATTCGTCACCTGTCAGAAACACCAGTGTTTGAAGTCAAGATAGTTTGAAATAATTCCTTATCTTGTTAGAGATACTTTCAATATTTTTGTTCGTGTCCTAAAAGAAACTCGCTCAGAGCCTGCTTGGCACAGAATTATTTGAACTCCTGATAAATGGCAACAACTCAAAATCTGCATGTTTAAAAGCGTGGTCATACTTTTTGAAACAAATACAATGAAATTACTTTCTGTGAGATACCAATATATCATCAGTATGTGCTTTATATTATTCCTATTGATCAGAGAAAGGTGTTAATGGGATATCACTTAAGACCTCCAAGTGAGCTGTATTATCACACCATATTTTATGTTTATTCAATTTTTAATATTTAAACAGCATAGTCTTAGAGACTTGGGTGCTGTCAGGTTTTTTTTCAGGCTTTGCCATCTGTATTACATAATATTCAATACACAGAGAAACTGTTTATCCATATAAATAGCATGGTAAGGAAACTAGGTTGCAATTTGAGAACCAATGCAACAAATTATTTAAGTTCTGGTTACAGAAAATAATTTCTGAAGCCTTTTACATTATGGCAGTCAGGTAGGACTTGGTGCAAACAACATTTTAGCATTTGTATCGAATTATAATTGGATTTTGTTTATTCAAGGCAAAACAGTAAACGTAAGGAACTAGCCTGTGTTTGCAACAGGGCTAAGTAATTGCAGCTTAAGAAGTGCTGTGAGGGGATAAAAGTTAAAAAACAAAAAAAAAAAAGCAGAGGATATGTAGAAAAATGGTCTTTTTTCATTGTTCTGTTTTGGTTGTTTTTTTTCTGGTGCTGTTCTGGGTGGAGTTCTTAGGCTCTTTTGAAGATTCTCTTGGCTTCAACTCCTTCATATATGTAAGTCTGTTAAGAAATTAGGAAGAAAAATCAATGGCTGGTATTACAGTTTCATTTCACAGATGCTATTGAAAGATGGGCAGTAGTGATTTAATGAATTGTGACTTGTGGCTGTGAGGGGCCTGCCAGTCTTGTGCAGGCTTTGAGGAAAGAACGTGAGAAAAGCAGCCTGTTGTCAATAGGCATAAATTCTCTATGCCAGCGTTTGAACCACCATGGCAGAGCTTTGGGGGCTTCAGAAAAAGACCCGAAGTGTTGAAGTGCTATATTCCCAGTACCACTACTGAAGAGGTTTTGTCTATGTGACTGCTTTTGTTACAAGCGAGAAGCACTGAAGGGTTGGGCTGTATGTTGTGATGTCTCACATCTCACAGCTGTCCATGAGGTTGTTTCTGGGGTTTTTTTGATTTTATCCTTTTAAGAAACTTGTGTCCCGCTAACGGAGAGGATCCTAAAGCATTACAGTTCAATTCAACTACAGAGCTGTGAAGCATTTCCCTTTTGTCGCAAACTTAGCCCTCTGTGCCATCATCTCCTGCTCCAACACCAAACGTTCTTTTAAAAGGGCACTTATTGGCCATTGATAGCATTACACTGTAGTAAGCTGCTGTGGTAAGGCTTCTACAAGACAGAGACTTGAAAAAGAACACATTTACACAGTCCGTCTATCTATCTATCTACCTGTGTATCTGTCTGTCTATCTATCTGTCTGTATCTTCTGTATACAAGTTTTATTCACAGGCCTCAGAATGCATTGATAATATACAGGTCACGTGGTAGAAAAACCTAGAAATCGCAGGTTGTGAGTT
Organism: Strigops habroptila; assembly: GCF_004027225.2. Classification (NCBI taxonomy): domain Eukaryota; kingdom Metazoa; phylum Chordata; class Aves; order Psittaciformes; family Psittacidae; genus Strigops; species Strigops habroptila. The sequence continues at coordinate 84,947,078 of NC_044279.2, read as the reverse complement.
TTATTTTAAAGCTTTAAATTTTGATACATTACTTGATTTGAGAATTTTAACTAAAAATATTTTAGATTATTTGGCTTGAAGAAAACATTTCCCACTTTCAGAACAGCTTTTAATTTTTTTTGGTTCATTATATTGTAAAGTTGTATGTAAGTGACCACTTAACTCACCTGAACAAGTTCATCACCTATGACTTCTCTCTTTGCTTTGACTACTTTTCCATTATCTTTTCTAGTAAATGCTCCTGTAAGTTTGCTTCCTTCCATGTTCCAAGCACCCTGTAATGGGGAAAAAAAAAACCCCAAACCCCAACCTTGCAAATATTTTGCAATAGATATGACAGTGATTTGATTTTAAAACTGCAGGAACGCTTAAAAGTGAGAAGAGATTAAAACAGTGTAATAATGCTTTTTTGGACATTGAGAGAAAGGTTGTAAAAATGAAATTTTAATAAAACCACTAGTTAATCACATAGTAGTCAAGCACGATGTTTTTAGTGCTCAGCGCTCCTTATTTTAATTAATTGCATTAACAGAGAGAAATTTCCTGTACATACTGACTCTGCCCTCTAGGTCGTGGACTTGAGTATTACAAGTAGTAAAATTGCATTTGCCTGAATTTCATGGTGTGAAAATTGCTGCATACTCTGCTTTTTGGATCCTCTGTGGAACCCTGAGTTTCATGGTACAGTGTTGAATCGTTAAGACTATTGTCATGGTTTAAACCCAGCTGGCTGCTAGGAAGAAAATTAACTCTATCCCAGCCAAAACCAAGACAAATACCTTGTGGTTTTGTATATAAGCTGCAAACATTACTGAACAGTCACACTTTAAAAGTAAAATTTAAATTAAAAACTAGGAAGACAAACTGTTCATCTTGAAGCTGTACTTCATATAGTTATTGCCATATATAATAAATTATAATAATACAGGAAGTATCTTACAGTAAGTTCAGTCCCATCAGCCAAACTGTACTCAAAATCGACTCCCAGAGTGAATTCAATATCTATGGTACGGAAGTTGCTTGATTCTTTGACATTAAATTTGTTTCCATCTTGTTGAAAAGTGATCTTCAAATTATCATGAGCTCCTAACTTTCTTTTCATTATATTAATACCTAGGAAAATCAATTAGCACAAATCAGAAAAAAAAAAAGAAACACAACGCCACAAAAACTGGAGCATCATATTTGTCTCTTTTTAGTGACTTTTATGTGGTTAAGTGAGTTTATTCCAGCATTCTGACCCAAATTCTCATTCTTCACTTTTTATTGAGGCCATATTCACCAGTACAAACTATCCAACTGGAGTGGTTATGTGTATATCCATATAATGCACAGTTTATAAAAACTTAAAGTATCAGGATGCTAAAATTACTTGAATCATGTGTTTCTGTAAAACTGAAGAATGACTTCCTTCCTGCGATATTTTAAAAGTAGTTTCATGTCATCAAATTAGTATTCCTGCTGTAGAATTCTGCTGAAAGTATATCATTCACATTGTCTGAGCCTTTTACTCAAATGTAGACTTAGAGATTCTTTCCTCTGCTGAAATAAATCTGCTGCAATAAGTTAAGTTGCTTAAGATTAAAATAATGTAATTAAAATGAGAACATTTCTCAGCTTCCCCCTTTCCCCCTTGTCATCTTCTGAAAACAAACACAGTACACTATGCAAGGGCAGAGCAGCAAGCAGCAAAAGGGCAGGCTAGCCAGAAGGTAGTTCATAGGAAGCTTGAGTTTGTATTCAGCGATAGTGGTATTATTCTTGTAGAAGGCATTGGAAAAGTAAGACTTACCCATTGCCTCCATGAGCTTTTCATAGTTTTCATTTCTGTCTATTTTCCAAGTACCATTAAATGCCATGTTTCTGCCACTAGGACTGTTCTGAAGTAACATACCTTTGCCAAGATAATTTATGTACTAGCTTATCTTGACAGCAGTTTACAGGATGATGTGGCTGACTAAAGCTCAACTGATGCACTGATCTTTTCAAGGAGAAAATTACCTTAGTTTACTCAAATTTCCAGTCATGATCGCACTGCTTGCTGAATCCCTCCCTTATTGCCCTCAAATTATGACAGCATCTTTATCACTCATCTTAATAAAAAATCGCTAATCTGTTCATTTTATTCATTGTATTCGAGTGGTAGTAAAAATCATCAGTAAGGTAGAGAAAGGAGCAATACTTGCAGCCAAAACAGGGTGCTAGAAGTTGACCATGCATTAGAGTTAAAATTAATTTTTTCCAGACCTTTTGGTCTTTTGAAAGATGGCATTTGGTGCAAGCTAGTGTGTTGTAGTTGTGAACACACGTGTTCCGACTGCAGCTATTCCAGTTCAAGACGACTCTCCCAGCAGTTTGCAGAGATTATCTCTGATCTGTCAAGGGAGCTCCTTTGATGAGTGTTCCAGCTGCTGTTGTTTGCCTTCCTCAAAGCCATGGTCTTCCATCTTAGAAGTGCCTTTTTTTCTTCAAGGCTAGGAAGAAGCAGCGCCTGCCACTCTTCCTAGGCTTGCTGCCTGTTCTTTCCTCTTCCTGCCTCTTCTTGTAAGGGGAAGAAGCCTGCCAGATGGAAGGTGTTCAGGTGGTTTATTGTTAGTGGTGGTGAGGGAAGTAACTCACAATATCTGTTTAAGAACACCAGTTAGGTCTCATTACGTAGTTTTTACATGCAGTTTCTTCATACATTTTCATGCGTTTTTTAATCACCTCGACTTACATAAAAGTTATAAAACAAAATTTGCAAAGAAGCAAGCATATCTTTGGTATTAAAAAATCCTGCCTTTATATAAATATTAGAATTCCAGAACTAACATTTTTTTGTGAAGGACAAAATTGAAATGCTGTATTTCACTGTGAACTGGAGCATTGTCTGGTACAGGCAAGACATTTCAAGATGTTTGACTTGGGGAAATATATATATTTCCTAGGTAGCCCCTAGGTAAAAATTTGCTAACTCGAAATGGGAGATGCATAGTTGTGTTAGCATGGTGCTAAATCCAAACTCAGTGTCTCAAAAAGTGTCAGAGCCTGTGCCCAGTGCTCTGCTAATCACAGATGCCTATCTTACCCTTCAGCCAGCTCAGAAAATGGGCAAAATTAGTTTCTTTTAGAGTCAGATTATCTCTGACTAGAAACACTGGAGTGTTTCTTGACCCTCGTAGTTATCATTGCCAATCTGTATTATTTATTTAGTATATATGAATAAGCAAAAATACCCAGTATCTGGTTATAGTACATCCAATTTATTGTTGTATAACAAAGGTATTAACTCTCTACAATCTTTGCAGAAGGGTTCTTTCTGACAGTAAGTCAGTGTAGTGTAGTGCAACTTTTGAACCACTTCTGTTGTATCCAGTAGAAAATTGAAATTCACATTATTTTAGGTATATATAAAATCTAACAAACAGGAAATGACCTTTATTTTGAGTGTTTCAAGCAAGCTTTCCTACTTTTCAGGTGGGTTCTGCATTCTCTCAAAGAACCTGCCAATTAATTTCATTTAAGAAATGCTAAGGTATCTGAAGTAGTGTTTATGTATTTAAACAAAACTAATGTTAATGATTACTTTCCTCATTTGAATCCAGTCTATCTTCTTAACCTTTGAGACAATAACTCAGAGTAGTGACATTCTGCAGGTTAAGAATGAATTTCTACATCATGTACATCAAACTTATGTCAGCAGTTTTTCTGAACCTTAAAACAGGGGGAGGGTCTTCTGGAGCGAGTCCTCAACTAAAAGGAAGATCTCTTAGATGTGTTTTTCTAGTCAGTTATCTCACAACTTGCCTTTCGCTCCTTGTGATTCTTGTCTCCCTCAGAAGTCAGGCTAATCAAACTTTTTTACTTCAAACATTTTTACCATGGGAGCAGCAAGTAGCTGGGTCCTGAATTTCACATCAAAGCTTGTTGCTCCATTTCTGTCCCATTTTTCCTTTCCTTAACATTTCTTTTCACTGGGCATGAGTCCTTAGAATCCCGTTCGGATCAGCCCCACAGACCTGTCAGTTAAGTGAGAATCTCCACAGGTGGTCAGTATTTATGACCTTCATGGTGTCTCTACATTGGTGTAGCACTGACAGGATAAATTCTTCTCTGAGGTCTGTTGGAATGTTAGTGCTAGAACAAGCAGCCATCTTTTGAATCTCTCACAATTTACATGAATTCCTTAGGACTATTAACGCACTAAAATTTGACTTCAATTTTCTTACCAGAATCATATGATATACAGTTTAATCAGAATTCTTTTGAGTTCCTATAAAAGCTGGCTTTCCTTCTAAAATTATAATTAATATTGTGTTTATAGATTTTTTGTTTAATGTTGGAATATTCCACATTCTTTTTCCTTCTTCTGTCTACCTCATCCTTGTGTGGCTTTCAAAACTGCAGTTTTTGCTTAGATGGTGCATCGAAAAACTTGGGGTTTAGTTTTGCTGGTTGCATGGAAGTCATGAAAGCTAAGGGTGTGTATTCTTGGCTTTGTGGCTTTGTTGATCTTGCAAGCTTCAGAACACTGAAAACAGACAAACTTTTTAACTTTGGAGTTTGATCTTTAAATGAGGTGGATAGAAATTATTAACTTATATGGTAATGCCAATCTGATCATTCCAGTTTGTAATTGTGCCAACCTGTATTATGATAGTAATGGACAATGAGGCTCCAAAGATCAGGTGACAAAAATTCTTTTGCAGTGTGTTATATTCATCTGTCCCATTTACTTTGTGATTTGTCTTCAAGTTGTTCAGGACAGTAGATCTCAGCCAAAACTCAGCTTTACCATGGAGTGGTTAAGGCTTGGTGCCAGCATAAACATAATATGCTTATGTAAATATTATAATATTGTATACTAAAAAGAGGTGAATCCTTGTCAAAATCATGCAGATTAACTGGTTTCTGTCTGGTAGTTGTGAACCGATTTGTCTATCTTTTTATTATATGCATGTTTTCTACAGCATGATTCTTCTGTATGTCCTGGAATGGATTGCAAAGATGGTTGGGCACTTAAATCATTTAAGTGCTCAGGATCCCTTATTGTGGAGTTTTACTAAGCATTTAAACCACAATACTTACTTACATTTCTATTGATACAGTAAATAGATAATTCTATTTAGAAAATAGTTGCCCAGTAAAGCCAACTTTAGCATAATTATGGGTGGCCTAGCAACAAGGAGCTCAATAGGACTAATGCCATCTCTTGGATGAATAATTTCAAAGTTCATATTGTAATTGGATGTTGTATTGCTGCAGGATTAGATCATACTTGAGCTGGATTTTGTCCTACTCCAGGTGCTGGTTTGCTAAGTTTCTGGTTTCATTTTCAATCTCTCAGGAAGTGTAAACATAAATTTCTGTCTTAAATAAGAGCTTTGGAATAATGGGGTGAAAACATGCAGCCAGGCATTTCGAGAAATTATGGATTGTAAATTCTGAAGTGAAAATTTACTGTGTTTATAACGTGTGGTATGTTTCAACTTAAATTGAAATTCTAAAGTTCTGCATGTGGCTAAGAAATGCTACTCTTCTCTGAAGGGCTGAAAAACTCAGTGGCTGTCAGATTCCGTAACTTTAGATCCTAAAGCTAACTACTGTAACAAACTCACACATTTGAATTATTTCTGGAAAATCTGAAAGGGTGAGATTTCACAGCAATGTGAAATGCATGTCAGCAATAGCTGTCACCACTGTTACTAAAAATATGGCTGGAGGAATGAGTTACTGTCTTTTCCATTTGTTAAAAGGTATCACAGTTGTGCAAGATGTGAAAGACCAAGTGTAATACTCTTTTTCACCTTTTCAGTAAAAATGCCCTCTTTTAAAGTTATATTCTCTTCTGGCCTGGGTAGGAAAGGTATTAGTACTCCTGCTGCAAACTGCACCGCCTCTCAGAAATGAATTCAGACATTCAGCAAGACTAAGCAGGAGCATGATTAGATTGGTGAGTGGGCTGGAAAGATTGTAGTCCCAACAGCAAATGGTTACCTGATCAATGCAGATATACACAGACAGTTGTTCAGTTGCACTCATAAATTGCAGTTGGTTCAAGCAAGCAGCGCTTGTGTTTTGTGCTGAACTAAATCTGCCCTTCATAACTTTTTGAATGAGGCTGTTGTTTGTAAGGGATGTACATACTTTCTGGTTTTGCCTAAAGCTAAAAAAAGTCAAGCCAGAAGTGTTGGTGTGGAGATCCTAATAGGCAAAGAAGAGAAATTGCCAGGAAACCCATTGGTCTAGAATTACTTCTAGGATCAGCAGCTCAAACAGGATGAGGCTTTTGTTGTCAAAAATAGTTTTGTCACGCTCTTTCTTGGGTTGAATATTTCCATCTCCCTTACGTGCTACTCCAGGAATACTTGATACTTGGAACAGTTGTATTTGCTGGTTCTACTTATCCAATAAATAAACTGGTTTCTGACAGCTAGTAAGTGTAGTTGCAGTGCTCTCTGGTGGTTAGAAGCAGTGAATTACTTTTTCATGTTTTTAAATGAGAAGTACTGTACCACTGGCTTACTTAAGTAGTACTTAGGTTATAAGTATCTTGATATTAATAGTGAAGTTTTTCTCTTCCGGATTTCTAGGACCGAGAGAAGTTGTTATAAAATATACATTTACAAAAGCAATGATTTGAATCAGGAAACAATGAGGTGTTGAAAATTCAACCTCAATACTATTAATTAACAAACAGTAAAATTTGATATCGTCCTTTTTATTTTAAAAAGAATGAAAACAGTACAAAGACAAGAATGAGGAAAGAAGTAATAAGCAGCAGTTTGACCTTAGAGAATAACCTGAGTATATTCTCTTTCAGCTATACAGTAAGTACGACTAATGATTCTCTTAAGTAATGTAACTATTTTTACTAAGTAGTCATAGGATAGAAGCAAGCAAGAACTCGTAACATTCAGAAGACTTTAATACTGCTTAAAGGCAAAACATAATATACAGAGTAACCCCCTTAACCTAGTACAAAAATACTGTGCCCAGAAACAATGTATTCGTTCAAATATTTTTAAAAAGTAAAAGAATACAAATAGACAAACTCAGTGGCTAGTGACTGTGATTAAGATTTTTATTAAACTATAATAGAAATATATATTAAAACTATTTACAGTGCATTTCACACTACATTCTTTGAGACACACGCAGATGTCTGCCATGTGAATACATAGAGGGCTCAAATTCTAACTTCAGTTACATCTGTAAGGTACCTTGGGCATCAGCAGGAATAGCTGAATACAGCAAAGAGCAGGTGAGGCAGGTGTTACCAAGGGTAAGAGTTTGGTCCCTCTTTATAGGTAAAAAAAAGGTGGATTTGACCCATTCCATCACTTTGCATACAGCTCAAACTCCCACAGAGGTAAATGGGAATCATATAATTGACTTCAAATGGGCATTTGAGCATGCCTTAGGCCCTGGCATGACAAGCTCATGCTGTGAAAGTGAGCGGAAAGTAGCTATTATATAGCATTGTCACATAAATACACATTTACAAACAGTGGTACTTAGATATGTGTTCCTCTATGGAAACAAACTTCTTTATGTGGAAAATAAACTTTCCTATGCAATTTCCATTCATCTAGCAATGATAAAGATAAAATACCTTGCTGTCACGATTTGCTGCATTTAGCAGGTTTCACTGATTACCAGGCCAGATTCTGTCATGTTTCTTGTTCTTGTGAAAGTCCAAACCAAAAAATCCAGCCCTCATCATTTGTCATACTCTGGCCAAACTAATTTTGTTATTCAAGCTCCAATGTTCACGCTTATCTCCTAGCAGCCTTCCAATATCTGAAGGAGGCCTACAAGGGTGCCGGAGAGGGACTCTTCATCAGGGACTGTAGCAATAGGACAAGGGGGAATGGGTTTAAACTGAAATAGGGGAAGTTCAGGATAGATCTAAGGAAGAAGTTCTTCCCTGTGAGGGTGGTGAGGCACTGGCCCAGGTTCCCCAAAGAAGTTGTGTATGCTCCATCCCTGGCAGTGTTGAAGGCCAGGCTGGAAAGAGCCTTGGGCGACATGGTCTAGTGTGAGGTGTCCCTGCCCATGGCAGGGGGTTGGAACTAGATGATCTAAAGGTCCTTTCCAACCCAAACCATTCTATGATTCTGTGACCTTTCAAATTAGTGCAAGTCCCTGCGGAAGTACAGCAGGGAACTGTGAAATAAAGCTGAAACCTTGTGGAATGTAAACTGCATGTGATTTGACATGAAGAAGAAACTACAGCATCACAAAGACTCCTAACTAAAGCTAATGTAGAAATTTGCCTGAAATACTAGGTCTCTATAAAACCTTAAAACATGTATGAATTTATTACGAGTGAGGCATTTTTTTCCATCAAAACTCCGTGCTATCTTCTCATGAATAATTGTAAAGGGCACCAATCAGTTCACTTGCACAACATCTCCAAATTTTAAGGGGCTAGATCTGACTCTTCATAATCCTTCTGCATAATGGGTTGGAAATTCAGTTACCTAGTAATTTTGGGAAATCTTACATATAAATTAGACAATGTTCTGATTTTTGTCTGTGCCACTGCCAGCTAAAATGCACTGGGTTGGAGTTCAAAAGTTTATCTTTACATGCACGCAGTTGCTGGAGGGTGATGCATAAAATGAGGCTTCAGTCCTCTCTTCTGAAGAGAGATCAGCTGGTCATCAATGAAAGAGAGTCTTCACTTTCATCACTAGCCCACTCGTATTCTGCGAGTATAGGAGAGTAATCTACTCTTAACTTTAAACTGCTACTAATGAAAAATCAATACCATCTCCAAAATCAACAGTATGTTATGTTACCTCTCCTTTCTTTTATTGTGAGATAATAGAAAACTTAGACATTCTACAGCTAATATTGGATGTGGGACTCATTGCTGGAAAGAGGTACTACAACAGCTTAAGAGCCTCACTGTTAATTTTAGTTAGAAGAGGTAGGGTTAATCAGTAACTTTGTGTATATTAATACATATGACAAGTAATTTTTTCAGAAGGGGAACGAAAGCACAGAGCGAAGTGTACTTTAAGCATTAAACTGTGCTGTGGAGTAACTTTAAAAGAAAATATATCCATGTCTGAGAACAAATAGGCTACTGACTTAGATGTCTTCATTGAGACAAGTATTACAAATTAATGGAACGAATTCTGTACCCAAAGACTTAAATACAAAATTTCACAGTGGTTCTAATGGACTTAAAACTGAACTGACAAACTGAGAAACTCCATTTCAGCTTGTTTCTTGTATGATCCACACTGATTGCTTTACGTAGACCATGTAAGTTGGGGAGAATATGTTTGAGACCCGACAAAAACAATTAAAACTCATAATGAAATTCATGGCAGCTGTACGGCTGTAAGCCACTGGCTAGGTTTGAAAATGTTGAATTCTGAAGGCAACGAATTTCAGGCAGAAAACAGCCTGGCTTTTTTTTTCTTTTCTTTACATTTTCACCTACCTACATTACGAAAGGAATGATCAGTTTCTGCAAACAGTTCACGCAAAGCTGACACAAAACCAGCACACTCTGACTTTGCCTTTAGGCAGAGTAAGACACTAGAGGAAGAATTTGATCACTCTCTGAAATTTCATGAAGTACAGCAGCCTATGCTTTTAAGGTTCTTAAACAATAGTTTAAAGGGTTTGGTTTAGTAAAAATATATACAGATACAGGTATTATGACATTTAAATGGTTCATTTACTAGGAACCGTATTTCTATGTATGTTCCAATCTTTGTAGCGGAAGAGATTCTGTGGGGTCAATGTGTACAGATATGTAATTAAATATATGCACATAATGTAGAACTGTTAATTTTATGTGAACCTTTGAAAAAATGCAACGTCATGTCCATTTTTTTCAAGTCACAGGTATGAACCCAGCACTACTTTGTGATAGCTATAAATTTATGTTACACTAACAGGTTTGCTGAACACACAATATAGCAAAGAAATGCTGGGATCTTAATGGAAATGACATGTCACTACACTGTAGTATCACTGTAGCTGTGATTTGCTGTGATTTGCTGTATTGTCACTATGAATTACTAGTCTCAACCATACTAGCAAGAATACACCTTTAAATACATATACTTTAGTCCTATTTGTATTAAATACGTATCTCATCAGTTACCATAATAATTATATTTCAGTGTCTCAAGCATTCAAGGAAAAGAATATAGAAGGACTATGCAAATCCTGAAGCAAAGTTTCCTGTTTATCAAAAAGTACCAAAAACTTCTTTCTGGGGGGTGTGTTGGGAGGGCAGGCTGCTGTCATTTTTCTCAGTAGCCGTGACATACTACATACATACATTGTACTGTGTGTGCATATAAACACACATATGGAGCACTGCATAACAGTAGCCCTGGAAGTCTTAATTATTGTTGAATTCCCTTTTTTTTTTTTAATCTGGATAAAAATAATGAGAAATATTTTGTAGAAATTTTTTTCAAATTCAGCTGCAATAATATTGCATAATATTATAATAGTAATTATAATATTGGTAGTCATTAAGTTTCAGATAGCATTTAATCAGAGACAAATAACTGGGGTTGCCAGAAATGCTGCAGACTGTCGGCATACCGTGTACCTTGGGGTTTGTCTAATGTGTATATTATCTTGAATTGCCTCCCAATTCAAGATAATTTTTATTAGTCATCTTCATTTAAATAAAATACCAATGTTACCTTTTTTACTAGTGCAAGTTAATAGATTTCTTACTTTTCTGAATGTTAATGCCTCAAATACAAATGGCAAATCCCTGTAGCACTTTTGGCTGGTTTTGCTTTCGGTATTCTTTTTCTCCTATTTCTTTAAGACATTGTGATTAATCATTCTTAACATTAACTAACGATAAAAATGATTTTAAAAAGGTGTTAGCATAAAACTTGAAGTGGTCATAGCCATTTCATAATAGCACTGGCCTCAAGAATCAGTCATTGATAGTCACCAGACGTGTCACCATTTCTGCATCATTCCGATTCATCTCTTTCATCTCTGCTCTTGCAGTTATATTCTCTTCTACTGTTCTTGCCCATGATTCAGTCTGTTGTTTATGATGATGTTAAATTCAACTTCCAAAGGAAGTTAAAACCAGCATACAAAAATGATCTCGGTTAGTTACCATTTCTTTGTGTGCTTCTTGCAGCTTTCTATGGGAGCCGTTCTTTCTGTCAGTTATCTTGTGACATTTCATTGACCTTCAAGTAGTTTTCATTACTCATGGATATTTATGACACTCCTACCACAAAATTCCTAAGACCCCTATTGCCTAGAAATTCACAGGTTTGGGGTTTTCTTTTATTTCTCTAAATGTAAGACATTTGCTAAGATATTCCTCTAGTGAGAAAAAAAACTACTGGGTGCACAGATTCTGAGACTTTTTCACTCTAAAGCCTACTTCGGTCTCCTGAAAAAGGTTAGCATAGTATATACTGGATTAGGCTCCCCAGAGGTAGTCCCAGTCTTTCCTCTGAACCTCTGGGAAGAGAACAGGCAAGACTGCTCGTTACTTTTATAATGTAACAGAAGAAGACTGGAAGAGGAAAAAAGATATGAAATGCAGTAGTCTTTAAGATACTGGCCACAACATGATCATTAAACAACTATATACATCTGTAAAGTAATAGGTTCTCGGGGACAGTCGAGTAACTGCACTCGTACCTTCTCATGGAATAAGACAGCAAAAACTACACTTGCAGATCTTTCTCCATCTCCATCAGACGTAATAAAAGAAACACACTATCTTTGTATAACCGTGGCATATACATGGTCATGCTATATCTTGAAATGTGGAAAAATAATACAGCAGTGGCAAAACATAAGCCAAATTCATACAGTGTTTAGCAAAATGCAGACCTTCCCTATTACTATGTTTTCTATGTGACCTCAAGCTTGTGGTTGTTAAATCAGCATCTCAGTTCCGTTTGGCTTGATTGCTTTCTCCATTAATCAGATTCTTCTCTTGTTGTTCAGCTAAGGATTGCCATTTCTGCCTATTTTTTCTACAGCCATCCAGTAAAGGGTAGCAGGCCTCTGACACATGCGTTAGGGCCTGAAATAAATCAAGAATATGTAAAACGGATTAAATTTAACAACAAAGTAAGTGTTCTTAAAGACTACCATCAGAGACCAGAATGAATTAAATATGAGGTGTATTTTTAATTGAAAATTAACATATATTTTAAGCTTCAAAGAAGACTTCCTGGTGCATATCAAACATGAACAAAATTACCTGGCACTAGTACAGATTAGACTGAGGTATGGAAAGAGTGTTTGAGCCCACTGATTCTGTAAATACTATGAACAACTGCAAAGTACACACAGAAGAATCTGCTGGTCACTATACAAAATGTAACATCAGTCAGAATTTCACGTGCAATTCAGGTCTTACTGAAATAACTTGAGGTAGCAATGTCTAATTCTCCTATTACTTTGTATACAGACCCTACTGAGTTATCAGCTTGTATAAATCTCCATAGATCCTTTCGCTTCATAGGCTGCTTCATTAGTTCCAGTAGACCTAATTGAATTATTGTTCATTTACACCACTATACAAGAATGGGGCTGCCATCTCTGTAGTTTTCCTGTTTTATTTATCTGTATATATCTAAACAGCGTTTAAAAGTGCTAAATGGTACTGTTTTCTACTAAGAAAATGGAAAGAATGAAACACATTGCTCTTATTTTTTCACTTAAAACAAAGTCTTGTAGATCATTCAGTTTAACTGCACTGATTACCTAGCTAACACAAGCCACAAAACTTCAGTTCATTGGGATCTGACCTACTCTGAATAACATGGTAAGTCACATACTTGCAGTGCTGTATTGGGAACTCATTTATGTTTGCATTGTGTGTCACATTCATTCCTACTGACTGGAGGAAAGCTAAGAAAACCGTGAAAAGGCTGTCATTACAACCCTGGTTATTGTTTGCTTTTATAGCATTAGAATATTGGGTGAGTGAACTGTTTGCTTGTTCATTTTCAAAGTAACACTGAAGTTGTTTATATGTTTTACCATTTATTACTCACTAAAGAAAACAAAAATTTGTGTAAGCAGGTAATATTCCCTACTTGTACCCCAGTCAAACGAAACAAAACACTGGATCAGCTCAAACCATAGCCCCTTCCTTGGATTTACCAGTGCTGTTACTGGTTTTGCCACTTCCTCATAGGGCTCCCCATCCTCTTTAGTGCTCTCTGCCCCTGTAAGTAAGTCACTCTCACTTATCTGTTGGGTTAGGACACATGCTGGCATATTCTGAATCTATATAAAAATCCCAGACACTGTCAGCCTGCTATGTGCTGTTCCAGTTCAAGTCAGACTTTGGGACAAGATGACAAGAGTGATACACTGAAAGCTGTAAGAGGCAACATATTCTTATATCAAAATACATTAATCAGACAAATATACCATTAATGATAAATGCTAAAGTGATAATTTCTTCAACTGAATAATGAACCATATGCAATATATAACAAAAAACCCCCCCAAAAAAATCAACCTTTTTTAACTAAAAAGGGAGTAGTTTTGTATGTGATTTTTATTCTAATTTTAAATCTGCATCTGTCACAGGCTACAGTGAGCAGTTCTGGATTTAGATATTTGCAATTCTTGCTTAGGCACCATACCTCATACAGCTGCAAACAAACAGCATCTATGAATCCAACCTGCATGCTGGGAATTTTATTTTTCTTCTCTCTGTTCATTAGATCCTGCAGATAAGAAGTAAACAAGCTCTGTGTTTAAATGCATTAAATAAAACCTCAGCCAAAACCAAAGAGAAAGGCTGGAATTAAAAAGCAGCACCTTAAAAAGCACAGCAAGCTCAGCACAGCAGGGTATCAGTACGTGTGTTACAATGCAGGTAATCTGACTGCATGACTTGCCTTAGGAGATTGTCTTTGGACTGACCGAGCCCAAATAACTAGACGAATAGACATGCTTACTACGTTTCCATAGGTTGCAAACAGGTACCAATTTAGGAATGTATTTCCTAGACAATACTGATTTAGAAGAAATAATGCAGTCTGTTCTTCTGGCTCAGAGATAATACCACACCACTGGTGTTTGGGAGCCACAGAAGAAAAGTGACTACCAGGAAGGGACAGGGAAGGAGTTGGTCCTATATTCTGATGAGTGGGAGAAATTGTGGCTTTTGAAAGTAATGAAGTGCCGTTTGTAGAGGCCATTTTGAAAGAGGTGATTCTGATTTGTCACTTACTGTTGGTTCTATGTTGAGTTCCTTCCGCTCTTTATCTCCTTGGTCAAAGAATTCAGTAGCTATAAGCTCAGCAATCTGTAAGAGATTTCACACACTGAGAGCTCTAAAAGTTCGCTAGCTACCTACAATCAAAACTGTTTCCTGTCTTTCCTTAGGATATATTGAATTGAGACCCCCCATAATGAAACTCTCCAGCTTAACAGTTAGCTTTAGAATTCTTCATGCACACATCTGTGCACAAACCAAACACCTGGTGTGCTGATATTTACTCTGACAAAGCAAAGTGAATAAAATGGCACATAGGCATCTTATCACTGATATCAGATGCAGTGATCAACGCAGAAAAAGGTCAGCTGATAGTAAGGTGGTTTATCAGTTGACTATTGCCTTGTAGTAACACAGAAATGTTGGAAAGAACAAAGATTCCTGATTCACCTTCAGGTTACTGCTAACATGGTGACATAGCTAAATGCCACAGATCTTGCTACAAAGACCCGAGAAAGTCTTCAGTCCATATACAGCACTTTGAAGGAGTGCTTCCTAAGGCTTTGAATTCCACCACTGCTTTTGCAACAAGGACTGGATGGAAGGAGCAGAAGCTGTTACGCAGTATTTGTATTTAGCAAATCTTAAAATTAAGCATATACCCGTTGCTGAACTGGCCATGGTTTGGTTATGGCTGATAAATCACAGGCAGTCATCAGCATTGCTCTGTGAAAAAAAAAAACCCGGAAGAAACCCCTATGAAATGTAGCCATCAAGTCAAGTGGTTAATAACATAGAATATAAAATTTCAAGGAACATCAAAGAAACAAGTGAAGTTGAAGTGAAGTTATAAAGGTATCCAAGGCTCAGTGATGCGGTAGACTGACTATTTGTGTGAAGCGAGCACATGGAAATGAGCAAAGCTGGACCGGCTTATTTGGTGGATTCACTTCAAGTGAACTGTTTCATTCTATTTGCTACTGGGCAGACAGCACATTTATTTATTTATGACATTAGCAGTGACTGCCATTTGATTGACAGTATGAGGGCCAAGGACTGGAATAAGAATAGACATAAAACATGACTAAATTAGACTGTTTTTTAAAGGCACTGAATTTGAAATATGACATCTTTTCTTTCCAAGACAGCCTATGTAAGCCTGCTTTTCTGTAGCTGTGCATTACAATATGTGTCTCTATTCTTAACGTTTTTTTTATTTCACTGCTATTAAGGAATCGGCTTCAAAACAAGCTGCCCGTCCTGAATCTTTAGCTATTGGTTTCAACAATTCAATATTTAAGTATAAAGTACCCACAGCAAAAGAACATGCTACATAGGCAGGAACCCTACACTTTCCTGGGAAGAACAGAAATGTTCATGGAACTCCACGTGCTACTTAATGAAGTTTATTGTACAGTTTGCAGAGTTTGTAATTCAGACCCAGGGAGTCATTCAGTGACTGGCCACTATGTGCTAGTGCCAGTTTGTACAAGCCCAGAGCACACAGATTTGCTGGTTTTAATGAAATTCACAGCAACATGGCACTGAAAATCAGGTACCTAAGAATATTTACTAACGACTTCATCATTCTGCTTTTACTTACAAAAATAGCTCCTTCTGTGTAGGATCTTCCCAATTAAATTGCTTCTTCCTTAGAAGTTCAAAAAATTCTCCTCTCCTCCTTTAAAAGAAGTTAAAAGTTTTTGGAGCATGCTGACACAATTCAAACACTCAGCAATGCCTATCCAGCCAAACTTCCCTTTGACTTACTTTATGTATAGTGCTAGGTCTGTGGCAAGAATGGCTTGTTTTATCATTTTCAGTGTGGCCTTGTATTCTTCAATGGAAAGGCTGCTGAGAATCTGATTTCCCTTTTACGAAAAAACAAAACCAGTGGTATCAGTAAAATGGGCAACAGCACACCAGTTTGCTAAAATGTCTCTTGGATGCTAATTCATTATCAGTTGCTTGCTCATATCCGATGTTCTTTTACCCTGCTTCCTTTTGCACATTCCTCAATTTAAAAATAAAAATTCCAGTCTTCTTGAGTAACGGCAGAAAGCTGCACAGCAACAGCATCCTAAGTGACTATTACAAAATGAAACTGCAAGCAGAGCAACATCAAAGCCTTTGAGTGCATTCCATTCATCAAAATTAAATTTGCCACTAGCTGTATTGTAGCATTTCTCTCTCATCTTCCCCCTGATCCTTCCCTGAAGCAGAGGAACTATAATGGATTCCAGTACCTGCCTATAAACCTCACATAAATTAAAGTATTTTCCTTTTATGAAGCAAGATAAATAACAAATTCTATTACATAGAAATATAAGCTCAGCAGCTCACTGTTAAATCAAAGCACTATGGAGCTGGTGAAGTAGCAACTTGCCTCCACTTCATAATTAGTTAATACTATAAACCAAGAAGAATGTAGTTTTACTTGCATATTTACTTAACTTAGGTTTGGCTTCACTTTGGAATGTCAACATTAGCAGTGTTTGGTTTGGTCTCATCAGGACTGCTTTGTGTATGTGTAGGCTGGAATGTTTTTTGCAATGAGAGCAAGGACTTGGGTTTGTTTGGTGGTTCATAAGAGGTCATGAAAATGGCAACAAAGCCTTTTGTTTCCTTTGGTCCAAGGAAGCAGGTACTCAAAAGGATATTAGTAGGGCTTCCCTTATCAGGCAACATTTGGAAAGGGCTGGTGGCACTCAGCAATGGAACCATGATTTCAGAACTGCTGCACTTGCTTTCTTTACCCAAAAAGGAATAAAGATCACTTAGGAATGTATAAGGGTGGGAATTTATCCAAAAGCTAAAAATAGAAAGTAAATTAGGAATAGTTTCCTTCAGTGTACACAAAAATGTAGCACTCACTGGACTATTCAGGATCATAAGGCATTGATCAAAATGATGATGCTCCATGATGGAGTGGCAATACAGTTGAGCCAGTGGATGTTCACTTCTGCAAAGTAAAAAGACCCATCAGACTGAGAAATCAAATTAAACATACTACTAGTCCAGAAATTACTTCCCTCTTAGTGTCGTCTTCTCATTAGCAGTTTTCCCAACCCACCCAGGCTTGTTCTTAACCAGTTCCTTTCCCCCTTCTGTGTAACTTCCCAAACAAAGCGAATACATTTGGAAGGACGCGGGGGAGACAATGCTGTTACTTTTCAGAGCACTGACAGCTCTAGTTTTCTGTCTTCTGTTACCTGTAGAGACCAGCTCCACACAAGGAGTGAGAATGTAATACTAGGTTTTATGAAGAGTGAAAGTTCTTGTATGAAAGGGGAAGGCAACAAGAAGGACTCATTCACAAGCAAAATTTAAGTGACAGTTTTCGACACCTGCCTGGCATATTCAGTCAGCTCAGCTACTGAACTTGTAAGTAAAATGCAGACCTAATCTGAAGCCCACTGATACCCACGGTAAATTTCCTGCTGACCTCAGTGGACTGTGCTGCAGGGCCCAAAACTGTTGATCGGGTAATTTCCCAGTATTAGTAACTGTATGGATACTTCATTCATCACCACTCTCTTCATGACCAACTACTGCAATATCGTTTTAGCTATCTTATGCCCAGGGTAAAATCCAAAAGTGAAACAAGATGTTGGTTGTACTACAGGCAGAGAAAACCAGCATGAAACCAACTGTGCCAATGCAGAATTTAAAGCTATCTTAGTCTAGAAAATAGAATTTACTGTTTGAGTAGCTTTAGATAAAGCATACAAACTTCTCCTTTCTGAGGGTTTCTAATTTCCCCCATTCCTCATTACATAATACAGTTCTTAATTTTTACTACTGTATCTTCACTTTCAGACCCCTGGTCCCAGCTGGTTGCTTATGTCATCTCTTCAAATAAATAATGATTCTTTTGCAAATCTGTTTGGCTGCTGATCCTGAATCCATTACTCTTTAATTATAATCTGACCTACAAATATTTAATCATGTCAGAAATTCTTTTTTAGCATATAGTTCCTTGGGACTTTTTGTATGGTTAAGGATCATTCACATGAATTAGTAGCTGCAGGATTGGGTCCCTATGTAAGTGAGTCACTATGTAAGTGAGTGCACACAGAGACTCAATAAAAGTCCTAAGAGGAGACTCTGGGGATTTAAGAAGCACAAAAATGTGGAGAAAAAGATGGAAGACAAATTAAAATGCGGAAGGGGAGATTAAAGGATGCAAGCCCCTGAGGATTATGGGCTGGCTGCCCAGTACCTCCTCTGAGACCACTGCAAAAGGCGTATAGAGCAAATATGCTTGTGTGTTTCTGTAGGGAAACAAACTGTATGATGGTGCCAATGCATGCTGGGTGAAATTCCTATTGAGTTAAGTGGGATGCATACTGTGTCCCCTAAAGTTCATCCTGACTGAAGAGAGAAATATGTGAGAAATATCTTAGTTTATCTTCCCAAGTTCTGCACCAAACTAGAGCTTGCTTGGTACTTACAGACCCTGGCTGTCTGGGAAGACACAAGTGCTGGAAATAAACTCAGGTCCTACTACTGTAGTACACAGCATTTCTGTTAAACCACTGCGCCGAGCTAAAGGACACCACTGCCTTCTGAACACAGTGGTTTGGTTATGCACTATTCATACTCTGGGCTTGCCTACTTTACATGTGGGTTTGGAAGAAAAAGAAAATAAACCCCCAGCCTATCTACCAAAAGACCTTTCAGCAGTTTCTTTCCTGTAATTTCTACTACCAGGATCATTTTAATTTTTGAAACCCTGTTGCTTAAGAAAAAAATCATATGCTAAGTATCCACAAGATACTTAAGAAACAAAAAGGATCCGTTCCTAGAAAACTAACTTTTCAATTAAATGGGGGATTTAAAAAACAAAATTCATGGAACTTTCTATTGCAAAAGAAATATTAAGCCGTAATCGTTGCCGCTTTGCAGCATGTGCAAATGTTAGATTTTGCTGTGTATGACACTTTCCCAGGACATTTTTGAGAGGAGATGACGCATCTCCAGATGTCTTCCAGGAAATTTATTTTTAAATAAATAAAGCAAGAAATAGCTAACTGGTTCCAATCACTGCAAGGTTACAGTTACTGCTGGAATCCCCTATTAAGGAATCAGAAAAAGGTTACTCTCTCAATTTGGGGGATTTTGGTTGTTTTTTCTTTGCTTTACACATCAGTCTAGTGTTATTCTGAACACATATATATGAATGGGTGGAATTCTGCTTCAGCTTACTTACTTTCTGCCTTTCAGTATTCTCCGCCTCAAACAAACTTTTCCTCCCCTAGTATCTTACCCTACACACAGAGAAAACAGCAGACCGCTTCTTCCAAAGGTAGCTTCAAAACCACTCTCCAACTCTCCCAAGAAAAGATACAAGTATGTGCTTCTGGGTATCTTTTCCCCATCTCTGGTCAGATCAGGACACATTGCCATATCACAGTAATCACATTATACCATGTTTTTTAAGTCAAGCCATTTATTTAAGCAAAGATCATATACTGTTACTTGAAGTGAATACTAAATTCACTGAAAAACACATTTGGGGCAGATCTGAAACTACTGATAAGTTCTAAAAAAACCTAAGTATTTTTAGTTAAAAATTAAAATATGGAGAAAATTTTAGAAGAGTTCAGATGCCTCATTTTGATAACTTCAAAGTGAAATATTTTGTTTAGTAAAAATATTTTGTTTCAAAGTATGTTTTGACTTTTTATATTGTAAAAGTTTCTCTGTAATTCTAGAATTGACCGAAGTTGAAGAGCACAGATAATCCCAAATCAACTCAAAACAGTCATACATTTGTAATGTGATTTTAAATATGTAACTTATCCAAATCCAACTTAGAATTCTGGAAAAAGATGAGTTCAAGATGGTAGGGAGACACCTTGGTATCAGATGGCTGTGGATCTCAGCTCGGTGGTTTAGAGTAGACAGGGAACAGCTGGCTGGGCAGGGAGACATCTGAAAAGCTCCACATTTTCTACAAGCTGTCCCTTAGAAGCTGGGACTTTTTGCTGTCACTGTATGGGAAATGGGGGATGTGGCTTCTGAAACAGGAGCTGGAAGATGCTGCCCGTGTACAGTCT
This sequence comes from Strigops habroptila, assembly GCF_004027225.2. Lineage (NCBI taxonomy): Eukaryota > Metazoa > Chordata > Aves > Psittaciformes > Psittacidae > Strigops > Strigops habroptila. The sequence continues at coordinate 84,926,825 of NC_044279.2, read as the reverse complement.
GCAAAGACTTCGCTTCATCTGCCATTTTAATTGCTCAATGACTGAGGTTGTGCATCTTTGCTGTGGACTCTTGAATGTTTCTGGCTCTTCTTGCACTTACTACTTTGTTAAAAACCTGCTCCTTTACACAGCCCCACATTATCAAGTCAAATAGGTTGTACTTAATTTAGCCCTGTGATTTTGGTATTCGTTTGTTTTTATTTAACTTCTCTCAGACTTACCTCTGTATGTAAGAGTTGTTCACTCCCCTGTGATCCAAATCATGGCTTAGAGTTGCTATCAGCAAAGCCAGTGTTTCTAAATCAGTCAGTTTGCTCTATATGTAGAAAGTAACATAATAAGTGAGTTAGTTAGCTTTGTGATGGGGATTTATTTTGCACAATGTGTTTTATATCTGCTGTCTTGGCTTTACCACATAGCAGATATAGTTCTAGCCCAAGGAGGACAAGGACATAAAATGGGATGCTGAGAATAAGGGTTATCTCTGAAGTTGTGGTGCACAGTAATAATCTTTCTCCTACATTTCAATGCAGCTTTCAGAGGGGACATCATCTAGCCCTACTTATACTGATGAGAAAACTGATACACGAAGTGACTTGCATATCACCTGGCAGTGGACAGCATGAGGAATCATTTAAAATTCTGACCCCATGACTTTTAGCTCAGCTCCTCTATTACCTCAAGGGAGTTAGGCTACATTCTCTAAGTAGGTATAAAAATTTCTTATACAAATGTCCTTGGAATAATCAGAAGAAAAAAAAAAATACATGCTTTTCATTGATTACTGGGCAAATAAGTGAACAGAAGTTTAAAGCCCATGGAAAACAAAATTAACCAGTATCTGACTCATTATTTTGAGTTTCTTCTGGACCTCCAAAAAGGATTAGTGGACAGGTTATGGCTTCTCTTTTGTGACTATTTCGTATCTTTAATATTGTTCACCAGAATTAGATAGAAAATTTATTTAAATCTGTCCAGTAAGAAACAGAAGCTGGACAAAGCTACACTATTGATGCAACATTTCATAACGGGACAAGAACCACAGGCACAAGAGTTAGTTCAAGAATTTGAAGAACAGGTAGTGACAGCACTGCCACACTGGGGGGCTGCACCTTCTGTACAATCAAAGCCAGATTTTCTTTAAGCAGTTACAACTTCTGTAGATTCACATCTGTTTTCTAGAAGTGAAGCCTGTCCTTAGTCTAGTTAAAAGACAAATCAATTTGGAAATGACTGATTTTCTGTTTCTGCTAGGAAGATGTGTCCCACATCATGTGCTTTTCCCCTCGAACTAGAGAAAAATTGAGAAACTTATGCTCAACGCCATTCTGACGCCAGAATCTACGACATGAAAATCTGTGTGGAGTGAATCCAATGTAGTGAGGAACAAAAGAGTTTATGGAAATTACAGTGGAGTCAGACAGGATTCCAAAAATAGCAAGCAAGCTATCAGGATCATCAGACCTAGACCACACACAGAGCAAAACTACCATGTCCACTGCTTTATAGAAGGAATATTAAGCCTTTGCCTTTGTCTCTTCCAGCACCTTTTGTCTTTTTTTTAGTGAAACAAAGTTTTCAGAGGAAAAGAATGCCTCTTCATTATTGATACCACGTTTTGGTCTACAAATAGGATTTACTTATTCTCTCAGATGTGTTTACTGTAAAATAATCTAAATCAACTAGTAACAATGGTCTGTAATCAAACTGAAGAAACACGTTAATACAGAATAAATAGAAACATTCTCTTTTCTTCAAGAATATTAAAAAAAAATCTAAAAACATATTTTGGAAAAATCTTGAATCAGTATCTTTTATATTCTGGGGATCATCTAGCTCTTCAGTATTTGTAATAAAGATAGATTAAGTTGTTTTTTAAAAGATATTATATGTCTTTTAAGTGGAAGATTGAAGCATTATTCAAAAGCATTGAAATGTGCATTTAAATCTGGATTTCCAAAAATATTCTATTGTTTGTCTAAAGCTGTACTCAGCTCTCTTTGGACTTCAAAAATTTCCTGTTGAATATTACAAGGAAACATCCTGAAAGAGGGTCAGTCTTTTTCTTCTCCACCTTTTTGACTTGCTTGTAGCATAAGAATTAACTTTAAAAAGGGACATAGTCATGCATGTGTATTATTTGAGATTTTCCCACTGGGAGCATCCACCTAATCATTTCCAGAGGATTTAACTGAAACTGGGTACAGAACAAGATGACATCAATTTCACAAACCAAGCCCTTAAAGCTGTAAACCTTCAGCAGAAATATTTTGATTTCACTAGTAATGTCACGGAATGATGAGCATCTTACTGACATGGCAATCAGAACTATGCATTATTATAGAATTTTTTTAGCCAGAAGATTCTTAATGTAGAAACAGCAAAATGTACCTGAATTTTACCAGATTTTAAAGCAGCAAACATGCACTGTGCTGTATTAAAGGCATGTCTCCAATTGTGATAAGCAACATTTTTCCGGTAATTTTTCTTTACACTTAAAATCCATCTGCAGAGAACCTTTAAGAAACAGCATCACATAGTTAACTGTAAATGTATTTGAAATCTATCATTTTATGAAAACAAATATTTCTGTAATCCCACTTGAAAACTCTCACAGCAAAAAAAAATAGTTCCTTTTAACTTATAAAAGTTTAAATGTAACATACTTATAACTGCGAACATAGACACGAATATGCTTGCAGCCACTAGTTCAGCCTTTCATTGAGTACATAATCCTTGTGTGTTTGGGGTTTTATTACTAATGGCTAAATGTTAGTGTCAGATGCAGTGCTGTTAATTCAGAAACTGAGTTATGTTGAGCTAACTGGGAGAAAAAAATCCTTGCTTGTAAGGACATATTTGACAGAGAAAATGTATTTTTTTAGTTACACAGTTCTCTTAAGAGCTGTTTTGATAATGAACATGTGGCTCTTCCCTCATATCAGCTTGTCAAAAGACAAGCAGAATAGGACTTCTGAAAGGAAGTAAGTATGATAGAAAGACAGTGACCACTGTATTGCTGGCTAGTATTTTTTTATGCAAGAAGAAAGTATGTCCTGGATGCTTTACACAACAGTTTTACAAATTGTGGGTTATACTTCTAAAAAAGTGAAAGGTGTGAAGATCAGATAGTAATTTGATGTGTACTAGAACAGGTCCCTGGGTTTAAATGTGTACAGCATACTGCTCTATGTTAAATGCTGGCTGAGAATTTAGGCCCTGGTTTGTTCAAGAAAATTTTTAGTATTTCTAGTGAAAGATTGTGTACCTCCAGAAATGAAAATCCAGTATCATTCACCTGCATAAATGATTCCACACAGACAAAAGCAGCGGTGTTCTCTACCTTTCCACTGTTAAAAAAGGGGTGCTAAGCTACTGCCAGTTTTCTTTAGCCCTAGTATGGAAAGTTGAAAGTGTAGCTTCAAAGCTGTCAATGTTCTCTTGCTTCTCTTGAGATGTGTGATTATGTGTGTACTGTCATGGTGTTATTTTGGTTTTGCAAATCCATCACAATTGCACCACTAGGAACAAGAAGCCCACTACTTACTGGGCAGTACAAGTTCTTGGCCTTACTACAAAGGCGAAAATAAGTACTGGAATATTCAAGAGATCAGAGTAGGTAATAAAGTACTCCTTTCAGCCCTTGAATACTACTAATCTAAACTGGCCTAGAAACTGGTGATCTAGAAAATAATTACATGTTTTCTTTTACTAATTTGTTTGCCTATGAAGTCCTCCGAATTAATCTTGCCTATTGAAACTTTGGAAGTTTTGTTCAAAACTATATAAAGGAAAAATAAAGTATTTAAAAATGAAGGCTTTTACAAATAGAAATTGTGTGTATTGACTGGAAGAGGCCTAAGAGATTATCCTAGAGGTCTAAGATCATCTAGTCTATCTCCAGGGCCGGGAGAAAAGTAGGAATACCTGGCTAGATCACCTCTGACAGACATATCTACAACTAGGTCTATTGGTAAAAACATTCACAGAAGTCTCCACAGCCCATGTAAGTCTTTACTATCTCCACAAACTATAAAGATCCCCCTCATCTCTCATCTAATCTTCTGTGGGGCAAAGACTAAGCTAATTACTTTTATTAACCTGTATGGACATAGAGAACAGTATTACTGTCCACTTTGTAACAGTCTTTCACTTACTGAAAAGTTGGTATCATCTCCCTCAATATTCTGTTTTCTGGAGAAAGCCAGCTTAAGTAATTCAAACTTGCTCAATCTCCTCAATTCTTATTTTTTTTTTAAATTACTTTGTATCTCTGTGTGCCTCTTCAAATAATAAGCTACAATATAATTACTCCATGGGTATTTAATACCACTCTGTCAGGAAAGAATGAAATTTGCCCCTTTTTGCTACTATGGCACATTATTGACTTTTACACGGTTTCTAATACTAGTAGCTGTGAAATCTCTGTTACCACTTCTGTTTACCATTTTTAATTTATGCATTTGAATTTTTTTGTTAGTCTTTATTTATTCTTACGGATTTTGAAATATTGCTATACATTTTCAAACTCATTTGAATTTTAAGCAAGTCCTCTACTTCCAATCCCCAAGTTTTCTAAAAGCGTTGTACAGTCCATTAACCGAATTATTAATCATTCAGTAGAACCAAACTAAGGACACACTCCAGTACTGCCCACTTTACATGCCTTCCTAGTTTGCTAACTACTCTTTAATAAATTTCCATTTATATTTACTGTAGACTTGTTTCATTATTCTCCTAATTTTCTAATATTTAAGTTGTCTCTTTATGTGAAACAGCATTTGACAACATTCATACCTCATGTTTCATTTGGAAATTTTGCACCAGGTTGAGGTCTGTGAACATTCGTATTGTACACAGTGTTGTTTCAAAATCTGATAGCTCAAAATCACTGAAGTTGAAGTCAGTTAGGTTAAGAGATTGTGCGGATGGTACTACAGCAGCCTAGAGAAGAATAACAGAACACAACTTAGACTAGAAAAGAAAAGCATAGCATAAATATCGGCTTTTTCACAGAAAAGTAGTGAGATACTCAATTTTAACCTCACATTATACTGAAACCTGATGATTACTTCTCATTTATCTTTCCTTAGCCTTTCTTGTTTAACATTGCTTTATATCCTTAGATTTAACACACACTTTTCCACAGATCAAGAGAATAAGGAAAGAAGTACCTGGTCAGTCTGTCATCTAAACCGCCAAAGGCAAATTGTAACCAAGAGTACGTATGAAACTGGGAGATTGGGAAAACAAGGCAGTGGAGTTATATGTTTGTTTTTATGGATGTGCAGACATAAAAATCTGTAACTGTTTACATTTTTCTAAAAATGGTGAGGAAAGAGATGTCAATAGAACAGAATTCCTAACAGAATCTACATTCAGCGCTATGGTAGTCAGAACATGTCCACAGGCAGAGCTTTCTCAGGGCTAGAAACCTGAAAAATTAGGCTTCACCTGTGATCCATAATCTTTAAAACCTTTAGACAGTGTTTTTGATGTAATCTGAATACAGACATAAACCTTCAATATGAAATGTGAAATCATAAAGTAGACAAAAAACCCTAACTCTATACTTTTTCAGATCTGTAACTTTTATTATCAGTAATATCTCCATGTATTATATGTATTACAACTTGGTTGTAATTGGTTGACTTTCAAAGTAGAGATGTTAAGGTTGCTAACAAAATGAATGGTAGGTCTTACACTATAGAACACAACTTAGTATTTTTTTCTTTTCAGTAAAATAAAAGGTAGAGTTCTCAGTGCTACTTCTTTACAGTTGTTTTACCTCAATATGAGTGTGGTTTAAAAGAAAGTCAGATAAAACTGAAATGGTGAAAGAAATAAACCTTATCTTCTTCTTTGTAATGCTAGGGGAAAGATATTTCTCCTGCATGGGGAACTGTGTCCCAGAAGGCTGACACACTGAAAAGGAAGCATGTTTCATAATCTGCAGTATTTTTACATGTAGCATGCAAATCAGCTCCCCCCATAACTATGTCTACCGTTCCATATAAATGTGCTGTTATCTTTCCTGGGTGTCAATACTGGAAAGTCATGAAAGATTATGAAAAACAGTATTTGCACAGGAAAAAAATTCCATCATTCTTACACATTTCTTGTACCAGTAATTTTGTGTCCCTCAGTTTGGATTCATGTGGTATTTCACCTATGAGCATGTGAAAGAACCACGAGGCCTGTATGTTCAGTGGAAAATAATGCAACCATTCAGGAACTCTAAGGACGTAACTTTGAAAAACTGCAACTGCAGTCTGGTATTTCATGAGGAAAGGGGCTGGAATGACACAGTAGGAGCTCAACAGAACACCTCATGCCTGTGTTCTGACTTCACTCATAATTTATCTTTCCCTTCCTTGATCTCCTGCCTTTGACAGCCAGAACAGTAAGTTTCATTTCAGCTGAGACATAAAAACCTGCATATTGAAACCTTAGCTGTTCTTGAGAAGAAAGAGAAGTAACAACTACAAAGAAATTGAATCATTGAGATTTACAAAGAAAATCAAACTGGAAAAAAGCAGAAGGTTAACTACTTTCATAATAGGCAACACAGTCAGAAAGTCCATATGCCATAGGGGACGTTTTGAGTAATCAAAGTGGTGGCATGTGGCACCAAAGAAAGAAAATAAGCTTTCTAAAGAAAATAATAATGCTTAAAGGAGCAATTTTAGGAATGGTCACTGTATTAGGTATCTTGTACACAAAAGCATGAAGAAGAAACCAAATGAACAATGAAGTGGCTAGATCTGCACTGCTATGTACAACATGACAGGGATCATTCTCTAGCAGTGAGGTTAAAGGCCACAAACTGATTTGTCCATACACCATAGCACTTGGTCTGTGGTTTGTTTAGGGCTCTATGTGGTGCCCTGAGGTTCTAAGATACCCTTATTTTTAGGGCCTGTTTTCCTTTTTTCAGCTTAAATTATTTGAACTAATCTGATTGCTCTGTTAAAATTCAGGGTGGTGGTTTCATAGCATGAACATCTTGTATCAATGAGCAACAGTGTGGTAGAACTGAGGTTCAAAATCTGTGTGACGCTAACCATTCCAGAAATAACCGTAGTCTTGTGCCTTGTTCTGTGGCACCTTGCTTGTCCAGTCCCATACTACCCAGCTTGTGGTCCTCTGTGTCTGCCTTCCTCTCCATCCCTTCATCCTTCCTTTTTTTTTTCATGCAGCAGGGTCATGCCATTTCCCCAGAAAGTCTGCTCCAACAGAGAGAACTGAAGAGACTAAGCACAGGCTATGCTTTGAACTATACTTGAAATTGTAGCTATAGTTATTCCTTAGGCAGTGGTTTCTAAACCCAGAATTAAACATGAGCAGAACAGGACACTGCACAGAAAAGCAACTGTAAAAATAATAAAAATAATAATAATCATTGCATTAAAAATTAAATTCAGAATTTCTGTGTAAGGCAGTAAAGTTGCACCCATACTTGGGATGCTTGAAAGGTACCAAAGTTATAAAATATACAACATTCAGACTTAGCTGCAGACAGAAGAGTTCTCAACATTTTGCTTCTGAAATACATAATTATTGTGTAACATTGCATCAGCTGTTACTGGCACTCAAACTCATGAGAAGGCAGTCAGTATACTTCTGCTTCTCCTGTAATTAATTGTAGTTCTCTGGCCAACCTCTATCTCTCATTGTAACATTTCTCTTTTATGTAATGTCTTGATTCAACTCAGGAACTGATCAGTTTAAGCTTCACTGTAATTTTTATTTCTGGAAGATGTGCTTCTGCATGTTTGAGGATCACATCCATGTAAAGGACTGCCCTTTGTTGTTCTATTAATGGAACATTTCTAAAGTAATAGTAAAAAATTCAATTACCACTGTTACCTGCAGCTCCCTCGTTTCCTCCTCAGCAGCAGAAGCATGGTATGAGAGAACCTACAGAAAGAGAAAAGTAGCCATTAGTACAAACAAAAAGCAATGCGGTGAAAAGGTATTTTTCCTAAAGCAGAACTCTCAGCTTGCAGCTGCACGGCATTGCATTCCATTGCATTTGCTGATGAAATTTAGTCTCCATGCAGGGCCCGTGCTGGTTTGAAGGGAGCTCTCAGAAAGCATATGAGGAGGTATCTGTAGCTTTCAAAAATCTCCCACAGCACAGAATCTTCTTGAGATAATTAGTTTCTATAAAAGAGCAAAGAACTCTGATTTTCTCTTTGGAAAGTTTTTCTGCCCCACTTTCAAAGACAAATAATACACGAAACAGCTATAAATATGAGCCTGACATTGTTGCCATAGTAATCCTTTCAGGAGTTTCTTCAGACATAAAAGAAAGTTTTTCCCTAACTGAAACTTGGCAAAAAAATAGGAAAGACAATATGTTTGGTTTAAATTAACAAAATAAGCTCATATTTTTTAGCTGTTGAGAACCAAGGACATGAAAATGTTATGGAGGTTTTTTAGCAACTAGAGACTGACTTTTTACGAAAAAAAGTCATCTTGTATACCAACGTATGACCTGTCTGGACTTCCTAAGTTATCTACAAAGTGTTATAGTAGGAGAGAGAATTGCTAATTTGCCATGTAAACAAACAACTCCTTTTTTTTTAAAGCACTAAAATGGTTTTGACAATAATTTTACCACCTTTTTATGTAACGTTACTTAATACAGGTTTATTTGAGAGTTTTAACATTTCTTGTAGAGGCTACAGGGTACATAATCCCCATTTAGGAATTCTGCAAAGACTCTGTTTACATAATGAATGTTAGGAGATCCAAAGTCTACAAATTTTTCACTTTCAGCTTCAAGTTATCACCTCCAAGCAACTCAGCTTCTCAGACTGAAGCCCTCTTTAGCTATTAAACTTAACAGTAACCAATTCAAAGGTTGAGACCAAATGACATTCATCTTGATATGGTTTGACGGAATCTGAGGAAATTGCTGAAAACCTACAATGCTGCTGCTTTTACTACACAAACCAGTTTGTCTAAAGGACTGAGCCAAAATCATCACAGAAAACCTCAGACAAGAAAAGGAAGCCCCTAATCTGCCAAACCATTTCCTCTTCCTACGCAACAGAACAAAGCCACTATGTTGCCAATGTGTAGCCTCATGTAGAGGAAAAGATGCATTCAGCTCACCACAAAATCTCATGAGTAAAGTTAAAATACAATACTAAGTTAAATAGTCTGCTGGCAGATACAGAAACAAGCAGAAAAATTTTTGTGCAACTCAACAGGCCAAATGCTATTCTAGGGCAGAACAATTTCTGTTCAGTAACCATGCGAACAGCTGCACTCCTGTGTAGAACAGACAGAGTCTGGAGGCACTTAGGATCCATTTGGGCTAATGAAAGACCACCTGGATTTTGAGCTCACCTCCAATGTCACCATTTGTTTGGCCATGGCTCTTTCTACAGCTTCGTACATCTGTGTATTCTGAATGCCCAAGCCACAAAAGATGACGAATGCTTCCAGGAACTGTTCATCATTTCTGTTGAAAGCCTTGATTTTGCCCGAGTTTTCTTCCATCTTATTCACAAGTTGGCAAACCCCTACGCCAGGATACAGAAATTAAAAGATGTAAAACAGAGAACTGCCAACATATAAGCTATTGTATGGAACATCAAGAGAAAAATTGATGTTACAACAGCTTAGCCTACAGTATAAACTAGCAATAGACATAAAGGTGACACATAGGAGTGCTATAGGATTTTCCCCAGAGTTTTTTTAAAGTAATTTCACTGTATTATAGAATAAATGCTAAAACGTTCTATATTACTTAGTAGATTCAAAAGTATTTATTAGGATTTGTAAAACACAAATGTAGGGCTTTACAGACTTGACTATCTTGTGAAATTCCAGGGTCATTTTATTAATAGTATTCTAGATTGATTTAATCCCTAAAGACAATTTGTCCTTTGGAGGCTAATTAGGCTTTTGTAACCATGCCAAAAGAACATTTATGAAAGTCAGAACAGCGGTACACAGAGTTTTCACTTCCTTATTTGAGTCAGTACTGGAAATTTTTTAAAATAAATGAACGAAACAGAGAATACCCAAGTTGAGGCTCAAAGCTGAAGTATACTCGCCGATTCTATGAGGATGTGATTGAATTACAGCCTGCTCCAAAGACTGCTGAACTCACTGAAAAGCATCTTACTGAATTCGACTTGTTAGGTTCAAACTTGTTGATAGTAGCATCTGTTTTCTGCTGAGAATTTCTGGACTTTGATGTGCACATGCCATTGACAGGCAACTTCTACCAAACCTTGCTGTAGCTTAAATACTTGACCCCATTTTTAAGCAGAGGGAAATTCACATATATACCATACTTCAGTTTTACCTAGCGGATGGCAGTTTCTGCTAAGAAATCAGAGTATTAATTAAAGCAGCTGCACTGTAAGTATACGTTGTCTTTGGTCAAAACTGCTCTGGGGGTGATTATTCTCTTAAGTGAGCCCGAATGTTTTCTCGCTCTTACGAGTGTGAGTACTAACAGTTTCAAGCATGAAAGCTAGCATTTTCCTGGTCACATGCAAACTGTGTTTTTAGAAGAACACTGCTGTTTAGAACAACACTGTTGCATGTACAAGTTTAATGTCTGTTGACAATGTAACACTGTCTTGTTTCCAAACTACATTCTGTTTGGGGAACTTAGTGTAAAAGTCACCTCTAAAGAGATCAGTAAGAATATTATAACTGTAGCTGTAAACTGTTGTGGTAAGGGTTGTGGTAAATGAATACTGCAAACAGGATTCTGAACCTTTTTGGAATGAGATTACTAGATTCTTGAATAATAGTAAAAATACATAATCCTAGCAAATAAAGATTAACAAAGAGCAAGATTAACTTTCCTTGGGAAAAAGAAGCTGACTTAAAAAACTCTATAGCAAATGTCATGAAACTCACTTTCAGATCTCTGTTTAGTATTGCTTATGACATTCTAATTATTTCCATAGCAACTATGATGTAATGAACACAAGATTAAGACTCAACAGTGAATAAGCCACAAAGCCAAAAGAATTCTTAGAAGACACAGTATTTGGATGCAAGTAAATGTCTCTTAAAAAAAAAAATAATGGGGGAACTACAGGAAATATACTATCTGGCACTTAAGAATAATCTTTTCAGAAGCTTCCCCAAAGCATTGAGGGGCCCATATGTTACAGTTAAAGAAACTCAAAACTCTTTTATTGGGACATAGTTATAAAACAACAGAAAGATTCTGAAAGACTGGGAGAATGAAAAAGTTCTTTTCATCTTTCTTGTCAGTAAGATTTGCTCAGTTTTGCTGTGGACAGTTTTTGCTACCCCATAGGCACCTGCACAGTGCACTTACCAAATTCTGGTAAATGAAATGAAAATTTAAATATTAAAAATGAAAAAGCAGACTTATAATAATAGTCTTACGTAGTACATAGTATGCTCAAGGAACTTCTAGGTATTGTCCCAAAGACAAGTTGTTAACCTTGACCTATTACAGATCTGAACATTAGGCAGGCTGTGAAACCTTAACAGTATTTAAGGAACATTTCCCAGTGAGAATTACTCAGACTTGGAAAACCCACCTAAATGGGTGGCCTGACTGAAACTTTCAGTTTGAACTTCCACAGAAAGTAACAGTAGTAAAAAATACACGAGATCAGATGTGACTGTCTTATCGTACTAAGAGCACAGTGAGATATCTCTAAAGCTCAACAGTTAAATCTTTATCTTGGTCTTCTACAGTCTGGTAGAATATTAAAACAAAGTATATTAAAACAAAGAATATTAAAACAAACATTAAAGAAGCTGATATAAAAAGAAATTTCAGAGAACTCCATCAGGTAAAGATGATTCTTCTCTTTCTGCTCCAGGAGTTAAAAAAAAAAATCTGCCTTCATGGAAAAGGGACCTCATATTTACCATATACATTGGATTATGCAGTTTTGCCATAATTCTCAAGAAAAATTATTTGAAGACCATTAAAAATGCATTCTTGGAACTCTTAACATTTACTTGCCAAATGTTTTTTAAGCTGAGGAAGCTGGATTCATGCTGCTATCTAGGAATCAGTATATATTATGTTCTGCTTGCTTGTGGAACTTCGTGATGCCAGGAAAGCAGGCTTGATAGACATTCTAGTCTTCATGGGATTGGAAAGTCCTGGTAATTTCCAAAAGCATCATCATCCCTATGTTTAAAGTGAATGTGAAACTCCATTCAAGACTTAAGCTTATTCCCTGACCAGATGCTCGAAACTATTTAGGTACTACTTGTCTTTGAGGACTCAGACCATAGCCACCTAAAACTTTTAGGGAACTAGAGATAGCCAGACTTCTAAGTTTCCGTAAGCATCTACACCTAAGTGATGCCAAATTACTTCTGAAAATGCTACAGCAGGAAATCAGTAGTACTATGGCCACTCTTTAAAACAGAAGAAAAGTAGTTCTATTAAAATGAAGGAGATGCTGCAGAGATATTTACACTGGGTAGCTTTAGGCTCTTAAACCTGTTGTCTTACAATAGGGCTTTAGGCTCTCAGTGTAATCCACAGATAGAAGCAGGCATCTCCAAAGGGCAGTCAGTAGCACCAAAATGGCACAGCAGCTGACCTTCTAATGTATGAATCTTTGCATAGCTGAGTCCCATTTGAAGAAACTGTCAATGTTTGTGCAGTTCAGCTCACCTTTCCACAGGCCACCACTGTTCCATAAAGGCCCAGCGCTACAGACAACTCAGGCCTGAAGAGCTTATTTACTGATGTAGGTCTCTTCCTTTCACTGCCTTGTAAAAAGATTTGCACAAGCAATAGGGGTAACTGACTCTCTGAACAGGAAGCAATGAAAATAATTTTACTTACAGAAAATTTTTGACTGCAAATACAAAAACAGTGAAATATCACGAGAGTGATGTACATACTTGGTAACTTATTAGGTAAGCAATTTACAGTCAAGGTTGCAGTGGATGTGAAAACATGATGATTAGGGATCCTTTTTCCTGGGTTGAGATTCCACATTGCTGAGATTTTACACTGGAGCACAGAAATATTTCTATGAAATGTAAAAAGATATTTTTTGTAAAGATACCTACCTATCACTTTATTTTTTTTCCCATTTTTTATTGGTGTACACAGCAAACTCTTTATGTGTTGACTTACATTTTCTGCATTGTCATTCTGTTAAACAAACAAAAAAATACAGTTATAATTTGAAGGACTAATATTAAGTGGCTGAAGTGAGAAAGCTGTAGAGCTGGGATCAACAGCTATTCTTGGCTTACATAGTCCTTCAAAAGTAAACCACGTGTTCAGAGAGTTTGCACATCTTTGGCTGGACGGTATAACAAACACTCTATCTGATACAAGCTTTGGTGAATAATAAAAAAAAATCATGATGATGATCTTGATTCAGTAGGAGTTTACACTCGCTTGTGTAATTGTGCTAACAATGTGCTAATTTTATAGTAGATTCTTTTATAAGAAGGTACCACTTCCATGAAAATTACAAAGGGTTCCACTCAGCGCAGCTGAAAAGAGACCAGATGGGCTTTAGGACACCTTTTTTACTCTCATCGAGTGATGAGCTGTAAAAGGAATTGACCTTTCCCCTTTCCAGCTATCCCCTCACTTGCAATACGGCAATGTAAGGAACAGAGAACAGATGTCATAAACCAAGAGTAACTACCTGACTTTAAGCTAACTGTGCATTTTGTGGCACTAAAATTTTCATTGACCCTTTTCATTTGTTTGAGATGCCTTTACTAATCCACCAACACAATGAAAGGGGGCTTAGTGGAGACCAAATTATGATCCAAAGAACAACAGGTAGGAAAACGACAGCCCTGCCTTGAGACTGCTCCTACACAGTGGTCGAGCAACTGGGTGTTGAAAAACATTATCCAAAATTCCTTCTAGCACTAGTATTATTTTATTTTTAGGAGTTTCTTTTACATCCATAATGTGTAAGTAATCTAGATTCCAGGGAAAAATGCAAAAGAACTCTAACCCTGCTGGCAAAGTGCAAGGCCTTATTTATAGACACACAGTTGTTTGGACGACTCTCAATTTTATCTTAAAATGTCTTCAAAATAATCACCTCTTTACTGATCTATACAGTATATCTGCCTGATTCTGTTTTTATTTCTCCTTCTGCAGTTAAGATAATCTTGGGCCCTGTATTGCAAAGTGGTGAGCACTCAATTCCTTCATATTGCTTTGTATTGCACAATCCTTCATAGAAACCCATTCCAGAACATCCATGAAACCTTGCACATGGAAAAAGGGAAGAAACGCAGCTTCCCACCATGAGCCTGCCCCTTCTTTCCACTTACTGGGACAATCACACTGAACACCGACCTTTTCATTGTGCATCTTAGAACAGAGTTAGGTAAAGAGCTATCTGCCGATTGTAACAACTCTTCTCCCGCGTAGTACCCTCTCCCTGAGCCCTTCTAGCCAACAGGCTTAAATATAATAAGAGCAGCCATCTTTCTAATTTTGGCATTGACAGGAAAATATAGAATTACAAGTTTGCTTTTTGTTGATGATGACTTTGAAGGCAACCTGACTGTAGTCTGAGTCTTGCCAAGTGACCTTGCCTCCTGACTCTCTGTTAGTTCAGTAGTATACCATACTACTCTCTGTGTGTTCAGTAGTATACCATATCACAAGCTCACACTTGATGAAGTGTGAAGCAAAAGCTCCCAAAGAAAAGTGGAGTTGTTCTGTCTCCAAAACTGCAAAAAACTTGCATCTATAACATTAATCTTTGCCAGAACAAGAAGGGAAAGGAAAGGATAAAAGGGAAGGAACTTATGGGAGTCTCCCAACGCTCGCAGTGAACTACTGAGGATTACTATGAAAACCTCCAACTTTCTTCACTTCGGTGTTTTCCATAGAACATATTGCAAGCTCTCCACATCGCACTATTTATTGAGAAAATAATGTAAAGCTTTTTTAATAATGGCTGTAGGGATAAATCCCTCCCCTGGCCACCTGGCCCACTGTGTGGGTACCGTACTATTTCTTCACTGATAATTAATTTTAGCAAGCAAAGGTACCTTCGTTTGTGTTTGCGGAATCCTAACTGTGGCCATTAAATTAATAGAAATAATAAGGGGAAAACAAAAAAGATTTGAAAGGTAAACAGAGAAACACATTTTCCATTTCTGAATTTTAAATCTAATCTTATTTTACGTACTGTCCAGGGAAATCTTCTGTCTTTGTAGATATCTGGGATGTTGAGAGGCTCCATTGTGTTCTTGACATACTGAGCATACATATAATTGATTTTGTTTGTATCACAGTCCCTGAAGGATACAATATTATTATTATTTCCTTAGTATGAAAATGGATCATTATGCGAAGGAGGTAATTGTAATATCTTCCTGTATGAGGAAAGGATATAACCAATAGATATATAACAGAATTGTGTTCAAATCTGTATCTTAATCGAGCTGTCATCACAGAACAGCAGAGTGGATTGATTTATATGTTCCACCATTTCTTTAATATTCAACAACATTAACATTGAACACCAAACTTAAGAAATAAACAAATCAGTACAGTTTATACAGATGAAGTATAAAGAATTAACAATTGGGTTTATATTGAAATAAGCAGTACTTTTTGAAAACAAACTCCATTCACAAATCTGACACGCTTGAAAAATCAATACTGGATGAAATTCACATTCTTTAAATGGAGCGCAGCAGGTAATATTTGTGAATTTTCTGCCAAGTTTTAAGTTCATTTCCAATCTGTTCTAAAGTAAAGGCACAATCAATTGCATTGGGATTCTGTTACTGAAATAGAACTGTTTATTCTAAAGGAGGACATAAAATACGTTTACAGAATCAACCTACTTTTTTAGCCACAATGTATTCAATTAAGGCATTCCAGTTCTCTTGGACCCTTTGCCTGCTTTGGAAAAGGACATATGTCCTAATAATAAACCTATTCCCTTTAAGCTCCTGTAATTTCTCTGTGACATTTCATTTGGCTTTAGCGATCCTGCTGGTGTAAGGATGTTCACAGTGCTGGAGGAAGAAAATTGCTCTTTCGTTATTTCACAAAGTTGGTTATACAGGGCAATGCCCCACAATTCTGAAAACTGGTCTGATCTGGGGTTTGATTCAGGGTCCTTGGTTAAATAATAAGCCTGAAATTTGTTATGTAAAGTAGTACTTCCCATCTAATCCATGTCATTATATTTCTGCTGTTGCCCAAAATTGTGCCCTTCAAGCATGGTAGAAGTTCTAACTCCAATGGTAGACCCATAGTACAGTCCTTGGCATATAACTGTGATTATAAGATACATGTGATATATAAGATTCAGATATGCACTAAGCCTTCCAGATTTCTTTCCTATCACTTATGAGAAATAATTTAATGAGGGCCCATGCAGCCAGTAAATTACATTTTGAGTCCATTAACTAGTAACCATGAAAGGGATAATGAATAGGAAGGGTAAATTCTCTTTACCATTCCCATGGTGTAGAAGAGGAGGTAACCAGGAACTTTTGTCTTTCACCCTGGATCTTACTAGCCTTGGTACCTCTGTACTTTCTCACTGTATGTTGTCTAAAATTATTCTACAGCTCAACAGTTCTTAGTTGCTCAAACCACACACTTTGGACGTATTTTTCCAATATATGGAATTAAATTTAATATAATAAATGTTCACTGCAAAAAGATCAAAGGGGTGCAGAAACCTCCATTTTCTCTCCGCAACCTATCTTTGAGTAGTGTATTTTATATACAACTGTGTCTCACTCTTTTGACATTATTGGAAACAACTGTTTTTGATGACAAAGAAAAGTAATGGAGACAGTAATTTTCGAAAACTTCACTACTGACGTTCAGGCTAGATTTAGAAACTATTTAATCTGGTTATTTCAATTCAACTATTCTTACATCTTTCCCTTCCTCCCAGTTGAACTTCGTAATAGTTTCTCAAAAAGTTAGAACTTTATTCTTGATTTAGTCAGTCATGTTCTTTGAGTCAGCTTCTCTATCTACGAAATACGAGTAATGATTAAAGTAATTGATTAAAATCATAAATAGGATTTGTATCTACTAATGTGGCTACAACACAGTTATCTACACAGATTTACAGATCAGTATTAGAGCAGCCCACCAACTTATATGTTTACTCCTCACATCCTGCATATTTCCACAGTTTAGCCTTGCAATACAACGTACTTAGACCTGGCAAAGTGATCAGGCCCTGCTCTCCTGTTCTGCTCAGACCTTTTTAAGGCAATAGTGCTTGTCTATGTACATTTCAGGGCAAAACCTACTCTGTGAAAATAGCAGTAATACATGGTACCCAGTGGAAATAAGGTCTGTTATTATGAAAAAAATTTAAAAAAATAAAAAAAATCATAGTTTCTTCAACATTCTGCTGGGATGTACAAAAGTTTCAATTCATTGTTTTACCTCTTCAGATTTTCAGCTGAATCTTCTAACTCCTCAGATTCCATGTGAAACACACTAGAAAATGAATCCTGGAATACCAAGAGGATATATTTATATATAGGAGTATCAGGTTGTCATAAGTTAGAATAGTAGTATTCACGAAAAGCTTGTTGCAGTTATCAAAACCTATTCTGTAACAAAGACACGAGTAAAACTACTAACTTCATCTAGCAGCAAGCATACAGGATCCTACCACAAAAAATACCTTTTGATACAACTTTAAATATTATTGAAGTGTCTTGAATCTTGAATCTTCAATCTCTATTTATAGGCTGTGCCAAATCTGACAACACAGAACTTCTTTATTTTAACATCCTAGATCAGCTTTTCTTGGACAGGCGAGGACATCAAAACATTTTAAACGTATTGACTGATCTCTTCTTTTCACCCAGCTTTTTTTAACAGTTGAGAAGTGTAAATGTAGAGAAAAATTAGATTCTCTCTGTACTAAAGATTCAAACTACAGACTGCAAACTAGGTGCTGGAGTTTACCTAACTTGCAAGGACAGTGTGGCTAGGTTAATACAAAAATTATGCAAATTCTTCTTCTGTAACTTTGTGTGCACAGTGAGAGATGGGATTGTGGCAGATGATCGCAGGTACCGTGTGTTATTTCTGTGTTACAGAACCTGGAAATGCTTCCTTACTTCCGGATCTTAGTACACCTGTATCTGTAACAAGTAGTAAAGGTAAAACTAGCAATGCCTGTACAAGACTGAGGCATGCAGTGTTGTATCCTGCTCCTTATTCTGCTGCCTATTTTCAATAGGAAGGAAATAGAAGTGGGAGAATTGCAAAGCAGTTTTGCTTTGCTTCAGTGAGCCACAGTCTCGGGACAGGTCATGATTCTGTTTAGATACCTTGTTTGGATACTCCCTGCTTAGGCATACTCAAGAAATAAAAAGTGCTATCAAAACTGATTCTGCACAGGAAGCAAAGGCTACCTTGTTTTTCTCCCCAGCATTTTCCTTGTTTCCATCATACACCCGTAGCCAAGAAAATGAGATATGAAAGAGTTTGAGAGAGCTCAGAGCCGGAGTTTGCCAAAAGGCAATGCAGAATGGCTGCATAAAACGGCAGTCTGGTCTACACAATGACCAAAGCCTCCCAAGTCAACAGCTAACCTGAGCAGATACTGTAAAAGAAAAGGTAGAGGACAAAAAGGCGACAGAACATACTATGGGTTTGAAATACTACTGAGTCAGAATGGAGGGAAGCCCATGCTGCTCCCAGGGAATAAGCACTTCTGCCTTCAGGAAAAAAACATACTCACAGTACTATCTTCATCCACTATGAAGATGGTGCACCTCTGCACTTGCATGAAGGATATTATAGTGGCAGCTATCTTCTTCAGAATCACTTCCAAAGACTGCTGCTCTTCAAAAATCAGACTGGCAAGATCAAGAAGCACCTGGGGAAAAAGTCTTTTGTGAGATTTTGACTAATTGTGATTTCAGCAATAACTATCGTTTCTACGGTCTTTGATTCTTTTCCTCTTGCCTGAATCAAGGAAGTCAACATGTATGACTGTGACCAAAATTAAATTTTGGCTCTCACACAGACTGCAAGGTAACAGTAAATAATAGCCAGTTTGATGCTTAATGAAAGAAATAAATAGCATAGTTAGCTGTCTGATGTCTTCAGTCAGAGAGAATAGATTTAAGCATTAACAGTTCATCAAATGAAACCTGAGAAATCCAGAAAACACAGTTATTTGTCCTTAGGAAACCTAACAGTTTCCTATGGCTCATGTGTGCATTCTAGAAACATCAGTATTTACATTTCCTAGGAATTTTAAACATAATTATTATCTGTTGTAATTCTAACAGATCCTAACGAACTCATTTGGTGAAAACATCATTTAGTTGTATTTCAGAGCTGCCACCGAAGGACTTCGCTGCTTAGGTGTGCACACATTATATTCTTTCTTCCCTCCAAAGAAGCAGAGCCAATTTGAAAAGATTATCCAAATTTGTACCGATTTACAAACACCGATAGTCACTTGGAAACTGCTGCCTAGTTGTTTCTCCAAAATCTTTTCATACTGTATATAGCAGACATATTCTCTCATAAAGTCCATGGCATTAATAACCCATCAGTTATAAAGGTGGCTGCAAAATACACTTACATTAGTGAGAAGGAAATTCAGTTTTCCATCTGATCATTACTGAAAATATGGTTAGTGACTATTTATTATTGTAGTAGACTAAAAGAGCAATCTGTATAACCTCTACTGTGCTGCAGGGATAATTCTTCTGAAATCTCTGGAGCATGTACACCTCTGATTGTATAATACATACAGTGAGACACCGGATAACTTCAGGCAATATCAAGCATATTGACATGAAATGAATTTTCTGACATGTAGCTTTACCTTCTTCCCCTACACAGTCCACTTTTCACAGCCCAAGGTGGAATGTGCCCAGCTACTGCTCAGTGCAAGTTAGTTAGAGCTTTATCAGAGATACATAGTCTTCAATTAGAATAACTGAAAATAGCCAAGGAATAACTACCATATGAGAACTATCAATCAGTAGCAGGCAGTGATTACTAGCCAACCACCGTAATTTCTGTACTCTTGTGACAAACCTGTTAACCATACCTGATTACGCCTGTTCTCAAGCAAAGATGTCTCATACAATTGAGCGTTGTGAAGAACAATTCCACAAAATGCCAAATATGCGGCAAAATCCTAAAGACAAATGAACATCAGACCTCATGAAGATAATGTTTCACAGCATCTTAACTCTATTCAAAGATAAGTTACTGCAGTTTTTTGGTTTCACTTTGAAGTATTAATTGATACTTTTTAGTTATTTTTGGCAACCACACATTCAGGTTTGGGTTTTTTTCAGTTATTTCCTCAAGAATCTTGTCTCCCTTTTTTAAGCAAATGATCTTCACAGTTTATCCTGGTAAAAGTAGAACTGATAAAAGAAGCAGCTCAGAGGAATCAAGTAATAAAAAATATTTTAAATATTTTTAATATTCAAAATATGTTTGTTGGGGATTCCAGGAAAGTTGGAATCAATTAATAAAAAATGATGTCTATTGAAATTTATGAAACTGCTTTATAGTACATCTCAGTAGAGTAAGCCTGTGTTTCAGAGATGTACGAGAGATACCATGCTGATCCAGAAATTAAACTATTTCACATCCACATTTCTCGTGGCCTCATAAAGAAATAAATTTGCAGTCTTACAAGGAATTTTTACTTTTTCAGAGATGTTTAATTTTTAATAACTTTAAAATTTCTGATCGGTGCAAAAAGTAGTAACATATCCATCCCCAGTTCCCCTGGGAAAATGGGAAAGACAAATGTCCAGCTTTTATACCTTTTCATCTTGTTCCGTGAAAGTGCCGCCAATTCCAGATTTCTTATTGATTGCTTGAGCCACACCAACAACCTAGTGTATTCCAAATGGAGTGATTAGGTAATTTTTAGGAGTCCGTCGCTGGATTCTATTTCTATACATATTTATAGAAGATTATAAATGATCATTAAAGGCATTCATTTGGTTGACATTTAGATAAGATATTTAAGCCTATTTTTTCCTGATGTATAGCTAAGCATGAACCTGATATATATATATTAAAAAAAAAGTGGCACAAGTCCTGGACGCTCTATGAAGAGGGGTTAATTTGATCCAAAATTGATTCTATAAATTGGAGCAATTCCTCACCAAGAAAGACTACAACAGTTTATGCTTCTGCAGTCAGAAGCCAGATTATGCAACAGCTCTCTCTAAGGTTCATCTGCTTGTGTATGTAGGAAACACCCTTTCTGCTAGCTCTGACAGAATTTCCAAAACATAGCCTCCTTACCGGATCTGGACTTTGGCTACAGTGATCTTTTTGCATTTTGTGTCTCTCTGAATCTGTCTGGATTTTCATCTGCTGAAAAATAGTAAATGAAGGTTGTATTCCTGCCAGACTCAAGTTTGTTACTCAAACTCAGTATGTTTTTAAAGGCAGGCTTTTACTAAGATGACATTAAACCAACACCGAGAAGAGATGCTTTGCTATGCTTCAGCTGTTAGTTAGACTGTCGTTGCCAAGACATACTGATACTATGCTATTTTTAGTTATTTTCCCTATGGAGCAACTCATAAGGTAGGGGAGAATCCTGGTTTACAGGTAAAGAAGCTAAACAAAGGGTAAAAAGTGTAAACAAAAGGGTAAAAGGACATCTGTGATATACCTAAGAAGCAAACCCATATGCCCTGATCAACTTTAAAGGCTTTTTGTTAAGTAGTTCTTTCTGCTTTTGGCACATGGCTTAAGTCTGAGCTTTCAAATGTACTAAGATCACCAGCGAAGAAACTTCATAAATTAAGGCTGCCCACCTAAGTAAATCAGTACACAGAGAGTAACAAAGAGGATTTACCTGAACTAGGAAACAACTACTATGATTTACGTATTAAAGACATCAACAGACCAGTTCCATTTACTTCCTTTGTTGGCTTGTCTCCTTTTGGATTTAAGTGGAAGAAAATGGAATCTGTGTGACAATAGACCAAGCCAGATTACATATCTAGTTTTATTCTTACAAAGTCCTGTCTAAATTATGTTATATTTCAGGTGATGCTTTTTAGTATAGAAACAATATGTGGTGAAATTTTATTTCAGATTTCTGGACATAATTCCATAAATTGGGAGATTAAAATATGGGGTTTTTACAAAATAGAAAACAGTCCCTTTAGGGACAGCCAATAAAAGTCCAAGCTACTGGTGCTTTTGTAACTGGAGGATAGTTAGGCAATAAAAATGATTTCTCGATCCAGGATGTTGGTTTAGATTTTTGAAAAAGTAAAATGAATGTAAGAGAACAACAGAGCTGTTTAAGCATGATGTTTTGGTTACTGCCAGTCTTCATGGAGTTCAATTCTGCACACTGGTGAGAGGCTCCCAGGAAACCAGTCTGCCCTGCAAACCCCAGAACTCCTTGTAACAACGAAAGCAGAATTCAGATCTTTGCTTAGTACCGATTCCAGTTTCTAATGCAGGCTCTAGCTCTAAACATTTGGGGGAAAATGAAACTGGGTGGTTGCTTTGGACTTACATACCTAACGTAGATGTCATCTGTGGTAACTTGGATCTGTTTTTCAGAGCCCAAGGAAAGCAAAAGAATTTAAAGAGAACTTCATACAAGTCAGTATGAAGGGAAAGTGAGCATTTCTCTAAAAAATTAATTCACTGGGATAGTAATTCTGTAGATTCTCCACTGCAGTTATTCAAGTTGTGTACTGGCAGTAACCATTCTGTCCTGTAAACTAGCTTAAACTTCTAGATTCCGCGCTTATCCTTGTACTTTCGTGCTTCTACTCTTCTGAACCATAAATTAACCATGTAATTTTACAGCACGTTAAAATTGGAAGGCTTTCAGGAAGAGAGACAGACTAATTTTAGTTGAGATCCCTGACTTGCTCTTTTGATAAGGTGAAAATTAGAGGTTTTCTAACTCAAACGTTTAGTCATTCTATTAGTAAAAGATTATTTAGTTTTATTTATTATACTACACATTACTAATGCACATTCTTGCTCTCTGTTAAATCAAATTATTATAATAAGTGTTTCTCTCTGATGCATAAACATCTCCTAGATTATAGGATTTCAAGGCCTTAGCCTTTCTCTAACATAATTCAGTATGTTTCCACTCCTTTTGATACTTTGCAGATTATTACTAATCTGACTTTAGGCTTAAAAGAATTGGAGAAAGTATAGTTTCCTTGATTTGTAAAGTAAAGAAAAAAAAAAATCATTAAATGTTCTGACTGTCAGTGAGTAATGACAGGTTTCTGTAACTGATATTGAGAGTGGCGTGAACTCAATGCTGTTTATCAGGATGGATGTGAAAGGTACCATGGTACCTTCTGAGGAAGGTGCCAAGTGCAGGGTGGGAACAATTATATCTGAGCCGTTACTTATATTGGTACCCAGAAAGGAAGCCCACAGTTTATGGTATCAAGCTGAACAGCAGCACCTGGAATGGATTTAGGTTAAGGCAGACTTGAAAGAAACACGTAGCGCGAGAGCGAACAGTGGGAGAGGGAGGCTGGAAACTGGGAGGAGCTGGAAATCACTCACTAAAACCCTGCACTTCCTTACAGTTAGACCCTTTATTTATTTAAATGGCTGGATCTTGTCTTCTGCTAAACTCAGTAAATCTGCTCTGTAGTAAACTCAGAGGCTAGAATGTGCTAGCACAGATGAAGCCCACCTAGCCTTGTACAATAACATGAAAGATTACATGGTAAGAAGCCATAAAGTATATGCAAAGCTTCTGATTCTTTTCAGATTTTTGGCACACTTATAACAAATTATTGACAAAGCTGCAAAGAACTTCCTTTGCTTGAGATGCAAGGAATGTAAGACCAGTGTAAGGTGTGAATGATAGTTCTTTTTTCATCTTGCTTTTGAGGGATAAACGGTATCAGAAGAAAACTGTGTGGTGTGCACATTTAAAAAGCTGTATTTAACTGTTAAACATTAAATTCATAATTGCTAAACTGAAGGAAGGCATACAGTTTTATTTCGTAATGGAAAAGAAGACAATTTACTATCAGCCTAGCCTTCCCAAAATACTAATGTTACAAATAAGGTCATTGTTCTGCAGCATGAATCACTGCCAACTGTGGGCTCAAAAACATCTGTCTGAAATAAAGCTTAACCGTCAGCTCCATTCCATACAACCCAGCTTTTCCCACAGTCAACCTCCCATTTATTTCTGTGAGGAATATTTCTTATCCTGCGAACTTTCTTATTGTAGTAACGATGTACAACTAGTCTTGTGTACTTCTGTAGCACACTTAAGAATCCTTTAACCAGTCAATATGCATTTATGTTAACCTACATGTGCAGAGTTTAATAGTTACGCCTTTTCTCATACTACTATCTTCTGTGGGTATTTTATTATATTTGTATTTTATCTTTTTCAGTTTTGATCCAGCATGAGCCAAGACAACTTTCATGAGGTCAGAGGCTTCTTAAGGCATCCAAAAGGTGAGCACTTTCATCTTTTATAAACATATCCTCTCCATGAAAGGCAAGTCTGTGGTGATTAAGCAAAGCTATAAAAAAACAGTTAAAGGACAATATTAATACAGCAGAAAGACTAATTAGGCTCCCTTCGTTAGCACTACAGGTTTCTGATACATTAACAAGGGCATGTGTTCCAAGAGCATTTGGTCATTTTTAGATCTTTGTCAACATCTTTCAATAAAGACTTTGAACTGAAGAGGGAGGGAGTAATGAGAATAAACCTGCTAATAATTCACGTTTGACTTGATGATGATAAAAATTCTGTGCAGATGCAAACCTTTTTGTTGTTGTTATTTCAGTTGTATTCTAAGCTTTTAAAGGCAACTTTGTAGTGTGTGCCATTTTTTTCATGCAGAACAGTTTTAAAAATTAAACTGGTCTAAATTCTGGCTTCATTTATAGCAGTACAAATTCCACTAAACTCCACTAAATTCTGCAGAACGTGGTGTAGAGAAAGTAATGAGTAAAAGCTCACATGGATATTATTTAGCCATTGGAGTCTTGCCTACAACCAGGTAATAAGGAGGAGACGTAGGAAACTCTGGAGGATCTGTTCCTGTTACTAAAGTAATTATGTAATTAGGACAAAAGCAAATCATGTGGTAGCAGTTTAGGCCATGGAGGACATATGCCTCCATTTTACAGAATACTAAACATAGTACAAAACTCAAATCCCCATTTTTAAAACTTCCTATAAACAAATCTAAAATAACAGTAGGCCTAATCTCTGAATCTCTATCTGGGAATTTTGTTCACACCAGCAGAAAATTTGAATCAAAGGTGAACTACTGCTCTGAGTTCAGCTACACAGAGAACTTATTCAGCTAACAGGTACATAGAAAGTGTGAAATCTTTGTGGCAATAAACAAGATATCTGAGATAAAGCTGGGAGAATATTGTAAAGAAAAAAATGACAGTCCACTCAAACACTTGCTCGTGAAAGCCCTGTTCCAGGCTAACAAAGGTGGGTTTAAGTAACTTATGCACAATATTTTATGTGTCTTCAGTTCTCTAACAGACAGTCACCAACTGAACTTTTGTGAAAGTTGAGTCCTGTAGCAATAAACCAAAGATATGCATGTTTGATTTCTTGTCATTCTCTTACTATGCCTACAGAATTATCCTGTGTATTTCTTGGTCACCCAAGTCAAAACCAGTAGGAAAGAAAGAGGATAAAAACAGCTAGGAAAAGGGGATGACGACTAGAAAAGCTTAAAGTGGAAGACTGGATTGAAATAAAACAAGACTAAGGGAGAAGAAAGACTGAAATAATTATCTGCTTATACTTTGATACCTGTGAGCTTATGGCCTAATCCCTAAAGAAACCAGCGAGCTGTTTAGTGCTATGTGCTCTTTTTCATGAGCTTTACCCCCAGTCTGACTAGGTAGGTGGGATTATAGAGCAAGGTGTATCTACAGTAGTCAAGCAGTTCCTAACAAGAGCCTTCATCCAGGTTTGCTGTATTGAAAGCACGTAAGAGGGAGCAGAAAGGAACAAGCTGTATGTAAAGCACCTTAGTGGTCCAGCTTGCTTTGAAGTCATTTGGAAAAATTCCCCTTGGGTCAGAAACCAAGTACTTTGATATTTTCCATTCAGCCCACGAAAGAGAGACATACACCATGAAACAAAAAGCAATTTTGATGATGGAATTGTTCTCTTACTATCAGCCCCAAAAAGGGAGAAAAAAACCCTCCAACAATTACTGAGTCAGATCCACACCTTTTTACCACATCTGAAAAGTGCTTTCCTAACTGCATTCTTGCTGGCAACACAGGTCATCTTCCAGTGTTGCTACTTGTTCTGTAATCTTTCTTCTCAATCCGTACCAGTTATCCCGTTTAGTAAAGCCTGATCCACATTACCAGGAGAGACTTTTTCTAATTATCAGAGCTTTATTTTTACTATTTTCTTGCAATAGCTGACTCTTGCCTCTAAAAGTAGCAGGCTACCTAGAGTACTACCCAGCAGGGGATGACTGATGACTTCAGTGCTGATGACTGTGCTCTGAATTTTATCTGGATTGCTTCATGCTGCAATTTTTTGCACGTTATGATTACAGGCCTAACTCTGTGAAAGCTGTTCAGCTCTACAGGCAGCTAGTGCCCTTTATATTTTTACTTCAGCTGACTTAAAAACGTAAGTAGTATGATTTTGCTTCCTAAAAAGATATGGTTGGTTTTTTATTTATTTGGCTGGCACATGAAGAAGAATTACAGTAAGACAAGAAATGGTAACAGGAAGAGGGAAACTCAGCTTGTATCTCATTTTAAAGATGGGAACATATGCACTTGAGAAGACAGACTAAGTGGTTTTAACTTTACTTTGCTCTCCTGGTCTTGCAGGGGTTTGATTCAAGCTCGTAAAATTATCCTGCAGGGACAGAACTATATTTACAGGCTTTCATGTTTAATCATCAAAACTTTCACATCCTTTTCTATCATTCCTGCCAGCAGTAGCCTGCACGATTTCCAGCAGTCTAGCTACTACAATACACGTCTCAACATAAGCCGAAAATCCACCCAAGAAGCAAATTACTGATCTCCATAATCCTGCAGCAAGACTGCTTCTGGAACTTGAGTTAGCTGCTTGCAGTTACAGCTGAACCCAGGACAATTGGCTAGATCTATGCTATACTGCAGTGACTGGGATGTATTATACCTGAAGGGTTCACTGTGGGAGAGAATAACTTAGCTGGCTACCAGTAACATGCCTGGTCACATTTTATACAATAAAATTCAACAGGATATTTTTAAAGGCTGTTGTAAATAGAGTAGCACCTCTGATTTGTTGGAAAGAGCTTCCTAGCGACAGGAGATAAGACAAAGTATCTTATCTCTCTGATAAGATAGAAACTTATCTATCTAAACTATCAGAGTGAGCATTGCCAGAATAAAACATTTCCCCAGCCAGTTAGTACGAAGTTCAATCGTACGCACTCAGAGCCTGGGAGATTAGGTCTCAGTTAATTCAGCTAAAAGTTCCCATATGAGAAAATCCTACAGATTTGAGTAGAAATTAAACTGAAGTTAATTTTATGGACGTTATTTTGCACAGCTGGAAGAAAATGAAAGGAATGAATTTAAGACCAAACAAAATCAGAAGAAAGTGCCACTGCATTTACTGATTTTATCAGAGGAGCTCTAGAAGGTAAATGAGTAGCATTTGAAGCTTCTGGAAAATTAAAGGTTTAAGGACACACCAGGAAAGAAAAGCTGCTTTTTGAGATACGCGGTGCTGACCTGCCACAAACTGAGGTCTTCTACCCATAGTGGTAAGACATCGTTTTCTGTATAAGCACGGTAGCACTGAAATGGTTAGCATTAACAGCTGCAGCTAAAGCCTGTGGCCAGCAATACCAGTGTCCTCTTGCAAAAGAAATAACCATGGTAACTCTGTGGTACAGCCTGCCTAATAGTAACTTCTAATTGGTGACTTTTGTACTACTGAGGAAGCAAATTCAATCTGTTTTGAAGGGTTTGATGTGTTCTCTGATACATGTCGATAATACAGGTAGCAAGTCTTACATACTGATGTCTAGATAAATATATATCTGCTCTTATAGAAGAATCATCAGAAGAGAAAACCTTCGAGGATCAAAATGGAGTCTTTGCTATGGCTTCACATTCACCTCATGACAAATGTAAATACAGGAATAGACAATTAAATTATTTGACTTAGAACCATTATGTTTTTCTTTTTAAGTAGAATACAATTCAGGTTACCCAAGGCCTTTCTTCCTCCTTATTTTCTTCAATGGTGATAACCAGCAAATGATACAGCCTTGCATTCCAGAAAACATCACCTGGTAATCCTTTCAATCCATATGGTGGGATTGAAAGAATTTCTGTTTAGTTATTAGAGATTGTGCTGCAGGGGTTTACAGATATCAGGAGTTTGTTCAAAGCCCCCGAAGTGAGATGCAAAGCTCAGTCAGTTTGCATTGTAATTTTTCATGGGAAAATCAGAACTCTTCATAAAGCTGGCACTATGCAAGCCTCTATGATCTGATCTTAAAGGACATAACCAGCAGAATTTTCTGCATCTGAAATGCAGTGTGTCTGTGGCATTTCTGTCAGCAAGAATAGGTCGAGTAGAGTATTGAGAAAAGCTCAAGTGAACATAATTCCATTCTTCATGCGCATCTGTGTGGAGATAAAGTCCTCTTATTGCACTGCTTTTTTCTCATTGATCCTAGTTCCTGGGTCCTTTTTATGAGCTCTTCTGTGAATCAAACTGTTTTCTTCTTTTCATCTACGGAATTTCTTACTAGCTGCTATTTTTAAGTAAGACTTTGGTTTCTCACATGCCTCATGGAAATATAGGCAAATGTGAAAACCATCTACTGGAAAAACCTCCATACTTTAGCAGGCCCAGAGGATTTAATAATCAGCATGAGATTTTCTTCCTTTCAACTACTGACTCTTTTGTTTAAAAAAGAAATAGTACTATTACTAAACAAACACACACACACACACACAAAACTCCAGTTGCTTCTCTTTCTCAGTGTTTATTTTTTGATGTCTTCCCAAATCATCTTTTGACTGTTGTTGCTGACATCCTGGGCTAAGGCAGCATTTACTAGTCTCAGCATTACTAGAGGGGTTTTGAAGATTTTTAAATCTTATCTTTTCTGTTTTATTTTATCTTATTTTTTAACAGGGAGGAGCTAGTTTGGTTTTGCATTTTCTTGGGGGGGGGGGAGAGAGGAAGAGAGGAGGTTTAAACAGAAAAAGCAGCAAAATGCACATGCCAAATTAAGGACTGACTGACTCCACATCTCTCCAGAAACATGTCAGCCATTTGTTATGGTGAGAGGGAGAAAAACCTTCCGGTAGTGACTTTAAAATCAGAAAAAACTTAAAAAGTGCCATCCTTTCCCATAAGAAATCTTATCATTTAGCCCCTTCAAATTTCTTCATGAGTGGAGTGTAACATGCTCCTCAAACTGAAGGTTAGCTGAACTTTTCAAAATAAACCAATTCCTGCTTCATTTCCACTTGCTGATGCACTTAGGAGTAGAAAGCTAGCTGAAGATATGGCCAATTGCAGGTTTATTCAGCCTGTAAGTCATGGTGTGTTGGACCAACATACTCTTACTCCTTTCCCCACCTACCAGCACGACCCAGTGAGAAGCAACTACTTTCACACTTCCTGGCTAGCAGGATCTTGTCATTTATTCCTGATCCCAATTACATAGAGAATAGCATTTTTTTCAACAGAAAGTAAACATGATGGAATAGGTGAAATTTAAAGCCTTGCATCAGCCTGACATGGATCACTGTTCCCCAATAGCACTACATACAACATCTGCTTTGCTCATCAGCTGGCCCAGGGCCAGCAGTGGCTGCTGCCGCTTAGAAAGGAGAAGTTGTTTAAGCAGGAGTAGGAGAGGATCAAGTGCTGTCCTTGGAAGAACTGAAAAAAATATTTTAAACCAAAATTAGCAGTAGGTGAAAGAGGTGAAAGAAGAAAGTTCTGTCTCATCATCTGGGTCAGCTAGAGCAAGATTCAACAGACAAGTTGAATCAAGAGTTTAATCAATTTATTTAATGAAAAAAGGTTCAGTGCAGTCAGAATCAAAGTGACACACTCCATAAGAGTGAAAGATGAAAGAGCAAGAAAAAGAAGGTATGATGTCTTCAAACAATCTTGGCAGCATTTCTTTTTGGAGTTTGAGCTTTCTGGACACAAACTATAAATACTCTGAAAAAAATAAAGGAATTACAGTAGAGAAAATGTCCATCTTAAAGCTCTGACACACCCCACAGAGCACCTTACACTTTGTGAGCATTCTAAGAACTAGTGATGTGGCTGAAGGCTACTACATTCAGGATCAAAAAAACCCAGACTAACTTATACGTAATCCCCAAGTAAAACAGTGGGCCTCACTTTTTTTCCATTCATTGGCTTTCATCAACTATACTGAATTCACTAGTCAAATACTCAGTGCAAGACATCATTAGCCCTTAATAAGAATTCTCCCTACTGTAATAGCATCAGACAGGAAGAGAGAACTTCCGTGAGAAGCAGCATGGATGGGAAGTATGTACAAGTGTTTGACGATCAGATTCACATTGTTTTAAATTAGGAGTGATACAAGTTACATTACTTGTGGATAAATTTTCTGAATCGCATCGATACCATGTGTTTTCCAATGCCTGATGTTAAGCACTTAACATGTTTCTTAACTCAGCTTATGAGCAATAAATTAACAGAATGTAAAACCCAGCCTTTTTAAAAAAATGGTAAAACCCAATTTGTGTCCTCTAAAGAAATAATGCAGATACAAGCTAAGCTGAAGTACAGTAACTCTTAATTGCAATTTGAGCATGCAGTGAGATAGACCAGGAAGTGTGCAGAGAGCTTTAATGCTGACAGATACTTGGTACAGGAACGGGGAACAGCACTTCTACAGTTAAATACATATATTCTGCATCTGGGATTAAGCTCTTCTTGACAATTCCCTTTGGCTTACATTACTGAAACTGGATATGACATTATTAAATTCCAAGCAAACATAAGCAGCCTTTTTTTAAAAATAGAGATGGTTTTATACTGTAAGATAATGAGTGCCAGCTAATAAAAGTTTAAAGCATTAGCATATCTGGAAACAGTATTACATGAAGTAATCTCAATACTGCAACTTACCTCTTCCCTATGATTCTTTATTGGCATACAGAGAATACTCTGAGTCTTATACCCTGTGATCTGGTCAACTTCTGCATTGAATCTTGGATCCTGGTACAAGGAAAAAAAACAGTACTATTTGACTACTTGCCTATAGACCAGTTCCTTTTCTTTCCTGGTTTAAAGGTTAAGGAAAGTATAATATTTCACTTAAAAGTTACCCAGGATAACAAAGGCTCCCTTACTAGCTAATAACTATATAAAGTTGTTACTATCAGTGTGTTAAAACAACAACAAAAAAGCATGTTTGTGGAACATGATTTCCCATGGATAAATATAACTGCCAGAAAGAACAGAAAAAACCCAAAACACCCAAACCCTAGGAGAACCCTTTTTCAAGCCTAGACCATCATTATAATAAATATATACACGGACTAAACATCCCTGGTATAGCTTGTATCATCAAGAAGAAATTACACAAATACACTGAAAGACCTAAGTCCATAGAGGAACAAAGTTTCATGAAGGTGGCTAGTGTTTTTGCTTTTACCACAGAGTGCTTGTTTCATTTTTTTTTAGTGGAGTATTGTTATAAAACTCAGATTTTATTTTTTTTTTTTAATTCTTACTAAAATAAATCAGACTCTTTAAAGGCTGCTGTTCTTTCTCTAGTAATTAATTTCAAGTTGAGCGTGATGGACCCAATTCAAGAATGAACTTTGAAACCATCAGTACAGGTGATGTCCTGCTGGAAACATGTGCTTAGCAAATTTTTAGACACTTTCTGAGGCAGCAAACAAGTATTGAAAACAAACCCATATGAAATCAAAGTGCTCTTTTTCATTTCTGGAAAAATCCACTCAGTAATGTTACCTAGTTCTGTAAACATGCTCAGATTAACTGAGATATGAAACAGTAATTTTCAGCTCTGTATGCCTTTACTAATTAGTTAATTAATTAAAATTTCCCTAAATTCAAAACACAATATGAGCATATCCAAAGAGCCTCAAATAAAGAGATGTTAAGCTGAGATGTAAGAGATATCCTCTCCCAGTACTGGATTCTCTTATATTTTTCATCTGGCCTTAAATAACTCAAATCGCAGAGTATCATTTTGTTTGGGAGACCTCTATAGAGTTCAAACTCTTACCCATTGGTCATTCAGCTCCTACTCTTTGTGCCTCAGGTATGATAGAATTCTCCAAAGCAGTTTTAGTCACAGGACTCCAGTTTTGCAGACAACTACACTCACGATTTAATTCATTCTGGTGCAGAAGCATCTTATGTCCTTACACAAGCAGAAATGTAATCATTTAAGTGTCCAAAGGTAGAAATGCAAATACTGGTGTGCATTTAGCAGGTTAAGATGGGGCTGACGTCTGACTGCTAATGTCAAACTTACATAATTTCTTTTGATGTTAGCTAGTCATACCTACGTATTTCTGTATATGCATGTATCTATAATACACACATTCTAACCAAAAGCATGGTATCAATCAAGTTTGCATCTTGAGTGGTTTAAGTCACTATAGCTCCAAATACATGTACTAAAATGGTGATATCACAACAGCTGATAATATGGCTTTTTCTTTTTTCAAGAATTGTGCAAGATAAATTTTCTTGGTTTACCTCATAAGCATTCTTGATGTTCAGAGGTTGGCCTATAGCTGCCACATGCCCAACAATGCCCTTATTCCACTCCAGGCGAATGCAGCTGTTGGAAGCTTCTTCCAGGGTAGAGCCTTCTGCTACGTCAAACAGTCGGCTTACAAGAAACTTCTCATTAGAGCTGTCCTCACAGACCAAGAAGAGGGAATAGCGATCGGCTGCTATAAGCTCATGAATATGCAGGAAAATTTTATGGCACAGCGCTGTGACATCTAAGTGACTAGAAATATCTTTCACAAGTTCTAATAGTCTTGAGCACTGATCCCCTGCACTGGTCTCGATTCTTGGAGATTGCAGAGGCATCTGTTCCTTCTTTTCAGAGCCAGAGAGGAAGCTCACTGCTCCTACGGAGTCCTTGACAAAAATTGGCCGTAAGGGTCTATCAAATTCAGAAGCAGAGATTTTCCTCACTGGGGTCCCGGGGTTGGTGGTCTCTGCACAGACAGGCTGGTGACAAGCACAGGATTCACTCTGGGACTTGGTTCCCTCCTTGCAGACTGGGATGGTGTGAACTCTCTCAGCAAACCATGCATTAACCATTTCTCTGTAAAACAAAAATAAAAACACAGTGAATGATGCAAGTTAAAAGTCCTCAGGAGCTAATACATATTTGAAGAGGACACTGCAAAGACAGTAACTTTAGACCTTTTCATACAGTGGACATGAGTGCACCTTTAGTGCTCCCCTATATCAATATTCTCATATGTTACATAGCACTTAGCCTAGATTAAGCAGTAATGGCTTACGCCTCATAAAAAGGAAGCTATTTCTGCCTAAAGGAAATAGCTGAATAGGGCAGAGGAAGACTGCTTATGCTGTGGCTTTCAGGATATACATCAGAAGTTTACACTAATTTTGCACTTGAAAAGTTCTGGTCCATCTCATTGCTGAGATTTGGATTTCTGTGTAAGATTAATATATATTCATATGAAGACAAAACTTGCTGGTTTAATTGTGGTTTTCTAGACCATTCCTAACTTTTAAAAAGTCAATTTTGAACCTGTCAATTTTGTCTCTGTCAAATCACCTGCAGCCCCTCCTATTTTTATGTCACCTATACACTATTTTTACGTTAACTTCCCCTGCCCTCAGGGTTAATGAAAAATGCTGTTTTGACTCAAAGCACAAAGTTTTGCTTGAAAACTGTCAGGCAGGAATATGAATATTTCTAATTCTAGCCCCCTCAAAATAATGAAAAGACAGACTGTTTTCATGCATCTCTCCTCTTTCCTTTCCTTGCAGATGAAACTCATGCCTTAACCCAAAATACTGAATACCCACAAAATTACATTTTTGAAGAGTTTGCCATTGAACTTTTTACCTAAACTCTAGTATTTAACTGTTTCTCAAATTAACTTAGCACTAGAATGCCAACCCTAATAATATCCTCAGCATAATAACTAAATACAGCATATCTTGAATTATTCATAAGCACATATCATCAATAACATGAGTGTACTTTCTTCTTCTCACTATAATATTTTCTTGTCAAAAATCTGTGAGTTTATTGTTGTCTTTTTGGTTTGATTTTTTTTTTTGTGGTGGTTTGTTTTTGTTTTGTTTGGTTTTGTTGGTTGGTTTGTTTAATACAGGGCTTTTTATTTCATTTACTTATTGTCAAGGATTCCTTACAGCATATGACCAACTCTCAGAAGAAATGTTTTTTTTTCTGAATTACATAACATATGGGCCTATGAACAGCAAAAATCCTATTGAAAGTCTGATCTTTTGGAAACCTTTCATGGTGGTCATGTTTTAAATTTGGGATATTTTTTATTTGCTCAGCAGACCACAGGAATTTCAAGAGTGAAGCTGAATGAAACCATGGAAATTAGTCAGGTTAGTCAGCCGCTGATCAGTTACATTCATCAACATATGTTCAGTATGAAAAGCACTGTACATAGGCTTTTTTCCTTACAGAACAGCTTCATCTATGTTGCAGAATGCAGTAATACAAGTAATTAACCATTAAATTCAAAGTAAAGTAATTGATTAAAATCTGAAGTCCACTAATATAATTTTATTAGTATGCAATCCACAACAGGAAACTTACTTGTCTTCTATTAGGAAGGTTTGAAAGAGTTGTTCAGATTTTGCAATCACGTATCATTTGGAGATCTCAACTGTAGGCAAACATGCTATGAGAAATTGAACTGATATAAGAAATCATGTGAGCGTAAAGGGAGCATCTGGGCAAAGGAAAGTCATGTTATTGCACTCATTCCACTTCAGTGCTAGCTACCTGGTAATTTTTTTCCCCTCAAGAAGTCTGACTGAGGTAAATAACACTAAGTGTAGCACTGTAAAACCTAATTCTACTCTTATTCGCACAAGTACAACTCCAAATAAATGGATGACACCCTATTCTTTATTTTGGCTTCTGTCTGCGCACTGTGGTCTCGATCATGCAAAACCTTATGTACACAGTTAATATCATTTATAGCTCCAGTGATCTTGAAGGCTGAATGGTCAATGTGGTCCCATAGAACATTTGTGAATCTTCTGACGAGTCCAAAACCACTGAATGAAAAGTTGGACACAATTAAGGTGGTGGGAGTTTTGCCCACCGCAGAGCTGGGATTTCATCTCATGTTTTCACATTTTCCATGAAGCTCCTGGAGCAGTGCTTGCTGTAGCAGTATTATACCTCAATCAACATCTATTATAAATTTTCCAGCAATCTAAAGCAAGTCCAGTTACTGGAAACATGGTGCCAGAGAATACAATGAATTCCACTGTTATTCTGCAAAGACTTTTTGTTCATTACTTAGCTACGTATTTTTAAAGGAAGCTCTGCTTTTTAAGTATATTAATAAAACCTAACAATGATCCTTCCTTATTACAGCAGCAGTACATATTTTTTGTGGAGTTACCTCATCCAAATGTTTTGCACCACGAAAAAGCATAAAGAACAATTATATATTATTTTAACTTTGACTTTAACAAGATCACTTTATAGTACTTAAACAGGATAAATATTAAATGTGGAAGCTGTGGCCATGTATTACTGAAATGGATAATATAGTTTGCGTTGGGCAATATCACATTCGAAAAGCTATTTCAATGACAGTCAAAGTAAGAAGCTAGCATTTGATAACCTTTGGGATTTTCATTTACTAAACTGAGAAAACAGAATCAAAATTTGTGATGAAAACGACCAAAATATCATTAAGAAAAATGAAAAGCTTAAAATGCAGAAGTTTATAAGTAAGCACAGTACAACCTCTAAAATCAGTGCATATACTTCTTGTCCTTGTATGTGCTACGTTGTATGTGGGTTCTTTTTGTTTTACCTTACTCTCCTCAAGAAAAGCAATTACCTGGAGATCTTAGCTTTTTCTACACAAAATTTAGCATAAAGGCTGCAGAAAAGAACCTGAAAATGGGAGCTGGGTGTGTTTAAAGCCTCAGGCACAAGAAGGTAGATAGAGAATAATCACTAGTTGTAAAAGGCGGCTTGTGAGTTGACCCAGTTTTATGAGTGTGTGTGCTGACTTGAGTTTTTCCTCAACATCGAGGACTGGCATTGTACAACAAGATTTGAAAGTAAATGTAATAGCCTGGTATCGATGGTGAGCATTCTTCAACTCCAACTGACTAGGCATGGGAAGCTGTGTACTTCGTCTAGGCATGTTTGAAAATGCACATGGGCAAACCTGTACTGTCGCCGAGTGACAGCTATTTGTAGAGCACTCTGAATGACTGTTTATTTACACATGAGGAAATGAGAATATACAATGCTATCATTTCACCTAGTCCTCTTTTACACTGAATTTACTATGGAAAATAAACATTCATTTCTCTATTTTATGGAGGTTATTGAAGGATGTGGAACATAACTGTAAAATCGTTTACATGAAAGTAATTACACATCTTTCGTAAGAACTGACTACTTGTTAGGTATTTGCACTATTTATGAAGCATTTTGACATTGAACAGAACTATATGTGGAGCTCCATAACAGTGAGTAACATATTCCTATCCCCTTTAATGTCTCTTAGATGATGGTCCAATAACTTGCCAACATAGTGGGCAATTCTCAAAAAGCCCTGTAGGTTAACAACAACAAATCCTTAACTATACTGTTTAAAGCATCGTTTTCAACTTCCAAGCATTTATGCATTTTTATTTGGGCAACAGGAAAGCCATTCAAATTCAGCTGGAATAAGTGTTCACTGACCTTTACTGAATGCCTCTTCTAACAAGGAAACTATTTAGCTCCTTTTACTCACACGCGGACAGAAAAACTAGCATTTCACATTAACTGACGTATACAACTATTTAAAATCCATGAGACAAAGACTTGACATGCATTTCCTTGTTGATACTCAATCCTATTTAACAATGCATGACAAGAAGAGTATTGTTACTAACACAACTACTTTCTCAGTACAGAATTAACTTGACAGATACATACCTGACACATACTGAACCACAAGTGAGGTTACTGGATATGAGTAACAACTGCTATGTATGATTAATTATGATGTCATTTTGAAAGGACTGCAGGAAGAAACAAACACGTGGGACTGTTCTATTCATACAAATAGTCCTCAGTTAGGCATTGACATTGTCAAGAGCTGATTGTAAGGACAGGACCCTTGCTGTAGAATTAAGTTTAGAAGTTGCAGGAGTGTATTAAACAGGAGCAGATACTGATCCAGTGATCTACACAGATAGTTAAAACCAATATAATGTCTCCATCCCAGCACAGCAATTGCTGCATGTTGAGGTGTCAGAGGCATCAGCATCCATTCCTGAGGAGCTGCATGCATCTTGTACTGCATTATGAACCTTTACTGCAGTGTGAGCCTCCGCTAGAGAAAACTATAATTTATCCCAGAGTTCATAAACAGAAATAGCTGCATATGAAGTAACCATTTTCTAGTCGTTTCCATCAGCCAAATCCAGTCTTTCCTGTATAAAATACCTCATAAAATTTCAAAGGAGCATGACAATAGCGACTGCTGAATTTGGCTGGTGACCTCATCAGCAGATCCCAAAATTGGAAAGGAATTTTGAAGATATAGAGATGAGAGTGGGATGAAAATCCAATGTCAGGTAAAACATTTAAAGAAAGAAAAACAACCCTGTGATCCTCCCCTCTATAATCACTTGCATACAAGAGCACATTATCTGCGCTACCTGAGAACTCAGAAACTTCAGAGGAATTAAGACTCTTTGGCCCTGACAGCTTAAACACTATACAGAAAGTAGACCTGTCCCTAAAGCAGGAAGCTTTCGGTATGAATAGGCAACAAAAATAGAAAATCACTAGGTGAGAAAACACAGGCACAAGGAAGCAACGTGGCTTGAGCCAAGTCACACAGAACGGTACAAGCAGACCTGAAGTTTGCTCCCACATGTAACCATACTAGAAACGTAAGACCACAGCAATGTGACCCTGTAGCAGGTATGTGGTATCTTAGGAGAAAATGAGCAAAAATGGTAAAAAAAGTAACACTGAGATGCAACAATGACAGTATACTGCATCTTACTTACCTTGCACAAAGAGTGCATAATAATTACTGTACAATCAGAGTAGTAATGAGTAGCTTTCAGTGAAACAACAAATAATTCCCCATTTTCTCTGTTGCTCGTAAGTCTTTCATATATACAATGTGCAATGTTTCAGCAGTCGTGTGGCCTGTTTGCTAATTTTTCATGCAAACCAGCAGTTACTGAAAACACACTTCAGAAGAGGGATTCAATCCAAACTTGCCTAGTAGAAAACACCCACTTTCAAGTATCTGAATTCCTGTGGCCTAATCCTGTCAGTGTTGAAATCAACAATATTTCAAGCTAAGCTTTGTAACTATTTTCTCGGTTGCCTTCCTTAAAATAACCACTAGATGTCTTCAAATTTCTTTCCCACATCTTGACATAATTTAGACATAGAAATCATGTGAAGCATTAGCAACAGCTCAAAAACTATTCAGTTTTAACAAATGAATTTGAAAGTCAGAGTCACTTGAACATTATACTTGCCTTCCCATTTTCTTTCCAGTACCTCCTATTCCACAATCATGTTTTAACTGTTTTTGTCTCCCTTCTGGCCATGGAAAGATTTAAATAAACTGTGTAAGGCCTCAATAGATGGAAACAGTAAACTGACTGTAAAAGAAGTGTTTTCAAATTAACTAAAGAAGTGGATTGACAAACACAATAGTTGTTTTTCCTTAAAAGCTTTCCAGTTGTAGTTAGTAGAGATGCTATTGCTAACAGTGGTAGGCAAACAGTTTTTAAAGACAAAGTGTAACTTAAAGTCGGTGTCAATTTCTTTGCAGAATGCAGTCAAATATATAAGCATACATTTAACTTTAAACATTTTAAGTGGCCCGACTGACTTCTGTTTGAATACAGATCTAAATTAAGAACTCTAAGTCTTGATTCAAACCATGCTCGTGAAAGAGTGAAATAACAACTTTTTAGAACTATGAAACAATGTAAATCTTGTCTGAATGCTCATATTATTTTTTAAAATAGGAGGCAGAGGCTCCTTTATTATTTGAAGCAAAAGTATTTGAAATGGAGGACTACTACTAACAGGCTATTCTTGGCTATTTTTAAGTTTTCTTTAACAACCAAACTGCAAGCTTAACTTTTCACGAAAAAGCTCTCCTCCATATAAGGGACTTTCTATCCACACTATAAAGAAAGACAGAATAAACTCTCGGGGATTGAAGGTCAGATTCTAAAACATGACCTTTATTTCTCCTCCTATTTTCGAGGTTCTTGTTCTAAGCTCAAAAGAATTAAAAAATAACTATGTACATAATGATTCTGTTGTGGAAATCAACAGGACAATGCTGGGGATTTTGGTGAAAGATGGATTAAAAGTTAAGTTCACACCTGCCTTGAGACCTCACTTAAGTCAGGCACCACTTCAGTTCCATTTAAATTCCTAAAATAGGGGTTAAGTAGGACTTAAGTGGTGCAGAGGCTTTGGGATGGCTCTCAGTACTGGGTTGAGTTCATCATAATGCACAAATAAATGGGAAAATATATATCTTTTACTAAGCAAATATATTTTGTGGCTATATTTTCAGTGCCAGAGCTAATACAAAGTTACAACCATTGAGTTATTCACAAGGGCTATTTGAGCAGGGCTTCTTTTCTGGCACTTCATAAATAGCTGGGTTTGCGTTTCATGCCCCCTCCTCCCCCCTTTTTTTTTTCTTTTAGTTGTGTTCAAGTCGAGTATATAAATGTATAAATGAGAAAGCATTCCATGTAAATGCATGTATCCTTCTTTGCCAGTAAGGAAGAGAAAGACTTTTATTCTGTCATTTTATTAATTATATTTATTCATGACAAAAGCAAAATGCTTCCTCTTTAATGGTGAAAATGAAAGTAGGTGGTAGCGTATTAGTTCAAGTCAGGAATGTAGTATTGTCTAAAATTGCTTTGTTTGTAATTCTTGAGTCTCATATTCCTACACAACTGAGCTTTAATCTACCAGTCAAATAGGCATGAACATGGGCTATGATACGCTTTATTTGATCTGAAGACATCACAGATGATGTATCACGCATTTTATCCTTGTGAAGAGAGCTAGCACCATGTCCACACACTATGAAAGTCTCACTTCAGCTTCAAAATTACACCCATCAGTATTTTCATTTCATATATGTGGTCTTGGTCCTAATCCTGTACAAAGACATGAATTTCCTCCTCACGTGATGGTTCATCAACAGATGCCCAACACAAAATTTCCATGAGCTTCTACAATTTAGAAATATAAGATAGGTATTGAACTTTCTTATCACCCACAGGAGCAATGTATGCCTCAGCTCCACTTATCTTCCTAGTTGCCAGAAATTTGACCCTATTCTCTGAAGTGTTCCTAGTAAGAGCAAAAAATGGAAATGAGATTTCAAATGCCTTGGCATTATCAAAAGTACTGTAATATGAAAACAAAGTTTTCAAACTACAGAAGGCAAAAGGAGAGGTTAACTGTTAAAGTAGTTCACACCATCTTATTTTGTACCTGTTCTCTAGGGTTTACCACTTGTATTTTAATGTATTATGCATTCACTTTTGTTTCTTTATTACCTAGGGCAAATGATACGTAGTGAAAGCATATTCTCCTTGTAGCTGCTCAGTACTATCTGCTGACTAGTGTATCTTCACACC
The DNA here is from genome assembly GCF_004027225.2 of Strigops habroptila. Classification (NCBI taxonomy): domain Eukaryota; kingdom Metazoa; phylum Chordata; class Aves; order Psittaciformes; family Psittacidae; genus Strigops; species Strigops habroptila. Next base: position 84,885,909 of record NC_044279.2, on the reverse strand, counting down.
AAAAATTCTGTGTAGGAGTTCAGCTCTTGGGGAATTAAAGATGTAAATTGCTAGTAAGTTATTTCTTATCATTTCTCAAATGACAGCTTCTTCTGTCTACAGTAATTGCTGGTTTAGAGAGTGTTTCCAAAATACTCCAGCACACAACTAGCTTTATTTCCAAGAATAAATGCCAAAAATACTTAATCACATTTACAACTTCATGAATGTGGATAACACTCCTTACCTTTCTGAGTGCTTTTTGAATCAGGAGTTCAAAATATTCTGGAATGATCTTAATACTTTGCAGAAATCAAGAAAAGCATAAAGACATGGACACCTTATTTGTAAGTGGGACAACTATGGAGATCATTAAACCAACAAGAAAACTTTCCAAGATTTCATAGAAATCAATTTTTTTTCTGTACTTCATTCTTAGAAAAGCTCTGTAAACATCTAATAAAACCAAGTAAGTGGGAGAAAATATTCTGATCCCTGCATTAACACCACTACTTCCTGTGGTTTTCAAGCATTGGTTAAAAGAATCAGTGGTCTGCAGTCCTCTTGTACATGCTTCGCTCAGGATAATTTAGAAAAGCAAGTCTCCTTTCAGCATATTCGAACAATTTGCATAGGATTCTGTGCCTCCACTGGAAAACTGTTAGGGGTCCTTCAATCACAGAAGTTTAAAACCCACTGCCTACTTGTTAGGGATGAATATGGCTCATACCTGTGTATTTTTAGGATTGTTATTTGTATGTCAGCAATATCTCTTGAAGAAAAAACACAGGCCAAAGCACATTTCAATGCAGAAAATCTTCAATAGCTCTGTCTTTGAAAATCTGAATTTTCATACACTTGCTCCACAAATTAATTTCCTTTCAATTAGAAAAATAATTAAGCGCATGTATATTACCAGACAAAACAATAACATAATGCATATGACATATAATATTTATGAGATTGAACTTCAAATAGCCGGCTCAAAATCAAAGACCTTTTTTAAAAGCCCTCTAGACACAGAGATTAGAAGGCAAATATCCTAAATAATTTAGTACTCCAGGCAGCACATTACAAACTGGTTGTCCACCTGCCATCAGGAAGAAAATAAACTCGAACAACTGTACTTGAGTTTTTCCAAAGTAATAAATGTAACTGACATATTCAAGTTGTGCAATCTCTGAATTCCAGCAAAGTACAGTTTTCCAGTAAATGCCACTTCTGGAATCCTCAGTTAAGCACTATGAAGTACCATGCTGTTAAGGACATTTCTTTTTCCAAATACAACCCCACCTTAATTCATTCGTAAACATTTCCCAACCCTGTTAATAAGCCAAGATGTATTTATAATGAAATAATCGTACTTCCAGTGAAAGGCATACAAGACCTGGATTAATAATTTGTATCTATCAATCATGCCATATATACATTTAGGAAACCAGTCAAAAACTGCTTGGAAGAATGCAGTTGCCTCTAACCAAGGGGAGAACTTTTACTTTGGCTATTTTGGCAGTCTGCTGCTTCTGATCGCAAAGAGCACTAAGAGAGAATCACTCCCATATTTTTAAGAGTAGGGACAAACAGGAAGCCAGAAATGCAGAAGTATTCCATAGGGGGTTAAAATAAGTATGATGTTTGAACATGACAATGCATGGATTGTTTTTCTGAAAGAAACATAAAAAGATAAAACTTCAGGAAAACCAAAAGAATAATGATTCAGCCATAAATGCAGTACAACTTTGGCACAAAAAAAATCATGCCTTTATAGCGTCTAGTTAGAACAATTATATTTGTAGCAGCAGCTACAAAGAGCCATATAACAGTTGGGTAAACATAAAACACAATCTAAAATAAGGATCATTTTACTTCGAAATGTTTCTGCTTTCTGGGAAGCCAGACCATACTAGCCAATTCTAGAACTTTGGAAGGGGAAAAAAATAGCAAAAAGACCTGGGGAAAAAGAAAAAAGAAGGAATAAAATAAATAGCTAAAATTTAGGAGGAGCTAGGTATTTAGAAACGCTGGAACCCGTAACCGTGCAGTACCAAACTCTCTAGCCAGAAGGTTTGTCAACCAGCACACACTATCACGGAGTGAACCAAATTCAGCTGGTCACTAGCGTGTGCTGGTGACACACTTCCCCTTTGCTGTTCTGCACTTTGATCATACTGTAATAATACCGAATTACAGCTATTGATATATTATCACTGTATACCACTCATACCCCTGCTACAAAATAAAGTAATAACTGATTCTGCTCCTTCGTACTCGGGGGATCACAATTTATTCTACTCAAAGGAGGGAGCAATATAAAGCTATTCACGTGGATTATATCCTTGTAGGATTGCAACCTTGCGTTGGACAGGTGGAAGTCAGGTTTACTGCAGAATATGCCAGTGCACCTAGCCACCAAAGACTTGAGGAAGGCACTGATATGGCTTGCCTGTAAACGCTATCAAACTCGAGGCATTGTAGGATCAAAATACAAGGTGTAAGCCACTTGCGTATACTTCTCTTCTACAATACATTTTAGGGGAGAGGAGGAAAGCAGGCGCAAATTTAAGTAGACAACCTGCAGCCCTTCTCCCCAAGAATCCAGAATATGGATTTTTCTAACAGCTGTGAAGTTATGAACAATAGCTAATACAAGCTAATTGTGAAGGAAAATAAATGTTTTCTTTTAAAGTGCCACCTTGACAGAAAATACAATTTTTATCTAAACCACGAAAAGAGATACCAATATCAAACTGACCTATGCAAAATGGAACAAGAGGTTCCATTTAGAAGAAATAGAACTATTCAATGACTATATGACATGATCTGACCCCTACTTAAAAAAAAAGGGGGGGTAAAAAACAACAAAACAAATATGCAGCATAAAAGCACTCAAAGCATTTCTTTTATAAGTATTTAGACTAGTTAAAACATTTTTTGTGAGAACTACCAAAAGAACTACTGTATAAAACACTATGGGAATTAATTAGTTGCAGAGAAAAAAAAAATAATACCTGCCATAAAATTGCTAAATTAGGTTCTGATTCAAAGTTCACTACAAAGTTCACTACTTCGGAAAGGGTTTGTATTACTCTATAATAAACAGTTGCGCTGGTCATCTTTTCCTATTCCTGTGTATAAATATTTGAGAAACAGATACAGAAACCATCCATTAGCAATTGTGCCTTGCAGTATGAAGTAGAATGAAGTAGTATTCAGTGCTCTGTGCTCTGAAAGGTACCAAATTAAGTCTCCTTTTGGTCAATTGCTTTTAGCACCCTTGAGGACTTTGGCATATTTTGAAGCAAAATAAAAACTGAGAAGCAGTAAATTAAAATTAGAAAATAGTTGAAACTAGTTGAAAAGTTTACTCTGCTTTACTTGACAGAGTAAATACAATGCCAAGTGACAAAACATTAACAGCGTAGTCTTTGTTCAATGTATTGCCGTTGTAGAAAGATTCCACTAAAACAAAGCACGGCGTTAAATGTTAGGGGTTTTCTCTTTTCAGGCTCTAAATAACACTACAGTATATAACATTAAACCTTTTATAAAGTACATAAATTCCTTCAAACTGCTCAGCTTTACAGCATTTAGTGGATAAAATCTAGTTATAGTTTTCTATTTATACCATAAGGACAAAAAAACCCCAAACCATTCCATGCAAGACAGCAGAGAAGAGACTTTTGAGACAAATGCAATGTTTCCATTACTTCAAAAACACCCTAGAACTGTGGCCAAGCAAGAACTCAAAGTCAACAGTTTTCCTGCAGAACTCAGAACATCGCTGTCACGGAGATATGCCCAAACTGTATTTGTAACCACTGCCTGTTTCAGACCCACACAAACACAAAACTCAGCATTAAAAAGAAAAAGAAAAAAAGACTAACCAAACCTCTCCGTGGGTCCGTGGGGAAACAAATCTGACACAGCATGTACTATTAATTAGCATTCCTATTTGTTCAATTCTACTTCCAGTTTCCAAAGGAAGTGTGACAGGCTCAACTAATAAAATGTGACTTCTCAAAGCTGCTAACACCCTATTTCCTGGGCAAACAAGCTACCCTTCAGCTACACACCATGCGCTACTGTTCTGGAGAAGATCAAAGTTAACTACTTCCATTTATGCATCCGACACCTATGCACAGCCTTTAAAAACCACCAACATTAAAAGACATTTTAAACGGCATCTTTATTATACTTTTCTATTAAATGAACCTAAGGAAGACACAGCAGAAGAGAGGAGACTGCACGACAGATGGTCACAAGAAAGCAGGTGACCCCTGAAGCTTTCAAGCTTGCTGCGAGTCAATTATTAATGGGGATTTCTCTTCTTACCACCCCATCCCATGCAGAGAGGAGCAGCAGCAAAACCCCACTCCGAATGCATCCAGCCAGCCCTGCTAAGTGACCTGGGACAGCAGGAAACCAGCATCAGTGAGCAGATGGTGCCAGCGGCTCAGGAGCAGGAGAAGAGAAGAGCAGAGCAGAGGGAGGCGTGTGCATCCGAGGAACCAGCCAAAAGACTTACTAACCCGAGCTCTCAGCTACGATGTACCGTGGGAGCTGCAGACTGCCCGTGCTCTGCATCCCCACTGCTTTGTTTATCGGAAAATATTCAAAATGGAAACCTGACTCCACTTCTAAAAATAGCCGAATTTTCTCGATTTCAACTCGAAGTCCCACTGCCGAAGTGTGACAACGGCTAGCAAATACCTCGTCTTATCTCCAAAGGGCAACATGTCAAGCCAGGGGAGAAAAGCCCAGACGAGCTCTTCAGGTCTTTCCATTAGGTTCTTTGCGAGGACCAGCACGGAGGGTGGGCGCGGAGCAGCCTCACCCCCCTCCTTAAACCCCCCCGCCCAGCGGCGACCGACAGCTCTGCCTGCGCCGCGCTACCCCCTGCCGGGGAACCTCTGCCCCTGCCGAGAAACTGCCCCCTGCCGGGGAGCCTCTGCCCCTACTGGGAAGCTGCTCCCCGCTGGGGACTCTGCCCCTGCCGGGGAGACTGCCCTTCTGCCCCTGCCCGCGCGTCCATGGCCAGCGATCCCCCCCGCTTGCTGCCCTTCCCCGTGGCTGCGCGAAGGAGAGGAGAGTGGGGTGCAGCCCCGGGGTGCAGCACGATGACCCCGGCTGCAGGAGCCCGCTCCCCTCAGCGGCTGTGCTCGTGCCGGTGCTCGCCCCGCTCGTCGGGCAGAGCTCGACACTCCAGTGCTCTCCGTACGGTGCCAGCGGCCGTGCGCGGCTCCTCAGCTCCCGTGGCGATAACGCACCGCCCCCTCCTCCCTACGCCGCCGAGATGTCAAAAAAGGTGACGAGCCCGCGGGGCAACCGAGCTCTTGAAGAGCAGCGCTTTGTTCAGAGATTACTGAGCAGTGACAGAACGCGCCCTTCTGAAGAGATGTTATCTGAGGCTTCGACATACTCCCATTTAGTTGGCGGGGCAGGGAAAAACGTATTGCTTGCTACTCACGAGAAGTTGGCTATGTCTGTTTTAAACCACGGAGAACGCAAAATAAATAAATAAATCGCGCCCGGGGCAGGCAGCGTTGCGGACCCCCGAGGGCCGGTCTGGGGCTGGCGCCGCCCGCAAGCACCACGGCGGCCCGGCCCGGGAGCATGTGCCCGGCGGCGGTTGGAGCTGCTGCTCGGTTTCGGTTTTTGAGCTTTTGGGGAGGGGGGAGGGGGAAATCGCTTTTTTTCCCCTTTATTTTCTTTGGAGACAGCTAAGTTTCATGGAAGAGCGACCTTTTGCTGGGAAAAAAGGGTCTGCCTCTATCCACCGCCGTTCCGGTCTTACCTCGTAGCTTTCCTAACAAAGTAAGAGCGGGTGAAGTCGCCGTGATCGTCCAGCCACGCTTCCACCGCTTCCTCCTCGGGCGGGGGGGGGCAGCTGCGCTCCATGCTCCGCGCCGCCGCTCTGCCGCCTCCTGCCGCTGCTGCGGCGGCTGTGATCGATCTCCCCACTCCCAGTCCTCCTCCTGCTGCCGGTGCCGTCGGCCCGGCGGGGCCGGCCCCCCTCCCCGCTTCCAGGTGCGCGGCCGGCAGGAAGCCCGGTGTCCCGCCCCAGCGCCGCGCCGGCGGCACCGCCTCAGCGCATCTCCGGCCAGGCCGCCTGTCCCGCAGCGGACGGCCGGCTCCGGCTGCGGCTCCACCTCCACCGCGGCCCCGCAGCGCCCCGGGGGGCTGCCGCGCCCCGGCCCCGCCCCGCCTGGCCCGGCCCCACCGCGGGATCACCGGCAGCAGCCCCGAGCCCAGGCGGTGCCCAGCGCGGCGGCGGACGAGGGCAGGCGGGAGGGAGGCTAAGGAAGGCGGTCGGTACGCGGCCCGCGGCTCTCCTGCGCCAAAGCCGACCGGGAGCGGTTCGCCCAGGCGGTGCCCATGGGGCTGGGGAAGGAAAGAAAAGCTATGAAGAAGTAAATTGTTCTCCCGCAGTCTGGCAAAGGGATTTTTCTCTCCCGTCCCTACTTCACAGTTATTTTCTTTTCAAGGTACGGCCTGTTCCAGCCTGCTTCAAAAAAGTGGTGATTGGATGTCGCTATAGAGTATTTCACTGTTGGGTGTCAATACATGATCTTGCACAGACCTCAGCTGGGCTATGAGTACTAAAGCCATGGCTTTTCAGTCCGTCATGCCTACATTGAGGCTTTTAGATCCATTTTGGACATTTAATAAGCACAGCCTAGCTTTGAGGATGCTTAACTCAAAGCTCATACTTTCTCTAGTATTGGGCAGTAAGGACTGAAATTTTGGTTAATGCCGAGCATTGCTTTCATGTATTATATTTCCGTTCTAAGGCATGCATGTGCACACATTTATAATAATATGTAATCTGCGTTTACAAAAGACCTTGCACAAAGCGTGACGCACGTGTATAATTTCCTGTGTTATCACATGCAGTATCTTTGAAGGTGAGATAGGAATAACAAATAGCGGCATGTTTCTCAGGAAAGGGATAAACAGGGTCTTTAAAATTATTCTGTGTAATCAGTTGAGAAATATTATATGAAATGTTTTCTGCTGCTGTTATACCCCTTTCAGTGCATTCAAGGCAGTGCGCTTCAGATAGAGCAGCCATCCCTGTACACCTTAGCAATTTTGTTGCTGTACTTAGACTTAAAGAGAGGTGGGATTCTGCAGCCTGAGGAGGGGCAGCAGCAGGACCGTCACAGCAAAGGGATTAAGAGCCTCTCCATGATTTTGGAGAAAAGCTTTCTCTTCTGCATCCGTGCGCCACATCTGTGCATAACACTCACTTTGACATGTGTGTCTTTTGGCTATAAGACTTTGTGTACGATGTGAGACACACAGAAAGGGAAGTTTTACATGAACATTACTCTGCTATAAAAGGAGTCTCAGGAGAAACATGCATGGTGGCCAAAGAGCAAATGCAAAGATAAAGTCTAAACCAGTTAAGACATACTGCAAAAGTCAAGCTGTTCTTCAAGGCAAAAAGAAATCTTTCAGCAGGGAAATACAGAATTACCGAGTAAACTGCATAAACAGACAACATGGCAAAAAATGAAGCCCATGTTTAATGTCAAAACCTGGGAAGTGTGGTATGTTAGCAAAAAGAAAATAAACCTGTCATGTAACTCAGGGATTTCTAAATTAACCATTTCATTTGAGGAAAAGGGATCTGAGGCTACAGTACACATGGCAATAAAAGCCTCTAAGGCAAAGCTTTTGGAAAATAACATACATTAGAATGCTTAAGAGGTATAACGAAAATGTAAAACCTACAATTATGATGTGCAGATTTTATAAATATCTGAAATGCTATTCCCTGAATGGTCTCATAGGGAATATTGATCCTAGTACTGCTCATGCCATCCCAAAAAGCAAAAGTAGAATTGTCAGAGGGACTGAGACAGGAAAAATAAGAATGACCACACGCATGGATATACCTTTTCTGTAAAGAGGCAGAAAGAGTTTGTTTACAAAAGGATGAATACAAATACATAATTTAATTACTGGCATTTAAAAAATAAGATAGGATTTTCTCTGTGTCTCATAGGAGAATAACAAGGTAATAGTCAATGAAATTAAGTCAGCTGCAATACATAGCATCTCATTTCATGTAATTAGGAGTAGCACTAATAGAAATAAGCATTGATACTGGACTAACATCCAATAAGCCCCAGTCAAGAACAGATATTGTACTAAGCACTGTAAATATGTAATATTAAATACTAAGCTAGCTAAGTATTTAATAGCATCTGTGGACTTCATGCTACAAGGTGCTGGGACCATTGGGTGAAGCTGCTTCTACTGTGGACAGCTGCCCAGGTGGGGCCAGTGTACAGAAACGAGGGGAAGCTGGGCACTGCCCCGCACTGTGTGCTTTGCTCGGGGCTGACAGCCACGCTATTACTTAGCCTACAGATAAGAATCTGTAAAGCCAAGGCAAATTACTATCTTCCTGTGGGTTCAGTGGCAAAGCAGCAGTTCAAAAGATTGCTACCCAAGCAAAGAATAGCACAGTCTTTCCCAAAAGAAATAAAAATGGAACAGTTGGGGGGGGAAAAGGGATACTTTCTGTGTATCTGATGAATTTCCATGAATAATAATGAACATGCTGTTTTCATTTTGAAGGTGACAGGAGGGGATGGAGGCCAAGCATAACTAAGTAGTGAATGGTAAAAGTGGAAAAAGTCTTCCATAAGTTGGCTTCCAAGGTGCTCTGAAAAAGCTCCGTGTATCTTAGCTCACACCCAGCTTTCCAGTTTGTTTCCAGAACTCTGCTGACAGAATTGATGTGCAGCAGCTATAAACCTGAAAAGGATTTGTAGTAATGACATACAAATAAATACGTCCAAGTTTAAAAGCTGCTTGTAGCAAAGCAGTATGCTTGAGAGCTCAGAGCGGAAGCCCAGATGCTTTTCTTGCAGGAGGCCATTCTATAGCAGGACTGGTTGAGGGAAAAGCGTTTTAGCTGAAGTCTTTCATTTGCATCTCTCACAAATATTGTCATGTAAGGAGGTAAATTAGAAATGCTGCTAACTCATGATAATCAGTAAGAAAATATATGGAAATAATGCAACTGGAGAAGTATGTACGTGTTATTTTATGCTCAAAGAACTCTATATTCATTTCCCTTTAAAAGAAAAGGCTTTAGTCTTCTAGTTGACTGACTTGTCTGACTTACTCATTAGGTGACTTGGAGCAGCATTTAGCTTTGCTAAGAGCTGGGAATTGGCTCTTGTTCTACCATTTTAAACCTGGAAAACAGTTGGTCCATTTGGGCTCCTAAAACAAGTTTAGCCAGTGAGGCTAGAATATGATTAGGTAGAGGAAACTATTCTGCTTCTTTTATTAGCCAGCACTTTTACATGCATATGCGAACACACATGCAGTGGAAGAATCCTAGTATTAGTAAAGCAAGTTTCCATTTCCCTTCCAGTATTTAAGTTGCATAATGAGAGTGAAATAGTAACCAAATGCAATTCATTTAAAATCTAATTGTTACTTTAGTGATTAAAATACTAAATCATGAGAATGTCTTATCTTTTTATTCTCCCAGTCCTTTCCAAATAATTACTGGAAATGCTTCCCAAATAAACATAGCTATGCCGAGCTGCTCACTCATTGCATAACCTGCCTTATCCTCTGGGATAACATTGCATATGTCCTGCAGGAAGCCATGTAAAATAGTAGCTTCCTTCTATTTTGATTTGAATGTGATTGAGCATTTGCGTCAATCAAAGTACCATGCAAAATTATTGTTAAGCTCAGGAAAACAGCAGCTTTTCAAAGTTGTTTGTGATACACTGGAATTTGTCTGGAAAATATTGTCTAACTTTATCTCCCGAAAAATTTAATTTAGAATTTTAGTTTAACATATTAGCATTTAATATGTCAGCTGAGCATTATGCTCAGATTTTAACCTTTTCTACTTTGTATTGGAAGTCTCAGGGTAGATTTGAAGGCTGTCATCAAGTCTCTTAGCCTTCTCTCCTTTAAGCTAAACTAAGCTAATCTTTCAATTCTTCCTTGAACATTATGTTTTCCAGCCCTCTGATCATTCTTTTTCATTTTGGATGTTTCCCAGATTGACTCTACCATTTCTGCGGTGTCTCATCAACCTAGTATCAAGTAATCCAGCTGAACATGTCAGTAATAGTGAAGTGGATGGGACATTTGGGGTACCTTGTAGGCTATGTTCCTGCTAAGACAGTCACCCTTAGATATGCCATCTTGGCGACAGCCTGATATTGCTGGCTTTTGGTAACCAGCTGTACTCTGTTCCATTTTTCTAAATACTTTCCATGCAGTTAGGTGTTGCCATACACGTGCTTACTTCTGCCAAACTGTATTTTCTTGCTGTTGAACCTTTTTCATTTCATCCTATGCTTGCAATCCATTTCAATTTCTCAAGATTGTTTTGAATTTTATGCCTGTCCTCCAGCATGTACTTGGCCTTGCTGAGCTTAGTGCAAATTAGCTGAAGGGCACAGGTCTGGACAATGATTAGGTATGACGCGGGTAGGTGAAATTGTAGGTGGACTTAGTGTCGTTACTGCTTTAGCTGGCTAGAACTTCTGGTGCCTATGTGTGAGAAGCACCTCTTCAGTGAACATGCAGACACAGCCCTCATCTAAGTGGGGAGACCGCGCCGTGGTTGTATCATATGGAGTAACAACAAACGCAGTGCGTTGGCTGGCTCAGAAGGGCTACAATCTGCCCACCCATGTAGGCCATTTCCAGTTGCATTCCACAGTCCCTTCTGGGCTTCTGACCCAGCTGCAAATTGAAGCTGTGATCAACCTGTTCTTTCTTTTAATGTATACATAGAGTTTGGCAGAGTTTACGTAGGAGGTAGTAGGTAAGTAGGAAACTTGTGTAAGCCAGATTTCATTCCAGGCCCTTCTCAAGTGCATAGCAAATCCTTTTCTTTGTTCGTTTACATGATACATGTAGCAATTACTGACTAGTTAGTTGTTTTCAATTAGCAGTTGCCCTTATTAGTACTTTTACTTGTGATTTTGAAGTATTGGTTTTGTACTTAGACTTACAGATACTTATGAAGTCAAATTATAAGTCTTTTTTTTTCCCTAATTGTGGTCAGTAGGAGGAGACTCGGTGATGAACTATATAAATCAAAGATGAATCAGATGTTTTTCAAGTGCATATCCTCGCAATTTGAACCGTGCTGTTTAGGATTGTGTGGGCTGCTTAAACATGGGTGAGGAGGAGAACCCTGACTCCACTGGAGTATTGCAGTAGCTTTCACCCATGTCAATGGATCCAGGATTTCATTTGATTCAATTCACAGCTTCAGTGTCTCTCTGCATTTTCAATTGACAGTTAGAAAGAATTGCCCTAGTGTGCAGTAGCTAAAGGCATCGTTCCCATCACCTTGCAGCTCTGGGTTTTTTTTCATGTTTCTTAAACATAATGCTGCTTCACTCAAGGCTTTGTAGCAGAGAAATCCTGTAACTGCAGAAAAGAGCAGGATACGTATGCAAATCTGTCGAGGATCTGACCAGTGCTGGCACAGTGGGCAGCAGGATATACAGCTCAATGTTTTCTGCTGTGAGTATTCGCATAACATAGCCTGCCAGAAATGGGACGGGGGAGAATACTCTTGTGGGGAAAACCAAGAAGTAAATCCACAGCAGTTTAAAGTACAGTACATGATGATCTCCTCATGCTTTCCGAATAAAAGGCTATGGAGCCTCACCCAGCAGTTCAGCATTGATGCAAGGTTTTAGAAAGACGTGTTCCCAAGTATGCTGCTCACACAGTTAGTTTTCCTTGCTACTGATTTTGCTTTGCATTTATCTGTCTTTTGTAGCATGTATGGAGCATACTATGTTTTTTTCCAATACATGAGAAAGTCATCTGCTGTCCTTTTTCTGTATTCGTAGACCATAATTCTCTGTTAAATATCTCACATACTAAGCTAACAATCGGAGTTTCTGTAGGCTCCCTAGCATCACAAATTATTAGTATTGTTTCTCTTAGGAAAGCCCTTGGTTTTCTGGAGATTTTTTTTTTCCAGGACATTTTCCCAGTATTGCTCTCTCTGAAACCACATAGAGGTGTAATAGCACCAATGACTCCTACCAGCTATGCCTCATCCTGTACAATAAGAGTAACTTGTGCCCACACTTTGCTCCGAGAACATGTGTCTGCTTGGGTCTTGTTTCTTTTCAGTCACTGCTGTTCAATTTTCTTTGTTCTTTTAATGAACAACTTTGTCTTCTCTGTGTTAAAATATAGTCCAGACTTCACTTAGTGATCTTGGTTGCTCTCTTTTAATGGCCTGCCCTTCCCATTATTTATCACTCTATCATTTTTGTAATTTGCACCTTTTTCCAGCAATAATTTTATATTTTTGTTCAGGTCATTCAGAATGGTTTAGGTCCATTTAGTATTGACCACACTGATATCATACATTGCTGGGGGTCTTACAAAAAATGCTGTAAGGTTGTGAGCTAAAGCCCTACAGAAATCCTAGAGAAGTTTCCTGTATTAAACTAATTCATAATCTCATGGGAAAATAGGAAGTTGGGGGTTTTTTTTGACAAAACTAATTTTCTGTCTTGACTGGCATTACTTGTACTATCATCCTTTAATTGTACACTGATTTCTTCCTGTACAAGCCTTTCCATCAGTTTTGCTGACATTGATGTCAGGCAGAATGATCTGCAATTTCCTTATTAAATAATGGAATAATGCTTGCTTCTCCTCTGTCTTCAGAAACTTGTCTGGGATTTCAAGACTTGTTTTTCTTACTTTGGTTCTTTTGAATTTTATCTTACTGAAGTGTAGGGTTAATACATCTTAAACAGGTATTATTTTACTTCCATGATATTTTGAAATCTTAGTAGTGAATGTATGAATTTCTGCTTTGATAGATCACATGAGGAATATCTTAGTGGCACACAGCTGATTAATCTTTCTAGTACTGTTTGTTACTATCACTATGAAATCTTCGTAACCCAGGATATAATATTCACAAAAGTGTATATGCAGTTAATTTCATTGTTTTTTATTTCACCATAATAAGCAAAACTGTTGTTTAGTCATTGCCCTGGAAACTCTGTGAAGCATCCTCTATACACTCTCTAAGGTGCCCAGAAAATTTGTGTCGCAGTACTGTCCTGCTACAAATAGATAAAAGTAATAAATTTGGCTAGTGCCAAAGTTTTAAAACATTTTATGAATCTAAAATTATACTCTCACTGAAATTGTTTACTTAGAGTAATAGAGGACTTGATCTTGTCCAGACCCCTGAGTAATTAAATTGTTGAACATTTCCTTTTGATCTATGTGGAAGACGTTTTTGAAAGATGAGGTGTTCCTTTGACTCAGTTTGCACTGTACTTAACTGAATAAATTAACTCTTTTTGACTCATGAGGAGGAAACATACTTTTGTAGAACTGTGATCTGATTTACTCATGAGAACAAACATCACTGGTATTCTATATGCATGACTGGTTCTGGAAAAATAATTATGAATTAAAATCTTCACTATACTTTCTAAATACCACAGCTGAGTCAGGACTTCTTTGTACTGAAAGCTGTGCCACAGATACATCTTTTGCTTGGGTGGGTATGTGTCATGGTTTAAGCCCAGCCGGTAACTCAGAACCACGCAGCCATTCGCTCACTCCTCTCCTTCTTCCTCCCTCCGCTCCCTGAGGGATGGGGAGGAGAATCGAAAGAATGTAAATCCCATGGGTTGAGATAAGAACAGTCCAGTAACTAAGGTATAATACAAAACTACTACTGCTACCACTAATAATGATGATGGTAAGGGAAATAACAAGGGGAGAGAATATAAAACTAAAAGCGGAAAGGGAAAAAACAACAATAAACACAAGTGATGCACAATACAATGCTCACCGCCTGCTGACCAATACCCAGCCTGACCCGAGCAGTGATCTGGGCCTTCCGAGTAACTCCACCCAGTTTATATACTGGGCATGACGTGCTGTGGTATGGAATACCCCTTTGGCTAGTTTGGGTCAGGTGTCCTGTCTCTGCTTCCTCCCGGCTTCCCGTGCCCCTCCTCACTGGCAGAGCATGAGACTGAAAAGTCCTTGATTGGGGTAAGCATTACTTAGCAACAACTAAAACATTGGTGTGTTATCAGCATTATTCTCAGACTAAAGTCAAAAACACGGTATTGCACCACCTACAGAGAAGGAGAAAATTAACTGCTACTGCTGAACCCAGGACAGTATGCCATCAAACATTCAAATATTTTTTAATGTATGGAAGGAGGGAGGGGAATGGAGGTTTGTATCCAGTCTGACACAGAGCCTACATGTAAACACAGAACGTACCACTGAAAAATTATGCAGTGGGCATAAAAACTGTTTCAGGGCATTTTAGGAAGGCCCAGGCATATTTTGGTAATTAAGAAAAGCATTAATCTGTGACCAAAGGATCAACAAAAAATTAAGCCGTAAACAAGGTGACTAGAGAGGTTATTTATATGTAACATTGATATTTATAACCTAAAGGTATAACCACAAAATCTTTGCTCTTGTGAGCAAGCAAGAGAAGTATATAAGAGATTAGTTTGTAACTAAAGCTAATGACAGCACTGCTAAATGGGCTTGTATGGGATTTCAATTGTATGAGAACAGTCAGGTTGAAAAGAGGTTGTTATACACGAGTGTGTGTCTATTTCTGGATCCCATTTGGTTCTTCTTTTTTTTTTTTGAGGGATATGGCATACTCAGGATCCTTCCGTTTTCTCCTTCAGTTTTCATGCCTATCCCTCAAGACATCTGTGGTGTTGACATTTGTTCAGCCAAGGGAGTCTGAATGAGTGTATTCACAACATACCATTGCTGGTCCCAAATCAACTGCAATCTGATGAAGAGGGGTTCCCCACAGTGGCTGCTCATGCTGCATTACCTCTTTTTTTCTTTTAAGCTTTACCTGACCTGAAGACTTTGAGCCTTCAAAACCTTTTGATACTAGGTAACTAGTTTCTGTCTGGTAAATAAAAGAAGGAAGCTATTAGAGCAAATCAGCGAAATGCATCTTTAGACTCTCCCATCAAATAGCTTGGGGTCCGACCACCCTGCCTTTCTGAAGCCAAGCTGTATTTCTCAGGAGAATAAGGAGTGATCCACGAGCTACCAGGTCAAAATTATTATGGCTGCATAACTTTTCACACTTGGTGCTCTGTTTCTGAAATGGCTACTTACATTTCATCGCTGGCAGGCTGCACACTGTTAGGTTTCTGAGGCAGGGGTTGCCCGTGGCTGTGTGTTTCTGCAGCATTTAGCATAGTCAGTACTTCACGTGCTGCTGTAAAACCAACACAAATGACAGAGTAAAACAATTTTTGTTGAAACCCGAATAACATTTACATCTCTTAAAAGCTTTTCTATTAATCAGTGTCCCCCCATATTAGATCAGTGAGGACAGCAATAACTGTCACTGTCCTGTGCTACAGATGGCTCTAACAAAATGGAAAGATGATGTGATTTGACTTAAGCTATAGAAGAGGTTCCTGTCGTAGCTAAAATTATGTCAAATGAGTCACTTGTTTTTAGTATTGTGTTTAGTCTTCTAAACTACTGGGAAGCAGATTTTTCATCTATCTGTACTTTCTATAGCCATGCGGTTACACAGCTACTTCTGGCAGCTTATACCATGTCCTAGGAAAGACAGAAAGAGTTATGTCAACAATGTGGCAGACCTGATCTGACATCTTTGTTCCCAAATGGATAACACGAGCATTTGGAAACAGCGCATCGCTCAGTGGTGACTGCCTGACCTGCTGGCCTGTTGGCTCGTGGTGAAGGAGAAACTTGGCCACTCAGCCCTGAAAACAGGTAGATGGCTCCTCCCTGAGCAGGGCCAAGCTCATAGGGGTACTCTGAGGGAGCTCGGCAACAGGCAATTCTGGAGTATAATAGGGGTTTAGCGCCTGAACAGGACAATGGTATGGATGTAGGTGGCTCTGTTCATGTCTTTAATTATTCAGCATTTGGTTAGATACCTTGGGATTTAAAATGCCAGCAATGCCTTATGTAAGTACTCCTGGAAGCCAGAGCCAAGTATCAGTGACCATGCACCTGGGATTTTTCACTTTAAAAAGTCAGGGATAAATTTATTTTGTTAGAATGTGAAAATGTGAACTGTGGCTTTCATCCTTCAAAAGCAGAAATTTTCATTTCCAATAAAGGAAGCAAACACCTGCATGTTAGCTGTTTTGGCACCACTATGCCTTCAGTGTAGATTTTAGCGAGGGGAGAATCAAACTGTGTGAGAACAAAGCTGTCAGAAAGAGCTAGGTATACGGGACAGTGATATGGAAATAAGCACATCATTTTGCTGAACTATTCCAGTTCAGAAAAACAGTATTAAGGAGACTTTTGATGAGCCTAAAACTCCTTCAAGCTGCTTGTGAACTACCGGCTGCGCCTGACGTTCCTGCTTTCCGGCTGCAAAGTCTGGTGTCTTTTTAGAAACCCAAACAAAAACCATTAAATTTTTATTTGAGTTTATTGAGTTTATTTTAATCTGATTTATTTTCCAAGTAAAATGGCTATTTGGAAACAGAAGTTTGTGTGGTGTTCTCATGGCTCAAATAATTAAATGTGAGGAAATTAAATGTGGCACAGCATGGGCCAGGCTGTGAGGACATCTGAGCGCTTGCAGGCCACAGCCTAGCTTCTCAGTCCCTCCTGCACCAAACACGTTCATATCCCCTGCTATTTTCCTCCTTTCCATGTAAGAGTGGATGACAGAGGGTGCAAAATGGACTGAAAGGCAGGATTTTTGTGTGTGTGGTACCTGCCCTTTATCTTTTGTTTTGCTTTCCTTTGTTAGTGATCTAGAAGAAGGACTTCTGGTGGTTTATAAGAATTTTATGTTACCTAGAGCACATGGTACACGCCGCCATTACAGTGATATTAACAGGTAAGAGCATATGCAGAAAAGCAGTATTGGGCTTCAGTACCTTTATACAGACTTCAGACTCATCTAGGCTGTGTGAATTGAATTCAGAGTGCATGCATTTCAGTTGTAAATGCCAAAATCTATTTTATCTTTACAAACTGACTTTATGGGGTTTGCGAAGAACAAATACTGCTGATTAAGTTTATTGACAGGATTGGATTCTGTATGTACAGGAAAACGGCTAGTGTGGGCCCCCTTCTGTTCCTCTGCTCTTACTTTAAGGTCCTAAAACCCCACGATAAATTGGGAAATATTTGCCACTGTATGTTCTTTCAGTGTAAAGGAAACCTAGCATGTTACTGGTAATTGAACAGAATAGTTCTTTTGATAAATTTATGTCTTCTTTCAATACACTGTGTAAGTGTCTTTCAGACATGGATTGATTTATCCTGCCATCATTTCTGACCTAGGCAAAATCTTTTTGTTAGTTTATAGGAGATAAATCACAGCTATTCTGTTTAGTTACTTAGTGGCTGACTCTTAATTTCTTTATCTTTTTCTCTGTGTGAATAAAAATATGACCTTGTTTTGCTACTTAAGAGTAGTTTGGGGGGATAAGAGAATAGAGTTCTATGGAAGGAAAACTAGCAAAAGGAAAAAAAAACCACCAAACAACAAATCAGCCCTCTTGACAGTTTTGAATTTTTAGTGAGTTGAAGGATATTAATTTTATATGGATTAATATTCATTTTCACTGATGCATGGAGTCTAATATTACTACTAGAAAAACCAAATTTTGCCATTGCTGTAATCTTGTACTTTGATTGCTTGCTATATTATGGATTATTTAGATTGGAAAATGTATAACTAAAAGGATATAAATATGTATGTATAAACAAAAGGAACGGGAATTTAAATTCTATAATGCTTATAGTTGCTAATAAGGAAATAAAATAGACATGAGTTTTTCTTAAATGAGTCAGTAGAGTTGAAAGTGAATGCTGCAAGTTCTCCCAAGGGCTTTCCAGCCCTGAAAACTTGTAGAATGTAGATTTTAACACAGATGCAACTGCTGAGCACTGAGCTGAAACATGCATAGTATTATTGTTTGGATTTGCTAACAGTCCTTGAAGGTTTAGACTGTTTTTCATTGAGTGGCTCTAAGCATTGGGGCAGTTTGGTCACTTTACATCTCAGTAGGAAGCCTTCAGCTTGAAACAACCTCCCCCATTCAAAAATAAAGCTTCTTTCTTTTTTCTTGTCTTCCCCCCTCACCCCTCCCAGTATTCTTGCTGTTTCTGAAGAGCTATTCTTATGCATAGTATTATAAAATACTTGCTGAAGTATTTTATAGTTAATGGGGGGGGGCAGGTGAAAGGTGTGAAATGTCTTTCACGTTGTTTGTCTTTAAATATGTGTCAGTCCCTTTAACCTCAGGATCCTTCAAATCCACTAGCCAGCATCAGGCAAATCTGGTGGAAAGATGAAGATAACAAAATAGTGTGAACACCTGAAAAAAAAAAAAGGCGCCCCATTGAAAAGAGACACAGAGTTAAGGCCCTCATTGAGACTCAGGGTGTTACTGAGCATCTTGTGAGAGGACAGTACCCACACAGCAGAGCTTCACAGCCTGTGGGCACTGAAGCTTCAGCTGGAGCTCTGTACTGTCCCAGATCGGTGTTAGTGAAGTCTCTCCTGTGCGGGTTCTTCAATCTCTCTGGTTTTAATATCATTCAATTAAAATTCTGTCAGTCACAAAATACAAATTGAAAAAAATGCATCCGGATTTGTTTTGATGCTCCTAGAACAAATGGCTCTCCTGCTTCAGGCTGGAATCTACCTGCTATCTTGCTTCTTTCCCTCACCTAAGGTTGAGCTTAAACATTTCTTACCCACTACCTCAAAAACCAGTGTGGAGATAGTCTAACTTTCATTTGCCCTCCTATTTTTAGTTTCTTTTGGGAAGGAATCAGAGAAATGTCCCTCTGCATATTGCCCATCACCCTGTAAATAGCCCTCCAACTTCCAGGTCAGGAGTGAAGTTATTTTCTGGTATCTCTAGTGTTCTCACCACATTTCACCATACTCCTTTTCATTTGCAGTATTATTCTCACCAGTGCTTGAAAATACCTTACACTCTAGTACAAAAGCACAATATCCTCTCCTATTCAAATCTCCCTCAGAAAACTCCTCTTTTATGGCATTTAGAAAGACAAGTTAATAGCAGTAGAGAGCCATCATTATCTGACCATGCACACTGGTGGTTCTGGCTTCTTGCTGTCCTTTTGATCTCCCTGTTCACTGCCCCCAGATCTGTGCTGCCTAGTAAAGGTTCTTGGGACACGGACCAGGCCTTTGTGTTTCATACATAGTGGTGTCTCTGTTCTCTGGCTGGATGTCTTAACCTTTAAAAGGCAACTCTGAGCCTGTCAAAATGTGTTTTGTTTTATTTAATCAAGAATCTAATTCAGAGATAGCAAGTCTCTGTTACAGGCCTGAGATTCTCTCTATGTACTCTTCATGCCAGGCCAACTTTGCCCACACAAATGTTCACCAAGCTCACATAAAAAGAGCTGTAAACACAGAAGAAGGGGCTTTCAAAAAGATGAAAAAAAAGCTTTTCTTAATATTTGCTTTCTTTCTTGTTGACAAGGTTAATCTGTTTTTATTCCAAAAACGAGAAAAATAGAACTGATCTTTTATTCCTCAGCAGAGCAGATTAGTCAGCGAGCTAAACACAACACAATGAAATGAAACAATTTAAAGAAAGCCATTAAAGGTAAAAACATTTGTGTAATCAACAACAATGTTCCCTTCAGTACGGGACATTACAAAAAAGCTGGCTTTGTTTATTTTTACTGACTACAAAGTAGAATAGAAACTTTCTGCATAAGTCCTTGGGTGCTGATGCAGGATGATGGCTGCGTAACCTGAGCTGTCTGACCCTGGCAAAGTAGCAGACTGTAAGCTCACTGCCTAAAGAAATTATTACAAAAACCAGTGCTGGTAGGAGAACTTGCTGTTTTATTAATGTTTATTGGATTAAAGAAGTGAAATAATCGAAGCAATATGAGCAGTACATAAAAGCAGGGGAGTGAAAGGAAAAATGCTTCTGAACTGTGCCATGGCCTCTCTCAGAGAGCCTCTCATCGATCTCCCTTCCAATTCATCCTGTCAAATAGCTGGCATGGTGTGTGCTCTGCAAGCAGATGAGCAGCATCATTCATACAGCTGTGCTATCTGGAGCACAGATGCTTTCACTTGTGCTTGGTAGTTCCTAGCCAGCTTCCAGAGCTTTGGCAGAATCATTCACATATGTTTGACACACAGAGATAAGATAGAAATTAATTGAAAAGGGATAGGAAGTTAATACATAGACTTATTTTACGGTGTCTTTATCAGACTCCAAAGTCCATCTCTGTGGATCTGATAGGAAATGATATATGTACATTGCATTACAATTCCTGAAAAAAAGTTATATATCCCAGAAATTAAGGAAAGAAGCCCTTCCTGCTTTATTTGCTCATAAGACTTTTGATGTGCTTCTGAAAAGCCCTGAGTTGACACTGCTATGGCTGAGGTCCTTATCCACAGAACACGGGGCATGGCTCACTCTTCAAAGAGCCTTTTAACCTGCCTGAACAGTGGCTTAGATTTCCTTGTCCTGGATGAGTCCCTGCCTGTTCACGTCCCTTGGCTCTCTTAGGTCACTGCAGGTTTGCCAATAGCGAAAGAAGTAATGACTTTCTTATGTTAACACTGTCTACTGGAAAGGGACTGGAATAAAATCCCTCACTTCTTGCACACTGCCAGACACCCTCCAGATGGGTGATGGGCTTAGTTCCTACTAACAAGAAGATTTCATTGAAGGAAGGAAGCTAGAGCCAGCACATACATGCTCTTTACGTATAAATTGCATGTTCTCCTAGTAGTTGTAGGTTTAAATCATTCACTATGCCTGGCTGCTCTGCAGCCTCTGGTACTCTAATTCATTGCTGCTGCTGGGCATCTCAGCAGCCTCGTAGAGGTGTGAGGCTGGAGTAGCATCCTTCTCAATACCACACATTTGCTGTGGGTGGTTGACTAACCTTCACATCAAGAGCTTTTCCCCTCAGGGCAGTTGCACAGAATACTCCACGCTCCTCTTCAGCATTGCTGTTAGAGTGGTAGGAAAGTTGCTTGGGATTAAGGCCAGTACATGAGAGTCCAGAATTTAGACCAAAGACCTTTCTCATTATTCTTAAGGACTAAAACTGTCTCTCTAGAAATCAGTGGAAGTGGATGTGAGCCTAAGCGTACATTTATAGGAAAAGAGAAAAACAAACCAGTGATAGACAACAAATATTTTAACAAGAGAATCTAATTTTTCCCTTTTCTCCACGTTACGCAATGTATGGTGAGCACTGTGTTTGCTGGCAATGGAGGGAAGTCTGAGGAATCTATTCATTTTCCTCCACATTTAAACAAACACTTTCTCATAACCATGACCAAGAAAGGAAGCAAAAGTACTCAGCAAACTTTTATTAAGTGTTCTAACTCAATGTTTATATTTTGTTCCTGAAAAATATACTGACTGTATTGATAGCATAGTAGCGTTCAGCTCCTGCAGTCTGATGTGGGAGAGGGCTTAGTGAATATTTTTTGCCTTGTATGGAAACTTAATTTTGTTTTCAAAATACCTGCAGCTCAGAACAGTCTGAGCCATTCTGAAGCAAAATTTGTGGCCTTCAAAGAAAGTTCATACCACTCCCACAGGGTAATCCTGTCTGGGAGAAAAAAACCTAGTAGTGTCCAGAGATAGGACTCCTTCTGAGGAAATTTATCACTTCCCCTAACTTTCTAGCATTTTGGTAATGTGATTTTAAGATAGAGGTCTTATGAACACCAAGGATACTCCTGTAGGAAGGTGATTTCTTTCAACCAGAGTGCTGTCTTCGATTAATTCCAAATCACTATGCAATGCCACTGCTAGCTAAGGTTCTACAGATTTGCATTTGATGGGTAAATCTGCAATTTCACTTACTAATCTGGAAGCTTCTGAAGATCAACACCAATGTTTATGAAATTGTACCCTATTCCCCTAAGTCTGTATTTTCAGGTATCACACCAGAAGTTCTTACTTTGGGAAATGTAGATCAGATTATAAATATGTGATTGAAAAGATAATTTTGTCTTGAGAAACAAAAATATTTAAATTTTATTTACATTTTATTCTCAGCTTATTCATTTTGAATATTTCATGCTACAGTTCCCTCATGTGTAAGCAAACTCCTATTAGCTAAGGATGAGCTGGAGCTTCCAAATGCAATCTCCAAAGAAAAAGGAAAAATAATGAACTATGGTATATTTTAAGAATACATCTTAAAGATATGGATAAAATATTTTGATTTCTTTCCAGAACTCATCATCCCAATTATTGAAGTAATGGCCCTCCTGCCACAGAAAGATAAGTCATAAGCTGCATCGCATGGCAGATCTTGTATTTTTAGTGAACAGAGTTGTCATATTGTGGCTTGGTTTTCTCCAGGGAAGTCCCACATCTTTTGTAGAGTTGAAACAAAATGTGTTGCTTTTACTTATTAGCTGCCTTGAAATAAATTACATTAATTGTAATGATGAAAAAAGAGGAATTGTGAAAGGTATTTTATGGCAAGGAGTGGCTCATGTTTTGTATTTTGGTGGTAAGAAAGGATATGATGCTTTGATTCATGCCCATCATTAACCTCACCAAACGCAGTAATGCAGTAGAAACATCAAAAGCTTAGGATGAGAAATGGCTGCAATGATACCTGGATTCATCTTTGCTGTCCACTTGACTGTCATATTCTCATCACTACTGCAAAACTAAATAAATTCGAGAAGCACAGTCACTCTTTATGCTGAGGGTCAAGTTCTATTTCCCCTACACTGTATGTTTTGAGTGATTCATTTCACTAGGGCTTATCTAGTAGTGAAAAGTGGAAGCTTATTCAAAAGGATATTTTGTCCTCTTTTGGAGATTTGCACCTGAAACGGTGTTTCTATCAGGACTGTAAGGAAGTGCCAGATCTGGATAGTGGAAATGTGTTTATTTCGCCTTGGTAATTTTGCTTTAAAATCATAGAATCATAGAATGGTTTGGGTTGGAAAGGACCTTAAGATCATTTAGTTCCAACCCCCTGCCATAGGCAGGAACACCTCGCACTAGACCATGTCAACCAAGACGCTGTTCAACCTGGCCTTGAACACTGCCAGGGGTGGAGCATTCACCACTTCTTTGGGAAGCCTGTTCCAGTGCCTCACCACCCTCACAGTAAAGAACTTCTTCTTTCTTATATCTAACCTGAACTTCCCGTGTTTCAATTTAAACCCATTCCCCCGTGTCCTATTGTTACAGCCCCTGATGAAGAGTCCCTCTCTGGCATCGTTGTAGGCTCCCTTCAGATACTGGAAGGCTGCTATGAGGTCTCCACGCAGCTTCTCTTCTCCAGGCTGAACAGCCCCAATTTTCTCAGCCTGTCTTCATATGGGAGGTGCTCCAGCCCCTGGTCATCCTGTGGCCCTCCTCTGGACTCACGCCAACAGCTCCATGTCCTTCTTACATTGAGGACACCAGAACTGCACACGGTGCTGCAAGTGGGGTCTCATGAGAGCAAGAGTAGAGGGGCAGGATCACCTCCTTCAACCTGCTGGTCATGCTGCTTTTGATGCAGCCCGGGATATGGTTGGCTTTAAAAGCTGTTACTATTTATTTTTTTTCACACTACCAGGTTTAGCTTTGTCTAAAATGCAATTTTTGCTGCTTGTGTACCACAATAGTTTACAGAAATGGTCATCTCTCTCTCTCCAGTCTGTCATGGGAATACTTAGTGCTGTCCGTCAGTCTGAATATCTCTGAGGGACTAATACAGGGGATGAGCCAGATCAGCCCTATGAACTTTCCTACCATGCAGGGAGTACAGTAATGTTCAGCAAGAGCTCAGTGAAGATGAAGGTTATCTGTCTAGTCAAATGAAGTAAATAGATATCCTCTGTATTCAAGAATATTTGTTCTGATGTTTTAAGGACCTTATTCTCTCTAAGTCTCTGAGCTTAATTCAGTTTTACATTAGAAAGGAGAGGAGATTCAGGTCATTGGTGCTCAGAAATAACAGGTATAAAAAGGAAAACAACAAAGAGTCTTGACAATTATTTCTTGGCAATTCCAACTTCCCGTTAGAAGCAAACACGCACACATGGTTGGGTTTTTTTTTTTCGAAATGACGCAGATGTCTCCTCACATCCATAGCCTGGGAAGATGCAGATGGACTCATGTTTTGAGAAAAAAACAACAGGCAGTCAGTTTGGAGAGGAAAAACAGGCTTTGATATCTTGTGGCTGTTATATTTTGACAGAAGACTGCACATGCAGTCAGCCCTAACACAACAGAGGGAGAGCTGGGTAGCCCAGCACAAGCGCTTCACCCTGAATCAACACCACTGCCAGTGCTGGTCTTAGAGTGTGCTATGTTGTGCACGGGTGGGATGGAGGAAGGGGACAGTGGGCATGGGTGGGTGTGGTGAGACCTGGCCATCACCTCTGTCCACATAGTTGGGCTGCCGGGATAGCAGGAGGCGATACTTGGACACAGCCAGAGGTTTGTGATGTGGAGGATTTAACGTGGGCCAGGAGCACTCGTCTTGCTCAGCCTGTTCTTCTGTTTGAATTGGCTTCTTCAGGGAAAAGAAGAATTTCCATCTCACAAATTGATCTATGGCTGCAGTGCAGAGCCTAGCAATAAAATACCTGTGGAAAGATGGGTGGAAAGCTGGAGCTATGAAACAGAGAAAGACGCTGAGTACCTTAGTGGCTCAAGATCTCAGTTTCGCAAGCAGGATTTCCAGCAGTGCCATTACTTCCCATGTACAAGCAGGGGTTTAGTTATCCTTTCTTCCGATTTTCTGTCATTTTTGTCTAATTGGCTAATTTTTAGTGGCTCAATAGAGCAAAGAGTCAGAATTCCTTATCTTGATCTGTTGTCATCTAGGATTATTTTTGTTGTAAGTGATTATTTTTTAATAATTAATTATTAATTTATTTCTGGGCATAAATAAAAAACAGTCCCTGACCAAAATAGTCCATAATTTAACATAAGCAGTAATTTACATTATTTATTAGTCTTTGTCTCATATTAATTCGGCTGCAAACCAGGTACGAAATATTTATTTTAATTTGCAAAGGCATTGCGAGCTTTCCTTCGTGAACAGGAATCAGCAAACTGTCAAACAAGGGTTTATTTTATTTTTAAGTTGCTAAAGCAAGGATTGCACTGCATGTTTCAACATTTCCCACCAGGAAAGAATTTTGTCTCCTTTTGAAATTCCCTGTACTGTAGGTGACACGAGGCAATGGTCTGAGTTGACCAGTGTAAAAGAGTATAAGGGAGATCAGAGAAAAAGAGAAAGGGGTTTGGTCAGTATCAGTTCTAAACAGCGGGAGAAGAGAGGGTGTTACTTCATCACCGGAGTGGATACTTTTGTATGTGATCCCTGAAAGACTCCATAAGTCTTTTGTCCAAATAGGCAGGGAAAACTCATATATCTCTATATCTCTACAGCCCAGTGGTCAGGCACCTTGCCAAATGATAGTCTCTTGGTACAAAGTGTGGCCACCTTGTGTATCAACTAGGTTTCTGCCCTGTAAAAGGGGAGATGGTAAACTCCACTAATACCTTATCAGGGAACAAAATGGATCAGAGTACCTTAGCACTCCTTCCCTCAGTGTTCTAAGGGTTTTCTGTAGTATGGCAGCTCATATTCCTACTGGAAGAGAAGACTTGTTATGCCTCTGCTTGTCACAAGGCTTTCATTGTCTTGGGCAGTGATTTTACGTTAAAATGTTTTCCCCTAAAACCAGGTAGATAATTCACAGCAGAAAGTGGTGGGTTGGACTGAAGTGTTCAATATTAATGAAATGGTTAAAGATCTGAAACTATTCAGGGGAATAGGACTGATTACGTGCAGTGTTGTAGAGAAGGACGCTTTCCTGATACGTTTCACATCCTAGATGCAGGATTTGTTTCTGTCAGCCGGTCGTTTAGCGAGGCTGTTGAGCTTGGTCCTGTTCAAGCTCCAGCTGACCAGACTGATAAGGTTAATGCCCCCCAGTGCAGTTTAAAGGTTCTCATCAAGACTTGCCCTTCCTCCAGCAGATGGTACTGATCCCTAAAATTTGATGCCACAACTATTCATGAAATCTGTGCTAAACACCATTTGGTTAGAGAAAAAAAAAAGGCAACTCAAACTACTTTTAGCAGTACTTAAACTAACCTAGATTATTTTGAAATATCTGTTTTAAGAACCTAAGTACCTGTGAATTATATCAACAAATGTAAGGAGATGGTAATCTAGAAGTCAGATTATGACAGAAACCTTTTCATCCAGTTGATTTGCAGCCAAAAGAAGACAAGTGGCTTCTTTTCCAAGGCCTTATGGTACTGTTTGTTTGAGAAGTAAGGCTTCTCTGAAACCAAAGATAGCCAGAAAAAAAGAACAGTTTAATTTAAAATATAATTCAGAATTTAATTTAAGGCTGAGATGGATTCTGAGAAGCATGATAGTAATACAGCTGAGGGAGGGTGAGATAAATAAGCTTGCACTGATGTCAGCACTAATAAGGATCCTGTTTTCAGCAGCTGAAGTAGTGTGGTTAGAACTAGCTCAATTATGTCTGTGCTGTACTACGGCATGCAGTGCAGATAAACCCAAAAAAACATTGTTGTGTCTGAAGGCTCTCATGGCAGCACAATATTTGAGATGATTCTGGATGTGCTCATGGGGAATTTTCAGAAATTCTTCTTTTCAACTTGCAAGGAAATACATAGCTTTTGGTTACTTAGAAGAGAGTTTTAAAGAATGACACACAAGGATGTGAGTCTCACTTCAAAAGCTGCTACAGTTTTCACGATAATGTAAGAGTCAGTATATTCTGTTGTGTAGTGCACTGGATTGGAAGTCAATAGAGCTGCTTTCTAACATTTCATCTCTCGGAGCTTTTTTCTTCTCCTACCTCTAGTTTGTTAGAAACTAACAACCTTAATCTACAAGATAGCCTTGTATTACAGATATTGCACAGTTCTAAATACAGTGGGAACACATCATTCAGGCTCTCAAGAGCTATTGTAAGACAAATAATATTAAACAATGCCTTGAGAGGTCACTTTTCAGTTTTATGGTGGGAACATAGTTCCACAAGTGTGGAATTCAGCTGTGTAGATGAAGGCTTTGGGGGCTTTAGAAGTGCTAGTTGTTTTAAAGCTGTTACTTCACTGTGAACTTGCAGGCATTTCAAATAAAATGCTTTATTCTTTGAAGGTGTGTGTGCATGGATATAATTGGTCAAGCATGTACAAAAGCCTACCTACGGAACTAGCCTCTGTACACATTTAGGGAAACAGAGAGATTGTTTCTATAAATAATAATAAAATGTACAAATAGTATATAACATGACAAACATTGTGAAATGTGGATTGAAAATTTCAATCCAGCACTAGATACAAATTGACTTTGAATTCCAAGATTCCACATAAACATATTTTTGCCTCTCTAGATTTATATAAGCTGCTCGAGGTCTCCACTAATTTCCTCTGAGTTCTCAGAGCTGTATTTATATTTGGTTCATTTGGCCTACTCAAGCATCCTTTCCTACTGCTAGCGCCTAAGTTTGATTTTCAAGTTGAGTCCTCTTTTGGGGACGCTCAGCACATCAGTCCCTTGAGGGCTAAATTTGGAAAGCACAGGACTAACTGTTACAATTAACTGCCTTTAGAGTATATTGTAGTATGAGTTAAATGATGGATTTCCCAAAGCCTCCTAAAGAACCATTTCCTACTTGAGGCCAGGGCACATGCTCTGCTATCTGTTTAATCAAGTGACAGAAAGAACAGCTGTAGTCAAAAACCAGAAGAGGAATTATTAGCTAGTCAGATAATTTGAACATCTTAAAAAATTGACTCCGCAGCACAGTAAAGTATAATTACATTTTTCTCCAGACATTAAAAATATTAATGAGAAGTCACTATAAATTATGAACAGTACAATATGTTTAAACCGACCCAACTGTAAATTTCTTTTGGCAAAATTCCAAAGGTCTAGTTTAGACCTTTGATTTAGACATATTGTCTAGTTTTAGACATAAATGATTTTTGTCCTAATACTGTGCTGCTTTTGCAATTCCTTTGGTTTAGTACCAGTAAAGAGAAGGAGGCTGGTCAGCCATTCTTCTTTGCAGCAGACGCTGAAAAGATCAAGAAGGACTCTCAAAACTATCTTTAAAAAATAAATAGGCTACTGGCTGAGTTCAGGAGTTTTGGGAGGCAAGTTATTTCATAACTAGTTTGGATATCTTCCACAAGTTGGTTAGAGACAAATTATATCATTCTGAAACGATAGCAGAGAAAGCACAAATAGCAAATTATCCTAATGAAAGCTTTTGTAGGCAAAGCCTTTCATTAGCTGTTCAAAAGGGCAAGGTAACAAGTGTAAATACATTTTGGTTTTTTTCTCTGAACCAATGCCCCATGTTACTTGAGCTTCATTTGTTCAAGTAAGTAGGAATATAGTGATACAAACGTAGCTGATGGTTGCTGTTATTAGATAACAGATGTTCTCTTATCCCTGAGATTTTGCAGTTAATTGTAATGCATTTATAGCCAGCCTGTGCAAAATGCTGAGCTTCCTCAGCTTCCATTAACTGCCAGGGGAGCTGGAGGGGCTCAGTACCTCCCAGGAGGTGCTCAGCGCTTAAGAGTCAAGGACCTTATTAACTGAACTCTTCACCTATACACTTGCTTTTGAGATGTCCTGATCCTCAGTTCCATTGAAATCACTGTTCAGCATCTTTGGAATCACTCTCCAGTTAGGCCTCAAATCAAAGACCTTCCCCTCTTTTCAGCAAACTGATCAAATGCTAAGGAACTGTGTCTAAAATGGTCACTCAATTGACGCAATTATGTGAATGTAGGAATCCCACTAAATGGTGACCTTGTTGAACCACACCTATATACATTGCATGGAGGTAATAAAGAGAGATAAGACAATTTTAGCATTCAGTAGAAAACGCTCCGTAAAAACTAAACAGTTCCAGATGCTGGACGACCTGCCCTCGAACTTAACACTTCTGCAGTATCAAAGTATTGGGCAAGCCCTCTAACCAGCCTGGATCCTAAGTGTGTCTTGAGCATGGCCATCCTAGAATTATCTAAGAGACTTTTTTCTCCTTCAAAGGAGGTTTCCTTTAAAATGGCAACCAGCATTTTTGAATTTATTAATATGGACCCTGAGATGAGGCTGGAAATTGCATAAAAGTCAAAGTCAGATTTAAAAAGCCACTGTACAAATTTATAAAAGGGAAATACAAATACTGAGCGTGCATGTAAGTATACTCTTTATACATAATGCACAAATAAATGCACCCTGCAAAGCAGGGCTCTGGCAATCTATGTGTATTAAAGAGGTACTTAAAATTGGGATCACATTGTGAGAAGTGTTTGTTGAAGTTATTTTTCCCAGATTTTGTGATCTCAGTTTGAGGTGACTTCTCCAACTGCTAACACCCTTGCAATGCCTCCAGCTAGCACTGAGTACTCCTCATCTCCACTGCCATAGCATCCAAGCACTGCACACTAAGCTCCATATAAGAAATTCCTTACCGATGATAATTTCATTAGCATTCATTAGGAGGAGTTTCTCCATGGTCACCACTTACCAATTTAAAATCAGTGAGAAACTAGCTCTTCATTATTTTAGGGCTGGTTGTATAGTACAAGCACCCATTCTTAACTTTTGGATATTACTGCATGCTCTAGATGGATCCGATTACAGAGCGGCTTTTAACATACTTTAAGAAAACATGCCTGAGGGTTCATTCACCCTTGCCTTAAAAGTTTCTGGGTTCATGCTGAACCTCAGCTTTGTCCTTTTCTGAATAGAAATAGGAGATAGTGACTTCAAAGTTAATACATTTCCTGGGTAACAGAGTACATGACCAAGCTTGTACTAGCACATAATAAAACATTTTTTCAACAGTTAATTCCAATATTATTTTGTTTTATATATTAGTGTTACAAATGTGAGGATTCCTTTGTATAAAACTGTAAATATGATTTCACTTAATGATTCGCTGCAGTTTGAAAATCAGATTTTCCTTTGTAGCCTATGAAATGCTGTCATCTGAAAAAAATAAATCTCCAAGGAATCGCTGCTTTTGAAAAAGTGGGTATCTTATACCAGCTCCCTCTAAATTTTTCTCTTTTTAAACAATGCTGTATTTTTGTGTATGCACTATGCATGCCATACGCTTGCATGAAAAATATGATGTGTATACTGCACTTCATTTATTTCTTGACATAACAACCTAAGTTGAAAAAATACAGTGGTTTGCAGGAATTAAATTATGACATAAACCAGACTATTTGTGTCAAGAGAAGGAGACAATTTGCAATTAAAAACAGAGACGAGGACTGGCTACATAGTTCATGCAAATCTTATGTGAATTGTATAAAAGTATGAAAGTGACTCTCTGTGTCTGTGTGACAAAGTGCAGACTGTTGTCATTCCAGGACAGATCACACTAACAGTACGGAGTACTGTTTTGTTATGGAGGAGCCTAAATAGTTCTAGTAAGCAAAGAAAACCCATTGCTTATGGAAGTCCTGTGCGAAATGCTCGATGTGCAAATGCTCGATCACCTCCTGTGGCCTGCAAGGGCTCTGGGGCAGAGCTCACTGCCAGAACGCGGTTCCTTGTCTGCAAAGCGGGCAGATCAGTTACTCCAGAACTCCGGCACTGGCAGGAGTTACAGCATCACGTTAAACAAAACATATTGTCCGCCTGAACTTACAACATCATTTCAGGAGGAGCAGGCCAGCATGAAATAAATATTTGAGGTTCAGTCCACTTCAGGCAATTTGCCCAAAATAATAGATGATGGTTAAAAATGATATTTGGTTTCCAAATACTCATCCAAATGCATTCCACTTGGCAGCTTGACGGAATAGTCAGTTTTTACGATTTTATGCCATTAAATCAGAGGTTGCATAAAGTGTAACTATCCAAACATTAAACTATTACTACCCAGTGCCTATAAAGGGCTTTGTTTCCTGTCAAGACGCCTTGACACTTTAGCGTAAATACTGCAATTTTCCTCCTTGACCAATCCCTCTCTTCCTCCACCCCCATCCACACACAAACTGGCATTTAAATAACTCTTTGCACTCTGTCATAAATATTAATGACAAGAAACTCAGGACTTGGCATTTTTCATTAATAGCCCTCTTCATCACTGTTTCACACCTGGACTACAGCCAGACCCTGTGTAAGTGGCTAGCATTTTTTTCAAACAATGTTAATATTGAAGTGAAACAAAATGCTGAGATAATTTATCACAAATTCAAATTGTTGGCAAACCCTTGTTCCGCATTGTGTGCTTGGGATGTCGTTTGGCATGACTTCTTGAACAATGCCCATGTTGGCTTGGCATGTTGTGACTTACTTATAATTGCAGCTTATGCCTTTCAGCTACTCCCTACAATACTTCCAAATGAGCTGTGGATGGAAATTTGATATAATACTTGGACTGTTCTGAAAAAATTAACACATTTTTCCCTACCCTCCAACTTTTCTAGTCATCTCCATAGAAGGACTAATGCCATTGCTGGTAATGCAAGAAAATTTCTTTCTTAGTTCCTGTGGTCACTTACATCATTTCTGTCCTTTCAGTTGGAGGTGTACCAATTGCTTGAAGCTGTAAATTAAGATATTTAGGACAGTGTTCAAGATGTAATTTTCTGTTTTCTATCTGCCTGAATGAAATACCTACAGCTCAGTCTCCTGAACAACACTGATGGCTCAGTCCTACAAGATAATGAGGTTTCTGAACAAGCCGCCAGATATTGACAGACTTCCTTAAACAGCAAGTATGTGTTTGGCTTTTCTTGCTTTTCATTGTTTATCTGAATAAGGACCACAATGTTCATGTCTCATAGGCTTGAGCCTTCAAGTTTCTAGATCACCTCTGAGAAGCTGGTGTTTCAGTAAAGCAATTGGTTCAAATGAGAACAATACTAATTTGTCTTTTGCCTTCAGTAGAAAGTGAAAGTAGAAGGTAAAGAAGCAGAAGTAAAATGTGTTTCACAGTGTGGTGTATGTCATGACCTTTAGTGCTTTGAATTAAGCAGTATAAAGAGCAAACAGCAACTCTAGATCATAGGGCTAGGTGAAACATTCAAGTCACCTAATCCAAGGCAAAAGCAATAACCTCTGGGTCCTTCATGAGAGGCACGTATCAGCCGGCCTTGAGAACTTCACACACAAAACCTCATACAAACTCTTTTGCTGTTCATGGCCCTTTCATTATAAAATGTTTCTGAAGATGTAATCTGAATCTACTTGCTTGAATTTTAGCCTGTTACTTCTGTAGATACAGAAGTAGCCTTCTGAATGACTGATATCAAGCCTTTCCTTGCTCTTTTGGGCTAAAAATCCCACTTTTTCAATATTTTATCATAATTCATATTTTATAGACCATTTATAATTTTTATTGCTATCTTTGGGGCTGTCTCTGACCAGTTCATAAATTTCTTGAAGTGTGGTCCCTGACCTAGGCTCAATAATTCAGTTAAAGCCTTATCAATGCTGAGTAGAGCAAAAGGGTTACTCCGCTAACTTGCACGCTGTCTGCATTCCAGAGTGACATTTCTGTGTTGGTAGCAGCATGTCGTTGTTAACTCACATCCGGTCTGTGATGTGAGTTACACTCACAACTATAATTTCTATGCTCTTTTCTATCTGAATTTCTTCCTCCTTAGCTCTTCCCTGTGTTGTCTGTGCAGGTTATTATTCCTGAGTGCAGTGCTTGCACTTGTACAAGTTGAAAAATACCTGAGGTTCTCCTGTTTATCATTACACGCAATGTATCTTCAAGAGCCTTATTATTTAAGAATGCAATTCTGAAAGATTTGGCTTGACATGCATTGAACTGAGTAACCTTTGAAAGCACAAGATTAAACCCAACATTTTAGATTGCTTTGTTTTTTCTTTAACATATAGAATTAAATATTCAGGAAATATTATTTTGGTGTTTGAGGTTGGTTTTAGTGATTGCTGTTACAGCCCAAGAGCCTTATAACATAACTGTAAGCCTAAAACACTGCTTTGCGGTGATGTCCACATAGATTTGGTTTCAGAGAAAGGTGGATGTGTAAGGAGCTATGGCTTGATACCATGCCAAATTTACTTTCACAATTAAAAACTAAAGATGAGATCTTCTTGTGTGGCTAGATAAAAACTGTATCCTCTCATACAACTGAGGACATATGCAATGTCTTAGTCTCATATCTTCACCAAGAAAATGTTTCTAATTAAATGGGTGTGTGTTGGTCAACTGTTTATTACATTTTACTGCTAGTATATCTTACAGGAGACTGTGTGATAGGAGCAGAGCAACAAAGACATTACAGGAAAATATTCATTATTTTCCCAGCAAATGCTTGCACTCATTTTTGTTTGCTTTTTGTGACATGTTTGCAGAAAGTGATTGTTGGACCTTAAATTTAGATTAATTTAATGATGAGATAGAGTTTGTTTCAAAGAAATTTAGTCTGGAAGGCTGTCCAGTCAGGATGAGGAAACGGTATCAAGGAATTGAGATGGGCAAACAGCTCAGATAGATACTGAATTGTAAATATTGAGCACTCAGGAAAATTTCATTGGAGGTTGGCATCGGTTATCTTGTTGAAATGAATAGTGAGTACCTTTTGAATGAAGAAGGCTGGGTGGTACGTTGGCTGACATCTCAATCTGAAATTCAGCTGCCTCTGCTGCCTCTCTGTTTTGTTCTTCTCACTCATGTTTACTAATGTTAATACTTCATAGAGTATTCCGTTAAAACTAATTGGTTTTATTAAACAAATTATACCTAGCTAAGTAAAGAATAAAGAACATGTTTTTGACACTACCTTCATTCTTCATTGTCTATGTCTAGCTCTAACGATAGAAGTATTCTATTTTCCCATTCTTACATAAATGAAACTCACATAAGCAACACTCTTGTTGTGTATTCCCTTGGTCTGTCTTGCAAAAAACACTAGGGCCTGACTTCTCCACGAAAAGGAATGCAGAATGCAGTCTGCTTGTAAGTTTGTGATTCATGCCTCCTGTCTAGGCTACCAAACCAGTAAAAACACTGGAATGCAAAAAAAATAAGCATGATTATGTATTTCAGGAAAACAATTTTCTCAAGAATGTTTCTGGAACATATCTTCAATGTTTAGCTATTTCTAGTTGATATTTTAGGGATGGAATGCCTACTGGCACCAATTTGTTCTATGGAATTGTCCCACAGGACAATGCTTTGCTTTAGTGTGTTTAAGGTGTCTTTTTTCAGATTCTTGTAGCAGCAAATCCTTTAGCAGCTCATTACTTAATGGAAACTAAACAAAGCTTCTTCCAGGAAAGAAAATGTTGATCTCTATCACCCCACAGTGAACTTCTTTTCTTAAATACATAACACATGCTTTCGGAAAATATCTTCAGTTTAATCTGGACACTGTAAACTCCAAAGACAAAACTACGTCCTCATTAATCCATCTTGCATAGCCCGAAACTCCAAACTTTCTGGGGAAAAGAAAGTGTGTGTGTATAGAAGTCTACTTGGGTGTTATGACCAGACTTTTGTCTGTCATTCCCATTTAAAATAGCAACCTACATAACTGACAACTGAAGGGTAGGCTCTTATACATAGGTCTCTTATAGTACAGTATGTAATTCAGACTCAAAAGCCATGATATGAGTAGCTGATAACTTAATCATTGGTTTTGAAAAATATATAGTAATGAATATCATAGACTTAATGTACAATACTATTTAATTTAGAGCACCACAGGATCAGGATGAAAGATCTGCATCAGGTTTTAGTACTGCTGTCATTTGCAAAGACGCAGTGCACTGTTTTAGTGGATCCGTGCTGGAGGTGTGCTGCCACACTGGCTATGGATTATGCTTTTGCAAAAAATAATTATTACCATTCTTTCAGCAGGAAAAAGTTTCTGCATAGAATAGAGCAACCATAAAGCATAATACCCCAAGTCTCATGGAAGCAATGAATAAAAGAAAATGACAAGCTATTTTGCAGATGTATTTTGGAAACATGCTTTCAAAATGTTTGTCCTTTCAAAGAATTAAATTACAAGATTTTATATCTAGTCACTACTGTTCTGAGTTTACACTGTAGGAAGACTTGTTGCTTCATTTGTCCTCCCTGTATCAGTGAGCTATTCCCACTGGAGAAGTCATAGTATGTGGAAAAGAAACTATTCCTGCAATCAGTGAACTCTATTTTAAACTGCCAAAGCAAGTTGTTCTTGTTTCTCCTCCCACTTAACCCATAATTCCTGAGAGTGTACAGTTCCCAGGTATAAATGTAGAAACCCTGAAATTAAAACCAGATCACTTGCCTTTTCTTTTGAGGACTGTGAAATTGCATACTGTGTGTTTATAGAATAGCTACTATCTAAATGTAGAATATATTAGCAAAATAATGCTTAGTCTTTATGCCAGGTTTATATTTGTGACTTTTTTACTCTGTAGTAATCAGGTGTGATTTATAGCAATGTTTATAATAAAACAGGACACAATATTTTCTACTCTAAAGAATCTATGCTTTGAAATAAGTGAATAAATAAAACAAATAATGCACCAGATCTGCTATCTGAAGTCCGCTGCATTCACTTCCAAAGTTCTGTACCAGTTCCTGGATTACATTCAGGTAACTGGAAGACAATTTGCTCAGTACCTCTAGCAACAGTTTGGTTTTTTAGAGGAGATAGATAGATGGTTTTCTTTTTTAAACATTACGACGATATCAGCCTAGGTTTCTCTGGAGGTTATGTAAATAATTGATGCTATTTTTGATTACACTTCTTTCATTGGTTGAACATTGATAGGTTTTCAGTTCATTAAGTTTAAATATAACACTTAAATACATGGTATGATTATTTGTAACGTGTGAGATGTACAGAAAGTAAATTAGTGCTCATTTTGGTTATATAGAATTACAAGGTTTCATGAACATTATGAAAGTCATAGTGACATGAATAGGATGACAAGCATTTAGCACATATGCACCCAGTCATGAAATATCCCCCCAAACTCAGAGGATCTGATCTCTTTTCCATAATTTGTCTGCAACATCATTCAGCAAGGTCTTATTACTGCTTATGCCATGTTATCATTGGAAAAATCCTATGGGTAAAGGGCCAGAAAGAAACTCTTTTAGCTGAGAAGCTCTCCTTTATAATTCATTCATAGTTGTTTTCTTTTTAATTCATATTCCTTATTTTCTCCCCTGGTTTTCTCATTCCTCACATTGCTTTTTTGGCTTTCTCACCAATTTACTATACCAAACCAAATACCTACGTTAAGATCTTCACTAGTAGGACTATGTATACTGCACAATTGCAAGATCACGCTTTCTGTCTTCTTCTCTAGAAGAAAAATCATCCACAGGGCAGATTTATACTAAATAGCAAAGACAGCCTTTTCAGTCTAGCTGGAAATACCTAATAAAAAAGAATATTATGCAAAAAATTCTAGCTTGCCTGGCAATGTCAAGGTTATAGCCATCTGCTAAGAGTATGAGAACTGAGTGTCCAGTTTGCATATCTAGTCTACCAGAACGTAACTTCATAGTAACTGATTGCTTTCTTCATAACTTTCAGTAATAGAAGGTGTTGAAAACTATACTAAATTGGGTGCATTTCACATAGATTTCTTGCCTGGTCCTGTCCATTGGAAGAAATCTAGGTTCATTACTTCATGGTCACTCTTATGGCCTTGGGCACAGATTTAATGCCATAGTTATGTGCACTAATGAGGCATGAAAACATGGGAAAATACCATGAAAAGTTAACCAAATGGTCCATAAGGGGAATTCTGTTTTATAATTTTGTAGGTGTTTTGTATTCGCTGTACCTGGCTTGCCAGAAATCAGGATCATTCCATAATATATG
Source organism: Strigops habroptila (assembly GCF_004027225.2). Taxonomy (NCBI): domain Eukaryota; kingdom Metazoa; phylum Chordata; class Aves; order Psittaciformes; family Psittacidae; genus Strigops; species Strigops habroptila. Next base: position 84,849,037 of record NC_044279.2, on the reverse strand, counting down.
ATATAGGATTATCAAGTTGGGGTTATAGATCTTTTAGTATATGCACAGAATCATAGAATAGTTTGGGTTAGAAAGGACGTTAAGAGATCACCTAGTTCCAACCCCCTGCCACAGGCAGGGATTATGTTGAACTATTTTGGGTTTGTTTTGAAAGGGACTTTGAATGCCAATCAGACACAAGTCTCATCACTTAATCTTGCCTTAGTCTTATGAATCTCAGTATAATTCCACAAAGTTCACGGAGATGTCTTCAAAACAGGGGCCTGACAGAAAAGAAACAGAGATAGCCCCAACAGAATAATAACTGTTCAAAGCATCCAAAGGGAAAGATATTTTTAATGGGTTTTTTCATATTTTAATGATTTTTCCAGGTCTCTATATTGCCTTCAAAGCATTTGTCATATTTTCCTTAAAATATAATTCCAGTAATCAAACTCTGTGATAATACTACCTCTAAGTAAAATAAGGGCATAGACTGCTTCTTCTATCACAAATAGCTTTTTTTTAATTGTGAAGTTCAGTTGCTGAATGTTTCCTGATAGCAGGCGATGAAGGACAGGCAAACAGGAATGTGTGCTTAGAAGATCCCTTATCAAATCTAATTAGTTAGTTGGTGGCCTAAACTATAAAGAAAAATTAGTAAACAAAAAATAATAGAAACAGCTGATATTTCAAAAAGAGAAACTAATGGGTACTACTACAGAATTAAGTCCTTGTCCATGCTTCAACATCTTTGATTCAAACCCATTCTTTAAAAACGGGCATCACAGTGCTCATATTTCAGCACTTCATCATCCCTATAAAAATTCCAGATGCTGTTTCTTAAAATGCATAAACAATTTGTTGTATAGCATCTGCACTGTTCTGCAGCCTTCACTGTTTTGGTACTTACACTTGAAGTGCATGATTACCTCGTTACTAAGCTTTGGGCAATTTGTTGCTGATTGTACAGGCAGTACATGAAGAGACTAAGATAGATTAATAAATAAATATCTAAAGAATGATTACTTTCCTGGTGACAACAAATGCCTTTCTGTTTTTGCAATACCATCCTTCTACAATGTTGGGCTTTTTTTTCAGAATACCCCTATGGTGGGTATGGAAACAATGCTGTCAGAAAAGCAAAAGCTGTAATGCTGCTTGGAGCTGTTATCTAAATACTCCAGTTACCCACAGACATCACGTTGAAAAAATGTCAGACTAGTCCACGGAAAATGATGTAAGTAGAATAGGATAAGCGTTGTGTGCTATGGGGGTGAAGATGTGCTACAGCTCCATTATGTCCTCTGGCTTTCTGAAGGACTTTGCAGCATGTCCTCTTCCCCCAGTGCCATAATGCATTGCTATGCCTCGTGTCAGGTAAGGACTGCTGACACTCAGACGATCCCTCTCTGTTCCACCACACTTCCTGGCAACCGCCAAAATTGGAGAAATTTAATTAAATTTCTGGAATGTCAGGTGGAAGTTAATAAAAACCACATGGCAGCTTACTATTATGTTACTCTGTTTATCTTTTTCAGGTCTTTGCCAGATCTTAAAACTAGTGCTCACGCAGACCCATCAGTAGCAAAGACAGAGAAACAACATTAAGGGTCAGGAGAATAAGGTTTGCTTAGGAAAGCCAGAAAAACAGGTAGGAAAACATATTGCTCTTCTACACGCTCTTCAATCACTAAGGGGGCACCAGTCACCTGGCCTCAGGACCAGTCCCACTTTTTGAAAACAACAATAAATACAGAAGACAAGTCTTATAATTTAAGTCCCAGCTTATCAATTTTCCTTTCTTATATCCTGATAACAAGAGGGAAGGAAGTAGAAGGGGGAAGGAAAAGCTGCAGAAGAACTGGGACAGTTAGAGGGGAAAAGAGACTCATGCATAAGCTGTTTCTCTCTACGAACTTGCTTAGCTCAAGCCATGGTCCTATAAGAGAAAGGAAGATTTCTATCAAGCAGTGGTTGGTTCCTGTATCATTAAACATATATTATGTCATGCATTTGGGTATAAAATGCTTTTGAATCAGAATTGCTTTGCAACCGCTCTGCACTTCATTTACCCTGTGTGTAGTAATGGTTATAGAAGGGGTAAAGCACGGGCCAGTTAGGCCTGTACATTCTTAGCCATACATACTCAGCTGGGATGGGGGAAGGGGAAAAAAGGGTGGCTGAGTCATGGGGTGCTCTAAAGGCCTCTCAATGGGAAGGGGATCTTAGAAAGGCAAATAGGTGGCTAAGAAATTGGGGGCCAGTATTTTACTGTTTATGATGAGAACTAGCAAGGATTCAGAGAAAACACCAAACAGCTGGATAAAAATACATGAAAAGGAGCTGGTTTTCACGCAGCTGTGGGAGTCGTTGCAATTGCATGTTGTGAAAGTCAAAAATAGAAAGGGGTTCAGAATACATTATCAAATGTCACGAGAGCAGGACTATCAGTAGGTACAACGTATGATGAGCTGGATGCAAACTGTGCCTTGAGAGGTCACTAACTCACTAATTGTTCCTTGTAAAGTTGGAACCCTACAAGAGAAAGCTCACCTGATACTTTTGTAGTTTCTCTTCAGTACCCATGACTGGCCAAGGCTAGGGATGGCTATTGGGCCAGCTCTCCTTTGGCTCTTCTCAGCCTATACTTTTAATGCTGCTCATGATGTGTACATTATTGGTAGAGGTACATATATGGATGCAAATACATCCGAATATGATCTAGTGGAACAGATCGTCATCTCATGTTAGTAATTGCCTCAGTTTCAACAGAGCTGTGCTGGCACATAGCAGCTGCGGAACTGGCTTGGGACAAGCTCGTCTGCTCCAGGAACGATCCACCAGTGTGCTGTTTAGTTACATGCTGGTGTAGTACTGTTAAAGTTAATGCAATTATAGAAATGTAATATTGGAACAACACAGTCAGGAATTGCAATCTTTATGGATTATACTTTGTTCTTTATAGTAAGCTCAACTCAAATATCCCTTACTTAGCTTTAAATCCTCTCTTACTAATGCTATTGAAGCATCTAAAAGTAAAGTGAAACCGAGAAGGAAAAATGAGATTCAAGCTATCCTACATGGAACAAGTCATGAATAGTGAGAAAGAAACAACGTTGTGTTCTTCCCTCTTCTGTAACACTTTTAAAACATATGTTTATTGCAAATATCTAGCACACGTCAAACTCAGTAGAATGAAAAGTCTGGTGCATTGGGCTAGAGTACTGAAAGCAGAGTTAAACATTAAAGTATGTATGATAAATTATTGTAAGATGATTCATGTGTATTAATGCCATCATGCTACTCTCAAAAGAAAAGGAGCTGTCGTAAAGTTTGTCCCTATGGAAATATTTTCAAACATATGCCTTGTGCACCAGAAAACCTCAGTGTACGGCTGTGACACTATTGAGTAACCTCAGGCTGTTCTTTTAAATAGCCAAGAAAGTAGGTTTCTCTGCGACTGGTCAAAATGTTTTGTTTCGAAATGTAGAAAGTGAAATTTTGAATTTGAAACTCTGCTTGAGATTAAGCTTCGCTATATTCACTTAATACTTCAGTGTCACTAAGTGACATATACTGTGATCAGTTGGCCAAAATTCAATTAATTACATAGTTATACTCAAGCTGTTCAAAAACTTGTTTACTTGATATTGATTTCTACATCTTTTATAGATTATCTACTCACTGGAGATAAATGGGCATTAATCATATTTATTATCAGTTTAGTCCCTGACCCGTAACTTTTGGTTCTGATCTAGAGTAGTGACTTCACAGCAGAGAAAGTCTTTAATGTTCAGATCACAAGGATTTTCATATTACCCTGTAAACAGAGAAGATTACTGTAAAATATGGCACAACTGTTCATATAAGATTGACAGATTTGTTGAGGCCTGCTTTATAACAAAATCTGAAGTGAACAAAGCTTCACCTGATCTCTGGATTTGTAAGAAAATATAGCAGAAGATCTACCGTCCACAGTTATCAACTGATTTCCTGTCAGCCTTCTGAGGTCCCTTCAGAACATCATTAGTTCTTTCCCTTAAGCAATTTCTGGCAATAGTTTGGGTCTAAACTTTTCCTCTGAAATAACTAAATATAATTTTAATAAATATTATAAATAAACATTATACCACTTTTCTAAAATACTCTTTAAAATGCTGTGCCTCTCCCTCTTTTTTATGCTTAATGGTCTTCTAGACCTCGATTTAATCTTCTCATGTTTTTCATTAAGCAGTACCTACTTCTGCTTTGTTTCTTATTTTTCCAAATGTGACTGGTGCCATAGCACATTTGGGTTCCCCTAGCAACACAAAAACACACTTATCCTTGGAGCTGCATCTCTGTCATCAAAAGCACTTAAATCGTGACCTTTTAGCTACAGCTTGTTCTGAGGTTAATTAAGAGCATTTAGAAATAATAATGATAAAGTTTAACGCATTCTTTGATCTGCAGAAAACAACTAAATGCTTGTATTTGCGCTCACATACAGGGGCCAGATCTTGAGCTTTCTGCACCCAGATTAGCACTGAAAAGGCTTGCATCCTGGATCTATAGAATATATATTCACATGGAATTAGGTCCTTGGTTTGGACTTTACATTCAGTTTTGTTAAATCCTGTCTTTACTGAGGTCGGCGCTATGTGGATACACAAAGTTTTATCTAAGGACTACCTTTATCTAAGGACTGCAATGAAATCTGTTTATACAGTTTTGCATTTATTCTCTGTCACAATACGTCACCTCTTCAGAGTTATTACACTCTCCATAAACAGAAGGGTGTGAGTATGCACACACTTGAATTTGCTGAAGTTTACTCAAGCCTAATTGCACTGAAACATAATGAAGAAAATGTGTTGACATTCAAGATCTGTTTAGCTTGCCATTAACCCTTTCCAACAGCAGACCTTGGATGCCTCCACTAAATCCTTTTCGGGACATTTGTCTCTTTCTCCCTTAATGGAAAAAATTCTTAAGAAAAATATCTAATCTGAATAATTTTACCTTAAAATAAAACCATAATGAGAGTGCAAAGAGGGAAATGTAGGTTTTCTTCATTATGATAAATTCCTGAAAAATACCTTCTTGAGATATTTTCAGCGCAAAATAAAAATTGTCAGCTTTGCTTCTTGCAGCTTTGCTTGAGTTCGTAACAGGAGAACTTCACTATGATTGTGCCAATCTGCAATGGGACTCTCTAAAGCCTGGCAGATACTTGTCTTTCATTACTTTCCTCCATCATTCTTCCTGACGTATCATACTATTTGTTTACAATCGTCTGTGCGTATCCTCCTGTTTCATTATTTTTTGGCAAACTTCTTCAAACCAAATTTCAAACCACTGATTTCAGAATGAGGTCTCAAAACCAGGAAGTAATAAGCAACAGTTGTTTGTAAAACTTTCCAGGATGGGGAAAAGGCATCAACTTACCAGATAACTATGTACTGCTCTCTCCTTTTTTGCTCCTTAGTCTCGTCTTGTGTTACTAGGCAGTAAATATTCAAAGCTCTGGATATAAATAGTCTCTGATTTTCTCCCATAGTAAGGCAGATGGATTTGTGATGATCTCATTGTTTGAGGTAGGTAAATGTAGCTGAAAGATAAGTTTTCTTACACAAAAAATGTAAAACCTCCCAATACAGTTTAACTTTGCTCTTTGGTCCCTTTCTGGAGGTAAGCCCAGTTCATTCAAGGCCACCTGACAAAAAAAGCTCTTAATCTTACAAATTTGGGAGCTTTTTCAAATTTGGGAGAGTTATGTATGTCTGAGTGCCTGTGCACACAAGTCCAGCTGTACAAAAGCATTCTTATTTGTGAACTTTCGATGATGGAGTTTTTTACTTGCAAGCTTGTGTGTTCAAAGCAAAAGAACTCTGGATTTCCATTTGAATAGATGTGCAAGGAGGATATCTGCAGAAGCATACCTTCATCTTTTCTTGAAATACTGTTTTATTTACACAATAGATTAATTGAACAGCCATAGAGCTGCCACTGAAGGATTTGTGAACAACCTATGGAAATCCTTTCTTTAAGAAAGCTCAGTCCATTCAGTTAGAAAAGAGATGAGATACATAACTAAGAAACATGACAGGAAAAGTTGCAGAATTAAGTTCTATGAATAAATGTTAAATTATTGTAATTAACAAAATAAATAAGAACCACGTACAGGCCACTGTAACTTATAGGTCATAATTAGATTTTACCTTTCTGGTAGAATTTAGCTTATAAATAGCCCTCACGTATCTGCTGCATATAATTTAATTTTAGAATAATCAATTACAATCACAAGCAGAGAACTTTTTCTTTAAAAAAAAAATAGATAACATTTGTTTTGTACCTTTTTTGTGGCAGCTTTTTCTACATGAAGCTTTTAAACATAACTGACAAATTTTGAGCAAATTAATTCCATTTGGAATAAATCTGTGAGCACTCTGTTTGGAACATAGATTTAGGATGAGAGGAATAAGTAGAAATAACTGAATGTATCTACTCATCTATGACAAATGTTACTATTAAATCGTACATCTATTTCTGCTTATCGTTCTTCTGTAAATGTTTTTGTGATGTTCTGTGGCAGTTTTGTTATAAAAGGATGAATGACCATGTTCTGAATAACTTCAGACAAGAGTAAACTAAACTCTTTATTGTACTCTAAAAATAAATAGACAACAAGTTATCATCATTTGGAGACAGAGAAGGTAAAGCAAAGGTTTCTAATATTAATTTACCAAGTCTGTTCAACAGACAAACAGCATTTCCAGTTTGATTCAATTTGTTATGGATATTTCTCAAAACGCTCTTTCATTATGGTGCAGGGTGCTTCCAAATGAAAAGAGCAATGATGAATGGTAAGAAGCATGAGGGATCCCGCCTGCTCATGGTGAAAGCAGTTCTATAAATTTGTTAGGTGGAGAGTGAATAAATCTTGATGTTTGTAGCTACTGCTGGTAATATATTGTAATCTCTAGACTTGATCCAAGGTCCACTTAAGTCAGGGAAAGTGCTCCACCAGCTTGTGATTTGTGAAACAGTTCCTATCATGAATTTTTATGTTGGTTAGACTCCTTTCAGACTCTTGGTGTCTGGTGCCATTTTTGTGTTGGAAAATGGGCTTTCTTGCATTTTCGTTTTATATTGTTCGTGGTTTTGGTGAGAGAGTACATTTCCAGCCCTGTGTCTGAAAGCTAGCTGCTCCTTCCCATCCAAAACACTGCCATTGCTGCAGGCGGGCAAAGCAACTTAGGCTCACCTGGCCATTCATAGCGTGGGTTTAACTCAGCTCCCATAGTGTCTGACTTCTCACCCCCACTATATTGTTTGTGTATATGTAGAACTGATTATATTGTTATGATTCCTTTCTTCAACCTATTACTCATCTATACAGCAATGGGTTATCAGCTCTAAAAATTAGTTCTACTTTTGCTCTAACTACACTTTAAGTCTTTTCTGACACTGGCTTCTAAGGATTCTTATAAATGTTACACAAGTACTGAAGCAGGCTGTTTCTATCTCTGAAAGAATAAACTGAGGTAGAACAAAACACAAGTCAAGAAAGTTTCCAGGAGAGGAAGCAAAAAACTGTCTGTTTATTCATAGCCAGATGTACTTGTCTCTCTGTTTGCATTAGTCCTGGCTCAGCTTTCTCCTTGTTTGTGGTTTGCGAGTATGAATGAATATTATGACATGCTGTCTCCCCATGGTTCCATGTAAATAATTATGAGGAAAGGAGAGGTAGATTTTAGCAGATTTTCTGAAATTTCATACCCAGACAAAATATGGCATACTGCTTAATAGGTGTCACTGCCTTCATTCATCCTGCTCCATTTCTGCTGTGTATAACAGGGATTGTGGCAAGCAGTTCGCAGCTGGAAAGGAGAGATTATATCCAGTATGAATGAATGAATTGTTTAGAAAACACACAAGAGGCAATTCCAGGTGCTTATTGTGAAAAGAACAAATGAAAGGCTACAATTAAGAAAAGACCAAGTTATGCAGAAGGTCATAGTTAGATAATAAATATTTTAATGAATTAGTAGGGAACCTCAAGCTTTCAGTTAGGAGCTCTGAAAGGTACTTGAGAGATGAACAGCTAAGCAGCACTGAACTTTGAACACCAACAGGCTCTTTACATTCCTATAATGTTCTGGAGTAAAAGCAGTTCCAATCAAAAGTGAAAGGCCAACATGCAGATATGGCTGCATTGCATGACAGGGACTTTCAGTGGGGACAAAAGGGACAGTAACCCCCCCGACCTGGTGAATTTGTGCAGGTAGCCATTACCTACCCTTCTTCAAAATCTCAGACTACCTAGGAAGTATTTGAATTCATGTTTCTCACACCTCTGTGATGTAAAGAATCACCATTTTGCAGATGAGAAGTCTTGAGCACAGCCTGGTCTTCAGAGTTAGTGGAAGAGTCCAGCCTAATCTGAAGGCTCATGAATATTCAGGAACTTTGCAAACTGAGAGCCTAGGAGCGAGAAGCAATCCTCACGGGCTGGCCTTGGAAAGGGATGTTGCTCTGGTAATACACAGTTTTAGTCACAAAGCATTTCCACTTAAACAAAATGAGACTTGGGGGGTGATAAGGAAGACAGACTGGCTCCTTTATTTAGCAGATTTCAAAGCTGATTATGTTTGTGTTTGACTGAGTTATTTATCCACCTCTGAAAACTCAGGGAAGACTGAAGAAGAGCTCAGGAGATAATGTCATACCGAGGGGAGAACTTTGGTCAAGTGATACTGAGATTTGGCTGTAGTGCTAAATTTAACCAACTACGTAAATGCAAAGACCATCTGGCTTCGATTACAGATACTTAAGAATTTTGAATATTGGGGCAAAGCTCTGACAGCAAGCTAAACATCAGACAGGGGTGTCCAGAGCTTCCAAGGAGTGCAACCAGAGACTATGGCCCCCTGTCTAGTAAGTGCTGTCCCACTGGAATGATGTGGAAGACCCATCTAACTACTCAGCATATTGGGCAACAAGATCAATGGCTCTTCCTGCCCCTTCTCTCTGCATGGCCCTGTCTCCCTCAGATGCCATCTCTTCAGCCGAGGTAAATTACTGAAGTAACGATGTTAGAAAAGTGTTGGCTGACTTCACGAGGTAAGAATACAGTCCCCAATTGCTTGAAGTCTACTTATTGTTGACACAAGAACTGTGTTCTTTACATATTAGTACTTCACATCTGATGAACCATAAAATGTTTTTCCTCAGCAGAATCAGAGCTCAATTTTACACATTTGAAATGATAATAATTGAAAATATCACACATTGTGTTGCAGCAGATGAAAAACATTATGTTACAGGGAGCAGCTGTGCATATTACTATGAGAACTTTTCACTGTCAGTACAGGATAGCTGGATAATGTTAAATAGAGTGTATTTTGATGCAAACCTGTGCTGATTTCACCTGGTGACTGATTCATCAGGTTAAAAAAAAATAAATTTAAAGCTTGTTGATAGGAACTCAAGCATATTCTAGTAATTCTGAGATAAAACATCTCCGTATGCTCTTTATGAACAAAAATATCTCTAGAGCGTACCCAGACTTCATTTACTATGCCTCCAAACAAAACTTTTCCTTTGTGCACAGCTATGTAGCTGCACATATTCCTGTTAATAGCGTCATTAATCTTTCCTGCAGTAATCTCTACCTCTCAGCTTTTACACATCCAGCACCTGGGTCAAATTTGACTTGACAAGTTTGTCCTTGAATACTTTCATTTACAAAGTCCGCATTAAAAAATATCTATGTGTTATCAGAACTGCTGCATTTTATCAAATAACTGCCACCAGCTCTTGCCTGAAATAGTTCATTTGCAAGCTGTTGCCACTGAACTGTGGAAACCAACCATCAGTCAAAGGCTTGTTTTGCTCTCTTTTCTTTTTTTTATAGCAACAGCAAATGAACTGCAGATGGAGCACTGTTTATACTTTCCCATCATCTCTGGAGTGCCTGGAACTGTGGCTGTGATGTCATTACTTTTAGGCATGATATAGAGAAAGCAGCAACACTGGAAATATTTATTTGCTGGGTTAGGGCTAGTTTGACTTGTACTACGGGAGAACATCAAGGTGCTTGAAATGGAATGCTACATGACTTCACTTTTTGCCTAGACCTAGAGTGGAAACACCACGCAGAAGAAAAAAGTTTGATATGTTTACTGATCAAATAGAAAATACAAAGAACTTTTCCTAGATCTTATGTAGCTTCATGTCAGAAGAAACTTCTGTTTATTTGGGGTGTATATCTGAAATCCGTCACTGAAATATTGGCCCTTCTGACTGTGATGGATGAGTTCAGTCAGATTAAGGCATATGGTTTATTAGGTTCCCAGTCTCAGGTGTCTACCTACCCCATCTTGCTGCAGAAGTTATATTGCAGGAGTTACAGAAGTGAACGATTGTAGTTCAGTTTGCCAAACTGCAAATTACAGAAGCTGCAGGATTCTATGTGTTCACCATAGGGCAGTCACCTCTGGAAAAGAGGTGAGTGGGCAGCTGAGAGCAGTAATGCCTTGAAACATTATAGCTGAATCTATTAGTGCCTGTCTGTCCCAGACGGAGGTGGAGATAGCAGATGTAGATTCAAATATGTGATCTTCTATTATTACAATGATGCATTACTGGAGTACAAATGTCCCACAAACCCTTGTACAGGGGAGTATGTAGTGAGGATAAAGCAGAGCTAAACAGGCTGGTGCAGCAAACCATACTGTCCAATCGGCCAGAATTGGGTGGCAACAGTTCTCAGCACAGCATTTCTGTTGGCCTAAATTTCAGGCAGAAATTCACAGGAAGGCAGCACAATGGCCTTGGGTGGATTGTTTCTTACCATTGTATTGATAAAATATAATTGGTTTTACGTATTATTATAAAGTTTGATGCTAGGTATTGCACATTTAGCAAAACAGTCTTATCTTCCGCGTGGTGCTGCAGCACCTCTACTACCTTGTTCTTGAGCACTGCGCAGGACATTGCTAACTTACACATATTTGAACCATGTACCTATACGTACAAAATGGTGATATTTGCTTGATAAAGAACATTGTGATATGCTCATATGGTTTGTTTGCAGCTTCTACAATTGGTAGTACAAACCACTTGCTAGACAATGAGGAAGTACTATTGTAAAGGAACATTCTTTTCTGGCCACGCAGAGGAAGTTCCTTTTGTGATACTATAACCTTCATTTGTTTTCTTTATCACTGCTTGTGCGCTTTCCAACTCTCTTTTGTTATCAGGCTTCCACAATGGCTGTCTCGGTTGCTGATGTGACTTACGGGGCTTCTGCAGTAGTATAAATTAATGGATAAAGCCTGGTATAGAAAGCAAACAAGTCTATGATTAATTTCCTGAATTAATGCTGCTTTGCTTTCTGCACAACAAATACCAGCTGCCTTAAATGAATACTTCCAAATTCTCCAAAGAAGGAAGGGTCCCCTCAGGATGTAGATCTATGGTGGCCAGTTCCATAGAATTCCATTTGCAGTCCTGGCTTAAAATGCTCCATCTTAGCCCTAGGCAGGGTGCTAATAGGTGGATTAGTGTCAGGTGGGGAAGATACCTAGTGGTGTTTGTGATTTAGATTAACTATAAAGCTGATCTCTCCAGTGCCAAGCTTAGGATATCTGTGGGGATGCAGCTAGATTAGCTGATTTCTGCACCACTGTAGCCACTTGTACATGGCAGAGATAGGACCTCTGACAATAGCAAGGGTTGTGGAAAGGCCTAATCCCAGGTGAGAAGTTAAGACTTGTCTAGTATTAACTGGTAAAACAGTGAAAGTTTAGGTAGATTTCATTCCCTTCTCTCTAGCAACTTCCAATAAGCTTTTTATCTTATTTTGCTTTCCTGAGACCTTTCAGCTCAGATAAGCCAGCCTATAATATAAATGTGGGAATGAGTTCTTCATATGGCAACCTGTGAATAGTGGACGAATGTCCTTTGTTTTTATTTGAATAGAAAATTGTTAAGGCATCTATGTTCTGACTGTAGTGTTTAGTACTCCATTTCATTGCTGTCTGTAGGAAGGTAGGTTATTATGTGTTTAATAGTACATTAAGACTCACTTAAAGGTTTTATTACAGCATGCTTTTTAATAGTGCACAGCCTGTTTCTGGAAAGGATCTGCTCTTCAGCTTGTGCTTAACTGAGTTGGTTGGGTTTTTGGTTTTTTTTTTTTTTTTTAAAGGTGAAAATTTAAACATGTTGTAGTATATCTAAGTATTTATGTTGAAAAGGATTTCAGGAAGTGATTTGGTCCCATTCTCCTGCTCCAAGCAGGTCTAATGTCAACATTTGAGAAGGATGCTCATTGCTTTTTGCAGTCATGTTCTTTGTGTTTGAGACTTGAGGTTTCGCAGCCTACTCAGGGCCTCTCAGTAGAAGCCACAGTGAAATGTGCTCAGCACAGCCACTCGGTTCGGCTCACAGACAGCCTTGGAAAAAGCTTGCTAGAGATCCTGGTGCTGTGACCAGTGATAGTGGCTCTGCCTGTCTGCTTGTCTTTGGTTTTCCTGTATTGAACAACTTCTTCAAGGAAGAGGAAAGTAAGCGTTCAGTATGGCTCCACAGGGAGAAAGAACAGTGTGGGTTATAATTCACTACAGGTTGGGAGAGGGAGATATGGGAAGATACTTTGGCAGCCAAAACAATCATGAACTTGCTTTCTGTTGCCCTGATCTAGTTTCTTCTGTTCCTACTTCATCACACTTTCTGTTATTAACGTAATGTCTCATTCCCCAAATAGTTTGACTTACATTAGTCCCTCTGGCCTTGGAAGCGGGGGAATCCTGTTTTTAAAAAGTATAAAAGCACCAAAGCATATACAACCCACGTTTTCTACTCCTTTTTTTTTTTTTTACTTCAGAAATACTCATTGACTTTCCAGACTCAGAGAAAATGTAGGTTATCCTGCCCGTTGGGTTTCTCTGGTTCTGCCTAGCTGTAGGTGTATGCAATAAGAATGCAGGTAAATGAGATCATATGGGAAAGCTGGGAGAAAAGTTTCCTTCGCTGAGCAAAGTCCCACAATTAACTATGATGGTGAGAATCAATCCTCCACTGTGGTTAGAAGGAAACAACGAAATACTCCAAGTCATAGGAATAGGTGACATGAGGGGAACAGGAACTGCAGGTTGCAGCTACAAACCTGCACAGAGAGAGGACTACCTTGCCTAATTTAAAAGATGTTTCTTACCCTTGGACTTGATTCAAATTTTGGTTATGTTAGGGTGAGTTAGGCATAATAACCTCACTGATATCGAAGGCCCTGGTGAAGATGATATAGCTTTGTGCCCTTGAAACTGAGGTCAAAACCAGCAACTTCTCTGGACAAGTTCTGCCCAAAATGAATGGGTGGAGCGAGGTCAAGCCTATGATTCTATTCTTTCCAGTGGGTACTTGCACAATTTGGTATTCGCAGCTGACTTTGTTTTCTAAAAGACCATTTCTTGGGAAAGTGAACTGGCAATTGTCTGGCCACAATTATTCAACTGCCCTGTTCTTAGGGGCTTAGGAGTAGGCAAGCTTGCAAATTAAACACGTAAAAGAGTATGAAGTGATTTTTATGGTTCTGTGAGAAAGCTATATTGGATTCTAGGGTTCGGTTCAGGCTATTGTAAGAACGGAGCTTGTTCTTAGCCTGTACCCATTTTCTTCTTGCACTTTAACTTTTAGTGAGCTATATGCAGAACAGAGATTAAAGTCTCAAAATAAATGCCTGTGAATTGTTTTCAATAATCCCTAGCATTTTTCTTTATGATAAAATGCAGGCATCAGGCAACTGCTGAGGTACAGATCCAATTTCAGGTGGCTGTGCTTAGCTACATGGCCTTCCTAAACTGGAAGGATGCATCTAGGGTGCCTTTTCTCAAATTAACATTCACTGGTTTAACTTCCAGTATTTCTGTCCACATTCGTATCGCATCTTGTAGCCAGAAGAGAACTAAGTGTCTTACATCAAGGCAAGCCCAATATCAGTGCAAGTAGCTACTTTCTATATACACTTACTTTTATCATTCTGTACCTCACATCTTTCTTGGGGGTCTCAAAATCTGCCTGACTGCCATGAGGAACTGTGTTATAACTTTCAGGGGTTTACTCATGGGAGTAATGCCCTCTGACATGGCTTATTCATGGGTGCTTTCATATTGCTTTAGAGTCAAGGAATTGCTTTAGCAACATGCTACATAGGACATTTCTAATATATGGAAATCCAGCTACTGGATTTACTGGTTTTGTGTCTTACAGCTTTTTTGACTCCGGGGAAAAAGAATAATTATTTTCAGTCATGTTCACAAACCAATGAAAGCTCAAGCTGCTGGTGTGGGAGTTTACTGCATTCACATGCAATGTTATGGTAAGGGACTGATCTTAAAATAGTGAGTGAATTAAAAAAATACCCTCCTGAAACAATTTAACCTCTCCTCGAGTAAAGGTTGAACGCATTAAATACTCATAGCCACTAGGTGGCAATGAGATGTAGCACTGTAGCTGGAGACATGTAAGGACCATATGCAGTAATGTATGGAATTGGATGTGAGAAGCCATATTCCTATGAAATGACCAGCACTGTGCCTTGGGGCTTCTGAGAGATCTCAGCTTACTGACAGTGACTGCACTTTCACTTAAGACACAGTAAGTATGATTCTGTTTTAATTCCCTTGATTCTTCTGTCATTTGCCACTTAGCAATGTCATCTGTAGCATGTTTTAACATTCTCCATGTCCTTTGGCAAGCAACCATGTTCTGTTATTTCAGCTGTGAGCTGATAATTTACTGAAGTGATGATGGCGTTTTTTAAGAAAATGCCAGTTATCTTGTGCAGTTATGATGAGCTCAAAATCTCTTCAATTTGGTGTATGCTGTTTCCAGCAACAAAAAATAAGAGCGTGCGGGGTACTTTGCTTACCTAGCAAAGAGATATTTTTAAAATTAGTTCAGAGAGAAATATTTTTTCCTGGCCTTTCCTGTATTTGTAACTTTTGCAAAGAAAGGGGTAAAAATAGTCTACAAGAATTTTTTCCTATTGAGGCAAGATTATTACCCTGAAGAACACCAGCAGTGCTCAGCAGCAATTGTCTCAGCTTGCATTAAGGTAGGCATTAGGAAATCTTCATTTTAATGGATGATCTGTTTGTAGTAAGGCATTGCTCTGTAGGCATCACACTTAAGCAGTTTCAGTAGTAGTAGAATACTACTTCAACAGCAATAAAGGCTTCATAGCCGTTTCCTTAACATCTAAGAAGAAACTGCTTCTGAAGGCAGCCCCAGCCAATGTTCTTTACATCACTCACCACTTCTAGTTCCTAATGGGGCAATCTGAGTCAACAGAATTGACAAACATGTTCTGCATGAGGAGTAGTGTTTGGTAGCATGTGCTGAAAATACTTGTTACAAAAATTATACTAAAAAGTTGCTGTAGCGAAGTCAAACACCACAGACCTAGAGCAGCAGTGTTGTAGATGTTAATGCAAATTTAATTTCTTCCATTTCTGTTATGGTATCAGTCTTTAGTTACGTGATCAGTCCTATAGTTTTCTCCCATTTTCTGCTTATTTTTTTGTGCAGGAGACAAAAGTGTATTCAGCTAAAGCTCTGACTGAAACACATAGAAATAATGACACTGTTACGAGCATAATTTCTTGTATGACCAGGCTTAGTTCCAATCACTTTGTATGTATGTACAATAACAATATACTTTCTTTGGTCAAGTGATGTGATCTTATCAGGTAAAGATGAGAAAACCCCATACAAAGTTCAAAAAGGGCACAGAGTTAGAAGCCAGAAAAAGAATATGGTAACAGTGAAAAGATTGAATGTCATATAATGAGCGGCAGTCTCAGCATGCACATTGCCTAGCCAAGATAAACCACACAATAAGTTACTGTGTAAACAGAGAATCATGAAGTATGTGATCCTTTAATCTTGAGGTGGTAACAATGCAGTTCTGTTCTAATTACCTTTATTATGGATAGAAGAACCTAATGTGGTTCCAGTTCCGGAAGAGGTACGTTAACTTCTAATTGTTGGAAAATAAGCATGCATGTGAAACCATAGAATTATCTTTAAAACTCAGCTGTCAGATGTATTTCTATTTAGCTATGGTTTGGAAGGTGTTTAAGGAGGAGGGCAGTTTAAGAGAGCATCTGGATCTCATTGAAGACTTGTTTTTTGTTTTCATATTTCTTAATATATTGCTACACTTTCCAGCTGGGCTGATAGAGGCACAAGGAGGACAAGACATTGCTTCAAGTCACAAAGCAAATATGTATCTCAGCTTAAATTTGAAAGCTTTCTTTTGCCTTGTGCTTTAAACTGTAGGAGCGTCCAATACTACTTGGCAGTATTTCTGCTTGTCACTCGAAGCTTAACTTGTAAAATGTAACAACATTCCTCATTTTGGAAACTACTTTTAAAAGATATTATAGAAGGCTTTATTTTTTCAGCTTTGTTTGGTCCACAGATGCATTTTTTTAGAAATAGTTGTTTTGCATTTTCTTACTCAAGAGCACATGGCAGGGGTGTGTGTGTCTCATTTGATAAGACTCCTGGCTGTATGCAGCACTGCTTATGTGCACCTACCACGTGAGTGCCCCACTTCATTCCAGATGTCCTTGTGCTGGAAGTAAAAAACAAAAACCCAAACCTGGAGCTGCAGTGTAAAATGTGCTGCACGTTAAAGGTAATCAGTACCTGATTCTTAATACAGATAGAGAAGTAGTTATGAGTCTTCCTGCTGGCTGTCCGTCCTCTCAGTATCCATTTTCCAATTATTTTTTGACTGAAACATTTGCTTTCAAAAAGAGAGCTGCAGTCGAATCCATGTTCTGATTGTTGCCTGCTGTATTCCTCCCTCACAGGACCATTTATGTTCTTAAGTTTGTTTTCCTACCACTCAACTGCCAAAATGCAGAATGTAATTGAGAAATAATGTCTTAGTCCTCTTGTAAGGAAATTCAAAAGGAAATTCCACTTGTAAGCCTCTTCGATTCTGTTAAGGCAAACTATATGCACGGTTGCCTACTTAAAGGGGAAAACCCTAGCCATTTAGTTGAAGATGTGTGTAATCTTGGCTGTGCTGGCTGTTTACTACTTAACTAAGTTAATACCATTTCTGACATCTCTAGATCATATTCTTTGAACTACTGTGTAACCTGTCTAAATAATTTCAATGGCTGTGAAGTGGGAAGGGAAATTTATCCTAGGGTTTAATCTGAATGCGGTACATAGTTTTACAAGAGAAATGAAGAGGACTTTTGAGACAGTGAATAGAAATACATGAAGAAGCAGCCATCTTGAGGTTATATTCATGCTCACAGATCTAGTCGCAACTGGTGCACTGGAAAGATCCATATTGGCTCAACTTTTCTTTAACACACTGATCACTTATATAGCTGATCACAGCTACATAAGCCAGTAAGTGAAAAAACAAAGAGCTTGGAAAACTCCAAACACTCTTTGGTCCAACTTCTTTTTTGTTCATGATCCATTCAGCAAAAGGCATGGGCGATTCTAATTTACTTTTTATCATGTAGAGGAGATCAGGTCATCTCTGACTTTTGTGGAACAAGATATTTCCTAACACAAATTACAGCAGCCACATGGATGTTCTATCAGAGGAGCTGTTCTTGTTGAGATCACTGGAGCACTTCCTGCTCCCTTTCCTTCTGCCTTACCCTTTGAATGGCTCCTGCGCTCAAGTGGTAGAACCACAGACCTGTGGGAGTGCAAAGGAGCTTTGTGAGGGATGCAGGTTTCAACCACTGTACATAACCTATGATTCTCCTATGTGCAGCTGCAAGTGTGATGGTTCCTCCTCAAATCCCTGCGTTTGTGCAGAGGCATATATATTCCTGCAGCTCTGACAGCAACAGCATCACAATAAATCCCTTTGGCTGTATATCTTTGCTCTGTTGACTAAAATTCCCATGCTCTAACCAAAGAGTCACATGTTTCTCACTCACCTGGTGATACTTAGAGCATTGTCAGGATTTGAAACTCTCCATGTCACTGGGCAATCATCAGTAAACGCACAAGTTTTTTGTTTTGGAGAACTCCTTGAACACTGCTGGAATGGATGTCAGCAATTTTAGCTGTATAAGCCAAAAAAGCAGTAGACAAGTATAAAGACCATGCTAATTAGTGTTGGAAAACACTATTAGGCTTGGCAAATGAGAACATGCAGAGCATAGTGCTTCATAGAGTGGTGGAATTTGTTGCTTTACTCTAATGTCTTGTGTTTTGAAAGTTTTTGTGGAGCTGTGATGGCAATGGAGACACCAGTGATGGGGAGCTAGAGAAACACAGCTTGCATGTAGTCTCTAATCTCAGAAAATTTTGAAGCCTGAATTATTTTCTTCTGGGAAAACTTTTAGTGCCAATTATGTTCGAACAGAATTAGAGGCAGCCTGCCCATCCAATTTCTCTCTTCTTGAGCTTATAGCAAACTGATAGCATATTTCCATCCTTTTGACCCTGTAAAGTATGATAAGGCAATTGAAAAGTCTGTGGACTGCCCTGGGAGTTGAGTTATGGATTCTAGCCAAAGCACTGAAACTGTAATTGGTGTGAAAGATTTTTCTTCTCTTAATCATGCCTTCATATTTTGTCTCTTTCCAGTTTTCCCAAAGAACAAGTCATTAGCCACTCCTTTGGAAGAAAAAAGGCTTGAGGCAGCATAGCTTGAGATTTCTTTGACCTTTCAGCTCTGCTTTCCTTTGAAACCAGCATTACTTCTGCTGCATGCAATTTGGATTACAGAGATATTCCAAACATCTGAGAGAGTGAGGGAAATGATAATTTTAGGGTCAGACTTTCAAAGGAGCCTGGCTCCAGTGACTGAGATGAGGAATGAGGCTTGCGGGGAACCCCCATCTACTTGCCGTTGTGTTTTTTCAGAACCTTTAGTAAGTGTTACCAGAGTAGTTGCTGAAGCTACTTGCATGAAAATCTGAGGGGCTTGAATGGGAGGAGAAGCTTTGAGGAGTCTAGCTGCTAAGGACAGGTCTTACCCTGTGTTGCATGTCAAAATCCTGCTCGCATCAGGAAAATATTTGAGAAAAAATTCAGTATGTAAAAGGAAAGAGTTAAATAATCAAAAAACTTGCGATGTTCTTCTTAAATGCAATGACATCACACCAGAAAAATCCAATAAGATAAAACTCCTACCAATCATAGTATAGAATTATTAGCATCTTGAATATTCAACCCATTTGTAACCTACTATTAATACAGCAAATCCATATCTTATGTAAGCATGTTGCATCAGTTACTATGTATTTATTTAATGGTGGAAATAAACTAAACTGTTGTGCTTCTTGTTGAAGACTTAGGGCTATTTTTGGTGTTCTCACAACTTCCCTTGTCAGTATCATCTGCAGGAATGAAAATCTGTGATTCAAATCACTATATACTACTATGGAAAATATGCAGTTCTGCATGCTGTTGTTTCAAAACAGCTAGAGCTGCCAGACTGTGCCAATGTGATTTGTGTCGAATATGCTGCTCTTCTCTACTTTCTCTTCATTTTGAAGGGATCACCAGCAATGCCAGGCATCCGTGTAACTGTTAGGGTGCATAACTTTCATTGAATTACCTGTTTTCAGCTTGCATTATAAAGTTACTTTTCTTTCAGAAGCATGTAGAAGAGAACATGCCTCTGCCTAGGGAATTCAAATCTGTTGTATAAAGCCTATGACTAGTGCCAATTGGAAGTGCAAAGAATAGCCTTTTTTTGTTGGGGTTTTCCTTTGATGTGTATCTTGAGGAAGCATGCAAACCACACTTCTGGTTTATCTGACCTCTCTGTGGTAAGTTCCAGTCAGATGTAGTTTTCATTTAAACTACAAAAAGTGCAGGATTTTAAAAGCTGTAAGTCCGAATTATTCCCAGCACAAACCCCAGACAGCTGCATGTGGGCTGAGAAGTG
The DNA here is from genome assembly GCF_004027225.2 of Strigops habroptila. Classification (NCBI taxonomy): domain Eukaryota; kingdom Metazoa; phylum Chordata; class Aves; order Psittaciformes; family Psittacidae; genus Strigops; species Strigops habroptila. Next base: position 84,829,119 of record NC_044279.2, on the reverse strand, counting down.
CCTTGGAGGCTGAAGGAGGGATCCTTCTCTCCAGGCCATGTAGATGTTTTACAGCTGTGAATATGGCCTTGATGTTAAAGGAATTTCCTTGGAGAATCCATCTGTAGATAGGCTGGCCAAGCAATCCTTGCAGTTATGAATCATGACCTTGATCTGTTCTTCTGAATGCCTTCCTGTGGAGGGAGGAATGTGAATATTGGAGATCTGCACATCTTCACCTTCTGAGGTCCTGCTTTCAGCACTTACTTTGTCACCTCACTTTGCATAAACTTAATGCATTTTGGAGCCCTACTAAAATGTATGGACAAGCTTGGCTGGTCCCAAAGTGAGTGTGCCTGTTTCTGGGAAGCAGCATATGCCTGCCTGGGTGTGAGGTGCTGAGTGGTCTTATTAACCATCCAGAGGAGTCCTGGGCTGGAAACTGTGCTGACGCAAGTGCCTCGTTTCTGGTAATTCAAGTAGTCTTTGGTCTATATACCCTAAGCTTTCTCAAGCAATTCTGAAAGCCCCGACTCTAATGTCAGCTTTACAATTATCTAACAGCTAATTTAATAAAAACTCTGCAATTAACAAGCCGAACTCATGCAGCTCATGTTCTTCAAGGTCTCATCGGAAGGCTTTGCAATTACTAATGCGCAGAACTTTGCAGACGCTGCATGGATCCACTAAGCTCTGCTCTAATGTTGTTTAAAAACAAAATAATTACCCTCAACATGTTGTTTCTGCTTTGCTATTTCTAAACTAAGAATATTCAGGAAGCTGCCTCTTGCGCATGATTATAAATTGCTGGTTAGGGTAAGGCATCTAGCGGGCAGCTAATAAAGTATTAAATGCATTTTCATATTGTATGCATTGTGTTTATGTATTATTCACTAGGGAATGCAAATTTGCTTCAGAATAGGAGTAGGATGAGTTCTTTTATCAGCAACAAAAGCAGATACAGAAGGAGGTATTTGACCTATAGTTCTTTCCTTGAGGAACTTTGCCTGTAAAAGATATGAGGAAAATATCAGTAAAATATCAGGATTTGACCTATTGCTGTTTATGTGAGAAATGCACAGGAGAAAGTGGGAGGGAGGGAGAAGCAGGGAGTAAAGTGTATCCTTAAAAATGCGAATTTTCTAATTTGTAAGAACAACAGCAGGTTTTATTAGTAGCTTATGAACAACACAAACCTGGGAGTGACAATTAAGAGCAGCCCACAGCTTGTTAAGTCCATGATAGAAGGTTATAATTCATGTGCCATCTGGATGTGGCAATTTTGTTGAAAGCAGCTCTTGAAATGAGCTCATCACTTGGTGCTGAATACTCTTCTGCAGGAATGCGTCTCAAAGAACAGCAATAGAAATGGGGGGCAACAATTTTCAGAGTAAGAAGTGATAAATTCTGTAAGGACAGGAGGTTTTTCATCTTTGGCTTATGGGTATTATTCTGAATTCAAGAGTTTCAATGAGATGCAGATGTCTGGGTGATCTATGGCAGTAAAGGAACCATGTTTGCCAAAGAAGAAGGAATAGGAAAGGTGGATAGTGAACAAAGAACTATTAGAAGCTTTTATGGCAGAAACCTAAACCAACCAAACAGCTAGTATTTCGTGAGATAAACGAAATTTGGAGATGTAACTGCAAAAGTGGTGGTTCTCAGGGCAGGGAGGGGAGAATACTCATCTATGTGGACTTGCGTGTTTTTTCAGTATCTGAAAAACTCTGCTTGCATTTACATTCAGAGATGCTTTTGAGAGAATAAGTCATCAGTTTGCCTACTCCGACTAGTCATCCCTATGCTTTGCTAAGATGTGCTGTCAGCTGAGATTCGTCCCACTAGTCATATTGTTGATTCTGCTAGTCATCCCAAAGTCTGGGCTATGTCCCCTATCAGTTTCTTCCTTACGTATTCTTTTCTTCAAATTATTGCTGATCTAGCACTGTATTAAAGTCTGTGTACATATTTTATACTAACATATGCAGTTTTTTATTTTGCTAAAGACTTTCAGGAGTAGCTATTAAAAATGCTGTACTTACTAAAATTGTACTTGCACTGAAAACACTGGGACTTTCCTAAGAGATCACTGAATTCCACAAGATTAAGCTACTATAGGATCATTCCCTTAACATGGCAAAGATGTAAGGGAGACCTCAGTTTGAGCTTGGGTCAGAACGAGACTTCTAGCACACCTAATCCATACTGTTGCTGTTTATAGAATCAAAACCTACGAGGACCTCAAAGTCAATTAAACTATTCTTGAAGGTTTATTCACAGCATTCATTTAGGATCACTGATGTTCTTAGATCTATGAGGATCTGTTGAGAATTGCAAGTTCAGTCACGCCTAAAACCAAACCTTATAGAAATATTCTTTACAAATTTAGAGCCAAGAATCAAATTTATTTCTTTTGGAATTGGGAAGCATAATTCTGTTTGGTATTCTGTGGTTTTTTTAAGAGCCATCTCTCAAAGTTTTCCTCTTAAATTTGACAAGAAAATGACCAAAAACCAGAAGTATTAACTACTATTCTGTTTTGTATTTTATTCTGCTTTATTTTTTATTACATTGTTTTATATGGTACATGATAAGCACAGTCTGCTCAAAAAAAGTTGCTGAAATCATGGTCTTACATGGTAAATGGAGAATATCTCATAAATTGAAAATAGCTAACTTGGAGAAGTGATATCTGATATCTTCTGAATGAAAAAGAACAGGTCTCTGACATGCCTTCTTGCTATCTGCTGATCTTAGCTTGTAAGAGTGTTTCAGAATAGGACAGGACTGAATTAAAAGACTTGGATGAGTAATTTCTCTCACGGCTCTTTAGGAAGTTATAATCTGCAAAAGAACTTCAGTTGCAAGCAATCTCTCGTCTGCTTAGAAGGAAAAAAGGGAAAACTAAAAACCTATTGCACACATCCTCCCATGTGTTAGCCAGGTTTCTCTGAGGGGGGAAAAAACTGGAATGGTAATTGTTTTTTTCCATAGTGATGCAAGAATTTTGTGAACAGATGCTGCCTGACTCCATTCTGTGCCGTTGGACTGGTGGCTCTCTGAGTGTTTGCTCAAGGCTGCCAAGTTATGAAATGTTTGATGTACAAGCTGAGTGTGAATAAAGGTTTTATTACTTGAACAAGACATCTCAGCTCAAAAGTCCCTTGCTTACATTTGCATGGATATTAATGACCTGTTAAAGGTGGATATAAAAATGTCAGATGGACAAAAATGGATCAAATATTTCTTTTTAGTTTTGCCCTTTAAATGTTTTATGGTTAATATCACTGGGCTTCCCTTCTCTACTCTTGATATGCGTTTACTGGTTGTTACATGGTCACCTTTTTAAATACAAGATAAATCACAAATCCTCTGGCTGCTTTTATTGTAATTTATATGAACAGAGTTGTTGCCTCTGCTTTCATTGGTGAAGGAATAATTTCTAAATGGGGTGTGTGCAGAACTCCTTATTGCCATTTTCTCTATATTTGAAATATGTCTGAAAAATAGTGAACTTTCCAGGATCTAGTGTCTTTCAGCTAGGCTAGGAGAGACTGCAATTAATCCTTTTTAGGTCTGTCTCAAGTATTAAAGCATTAATGTTGGTGTATTTTTAAAATTCTAGATTGCACCTGTACTCTTGCCTGTTTGCTGGGGTTTTTTTGAGAAAGATTGATCATTTAATCTGATAATGATTAAAAAATTAGTGATATGATCAGGTTTTTAGGTTTTTTTTCCTCTTCTTGCAAGGTGTTTTTGTAAGTGAAGACAAATAGGAAAGGTGCATTTTGGAAAGGAAATTGGTCTAAGTGCAGTGGAGGAGAAAATGATGTTTCAATGTTCTATATTAAATGATTTTATCATTTTCAACAAGATCTAGTTGCTGATATTTAATCATGATATTAGGTAACTACATAACATTTCCAAAATAATAACTAATGCTAGAAATTACTCAGTAAATTCAAGGCGACTTTCTTTCAAAAGAGATTCTTTAATCAGACAATTGCAGTGCTGCAATATGAGTCTGATTTGGATGAATGTCCTTACATTTGTAGAAGAACTTCATGGGGAAAAAAAAAACCTACTTCAGAAAAAAGAGGAGGAAAGTGGCACTAGATGATAATAAAACTATAAATGATGCCCAGATTTATTTGAATTCATGGAGCTAATATCTCACCTTGCTGCCACTCCATAGTCAAATGCTATTTAAAGAACTCCGGTTACCTCTACGCATAGAAGTAATTTTGCTGTTACTCAAAGCCTGTATACCCTTTTGTCATCCTCATGTGAGAAAATTAATAATGTGAGAACCAATCTGATTGTTGATCTAAAAAGACTTCAAAGTAGTACCCAAGCCTTGCTGGCTCCTAGGCAGTAATGCTGAACAAGTTGTGTTACAAGTGGCATCATATTTTGTTGTTCTTGTCAGCTAAGGTTTCCAAATGCTGTAAAAATTCTTCTGTTTCCGATCCTTCTCATAATATTGTTGTATGATGCTGTAATTGTACTAGAGTTGTGTCAGCACCCTATGAGCCAACATCTGGAAACTATTAAAACTCTTCATAGAGAAAAGGATGGCACAGGAACAACTGATGCATCTGGAAAGATCAAAACCTTTCTGTTGTGTCCTGGTAGGGTAGGTTATTACCATGCAAAAGCTGGGAATCTCTCAGGATACTTCAGATGGACTTCTGGTGAATATATATATATAGTGTGTGATATACATATATGTGTGTGTGTGTGTGTGTGTGTGTATATATATATATAGTGATACAGGGGTGCATGCATAGTATGACCAGGTACCTAAATGCTCCATGTGAAAGGGATACGGAACATTGCTCTTCTGGTTTTGTTTTGCTACAGTTAGTTGGGGTTCAGCCTGTAACAAGTGACAGCTACATCTGTATGGATAAATACCACATCAGAAACAGATCTGAAACCAAGTGTTTTGAATCCAATCTCATGTCTTGCATTTGAGTTGTACATGTGCACAATGTCTCTGTGGCATATAGCATGAATCATAAATAGGACATCTTGTCACATGTGACACAAATTGTACAGTAGTATTTATTCTATGCTGCTGTGATTTGTCTATTCAAAGTTAAGGAGCTCACTTAGCAAGGCAACCTAATTTTTCATCTTTCCTTTCTTCTCTTGTGTTGGTAGCTTAAATTCATTATTCAGTTCCAGTTCAAAACCAACTATTTTAAATATATATCTTGTGAGGTGATTTATGCAAGGCCATTTGTGTCTGGTGTTATATATTTATCACAGAAATTAGGAAAACTCATCTTAAAATTCAAGATGAACTGTAGCTTTTCATTACTACTTTTTCAGGACTCTTAGTAATATCATAACTGGCAACCCTCATCAAGCTCCCTTGATTCTCGTGAATCTATTAAGAGACAGAAAGTACATGTTCTAAGAATAGGAAGACAGAATTTACTGCTAGTAGAAACTCTTTTTAGGTAGATGTTCCATTTAGTTTGGTACCAGTAAAATGCTTCACAAGTTTCAAAAATGGTTCCTGAAATTTTACTTAAGATCATCCTTATTAAAATACAACAGGTGGCTAAAGGAGGATGAACGGGAACAGCAGATAATAATTTTGGTAGGTGGCTTTCTGAGAGTCTCAGATAACTTATGTCTGGAGTCTGTGCTGAGTAAGGAGAAAGACTGTATGTATATAAAGCACTGGCATGAGAGATTTGAAAAATGTTCAGCGTTAGGTATGTGCACATGTATCTGCATATATTCATCTGATATGTATGCTAATTGGGTTAATGATAAAGTCTTGCAGAGAGCTGCATGTGGGCAGAACCTTACAGTCATGATGCCAAAGTTAGTACTTGGGCTAGATGAAACCAGTCCTAGGGCCCAAATAAGTAGTTTTAAGAACTCGGTTTTACATCTCTTCTTTTGTGATACCATGGCCATGCAAAAGTAGTCTTCTGGAAACTGAGAAACCTTTATTAAAAATGCTTATTTTCAGTATGAAATACTTTCAGATGTATATAGCTTGTAGAGGGAAGACGGAATTACATCAGAATCTTGCTGAATATATCTGAATTCTTTCATTCTCTCATGCTTTGGAAGCCTCTTCTAGTCTATCCAAGCCTTGGTTACAGAAATGAATGCCTCGCTAGAGTTCTGCAGAAATCTTGTGTTTTACTGCTGAAGACAGTCACCTTAACTGTAGAATGAATGTAACTGATGTCTGCATTTAATGTCTTACTGAAGTGTTAGTGTGTGTCCCCTACTTAAACAACTTTGGGGCGGTGCTCATACCCATATTTTGGTTCCAACACTGTCCCATGGACTAAAAGACATTGCTCTGATTTATCCATCTTCACTGCAGTGAAGGATGAGGTTAACAGTAATCTGTTGGTGTTGGCATGCCACAGTGCTTCTCGAGCTTTTACTTTTCCTTTCAAGGAGAAAATGCTGAGGCTTTTGGTTATAGGGCCATAATCTAAATATAAACATGTAGTTTTAAGTTAAAAGATGAAATAATTCACTGGCTGAGAGACAGGATGGGTTTGTAAAGAAAAGAGGTAATGAAATAGTAAAAATCCAGGGGAAAGGTAGGATGCAAGCAAAGCTGAGGGAGATTGAAATGACCCACTAGCAGAGCAGAAGGATCTAAAACAGAACAGACTCGGCTGCAGTAAGTAAGAGGGAAGTCTGAAATTGAGAAGGCAAATCCCAAATCACCCCAGACAGCTGGACTGTTGCTGACCTTTAGTAGCATTTCCTACCAAAGAAAACATATACTTCTGGGAAACGCAAGACAGTGTCACACTTACAATGGTCACTAACACACATCCATAAAAATGGAATGAATATAGAATAAATTTATATTTAGGCTCTACTTGATCTCAAAGTAGAGACTTGTAAACTATTTTACTGCTGGTGCCATTTTTAAGTTGATATATCCTACGATGCCAGCTCTCAAAGTGATGCCTCAAATTGCCTTATGAGCTGCAAGTTAAATGTCTTCAGGTGAGCACTGGTTGGCAGTAGTGGCTTGCATAGAGACTCTTGGTGGAGCCATCGGCCTTGTGGGGGAAGAACTCAGCAGCCTTCATACATATGTATTATCACATCTGTTTAGTGATGAATATCAACACTGGGTTTTATTCTACTAGGCCAGCAAAGCAAGAAAACAAGGAGATAAATTGTATTTTAACTGAATTCCAACCACTTCATCTACCTGATGTACAGATCACAAGTCTATATGTCACTGGATTCTTATTACTGGTGATAGCATATCAAGCTTGATTTTTCAGTCCAGGCTAGAAACTCGATGGGCTGTGAAATCAAGAAATATGTTTTGAGTTGTAATTTAAATATATCTGACAAACAAATACATCAAACTGAAACGCAGGAGATTCCCTCTGAATATCAGGAAACACTTTTTTTTTACTGTGAGGTTTAGCAAGCACTGGCAGAGGTTGCCCAGAGAAGTTGTGGAGTCTCCATCCTTGGCAATATTCAAAAGCCCTCTGGATGTGCTCCTGGCCAACTGGCTTTAGGTGGCCCTGCTTAAGCCAGGGAGGTTGGACCAGATGACTTCCTTAAGGTCCTTCTAATCTCAGCCGTTCTGTGAAGTCGCACTGAAATAAAGCTTCTGCATCTGCTCAGCTTTTAAGAAAGAAATGCTGTTCTGCTATGAAACTACTGATTATGATAATCTCTTGCAGGCTAAGTAACAGCTTATAGGCACTGAATTATGAGATGGAGTTCAGAGATGTCATATTTTCCTATTGTTTTGCCAAAGCTATTGAAGTTGCACCTGAAACTAAACAGGCAATTTTTCTTTGAGTTTTCGGCAAGAAAGATCAAGTCCTGTTCTTCTAAGTCTGTTTATGGATTGCTGTTCTTAATAAAAAAATATCTGACTTTGCACAACTGTTCTTTAACATGCACAGTTATAACTGGTTTGTGCTCTGTATTTAAAACAAAGTGCAGAAGACAAGTGATACTGGCTTTTTTCTTTGTCTTTTTTTTTTCTCCCAGAATGCCTGCAGCTATAATTTTCCACTCAGTAAAGTTTTTTGGCCTAAAGAAATGAAGACTAGGCAGATGCTCAGAGAACGAGTGATAAGGATCTAGGAAGATTTTAAGATCTGCAGCGCATGACAAGCTAAAATCCTTTACAAACAGCTTCTTAGTTATGCTCTAATGAGATTTCTGAGGACTGGAGAATTCTTGGTGGTTCAGAAAGAGAACTTAACCTTCTAATATGCCTCGTATTCTGTCAGCAGAGGCAATGGAAAACATTTGTCAAAACAGACGTACGCACTAGCCCCCTGCTATTGAATACAAATGGTAAATTCAAGGTCCACTTAATGGCAGGCGAGCCAAGAAACATTTGGACATTTAGTTTAACACTGAATATACCCCAAAGAATACACTATTACAATTCCAGGACTTTCTTGGCTGTGGCCAAAACACTGAATACTGAAAGAACAGTCATTTCACAGTTTACGCTTCCAGCCAGAAGGAAGAACTGCTGAGGTGCATGAAAACTAAGATGTAGCAGTTAACATGGCTTTCAAGACTTTTGAAAAGACATGTTCGACAGCTGGTTCAGTCCAGCAGAGCAGTTTTGGCCAGTGCTTCATGATAATCTACTATGTCATTCAGTTGCTTTTCATATACTAAATTAAATACCTTAACAGCAATTATGTGTATAGAATATACTAAGAGACTAAATGTGCCAATATCTGGTTTTTCTATTAAAAAAAAAAAAAGCTGGCATGTTACACTAAGTTTCACAGAACAGTTAGGCAAAATGTGGAAACTATGATCCACGTAGCTAAAGTGTTTGTAGTTGCTGGTGGCATGACTACTAAAAGCAAAACAAAGTTGCGGAGATGTTGTGTTACTTGCATCCAGTGAAATGGATACTGAGGTAATTTCTGCCAGTTAATAATGAAAACTTGCTATGATTTAAACAATTCATTATTAAACAAGCAGATGTTACTTGTCTGAGTTTGAAATATGAGCATGGAAAAAGCTCCTATAAAGTGTTTGCAGTAGTGGCATCAGTGCATTATATTGACCCTAATCAGGATCCTAGTTATTTGATCATGTATTGTTCTGTAAAGGTCGGGGGTTTGTTTCCTGTGGAATGAATACAATGGAAGGATACAGTGCTAGTCACTGCAATGCAATCTTATACTGACTGCACCATGCCTACCTCTACCTATGTATCCTTTGCCTGCATGTTAGGAATTAGGCACTGAAGACTAGAAGTGTAGCACTGTTGAAAACATAAATAACTTCTTAATATTACACACAAGTGCCTGTCATCAGGTTCAGAATGTTTCTTCCCAGTCATACCTTGCTTCACTCCCTTTTTCCCTCTGCACACTGCAGAGAATTTACAGCCTCAACTTAAAATCAAGAACAAGGGCTGAAAGATAACTGACATGCCTGATAATTGTCAGACTACCCATATTTGTTTTCCTCAGCTTAACATTATTGACTTCATAAGGATTAGTTAAGGGTACCAGACCTACTCTCTTGGCTTGTTTTCTTCTAGAATTTCTTGAACGTATGGGATGATAGACTTTGAAACCGAGTGAAAGCCAAGTTACTGTTAACTGTATCTTAAGGTAAGCTGTTAAACACCCAGTGCTATTACTTTTTAATTTATTTTTGAGTCATAAAGAAGTGCTCACATGCACTATACCCTGTGTAACTTATGAGTGAGTATGGAATGATGGCAGGTACTTAATTTCAATACCTGTGATTTCAGATTGGAACTACAGACCATATTTAAAATCCAGCTAATCTTATAAAGATGTGAAACTCTTCCTGCTCAAAACCCTTCTGATCTTTAGTGCAATAAATTTGGCCAATATGTTGTCATTACTTCCTGCAAAGCAGAATTTGGAGATATATGGAAGAGCTGTTAAATTATCTCTTGAGAATTAGGCACTGAAGATGAGTTCAAGAGCAATATGCAGATGTTAACACACCCAAACTGGCAGTAAAACTCAACTTGTAAAACATTGTATGTTACAAATAACTGTTGCAGATGTACAGTGAAGTACATAGAGATGTGGGAGATTATCATTAATACTAAGGATCTTGAGGATCTTCACAGCTAACATCTTGCTGTTGCACTTGTCTCAGGGGGATTGCTATTACTTGGAAGCAGCACACTTCTATGCCTCTTTTCTTGACAGTACCTGGGATTAATTAAGTCTGCTATTACCTAAATATCTCTACAGACAAGACTCTACACAGCTGCAGAGATCCAAATTGAATAGGAAAGAATTATGGTTGCCAAACTTGTTTACATAAATATTTTTTTAGTTGACTTTCACTGTGTAGTTTGACACTAATAAAAGTGATTCCTGGAATGAAACATTTGGAATCAGTCTAAGAGAATGAAAATGGGTGTACAAAACTAGAAAACAACTCCATTAAGTATATCCATAATTTAAAACAAAAAAAAAAATCTGGATTGTGTTTTCAGAAGTCTGGCTAATGAACGAGGTATTCCTTGGTTTTGTAATAGTTTTCGGTACTGTACAAGCAAAAGAAATGTTCGTTCCACTTAATACCTCTATAAACCTAGGTTCTTTCACTTTAATATTACAATGACAATAATACAACATGACTTTCTGTGGCTATTAATCTTCTGAGCTTAATCATCTTGTTGAAACACAATTGAAATTTAGCACCCTGTCTACTTGACCCTCCTAATGAAATTTGTCCTCATTTGACAGGGCTCCTTTCTAATTTTGGTTTATTAAATTGTGAGAAAGAACAAATGTGGCCTCCTGTTTCTCATTACACAGGACCAACTGATCAGATAATTCAAGGTCTGATAAAATCTCAGCGAATTCAGCTGCATGCAGTAAGCATAACTGTTACGAGGCCACCTTAAAGTAAGAGTGCACTTCAATTCTTTCGTAAACAGCATCAATATGCTATGCTTAGCAAGTACCTCTTTCTCCTGTAGAGCATGGTTTGGGTTGTGTTTCGAATTTTAAAATGTGCCATGTCATTTTAAGTTGCTAAATGGTGTAATTTACTAACTGTTCTTGATAGCTTGTGTTGGCATCTCGTGAGAACTAGATTCTAGCTTTTTCCTTAAAATACAGTCAGTTCTAAGAAAGCAGCATTATTCTTGTGAAAACAGCATTTATAGATTTCTCTTGCATGTTTATCCTCAGCATCATCTTACTGGGAACATGTTTAATCTGCCAAAAGATCTTCTGAACTCTTAACTGCAAACCATTCTGTAGTCCAAATTTCTCATGTAAATGCCATATGACTTCAGGTAGGTAGAGAGCTTCAGGTTCTCTAAGCATATTATCTGTAACCAACTTTACAGTTTTCTGAGCCTTATGACTGCTGCATATTCAAAACACTGTTCACTTATTGTACTTGTTATCTAGCTAGACTGTATAACTTCTATTTAGGCAGTTTGCTTTCAATCTTACCTCAGTATTCACAACCTCATCTTGCTGAGAAGTCTTACCCAGGCTTCTTATCCTGAAAACTCGGTGCTTTTTATTTGTCTGATTAACTTCCATGGCTTGCAAGCTATCCAGCTTTTGTTCAGTCGGTGTTCAGTAGGCTGGTGCATGCCTCTGCACTGCTTGGGTTTTCTTTAATCAACATATGGACTATAATATATTGTTTGTTTAGAATCTGATGTCATGGGAAAAAGTGTTGCTTGAGTCAGTTTGGAAACTTGCCAAGGTATGTTCAAGTTTTCTTCCTTGACTGTAGTATCTGCTTGAAACTTTTCGCTTGCCTTCTAATGGTTATTCCTGCTTATCCACAGGCTGTTTCCAGTCCAAATATAGTGCTACTTGATTGAAAAAATCCAAGAAGCAGTTCTTTTTGGCATGTGTTTAACAGTCCTGACCAAATCCCTTCTGAAATGCCATGGTCCGGTCTGTTATAGAAGGTCACAGGCTTGCTAGGGCTGTCCCTCCGGACATTTCAGTGACTTCTGCGTCTGCACAGCTAGAAAAAACTGCTCAAATCTGGAATGTTTTTCAAACCCTTTTTTCCCCTCCCTCTGAAGTTGCTGTGAGGAAGCAGTGACCTGGGGTACCCTTGTGAAACTTACTGACCCACAGTTTGGAATGTGCAGCCAGCTCAGGGCTGTGTCCTACATCGGGGTCCTGTGTTGGGGGGTGTGTGTGTGTTACACTGAAGGAGCCCTGCAGATAATATTTCGGAATACTTTACAAACAGAGCCAAAATGATTTGATCTGCCTGGCTGCTTAACTAAAGTATGTTAGTCAGGGCAAACTAATGTAACTCCATCAATGTTAATAGAAACGCTGAATTACATCAACTGAAGAACAAGCCCTTAAATTCTGGGGAAATCATACAGACTGAGCTTAAAAGGCTCTGATGCTGTCTTACAGCATTTAAATAGTATTAAGAATGTTTAATACCCAACTAATTTCTAATTAGCTTTTTTTCTTGTTAACTTTTCTATGATACCTTTTTCTGTTGATGTCACAGCTTTGCTGTAAGAAAACAAGAGCTCTGTTCAAGATAAAGCTGTCCTAAGCTGTACGTTCACATGTGTAGTAGTACCTGCACAGGACAAGAAGCTCAGTGGGCTTCAATGCTTGCATGTTCCTTTTGAAACATTCAGAATATCAAAATGTAACAGTTTGCTTTGTGAATACTAGGATTTTTCTGTAATTTTTAACCCACCTGATAAAGAATGGATTTTCCTGGGGACAAAAAGAAGATACTGTTTCAACTGGAGGGTTGTGTTGGTGCCAGATTTCAAGCTCCTGTTATAAATCATTATGGCTCTTCAGAAAAGATGAAAAATATGAATGTTGGGAAAACCATCCTTCACTAAGTTTGTTCCAAAAATGGCTGAACTATTTCCTATCAAACTAAAAAAAAGAAATAAAAAAATATTCCAGAGTAAAAGAAGAAGAAATTTCAGCCTGGCTGGTTGAAGTTTGACATATTTGAAAACTAAAGTATGCAATGAAGTAATTAGTCAGACTGAACTGTCAGTATCACACTATGCTCATCTTGCAAAAGTTGCATGAAGACTAAAGGGAAAGGTCAAGGTATGTCCATTCTGTTTCTTTCTAACAAAAGGTACTTTGGTAGAGAGACAAGATCCTTGAGCAGAGCTGGATGCTACAGGACTTAATAAGTGGATTCCAGTGGTGGAATTGTATATAGTGCATGTGGGGTTTATTAACTAGCTACCTGGATGCTATTGAAAGATTTTAAATATACAGAAAAGAAATTCTGGTAAGTGTAATCAACAGTTTTAAAGTTGTTATTTTGCTTAACTTTTTCCAGGATGCTTCCCAGCATGTAGGCAATTTGTCTGGCAGTTTTTAAACTATATATAAAAAAAAAAATTCTTCTATTTCACTAAAAAACCCCCCAAACCATCCATTATGGAATAGTGGTCATGTTTTGTAAGTGCTGAAAAATTTTTCTGGCATGCTAGGTTGTGTTGCATGCTTTCTTAGTTTAATGTAAAATGACTCTTAAGTGATGTTGTTAATTACTTTTTGATACATTAGTTAGGTATACCTCAATGTCATCTGACTAACCACTCCTATTTTTCTCAGCATTAGAAATATGATATGGTTGGCTGAAGACCTACGTGTAGGGAGATCTTTGGTTGCTTTTAGCTGGATTTGGAGGAACTGCTGAAGACTGCAAAACCTGAGCAGTGAAAAGGGGCTAATGTATCCCAGCTTTTCTCAAGCAGTACTCATCAGAGAGGGCAAGTGTGTAATTTCATAGAATCGTAGAATGGTTTGAGTTGGAAAGGATCTTAAGATCATCTAGTTCCAACCTTCTGCCATGGGCAGGGACGCCTCACACTAGACCATGTCCCCCAAGGCTCTGTCCAACCTGGCCTTGAACACTGCCAGGGATGGAGCATTCACCACTTCTTTGGGCAACTTGTGCCAGTGCCTCACCACCCCCACAGGAAAGAACTTCTTCCTTAGATCTAACCTGAACTTCCCCTGTTTAAGTTTAAACCCATTCCCCTTTGTCCTAATGCTACAGAACCTGATGAAGAGTCCCTCTCTGGCACCCTTGTCGGCCCCCTTCAGATACTAGAAGGCTGCTCTGAGGTCTCCACGCAGCTTCTCTTCTCCAGGCTGAACAGCCCCAACTTTCTCAGCCTGATTTTGTACAGGAGGTGCTCCAGCCCCCTTATCCTCGTGGCCTCCTCTGGATCTGCTCCAACAGCTCCATGTCCTCCTTAGGGAATTTCATGGAAGGATTAAAAACATGCTTATATATTATTGAAATAATGAATTTTCTATTATCTCAATCATTTTGGAATTCAACTCGATGGGGAACCAGGTTATAAACCAGAGACCTTGATGAAGTCAGTATCTTCTGGACACCCTTAAGTTGCAATGAAGATGACTGTAAAGTTTAATCTACAAATGGACTCAGAATAAGCAACAACTTGAATGCAATCATCCTTTTATTCAGGAACTAGAGTTGTGGTTTTTGATAGCTTGTTTCATCTACTACATTTCCAGGCCACCTACCAACACAGTTATCCCTTTAGCTGCTCCTCTGTATATGATGATGAGAGAGAAGCCAGAAGCCAGGCACAGAATGTATAGGCTATCATGACACCTTTGTCTGTTGTGTTCAATGGTTTTTGCTCAGAAAAAAGCATCTGGCCCTTAGGAACACCACCTGGCAATGACAAATGTGCCTGTATTCTGATATTCAAACTGAGGGATCATGGCCTGAGATTTTGTCTTAGTTACTAGTCTGTATGACCAGTGTTTTTGAAATAGTGGAGGCAATATCCAGGATATTTTTGCTATTTATAATTCCCATTGTTGCAACTCTCTGGGGATGATTAGATCAGATGACTTAAGTGGTGTGATAGCTATTGATATAAATAACTTTCCAGAAGATTTCCTACTGACTTCAGAACAAATTAGTAAGAAAAACATTTCTGAAGTTTAGTTCCCTAGCTATTTTCTGAAAACCACAGTAGGCACTGATCTGCATTATGGAAGAGCTACAAACCTTTAAAAGCTAATCTTTGAGTGCCTAGGTTTTTCACAAAGAAAAAAAAACCATTCAAAAAACCCCCACACAAACCAAACAACTAAGATCAGTTATCAAACATGTAGGTGCCATTTTCAGGAATTTCAGGCTCCTCAGTTTCTTAAGCATTTCTGAATATTGTGCTTTCTAAAAAGTTTAGAGAAAATGGAAGAAATGATTACCTAGATGAAGTCAAAGTAAACTGTATGTATTCTTCGGTCATCAGAAACAAATAGTGTAGTTCAATGAACAGCTAGGGGAAATCTGGCGAAGGGACATATAATTATCCAAAGCTCTCCATTTTAGAGCATACCTAAACTTCTGCTGTTGGAAAAGGTCTTTCCTGTGAGGCTTCCAGAGTTTCCTGGTTTCAGCTGAGAAAGGAATAGTGGAAGAAATGCCTCTTGCTCTATTTTGGTACTTTTTCATGAAGAAGGGAAGCAGAGGCATAGTGTGTATTTGAAAGTAAATTAACAAACTTCTAATTGCTCTTTCATGTACGTCTGCTTCATTCCATGTTTTGGAATAAAGGTTTGGTTCATTTATTGAAAAGACAGACTGGCAGCAAACATTCAAGGTGTTTTTTGAGGTAACTGTAGCTCTTTACCTTAGCAGAATAAAGTTAGTTAAACATTATTCCAATACAAAATGCTTGACATACTGTGGCATGCAGTTTTCTGTGTGGAAACACAGATGTTCCTCAGCTCAGTAGTGCTCCATGCGTCTCAAAAAACTCTTCTGAGTGACAGCCCTGCTTTTCTTGGAGAATATTTTAGAAGTGTTTCAGAGCCATCTAAAATTGGAAACCTCCAGAGTACGAGCTGATCCCTTGACCAGGGATCTATGAATATATTTGCAGTTTAGTAAACCCTCTGAGACTTGCTGAAGTAACCTAATGCTAATCAGTCAGCAAGACTCTGCAGAGTGGGAATAAGGCTGGCACCAAGTACTCCCTGGTGCCAAGGGAGTATGATCCTTAGTACAATCCTTGCTTTTAGTGGTGAAATTAGTATGTTGCTTAAGGTATATGAACTGCAATGAACCATTCAGGAAGAGAAAAAATAGCTATTCTTACCTGCATAATGTCAATGTAGGGGATTACTTAATATATTTATAGTGAAATAAGTGTATTGTTGTGCTCAATTAGAACAGTGGTCTGTTCCCATAGATGCTAGTGACAAGTAGTGAATGCCAAGAAGTTCTGGAAATGCAACTGTAAGATCACATGCAATAATTTACTCATAAGTGAATGCTTCTCTTAATTAGAGACTATTTATAATTTGGAATTACAGACATATATTTTCAAGACTCTCTTATTTTCAGTTTAATCTAGATGATATTATTAAGTCTCAATGTAAACACTACGGGATGCAACCATACCTGGGGGTAAGAGGAAAGCTTCATTTTGTGAGACATTGCATAGAAGTCAATTATTAGGTGAACTGACTATAATATAAGCAGCTGGCAAAAGCAAAAGGTATCCTGCGTAATATTGTAAGAAGAGTAATTCAATCCAATTTGTTCCTGCATCTACTGCAGACTGAAAGCTGCCTGAGTTCTAGCCTGCTTCTCTAACCGAAAGTTCTTCCCTGATGTTTCTTCAGGGCACTTCAGATAAAAAGGCACATGCCTTAAAAAGCATATATCACTATTTCAGTATTCATTTTCAGTTCTACTCATTCTGTCAACTAAATGTGTAAAGGCAGTGCTGTCCCCTCCATTCTTCTAGCCCTCACTTGTCGGCAGATTTCACGTGACTTTAGCTGAGAGGGGAGCATGCAGTGTCCACAGAAACACTGAGCTAATTCTATTTCAAAACTTGGTTGGTGTAATGAGCTCAAAAGCTCTCAATTTCAACCCTTCTAATATGTATTAATATGGGTATCCTTACCAAAGCAGGCACTTCTCATGTGAATATATAACAAGCATGTTCACCTAATTCTGCTTTATACATGAATTCTGTCTTTTATGAATTACTCTACCCACAATTGTGGTGTCTGTTTCTTAAAATATTTTATTTCCTTGTTGAAGCTGCTGGTTAATGTCACTGATTATTATGCACTAGGTTTTGTTTATCAGGTTTCTACACTGATATTGCCACAATATGCCTAATATCTTAACTAGATCTTCTGCCAGGACTTGTTTAGCTATCTCTCTTTTTCCCATCAAACCAGGTACTGAATTAAGGAATTATTCATCTGAGACCATCAGGTACTGCCATGAGCTAAAGCTCTCCAGCAGATCTGTAAAAGGATGAGGGGAGACACTTGGCCAATAGGTTATATTCCCAGTCAAGTGTCATACTTGAGTATATTTGAAAGGGATTTCTCTACTGGAAATAGAGGAGGTTCTATTCAAAAAAAGATATTAGCTGAAGATACCAGGGAGGAATTTTGTTGCTTCCTCTGGTATTTGAGTATCAGCAAACTGGTGAGCTGAGACACTGTGAAGACAGTTCTTTGCTGCAGAAAACTGGCACTGAGGAAACTGCCACCTGGCAGAGTAGTGTCGCTGCTTCCTTTTTCTGTGCTGCTGCTGCTCCCAGACATGAGGGAGAGGTCATGGTAGAAATCCATAATTCATTACCCACGTTGGGTACTCTTTTTCTCATGTTTGCTCTAGATTGACTGTGATAACGGCAGAGAAAAAAAGAACAGTAACTTGCTATCTGTCCTTGTAACTGAGATTTTTAGTCCTTTGAAATTTCATACAGACTTATTTTTAGAGACTTGTTCTGTGAAACCATCTAGGTTCCTCAGAAAAAAAAAAAACCCAAACCCCTCTGTTTTTCAAAGATCAAATCTAAAGGTAACCAATCTATCTCAGCTGTTCTGCTTGATTTGGATTTACTGCTTTAAAAAAAAAAAAAGCCTCACTTCCACAATCTATATGACTCTACAGGGGGTAATTCCTTGTAGCAGGAATGTGCTTGTTCAAATTCAGTTAATTTTCAACACTAAAAGCTAGTCAGAAACAAAATATAGTAGAAGAATGAAAAAACTAACACTATATTCCCACTTGAGCTCCAACAGAAATTCACTTTCATGTCCTGACTTCTGGTGCAAGATAATTTCGGATTCAATGGAATAAGTTGATTATATTGTGTCTAAGCTTCTGAAGACACTATCTTTGTTCCCTGTTTTTGACCAGAGATATCCTTCTTATTAAGGAAAGAAGAAGAAATTGCAAATAAATCCTTCATGGTCAATCTCTAGGAAAAAAAAAAGCTTTGAAAAGATGTTTGAATTGCAAATAGACACCTTTGCTAATACATTCATAGTGCTGCCAGGCTTGAATTGCAAATGGCCACTGTTTGAAAGCTTATCAAGTTACTGTTTCATCCCACTAGCAGATGGTGGAGTAGCAAAAGGCAGGTCTCACTTTTCAGGGATCTGTCCTCTGCACTGCCTTGACCACAGGTTAAGAGAATGAAGGTCACTCTGCAGAAACATGGCAGGCATTTTACATTTCAGTATCTGGGTCTAACCGTGTGCTGGCTCTGACATTTGGAGAGAAATCACAAGATGTTTGTGGTAAAGGTCCCATATGCTGTTCTTGGAGGGTCTGGGAAGATTGTCCCTCATCTGAGCTACCATCATTTCTTCAAAAACTGACCCCTGCAGCAGAACCTTTTGTGGCTATAGAAAGAAAGATATTTCTGAGGGATAAAATTGCCTTTTGCTTTGTCATGTGTATCTTAAATCATGTGTGCCCCTCTAGAACATCTTAGTCCCATCACTTTAAATGATGGTGAATGACAGATTTCACTGTGGTACTTGTAATATATCTGTGATGTGTCCCTTCCTTGCTTCCTGTAGGTAACTTTATTGTAAATTAGCAAGCAAATTAATTGATGCCAAAGTCCCTTGTTTTATCTTTTCTATGAGCCCTTTGTGCTGTGATGTGTGGGTTTGATTTTCAGGCTTTTTCTAGGAGACCTTATTAAAGCATTAATAAGATACCACAAACACTGCAATGGCTTCTAGGCTTTGATATTTATATTGGCTCCCAACGCACTTCAGGTAATGAGGTTTCTCTGCATCAGTTTACATTACAAATTGACATTTAGTCTACAAAGAAAATGTGCAAGGGAACATATGAAAGCAAAGTGAAAAAGCTCTTGGGTTTTGTGATTGACTAAAATAGCAGTGCAGCTATAGTAGTGCTTTTGTGGAACAGTGCCACTCTGGAGTGGCCATGGGGCTGGATGGAAAGGTGAAGGTTGGAGGGAGTCCTATTACGAAGACTTCCACAGAGTTTTTGAAAACTACATTACCAGCGTGGAGAAATGTAGACTTCTGGCTCCACACTGCTGTGATCAAAGAAAGGTGGACAGGGTAGGATCAGTGGCCTGCTGTCCAGTTACCTCTGAGATTGTATTTACCTTCATGTCCACAGAGATTCACCTGTGCTTGAGGAAATGAACTACCCTCAGCCTCTGTATTTCCTTGGAATAGCTGGATTTTCTTCTTTCTCTCGGTTGGTAACCAGGAGGTCTGAATAGCTGTGGCATGCATGCTCTTTCATTTATATAGAGAGAAAACAACTATAAGAATGTTGGAACATTGTTTGAACAACAATTAACTTCAATTTGAAGGTAATAATTTATTATCACTTAAGCTGCTAAGCATGGCTTTAAGGGTGGTTTTGCTCTGAGGGAGACCTAAAAGCAAAGCTAATAAATACACAAATCTTTAGTGCTTGTCATTTTGTTCCTGTTGTGAATCGGTGGCTGGTACATGATCACCAGTTCTTTGTGTCTGTGACCTTGCATAACAAAACAGCTGAATTCAAATGTATTTTTCATAGCCACCTCTCCTGTTGACGCTGTAGTCAACTTGCTTCTCGCGCTGGAAAAAGCTGGCACATCATTGCATTTTTGCAGAAGTAATGAGTTCTTGAAGGGATAAATCAGAGTCATAATTAAACACAATTGAGGCAGCTGACATGTTTTAAAAGCAGCTGAAAATGAAATGAAAGACCCTTCAAACTTGAGGTCTCAAATTGCTCACATTAAATCTGGTCTGTAATTGCTGCCTGCACAGATTTTGTAGGAATTACCCTTTGCTTGTGTTTACTCCAAGACAAACACCTCTCTGTGAAAGTGGATAGTTTACAGCATGTGTTGTGCTCCACATGTATGTATTTGAAATATTGATCTTCGGACTGCAGTACATATAGTAAAATACTTCTGCACCGTATTTCTTACTGCGGTTTAACACCTTTTCAACTCAGCAGTGAATTAATTTTGTACTTTCTTGGATAATTTTTCCCTCCTTTTAAAAGAGTATATTTATACTATCTATACATAATTCTTCGAAATTATGGAGCTTATAAAAGCTCTTGAAATAATTGGAAAAGGTTTGTAAATGAAAAGAAATGCAACAAAGTCAGTTTTCTAGAATTCAGATGTGTGCAAGCGCTTTAGGCTCTAATGAGGTAATGGTTCATCTGCAGTTCTTTCTGGGACATTTTAGAGTATCTTTTAATTTCAAGATTATGAATAGTTGCCTTGAAACATCTTTTGATTTGATACAACTTCAAGTTATCTGCTGCCCTACTTTGATTCTCATGACAGAGAATAGCTTTCAGGAAGGTCTGTTGGTTTTAAAAAATAAAAAGAAAAGCCTTTAATACATGACTAAATGCCTTCAGGTACAGAAGGGTGCTTCTGTCTTTGTGTAAATGGGCAATGGCAGCAGCAGACAGGAGAGGAAAACTTCAGGTTGAGTTGTGGGAAATCTCTAGGTGCATTCTTTTCATCATTGCTTAATGAACTGATGCAAGTGGAATTCAAGGTAGAGTCTTTGTCAAGTTCTTTCTAAAAGTGAATAGCTATGGTGCTTACATGAGCTGCATCAAACAGTTTTATTTAGGTGCTTTAATAAAAGTTGCTGGATACCAGGCTCTTCTCTAAAGGTGGTCCTAAGTCACTGCAGTTCTGAAATAGGATTGAATCTATCAGGTGAATACAGACACTGTTCATTCCAGTAATAAAATAACGCTGCTTATCTGTGAGCAGTCTGAATAGGGTTAACTTCATAAATACGAATGCTACAAAGTAAATACAATAAGAGTTTATTGTCACAGGATAGGGACCTGTGTAGACCCTTGTGTTCTCTCTAGAAATTAGGAAGCAGGTAGACAGGGACTATGCCTTTTATGCTTAAGCATAACCTCTGTGTTATGCTTAACACATAGGTTATGCATATGTGCTTCCTTTGTCTTAATGATCTAAATATATAAATAGGACAAAATAACTAGTTACACATTTGTTAGATTACCACTTTCATCACAGCCTGGAGTATCAGCTTCATGTGGTAGCAGCTAAGGCTTTGTGTCCTGATTTGGCATTGTGCATTGCCAATGCTCATAAACTTGTCTCACATTTGACAATAAAAGCATTGTGGGAATCTACTAAAAAGTCTTGATATGTTTGTTGATCTTACACATAATGGTAATTATTTTTATACATGGCTATTTAGAAGTTATTGAGCAAAAAGC
Source organism: Strigops habroptila (assembly GCF_004027225.2). NCBI lineage: Eukaryota > Metazoa > Chordata > Aves > Psittaciformes > Psittacidae > Strigops > Strigops habroptila. The sequence continues at coordinate 84,807,576 of NC_044279.2, read as the reverse complement.
AAGGACACTCAGAAGTAATTATTGCAATGGTTAACTTATTCCTAAATGCCATGTAAAAAACCTGGAGGACAAAGTTAAATTTACAAATATAAGCACAATGTGCAAGGATTAATTATTTATATTTGTTATGCAACCATAGTAAACAGATATGCGCTTTTATAATGCCTATTTAATAACTTCAGGGCACCAGTAAGCTAATGCTTGGAAGAAAATAATCTCAGCATTACCTCGATAATTAAGATTTCAGGTCCCTGTATTGGGCTGTCTTCAGGGAGTGTGCTGTCATGAGTCTAGACACCTTTTTTGTGATACCCGATACTGTTGTTTCAATGCAATAGGCAACTTGACATTCAGCCAGAGCAGTGCAAATGATAATATTATGGTATAACAAGGTTGCTCTTTTAGCAGATAGTTTGTACCTCTAACAAGGAAAGTTTTATGAAATTTGTATTGGCTAGATTTACAGAAAGCAGACCTATTTAGTGCTTCACTTTGACATAACTTTTCTATATTACATTACTGCTCAGTGCATAGGAACAGAATTGTTTAATTTTTTTTCCTTTCCTTTATTTTTCTTGCTTTTGTCTTTAAAAAAGCTCCAAAGAATTTCTGTGTACAGTGGGATTTGAAATAGAAAAAGATATTAACTTTGAACAGGCGTTTTGTTTTAGTAAGTATCTATTTCAGGAATCTTGTGTATTTATTGGTATGAATGGCACAGCTTCAAAGGATAAAGATAAATACTTCATTTTTAGAGTTGAAAACGACCTACTGTCAGCAGAAAAGCTTTTTGAACTGCTTAGAGCCTGGTTCTGAGAAGTTATTAATTTCTGACATCTCTTAGGCTCTCTCTCTTACTTTAGCTTGCTTTACTGAATATCATTTGCTGCAGCCAAAATAAATGGTACCATCTTTCCCTGAGTGGGAGCCTTGGTGCAGGGGAGCATTGGTACCGGGTATGCTGTGGGCTATGCCTGAGTCCCAGGCTTGTGCCGAGCCACAGCTGGGCACCCAAAGAAGAAACCTGCCTTTCAGAGGTGTCAGTGTCTTCCCGTTGCTGTGGCTTGCAAATCCTTGAATTCTGGTGTAGAGGCCTAACATCTAATTTACGAGCTTAGGAACTTAGGTCTGAAAATTTTGCCTTAACCTTTTTCAGCAGTGGGAATGCCCATCTGCACACCAATGTGAAACCTAATCTTTCTCAAACAACCTTTTTCCAAAAGTGAGCTGTAGATAAAAATTTGACCTGTAAAGATGTCACCTATTTTATTGAAACGCTTTTTATGGTTTTTAAACCTTTTTGTTTTACCAAGCTTAGGCTAGGATGTGAAAATCAATCTTTGCTCTATCTGCCTGTTACACTCCCCAAGAAAGAACATTTTGCAGCCTGTGCTAACAGTATCATGTGAGGCAGACAAGCCTTAAGCTTGTGGCAGTCACACAGGCCTAACAGGTGATGTTGCTGGAAGAAAGCTGTTGAGCTGGGTGAGCAACTACAGAGAAGGGACTCTCTTCTCGGTGCTACCCTGATTCTACAGCAAAGACCAAGCTCTTTCCTCCACTTGGGTTATCTCGTGGCGAGTCCAACAAGGGCAGTATGTGTCCAGCACAACTTGCAGTGAAACTGTGCTTTCTGCTAAGACTCCAGGAATGTTCTTGCAGTCTGAAATTCTACTGTATTTCAGTGATATGGACCATATCTTAGAGGTGCTGGTCTGTCCTGCTTGCTGCTGTGATGCTTTCCACCCTTCACTTCCCAGGTGAAGCAATAGGAATGGTGTATGTGTAATGATAACACTGAAAAGTACTTGTATGTTGCAAATAAGCCATTTGGGGAGGGGAAAAAGAAAGTACAGCATTTTTTTTGCCACTATTTTGCTCTCTCCTTTTCTTTGACTCCATGGCTCTTCCTGAGGTCAAGGAGGAACTGAACTGCCCTGCACCACGGGAAATTTGCTTGGTTGTGAAGCATCAACAAGTGCTGTATGGGTCGGTGTTTGGAAATAGACTAAAACAAAAACTTACATATTAGAAAAGATTTATCTATTTTCTTCCTGTCCAGCTCCAATTACAACTCTTTGAGCAGGACCCACAAAAGACCATTTCTGAAATTAAGCTCCTGTGTCAGATTTGACATCAGGATGACACAATGACAGTTTGTCCGACTTTTAATGGACTTAATCTATCTTCCTCTGGGAAATGTTTAATATTGTAGAATGAGTTGACAGATCACAGAATTGAGTGATGCTTTCTCTAACATTATGTTCTCTGATTCTGAGGAAATACTGAAGACAAAATGTTCAGCGTATGTATCCTCTCAGAATCCCTACTGGACTCAAAAGACTTCCACAGTTGAGGGGATAGGAAAACAACCATTCAAATTTTAAGTTCAGACTCCTCAATAAGAATAAGTAACAATCTTCCATTCATTATTTAGCAGATTGCTAATCCTTAGCAACATTTTTCTTTAATATTTAAAAATAACAATGTAATATCCTATTTGGGTAGCTTACAGAACTGAAATATCACAATTTTTTCTTTTTTACTTGATTCTACTTGAACTAAAACAGTGATAAAAATAAGCAGGTTCATATTCCTGGTTTTAACAGTGAGGCCCTAAACAGACTCCTCAAAAACATTTTTATAAAGCTGAATTGCTTATATAGGTGAAAATTTTAGTGGAAAATATTTAATATGATACATTTTTGTACCTCCATTTTTCATAATTTTACTGCCAGTTGGAACCCCAATACCTTGTATTTCTTTCCCATGTGGAATCCTTTCAGCAGCTCATAAGACAACAGGCTTAGGTCTTGCCTCAAGACCTCAGACAAAGGTTGCATTTACTGCAAGTTGGTTCTTTCTCTCCTAGTCTAACTAAATTAACCCTTGTGAAACAGAGCCTGAAACATGTATTGATTTCAGATTTTTCTTCCTGGAAAATAGGTGCATGTGAAGTATTCTTTAATCATGTAGCAACAAAATTGTTTTTAATAAACAATCTAATAAATGGCATCTTTCTTTGAATTTTTCATTATTAAGGGTGTCTAAGGTAGTTTATTGGTAGGTATATACACAGTAGAGAACAATTTTTTGTGACTTACTGGGTGTTTCATATGTAACATCTGAGCAGCAACCTTAAGAATAAGGTCAGTTGAAAAATTCATGGTTTTCCAGAGTTACAATCAGGAAGACAAGAAGCTGTTAATGGTAAAAGAATAATGAATGTTTGATCTAAGGAATGGAATTGTAGTTTGTGGCCTTGCAGACGGCAGCTTCCACTAAATGCATGCTCAAGGAGCTATCAAAGGGCATTGATATGCTAATGCAAGTGAGTTCAGGTGTTTTGGAAGACAATCATTTAGTTCTCTTGTAATAACAGAGGAAGCACATCTATTTAGGAAAGGTGAGGTGCAGTCCAAACTTGTTCATACTGTCAATGATACTGGATTAATTTATGGCAAATGCAAATGACATATAATGAAGAATAATGGTGACAAGGCGACAGCTTAGGCAGTGTGGACTGTAGGTAGGTCAAAGACCTCTGGCTGTGATCCCTACTATTCTTCTCTTGAAGGCTGCAGCTGTTCTTCCCACTCATCAGGGGCATGATGTTTAAGCCCCCATAAGACTGGGGGCTTAAACACTTCAACACTCTCCCCCCCCACCCCTCCATGTGTCATCGACACACAAATTATGCTATTTTGGTGTAGCTGAAATATTTAATGGAGATACTAACAAAATATTTAGTTGGAAACATCTAGGACAGAGACCCTGGTCAAATCCTAACAGAGTGATAAAAAATGTCTTCGGCTAGAAAACAGATGTTTCAACACATCTGTTTCATAGAAATGTTTGAAAGGATTTATTTTAATTCCTCATTGAAATAAAAACAGATTTTGAAACCTTGAATGCAATCACAAGATGGTTTGTTCCATGGCCAGCTCTACACTTCAGCCTGATACTGGGTGTTTCTGCTGCCCCCAGCTTAGGTTTCCCTGCCCATTATGTCCTTTGCTTAGCAGCCATGGGGCAGTCCTGGGGAACAGTGCTCCCTACAGTGCAGGGAGGAGAAGGAAGACAGCTTTTCTTATGCTTCTAGTAGAAATCAAGGAGCAACTCTCTTTACAACTTCAACGTTTTCAGACTATGAAAGGGGGATGGTAAGGACGCATGGTTCTTGATGATGCTGCTGCTTTTGTACAAGATGATTTCTGTCATAAAAACAGGGCTGTAAGAAAGGGCTCATGAATTACATGGATCTGTTCTACTGAAGTTTTTGCTGAGCTCAGGTATACATCCTGTGCTCAGTCAGAAAGGCGTTTTGACTTCAAAAGGAAAGTGCAGGACAGGTATCTGCTGAAGAAATGGCAGGACAAGTCATGGAAAACAGGGAAACCAGTATGGGAGTAAATTGGAAGTAGCAGTGCAAATTAGCTACGCTTAGCAGTTTAATATCTGTAAAAATGTTGCTTCACTTCCTAGATGAGATCCTGCCCTGATCCCTGGCATCTTCTATGGAGATGCTGACATGTGCGGTCAGTAAAACCTAACATAAGGCACGGGTGGGTGAAATGCCTTGGGCAGACATTTGATTCAACTTGATCTAGACTTGCTCCTGAGAGCAGCCCTGCTGGGCACCAGACCTGGTCATATGAGCCCACTTTCTAGCTTAGTACTAGGAAAAAGCAGCCTGGTCTTCGATCATTTTCTCCTTTCCTATTCCTTTTTCTCCTGTTTATATTATCTTAATTAATCCACCTACTCTACTATCCTTCTTTCCTTACTTTTTTTTCCCTTAATATTTTCCACTCTCTCTTCTCCTCCTGTTTTCCATATGCTTTCTTTCCTGCTTCTTTTTTCCCCTACGTTCTTCCCTCAAGCCACAACAGCTTTTAGCTACAATGAGAAATGACATATTGTGAAGGTGCTGTATTTTCCAACCTCTTCCCATACTCGCTCTATGTTGGGAGCAAAATGTTCCTGGTGTGCTGCCAGCTGAACCTCTTGCAGTGCTACAAAGCTGGCTCCCTCCCATGTGCGTACTCCAGGGATGCTCTCTCCCAGCATGGGCTGTTTGTCGGCTATTTCCTACGTGGCTGGCCTTCTCTTCCTTTCCGGCACAGGACTGAGCAATTATAAATCAAACTATGTAGAAAAAACTGTCCTTAAGACCAGAGATAGCAAATCTATTGATACTGTCTACTCATGTTAACCAGGGAAACTCAGACTGACTTGCTTATAATATACTAAGAAAAACTTAAGACTTTATTCTGCTGCAACTTCTGGCCTCTTTGTTTACCAGTTGTTCACATCTTTTATTTTAAACTCATAGGCTTGCTACTTGACATTTATTTACAAAGAACAACAGATGCCATCTGTTACCCTGCCTATCTTAAATTACTTAAGCCTTTTAGTGTATTTCTTCAATTAGTAAACTTTAAAATACAATTTTCTCTCAAGTGCATTCTGAAATTATGGAAATTCTACTGCTTTCAGCATTACTCTGCAAATAAAACCCATGCATATTGGGGGGGAAGGTATGGTAGAAACACAAATAGAACACAATGAAAAGCAAGCACTTTGTTCATGCAAATACTAATTTGTAATTTTAAATCATGAGGTGTTGTCCCAGTTCCTGTCTTTAAAATTAGATTCCTTCTACTATATTGAGGCAGTAAGATAAAATGTTTCATGGTGTTTGTCAGCTAAAGGGAAAGCACAGATCCCTGGGAGAAGTGTTATATAATGCTTCTGTATTTATGGTACTTTAGTGGTACGTCTTCCTCCTTTTGCTGAAATTGCAAGCTTGACGATCTATTCCTTACGTAGCAGGCAAGCACTGCTTTACCTCTGCTGTACTGTCAGTGTTTAGGCTCTCCCAGTATGTCCTGCTCTTGGCTATAAGCTCAGAGATGCAGGAGAGTTGAGTCCCACATCTTTACTGGGCCTACTTCCACAAAAGCTTCGTCTTTGGTGTTTGGATATTTTGGGAAGAGTTTAACAGTTTATCTTGGAGTGAAAGAACATGCTTTCAGTAAACGCCTTATCTCAGTTTTTTATTTGGTTTATTTCTTCAGGTGTGTTGCTTTTAGGTGTACAATAAGATGAAAGAAAATGCAAGCCTGTGAGAAGCAGCTCTAATCTCCTCTTCCAGGCCCAGCTGTGAACAGCCCTGGTTTGGGCAGGACAAAGTTTCCTCTCCCATGAGTCCACTTGTGTGCTTGGGGTGTAGTGATACAGCAGGCACTTACTGTTGCACACCATGTTTGTGGTAAGCCAGCAGTGCTGCCCTAACAAGACCATCCTTCTACCTCCCACAGGACCCTAGAAGCTGGGCCGGCAAGGGCTCTTAGCAGTGTTGCCCATAGTGGAGCAGCCCAGCACTCCCTGCTCCACTGCAACAGAGCATCAGTAAGATACGTGTCTTCAGTGTCAACATGCTAAGAGCCCTAGCTGAGCACAACTGCATTTACTAAGCATTAGAAAGACAAGATACATAGTTCATGGAAACACAAAGGTTTATATATTTTCTTCTTGTCCAGCTCCAACTGCAACTCTTTGAGCAGGACCCATGAAACACCATTCTTGAAATCAAGCTCTGTACTGCCTGTGGCCAGATCCAAATTGTGACCATATGGTACTGTCCATTAATACTTCCAATTATTCCTTCACAAGCTTCTGGCTGCCTGGTTGGCTGATGCTTTCTCCCAGCCATGCGTTGGCTCTAGCACAGCTACTTACAGTTGCTAGGAAATTCTGCGTCACAAGCCACCTAGTTTTAATTGTTCATTTTCTCTCCGGAAATTCAAACCAGAGAACACAAATACATAAAGCGAGAGTGTGTGAAGCAAGAGGGGTTTAATTTGATCACATTTCCAATATGCCTGTAATTAATTTGCTTTTAAACAGAGGCAACAGTCCACATTGAGTGTGCTCAGACTTGAAATTCGGCTACTGGGAAGAAATGCAGGAAGGAGCTGGAGCTGGGTCTTACTCTTATGTCCTTTAACTCTAGGCAGACTGGGCATGTTCTGGCCTTCATGTCTGTTTCAAATTTTTCAAATGGGACATATATCTATCTATTATTTTGTTCTGTTATTTGTTAGCTTCAAACCATGCAATTCAGCCCTTACAAATTTTGGTTGTTGCAAGTTAAGAGCAGAGGAACTGCTCTTCAGTAAAAAGGGAGGTGCTGTTAGTACAGGAATTAGCTCCACATCTGTAGGGAAGCTATTTGCATGTAGACAAACATATTTTATTAGCTGTTAGGTAAAGTGTCGTCCACTCTAAATAGTAGTAATTCTAGTTAAATTTAGACACATACCAAGTTGGCATGTTAAATAACAGGAGGAATAGGTGCATTTAGAAACCATCAAGTTATATTTAAACCAGCTTGTGCCTGTATTTGCAACGGCAACAGTTCCAGCACTTCTGGCTGAGAAGCAGAGGACTGCCCAGGTTACTCCTCTAAGGAAAGCACATGAGATGAACTGCTGTCTCCCTGTGCCACCCCAAGGGATTTTGATTATACTTCAGCGGGTGGATGTCCACAGTCATTTTGTCTGTGTCAGGCACAGTCTTTCCAGCATTCCTGATGGGTGTTGCGAATGTCAGCACCATTTTCCACCAAGAGGCATAGCTTGAAGTTGGAACGTTGCCCTCGAATCCCAGATTATAAAACAAAACAAAAACCTGGATAACTAGGAAGGAATCCCCCTTTTGTTCTGTAAGCAACTTGGGTCAAAGGCCCTGTAGAAATCTCAATTATTGTGATTGTTTAGTATTATTCTTGGTAGAACATGTGGGCAAAATTCTTTCAAACAGGACGTTCTTTTATGGTTATCTTCTGAGCAGCTCTAATCGCATTACATTTTCTCCCTCTTCAAAGGTCCCAGAAATATCTCTGTTCATGTTTAAGTCTGGATGTGTTTGTTATGTTGATGGTAATTTACTTGCAAAGCATAATTACGGGAAATTCTTACAGCCTGTGGTAAAGTGCACAGAACTGGTCACCACAGCAGGTTTTTCCTTGGTTTCAAGTGACCCATGGGTCATTCAGAGAAGTCAAGACCTTTCCTGGGGAAAGAGAGCTCTTTGCCAGTGATTTTTCTTCTGTTGTTGCAAAGTTTTTTTTTCACTTGCTGCAGGAACATTTGGGAAGTGGAGATCCATTTCTAGGGATGCTTCTTCCATGCTTTTTTGGTCCCTTTTTGGTTTTTAAACTGTTCCATACTACTTTTAACTGGCGGAACAATAACTGTTAACTATTTTTCTGAAACCAACCATGTAGTAGCTCTACAAAATTAAATAGTTGTATAAGAGTTCATAGGAGTTTAAGCATGTTACAGTTTACAGCTCATGTATGTTTGTTAGGGACATAATTGGTTCCACCATGGAAGTCAGGGGATCATTTTTATCAGCTGAGATGCTGGTTCTGCATCCTTGCCAGGCTTCTGCGGACATCTATTCCTTCTCTTCTCCCTCTGCATGAATCTAGGGTCTCTACCAAACAAAATGTCATTTCAGCTATGTGAGTGTGAAAGTGTTTCAAAATGTTAAATAACAGTGTTCCTATGCTATTGAGTAAGCAAAGTGAAGACAATAAAAACAATATTGAGCCATAATCCAGTTTTAATAGGATTGTGGAAAAAACTAAGAGGAGCAACTATGATACTCAGTACAGCAAATATTTACTTACTGTGTACGATAAATTTGCTCGTATCAGGCTGGGATTCCACTGCCTGCCACTCACAATGCAAAGGGAGAAAGGAAAGGAGTAAAGGGAAAGAGTCCTAGCTGAACATAACTGCATTTACTAAGCATTTGAAAGACAAGATACTTAGTTCATGGAAACACAAAGAAGAGAAATGTCTGTGTTGAAAGCCTTGAGCTCTGCCGAGTTCACTGGTGCCACGTGCTGCAGTCACTGTTCCTGCCAAGAGCTGGTTGTTGCGGGGTTCATGAGATCACCTGTGTTATTTACATTTAATTTTGCATAAACTAGAGCACCTACTGCATTGTAAATTCTCTCCCAAGAAACTGCGTAACTCAGATTTTGGTAAGGTCAAGAGACTAAGTTTCTAAAAGGTAGCATGTATTAAAACAAACAAAATGAAAAATATCACAAAGAATTGAGACTATCCTGATAAGAAATAGCTTTTTAAGAGTGAATAATTTTTAAGGCAAGTTTGATTGCAGTAATATATCTGTGGGAGTATTTTTTGCTTTAAGGATTTAAGCTTAAACTTATTTTCTTTTATTTGTCAGTAATAATGAAAATACTACTAAATAGGTGTAACTTACAGTTCATTTTTACAGAATTAGCTTGGGCCTCCTGTTATATTGGGAAGAACACAAGTTCAGCTGAAATTAAGTTTTGGGGTAAAATGTTTCTATTTTAACTGTCCTTTAATAGCTCCCTATTAAATTAGTGGTATATAAACAGAGTTTTAGCATACTTCCATTTTTTTATCCCTTTTCACAGTTGGCATAATAAAGATATAGCACTTGAGGACAAAAAATAATGAAGTACAAACTGTCAGAATATGCAACCAAATCTTCTTTTTCAGCTTAAAGTGCATTTGTGATAGGAAGGGCAGCTCTATATAGAGGATTGGTGCAATTTCTGATTCAGTGGCCCTGTCAGGAGAATGAAATAGGAAATCTCTATAAAGTGTTCAGGTACCACCAGCATAAAAATGATACAAAAGTATGAAAAGCCCAACAATCTCCAGACCCCTCTCAATGAGAAATGTTTTATAATTCTACCAGATTGGATTTGGAGAGAGGGGAAAGCTTGAACCCAAGGGTCTGCGACAAAATGCTTCCAGGAGAGGTGCCGGAGCCCTGGGGGAAAGAGGCCAGTGGTACATCATCTTCCCGCTCAGCTGCTGAGGCTGAGAAGGAAGAAGCGACCACTTTTAGGCACCTGGGGATGCATCCCAAGAAGTTTTGAACCATGCACAGCCAAATGCTTTGGTCACAGATCTTGTATAAGCTGTAAAATATTTAGGAATAATCTTTCTCATTTTGATCAGACAACAGTACACTGACTCTTGCTTTATTAACAGCATCCTATTAAGTAACACAGTTGTCTGCTTAAACGTCCTTATTACTTAATGAATGTATGAGCTTACTCTGCTAACAGGCATTCACTGATATTTTTATGTACAAAAATTGTGCTAATATTTTCATGTTTGTCATGTATAAGCCTTCCACTACAGATAACTTGTTTAATTTCTGCAGAAAAAAGGCAAAAAATGAATGGCCACCAAAGCAACGCTCCCCTTGGTTTCTTACCTATGCCCTATTTTCTCCAGTAAATTAATTTGCATTGGCATGTGCTTTCCATTTCAGAAACCTAGTAATTCCAATTTAATGCCTCTAAACTGTTATATTTGCACCAGTGGTAATTATTATTCTTAATGTATTCTGGGCATGTCTTCCAAAGGGTATGAATGAGATAAATTGCAGAAATAAAATAAGCATCTAAAACTCATTAAAGCTCAGGGGAAAGGTAACTTAAGCATTAGATCTTAAAATAATTTGGAAGTGATGAGAGTATTTCACACCTTATGAGCAGCAGCTGTAGAACCTATCAAGCAAACAAACAACAAAATAGATACTTCATTTGAAATCAAGTTAAAAAAAAGAACAGGAAGAATGTTTCCCTTTGTATGTATTTTTGTGAAAGATTCTTAATGACCACTTAGGAAGTACCGTGAAGAAAAGTTTCTTACTGGCAGTAGTGCAGTTTCCCAAAGGACTGCATGGTACGATAGTGGTTATTAATGCCACTGCTGTAGTAAGAATATGAAATATTTGGAGAAGACTGGTAGCTGGTAAAGGTGTATGGTTCTTGGTGATGCTGCTTTTGTATAAAATGACTTCTCTCATTAAAGGAGGGCTGCAAGAAAGGGCTGCTGGATTACGCTGGATCTGTTCTTCTGGAAGTTTTTGATGACCTCAGATATGCATTCTGTGCTCAGTCAGAAAGATGTTTTGACTTCAAGTGGGCACAGTATGTTGACTGATATTGCATTCCTTACGCCTGCAGGCACCTCTTCAGCGCTGTTCCCCAGCTCATCCTGACGGCTTCCCTCCCACTCCTCATGCCCAGATGGCATGTACTGCCCTCAGCTCGAGCTGGTTTGGTGGCAGCTCGTGCCTCTGCTGGATGGTGTTTAGCAGTCAAGTTTTGTACCTTTTCACACGAAGTTTAAATTTCTGTCCCTGGTAACAGAAGTGGAGTGTTGCTGAGGGCGGCATGAAGCCAGGTTATAAAGGCAAAATGACCTGAGTGGTGGTTACTAGAGGAGTTGTGATGACTGTGAGAACAGCCTATGCATAAGGAGAAAATAGACAGCAAATATCTCATAGTTAAAAGTAGAGAAACTAGTTAATAAAAAGTGAGGCTAAAACATCATTGCTGTCTAGCTTTTATAGCCCATATGGGCTTTTATCGGGAACAGTCAGTGATCACACGTACCATATGTGCAGCAGCATCTAAGCCTGGTGAGCTGGAAGTTTGAACTACAAATTTCCTTACGGTTAGTGGTGTTAGTATGAGCCAAAGTGATATTAATTTTAATTAGAGTGGAATAGAAAAAAAAATCCATTTGTTCCACTAAACTCCACAAACTTCCGTTTTGCCTCCATATGGAAAGCCTTGCATGAATTTTCCAGTGAATTTCTGTTTGTAAAGAGAGAAAGTGGTGGAAATTCCCATGTGCACTGGCAGAAGTATTCACGCTTTGCAGGTAGATGTGATTATTCCAAAAGCACCTGTAGATTTGGTCGTTTGTAAACTGGAGAACAGAATCAGCAACAAAAACCATGCACACTTGGACAGCGCAAATTCAGAAAAGCAAACCTTTAAAGTGACATGAAGAATTCATGATCTATTCGTCATCTGAAGTATTTTTATTTAAACCATCTGGTGGGTGATCTGTAATAATAAAACACCACTAAACCAAGGTGTCTATTCAGATCATTACAAATAGATAACAGGGTTGCATTCCAGTAGTGCCTTCCAGGTTTTGAACTATCTATGAAGAAGTGAGTGCTTCAAATTAAATCCTCACCTGGATCAAAATGAAATACAGGGGCTTCAGCATATACTTGGGCTATATAGGCATATGGTGCAATGCAGTCTGTGATCCTTTGGCCTCACTGGGACGTGGCAAGAGTTTTTTGTGGCTCTTTCCTGACCAGCATGTGCACTTTCTTTTCTTCTTCTTTTTTTTCCCATGTAGAAACAAGGGTACAAGGGGGAGGAGGGAAGGGGACTTTACCTGTCTGAGTTGGGCACAGCTATGGCATGTCCCCAAAACTGGGGAGCTCCTCTGGCAGCCTCTGCACAGGCACTTCTTCACTGACCCATGTTCCTTCCCTCCAACACAAGAAGTAAGATCACGTCAGAGCAGCACGTTTTGATTATCTGCTATGCTTCACCTTGTTATCTCTAGGCTGAGTCCTCCAGATACTGTGTTTTTCACTCGAGCTTATCTTCCAAATAGGTAGCCAGTTTGGATTTGAAGAGAATGAGAGAAGGAGAAGCCACCATTCCCCATGCTTTCTTTATATTAGATTTTAAAGTGTTTCTGAATAGAGATTTTAAGATTTTGGAAAGGATGAGTTTGAAGGTATTTATTTCCATTTTCCATTGCCTACATAAATGGCTGTGAGAAAATATTTTTTCTTTAAGAGAGAGATATTGAAACCTAAGTTGAAGCACTTATATTTAGTATGGAAATACACCAAGCCTTTCTACATTGGCTGTAATATTAGGAAATTGGCTACTGTCTTTAGGAAGACTGAAGAAAACACCTAAAATAAAAGCACCAGCATATATGTGAAGCAGATCAGGTTCTGCCCCCTCCTGCAAATATAAAAGCCTTCTCTTCCTTGATAAAATCTAGCTGGTTAATTAGCTTTGCCTCTTCACATAGCACTCTTATTAGGCAGTCACTTGACAAAACTGGTTTAAAAAAAGGTGTGTCTGTGTCTGCATCTTTCAGATGTAACTGCAGTGTCTCAGAGGCTGAGGAGGAAGATACTGTTTTGAGAACAAACCTTCATTTGAAGCACATCTGCAGCCAAATGATGTCTTTCACTATTGAGTTTGTGTACTGGCAGGAAGGAGCATATTCTTACTATTAAAGAACAGAAAAAAAAAAAGATGATGAATCTTTTCCTTTGTCTATATAACATATCAAAAATAGCTTAGTGTAATTAGTATGTGTGTGGAGAAAATTGCAACAAGCAAGACACACTTGTTATCCTGCTGACTGCTTTAGAAATGGGACACAGTTTTTCTTTATTAGCTCTTCTTCAGTATAGTCTCTTGTGTCAGAAACTCTTTTAGATGTGAACACAGTGTCTGATACAGAAAGGTCTTGATCCTGCCAGGGGTTGTGGGAAAACTATCGGGGAAGAAGGAAGTTTTGCCAAGCACAGCACAGAGAAGAAGCGTAGTTGCTTTGACTTTTTGTGGTTTATTCCTGTTTTAGGCATGCCCCGCATCTTATATCCCTGTACCATTAGGCTGAGCACTGTGAAAGCTGTCTTCTTTCAACATGAGTGAGCACTCCTGCAATCTCAGTCTGTCAGATGATTGATATGATGAATCAATGTTAGAGCTGTGAGGATGACTCTCCAAGATGCTGGAACCAAGCAATTGGGCATCGCTTGCCGCAAGTGCTGTCCACACCTGTGATCCAGACAGTGGTACCTGAAGCTAACTAGCTCCTTGATCCCCTTCTTGCTAATTCCTTCTGTTCTTAGGGTTTTTTTGGCAAGTTCTCTCATCCTTCTAATTTTCAGACAGCAGGGATAATAGATCATTGCAAGAACAGATTCATTTATCCAAGGCTGTTTAAAGACCTCAAAAAGACGCACTTCAAAGGCAGGAAAATGGGACACAGTACAGGTGTACAGGAGACAAAGACATGCAGTCAGATTAAATTAGCTGTTCTTCTATATGCAAGCAACTAAACCCATTTCTGTCTGCCTTTTCAAGTGTTTTGCTATAACAGTAAGGGGGGATACAAAATGGGATAGATCTCGGTTAAAATGGAAGGTTTAGAGCTGAGCTAGTAGAAATGTCAGATGCACAGGGCAGGGGAGGAGGCAGATGAGGATGCATGGCTGGGATGTGTAACTCCGATGCTTGGCAAAAGTAGCTTACAGAGACAGGGGCTTACCAACACTGAGACTGCACGCTTCTGCTGCAGATCCCTCATCTGCTGTACTCTCTGAATACAGGGAAGAATGCTTCAGTTGCACATGTAAGCACTGTTGCAAAAAAGTGTGGAGGTCAGCACAGAGTTCCAGGTAGGACAAACTAAAAATGCAGTCTGTTAGGAAGCAGCAGCAGTCATCGGGACTTTCTTGGCCATAGGAAGAAAAACTGCCTCTATTTTATTTGGAGGTGTTACACATCTTGCTGTGAGATTAAAACAACAGAATGGCATAGTTTATGCCATGGGATTATCAGAAGGGTTTGAGACTTTATGTAAACCACAACCAAACCTGAGGTGTACATACAAATACTGATGTCCTTTTAATATCCTAAATCAATGTATCAAGGGAAAGTCAGGCAACTAAAAGGTGACTTGGCATTCTTTTGAAATGGGGGCCTACAACTTCATTTCTTTTCTCATCTCCACCCAAATATAAATATTTAAAATACTGGAGGACAATGCAGGGTCATTTGGCTCTTATGTGACTGATTTTGTTCAGTTTGTTTTTAATTCTTTGTTACAGACTTGTACATTGTTGGAAAAAGGGTTTGAGGCATCGCATTGGTATTTTTCTTATTTCTGGTTCATCCCCAGGGCTTTGATTTATTCATTTTTAGCAACCTTTTTAATTGTCTTATCTGTATTAGGATCAGTGCATGAAAGGTTTAGGAAAAAAAAACAGACTGACTGTTATGAAAGAAACATTTGTACCCACTGTAGGAAAAAATGGAGTGCATGCCTATTATGGGAAATAGAAGAATGGTAGAGATAAAATACTGCAAAAATTAATCTGTTCAGGAATTGAACTGGGTAAATTTCATGATACAGCCCAAATGTATAAAGAAAAGGAAGGTAAAATGACAGTCAAAAGTGCTACAAAACATACGAGCTTATGAATGCTCTAGGTTGTGTAAGATGCTTAAAAGTTGCACATAAGGTGGGATTTTCAAATTACGTCTTGTATTCATCTGATAGGTGCCCACTTGAAAGGTATTTTGCCAAGAGCACTGAAGGAGGAACTATCAGTATTTGAGAATCCAATTATTTAATGCTATATCTGCAGGCCCAGCTCGATATTGTAAATTGATCTCCTGTCTTTTGCAGGAAAAGTTATCTTCACAGAAAATGGCATGTAAACTTGCATCTTCATAATATATAAATGACTGGCACACGTGCCATGTCAATAGTCTTCTAAGACTCAGGAGTCTGTAGTAGGGTCAAGGGGTTCCTCTCATAATTTTTGGTTCACCTGACCTCTCTCAGTGGCTGTGTCTTAACTAGAAGTTCACGTGCTGGAAAAAGCAGTTGTTTGCTGTGAACCTGCCTCCTGTTACCTTCATCTGAGGTTCCTTACCTCTTGTGCTGGAAGGAAGAGGGAACCAGTATCCCACCATTTATGATTTTACAGACTATTTTATTTTCTCTCAGATACCTTTCTTCCAGCCTGAGAGTCCAGACTATTTACTGCTCCATAGGTGGAAACTATTCCATACCTTTGATCTTCTTTCTTTGAACCTTTTCCAGGTCTATCTTGGAGAAAGGTGGAGGGAGATACGGGATGGATATATGGGATAGACAGATGGAAGAAAAAGGATTGACAAAAACTGTAACATTTAAAATGTGGGTGTAAAGGGCTACAGTATGTAATGATGGTCTTTGCTTTGTTCTTTATCCCTTCTCTAATAATTTTCAATTACTATTCTGTTTGTTGTTCTAAGCATGGAGTTGATATTTTTATTTATCTATAATAATTCCAAAATCCTACTCCTGGTGTTATTAATTAGCCTAGAGCCCATCATTTCATATATAAATTTGTGACTCATTGCTGCAATTTTATTTACTGATTTTTATCTGCAATAGCCTGCCTTAGCATTCAGCCTTATAAGGGTCTTCTGTGCCATGAAGAGAACCCTACAACTACCCCCTCCCTTCCCTTGGTCCTGCCGTGCGTAGGCAGCTCTGAGCAGCTGAGACACAGCCCCTTTCTTGGGATAAAGCTATGGATGACCGCCTACATCCTCCAGGCTCTGTGTTTCCTGCCTGATATTTCCTGGTTAAATACAAATGTTCTGTATCTTTATTGTGGCTAGGCAGTTGTCACAAATAATTGCAGGCAAAATAAAATGTTCCAACCAGAACTTTCCCTGCATAAATTAACAGGGCAAAAAAGTGAGAAGATCTTGATACCCCTATTGCCATGCACCGTTATAGCACACACAACCACAGCTTCATTTAGACCTCAACGGTGCAATCTGCAAACCAGTACTATTGTGCTGTGATTTCACATAAATTACTGCAGATGACTTCTCACTTATGATGTTTTAATGCTCTTTTGATTTCTATTTCTGCCTGAAACAACAGCTCCCTCACCTAGTCTGAACTTGTTATAAGATTTAATGTGACAGTAACCAGAACCAAAAAGGAAGAATAACTAATTTTCTTTTATTTTTTTTTTTAAGATAAATCTCACTGTCTCCTGCCTATCACCACTGTATCAGAATAATTGACATTTAGGACAGGAAACACATCTGGATACAAAAAGCATTTCCTATTAAGTTGTCTACACTGAAATGATAAACTTCCTAATTAGGTTATTCCATTCCATGTCTTTTTATGGCTCCCTACTCTGTAGTATTTTTATGAATAGTTCATGCTGTGGTGTACTTATTAATATGCTTCTGCAACCTAAATAGCATAATTATCTTGAAGGTTCAATTAAAAAGTTATCTAGTAGGAGGTAGGATTCCCAATTACTGAGCCTGGGAAAGACACCTATTCTGTTCTTACCGTCTTCCATCTCAGACATAATTCAATCAGTCTTCCTCCAAAATAAAATGGAGGTTTTCATCCCTGTGGAGGAAGGAGAGAGGTCATATAGACCATTGGAGACCGTATATAATGATGTCTATTTTTACCTCCCCTGTTCTTTAAAGATACAATTAAATTTGTAATACACTCACATTGCAGACACTCTGTACGCAGTCTTGCAGACAACACAGAAAAAGAAATTCTTTTCATCGCAGTTTATTGTAATTGAAAAAACAATTTTTCTATTTCAGGTTCATTAATCAAGCCTTTGCAAGTACATTAGAAGCAAGATGAAATTAATTAACATTTAATTTCTTACAAGTGTTTCACTTAGGAAACTTGTAAGTAGGTACCACCACATTCTTAGAAAATGTCAGAACATTTTGACAGATGTAAATCTGTAATTTAATATTCTTAACTTAAATCCCAGATATAATTTCCAAGGACACTAATTGTGAACAGTGTCAGGGTTTTATTAGTAGTCTGCTTTTCTTCTAGTGAAGTAATCACAATAGTTATCATAAAATCGAGCTTTCAAAGCTAGAATATTTTCCATTAATGCTTGTAAATGAATTGGACTAGAGAAAGAACAGAAATAATGGCAGTAGAATTTACTGAAGAAACTTGGCCAGCCTCTCTGCTGGGGCAGTGCTAGAGGACTTGGTCTTGTGTACGTGGGAAACCCCCCACATGAAAAAGTATTTTATAGCTGCCAAGTCTTTGCTTCTCACACAGGAGGCAGCTTGAAGAAGACAATGAAGCCATAAATGAACTAGCACATGGAGCAATAACTTCATGTTCAGTCCTACCAAGTAGGAGTGTGTGCCTCTTGAGAGATGCAGCGTTCCTCTCTCCCACAGATAGTCAGCTGTGGCCCAGCACGGCAAATATCCCGGGGTGGGAGAGGTTCAGAGTTGTCTGTGGGGCCAGAGAAACCAGGGGGAGTTCTCACAGAAATGGTGCTTGCAGGATGCAAGCATTAGTTACAGCACAATGAGGGAGGCAAGCAATATGATGTTGCTGCAATGGGTGTGTTATTAATGATCACAGTGTTGTAGTCAATGGAGAGTTATTTTATTTACTTATTTGAATCCATTTATAAGATGCATATTGCACAATATTTAGAAAGTAGTGTTTTAAATGATACTGCGTTAGAAACCTAGTCTTTAGAAGAATAAAAATATGCATCTATCCACAGCTTTTCGCAAAAATATTTTTATTAAGTATTAGTCTATCTTCATATGATTTTTATTTTCATGAAAGTAAGTCTTGGACCACCCAGCTTTTTTCTCTGTTAAACATTGGTTTGAGTGTGTACAGAGTAGTTCCTGGGCCTTCTCCCAAATCATATAAACTTTTTCCTTAAAAGATCTGAAAATGGGCATAATTTAATATCACAAGGTATTTTCCCCATTAAAATGTTCCCAAGATTAGATCACAGTTTGACAAAATAAACAAAATTTAATTCTTTGGCTCTTTTTATAGGGAATTCACTACAGACTGATTTCAGATTGGGGCACAGTTCACTGGTGAAAGTGATAGATTTCAAGAGTGCCTCTGGCTGTTTTGAGACTGCACACGGTGTCAGTAGAGATTTTGTGTGCTTTGAACTTAATTTAATGGGGTTTTATACTATTCTTTTATAGTGATATGATAAAATAAGGCAAGAAGTTTCATGCCTTTAACATCCCACCTCACCTCCTAACTTAGCTTTTGCCCTTTGTTTCCGTACCCAGGTGTCCTCTCTGAAATGCAGGCACCAGTTCCGCAGTCAGGTCAGCATCATCCTTCCTCCTGCTTTCACTATAGATTGCATCACAGGAGCCCTAAAAATTTGCCTGCAAAAGTGAGTCAGGTCTTGGCATGCTTTTACCTATATTTACATTTTATTATGTTTACATTTGTTTCCACAAATTCACATATACACATTTTATACTTTTTTATATACATTTGCGTGCTTGACTAGCAACATGTTGCTACTTTTTCAAGCTGCTTTATGTGGCACTTTCAAACTGCAGATCAAATACCAGCCTGAATACTGTGACAGCTTCACAGGCATGCTGTCTTGCTTTTTATTTATAGAAGTATATGTCTGAGATATAGTTATGGAGCTATGGCAGAGCAACTATCCACTCATTATAGAAATATTAAGAAAAGCTGTAACTTAAGAACCATAACTGGCAGTATCTAAACTTAAGCACAGTAAGTATAAAGAAAGGGTTGGAAATTTCTCTTGCAGTAAACATGTCATAACAAATTCTTTTTGGGATGTAAACTGTTGTCTAGAATTACAGACTTCAAAAATTGAATTGCCATCACTGCACGACTGTAGAAACAGCCTGGCAATGTAGATTACTAGAACTTTGTGTGCAACTTACTTCTTCCACATCCTTGTACAGCTCAACATCAAAAACCAATGGTCTGTACACCAAATAGCAAACATCTCAGCTGATGGAAAGAGAGGGACAGTCAGATACCTTCAGAAAGCTAGGCCACTGGCATAATGGAAGTGAAGATTTAAGCTGTGGCTGAAGTCCACAGCTATTTTCCTACTGCAGTGAGAAAATAAATAATCTTAAATGTTTAATCTAAACAAGAGCTGTGGTCACTTTGTCCAAGAGGACTACATCCATACAATAACAAAATAAACCAACAGCATCTCCTTTTGTGAGATTCACACCTATCAGCATTAGTTTGCTATGTTTGTATTTTCCAATGTCTTTGCATTTGTATCTGCGAGTAAGGTAATAAAAATAAACATTCAAATACATGACACAAAATACCAGGCTAAATTATCACAACAAAATGAAATTAAAAGCCAGCGAGACACAATGCTAGAGAACACGAGTCATGTAAGGTCTGGAGGGGAACAAGAGGGAGGTGATCTGCATTTGTTGTCTTTCGTTTACTCTAATGTTCTAGAAGTCCCAAGCATAATGAAGGGATCTGCTTTTGGCTAGCTCTGCAGGACCTAATGATATTGTAGATGCACTGTGAAGAGTTTTCAAGCCAATGTAGGCAGGAGCTGTGGCAGTAATTTGTGAGGGTGCTGCAGCAGCACTGCAATATGGACCAGTGTGATGACAGCAGGGCCACTTTCTCACCTGTAAAATATTCCAGGTTTTAGTCCTAAAAGCAAGCAGCTCAGACAAAGCTTTCTTTCCAGGGTGGAGAAAAAACCTGTTCATTCTGGAAAGATATCTGCAGCATTTGAATTTTGATCTCTATTCAACCTTTCAAACACCATCTCCTCACATCAGCATAAAAGACCTGCTGCAGCTAGTATCAAAAGGTAACATGCTTTGCTAAAAATTATATGCTGATTTTTTTTATTTTTTTATTTTTAATGAAAGTGCAAAAAGCTTCCATGGAGTACAGGATAAAAAAGGCTACAGTCTACTGATGAAAAGATGCATCTTTCTCTATGGATGACTTATTTCTCATACAATGCATTCAATTTTGGTCCTTAAATGTGACCTCTGCCTTCCCGTCTCACCCTCCCCAAACCAACAGGCATTTTTGAATTATATAAAACCTTGTTTTCAAAAATAATTTCTTTGGGTGGGTTCTGAGACTTATGTGAGATGCATTGGTGAAGACTGGAGGAAATGCACTCGCATGGAGCCTCATCAAAAATACTGGTGGGGAGCCACTAACCGGTTTGTGAAGTCATTGAATGACAATGATTGAAAGGAGTATGACTAGATATCCAGGTTTTTTAGAAGGATTTTGTCTATCATTCTGAATGATCTATAAACTAGGAGAAATGATTTAATCTATCACTGATGTATGGTGACTATCGTAAGCATGCAGTCATTAGGTTTGTCTGTAACAGTTCATGGAAATCTCAGAAAATGTCAAGAAAAGGCCTTGTCAAGAAAAAAGAAGAGAGCAGGATTTCAGAGTGCTGAATGTCAGTTTACAACTGCTTGCTGCCTAGGAAAGTGAGAATATTTTTCTTGAGTTACCCGCGAACAAGGAGATTTGGGTAGTCATTCATTAATATAACTATTAGTTAAAGTTTAACAAGTCAGTCTGTGTATGCTGCGTGACATTTGATAGATCCATTTGTAGATTTAAATGGGCCACATTTTCTGTCATGAGCTACCAGAGGTTTCAGCTATTTTCATGTGGTGCAGATTACCCTAATGTTAGAGTGAAATTATGCAGTTGTGGATTTGCTTCTAATTTCTTCAGTGCAAGTTTCATATGATTTATTTCTTAAGCTTGTTGTTTTCTGTCTCATAATCCAAAAGGTTGCATCAGAGAACAGTTGATAGGAAGCTGGGTTTGGTCACCATGGGGTGCGTTTTTGCTGAGTATGTTTATATGTGCTTGAGCAGGTTCTGGAATGTGGGATCATGTTCCTCGATACAGATATTCAAGTATTGGGTGTCGAAACAGAAGTGGCCTAGTTGAAGTATTTCGAAGGTTTGCAGTTTCACTGAGGTGAGCAGTTAAACCCTGGCATCGCTGAGCTTTCTAGCAAAAGGCTCAAGCTCTCAGCTGTTAAATTGAAGAGGAAACTATGGTTGGTGTAGATCAAATAAAGTACAGGTCCAGTGTACAGGTACACATCCCTCGTCTACCCTGCATGATAAAGAGGAGGCAGCAGAACACGAACACAACCTCATCAGATGCAACAACATCCCATTAGCGTGAGGCTATGGCACCATCTATGGGTGAGATTCTTGTCCAAACCACTTGTCCCAATTTCCTGACGCTTCTGCACAAGAACTGCCCATCCCCAGTCCCTTGCTCCATAACCACCCTGCTCTCCAGCCAGCTGGAAATGCTATGCCGCCTCCCCACATGCACCTGCTGCCTCAACGGGGAGGTCATCTCTCTTCCTGCTCCACAGGATCCTGGCCACATTTGAGATCCCTTCCTCAGAAGTGGCTGCGACCAGCTGCCCACCTGCACTTCAGGTGTGCTGTGTGGCGCACAAGTCCTCGCTTGGGTCTCCTTGGACCTTCAGGCAGGCCCTGCTCTTTGGGAGCAGGACTTGGAAGCCACCAGGGAGGCAAAGAAAACTGACAATTTCTCCTGGTGAAGCTCTGTAGGGCGTTCTGGTGAAGGGCTGAAAGACAAGCTCTTTCTGAAAAGGTTTTTCCCCCCTCACAAGCCTCTAGTGTGGTGAGACATCTGTCTCACACCAGGAAAGCTGGGGAGAGGGACATGTCACAGCCCGAGAGTGACTTCTGGATGTGGCCACACAAGCTCCTGCAGGCAACAGCTCTGCAAGCCTGTTATTATTTCTACTCCTTGGCATTCACAGCAGGGGTGACACTGGCCTTGATACTTTTTAAGTGGGGTGGAGCCGCAGAGAGGGAAGGTGCTTAGGCTCTGAAGTGTTATTGAACATGGATCCGAGCCTGATGCACAACCTCCAGCACAGCCACCCTGGCAGCTGTCCTGCTGCTCCGCAGTGGCCAGAGTTTCTGCCTGGGACCGTGAGGTGTATGGGAGCGGGGAGCTCCCACCCTCGTTGCCTCCACAGTGTCACCAGGGGCTGCCACACGAGCTGGAAGAGCTGAGGGGACTTACAGACACCACCTTTCTTGAATTATTTTATTACTATTTTTTCCCCATCCAGCATTCTCTGGGAGCTCTGAAGCGAGGCAGAGAAGGCACCTGGTGTCAAAGCAGTCCTTGATGAGGCAGGATGGCTTTCCAGGGTTCACCGTTAGCCTTTAGGCTTTCAAAGAGCTGCCACCCCTTCCGCACCCCTTCCCGCCGACACAGTATGGTCTGCACCCCAAGGAGCCTCCCTGCCCCCTTCCCGGGCGCACGCCCCGGTGCGCTTCAGGTTCATCGGGTAAAGGACGGGGAGGAGCCGCGGCGCGCTGGCCCAGGGGCTGGGCCGCCATGACACCGCCCCGGCGCACGCGCGGCCCCGGCACCCTGGCAAGATGGCGGAGGAGGAGTGAGTGTGGCGAGGCGGCGGGGCGGCCATCCGCGGGGACTGCGCGGTCGCGGGGCCGGGGGCAGCGGCGGGGTAGCCGGGTCGGGGTGCGGCGCTGTTGGATGTAACCGGCTTCTCCCTCCCCGCAGGCCGAGGCGGCGGATCCCTCTGGTGCCGGAGAACTTGCTGAAGAAGAGGAAGGCCTACCAGGCCATCAAGGCCACCCAGGCCAAGCAGGCGCTCCTCAACAAGCGCAAGGTAGGGGCTGGCTGGGGGAATGTGAGGCGGCGGTCCCCGGCCCGGTGGTGCAGCCGGGAGCTGACGGCGTGGAGGAGTTGGCGGCCGGCGGGGAGAGCCTGATTGTAAAGAGATATAGTCCAGAGCGGATCTGCAGCGGTGCTGCAGCCTTCCGTCCCTGTCTTTCGGAGGAGGGAATCGTGATTCCCTGCAGGCGTCCAAACGATCTAAGTGATTAACTTCCTCTGCGAGGGGGGATGCCCGATCTCTGCGGGTGGGCAAAGCGAGGTGCTGGCGCTGTATTGATAGCATGATGATCCTTTGGGTTATCTCTGAGGGGAAGCATGAGTCAATTTCTTAAGTGGTTGAGCATTTTCTCCACGTGTGTCTGAGGGCTGTAAAGAGGACAAAACTTTTTGGCTTGTTATACTGAAACACAAACTTAATGAAGACTGAGTTGTTCCTCTTAGATCAGTGATTACCAGGGTGCTTGTGTGTACAGCCACACGTGATAAAATGTAATGCTGCTGAGTTGTTTTGTTGCCATGGGATTAACACTGTCTGAAACTAGTTCACCTTTGCATCATAAACCTTGATGGAGAAGATGTGCTTTTCTGGAGCACGTCTAGAGTTAGCTATCTGTTGTGAGCTAGGTAAACCTGTTAGAGCATAGGCAGGTCATCATGAAGCCTTTTTCTGCGTGTGGGGTGGCACATGTTCCCAGTACGGAGACTCTCTGCACACAGCATGTGGCTTCCAGGCTGGCAGAGCACAGCAAACCTTTATATTTCAGAATTGCTGAGAAATGTGCTGCTGTATCTCAGATAACATAGCAAGTGCCTGTCTTGGAAGTGGCTTAAAGCTTTCCCAGTGAACCTGTTCTGTGGAGTTGATGCAGTTATGTGCAGAACTCCAGGCATTTTTGGTAGATACTGTATTTGTGGTTTTAAATATCTCAGTGTCTTGCTGTATTTCTAAGGTGGAAGTGGAGGCATAAGCAATAATGTTAAATAGCTACATGTAAGATTCTCATTAGAAAAATGACCCTAGTGATGAGATTTTGAATAAGGCTTCTTGCTTTGCTGCTCGCTTCTTCCTTTGCAAATTCAGAATAATTTTATAGGTGATGTATAAGGTGAAATAGAAGACACATAACATTAGATACTTTAATTTAAAATGGCATAATAATTTAGCCAGTAGTGTGTGTAAAATATTAGGAGTTGAATATGCATGGTAGTTACCTAATATTCATATGATTTAGGTGGATGTACTTGTTCCTGAGCTAAGGATAGGCATTTAAACATCTTCTTATTTAAAAAAACAAAAAAGCTCTAAATTTTCCCATCATTCTGAAATTATTTTTTTTAAGTGCTCTGGGTGTTCTGTGTTTAAATTAGTAATACTTAATAGTTATTTGAATGCTTGGATGTTGTTTGGTTTTGTTGCCTGTGTGCCTTAATAGAAGAGGACTTTAAAGCCAGTTTTATGATATGGGATGGTAATTTTGAGTCACACTAGGGTATTGCTGGAGCATCTGTTCTATACAGACACATATGTTGTTTGTGGCTCTCCCAGTGATTGGCTGAGCTGTGTGTGCAGTTGTGAATCTCTCTCTTGTCTGTGCCTGCAGATGCTTCTGTTTGATTTCTTCTATGCCTAGAAGTATCCTGCATCTTGCTCTGTTTTTCCTAACGTATTTTTTTTCTTGGGGAAAAACTCTCAGTTCACTGTTCATGAATTATGGCTAGCTACTTGTAAATTTGTATGTTGTTCCTCAGTTCTCTCTCTTGGGCTTAGATTACCAATTTTATTTTCTTCTTTCTTTTGTTCAGAACTGGAAGAGTATAGTTCATCAAGTTATGGATTTCATTTGGGCTATGAGATGCAAACCCCTGAGACTGTTGGAAGGGTGATGGCCTTTTATCCTTTTGCCTTTAGCACCAGAGGGGAAAACAGCTCCAGTTTAAACGCCTGGAGGCTTTTGTTCGAGATTCATGGCGCAAACACCGAGATGACGTCCGGCTGAGGCGCATGGAGCAGAGACCTGCACAGACGGTTGTACCTCAGGAGCAGAAACTAGCCTTTGTTGTGCGGATTGTAGAGTAAGAAACTTGTTACTCCTTACCTTTATTACTGCTACCATGTGTAGCTGTCATATCATGTCGAAGCAAAGAAAGCATGATCAACCCAGACATATCTCCTTGAAGGTAATCCGAGGTCTTTTGTTGCTGTATTAGAGAAACCTGGTTACTAATAGTATTTGTTTTCTGACTCAGTATTACGGGGGTGAGCAAAAGAGTAAGAAGAGTGATTGAGTTGCTGCAGCTGAGAAAAAACTTCACTGGAGTATTTGTTAAACTGACTCCATTATCGCTGAAGATGCTGCGGATTGTGGAACCGTATGTGGCGTGGGGGTAGGTACCAGTCCTGTGACTTGGTAATAGTTTGCTTGTAAAGATCATAGCTTTTTGATTCTCCACTTGGTATCACAAATCCATAGCTGGCTTTTCCAGTAATGGTCCAAACTTCCTCGGCTTTGTATCTAAAACTCTCTATTGTCCCTTTTCTCGTTGTTCTAAATATAACTTAGTCACTTTCCCACCAGAGAAGTAGGATAGGCTTTCCCTCTGTCTCATGTCTCTTTGTTAAAAGATCTGATTTTTTTTTGTTTTGTACAGGCATCCTAACCTGAAATCCGTACGAGAGCTCATCCTGAAACGGGGCCAAGCCAAGATTAAGAAAAAGAAGATGCCTCTGACAGACAATATGCTGATAGAGGAACATTTAGGTGAGGAGGAGAATGAAGAAATGAATCATGGTTACAGGAGGATGTTATGAGTTTGCAATGTGACCTAAGAGGGACGGGGAAAAAGCTTGCAAGACCTGTATATGGAGGACTGGCAATTCTAATGCAGTGTGAGGAGAGATAATACAGTTGGCATCTTGTGTACATCTTGGGAGGAGGGAGCAGGCAGCTTTTTGTTGTTTTACTGTTTTTAGGTTGGTTGGTTTTTAATTTTGGTTTTTTCCCTGCAGGGAACTATGGTATTATTTGCCTGGAAGACCTTATTCATGAGATCTATTCGGCTGGGAAGCATTTCAAAAAAGTCACAAATTTTCTGTGGCCATTCCATCTGTCAGTGGCTCGCCACGCTTCACGTAACAAAGTAGGTTTCCTCAAGGAAATGGGTAAGCCTGGCTGCAGAGGAGAAGCAATCAACCAGCTTATACGTCAGCTGAACTAGTCAGGTGAGGAATGCCTGTTGTGTAACTTCTAAATCTTACCCTTTATTGAGCTTCCTAAGAATAACTGCCACAGGACATGACAGGAGCTCCTTTTTGGTTCTTCACTCTACAGAAGTAGAAGCTTATGGAAGGGAAAACTAATGAAGAGTGTGGGTCCCATTAAGTGTCAGCAAGTCTGTTGGATACCTCCATAAGGGCCTGGCTCCTGGGAGATTGCATTGATGTGACTTTTTTTTTTCTTTGGTGTTCTACAGGGTCTTTGTGAAGACTTAAGGATTCGGGACCTGTTCCTTCTCACATGCAGTTCTCATGGACATTATCCAATGATACGCTCTAGCTCTTGACTGTATATATTTTTATATATGTTTCTCTATAAAGAAAATACACAGATGGTTATGGAGATGGGACTTTGGGCTGGTCCTTCTTAAAGCAAATAAATTGTACTTGGTACAAGGAAGAAGTGACTGGAACTCCTGGTCTCATATCTGGTATAAAACAGTGGTTGTCAGTTCCCGATCTAAACGAGGTACAGTTGATTTGCACTCACACCTTCCATCCTGTTACTCCCCAGTGGAAAAACTTGAACTTTCATGCCTTGAAGTGCACTTCCTTAAGGGCAAAGGGGTGGTGCAGTCATCTTTAACATATATTGATGACAGGCACAAGAAAACAGGAGGTGTTACTCTGTTGCTGCAGTGCAAGCCCTAGTAGTGAACTATGTAACGTCTTTGAAGTACCTAGATTGTATTTATTTTAAAAAGCAATGATTTTCATGCTAGTGATTTACAGAAGGCTGCATTTTCACTTGTGCTAGGTTCACACTGCTGGAGAGAACTACTTCCTGAAAAAAAGCTCAGAAACTTTGTAGTAGAGTGCATGTTTAGAGTTTTGTTTTAAATAAACTTTTAAAAGTACACTATTATGGCAGGAACAATTGTGTGTAGAAGAGTGGAAAGAGGTAAATACTCTGCTTGAACTGAGATTGGCAAAGGACATGAAGAAAAAACATTGAAGAGCCTGAACATCTGGTTTTAAATCTCTAGTTTCTTCTAGTGTAAAAATGAGTGAAGAACACAGGAGCAGCGTTATGCCGTTTAACAAATATGGAAGGCACTGTGCTGAATCATTAGGTCCCTGTGACTATACTGTTATTTGAAGACTTAAGTGGGGGCAAACAATCCATGAATGGATTTCAAAGTGACTCCACAACACTCATTTTGAGACTCAGAGGAAACAGCTACAATGCCTTTAGGGGATTAGTTCTAGAGTAGTTATAAACTTAAGATGCAGCGTTCATAAAACCACCTAAACTATGAAGTACTGCAGACTGAATTAGAGAATACTATACAGTTTCAAGCTTTATTTTGTAAAACAAGAATACAGATAGAGATGATGCTTGACAGACATTAGAGACATATACATACTTAACACAACACCATCCCCTGATCTAGAGCCCAACAGTCGTCAATATACAAGGCTTCATTGAAGATTTGCCTGATAAACAGCTGTTTTCATTGGTAAAGAGGTACAAGTCACTTTGGAATTGTTCTGCCTATTCATTTTAGGATTGTTTCTGGTAATAAAACAGCCCAGGCTTTTGCACAAAGAACTGGCATGTCAGGAGAGTGTTTTTGAGAGCGAACTTAAGCCTGCTAGTAGAATGCAGTTTATAAAAAAAATACTGAAGTAACAGGATCTGAGGACAATTCTAGCAGTTAATCCCAGATTCAGGCAGTTTTTCTATTAATGCGCATGTTTAACACACTAGTAACTTAGCTCATATGTTTAAAGAGTTGAAATATCATCATGAATACCTTATTTAGACCTTTAAGAACAATGCCAGCTTGGTCTAGTGTTACCCCACATCATCACGAATACATTGCCTTTTTTCTGTATCGTCAGCAAAAGCAACAATAATGATGTGTTCATGACTTAGCTGCCCTATGAACAGAAACTATACAAGGTAAGAGCATATGTACAATCCCCGGCCCCATGTCTTACGGGAAGGAATCTTTTTTGTAAGCCACTGTGCTGTTGACTTTGTGGATTGTAGTAGTGAAGGAACGAAGACGAACCTCTTCTGAATTGGCTATGAACTGTGGTCCTGACTCTTCCCACTTTTCTGGCACTGCCAAATCTTTATCTGTGTATATCAGCAAGTCAAAGGCACCTGTAAGCAAATGGGAACAAATTAACACATGCATAAGATGGCATATTTGAAAGTAAAGCACATCTTCTAGAGCTTGAGATGTGTACCAAGGTTCACAGAAATCACACTGATATTAGTTCTGGGAAAAGAAATAGTTGAAACATGAAAACAAGTCCTGGTTATATTCATATGTAGCCATTTTAGTTTTCTCAAGCAAGTGTGATGGAAGGTTTTTTTTAACATGTTAAAATGTTGTGGAGCTGAGCTCTATATGAATTCAAGAGCAAGTTACACAAGCCTGTCCACAGCTAGTCACAAAATTATTATTTATGAAAGCTTACATTCCTCAGAGTACACATGCTAGTTTCATTTAGTTAAGCTACTCTGAGTTCTGTCCTTGGCTCAGTCTGACAAAATGAAGTCTCAGAAATGTGGTGGTGTATGACATGTAATAACTAAAAAACCTCAAAGTTAGCAGAAAATATTTTCTAAAGTGGGAAAGTTGAGGTTTTCCAGAAGACGTAGCTGATTTCTTTAGTGAAGTCAATACTCACAGGCAGTTTCCAACAGTGGCAGAAAAGTTACTGTGGCAGTGATTTGTCTGATAACAGATCGAATTTCATCCTGAATAACTTTCTGAGATTTTTCTCGCGGTTCACTGGAAAAATAGGAAAACTATGTTAAGAAAGAAAGTTTCTACCATCTTGACAATTTTCTTCAAATATAGTTCTCCTAATTCAGTTCTGTTGGTCTGTTTGTTACAGGATTTTTATAGTAGTGACTAAGCCCTAGGGTAGGTAGGCTTAGAAAAGTTAAGTGATAATTAGTTTACCGTTGTGAAGCTTCACAGTATTTGTAACGAACTGGGACACTTATTGTCAGTCCAGAATGGATAAAAACATTTTGGTGTAACAACAGCAAAGTAGTAGTTCTTAAGGGCATATACCTGGTACAGGATTTTATATACTTTGTTGAAGATTAAAAATCAAGTTCTGATCTGATGCTTTACAGAAAAATACAAATCACACGTGAGGATTATGTATGCTTCATTCATACAGTTTATGGTTTACAGACAAACATAAGGATGAGCAGTAAGAAAGAAGGAAGGCTTTGTAAGGTTTGAAGGCACATCTTCCGTGCTCAGTGAGCAGCAGCTGTCTCAACTGCTCTGAGGAACTGGAACAGCACAAACGCGCACGGCACATATCTTGTACCTGCACAGCTACTAGATACAGGGAGGCGCAGACACAGGAACACTTGTTACTCACTTCTCATCCTTTGCAGTTTTGTCACACTCGATGTCAAACTGCCACCGCTCCAGAACCTCATTGTTTTCAATACTCGAGATGACCACCACCAGACGCTGCACAATGCACTTGTACAACCACTCTGAAAGAACACACAGCAGTTACTTGCAGCGTGAGAAAGATGAGAAGCACTGGCAGAAACACAAGAAGGGCACAGCAGCCTTCCGCCAGCAGAGGTAGCTTGGCAGCCTGAAGAACCCCCCTCAGCTCCCCGGCCCGGCCCAGGCCCCTGCCACCTTTCATCTGCTCCACCACGTTGTTGAGATAGTTCTTCAGCTCGGGGTCGGTGGTGATGAGGAGGGTGAGCCCATACTTCTGGACGCGGGTGAAAGTCTCGGGGGGGTAGATGCCCCGCTGATAGAGGATGCTGTTGATTCCATAGGCTGCAACAAGGAAAAGGGGAAGGTAGGGGTGCGTGCGCGTGAGGCAGTCGCCGTCCCCCTTCCCTGCCGGCGGCCATGTCTCCCCACAAGAGGCCTATCCGCCCCCCGTCCACTCTTTTTCCCAGCCCAGTCCCCAAGCCCACCCTCCCCGCCCGCCCTCTCCCTTTCTGGCAGCCCCTTACAGAAAAACTCGGCGACGATCTCCGCGCTGCCCCGCAGGGTGATGCCCTGCTGGTCCCGGCCCGCTTGCTTGGCCATGGCAGCCGCACGGCCGCTGCTTCCCCGCCGCACGGTTTAAACCGCGCCCCGCCCCTTCCCGGCTCCTCAACCCGCCGCCGCGCACGCGCGCGCCGGCGAGCCCGCGCCTCCTCCCCCCTCCCAACTTGCGCACGACCGTTGGGGAGCGACCTTTCAGGGCGGGCGCTGTTTGGCAGAGCGGCGTGAGGCGGGCTCCGTGCGTTGTTGTGTTGGGGAGCGGGGCTGCGGCGCTGCCACCGGCAGGAAGGGCTGTCGGGTGACCTGTCCGGGGAAAAAGGGGTCTTTCCGCGTTAAGCATTGCACCAGCTCTCGGTGCTGTTGAGTGGGGATGAGCTTTCTCACCTGTGGAGGGGCTGAAGGAAGCACAGGGTGTGAGTGGAGCGAGTCCTCGCCATGGAAATGCTGTGGAAAGGGCGGTTTCGGGGGCTGTTCAGAGATGCATTCGTCCCTACGAAGGCACTTCTGAACTTAAAAATGATACTTCTACAAATAGAAATGAAATGAAGCGAGTACCTCGTTTAAGGGTGATTTTTGGTAGCACTCATTATGTAAATCGAGTAGTAGCTATCTAAAATAGAAGTGGTCTATTCTGCAAGTGCTGTCCGAAGGCAGGCACAGAGAACCTGGGAACGCTGGATGGAACACGCTTTTCCCTTCAATCTGTAGGTTAGCAGGTAACATGAAAAGAAGGGGTGTAAGAGGCATTTGGAAATGTAGTGAACCCACAAGCTCATCACTCTGGGCATACCCACCCCTGTGGTGAGGCTGCCACAGGGTGATTGCTAGTCTGTAAAAGCACTGTAATCCTGTTGTTACAGGGACAGCAAGGAAGACACTGCAGCTAGCCATGGCTATCAGGGAGGAGACTCTGACAGAGGTTAACAGGTAAGAGATAGAGTGAAACAGCGAGTACATGTGAAGTGTTGAAATATTTAAATGGAATCACAAAGAGGGGAAGCTGTAGTATGCTGGGATAGTAACTATGTGGCCAGCCAGTCAGCTGATAAATCAATAGGCAAATGAGTGGATTTGTTGGGAATGGAAGAGCTGCAAATGAAATCCTTCCCTGTATACAATTTTCTGAAGGTTCTGGAGTGAGTAGACATTATCATCCAAGACACGTATTAGATGTCCGTATTGGCCTCAAAACAAGCTGATCAGAACAGGCTTCAAATGAAAATGATGTTCAAAACTAATACTTAAGCCTAGGATAAAAGCTGTATGGTCATTACACAGTTCAGTAGGCCAGCTGCTAAAGAGTGAATCAATGACACAATTGTTTATTTTGTCATAATAAAAGGTAAAACCAAAAAGGTAGGACTTTCTCTTGGTTCCAATTTTTGCTCTAAGAGGAATTACATTTTGTTTCAGCACTCACTGTGCTGTTATTAAAACCAATAGTATATCCTGAAATCATAGAATAGTGAGGGTTGGAAAGGACCTTAAGATCATCTAGTTCCAACCCCCCTGCCATGGGCAGGGACACCTCGCACTAAACCATGTGGCCCAAGGCTCTGTCCAACCTGGCCTTGAACACCACCAGGGATGGAGCATCCACAACTTCCCTGGGCAACCCATTCCAGTGCTTCACCACCCTCACTGTAAAGAACTTCTTCCTTGTATCTAATCTAAACTTCCCCTGTTTAAATTTGAACCCATTACCCCTTGTCCCACCACTACAGTCCCTAAGGAAGAGTCCCTCCCCAGCATCCTTATAGGCCCCCTTCAGATACTGGAAGGCTGCTCTGAGGTCTCCATGCAGCTTCTCTTCTCCAGGCTGAACAGCCGCAACTCTCTCAGCCTGTCTTCATACGGGAGGTGCTCCAGCCCTCTTAACATCCTCGTGGCCTCCTCTGGACTTGCTCCAACAGCTCCATGTCCTTTTTATGATGAGGACACCAGAACTGTACTCAGTGCTGCAAGTGAGGTCTCACGAGAGCAGAGCAGAAAATCATGCTGAAGTCTGAATAATTTAGTTGGTAACCAAGAGGACTTTATCCTGGATCTTGATCACTAGTCGTTGTGTTGTATGTTAGTCTTCTGAATAAAATATTTTGAGTGTTCTATTTCAAAGCCTTATGGTAATAGAAACATTTTTCATCTGCATCCCAGCTTTTGGAAGCTAGATAGCTGTATCAGCTGTTTTGCTTCAGACCTTATGTACTCCCATGCTACTCTTCATCTATCCCAAAATGGTCTCATCCTTCCACCCCCCCTTTTTTTTTCCACGCTTGAATTTTCATCCATTTTGCTTCCTCTGAGTTTTTTGGAGAGCTGCTCATTTTTGATTAATAATTACACATTTATCCTCTGGCTGTTTTACTGTTAAACCAGTTGGAAGAAAAATGTCAGAATACTTCTTGGTTTACCAAATGTATTTCACCACGTTTCAGTGTAGATGGCTTGAAGATCTGTTGTTGATGTGGCTGGGCAGATATGTATATCAACAACAGCCTTAATTTCATCTTTATTTCTGCCAAGATTGATCTGACAGGTAATGAGAGCTGGTGGTGATCCCCAGTACCTCTGTTAAAACTCTGAGCTTCCTTCAGTGAACCTGGCATGTGGTATTTCAGTTTTGAATCACTTCTCTATCCCCAGTTCTGTATTGCAGGTAGCACTGGTTTCTGCCTTGATGTCTGTGTTCCCCCCTGCCTCCAACAAAAAATCCCAAACCAAACAAAAACCAAAACACAACCCTCTCTCTACAAACACCCAACAACCCAAAGAACACCTTTGCATTTTTGAATTTTGATTTTCTCTCTCTCTTTAGGGAAATACATTACCCTTTTACGATGTGTTAGTGCTTACATATGCTGCAATGTAATGGCAAGAGCCGCATATTTTCAATACTTCTCCTTTCTCATCAGCTCCTAGTATTTCCCTTTGTCTTTTAATACATTATGTTTCCTTTGCCAATTAGTTAGTTTTGAAAAGGTCAGTCTTTTAAGTCCACTAAGTAATGTTGTCTTAATCTTCTGTTTCTTCTACTAGAATGTTCTGTATCTTCACTTCTTTTACTTCTCATGTCATCAAGATGTCCCTCCCTTTCCCCTGCCAGTAATTCACTTGCATGAAGATTCAGTTATTTGACAATGTGTGTTTGCTGCTTTTCCCTTTGTGTTCTCAGATTATCTCATATTTTTTTCTCTTACAAGTCCTAAGCTCCACGAGACTTGTCTTCATTTTCTCCACTTCGTTTAGGTTGGTGTGACTCAGCTTCTCTTCCAGGTCAATCCAGTATCCCCCAACAGAGGCACCCAGGGAATGTGTGCTTATCTGTCGTGTAACTAGTCTGCAGTTACCACCTTGGTCATAGCCCGGACAAGTGTATGTATGCACACTCCATGCGATGGTGACCCACCTGTAGTTTGTGTTTAGGGCTTGTCCTGCTACACAACAAGAGGAAGGCTGCAGGGAGACTGCCGTGTGTTAGAGAATGATACGTGTGGCTGACAGCTGGCTTCCTGACCAGCTCTGAGGGACTCTCGGGAATGAAGATGACAGGCTGAGTTATATGTTCTGGCACACCAGGAGCTGGCTATCCTTGCTTTAATTATCTCATTCTAAAACCTTGATTTTCATAAGGAATGTGAAATCCCAGTTGTGTTTCATTTAAGTCTCTTACGATTCTCTAGTCATTGCTCTGTTTCTCAATTATAGTTTGATGTTATGACTTTTTTTTTTTTTTTTTTTAATTCTCTTTCTCTGGAAGGAAATGTCCCCTGTTTAGCTTGGCTTTTCTGCAACATTTCATGATTGCTTCCCCATGGCAACTGACAGTGAACCTGGGACAATCCAGATCACTGGTACGCCTTCACTCTTTTTAAAGCAACCCAGGTCACATTCCCATAGTCGTTCAGCAGACTAGAAGACATAATCCACTTGCAGAGTTCATTTCCTGTTGTTCTTTTACCCTCAGGATGGTGTGGACAGGTCTCTCCTTCCAGCATAGCGAAATGGTCTATAAAATGAATGTTCTGTTTGCTACAAAAGCCCTCCTATCACATTAACAAATTGTCATATTAAGCCTCAGTAAAACCAGTTTTTCCTGTGCAGAGAAAGGAAGACTTACTCTGGCCAACAGAGCCTTAGCACTTCTCTTTTTCTGGTAGATCTCAAGCTCTTCTGAGTCATTTCTTTCTATGTTTTAGGAGGGGATTCTGTGCTTTTGAGCCCATAGAAATAGCTAGCCCTTTTGCCTTTTTCGCTGTTTTCTGTGCATCGCTTTAATTCTCCTTAGTCTTTTAGAATGCTGTCTATCCCTGTTCTTGCCAGCACTCAAAAATCATGGCAGGTGTTGAGCTCATTCTTTTTTCTGCAGGTTTGTCGTTCTGCTCCCTCCCTTCCCCAGCCCAGCTTGTAGAGTTTGTAGGTCATATTGTAATATGACCTACAAGGGTGAGGCAGTTCTCAGTTGTCAGAGCTGCCATGATTTTTGGTGAAACGTGTTTTTCTCTGTTAGATGTTTAGGTTCTGTACTATACAGGTTTTGACAGTTGGGTGGTTCCCAGGAGAAGCTTTTCCTGGACATAGGGTAGGCTACCAGCACAGCCAAGTACCACTGCTGTTCCTTTATGTAAGAGTTATTTTTAAATCTTCCAAGTCTTTAAGTCACTTTCCTATCTTTAAACCACTTTGCTGTGCATGAGCTTCTTTACTGCCTTCCACTGTGTCTTCACAGCTCTCATCCCAAATTCCTTTGGTGATTTATTATTGTCTGGAATTATCTCTAGAATGAATGTAAAATACTGCACTTTTTGATAAGCATTGTATTACAAAACTAATTTTCTTTGTTGTTGGTCAAATTTGTTTCCCACAGTCTTTGTAGCATTAAAGTTTGCAGGGTAGGTACGGGTACCTTGTGTCATCTGTCAAAATAACTATAACATTTCTTTTCAAGTTGGCTACTGCTTTTTTATCATGGAATATTTTTACAAATAATATGGAATCTTATTACAAATATTATGGAATATTATTACATGGAATATTAAATCATGGAATATTATTACAAATAGCAATACTGTATTCTTTCACCAAGAGCAGTGAAAGAGTGGTGCAACTGGGAAGGCTTGTCTTGATTTTTAAATATTAATTAAAAGAAATTTATTTTAAAGTGAGCAACTGTGGGCTAATAAGCTGCACTATAACTTCTAATATGATGAATAGACTTCTCAAAGTAGAGAAAAAATGATGATACCACCACAGGAACCAGCTCATGTAGAGACAGTACTGCACTGGGCCATACAAATAGACTCAAGGGAAGCAGAATATTTATTTTTCGTGTGGTCCAGGAGTATAAAGCCAAAGAACTTCAATCTTCATATCAATGAGCCTCTGCAAACCCCAGCGTGCTCCTTTACCACGCTGCCAGGTTTTGTATTCAGGGAGTCTCTAGCACTGGCATTCTGTTACCATTTGAAACAGAAAAGCCTACATAATTGCTGGAAGCAGACTGCTTAGCTGGGAGAGAATGACTTGCGATGTTTTAAAAGCCATTAAAGAATACTTAGCAACTTTAGAAAAAATACAAAAATGTATTTTTTTCTAAAGGGTACGTAGGAAAAAAAGTTTAGCAAATTTGTGATGGTTTTACCTCTAAACTACCGGGAGATGGCACCAGACACGTATATTATCTGTACCCTTTCAGTTTGGTCTTGAACTGCAGTGAGTTCATTTACTGTTATGTACTTTAGACAAGTTTTAGATGCTTTTATTTTTGCCAGTTTTAAAACCATTAAAAGACATTGTTCCAAAACGAAGGAAATACTTCACTTGATGTTTTGATGTTTACCTGGGTAAACATTTAGTGCAACCTTGCTGTTGCACTAAAGACAACTTAACTGAATGAAGACAGAAATCCTGTTTCAGAATCAGAAAGAGCAGATATTCATGAGTTTCCTGAGCCTTGAAAACTGCATAGTGCTGGATGATGCCATTTTGCAGTGTTAACAGGTAAGAATCCAGCTCTTTATGACCTAATCTCCAATGTGAAGGATGATAATTTGAAAAGATAAATATTAATCCAGTTTGTTAGCTCCTGTCACATCTGAAGTTTTCCTATTAATAAATTAATGGAAAACCAAGGAGTTCTCAGGTAGTTTAGACTTACTAAGCCAGAATGCCACAGTTTAGCTTTAAATTCAAAATGGGTCTTCTAAAGAACAATTGAACAGATTTATCAGTGGAGACTTAGACTGTCAATGGGTTATCAGGTACTGCGAAGCAAAAGGGCCCAGAAGATTGATAGCATAGTAAATAACCTAGATAGTACCATAAGGAATTTTGATTGTTGCACAATTACAACATGTTAGATGACAATTATTATTTCATGGTTGCTTTCTAATCGTGTCACTTCTGGTGTATAACCATGATGGACTTGTTCAGTTAATTGTGTTGCAAGGAATACAATACAGCTTACATAATGCCTAAGAAGTATGATGACTGAAGAGGTAAATATATTGTGAAAAGCAAATTATTAGTGTTAGAAATACTTGAAGCAAAAATATGAATAATTCCTTAATTTCCTCTTGAAAATTAGAGTGTTTATGCATATTTCCCTACAGTTAGATCCCCAGGCAAGTTAGGTGCCCTGTTGTCAGAACAATACTCATTACTGAAAACAGGCATGCCAAATACTCAAATTCTTTCTCCCAAGTATTGGACAGCTTAAGAAAATGATGAAGGGTGACTTTGTAAATAAGGTATCTATTCCCATATGGAAGGGGGAATTCTTCAAAGAACGCAATTCATTTCAAGAAAAACTTCCTTTTTCATGTGTTTTGAGAAATTTGTGCATGCCTTTGTTCAAAAAAATGGAGGACCAAATGGCCACCAATGTGGCCACTGGTGGGACTATACCCTGAGCCGTTCCTCCTCTCCCACTACCTGCACCTTTCAGTACACATTGCTGCTTTGGGAAGTCAAATCCTATAGCGTGGAGACAAATGCCTGACTTCTGAACTTTCTGTGATGTCTTCATCAGAACTCCTCTGCTCTGCTGGTTAATAGCAGAAGAAACATGCACAGTCTAGGAGTTGCATGGGTTGTTAAAAATTGGGAGCTTTAAAGCAATTAAGATGTCTGCACAAGAACAGCATTGAGCTAGGCATGGGAAGTATCAGGTGCAAAACCAAGCTTGTAGAATTCCACTTGAAATGTAAAGAAGCTCCTCTCTCTGAATTCATCACATAGATCACATGTAAGGTGAAAAGCCCTACTTAGTTATTTTTTATATCACTCATCAAGTAATAAATAAGTACTTAGGTGTTTCTTAGAGTTTAGTCATTGATTCAGCCACTTAAGAAACCAGGGAAAACTATTTTGCATTCCTTTAAAAAGTCACTTATGGGCAGACATTAGGAACATTTGCAAAATAGCTAGGAAAATAAGTGAAGAAAGGATTTGTTAGTACAATTTAAATAAAATCCCTTTATTTTCTAAGCCATTAGAAGGACTGCTTGTGTTAGTCAGCACTGGCAATTTTTTTTAGAAGAAAAATCAGAAAAGAGCAGAACAATACTTGAAAGTTCATGCTAGTTATCTTTAACTCCTGCACAACGATGGCCTCATCCAAAACTCATGATCTGCTGTTGCTTGGAGTGTAAAAATGGGAACCAGATGGCTTGGTAATTGGAATAGCAGCTTGATACTAATTATTCCTTACAGTCTCCCTTCCTGGAAATCTGGTTTGAGTGAAAACATGTTATTATTGCTCAAGGTAAGCTACTCCTTGGTTGTAATGTGCCAGTTAATGGACAGGTAGACCAGGAATAGATATTTAAAGGTTAACATCACTCTTACCACCAAGGAAAATTCACTGAGCTAAAGCATATCTTTGATGTGATATGTTTCTTTAAGCCTTTGAAGATGTTAGTGAAGAAGTTCATGGACTTACATGTAATGAAGCAGCAACCTAAGCGATGATCTAACGTTGTCTGAGAGAGTAAAAGAAAAATATAATAAATACAGAATCATAGAATGGTTAGGGCTGGAAGAGACCTTAAGATCATCCATTTCCAACCCCCTGCCATGGGCAGGGACGCCTCACACTAGACCATGTCGCCCAAGGCTCTGTCCAGCCTGGCCTTGAACACTGCCAGGGATGGAGCATTTACCGCTGCTTTGGGCAACCTGTGCCAGTGCCTCACCACCCTCACAGTAAAGAACTTCTTCCTTATATCTGACCTGAACTTCCCCTGTTTAAGTTTAAACCCATCACCCCTTGTCCTATTGTTACAGTCTCTGATGAAGAGTCCCTCTCTGGCACCCTTGTCGCCCCCTTCAGACACTGGAAGGCTGCTGTGAGGTCTCCACACAGCTTCTTCTCTCCAGGCTCAACAGCCCCGACTTTCTCAGCCTGATTTTGTACAGGAGGTGCTCCAGCCCCCTTATCATCCTTGTGGCCTCCTCTGGATCTGCTCCACCACCTCCATGTCCTTCTTATGTTGAGGACACCAGAACTGCACACAGTATTCTAAGTGAGGTCTCACGAGAGCAGAGTATAGATAGATACTTCTTGTTAAATGCAGCATTACTGCAGTTTTTGCAGAAATGCAATATAATCCATTAAAACAGGAGAGAAAGGCAGAGAGAAGGACCTGCTGCATGAGAAGAAATCACTGAGTGGTAACTGATTACTCAGTTACATCTCAGGGTTGCATCATTGCTTTGCTGTGCTCTTTGCTTAAGCTACATGTTGGCCCAGGATTTCTTTTTTTGCTACAAGCTCGCTGCAGGGGCCATGCAGGGTGACTGTAAGATGTTTTGCAAGGTGATGCTGTCCCTTTTGACTGCTGCACTTGGGAGTTGGCACTGTTTCATTTCCATCCTTGCTTTCCAGGGGCTTTGTATTATCTTGGGCTAATCAGTTTAGATCTAAGTTTCCAACAAAGGATTTGTAAGTCCTGCGAGCTTAGGTGCATTGTATTTCTGCAACTTCTACCTTGGAGATGCCTTGGTCACTGCCATCCTTTAATTTTAAAGAACGGGAAGGTTTTACTTTTTTTTTGTCCTAGAGATGTGATGGTGATGATGCCCACACTCACTTATCTAATACTATGATATGAGATCAGTCATCTGGCATTTTAAAAATTGAGGTTCAATAACTTTTGCATTCAGAAGATATTCAAACCCTCATCTCCCATGCCCAGAGAAGTCTTTTAGTCATCAAGCTTTAGGCTAATTTGGCTGGGCAACATTCTTTATCCCATCTGTTGAAACTGTGCCACAGAACAAAAGGGAATTGAAAATGCATTTGAAAGCAGAAGGGAAAGGAAGAGATTGAGTTTTAATGGTCAGAGCTGGCAAAGAGTGTCCCAGAATCACAGTCCAGCTGTCAAGTTATTTTGTGTTTCACATACTTTATTTTCCATTTAATTTGAGTTTGCATAAGCTTTTCAGTAGTGGTAAAATTTAAACTTATTGAGATCTCCTGCTCTGAATTAAACTCATAACAGAAAAATCTCTTTTAATATTTCTTATTAATGACCGATGCATTTGTTTATATGACATTTTCATTGTAAGCAGTGTCAAAAACCCCACAAAACAGTATTAGTGGGAAACAATAATAGAGACATGCTGCCCTAGTGATCACAGTAAACTGCAGGGGTACGTGTCCCCTGTTGTTATTACCTAAATAATCTCGTAAAATGCTGCAGGATGATTCATCATGTCTGCTTGCTGCCTGTGCTAATTTGCCAGGTAGAATGCCCTGCATCTTTTTGTGTTCACTTCAACATGACCAAAGTTGCATGTAGCTCTTTCCCACTGAACAGCATGACCAGATTGCTGAACTCTCTCTGCCAAAAGCTTTATCTCGCTGTGAATGGCTGTCTCCAGTTACTGCCACACATGCGTTTTGCATTACACCAATGATACTTAGATTTAATCTCTGTAGCAGCCTTAACCTTGCTCTGTCCCTGGGCACATTTTGGCCAACCAGTTTGCACATGAATTCAGAAGTGGTAGTAATCTGTGCTGACCTGCAGGCTTTTACGTATTACCCTGGCTGATTTTGCATTACGTTTACCGAGAAAATGACACTGTTATTCATAAAGAGGGAAAAAGAATCTGCCAAAGTTCTCTGCAGACAGTAGAGTCTGCACTCCATCTCCAGTGATGGCTGTGCTGCTATGTTGTGGAAAATATGAAAAAAACCCATTGATAGTAACAAAACTGGACCTAGATTAAATCAAAAACCTGGAGGAAAGTATCAGTAGCAGACATGTTACATAGATGTTACATTCTCCAACATTAAACAGGATGCTGTAGAGCCAAAGGACATATCTGTGTGTAACCATTGTAAACAACAGCTTGTGTAACACCTTAAAACATGCAGTTAACAAAAATAGTTTGACAGAGACGGCCTCCATACAGATGCATTTTTAGGAGTAAGCAAGAAACTAGAGCTCAGGAAGCACAGGATTTACTTTCACATTCTCATTTGCCCATGACTTGCTGTGTCATGTTGCCTCTTTTTCACCTGACTCCATTCTTCAATTTCACGTACTTCAAGATGGGGCTGCAGTAGTCATGGTACCATAAATAACGTAGGTTTATAAACAATTCCATGATGTTTGTCTGGGCACTGCTCATCAGCCACCTCTGCTTGAGCGAGTAGTTCTGGTATGTGTTGTTTGTATAAACTAAAGTTTACAGCTGCTGGGGACAGCCTGAACTGGAAAATGATTTGGTCTAAGCTTGCATAAAGGCATCAGAAATGAGAGACTACTGGCTGCACAGTATTTTGAGACTTCCTGAAGATGTAGGCAAACAATTTAGAGGGCCCCATTTCCTGAGATGACAAATTGTGATTAAGGATGATTTAGCCAACTTTCAGTATGTTAAAAGCTCATAAAAATCATCTGTACCTACTTACAGAGAAGTTCAAGTCAGAGCTGTTGTGACAAGGGAATAACTTGTGTTTGTGTGCAGATGACAGTGCAGACCTTCTGAGAAGGCAGTGACACGCTTTTCACCTTTACGATTCAATTCTTCATG
The DNA here is from genome assembly GCF_004027225.2 of Strigops habroptila. Lineage (NCBI taxonomy): Eukaryota > Metazoa > Chordata > Aves > Psittaciformes > Psittacidae > Strigops > Strigops habroptila. The sequence continues at coordinate 84,766,036 of NC_044279.2, read as the reverse complement.
TGATTTTAAAAGCATTTTGGAAAACTTAATCAAGTTCTAATTCACAAACAGCTCTTGACCCATGCAGTAATGAATAATGACCAAAAGTTATAAGCTAGCATGTATTGGTCTGAAACAAAATACTTATTTAATGCGACTTCAGCTTTTCTTTATGCAGAGTATTTCTGTTCTGTTAAATGACGCTTGATGTTTCTTAAAACAGGCAGTATCAGTCCCCTCTCAACCCTGTCATGACCCGTTTTTTTTTACCCCCTTTCTTTTTCTGGTTCTTCCTCATTGTCTTTGAGTGGAGGAGAAGGACATGGTCTGGGAATTAGTGGCATTAGAACTGTGTGTCTCCCTTATTTCCTCTTGAGATTTGTAGTGTGAAATTGCCAGTATCTCTTAACAGCATTAAGGTGAGATTTTATAGAGCCAGTCTTTTCTTATGTTTGGTAAAAGTGCTGCTACTTACATGTTTGAGAATGAATTTTCTTATATTTGGTTTACTGTATTATTAAGCGGAACACTAGAAACCATGCTTATGTTGGAATAGGGCTGCCTTTTATAACTGGACTCTGTTTTGTGAAGCAAAATAATTGTTCCCAGAAAAACATGTTCCTTCCCCATCAATCTTCTGTTTTATTTGACACACTGGCTGTTCATTCTCTGAGAATCTAAAAATCATTTTTAGTGATTTATGGGCTGCTTTTGCTAATATTTCAGTTATTCTGTTAAAAGCTTTTCCTCAGTGCCCAATTTTTGTGTTTTAAAAAAGCAAAATGTCAATTAAAGTAAAACCAGGTTTAAATCATGTAGATACTGAAATTGGCAACAGCTTGCTGGCAGAATTTATGAATCATCTGAATCTGTCTATATCTGAGGAAAATGAAAAGTAAAGTTCTGAATAATGTAAGGAACCAGGGAAGGTGTAAATTTACATGGTGTGTGGCAGTGAAATAGTCACAAGTAAGTCAAGTTCCAAATATTCCTCGTTTGTATTTACTGTGTTTTATGCTTTTGTATTATTCTATCTCAGACATGATTTTATATATATATACTTGCTCTCATGGATTTGATTTCCTTTTTCTGTGGTGATTTTTTCAGGTAATACAAGTGAAAAGCTTACACATGTAATTCAACATATACTTATTCATAACACGTGGTATTTCTAGCACTTTGAAGGAGTTACAGAACCACAGAATGGTTGAGGTTGGAAGGGAGGTCATCTTGTACAACCCCTTGCTTGGTTGGGGAGGTCATCTTGTCCCAAGTAGGGTCACCTAGGGCAAATTTCCTAGGAACATGTCCAGATGGCCTTTGAATATCTCCAAGTATAGAGATCTTCTCTGGGCTGGATAGTCCCAGGTCTTTCAGCCTTTCCTCATTGGAGAGATGCTCCAGGCCCTTCATCATCTCAGTGGCCTTTGTCTGGACTCTTTCCAGTAGCTCCATATCTCTCTTGCTGGGGAGCTCAGAACTGGACCCTGCACTCCAGGTACGGCCTCATCAGTGCCAAGTAGAGGTGAAAGATCATCTCCCTCAGCTTGCTGTATCTCTCCGTCTAGTGCAGCCCGCGATACCGTTAGCCTTCTTTGTGGCAAGGACACATTGCTGCCTCATGTTCAATCTGGTGTGCAGATCCTTTTCTGCAAAGCTGCTTTCTAGCTAGATGGCCCCCAGCATGTCCTGGTGCATGGGGGTTATTGTACTCTTCCACAAAAGTACACCCCTTTGTTGAACTTCATGAGGTTCCTGTCAGCCCATTTCTCCAGCCTTCTGAGCTCCCTCTGCATGGCAGCTTGGCCCTCTGGTGCATCAGCCACTCCTCCCAGTTTTGTGTCATCTCCAAACTTGTTGAGGGCACCGTCATACAGACCGTTAATGAAAATGTTACAGTAAAGCTCTGGATTAAGAGTTTACCAAACAGTTTTTTCTCTAAGGAGGAAGCCTCAAAATCCTAGTAAATTAATTGGGTCTTTTTATGTTGTGTCTCCTCTCTTTGCGTTGTGGTTTCTTCCTTTGGGCATTGTGTACCATAGGCATCTTATGCACTCTGGGACTAAGCAGTCTTCTTTGTCTTTTGTCAGTATTAGATCTCATAGCCCCAGCCATCTCCTACACACCACAGAAAGACTTCAAGGCTCTTCATTTTCTCATGAAATTTGACAGAACAGGGGAGGCCTCAGGGATGCACAGATGAGTTAAGCCTGCCAGATGCATCCGTTTTACTTTTTTCTTCAGATAGGCTTAGTGACCTCTTCTCCATCAGTGATGGCACAGTGGCCCTGCTGCTTTCAGCACCTAGGGATGAAACGGTCAGCAGCAAAGTTTGGCATCTTTTTAAAGTGAAGACAATGTTGGTTATTTCTGACCGAGAAAACAAAACACCAAACGGAACAGCGTCTCAGTAGTGGCAAGAATCCTAACTGGTTATATAATAAGGTATGTGACTGGGTGTCTTATAGTGGGGTTTTGAGTCTGACCATGTTCTGTCTCTGGAGTCTCTCCTTTTTCCTGAACACTTGTGCAAGTTAACTCTGCCAGTATAACACTGCCTGTGATTAATAAGGAGTGAAAGCCTTCAGCCCCAGTCATGACGTGGTAAAACCCACATCAGAATACCTTCAAGGACAATGCTTAGTAACTCATTTGTCCCCTATAGGAATGTTCAGCAAGGCAAGCTCAGTTAAACGATGAAACCAGTATAGTTATACCACCTTTACAATCATGTAAATGGGAACAGGCTTTGGCACAATACCTATGAAGCCAGATGTCTCTCAGTAACTCACAAGAAGCAACAACAATAGATACTTCTCTTTTTAATGTTACCCAATCTGGATGCCTCAGTAAATGTATTTATTTTTCAATAAATTATTCTGGTTCTCATATAGTTTCTGTTTACAAATGATTGAAACAGCAGCTTTTCTTTAATAATCAAGCTTAGCACATCAGCCTGCTCTTTTACAGTGAGTGCTATAAAAGCTGCATTATGTATTTTCTGCAGAGAAGAGATTTTTCTTCCCCCTTTATGATCAGCTTATCTCAAAGTGTTTTATCCTAGAGGGGATAGGCTCATTGGTAGATCTATTTGACTGTTAATGCTGAAAGGGGGAACAAGAATAGAGGCATTCGGATAGGAAGAGCCTCAAACTTTGTTTTTATTAATGAAGAGCACAGTCTTTTGGGCTGTTTTTGTTGAAGGGGAAAAAAGGAGGTAAACCTTTGATTCAGCTTATTGTTCAGTGTCAAAATTAGTTAGAAGTCTTTGCTGCCCTTGCAGAGCCTATTACTATCATAGTGTGGTACAAAGCCTCTGCTAAAGTGGGTAAATTAAGCAGTCCAAGTGCAAGGTATCTGTAGTGCCGGGTGGTCCCAGCTCAGCACTAACCTTGTTCTGTGGAGTCCCACTTCCTGCTAAAGTTACTCGAGTCTTATTCCTAGCCCCATCCTAGCTGCCCAAAGTATGCACAGCTTCTTTTCCTTGCATGGCAATAGCTGGTTTACAAACCAGCAGATAGCTGTCCTAAAATAGACTTAGGGATCTGGTCTGGATCAAAGTGCTGTATTGTTTGGAAGCCTAGTTCTGTCATTTGGTTGGTGGTTGCTACGTAATTTCTGCTCCTTCTAGTTCAGTTGTGGAGTTAATCTCCTGCGTATGTGTATTTGTCTTTGAAGGGAGACTGTTGCTGTTCCTTTGCTGTGGGTGTGCTTCAGGAGGGCACTGTAACAAGGGTCTTTTTCACATGTTATGAGGCAGCGTGCTCCATAAAGGAGGTCTCCTTTCCCTGTGCGAATGATTTGTTTGTTAAATGTTAGCAAGTTCTGTAGTGATGTTGTGTCCATGTGTTCAGTATCTTTCTTATACTGTTTAATCCCCTGTGCCTTCGCAACTTTTACACAAGGGATAAGTTTGCTGTAAGAAAATTGAATTCCAGCAAGTTGGTACTCTTTCACTGTTCACTCACTTTTAATGTCCATTTTCGTGTTTTGCTGTGAGAAACTGAATTATAACAGTAACCATATCAAACAAATTGGAATCATTTGAATTCCTATTAACTCTAACTGGCCTTTTTAACTCAGTATGAAAGCCAGATTGTCTCTAACTTCCAAAGTACTCCTTTTGACAAAAAGGCTATCCCAGGGGACTCCTGTCAGACCTCGCTATTGAGCTTTTTCACAGATTCTGGCATGCAGAAATGTAGTAGATGATTGATGTAAAGCCACACCATTTGTTGCTGTGATACTTCCCTTAAATGCATTTTCATAACGATGCCACCAAACGAGTCATGCACTCAAGTCCAGAGTATAGTTCGGATCACAACAGAAGGGTAGTTGTGCATACTTAGAGACAAGCGTGGAAGAATACAGAATTGGTGTTTCTGGTACAGTTCACAAGACATAGCAAACAGCTAAGAACGTCTTCCCTTTCCAACCCTGAGTATCCAAGCCATCGTTTTTCCCTTACTTAATGTACCTCAGTCATGCAGTTGGTACCAGTGACATCTCCTGCATGTTATTTGTGTTCTCTTATTTAGCATGCCTGACAAAGCAGAAATGTGCAGCTGATACGGCTCAGAACTTCTCTACAAACAGTTTGCATCATTTTTTCTTCAGCTTCAGTAAGATGCATAATTTTTACCTAGATGCATCTTAATAACTCTCTTGAATTTGCATATGTTCACTTTTGTAGAGTTGAATGTTTTGTTTCCCACAAATTGTTTTATAAATAAACAGGGTGTATTTGTTTACATGGGGGATAGCCTATATGATTCAACTGCTTTTCATATCTTTCCTAAGATGACAAAACTGTCAGATTTTGTGTATTTTCTTGTGCATGTTTTTCTTCTGATGTCTTCTTTTTATCCTGTGGGAAGCTGTGTTTCAGTACAAAGCTATGTGAAAAATATAGGTAAAAGAAAATTGATCTTAAACTAATCCTTTGAGTCAATTAAATAATACTGGCCTCAGTAGAACATCTATTAGTGTACATGTGATGTTACTACTAATACATCATGAACTTATTACAGTCAGGGGTGGCCCAATAAATTCCAGATGAATTCACAATAGCTGGATTCTTAAAATGCTACCAGGTTTACTTCAGGTTTTCTGTTTCCATGTGTAATTAATACCAGAACACAGCACTGCTACCTGCTCCTGTTTGAAAAAAAAAAGAAAAATAAAATAGTCACATATATGAAATCAAATTGAAAACTTGAAAAGGTGTACCTGACTCTTGGTATTGATAATCTCAAATAACAGTTTTGTAGCCCCTGAAGACACTGATTTTACAGGATCAAAAATTGTTATTCGTTTATCTCCTTCAGCACAAATGCAAACAGCCCAAATACTCCACAGACTATTTTACTATAACTAGCTAGACTAGTAGCTTACTTGAAAAAATGATTCATATCGTATTTAGGGATACTTACGTGTAGAACTGGCTACAAAGCTATGCTTCAAGGATATCTATGAAAATAAAATGTATTTTCAAAGATTTGTTTGTCAGATAAGCTAATCCCAGGTACAAACCTGGCAGCTTCTTTTCATAATAGTGGCAAAATCTGTTTGAATTGGTACTTCTTGTAAAAAGAGGCTGGAAACTTGAACAGTTCCACACTGTCATGGGTTGATTGATAATTGGTTGTTTTGGTTTTTTTCTTTTTGAAGTGCCAGATGATTGTCAGGAGCTTTACCTAATGAAGTTCTGCATTTCATGTTAACATTTCATGTTAAGTTTCACACTGGAATCTTCTGTTATGTTTAGACCTATGTAACATCACACATTTTTAATTACATTATTCCAGCTTGGTACTGGCAATTACCAGAATCAGACCCTCAACTTTGGCAACTGCATTTAGGTTTGGAGATTTCACTGGTCTCTTTTCTTCATCAGCCCTTACCATATGGTTCACACAATGTTTCCATAGCTTAATAGACCACATGTGTTTTGTGCACACTTCATCTGTAAGCACTGCAGCAAGGACACAGCAAAAATAATCTTTAGTAACTGTTTAATGTATTAGTTATATGATGGTGTAAATCAAATCATGGACCCATGAAGCTCTTTCTTTTTCTGTAATGTAGAGGACATGCAGTGGTACTGGGGAGCACCAGAGCAAGTTAGGACAGGTTTTTTGTTGCTCTCTGTATATGTTAGGAGAAGGATACTTGCATCTTAGTTGTGAAACTGGCCATTTTTTACTTGCAGCTCTCACCCCATACTTCAGAGTGCTGTAGCACTGAAGTCAGATGTGTATTTACGACAGCACTGTTTTTTCAAAGTTTGCTTAACGCTGACAGTGAGGAAAATTTACCAAGGTCCCCCCAGCTCTGAGATTCATAGTCTGATGACAGCTAAGGGAGGGAAATGACAGTGAATATAAGATGTATGTAAGGTATCAACAGATTAACAGTCCCCCACTGCTGAATAAGAGCACATTTGCCACAGACATGTAACAATTGGTTTGCAACTCACAAGTAGAGGAAGTACAAGACACACTTTTTCCTTACGCAACCATAGTGTGAGAAGAAAGGCTACATCAAGGTATGTGAAATAAGTGCTGGATTACAAAGACTTAGTATTAGCATTTGTATCCCTGGGACTTCCAAATATGCATGAAAAGAGAGTTCTCAGCTTTCCCTCTACCCTTGGTTGGATTCAACCACCTCCTGTGTGAAAGCCTGGGACAGAGCTGGGTGATAGGCTGACACAGGGCTTTCAAACATCAAGAACATTGCACTGGGATGTGGTACTCACAGGCCCCTAGCAGTAACCATGATGTTCTGTTACTTTCTCTTTCTTTCTCTTGAGAAAAAAGCAATGCATTGACAGGTTTAGAAGAATTTTTTGTGGCTAATGTGTTCTGGTGTGGACAGAACGAATATTCCATCATATTCTTCAGTGGGGCCATGCACTTTATACCTTCTTCATCAAGAGTGGTCTCCACTTTCAGACCCAAAGGACCTTTTCAGACTGGTAAAGCAGTTAACCCTTTTTTTAAAGAAAAAAAAAAAAACAAAACCACCTGCAACCTTTTCTAGGTACAGTCTGGTTTCTTTCAAAGTACTGTATTCATCATTAGGCTCAGTCCTACATTCCTGGTTTTAACATGCTTAAAAATAATCTTTGAAGGGGCAATGAAGAAGCACTAAATGAAGATAGAAACACTGACAAAAGAGAAGAATGTAAAAGGAGAGCATAAAGGAGGCGAAGAGAGAAATGAATGAAGATGGAAGATAAAATTAAAAAAGAGAATCCACACTACTTAAAACGAAGAAGGCAAGATTGAAATTAGGTTTTTATACATTCGGATTTTACATATGGTTGGTGAAACTTAGACCTGATATTGCTGGGAATGAGTCCAGTTGGACTAGCAAATTTGTACCTGATTACAACAGGGCAAAAAAAGTAGCTTTTTTTTTTTTAAGACAAAATGTTCAGTGATTTATGAGCTAGTCTGTTTTCAGAAAGGACTTGGGAGTATCAGGGTTTCACTGAGACTTTGGCTCCTGAGTGCCTATGGCATTTCAAGAACTAAGCTTAGGCTAAATTTTAGAGGTGTTTGTCAATGAGGAGCTGAGGTTCCATGAAACATTTGAACGTTAATGCTTTTGAGAACAGTATCCATTAAATTTTCTAGGGACAGTGAAATAACCAGGAAAGGATAATAATTGTTGGCTTGAACAAGAGGAACTTTTTGCTTACCACGCCTGGCTGGGACGCTGTAGGTGGAGAACGTATCCACATTTTTGTTTAGTGCAGCTATTTAGCAAGGTCATTCTTATTCTACAGATTTTTAAGGATGTTCTTTGCTGTGTTCTGCGAAGAAAACTTTTATCACCTTTACAATAGCAGTACAGTTGGAAGGACTCTTACTAAGCTGCTTCCTCATTCGGAACAGTATATACAGGTCTTCTATAAAACACCTCATGAGAAACTTAATGTTACAGAATATCTTTTCCTGAAGATAAAGCAGTCTGACAGTGCTCCTCCCATTAAAGGAGTTTGTGGCTTTCTCTGTCGAGGTGTTCCAAAGTACGCATTTGCAAGAAAAGAAAAACATTCATAGTTACAGGCTGCCCAACATATTCCTTCACAATACTGCTGAAAATGTTTCTCATTTTAATGTATAAACCTCTCAGAATTAACTACCAAATGTATCACTTGAAAATGTGAGCTCATGATGTTTTGGTACGGGAGTTTTTCAGTCAAAACCACGTGCACATTAAATTTTTGTGTGAATGTTGGGCTGCAGAGAGGACTAAACACTCAACAAAAATCGCCCCAGCAAACATGAACATAGAAGAAAGCAAAGACATCTGGGTTTTGCACCTTTATCCTGTCACGCTGGAGGAATGAGCTACAGCCTGTTGATTTAATTGTGCTAAGTGCTGTGGGCCTTCAGCTATGTTAATCATGCTCTGCGCAGAGCAGCTGCATGGTGCTGGGCACGCCGGCTGGGAGGCAAGCCCTGGGGCATGCTCCCCCTGCTTCTGGGGCTGTGGAGGTCAGGCTAGAGGGCATTTCAAAGCATGGACCTTTGCTGCCTAAAGAAATGGCCTCATTTTCTTTAATTTTATACCTGCTGTAAAATCAATTCCAAATAATAATATCTAACCTATTATTGACACTTTATCCTGTGGGGAGTAGCTGGTTTTGACTGTTATAAGCAACCACTGATTTTCCCCTGGCCCTCAGGGCCTCCTGTTGTGACTGAGGCAAATGTTGCTAATAAACGCCTCCTTCAAAGTGACTTTTCCAGCTGAAGTGGAGGGATTCCAGTCACCCATTTGATGGAGCTTTAACCAGAAACGTGTTGGACAAATTAAATATGGGTTAGCCTCTTGCTCTGGACTATATCAAAAGCCTATAAATGCAAAATGTTTGAGTCACGGAAGACAGTGCTTTGTAATTAACTATTGTAACTCTCCTTGCAAATCAAAAGCAGCTTAACCTGTGGAGTTCAGTATGTCAGGACATGGCACTGAAATGGTTTAGAGAAGGAAGAAGAGGAAAGAATAGGAGGGGGAAAGGTAAATAAGATTTTGCATACATGTATGTTACTGTTAGCTAATATCAGGAACCTTGAACTTCTCACATTGTAATGGACAAGCAAAGAAGAGCTGAAGTGCTTTAATGTGTGGACTCATATGTGAGTCCATATATAATTTTTCTTACTGGGAAAAAAATAAAGATCTTCAGACTTATCCACTTGGAAAATAATGATGAGCTGGAAATGTTTTGCAAACTACATACACTGTTTTCTTTCCTTTGGGCTGCTCCTGGAATATTTTCAATTTAGTTGAAAATAGCTAGTCAGTGGGCTATTTGACAAGTTGAAAATGGCAAGGCTGATGTCAGCAAGTATGACAGAGTAAAATAGGCAGAGGCTGACTCTGTTTTCAGATTTCAGTCGAGAAGGAAAGATTTTTTTGGTGTGGACATCAGGTGGCTTTTTTCTGTCTCTAGTCAGGAGGTTAGTGTTTCAAAACATTAGCTCTTAAGTAATTTAAAGAGAGAAAAAGGATTTGATGAACAAATACTGAGCCTTATATTTTTATCTGGGTCAAAATATCATTTTATTCTAAGTACAATGAAATATTTGTGAACATGTTTATTGAAGATCTTCTCTCTTAAGTTCTGTCTCAACATTAATTGTAAATGTGCTATAATTCTCCATCCCTCTTACCAGCCATCTTCTGGCAAGCATTTGATGTTGATCTTAAGTTAATCTTAAATCATCAGTTATCACCAGGTTTCTTGGAAAACTTGTGAAAGTGCAGTTTTCAGTGATAGTCATCCATGTGTATTTCATCAGCAATTAGTATGAAAGAAGTAAGACTTAAATTCAAGCTGATATGCTATGGTACTGTTTGTGCAGAAAAAGCTATTTACCAAAGATAATACCTCTTTGCTTATCAGTCATAATTTTCAAATACAAGTAGCAGACAAAATAGTACAGAGTGACAGAATAATCTGCTTTTTGCATAAATGTGCTTTGTAAGCTAACTTGGACTTCTTTCATTAGGATATCTATGACACCATTGTATTGCATCCAGTAAGAAATGAAGACCTGCTTGATTACTTGTGGTTCATACATAGTTATATTTCTAAATAGAATAGTTTTTGTCTCTCTCACTTTGCTGTAGTGGTTATATCAGATACTCTGTGATTGCATAAGACCTTGTATAATGTGGTGGTTCATGACTGGAGCGCCAAAATGTAATTACCTTATCAAGAGCGATAATATCTTTACCATTTCTATCATGTGGTCTGTTAGTCTTAAGACCTTTTCACTTCCTAAACAGGAGAATTAAAAAGAGAATTTATTTTTTTTTAATCTCTAATCTTTCTGATATGATTTTTATTAACATTATTCACACAGTTGTTAGGCCAAAGGGATCAGCTAGCTTTTTTAACTTTGTAAACTCAAGCCAGCTACAAGGATAGCAATCCAAAGCATTAGAGAGGAAGTCTTTGTTCTCAGAAATATGGAAGAATAACGTGAGATTCGTTTCATCTTGTCCTTGCCACTTAGAGTGTATAGAGATAGGGCAAGTGGAAGGCTCAGTGAGGAGATAAAACTGAGTAACTTTCTCCTCCTTCTCAGTCTAAAACCACTTAGTACTTTTTAGAACACCACGATATTGGTAAAGGACTTCCATATCTCTGGACAGAAAATCAGGGGCAGTAAATATAAGTGTATGCATGACGTGTGCAAGTGTATCTGGTATATACATTCAGGGGCCAGGATGATTTTCAAATGCCTTTTTTTTATTAGACAAAACTTAGGTTTATAATACCACAGTTTTTCTGTTTGGGAATACATCTAGAAGTGATAAATATAAAACCAAGCTGGTTTTACCTAAGTTCTGTGGATTGCAAGGCAGGACTTCATCTGAAAACACTCTATTGTCAGCTCCTTCCCCTCATGGTTTTTAGACATTATCTTTGTCAGCATCTGTATCTTCAGTGAGCAGAGCTGGGAAAGCTGAGGAAAGACAATTACTGCAGCAGACTTACCTAAATCTTTCTAAATCTTCACGTAAAGAGACTGGGACCTTGCTATGGATCATGTATTGGACTGGTAGCTCTTGCAGGGCAGGGAGCAATGAAGTTCCGTGTTCTTCCATCTGCCCTCTTCACATCATAGGCTCACAGCTAATTAATCAGTTGTAATTTCCAGATGGCCTTCCAGATTAGCCTAAGGCAATGCAAACTTCAGCAAGGAAGCATGACAGAACTCCATTATCAAAGTTTCTGGTGAAAGAAACACAATATAGTGTTTTCTGCTGTGTTTAGAAGGCTGAAAAACTAGGAGCTATAGCCTCAGAGAGAACACATTGTTCACATGTAAGTAAACCAAGGCTTTCAGCAGTGATACTTGTAATGAAACACTGTTTTCTGTGGTGTGCATAGTTTCATAAATAAGCTCTGCTAAAGGACTTGTAACAAAGGAAAAGGACCTTTCAATTTCATAATAATACTAGAAAACTTTTCATCTTTATTTTTATTTCCCTACACTGTGCCATACTATGGATAATTTTGAAAGAGCAAGCTACTCATCGTTCTCAGATTACCTTGGTAATCAATTACTTCGTTTGGATCATGAGTGTGATAGATATGTGCTAACAAGTAAAAATGCTAAACCCTAAGCTTCAGTACAGTTAAAATTAATTGAAAACTGAACCTTAGCACCTGTAAACTTTGGCTTCATTCAAGTATTTGAAGAATATCTACTGCTGTAAGAAAACCTGTCAAATGTGGCACAGTACCAGTGGGTGGACATTGCAGATAAATTTGGTTTAATGTATGTTGTCCAGAAACTAGAATTAGTTCACGGAAACAAAGTATTTTTGAACATTTTGTTGTATTTTACGATAACTATGCTGTTTGATACTACACATAGAAGGCACTAGTGTGAACAGTGGTTTTTTTCTCCTTTGCAAAAGGATGGGCTTATATGCTGGAATCACTAAGATAATCTTCAAGTTATCTTTTTTTTTAGAACTATTGTCATGCAAAGTATCATAAGACACCAAATTCTGCGCCTCAGTGCAGGTGAAAAAAAGGATTCTTTATCAGAAACCTTTAACAAGTCTTGTCTAAATAATGGTGCTAAATCCAGCTTTTATTAAACTCAGCACCCTGGAAAATTGAGGTGAGATGTAGCTGTGAATGTTTATAATAAGAATAAGGGTTTGTGTGAGTTTGTTTTTGAAAATTAGGTGTGGGGGATGCAAACTCCCACAGATACAAAATGGAACAGAATGTTTGCACAAGCTCTTGTAAAGGAAAGCCACCAACTCTGAAGAGCTCTGTTGCATAGCGTGAATATTTCTATGATCTTCCTGTGTTTGCTATTTTATTCATGCCAGGACAGTTAGGGGCCTTCATTTGCTGCGTAATAGAACTATGAGAAGACAGGAAACTGGAGAGGTTCTGGAAAGTAGCTTTTTCTTCAGCCATGACCTTGTGAGTGGTAATAAGCATTTTAAATTGAGTTTTATCTGGTTGGAAACCCAAAACTCTTTAAAAAGTCTTGATTTTCAGAGCAAAAGTACCCAGCACTTCTGAAATTATTTTTTTAAGGCATTTGAAGTAATACAGCATAAAACTGAGCTTCTCTAAACCATTTTTAAACTTTTTAAATTTGTAATGCTAAACAAGCACAGCAGCGTGATTCAGGGAAATGAGCATTTAAGCTCACATAATATGTAGAATTATGTGATCTTTTTTTGATCCTTATATAGAAACAAGGACTTACCACACAAATAGTATCAATACTGACGTGGATCCCTAAAGAAGCATGTTTGTGCTGATGCTTTAGTTGTGGCATAGTGGTAAAAGTCGGGGGAAAAATAGAGGATCTATTCTTATGTCCTACATTTAACATTAGAAAATCAGTGCATGACCAATAGATAATGTGAAATTATAGAAGAAGAAGAAGAATTGGTGAAGTTTTACAACCTATTGCAGTAATACATAGGGACCTCAAAAAACTAAATTGGCAAAAAGTGGCAGAAAAGTCTTAATGTAAATACTGGAAGATTATGCTTTTAGGAAGAAGTAAACTGTACTTAGATAATCCTGGACTCAGAACTAGAGGCTATAACTCAGGAAAGAGAGATCTTTCCATCGTTGGCAGTTCCATGAAACCATTGGCTTAATGTGCTGTGGCAACCGAACCAATCAGCAATGTGTCAGGTGTCCTGAGAAAATACTGATGACAAGACAAAAGGTGTCATTATGCTACTGTACAAATGGGCCCCCATCTTCACACAAGGGTACGCAGATAACCACACAGTTGATATATCTGATGGGTTTGCTGCCATTCAGAGGGACCTTGACAGGCTGGAGAATGGGGCTGAGAGAAACCTCGTGGAGTTCAACAAAGGGAGGTGCAAACACATCATCCCAGACACCGGTACAAACTGCAGGTCAGCTGGCTGGAAAGCAGGTCTGCAGAGAAGGGCCTGGGCATCCTGGTGGACAGTAAACTTCACAGCAAAGAAGGTGAACAGCTTCCTGGGCACTGTTAGGCAGAGTATTTTCAGCCGCTGAGGTCCCTTCTATTCAGTACTGGTGAGACACATCTGGAGTGCTGGGTCCCATTCTGGGCTCCCCAGTTTATATGTCTATGTGGACTTACTGGAGAGAGTCCCGTGAAGGGCTCCAAAGATTAAGGGACTGGAGCATTTCTTAAATACAGAGAGGATGAGAGATCTGCAACTGTTTAGCCTGGAGAAGAAAAAGATCAGGGGTCTTAAAAACTGGCCAGGTTTACCTGCTGTCTTTTAGTGATGGTCCAGGCTACCAAACTGGGCAGTATGGGCCCTTTGTTCCAAGTCAGTATGGCAGTCCTTATATCCTTCTGTAGATTCCATACATTGAAACCCACCTTGTTTCTGCATTTTATGCTGAATTTCAGTTCTGATCTGTTTCTGCTGTTATGTATCTCTGTGCCACATAGAGCCTTGTTTCCTTTTGTCTTCCCCTGGACTCTGCTCATCCATAAGCCATTCTCTCCATCTGGCATAAATTGTCCTCTATGCCTACAAACTGTCATAACTGTATGGTTTCTGAAGTAATGTAGTAGAGCGAGATGAAATCTGGCCTGTGGCAATGAGCACCAGCAGCATGAAGGGTATGAAGATTTATGTTTGTTTACTGTTGCTTAGCTTTTATCAAATTCTAAACTTTCTGCCCCTGTGGACTGGTAAGTAGACTTTGCCTAACTAGAACAACTTTGCTCACTTTGAGTTAATCTTCTGCTTGGTAAGAATGCCATGTTGTGAAGGCGCTCAGAACCAGACGCTCATCTGGTGAGGTCCACTGACCTAGTTTAATTTCACAAATTAAATCGGTAAAGTAAATTGATCTACTTCATTTACACTGGGCCTACATATCTTATAACAGTTGTTTCCTTTTAGGACAAGATGCCCAGAATTAACTGTCTGGGCTACTCTACAAAACCATTTAATTTAATAGAGAAATTTACTTTTTCCTTATGGTATATGGTTTCTGAAATAGCTGTCTATTTTGGAACTAAGTAACATGTTTCGTGAAAGCTTTTGAGGAAGAAAAGTTCAGTTCCTTATCATCTTTCAGCTGTCTAAGGAACTATTACAGATTACGAACTGTTTATGCATTTTGTGATAGCTGGCAACACTGCTCCTCGAAACCAAAATAATAACCAAATGCTGGTTTATATAAATTGATGTGTCCACGTATTTTGCTGTTCTGCTGGCCTGTCTCTGTTATTACTTGCTGTCCACTACAGTTGTTAGTAAGAACATATCAGTGAACTAATGGAAATCTAACATTTCTTTGCATGCAAAACAGTGTAAAAAAATGTATCTTATTGGCAGATGATACTTATCTGACATGAGTTTCTTTCTTAAATATGCACAGTTAATGTAGGTTATGCCTGAAATGATGAGGATCTAAATGCTGAAATGAATTAGCAAGAAATTAATCCCATGATCAAAAAAATTTTCATTCTTCAGTAATTCCTGATAGATAACTAATAATTTTTACTTCCTTCCTTAAAACTTCATTTGCATTCAATTTATTGGTTTACGTAAAAATTCAGTGTCAGAATGTGGGTAAGTAAATGGAAAAATATTTCTGTTCCGTTTGGATTTATTCATGATGTTGTCTGGAGAGGGCCTCTCACATCAGACCTGACTGTGGGCAAGTCAGTTATTTCTTTTGGGCAAACGTTTATGTGTGAAATCCTAATTTCTCTCGGATGAAAACTTAGTCTCAGATTTGCTAAGCATGAGATGAAGACTTGGATTTGTAATGCAGCTTGTGGCTCTTCAAATCTCTTTTCCATTTTCAAAAATAATAAAGCATAAACAGGGAATATGTTAACTGATGTAATTTTGTAACTCAACACGGTGGGGTTTTTTGTGTTACACTACTGCTGTAAACGTTATTCTGTCCAAAGCCATCAACTGACACTAAAAAAAAAAGAGTATGTTTTTCATGAGCATGCCTAAGTGTGCTAGCACTACTGCTATAAATGACAAAACTGCCCTTGGATGCAGTGTGGGTGAAGGGGTTCGATGTGGAAGTAGAATTTTTTGTTGCTTGTTCCTTCTGTGAGTAGAAAACAACAGAATTCGAAGGTCTTTATCTCCCTACTCTGTGTTCAGTAACTCATAGCTCAACATAACTGAGATAGATAGGAAGAATGTAAGTACAGAGCAGTGGAACATACTAGACAGTGAGATTAGCTTATCCTAGAGAATCAAAACAATGTAGTGAATATATAATCACCCAGGATATTTAGCATGCATAATGAGAGAACATTAGTATTACCATTTATAAAATATTGTAACATCTTTCTAAGCTCTTCATGTATGGACGGATTTGATGTATGGCTGAGGATGAAATCTTTTAGAAAGGAAACTTTCCCACTGAGTTTCTTTTTCCCCCATCCCCCGTTACTGTTAACTGTTCTCTTTTATTGTTTTTACAAATGACATATGTACAGTAATTTCTAGATTCGATTTTGTTCCAGTGAGTTCCAGTAATTAAATATGGTGCTTATTTGAGCCAAGTCTTTGTTAGTGGTTGTTGCAGCTGCCTCATAACTCATCATGATTGAAGCTCTGTCCAGAGTTAGCGACATCTCTGATCGGTGTCCCTGCTCATCCCCTTTGACCCACCCAACTGCACTTGCCTGCTTGCGGTCATGTCTGCTCTGGCTGCTACGCCTCTGTCTTCTCCCGATTTCTCTTCTACCTCCCTATTTATTCCTCTCCAGTTCCTTCCTCCTTTTCTGTGGGGGTTTTGTGCCTCTGATTTCCTCCTCTTCTGTTTTTTTCTAAGTTGTCCTTCATGTTTAGACGGATCTCCCCATGAGTTAGCAAAGGCACTTCAAAACTCTTCTTCAGCCTCTGATATTTCTATTTTGTCAGGAAGTCTACAGAAGTATTGAAAGCAAGTAAGTGGGCAGATGATGTGCTGAAATGATTAATCATACTGTTGACTAACCTTAGTTTTTGTTTGTTTTTTTTTGTAGTAGTATCCATTTGTCCATATTTGGGGACAGCAACTGTATACTTTGTATTTGTTTGTTTAGCAACTCAAGTCCCTCATTTTAGACCATGTCTTAAGTAATACAAATAATTATTAATAGTAAAAATGCTTTTTTATATTATGATGTTGATTAAAAGCAACTGGAGTTACAAATCCTAGGGTATCACATAAGTTATATAGAATGGAGACATTTATTTTCACCCATGCAAAAATTCAGTATATGCTGAACTCTTTCTGTATTCCACATGACTTTATACTTGTATTTATGTTATCTTCCATTGGATACTCTGCTTTTCCTCCACCTTATACTCTGTACAGTTGGTAGATACTTTCGGGGGGGTCACAGTGTATTGCTTTCAGGTTTTTTACTAATGGCTTTCACTTGCCTTTCACAGTGTTTTAATTCATTGGCTGGAATCTACCTCTGTTTTTCCTTAAGCCTCTTAACAAAATGTCTACACTAGTCTTCTTATTAGATTTGTAAGCCAGTTGGAGAATGAACTTTGCCAGATCTTCCTAACTGATTTATAGAACTGAAATCTCCCCATCCTCTAGGGTATACACTCTGAATTTTTATGTAGAATAACCTTATTTACATTGTTCTTTCTTACTTCTGGCCAAGGAATCCTCTTGTTCTCCCAAATGGAGCGCTATGAATGCTGGTGCACAGTGTATCTGTTTCAGTTGGCTGGCCTTTTTGAGGTCAAGGAGTTCCTAATCACAAGGGTTTTCTGAATGATTAACAAACAACACATCTGTCCTTTGGACTCCTTTGACTGACAAAGAGCTGCTCTACTAAATGCATCTGTGTTTCCTCCACCTGCACAAGATTATTCCCATTGAAGTTTCTGTATTTTTCTCATCTACTTTATTTCAGCAAAAATGGAATGTGAAAGGAAGTGAAATTTGGACTAAATTTATGTTAGCCTAACAGTTCTGTTGTTAGAAATGACATAATAGAGAGCAGTATTCTTCAAGGAAGAAAAGTAAGTTTTGATCCAGAAACATGGGCTATTGAAGGCAGGCGCAGCAGTGGTGCTTAAAGGAGAGGCTGAAACTGTAACTAAATGAGAAAAGCATTTTAGGAGTAAATCCAGTGTGGTGGACTACTGGGTTCCTACTTTATTAAACCTGGACACAGGCAGGCTCTTTGTGGGCTTTAGTGGTCTTTAAATCTCCTTTGTCTCTCTTTTATAAAGGGATAATGATAATAAAATTACGTTATTCCAGAAGCAAAGATCTGCCACCAAAATCCTAAGCCTTTTTTACCTGTGAAATGGAGCTTTTGGCACTGTATCTCCCTCCAATACCACCAGAAAGAGGGGAAAAAGAAGAAACAGGGTAAAAGGAAGTGTTGGCAAGGTGGAGAAGAGCAGTGGAAGAAGACACAGATGCTGAGTGCAGAGAAGTAAGGGGCCAGGTTCCATGTTAGTGGTTATTTTCACTGGTTAAGAAATGCAGTGTGCAGTGTCACTACTGTTTATATTGCTGCAGACTGCTGATGGTTCAGCTGAAACCTGTTAAAGTATCATACCCATGCTAGATATGAGAAGAAACAGAAAAACTGTTACCCCAAATCCCACAACAGATCTGTCTGGAAACAGTCCATATTTCCATGGTCGCATGTCAGGCTATTACTCTTAATGAAGGGGAGGTAGCTTCAAGATTGATAGACTTCACAAATCTCAGCATAGTGTCACAGAAAAATAAACTGCACCTTGAATCTACTTGTTCCAATAAGAGAAAAGAGGCACCTGAGTAGATGCCACAAGGTGGTCTTTGAATGACTCAGCCCCAGGACATGAGAGAGCATCCCAAGGGAAGGGTAAATCTCTAAACAGCTTCTTTTCCTGAGCATCTGCTACTTAGCTAGCTGGTCCTTTGGCCTGACCAGGTAGGATTTTCTCCTGTGTTGAGCAGCAGCAGATAGTAGGAAAGCAGCAGGGATGAAACAGTTAATCAGGCTTCCCATCCTAAATTTTGGCATTCCTTTTTATGGGTAACAAGAGCACTGTGAGATACAACTGATGAAGGATACATCATCATGCATGTGAACATTCACGTAGGACTGAAAGTTAGTGACTGAAATGTTGATAAAATAATCTTAGAATGTAATGTCAGAAACAGTGAAAAAGATGGGGCCTCACATGACTGCCACAGAATGCTGCAGAATGTAATTATGTCAGACAACGATGTGATTTTTTTCTTTCTATGTAAAAATATACAATGACAATGAATAAAATCAAAATCATCAACACATAAGTGGGAAACTGTAACAACCCTTTCTATGCTGGGGCATAGGTGGATTAAAAGAAAAACAAAATGTAGCTAGAAGGTGATGTTAAAACTGCACCTGGCATTAGATGCAAAGATGGTCTAAAAGAATATGGAGTATTTTACATTTTCCAAGTTTCCTTTGCTTCAGTGCAATCTTTTTAAAGAAGTAATACTCATCAGCTGTGTATGGCAATAAAAAGAGTCTATAATCCATTCTTGAAATCTAAAAACTATGTTAACGCATCTTGTGTCCGTGTACCTGTAGACCTTGAAAGCTGAATTCCTGAAATTGAGCCCTTGCTAAGGAGGAACACTAGGCCAGCGCTCAAAACTGCCCTGTCATACCACATCATCAGGTATGGATGGAAAAAGCAGCTAAGATGCAAATTGCTGATTAGAATAGGTAACTGTGCTATGCTAATGAGAAAGTTAAACGAAGAAACCCAAGTGAAATGAATAATTAATCCAGTCCTCCATGCGTACCTCCCTCAACCTTCTAAATCCTTTGATCTTCTAACTTGGCTTTGAGAAATTTTAGACAACTCTTCTAATTCTTTTCAGTCTGCCTATTTCTAACTTTTCAGTGAATGGCAAGTATTTTTATTTGTCTCCTTTGCAAAGCAGAACCTGAAATTGCAACATGTATGTGCTTCCAAAGCTGTTTTTCCTACAGATGTACTCTTAAGGTCTCTCACATGGAATAAGATGTCATCCTTCATTCTTAATATGCTGTCAGCTAAAGACACTGAGACAACTTAGGAGAACCAGACGTATGGTGTCCTCACAAACTTACTAGAGGCAAGATTTACTCAATCTGCATATATTTCAGAGGTCATTCAGATCAATGACCTCTGAAAATTCAATAGCAAAAATTCTAATGCATAGAAGTAATAGCAGGGAAGGCTGAATTGTATGTAAAATATAATGAAGAGGTCCTCAGCTTCAACACTGAAAAAGTCAAACAGAAAACTATCTGCTGGCGAATATTAAATAGATTTAATATTTGGTCCACATAAACATTCACAAATCTAATCTTCCATTGTTTGCATGGACATTCACTTGTACTGGTTGCAAATTTATTGGTGCTTTATCATGAGGATTAGCATAATCATGCTTCTAGTCCTAAAATTTATGATAAATAGCAGAAAGCTTATTTGCAACTGGCAGCAGGCATTTAGGGCTAAGACTGAAGCTGTTTAGACTCAGCAAACAACAAGGGAAATCTTGCATTTCTGCATTTGTAGCTCTGGATGCTCTTGGCTGTAGAATATGAAGGGTGCACTGTGATTGATCAGATTGATACATAACACAGCAATGCCTGCCTCAAAACCAGCTGATGGGTGAAGGATTGTGATAGAGTAGTTCATGGTGTACAGCACTGGGATCACAGGTACAGAACTTCCGATGTTATGCTTTGTGCAGAAATTCAGAAAATGGATTGTTGCTGGAGTGTAGATTAATGTGAAATCACATCTGATCAAATAGAAGGACAGTATGATACTATGTTTCATGCTTTAGGGGGTTTATCTTCTTATATGAACTTCTCATAACCTATTTGGGTATCAGTCCTGTCCAGGTTTCAAGACCTGCTCTGTTTCTCCCCTTATAGAGGAGAAGAGTAAAAAATATGGTCTTTGGTCTTCATATTGCAATTCTCGTATTAACGTCCTCAATAGTTTTATGGCAAGAGTTTTAAGGAGTCACTTGAGATATCATATACTGTTAGCTCTTCAGTCAAATATTCCGCCTTTACTGGTAAAAGGATACCTTGATATTGTTTTATTGATTGTTCTTCCTTGCATTTGGTTAGGTGGTGAACCTGTGTACTTTGTGGTTGTACATCTGGGACAGCATTTACGATGAGAAAGCCATAAATTTTCCTTTTTATTAGCTGCCCCTGGTTACAAACAGATTCTCATCTGAAGATCTAACCTGCCTAGGTCAGAGACACATAAATATTTTGGCAAGATTTGCTATCTCACATTACTCCCAGTTTTCAATCTTCCTCCTCTCCCCTCCAAATATTTGAGCCGTTCCAAACTTCCATCCTCTTTTATGGTATGGGCCCCAGTAGGCCCCGCTGTAATTTGCTTACAGGGCATGGACTTCCTCTCTCCGTTTTTTGCTGTTAGTATTGGCCATGCTATCTGGGACAGAACTTACTATATAAGGTACTGTGTTACCACAAACTCCTAAATTCCATACCAAAGAATGCATTTTGGTTGCTTAATGAAGAATGCAAATTTGGCATCACAAATACCGGTCGTTCAGTCAGGCCTGGCTTGCTGCCAGCACTGAAGTGTGTGGCATAATACTTTATCCAAACAATTCTTCCATTGAGTTAGAAAATATAATAAACTTTTTATGGAAACACAAATCAGTGTTCATGATGTTTCCGACCAACATGGGTAAGCCCTCTAAAATTCTTAAACCAATAAAATTACAAAAGAAATCAGTGTCTTACACTAAGGACTGCGTCACTGGCAGCCCACACTGCTTGCTTGCTTTCAAGATTGAGTAACTTCAGCCAACAACTCCCATGTTCCTCATAGGTATTCTCATGCCATTAATCTACTCTAACAGGAACAAACCCAAACACCTTTACTCCTAGGGGAGGTATTGGACCAGTATGTCCCATTGCACCTTTTTCCTAGCTTAGAATTCCCAGGGTAGTATCATGCTAAAACGGACGGTAGGATTGAAGTATAATTCTGTCTAAGTACACATAAGTGCCAAAACATGTGTGCTCCTTCTTCTGTTACCTTACTGTGTATGTTGTGGTAACATTGCTTTCAAATTTTAAATGTCTATATCATATTTTAAAAATCCATTTTTTATCTAGTCTAAGTAGTAGACAGTGTCCTGAAAATTTATTGGAGGCCTGTAATTTACTTCATACCTGGCTGAGATAACCAGATGGTTCAGAGTGAAAGTTAAAAGTATGAATAGAGAATTCTAATGTTTCCATTGGTGTTTCTAGTGAAGCTATGTAACATGAAGTGTACAATCTAAAAAGATCTCTCATGTCAAAAGTACTACATTAGTAGTCCCATGTGCATTAATTCAGAAAAGAAGAATGTCTGAAATGTACTGTATCACTGCAATCCAGCCTGAGAATCATTTCATTAATGAAAAAAGAATCACAATTTTCTCAGCTCTGTAATCCACTGAGAGTAGTACTGGAAGTGTAAGTTGCACGTCCCAGCTAAAAGGCCATTTTGTTGTCATAGCCAGGTGAAAAACAAAGATTGAGTCCAAGTTCCGATCTGATGTGGCTAGGTATAGAGCCATTGACTCTACTCCAGGACTTACTAGTTTACATTCATCGAGGAGCTGAGTCTGTGTGGAGCTCCAGAAAGTGATTTCAGACAACGTGACACAGGGAAGCCATGAAAATCATGATAGACACATGATCTGGTTTCAGAGGTGGTGTCTCTCCATGTGTTACTGCCGTGGTTTAACCCCAGCTGGCAACTAAACACCGCACAGCCACTCATTCACTGCCCCCATCCCATGAGATAACTCATGGGTTGAGATAAAGACAGTTTAATGGGACAGAAAAGGAAGAAAATGATTATAATAATAGAATTAGAATATACAAAGCAAATGACGCACAATGCAATTGCTCATCACTCACTGACTGATGCCCAGCCGGTCCCTGAGCAGTGGCCTGTGGCCAGCTTTCCCCCCAGCTTTGTGTGCTGAGCATGATGCCATATGGTATGGAGTATCCCTTTGGGCAGATGGGATCAGCTGTTCTGGCTGTGCTCCCTGCCAACTTCTTGTGCCCCTCCAGCCTCCTCACTGGCAGTGCGTGAGAAGCTGAAAAGTCCTTGGCTTAGGTTTAGAAACAACTGAAAACATCAGTGTATTATCAACATTATTCTCATACTAAATCCAAAACATAGCACTGTACCAGCTTCTAGAAAGAAAATGAACTCTATACCAGCTGAAACCAGGACAGTTACACGGACTCGCTGGGGAAGAGGCTTGAGCCACTGATTTTTAGTTTAAGTCAGTAGAGTTAGTGGGAGAGCTTTGTTCTTCCTCTTTTGGTTTCATTTGACTGTCTCCAGTACAGCTTAAACCCTTTCACTTTCTGGCTATGGTTCAATGATGTCCAGCTATTTGTATGGCTGTGTGGGGATATCTGACGTGCATGAGGGCACAGTCAAGAGAGCAGTTTAGGAAGCTGAAATATATATTAACTTGTATATTCCCTGACTTTTTCCTTGAGTTTGGGGTTTTTTTCTTTCAGTGTTTTTTTTTCTTTTTTCTTCTTTTTGTATGTGTGTGTGGTTTTTTTGTGTGTGGGCTTTTTGTTTGTTTGTTGGTTTGGTTTGGTTTTGTTGGTTTTTTCTTTAATGTTTATTACTTTTCTTGCTTTATTGAGTTTTTATTCAGTTGTTACGAATTACACTTTAAGGTTCTGGAATTTGGTTTTGTTATGGTTTTGTATCTGCTAATTCAACAAATAATGAATGCTTCACAATAGACACACTGTAACTTTGTTCTTTTACCACTACTAGGTTTAGCTAAGCATACACCATACAGTCATGTATAGCTTCCAGCCATCTGAGAAATGCTTACCTGTCAGAGCTTTTGTGACTGCATTGGCTTTTGCCAAGTTGCATCTACTAACACCAGGATTGGATTTGAACTATACTGTTGTTTATGAATTTAGAAGCTCCCAGCCAAACAGCTGGATATGATGCTTGGAACCAAATATGAAACAGTTATAGACATGACTGGGTTAGACTTACTAATTTTGCACCTCTGAACAGTAGTATTACCTAGGGCCTATAGAGAACGTGCAGATAATTTGGAGCTCAAAATTTCTGTTGAAACTGAAGCTTGAAATATTTCTCTACGTTTGTTATAAGACTCGATATTAAGAATGTTTTGGCATGTGTCCTCAGGTGTGGCTGACCTCTCCATGTTGGTGCACATTCTCCATGGGGCAGTGAACTGACATTCTGACAGGTTAGAAATGGTTTGTTCTAGTCTGGCTGTGTCATCAAGGGCACTTCTGGAAAAAAGAACTTGATTTTTAACAGTTTTAGTTGAAGTCTTTTGGAAGTTTCGCAGCGAACTTCCCCCAGAATTGTTTTGGTTGTATGTGGCTAAGAGGTCAGCAGCATTAGAATAAATTGGGTGTCAGTATCCCTTAAGGATAAGGCCCCCAAATCAGGTACAACATGTGCAGAAATGCACCTTGGTCACCACAGACCACTGCATGTTGACATAAAGTAACTCATTCTGTCAAATAAAATGCCCTTGTGATTGATTCTCCTTGTAGGATGACTGTAGTAGTTATAGTACTTCCTACAATCATTATTAAAATACTAGTGTCTGACTCGCATCGCAACATTGTGCGCAGGTATCATGTATGTGTTGACCATTTTTGTTTTAATTTGGTCTCAGCCTGATTATCAGACATCAAGATGCTATTGCAGCATGTAAGATGTCTTGAAAACTGACTTTTGCTGGAGACTCTGGGATGCAGTGAAAGGGTTCTGCTAGTTGGGGCCATCTTTGAGGGTCTTAAGAATAGCCCACTGGCCACTATAGTAGTATGACTTTTGCCTTTCCTCTCTCAGCATTCTTAGTGACAGTCTAAGGGCTTGATATTTTGCTCTTCTCAAAACTGAAAATCTGTTCAGTGCTTTCTCCAGAGAAGCAGCACTCTCTTCTCCAAGGTGTGATGACAGTTGCAGGTGGTGCTTTTCAAGTACATAAGTTTGAGGATTTTGATAGATTTGATATTACTAGATTTGAGGCTATTGCATCTTGCTTTGTGTTATTTTGAAGATACTATAAGTTCAGATTTCTTTATTAACATTATCATCATCTGAGGCAGAATTTATGATTGCCACATTTTTTCCAAATGCTGCTTTTAATTTTTTTTTTTCAGTTTCTTTTTTTGTAAACTAATTAAGTGAAACAGCTTTGATCTGTTAGTCTGATCTACACCTTTGCACACCTATAAATCCAGCTGTAGGGAATATGGCCATTATTTTATGACCCTTTGATGTGGTTTCGGTATGACAGACTAGAAAAGCACAACTCCATAGAAGAGGGCACCTTGCTTTCTTCTTTGGTCTGCCAGGATCTTCATTCTGGTGATTTCCACTCTGAAGCATAGATGGAGATTATATCCTCCATCGGTTCATAGTGATTACTAGATGGTACAGTGCTAGCTCTCTGGCTGGTTGTCTAAGTCTTGCATGCATTTTATAGGTATGGTCTATAAACCCCGAACACATCACCAATCAATATGAACTTTCTTTCCTTTTCCCCATTGTGGTGGTTCCCCATATTCCCACTGATGTCAAGAGCAGAAGTAGTAAATGTCTCATTTACGAAAAACTTGGCCAGTGTGGCTTGAGAGACTAACAGAAATGAACATAATCTGAGCTAGGCTGTCTTTGAGTTTCAGTTAGATTTTAGTCCATAAAAAGGGAGAATAATATTCAGTGACTCAGTGGAGTTACTATGATAAAAAAGATGTAAGATAGTAATCAATTGGGAATTCAACCAGTCATGATATGTGTACATAGGCACTATTTAAAAATAATTTATTTATTCTTTCCTGTAAAACATTTCAATAACAAACTTCTGCGAAGTGACATTTGTGCATTATGAATTATGGCCAATGATTTCCACAGGTAGATGCGTAGCTGTTTCTTTGCTGCTGCTTGGAGATTTGGAGTGTATTAACTTTATGAACTTCATGGAAAAATTATTGCTTTTTAGAGGGATTATTCAATTACCCACTTCAGGCAAAATGCAATAAATCTTGTGTTACACTAAAGCCAGGCATTAATCAGCAGACCGTGCAAGCATGAAGGCTCTGTTCTTTTGAATGTCCAGCAGGCTTAAGACAATATTCCTTGTCTTCATTTCATTGCTCAGAGGTACAGGCGATCAGTTCTTATTGTTCTGCAGCATTTTTTGCTTGCTAACCTCTGTCTTTATTTTCTGAATTTGTTGTAACCCCTAGTTATCCTCATGCATTCTGATAGTAGTTAAAATTCTATTCCCCTTTTAAGCAAGTTCCATATAAATATACAGAGAAAGGCAAAATATTACCGATTTTCCCTTAACTCCTGTACTTTGAAAATGTTTAGGAGCCATTTTCAATATTAAAAAAAAAAATATTTTTAGTACAAATATTGTTCCCTGAATACTCTTGTTTTCACTAGTGGCAAAAATTTATGAAACTCAACTTTGGTACTCTCCAGTAACCATAAATATAAAGCTGCCATTTGTTAAGTTTTTGTTTCAACATATTTTCAACTTAAATGTCAACTTATCATTCATGGTTTGCTTGTTAATGCATGGAGAATGTATTCTGTCTGGAAAGGGAGAATGACATATTTAGAGAAGCAAGAATAAGAAAACTGTGTTCTAAACTAAGTCTTCGTGTGAGGGGTTTCTTTTGCATTCATATTTTAATAGATTTTGCACAGCCAAGAAAACTCCTGGCAGTTACACTGAAATGGCTTGTTCTTCCTCAGTGTCTGTGTAGTGAAGAATTGCTAGCAAAGTCAGTGCAAGCAACTTTTTGTTTATTTGTACTGGTTATCTTACAGACTGGAAGGATCCTATTACATTATATCATTGCAGTCTGATGAATGTCAACAGTAATGAGAAGCTAAGAAAATATTTTTCAAGGATGTAAATTAAAGCCTTCTTGGTGATGATAAAATAGAAATATTCACACTGCAAGAAGAAATTAGGGCACATTTCCTTGGTTAACATATCTTTTCTTGGTCTTGTAGTCCAGGCACTTTTATTCACTTTTCAGTAGATGGTGCCAGAGTCAAAGTAACCTCTCTTCACTCTCTGAAAGCCTATTTTATGTTTGCTAGTGGTGTTAAAATGTAATTAAAAATGCTGTTAGTGGATATACACAAGGAAGAGGTTTTGTGTCAGAAAGTTCTTTTGATGAATTTCAAGATACTTGGTTTAATCTTTAAACCCTTGATATAAGCTTAGAAAGCAAAGAGCTGGTCTGTAACAGTTTTGAAATAAGCTGGTACTGAGTCTGCTTTGCCTGATAACTCCAGATTTTGCATGAGAGAGCAGACCTGCTGCAAACAGAAGGAAATACAAATCATAAAACATGAAACTGATTGTGAAACAAAACACCACACAGAGATAACACTCCTAAAGCCTCCTTAACTTTGAACATCTCACAGTATTCTTGTGGCAACTAGTAATATTTATTATTTCTATCATTCACGCATCTTTGCCCTGCTT
Source organism: Strigops habroptila (assembly GCF_004027225.2). Classification (NCBI taxonomy): domain Eukaryota; kingdom Metazoa; phylum Chordata; class Aves; order Psittaciformes; family Psittacidae; genus Strigops; species Strigops habroptila. The sequence continues at coordinate 84,738,960 of NC_044279.2, read as the reverse complement.
TGTTGAAACATTTCTGTGCCTCGGAAGAGTAAAGCAGATTAGCAGCTCCGTTTCTTGAGGTAAAAATTGAAAGTCCCCTGATTAGCAAAAAGAGCTGAGGTCTTTGTTTTTGATGTTTCCATTTTACTCAACAACATGTTAGCTATTAAACTTGCAAAACAATAGAATATTTTATTTCCTGGTTCACAAAAATATGTGAGATTTGGAATGACGCTTTTTGAAAATAGTATGTGAGGGTTGAAAAGAGTAGGAAAAGTAGAAATCTCAATGTAAGAGAACAGGAGATTTGAGAACAGCAACATAACACGTTTTAGAGGCTTAAGGTGAGAGTTGAGAACAATTAATAGCTTTAGTCAAAGTCATGTTCCCTGAAGTATTGCTGCAGATTTCCAAATAAATTTTTCAACTAATTTGGTGATGTTTATTTGAAGGGAAAAAAAGCCAAGAAGATAAAAAAATAGATTTTTGTCAGGAATGTGACAATATAAGATGTAGGAGACATTTAAACATGCCATTTTTTTATCTAAGTTTGTCCCCCAGTCTTCTCAACAGATTCTGGTTCCTGTGGCTTCTGGAGCTGCCCAGATCTACCTCAAGGCAGATCTTTCAAACTCATCTACTAGTTTGCATCTGGCTTTGCTTGGCTTTTTGGACAGGTGGGGTCCTCAGAATGAGGCCTGCAGTTGAGAACCCCTGGAATGGCATCCCTAAGGATGGAGCCAAGCCCAGTTCCTCCAGAGGAAATAAATACGCAGCTTTGAGAAATTTCACTTACTATTGTCCCTGAAGTCTCTCAGAGATATCCTCTGGCATGGTTTCCAACCAGCTCTCATTGGAAACATTCCTACAAATATAGTCTACTATTCTGAACATCCTGCTTTTCATCCATATGTTGTCTTTGCTTCTGGTCTAATTTTGGAATTTCTTTTGCTATTTATTTGCTTCTGTCCCCAGATGACATTCAGCTCAGCATTCCAGCATCACGCTGTATTAGGGTGAAGGTCCCAGCCACATTCAGCTCAGCATTCCAGCATCACGCTGTATTAGGATGAAGGACCCCCCCACATTCAGCTCAGTGTTCCAGCATCACACTGTATTAGGGTGAAGATCCCAACCAGAATACAGGTCTGAATGCAGCGGTACATATAGACCAGTTCTCACTGAGCTTGTCTTGCTGCCGTTGCATCCGGATGATGATCATCCATTTGGTTTGGTAAAAGCAAACTTGTTTGTTTGATAGCTATGTTAAGGCAAAAGGATTTTTTAAACTGTAACACCAATTGGGGGAAGATCAGATAGCTACCTAGGGTTTTTTTCTGCGTTAAAAGGTCAGTACTTTTGTGGAGGAGTATAAACATTAAACATTTTTAGTGCTCAGTTGCCTGCCAGGCATTTCTCAGAGGGAGAGCATACAGTGTGCTGGCTAGGTCAGCAACATCACTTCATCATGTTGGCTTTTTGCCGTGCTTGTGATTACTGATTGTTTATTTGTATAAGCTTGGTTGTTATCTGTAAGCCTACAGACTTCTGCTTTCCAGTATTTGGGCTGAGTTAATGTAAGGCAGGACAAGCAGACGAAGACCATCAAACTTGCTACAGCTTCAGTCCTGTTCAGGCATCCTGGCAGCAAGGTAGCTGTGCTGCCAAATATTGTTTCAGAGTAGTAGCCACAAGTCCAGTGATGTTTGCTTTACAGTATCTCATCTGTCACCTCTGTGGTAATGAACATTGCAGAGACTCCAAAATGTTGCCGTATTCTGGTGCTATATACTGCCTTCAGGATGTGAGAAAGGATATGGATTGCTGGCTATGGTCCAATTTTTATCTAGAACAGAGGACATTCCTTTGTTCTCCACTTTGAAATGCAATTAAGTGACTGGCCTAGTTTATTATACATTGTGATGGAAATTTCAGTCTAGAAATTGACTAAACAAGATGTGTGACTAAGTCAATGTTCTGACAGCAGTCAACTATGTCAACCGTTTTCAGTGTAACTTGTATATGTTGTGTTATGTGTGACTCCCACTAGAAGTATTATTCAAATAGCCAGTCAGGAGCTTCCTCCTGACTTCACAGCTGTTTGATCAAGTGAATTGAAGCTGTATGCATTATTGCATGTAGAACCTGTATGTCCACGTAAGGTCTTAGAGAGGTGTATACAACTACTGAAGTTTTTTGATATCTTTCTAGTCAGGCTCTAACACACTAAGACAGTTCATTCATCCCTCCAGGCATGTATGTAGCTGCCTAGAAAAAGTTAACACTTTTGAAGTTTGGCCACAGTTACATAAGATGACTTAGTTGGTGACAGGTAGAACCAGCTTTGTCCAATGAAGCACTGTTTTTGACTGATTACAGCAGCACATTTTAAACCTTCCTGCAGTTTAGTGGAGTGTGAAAAGTAGAGTATGCTTTAATAATAATAATGACTTTTTATGTACAGCTTCCTACCCTTAAACAACTCCATACTTTGCAAACAGAAATAGTAACAGGAGGAGGAAAGTGATTAATCCTAGACTGTTGTTCATCAGCTAAGCAGCAGTTCCTGGACTAGAACTCCCTCTCCCAAACCAAATCCCTTTTAGTTACCCACAAGGCAGTCACTGCTCCAGCCATAACCAGGTAGATGTATAAGAATTTATAAATAGAATATCCATATACTGATGGATATGAACCCATCAGATCATTTCGCTGTCTGAAGGGATTTGGATACAAGACTCTGTGTGATTTCTTCACATCTCTGCATTCAGGTTGTGTTTCCATGCTTGCAGAACATTCAGAAGGAAGGAAGAACGATGCCCTCAGCATACATGTAAAGCATTGCACAAAGTAATACCAAGATAATTAAAGAAATCATGCAAATATTGTATTGCAGGCTCCAGAGTCAATGACAGTCCGAGTTATACAGAAAGGTAATCTCTCCACATGACATAGTAAGTTGCAATAATGAAGTAATATGGCTACTCAAGCACATTGAGTTCAGTGACGGATTAGCATAGTCAGTTCCTGAGAGCCCAGAAAAGCCTCTAACTGGAAAGGACCGCCCAGGTCACCGGCTGCAGTCTCTTCAATCACTGGCAACCACTCAGGAGCTGGAGTATTTCTAACATCCTCAAACAAAATTTAAACTGTAGTGGAAGGTCAGCAGCCAAACCTATTCTCAATCCTAGCAGGAAACAGAGCAACACAGATGACTCTCTGCGTTTCATCTTAAGCTGTGGCATGTGACTGTGTATTTTCTTCATTGTTTTGTGGATAGAATTAGTTGGGCGAGATAAAAGTGACCGAAGAGCCATAATCACCTAAAACCCTTTTAGTCTCCTAGACCTGGAACCTTTGTGGCTGTAACAGTCTAATGGAAAATGTTTGAGGACTAGTTATTTTTGTGGCTATTGTAAGTGAAGATGAAAGAAATATTTAATAATATTTTCCTTCTGTTGTCCAGCACATTGCTGCCTGCATGAAAGCATGCGGAGTCCTCTCTGTAGACAGTGGAGGTAACTCAGTGCAATGGGATGGGAAAGAGGGTGTCACTGGTTATAATTCAATTGTCACAGAATGCCTGAGGTTATTCTAGCAGACACTGTGTACAGCTTCAAGATCTGAAAGCACTTTGGTGATGTGAAACATGCAATTGCTCAATGCTGGATTTGATTTGTTTGTTGGAAGCTCAGAATAAAGAGGATAACTTTAAATGGGGTGTTAATTCTTTAGCTAGGAACAGTTGCCATCTCACCAGAGGCACATGTGTGTAGGATTAGCTCCTCTCCTAAGCCCTTGAAGCTGATCTGTTATATAGGAGAAAAATTCCGAAACAATCAGGATCTGTGCTGACCTCCCATATGAGGAGTAAGACTGGAGAGTGACCATGTGGGTGGTAGAATGGAAATTTCAGTGAAGTATGAGTGGGAGCTCCTCTAATAATTTACATTTATGCTGGTTCCAGTTGCAGAAGGTTGGCTTATTGGTAAGGTCAGTGCACAATGTATGTCTTGTTCCTGCTTGCTTGTTTGTGTAACCTTGTTTTGGGCATCTAAAAATAACAGCTCTTCTTAATAGAGTGTGACTTCAAGTAGAACTGATATGAAGCAGGCTGGGATGAAAGTGTACTATATGCTAGTCTTACTATCAGTGTCACTGCCATGTTCATTCACTTGGCCGCCCTAGCTGGTTTTGGAGACATGGAACCAATATTTAGGCCATGTCAGAGATGGCCGTGTAGCACACGCTCATCAGGATGTGTACACACTGCAGTGGAACAAAGATTCATCTAGGAAACTCTGAGAACAGGTTTGCAGTGCTGACAGATGACAAGAAGTCCTGGTTTCCTGCGTGTACATTGCTGCTTTGAAACGCAGCGTTCCTTAGCTATCATTATGAAATCTTACTGGGGGATCACTGCTTTGAAAGATGCAGTCCACAAATGTTCAGTGTGGGCTCAGTATTCCTCACATCACAATAAAGTTACAGATGAAATATTTCCATTTGTTATTATCCACAGAGAAAATGAAGAGGGGGGAGGGAGGGAAAGAAAAGATCTTAGAGGGATAAATATCCTTATATGAGATTTGAAAAAAAAAATTTCTTTATCTTATCCAGGCTTTCGTGTCCTCAGGTATATATACAGGCATGGTCAAACTTATTCTGACTAACTTTGAACCTGTTTGACTATTACAAGTGTGAAATTGTGACTGCAGAAGTTATATTAACACTTTGCACAGGAGATTCGTGTGTGAGAGAAAAATCAGATGCATATATGAGGTGAAAATGGAACCAGTTGAAAAAGACTGGAAAGAAATGAGGGAGACAAAATAACAAAATAATATCTTTTGTGTAGCAAAACACGTAAGTTCAGTTATCTAGACCATCTTCTAGTCCAGCATTTGTGAATACATCACAAAATAGCTCAAAAAATCTATTTAAAAGATAACTGAATTACTCTTAGTAGAAATACTGCAACGAAGGCTTTTAGTGTAGAGGCAGCAAAATGATGGTGAACTTGAGTTAGACTGAGAAACATAAAAATCAGACCTTAAGGCTATCAAAACTGGAAAAGTCACAAGATTTTTCCATTCTTGTTGCAATAGAAATTAAAACTTTCCGTGTAAACCAAGAAAAAGTTAGCTGAATTTCAGTAAATTCTGAAGAATAGATCTATCTCCTTTCGCCCATCTATTTAAAGAGAAACATACTTTGTGCAGAAGTGATATATATTTAAAATTTCATATGACCTCTTCTTTAGGTTGTGGAATATCTTCATACTGTTTAATTTTGCAGGTCGTGTCTATCTGGTGGTTTTTTAAACTCAGTGCCTCTGAGAAAGGCTCCTACATACTCTTACAAATCCACATTTCCCACAATTTTTGCAACTCGGCTTTTGAATGGTTCTGGTACTACACACATTTTGAAATGCATATAGTATCTGGAAATCTAAAGTCAGTTGCTCTTTCCTTTCTGCTCCTAAGTTTTTCTGATGATTAGCCTTGATCATGGCTTAAGCTACATTTTAATTACAGCATTGCTGAGTACATGCTTTGAGAGTTTCCCCCCAGCATAGTTGCACTTAGGTTTTGCAAGCTGCCATGGAGCAAGGCTTTTGGAAGCCCTCAAAACCATTGTTGCTTTGTAAAGCATCAGATGTTCTGTAAAATTATTGAGAAAATAAAAAAGAGAAAAGCAATTAATGTTTAAAGATGGGCAAAAATAAGACTACAAAAATCAATACTTTGAGTCTAATATTTTTCTGCACGTAAACAAAAATAATTGGGAAACATGCAAACGAATGGCTTATTTTTATTTCTTTTTTTTTTTTTTTAATTTCTGAAAGAAATACCCAGTAGCCCTCAGACATAGATAAGGATGGCCCTTGGGCATCTCACTTGCTTAGGGCATAGTTCTGAGCCTCAGACAAGTCCAAGGTAGCTTTCTGCAGAGCCTGCTCCAAGCAGAAAAAAAGTATTTTTAGCATAGCAACCACGTTGTGCTGAAAAGTCCTGGCATTTTTAAGCTTTCCAAATGAGGAATTTTAAGGAAAAGGGAGAACATGCAGGGAAACGGCTTCCAGGCAGAAGACAGGGATGTGACTAAAAATGTTTTTCTTTTTTCTCCTTCTCTCCAAAACGTAGCATGAAGCGAGGGCAGTGACTGTGATAATAAAGGCAAATGATAAATGAAAGAAGGGGCACTTCAACATAATCTAGATAACAGGAAAATTTTAAATGGACAATTTAACATGAGAGTCTGCATGGAATTATTTTTCATTAAACAATCAAAGCCTGTGATAATGTAAATGAAATCCATTTTTAGCTGCAGGAAATTTTGAGAATTTCTGAGGAATAAAAAATATGAGAATAATAATATCATGATGGTAATTCACAGTAATTATAGAAAAGCATAATTACGCAACACAAGCACTAATCAAAGCTTGGAAGAGTACTTTGGTAATCATTAGGATTTCAGAGCTATTAGCATTTACCTTTGTCATTGGGCACCACACAACAAGCATCATGTCATTCTGGAGCATAATTTCCCTGATCAAATATCAGTTCATAATAACTAGCCACAAAGATAAGCTTATCTGATATTGATTTTTGTGAAGTATTTCAGAAAGAAAGCTTTACTGGTGGTTGCTTTGGAAGTAGCAATGTTGTCCTTGATGTTAGTTTATTTCTCAGGGTTTGTGGGCTATCCTATATGTGTGCAAATTCCATCAATTTATTTGCATCTCCTGGCCTAAAAAAGTTTCAGAGCGTTGTCCATGCTTTCCCTCTTGATATTTTATACGGGTAATTTTCCGAGCTTCATACCTCTGTGAGTGTGTTAATAAAGTGTTATTGAACTACGCATATATTTTGTGCTGCTGTGGTACATACGTATCTCCTCATTTGTGCTCACTGTAACTTCTAATCTGATGTACAGCTAGTCCTGAATTATTCTACATATAGAATTTGTCTCATTTGTTCTTTTTCTGCTTCCCTGCTGACCAGGTGTGCTTTTATTCAAACCTGCTCTGACTGCCTAGTGTGGGGAAAAGAACATTATCAGTTCATACCGTACAGGGATGGAGGTGAAGGGAACATTTGAGTGATTCAAAGTTGAATTTAAGAAAGAAGAATATGGAGCTGGAAGAGTCATGGTGTGCTCGTGAAGAAGGGATGATCAATCATTAGGAGAGAAGATGCTTTTCAAGAAAACTGAAGAGATAAATAAATGTACAAGTACACAGCTGATAACAAGAAGTTTGAAACTGGTTTGAAGAAAGGATATCCTCTAGTGAGTAAAGCCATGAACAACATAGTTTTTTCCTTGGTAAAGAATTGAAATTAATGAAAGCACTAACAACTACAGCATAATTACTTATGCTGGTGTTATATATGAGTATTTGGGATATGCATAAAGTTCTCTTAAGTTCACTAAGAGAAAAGCTGTATCTTGTGCAATAAAAGAAACAAAAGCAGGTGTCTAAACATGAAATGTGACTGTCTGGGCCTTCTTGGTTCTTTTCATAACCCTCTTTATGCAATTTTTACTTTTTTTTTATTAAATCTTTTCTCTTACTGACGTTTACAGACTTAAAAAAATTCTATACCACATGTATCGCTTTTAAGAGGAAGGGTTGTCTATAGAAGAAGACTTGGCTTATAAGTAAAAAAATATTTCAATTTGTTGTTCAATAAAGCAAGATACAACTTACCAACATGCAGGTGGGGTCATTTCATAGTGTCAGAAATACTGAGTATCTTTTCCTTTTCTCAACTGTCTCACTGTCTCAGTGCTTTTCTATGGCTTGTGGCAGGATTGTTTTTCTGTTAGCAGCTTATTTTTTAACACACCGTTCTGACACCTTGACAGTTCATGTGCTAAATCAAACTTTACAATTACTGGCAGGCAGTTATTAGATGTATTGCACTTAATTAACTTTGCACCTAATTACAAGCAGTGCTGGCCGATTACAAAGGGCATAAATATATTAGTGCCCTAGCTGTCACGTCATGAAAATGGCTGTTTGAACAAGTCAAGCAAAAGCAATTACCACATTTTGTGCATGTGAAGTAGCAGGGTACAGAAAGAGAAAGGAACTGTTTTACTGTTTGTGGGAATTTAATTTTGCACTTTGCATTTCAGGAGACCCAGATGAACAAAGAGGACAAGGAAAGATTTTCTTTTGTTTGTATAAACACTTCAGGAGTGTTCCATGTATGTGAAAGGAAAACAGAAGTTGCATGGTAAGAGCTGCTTGGGTTTTGTTAGATATAGACACTGTGTATCTGTAGGTGATGAAGCATGAGGATTACAGCATTAAGGAAGAAAAGTGGTCTAATGTGAGGTATATTCTAGAGATCATAAGCAAAACTTGTGATTCAGAATGACACTGTGCAACTGTTACTTATACAGTAGTTGCCAAAATGAGAAGGAAAGCAGAATTTGGTCTCATCTGTAGAGAGATATGTCGTAAAGAGCAAATGTTAGCACTCAGCTGGTGTTCTGTGGCAATCTGTCTTGCGTTAGCACAGGGAGGAGACATCTCTCCTGGAAAAGTAAGCAAGACATTCAGAACAATATTTAAAATTTCAGTAGTGGCTTCGTAAACAGAGTCTATGTAAGAGAGGTGTTTCCTTCTGTATGAAGTATCTGTTCTGACCACCACATGTTCTCTTTTGCGTGGGAAAACATAGTGTTACAGGTGGTTTAAGTACTTGTCATTATGCATATAGCCATTGAAGGGTGTTGTCTTCATCTTACAAGAATCCCGCCTGAGGAGAAAACCCAAGAACTGTTAAATACCATAATTTTTTTCATTCCTTAAAGATTTCCCTGTTTCTGCTTAGCAGCAGAATAGCCCCTGAGTTAGCAATGTTTTGCAACTTAACTAAACAAAATGTTTTCCTTTTCAAGAAAACTTAGCCCCACACTTAAGTATTCAGCAATGCATAGGCAAACTAACTTAAGCCCAGTCATAGGAATTTCACGGTCAACAAACTGTAGTGTTTGCTTTGTACAAGATATTTAATGCTTTGTACAAAATAATACTGAGGTCGCACAAATCAGTTTCATATATATTGGCCAAAAAAAGGTCAATAGAACTAGAACTTGACTTTGCTTGAGGCAAATGGAGAGAAAAAGAGGGAGTCACAACGTGGTGCTAAATTAGTGGCTGTAGGGCTTGTAGGCTGTTGTTATTTACAAGCTCTGAATAAAGAGAACTGTGAGGATGTATGTAAACCTTTCCCAGCCCAGAACAGCCATTCATTGTTATTCACTTCTAAATAGGCTGCCTATGTTGTTTCTAATAACTCATGGAAAAGGTAGGTGGCCTTCAACAAAAGTTTTGGATGCCTTTGCAGTTGTGCTTGCATGAAGAGGTCAGTTGATTTCTTGTGTGAAATGGCATAAAGTAGAAAGTGGGGAGATACTGTGTTTTCAAATACAACATTACATCACTGCTGAAAACGTTGCTCAATATATTAAGACCTTGGGTGACCAGCAGTTTTTACCCTGCATAAAATAAAAGACATTGCTGTAGAAAAATAAACCTGTGCAGGAATGTGTCCTGATGGAATGAGTCGGAGAGACAAACACTGTCATTCAAGTAGCCTGTGCAAGAGCACTTCAGCCCGTTAGCCACTCCTTACTAGAAGAGTCAGGAGCACAGCCCAAGAGAGATGTTTAATCAGTCAAGAGTTCATGTAAAACTCTAATATTTCATTTTTCCAGGGCAAAATATATGCTACTAAGCTTTTCACTGATGAGAAAATGCAAGTGTGCAAGGAATTAATGTGAAATAATGTGGACTTGACTCTTCTAACAGACAGTGTGTTCCTTTCTTAATTGATTGCAACTGGAACCAGCAAATAATCCATGAGTAATATTGAAAAAATAAAAGTAAATCTAAAGCTCCATGCATTTGAGAAAAATCAGGTAAAGCAGCAATGAGAAATTATTCTAGCAGTATATGTCTGTATCTCATGTGCTTGATTTTTTTTCTGGTGTGGACGGTCATAGAATAATAGAATCATTTAGGTTGGAAAAGACCCTTATGATCATGAAGTCCAACGTTTAACCCAACACTGCCAAGTACACCACTAAACCATGTCCCTAAGTGCCACATCTACACCTCTTTTGAACACCTCCAGGGAAGGTGAATTGTCCTTGCTGCATGGTTGCTGCTTTGATGCAATTGCTATTAGTTGAAGTATTCAACCTGAGTAGTCAGTTTGTATGTGTGTATGTGTGTGTGTATATATATTTCCACAATATAATTTCTTATATTGTATCATAAACCTATGGTGGGGGAAATGGAGGCACATGCAAAGATACACATCACCACTTCTCAATTTTGAAAGAGGATATCATAACTTTTATGTGCAGCAGCCCTGTCTGGGGTGGGATGCAGGGGTTTCCAGGTACACAGGGCCAAGAGACTGCTGGCTGGCTGTTGTCTTAAGTGCTGATCATGTGTCAACAACAGTTGCCCTATTTTATTCCTTGCCCCCCTTCCCTTGAGAATAGTGGAGAAAAGTCTGGGAAGTCAACTGTTTCAGCTGTTTTGCCCACTTGCAGTATATTTCATTAGCCGCTGTGGAGTCCTCAGCTTTTCCATATTTATGATATTTGGACTAATGGAACATAAGACTGAGCTGGTTATTTGTTCTTTTTATTCTGTAGATAAGACATTTCTCAGTCATAACTTCTGAAGACCTGTAGTTTTAGCACACTCCTAAGACACCAGAGCCTTCTAAGATCCAAGGATGTCATCTTACCTAGCTTTTACCCTTTTTTGGAAGCTTCTAAAGAAAAACTGAAAATTGCAGTGATACATGAAGGTATGGAAAAGCCGTGTTAGATTTGCCATCCAAGTCTGCTATGTTCACAGAACTGCATTCTTTATAGTTTGACTTTTACACTCTGTTGTAATGACTCTTTCCATCTGAGTGCATCGTACTATAGGAAGCTAATTGACTTTGACTTCTCTGCTGCTGTTCTCAGTGGGATAATGCCAGTTGTAATTCTTTTATTGATTCTTTAGAGCAATTAGTGGAAAACAAATTTCTCCAAAGAACAGATAATTTGGTTTTGTTGCTCACTACTATTAAAGCTAAACAATTTGTTACCTGAAAAAAAATTAATAGGAAACACGTTCCATCTGTTTATTAGCTGAAGAGAGACAGGTTACCTCATCATTAATGTCATCGGTAATTAGCGCTCTTGTGCTGCCACCATCTGCACCAGTGGCTGGCAATCTGTCAGCAGCATCAAATACCAGGGCTGCTTGTGTTTATCTGTGCCAAACAATGGGCAGACTGTATGTGATCCTGAAATTTGTAAACAGTAGTTGGCTAATGTAATTTAACTAGGCAGTTTCATTACATGTGTGATTGCTACCCTGGGAAGGACATGGGACTTTAAACTTCCAGGGCAATTCCCAGTCATTGGGTCACCAGCACCTTGCTCAGAATGCCACTCTCAATTAATCAGATTTCTGATGGTCACAACTGGTTTTTGTTTCCATTTGGGATGAAGCCTGGAAAGGCACTGCGATCAGAGTGGCAGGACCTGTGCTCACATTCCATCAGCATCACTGCCCTCCATGATAACCAGCAGATAAACCCTGACATGTCTCACAGAGGCTTTGTTAATCAGAAAGGCTTCTTAGTTAATATATAGTAGATAACTTCTTGTTCTAGTCTGGATTGAAAAGAATGGAGTTTATTTTATACCAGGTGAAGTTTCTTCAAATTAAAAACAAACAAACAAACAAAACCCAAAAAAACCAAACCAAAACAAAACCAGGGAAAAGGGAAGTAGTTCTATAATATTTAGGCACTAATCTTAGTGTTTCGCTGACTTTTTGTTCTGTTATTCTTGATTTACAAAATACACCAGATTTGAGTTTGATTTTGCTGTTTTATTTTGAGCAGAAAAAGATCTGAAAATGCTGACTGCCTAATAAAATAGCTTCAGGTCAGAGGGTCTTGAGATCCTACACGCAGGGATCTGAAAGCTTATGTAAGGATACATTTGTAGGGGTGGAGAGCTGTCTGCCATGCTTAAATTTACATCATTGTTACTATGTAAATAGTCAATGAGTTACTTGTTTAGTAATTTTTCATTGGTATCTTCCTGTTCTATGCATTCAGTCATGTGAATAATGTTTACAGCTACAGGTGGAAGTTAAATGCTTTCTTTGGCATATGGTTTTGAAGCCTGCATTAAGATGTATTACTTCAGGTGTCGTGGCATGGAATATTAAGATTAGTGAATATCTATTAATAGTGCATATTGCTAATATGTGGACATTTTCCTCTCCAGAGCTACTGGAACAGAAAGCTATTAAAACTGCAAGGTCCCACTGGCATTGTAGAAAAATTAATTTCATAGTTGTATGATATCATACAATTTCCAAGTGTTTGCTAGATGTTCACATTTGATGCATGAAGCCTAAGCATGTTCAAGGAGTAATCTCTTTTTCTGATGTGAGAACATGGGGCAGCCATTGAAAACTGAATCTCAGTCAAAGGTGAGAGGAATCATGAATTTCAGAGAGTCAGTTATAATGCATTTCTAAAGGTCTGGGTTAGCAAGAGGTGCAGTTGGATTAGTTGGTCTCTTAAAAATGGGTAGGGATAGATCATTAGAGGCAATAGCAAAATAGAGAAGAGCGTGAAGCATACTAAATAAGCTATAATGTCTCAATATATTAAGTCCCTCTTTGTGGAAAAGAGTCTTTGTATATATATGTATATCTAGATACATAATTTGGAAGGTGTATAATGTAAGGAAGGTCATATTGTAATGAACAGGGAAGTAGGAGAATTTGACGACTTAATATTCTAAAATGTTTATGTACAAAAGGTAGTTTGCACTTGTGGACTAATCCAAAGCAACTTGAATTAAAATACTTATTTGGGTTTCAATAGGTTTTAGGCTCAGCCCATCTTTTCCAATGTTTATTGGGTAAGTTTACTACATGCAAATTTTTACAGAATTTGCTGCCTTCAGAGACCATAAGAAATCATCTGTCCTAAGGAGCATACACTAAGGACTGAACAACATGGCATGAAAAAACCAGGTATTTAATATCCAATAGGAATAGCATATGGTTTATAAGAATATTTTGTTCTTCCATTTACTTTTGCGTCATTTCAGTAATTTGTTTATGTAGTGTGCCAATTTGCATATTATAGAATATAATTTTAAAGAGGTCTGTTTATCTTGAGGGTAGTGATGGATTAATACAGAAAACAGTCATTTTAGCTTTGGGATTAGAGGAGGAAAAAGAAGTTTTAATAGCAGTGTAGGATTGTTCAGAATTTAATTGTAACCCCTCCACCACTTTTCTACATATAAAGTGGAAAAACATTAGAGATACTGAAATTAAATATGATGCCATTACTGTAAATACAGTGTAAGGGTTTATTGTAACACTGAGCTCTTTAAAATGTTAACATTCCTTGGCTTCATTTGGAAGCATTAACTAATTCCAGGTAGTCATCTCAGACAACAAAGACAGACCACTGTTGGTAGACATTCATCATACAGAGCACAAGGTAACAATTCTCCAGGGGCATGTGTGTATGTGAGAATATTTTGTTACGGCGTGGTGACTAGCATTCCCTTCTCATTAGTTTATACTGTACTCTGTTACATAAAAATTAATACTGCTAACTTCTGCATTTAGTTAATGTACACACATCATTTAATGAACATAATATACCTTAAAATATTAAATTACAGCCTTTCTGCCCCACAGGTAGACTGTCAGACATGGTGGTATAAATTAATACGTAATGCTGCACAGCTAACAATTTCCCTTTAGCCAAGAGGACTGCAAGCAGCTCCTGGAGGCAACCTCCTGCTGCAGACCACTGAAATCAATTGAAAGATTTACATTGACTTCATTAACTGCTAAAATAAGAGTGGAGGTGGAAGGCAAAGATCTGTGGAGAGCAAAATCAGGAGGCAGGTTGTATTTCTCCATTAGCAGTGGAAGTTCTCAGAGATAAATAAGCATTCAGTCACAGGTTGCTTAAATAACTATTCCAAAGTATTTCTAAGTGGTTCTTTGCATAACAGTATGATTTAGCTGTTTTCAGGGATAAAATGCATCCATTGTTTTTACTTGAGCTAAAGAGGAAAGCTTAATGTCAATATCATCACCAGCAATGGGAGACATGATCTGAAATGTAGGTGGCTAAAGTAATCTCACATGCTCCCAGGTATCGTGCCTGGCCTACAAGGGTGATGTCAGAATTGTCCTGCCTGGCAAAAATGAAAATTATGGGAAATGAGCAGTCCATTTAGACCTTACTCTCAGCTATCCTTTTTATGGTACTTGCACTATAATGCTACTTCTTATAGAAAGATCAGGAAGAAGGGGAATTAAAGGAAACAAGGTTTAAAAATAATTAAAAAAACCCCAGCAAACAGAAGGAATCAAGACTGAAAATGGGGAATATAGAACTGAACTCTAATCTTAGAAATTATGTGATTTCTGTTTGCAGACTGGCATTCATTATGCTGAAGTCAACTGCTTCTATTGCTTAGGTCTTTTATTAATTGGCCAAATGGCAGCTATGAAAGGCCAGTGTTTTGTTTTGTTTTAGCCAAAATGCATTCACAAGATGAAAATGAGTTCACTTTTTTAAAAACAATTTCTGTAAAGCAGATTATGCCTCTGATTGATACTGAATCTTCTCCTTTTCACTCAGCCTGAATTTTCATATATTATTTTTCAAAACAACTGTTGAGCTGATTTAGAAGAAACTAACTAACCCATGATATCAATTTTCATTTAGAAAAATATGATTTAATCATAGAAGATTATTCAAAATTTTTTCTTGATTGTAAATAATATACATACAGATAAGGGAAAATTGATTGCAGGCAGAGATCAACTAAGAAAGGTCATCGTAAATGCGACTTATTTGACTATGATTATCACTGGTCAGATATAATGATGTATTTGTAAAATTGCAGCTCTGGAAAGATAGGTTAAATTTCACTGTAAATTGCAAGTTGAAAAAAAAATATTTCTTGACGATTTGTGGGGGGAGTTGTCTGATGATACAGCCAAAGCTAAAAGCAATTAGTGCTGACTCAAAACACACCCAAATACCCATTTAATTTTAAGAAGACTTGGACTTAAATAGAGGGGCAGAAATGTCTTAGCACAGTAAACAAAACCTTGAGGGTGGCAGTCTTAAGCTGATGCCACAGCAAGGTGAAATTTAATACCAAAATCCTACTGCTTCTGACAAATGAGCACAGTGTCGATAACTTCACTGAGTGCTTGTAGTAACTAGGAGAGCTCCATGACAGGCAGATAAAATCTGGGATCTAGCTGTTGATACCTATGCTAACAGAGGCTAAATAGAGACAGGATGCCTTCTTGCATGAGTAGATGACCAGCAAAGTAGGAATTTGGGCCTATTTAAAATTATCTTTCTTTATGAAAATCTAATTAGCTTGTTGCAAGAAGCATACTTTACTAGCTAAACTTAATTTCTGATTATGCACTAATTAGGCCTCAAACTAATGATCTGCTGCTTAATTTCACTTCCAAAGTGTGTATATGTGGGTGTGTACTAACAACATTCCTGATGATGGGTCAGAATTTGCCAATAATGTAAGAAAAATTTCAGACCTTTCTCATTCTTATTATAGTGGGACAACTTCATGCAGCTTTTGGCATATTTCACTGCGCTAAGAAACATAGTGCTTCTGAATTTTCAGGTGATTTATTTTGAATTTCAACTCCCTTCCCTTTGCCCTATGGAGGTTGTGCAGTACAGGCAGAGCCAGGAGAAATGTAGAGCTGTAATTTTGTTGAAGTATTGCAGTGACATGAACATACTCCTCAAGAGTCCCATCCTTGGTAACATATTATTTGAATTTTGCTTTAGAGAATGTAGCAGAATGGGCAATATCCTGTCTTTGTGAGTGTGAACGCACGAGCACATGCTCAGAATCATCACACCACCAGATGTTAAGCGGAATATTTGTAGGCAGCAGGTTTACTTGCCAGGTTGAAAGGTATCATCAGATCATTTGGGAATCATTTTGGTTGACAGGCTCTATCTGACTAATTCTGGACGTGTTCCCTCACCACTATAGATATGAGACTAAGCATCCAGCATGATCTATGAATGAAGAGCTCTTGACAAAAACAAAAATAGGCAGTATTCATGATAGCAAAAATCAACTCCAAACTTTTTAGCCTCTTTTTCTTTTTTTTTTTTATGTCCCAGCTTCTCCCCCACCCTTCACAACTTCTCTTTGTTCTGTGCTGTTGTTGGATACATGCTCTTTGGATTTATTTCATCAACAGTCAAGTTTTGAGATTCTTTTGAGGGGTGCTGGCACTGGCATTTTCAATCTGTAAAGCTGTCCAGAACACTTCAATGTAACCCTCTTCTGGCACTGCTGGGAGCAGTGCATCAGTGGTGGGTATCAGATCTGAGCTAATGCAGGTCAGATTTCATGGTGCCTGCTGATATTTATGGGGATGGAAAAAATGAAACAGATTTGCCCAGAATGTTCTAGCCTATTTCAAATGCAAGTAAAGAGGTCATGAATCTGAATCCCTCATCTATCATAACTGCTGGAGTTAGACCGTAGCTGGGACAAAGCCAAACCCATGCATCAGAGCTAAGCTGTGACCTAAGGAAAAGAGAGGTTTACTAAGAGTGATCATTGATAGAAACCCACTGACATGAGTAGAGGTGTATTTGCCTACTGATGCAGTCCCACTGCAAGCTTACTTTTCACCTCCTTTGACCACAGAGTGTGAAGCTTCACTCTCTTCCTTTCATATCATGAAGCATCTCATGTTGAAGAAGGAACACAAGTTATACCTCACACCAGGGAAGAAAACATTTGGAAAAAAAGTACTAGAACTTCTTTCCACCTCTTTTCTGCTGGGGAAGGGTCAGCTGAAAGAGTATTAGATGCATCCCACTGATTATATCACCACTAATATGTGAATTGAGAAAACTAGCAGGGTTTTTTTACTTTTCTTTAAATGTTTGGATTGTGACAAGCAATTTGATTTTGGATACAGAGCACTCTTTAGTAAATGTAGCCACACCTAAAATATGCTTCTTTGTATGAGTCAGAGCTGTGTCCTAGAGCCAGAATAAACTTGCCTCAGGTCCCGATGGACCTGAATTGATAATCATCAGACAGTCACTTTATTGACATCTATGGTAGGGTAGAGAACTGTGCTTTTTTTTTTGTCTGACTCTGTTACCTCAAATAATTAAAATTTAGAACATTACAATCACTCCTCAGTGATAAAAGGACACTTTGTCTTATATCCTTTGAGATAGAGTGAGTTTTAAACATCAGTTTGTGGTGTACAGTTTCTCAAGTGCAGATCTTGGAATATTTCACAAAATTCTTTGCACAAATATACATGCTTACTTTTGAATGTAGACTTAAAACTCAGTATTGGTTGTTTTCAGTTATGAATCAAGGCTTTGAGAATTATTTTTTTTTATGGGTTAATCTGATATCAGAAAAGAGGATAACTTTTCCAATCTAGATGCATAGGTTGCATATGCAAACAGGAGTGGAAATTGCCTACAGAGCCATCATGCTTCAAGTGCATTGTGTGATGATTTTTATATTCAGGCATGAACACATTCTGTGGTAATAGTCCACCCCTTTCATTTTACAGTCTCAAGTGAAAGCTGAGGCATTAAAAGCAGGGTGTAACAGAAATGAAAAAATGTCAGTAAAAGCATCTGATGAAAACCTTATTAAAAAGCTACGCATATCAGGCTCTGTTCTTTCTATAATGTATATGTTTGCAATAACAGCTCTGAATTCTGCAGGGCCATATAAGTAATGAAGAAAATTGGTCAACCAAAAAAAGAAGTTGTTAGAAACTGAAGTGCTGTTGAGTCCCATAATATGCAAACTGTACATCTGCATAAAATAAACCTGTGTCCTGCTGATAGTTTTTATATTGTTCCCCTTGTATACATCAGTTTGCTTGCTGGGTGGAGTTTACTCCAGTAAATGTTTTATGGTGAGAATTATGTCCCAGATTTCCATAAGTAGTCAACATGCATTGTCAATTTGATGTTAATAACAAGGCAAAATGTAAACTGAACAGGACAGACAATGTCTCCAAGGAGAATGCTGCCTTTACCTAGAATGGAAGGCTTCTGGTGTTCATATATCTTTTCCAGTTGAGGAACCAAATAACGAGGGGAGACAAGAGAATGACCAAAGCATTGCAAATATTCTGGGAAGCTACAGAGTGGAATCAAATCAAAGGACACCAACATGGAGGCTGTAGAAAAGATAAAAAAGAAGGAAAACAAAAACAGTGACAAACTGTAGTGAAGGCAAACTACTTATTTGCCAGAAGGACAGAAGCTAAAGAGGCAGGAATAGATTCTGAAATTGGAAAAGAAACAAAACATATTCATTTGGAGTAAAAGTTGCACAAAAGTTGTAATGTCCCAGAGTACTGAAACTTATGTGTTTGAAACTCTTAATGTGAATGAAGAATAAAAGGCAAACCCCTGTGCTCAGCAAGGGTTTGAGTCAGGACAACCGTGTCTTTCTGAGAAACCCGTAGGCTCCTCTTAGTTTCTTTCTTGGTTCTACTCTGTCAGAAAAAGGTTGTTGATCTGAGGGAGCTGCCTCGAGTAAACCTGATCATAACAAGCTGGTGGAAATTACAATGCTAGAGAAGTGAAAGCAAGCAAAAAGTTCAGAATTTCCTTGCCTGTGGGAATATGGAATAGTAGAAGGCAGGATGGAAGAGTGATTTGGGAGAGCAGGTTAGTAGATTTACAAAGATGGTGGTCTGTTGGAGGAAGTAGAGTTCATTCCTCTGGATGGGTTGCTTGGCATGCTGAATACAATGCCTGACAGCTGCCTGTAAATGTAGTCTTGAACTGCAGTCCTGGACTTCAGCCACAGATTTTTACTAAATATGTTTTGAAAACGTGGTGTTGCCTCCACAGAACTCTCTTTGCAATAAATAGACTATATGGGATGTACCCTGGGGGAAGAAGATGATTTATGTACTCAATAACTTTCCTCTTCTGCCCTGTGGAGAAATCTTCAGACTGGCCAGCAGGCCCAGAATCAAGGAGGATGCTAGGCTGCTGCTGGAGAGACAGTTATGTGCTTGAGTACTGGAATTTCTTTTTGGTTCTGCCATCATTAGTATCAGCTATTTGTTTGTTTCTTAACCCATGCAAGGTACATCTTTAATATTAAAGTTGAGTATTAATACATTTTCATTTCCTACATTCCTACTGTAGCATCACTGCATTTGGAAACTTACAGCTATGACTGAAGTGAGGAAGGGCTGCTTTTGTGTGGGAGTCAACTCACCTGCTGTTGGCCATCTGAGGGCTGGGTATCTGACTCAGGCAAATTATCTAAGATCTTCCTGAGATCTGGTTACTAGATCTCAGGTTACCTCTCTGGTTACCAGAGAGAGCCAGGACAGCTCCGCTCCATTTATCTTAGGGTGCCAAAATCCTTTTTGCTCCTTACAGTAAATGTGGAGCTCAACTCTTTTTACAGCCTGAATGGTTTATGAAAGACAGGTTCACTGAATTCTCAGGAAGAAATACAACTGCTTGTATGAGAGCTTTTCCTTGGGTTTGTTCAAGTATTAAGTCAAAAACTACAATCTCTCTGGCTTCAAGATGAGAAGAAGCAACATTTGTACAACTATGCCCAAGTACATAGCAAAATGCAGGTATACTATTTATTTTCTGGTATATAGAAAGGAAAATGGCAAATTAAAAAGTCTATTCTTTAGGGTGACAGGCAAATTCTCAGTGTAATTCCATTTAAAATTCAAGTGTACTTTGTTTTTAAATATTAGTTTGACAGACAACAAGTAAGAAGTCTTAAAATTGATAAATACTGAAAAGGGGGAAATGTGGCTATGTTCCTGAAAACTTTGCAGCCGACTTTCAGAGTACACAGCCACTTATGTACCTGTGGATATTACGATCTGCATCTCCAAACTACTGAGCAGCTTTGTTTTCTGATGTAGCTGTGGAATAATGTGTAAATTTATTTTGACTTGATAATGTTCTTGAAAGAAATCTCCCAGAAAATAACAAAGACCATTGAAAGAAGAAACACTCTGAAGTTGCTCCAACTAAAATAATATTGTTTTAAATAGGCTGTATGCAGGCACCATTACTTGAACACTAGTTTTATTGCACAATAGAGCTGATTGCAATGACACATCTTCCCCTTAAAATTGTCACTCTTCCAGCTAGAAATACTTAAGTAGGCACAGTATGTCACATTTTATGGCTAGGAGAAAGCCCAAGAAACTAAGTCAATCTCCCTCAATTTGGTGTCTCGCATCAGTGAAATAAATACTGATTTAACAGCTGCCACAGATTCCACTGCACCCATCATCTGATGATACAATGTGCTAGAGAGCGTGCTAGGGTGGTACATCAAACTAATGGGAACTGTTGTGTTTTGGGTTTTTTTCAGTAGACCGGACAGGGAGTAAGTAGAGTATACCTCATACAATAGCGTTAATTGATTTGTCTATAAAGGACAAGAATAAATAAAGCCATTAAGTTTCATCTGTGTATGGTATCAGGGTACATGCCTGAACTGTAAACTAGTCTTTTTCTCCTTTATTTATTCTACTTGTCTTAGGGTTAATCAGCTATAGCACCAAACTAACTCCTTTCGGTCCTGCACAAAAGCCTATAATATATCACAGAATTAGGATCACAGGTGGCTTCTTGTGAGTGAGTCAAGAAGTTCAGGTTAAGTATGACATAAAGGGTTTATTTTGTATTCCCTTAACAGCTCTAGAGTATGCAGAAACATGCAGATGATTGAGTTCAAATGGCTGTTCACATTCTTCTTGAGTACAGATATAATAAGGAAGTAATGCCATAAAAGTTGATAATAAAAAGGTACATTGCATTCTCTTGGTAGTAGAGTTTTAACTTGTTAGCCACAAAAGCACTGGGATGGGAGACTACAGAACAATTTAGATGGATACCAGCCTGGGTACAGCCAAAGGAAAAGTATACACTGAATAATGATTTTCTTTTTTTATTTCTTTTTTTCTTTTTTTTTTGGACAAATAGAGCATGCTCAGCCTGAACCATGTTCCTACAACCCATGATGCACAGTATCAGGTGAACATACAGTTTAATGTTTTCCAGCAGACCAGTAAAGAGATGATTGACCAGGCTGACACAAAGGTAGGTCAGTTGTCCCTGAAACACAATTTGAGAATGAATACCTAAAAATACTTACTCTTCTATTAGCCTGGGCTTTTTTTGTCTCGTCTTTTAAATTTGAGTTAATTTTTGTTTGTTTTTTTTTCTCTGTAAGCCAGTTTAATCTGTTTCCTTTCACCCAGGATGGGAGAGGCCCATTGTCTGCACCAAGAAGAGAAGAAACAAAAAGAAACTGAGCGCCAAATTCAACTGAAATTGCAGGTGCAGTTTCACTGAAATTTAGAGTGAAACCTGCTTTGACTTATAATATTTTTGAAAGTTAAATCTTCAATTTTCAGTTCCAAAAAATCATAACTGGCAACAGATATCCAAAAGTGGCCTCAAATGTGCTTTATTTCTTTGTTCTTTTAAAGTAAGTGAAACAATTAGTCCAAATGAAGCACTTAATCACTGAAACCCAGAGGAATTTCTTGGCTGCTGACAAATCGTGAATAATAATAAAAGAAGAGAGTGCAGAAAAGAAGGAGGGGTCATGAGAGTGAATAATCTATGGGTGGTGAACAAAAGTCAATTTCAAGGACTCTTGAGCTGGGTTAACTTCTGCTGAAATGTTCAGTTTCTGTTTCAAAGTGCTCAGTAAGCCAAAAGTGTTACAGTGGATTGTAGGAGCTTCTGCAAAGTGCTGCGTGCACTGATTTTATTTCTAGCTTAAATAAATGATAATCCTTTGATTTCATGTAAAACACTGTCGGTGGAGATCTTTTTATTAGTAGAAAGCGTGTTCACTTGCAAACATATCTTGAATCGTATAAGGACAAGCTGAGCTTTCTACTTTTCTGCTTTCTGTTAAACCTTATTTATTTTATTTTGCAATTTTCTTGCCCATCTCCACATTTTTCTGTTTGCTGAGCTACCTGTCCTGTCTGACTGCACTTGTTTAGGGCACAGGCTCTGCCATTGTTGCTGTAGGTCATGCTCACTTCATCTGCAGCTTTTCACTGAACAGGGCCTTCATTCCTGAGGGATGTGACAAGGCACCACAATAACATAGGAACCATGTATATATATGTGTGTGTGTATTGATACCAGTCAGGATCTGTGTGTAATCTCAGTATTATCTGATGACACTTACGCTATTCTCACCACAGAAGATAAATGTCTGCCTTTAAAATCCAGTTTATATTTTAGGGGATAGTTGTGTGGAATCAGTTACTCTGACACTGAGCATGCCCAAATGATTTCAAATCTACTCACTGAAATAGGTCAGACTATGCCAGAAAGTCCCAATATTTCAAAGGTACAAGTATGTCATTTTTACTGTAAAGCTTCCTAAGGCTGTTTTGTTACCTATTACAAAATTATATCCTACAGTAATGCTGCATGAAGTGTCCCTAAGTTAGGATCTGTTACACCACTCACCCATCAAATGCTGGAAGCCAAACCCACTGCTTTTGTAATTCCATGGACTTCTGAAGTTTGCATGAGGAAAGAGTTTGATCCATTTTAACTAGCTATAATACAGTGTTCTTTGCAACTTACCAGGTATATAATTCTCATAGCCTTCTTTCATAAAGAAGATTAATTTTAGAAACAGTAGATTTTACAGATCCCTGGATATTTGCCTTAACCATTATTTTGCTTTGAGTTAAGTATGCTCTCTGGCTAACTTTCACTTGTGGGGAATCATATCACTGACATATTAACAGCTATAGCTCACTTAAGGGGTGTACCACTAGGGATTGTCTTCAAGCCCAATAAGCTTGTTATTATTTCCTATCTTAAAATCTGTGCTAAGTAATAAAAAATAAAAAATAAAGAAAAAACCAAAAAGGTTGAGGTCACACTGCAGCTGCAGTGTCATTGAAAATTCAAATGGAAAACACAAGCTAATTTGTACAAAAAAAACAACCTAAAAAAGACACATGAATAATTTTGGACATGGAAGAAAATTTAAAAAGCCCCACAGTCTCAGCAGCTTTAATAATATCTTAGAGTTGTAATCACCTTTCCTGGTGATGGGCAAACAGAAGGATGTTTTGTTGGAACCTGGTCTTATTCTGGGAAGTCCTTAAATCCATTTTTAGTTATATGCATATGATTAAGTCCTATTCCTGTCATAGCCAGTTAAAGATGTGCTCTTGCCTTATCTGCTGGAAGGGTGAATGAAGACCTTGTATCTTAATTCCTATGAAGAGCCATGAGGTGTAACATATTCTGAGGGGCAGGAAGAGATTGTTGGCTCCTGCCTTGTAGCTTTTACTATCCAGTTAATCCTGAGAAGGTGGGTGAGTGGAAGCTAGTTTCTGTTATGCTTCCCTGGATGTCCTCACTGGGTGGCCTACACAGGTATGTAAATTAAGTTGTTCTTGCTTCTAGGACAACCTAGCTAGTGAGGACTAGGGAAATCCTTGATATTGCAAGTAACCAAGTGGTCCCACAATTAACTTTAATTGAGCCGATTGGTATTTTGGAGCAAAATCTTAATAATTTGACAATAGTCTATTTTAAAAGTAGGAGCCCTGCCAATGAAATTGATTTTGATATGGTGAGGCTATTTCTGCAATTCTTAAAGATAAAAAAAAAAAAAATTTGCAATTTTTATATGTATTTTTACTCTGATCACATTTTTTCTCCTTTATAGCCATCTAGCTAATTTTGAAAATTGATTTCCCCTGAGCTAAAGTGGGAGGGAAATGAAACAGGCAAAAAAGAGGAGAAAAATGTAAATTTGTAAATGAATTATTTCTTTTAAAATGCTAAAGAAGAAAGGTGAAAGACTTGGGAATGGGGAAGAAAACCTTGAAATAAAGTCAATCACAAGTAGGAGAAACAGTGTGGAAATTATTAGTGAAATTGCTTTCCAGCTTTTCTACTATTTTGTCTCAGCAAGCCACAATACCAAATTGTCAGCGTAGTTTTAAGATGGATATTTTAATGTCTCCTCACAATTCCATTTCAGGGCTATGGAAGAGAGATTCCAATTTGAATTTAATTCTTAGACTTACAAATGTGCCCCTTCCCAACAAATAGAGAATCAATGATGCACTTTATTGTTTTTTCAGCTTTCTCAGCAGGGAAGACTGGCCTCTTCACATCGGAAGACCGCTGTCTGTGGTATATGTATTTCAGAGCCTTCCCGGCTGCTTTTGACAAGCTAGGTGAGATATATCAATAAGTAATGTGATTTTGGCATAAAAGTAAAATGTATATAGTCAGGAATAATTAGATAAGTTAATTCACAGTTCAGTTTGAAGAAAACTATGACTAATAGTAATCCAGTATTATTAACATTTATATGCTAGCAGATGAAAATGTTTCACCTATGAACTACATACTATTCTGTTCATAATTAAGTGTTTGCCTATTTTAGCAGTAGAATAAAGAATAGCTTTATGTTGAGCCAGGCTACTGATTGGAAGAACTATGCTGTGTTAAGACAGTCTTATTCAAACCTTCCTGTTCCCACTGGGAACATATTCTTGCATGCAAGGGCCATCCTACTACCTTCTTGGTATCAGCAAAGATGATGAGGTCAAATTATTTCATATACTGCGGAATATGTTCCTTGGATGCTCTTGTAATACTAAAATTTCAAAGCCCTTTAGGCAAATACCAAAACCACACAGAGCTGTGTTGTCTAAATGACAACACTGATGCAGCAGGAAGGAGAGAACACAGGGCTGTCCAAAACTGGCTACCAGGTGGAAGCGGTGGTGTGTGCAGCAACAGCAGTTAGACTGTTTGTAAGATAACTCTGTAAGTCCATCTGACAAAATTCCTGCTAAAGAACAGTCAAATTCATGATAAAGACAGTGGAAGCCTCACAACAAAATTATGGAGTCTGTTCAAAATACCTTTCAGATAGTATTTTGGGTCTGATCCTACAGACTTGACAACTTGGTTCATTTTGGCTGTCACACATGACTAGAGAAGTCAATTTTAGGCCTGCCTATTTGGTATGAAAGAAATACTTTAACAATATATGTAAAATTTCCATATGGTCTGATCCAATCAAATCAAACTAGCATCTTCACTTTACTTAAAAGGAGAAGCCTAGCTCAGTTGAATACTCAGTCAGAATAATTGCCCTGAAATTACAATCAGGTGCTTTTACACTATATCAGGTGTAAGAGATTGGGTTTGAGTCTAGCATGATTTGGGGTATTTCTTTCTTCATCTCTGCTGTTCATGCAGCCTTTGGGCACTGTTCCTCATAAGAAGAGATGGAAAGGAGTAGTGTGTCCTCAGAAGGTAAGAAATTTTAATGCCTTGAATCGCATGATCTTCTGTCTTTACGTATCTAGCTATAATAATGACAAAACTGTTAGGCTCTTTAGATAATAATCTGTTTAAAGCTCTTGGAAAGTGCTTGTTTTTGTCAGCATTAATTGCTTTCAGTGGGGCTAAGCATTAGTAAAGGTAAGCCTTCACATCATCAGGGACTAATTAGGACAGGTGGAAAGGAAAGAGAACTAGAATGAAAATTGTTCTTATTATTTTTTATCTTGCTATGTATTGTGTTTTGAGCCTAACAGCACACATTCCTATTTCTTGCCTGTTACGTTACCTATTGTTATAAATGTTGTCTAACTTATAGGACTTTTTTTCCTTTATCCATCCTTATTTTTAATGTATTTACGTAAATGCTAACAATTAATGTTTGGTTTTGATGTTGATTTCAGTGGGAAGCCACGCAGGTGAAGCTCAAGTACTCAAACAGTTTAATATCCTATTAATGGAATGCAGCCACTACTGAACTTCTTGAAGCTGATTTTTGCACAGTGGCTTTGCCCGGACACATATGGGAAATATAAGGTATGCAGTAGGTAAGGAATTTTTTTATTTTTTTTTTACTTTCTTTCATTTTTCTGTTAGTTGCCATCATGTTTACAAATTTAGGTGGACTATACTCACTAATTATTTGGTATTTTTGAAAGATCAGTAGTGGAGGGATGAAAGAATGAGAGAGTTTTATTCTTGTAAGAGATTCATACTGTATGTAGTATACTGGATGTATGGCATTAGGTATAGTTATAGGTGGTTTATATATTTTATATATATATATAAAAAAATAGTGTATCTAAGATTAATAATATATTACCAATACTTTCAAGGAAAAAATATAAAGTTTGATTCCTATGGTTACTTAGGGTGTTAGCCATCAATTTTATAGTAATATGCCTGCTGGCTTGATGGAGTAATCTGCTATAATATAACGGACTTTAAAAGGAAAACAATATAAATATAAAATTGGAAAGCATTTCTTTGCCTATCTGCTCACTGTCATTTATGAGGATGAGCAGGGAAGCCAACATTTCCAAGGGCACAGCAGCCCAGCCATGAAGTGAGTCAGAGTTGTTTGCTCAGAGCTGCTCTGCAGCCATTGCAGTTCTTCAGAGTAGCAGCATGAGCTGGGCAGTTTTCTTTAGTGATATGACAAAGTGAAATTTGTGGTGGTGGTGTTTCTAGATATTAAAATTCTTAAAGGTTCATGAGGGTCAAGTTTAGTAGCCAACTTTCTTTTTGTGTAATATATAGCTTTCTAATGTAAGCACTACTTAATCTCTAAAAAAAAAATGCATTTTTCAATGATGTAAGAGTAGAATACCTCACTGCAGTTTTTCTCTAGGGCATTAGAGAATAATCTGTATGTAAGAAGCAGAATGTTGCAATCATCTCTCCTTACTGTGGTTCCTGATTACCTGACTTACCAATAACACATGGGATTTTCCCCAATGGAGCTAAGTTTCCCTGACCACACGGCTAACTGATGTGGTAAACTGTGAAACTTGGAAATTTAATTTATGCTTTTCCATGTTTGTTCTAAGAAACAACCTTCTGATCAGAAAAAATAATAAAGGGCAATAAAGACAATATTTTAAATTCAATGAAAGAATCCATTCTGTCATGTTAACTGTTTCTAGAAAATTAAGTGCTTTGGAAGGCATTTTTGTGACCTTATTAATTACTGTTAAAATTGTAATTGCTGTTTGCTAATGCTGTAATATACTGTCATATGTACACCATGTACACAAAGCAAATGTCCTGTTTGATATCTCTTTGCATGTAAGTCAACTACTGCAACTAGTTTCTGATTCTTTCCTCGAACAACTGTGCATCTGTTTAACCTTGAGTATCCCAGTTTGCTTTTGGGACTTTATATTAGACTGTGTCAAAAACTTAGTTATGCCATGCAAATTTACATTGTAATCCTCCCACTCTTCACCAGGCTAGTTGTAAATGAAGGAAAGTATGCTAGGGTAGCAGTTGGTTTTGATGTATCTTTGCTTTTTGGCTTACAAGTGCTGTAGGTGCCTGAATATTGACTATAATAATTTTTCCAGGCATTTTCCTTAACTCAGATTAAGTTGTCTATACTGTAATTTCCTGAGATTACTTTTGCTTTTTCCCCTCCTTCATTTTTAAAGATAAGTAGGATGTCTGATCTGCTTTATTTTTCTGGATCTTAACTGAGCTTAGAGACATGGAAAAGAGTGAACTTAGCCAGGTCACCGTGCCTTCAGAGGCCAGATCAAGAATAACAGAACAGACAACAGGTGTCTCCTGATTCCAGATACATGATAGATACCACCTGATACCAATTCCTCATTATGCCACACTGATCCTGAAATCTGTTTGAACAGTAATGATCCCTCTATACTTCCATCCATGTTATTTTCATAGCTACATAAGATAGAGATTTTAAATTCAATAAAAGAGAGATTCTGGAGGCAGTCTATAAGCTTTGAAAAAGTCCACTGTAGTTTGTGTGAGCACCTCAGCTGTTATCAGTGACATCAGTCTGACATGATGGCTCACAAGCCTGAGATTAGGCAAATATTGCAATCAACTCCCAGATTTAAGAAAATGCCTTTCTGCCTCTGGTGTGCAGCTGCTCTCTAACTAGTCAGCCCTGTCCCCATCTCGTCAGCTATTTCAGCTCAGAAAGAGAAAATAGGCCTGACTCCAGGGAGTCATGCTTGGCTGCACAATGAACATGTATCGCAGTTATTGCCAAAGTGGAGGAAACTCGTGACCACATGAAGAAAGGATTCTAGATAGGAGGGAATGAAGGAGGAGGTGTGAACTCTGAACAAGACTAAAGACTGCTGTAAAGAACCAGAAAAATA
The DNA here is from genome assembly GCF_004027225.2 of Strigops habroptila. Classification (NCBI taxonomy): domain Eukaryota; kingdom Metazoa; phylum Chordata; class Aves; order Psittaciformes; family Psittacidae; genus Strigops; species Strigops habroptila. Next base: position 84,710,630 of record NC_044279.2, on the reverse strand, counting down.
ACATGTTTTTTGTGACAGACCTCAGCGATTATTCTTTATCTTTTTCTGTAATTAAGTGAAAAGCTTGTAATGGTCACATACCCATCTCTGTAGGAATTCCTTGAGCATTTTGTTTTGCTTGGAGAGTCGTAGCTTAAGTTGGTAAGCGACCATCCTCGGTTTATTTTTCACTGGGGACTTCTACACCACACAGGCTTTCTCTTTGACCTTTACTTTTTCTTCAGAGGACAAGAGGTTGAAGTCTGCAGGATAACCAGAAATATCCAACATGGCTCAGCTGCTCTGGAGAAAACCTAAATTGCTTTTGAGCACAAGTAGTAGTAAACATCTGGGGATCATTTGAAACTGTAGCTGCTCACTCACCATAGAAGACATAAAAGATGCAGTTACTGTTTCTTTTCTGAGTAGGGGATTGATCTTTATCACCACTTTCCCTAAACTGTATTAATAACAATCACCAGGGACAGGAGAAGTAAGCATATTTTAAAAGGCAGCAGTAGTTGCCCCAGGTCACAGGAATAAAGGAGGAATTCGAAACCAAGTTTTACTCGTTTTCTATCCAGAAGCGTGAACTTCTTATGTTGGAAAATATTTTTTGTGTGACATTTGACTGCAGCTTCCAAGGATACATACAAATAAATCCTTCCTCTTAGGCCTTCAAAATAAATCTTTACCAAAAAGAAGTGGGTGTTTGGCTGGGGGGTGTGTTTGGTTTTCTTGGTTCTTGCTTCCCAGAACATTTGGTCTAGTATTTCCTATGCCAGGTCACTAAGTCTGCTTCCATCTGTGGAGCCAGTAATCTCTATAGTGCCCAGAGGCCTGACTTCCAGCCACCCCACACACATGGCTTGCATTGTGGAGAAACCAAGTAGAGGAGGGGAAGTGAAGGGACAGTCTTCTGCAAATCATACCTGATGAGGTCACTTCAGTCTACTGATAGGAAATATCACTGTGGCAGTACTTCCTTGTACGCCCACAAGAGCATGTAAAATGGGATTAAGGAGTCCTTGCTCATGTCTGTTCTGAGTGATTCTGAATCTTCCTTTCTCAGTCCCCGCTGACCGAATTAAATGAAAAGGGATGGTATCGAGTTCCCTCAGAGCTGTGCCCTTTGAAATACTGCCATTTCCATGGAGCAGGTTGTATCAGCAACTGGCCCATCTGCTGCTCAGCAGTATCTTCCTTCTGTAAGAGATAAGGTCTTCTACATCATCCGTACCTCTCGGATGCTCATGATGAGGGTGGACCGGCACAGGAAGGGTCTGCCCAGAGGGGCCCTGGATTTTCTGTCCCTGGAGATCATCAGAACTTGGCAGTCTCTGGCCAACCTGATTTAACTTTGAAGTTGACTTAGCTGTAAGCAAAGGGTTGAACTAGATGATGTCCAGCAGCTCGTTCCAGCTTCAATGATTCTATGATTCTGCTTGATGTGCTAGAAACTGTATATAAGCCTCAGTAGCAGATCTGAGGTTATAAGTAATGAGGAATCCTGCAGGCTGCAGAAGCAAGACCCTTGGTCAGTAACAGCTGCTTAACTAGAAGGGCCTTTTCCTCAGCCTGTGGGCTCACCAGGCTACATTCCTGCCTGTCTAACAAACTTTGGCAATCCTGAGCTCAGAATTCACCTATGACCACTGATGTTTGACAGCCACCTGCTCTCCCACTAGTGAATCCTTAAGGATGGCAAGGGCTAGTGTCCTTCCCAATCTGGAGGAGCAATAGAAGCTGAGAGCCATCCCTCAGAGCTCTTGCCTAGGGAAAAGCAGCTGCTCTTCACTCCTAGCTGCTCCCCAGCATCATCCTTCCTCTTCAGCTCTTGGAAGATGGGTGGTGTTACTCCCCTTTCTTCCTTCTCCTTCCACTCCCATAATGTAAAATGAAGCTTTCGTACTTCTAGACAGAGCCACAATCAGAGGGAAAGAAACATGGGAATCTTTCACTTTTTCTATGGGTGTAAATGAAAATTTGGGGTTATGTCGTTAAATTCTTACTGAGGAAAGTGTGAGGTGCTGCTTTTGCTGATGTAGTGGAATAATGCAAGTACTAGTCTAAACTTTCTGAAGTTTGTCTATCTGTCTGAAGCATGAGCTAATGAATGTATGGAGTGAATTTGCTGTGTCAGCAATCTAATGTACCCAGGTACACAGGTCTTTATGTACCTTGGGGATGTTGTCTTAAGAAAACTTTACTTTTCTTATCTTTGAAAATGTAGTAATGCATAGATACCAAAGGCAATGCAAGATGTTAATGGTGTAGGAGATTTTCTTAACTTTTCATGACTGTTTTTAAAGAAGTCTTTTCAGCATAACTTCGCACAAGTACGGCAAGGCAAATTTCCAAAGCAGCATACTTGAGTCTTGCTGCTGTTACAGATATTAATGGATGTTACGTGGTTGAGTTCCCCTGTGGTGCTTTGAGAGGGGTACACTTGTGTGCATGATAAATTAGTTTGTTTCCTTGTTCACAGATTTTTTGAGGAGTAGAACTACAAAAGCATTCTTTCCCATAAGACAGAAGCAAGGCCCGCATATCATACTTCATTCTTTCCAAATGGAGTATTTCTTTGCTGCACCTGGAAAGAATGCCAGAATCCCAGCTGATAAAAATTGGATTTTTATCAGCTGAAGAAACAACTGAACAACTGAAGAAACAGACCACATATAAACCCAACAGCACAAATTAAGGAAAGGTTCTTATCTGTCACAGACTAATTGGCTGGGGCCTACTGTTTCACATATCAGATCTCTCCCTGCTGTTCAGAAAATCTTGACTGAAATAAATCTGTGCCAGAAATAATCGATACTTAAATGCATATATCTGTTCATAGATCAGGAGGTGGCCTGCTTCCTATATGCCTCTTCCATTTGCAAGCATCGCCACTGATTTAAAAAGGGGATGTATGCATGTATACTAAAGTAAACTGTTCATGAAGTTAGACACCACGCTAGTTGATCTTTATTAGGTCACATGTTGCTAAGGGTTTTGTTAAGTGCTCTATTATTTTGAAAGTCAATTTAATGACTGCATACTACAAAAGTTAAAGCAGTTATATGTAATGCATAATGAACAATATGACTTCCAAATGTTCACATGTAATGCATGTCAGATTTCAGTCGAGAAACAAACCAAACCAAACCCATTAAGGTTGCAGTCTGTTCTTTAGAAGAGCCACATGTGGTAACCTCAGAACCTCAAAATATCAGCTGGTTTCTGTGCATGATCAGAGCACAGAGCAGAGTGGAATCTGTGCCATATTCTGCCCTTTTATTTTCTTGAATCTGGCTGCAGTAATGATCAGATGTGCACTTCTGCCAAATGCAGTCAGTGTTTCATGCACATAGAGATCAGTAAATTTATCTATACTTTTTGTTTTCTCCCGGCATCTCTCGTTCTGACATACTTTTTGTACAGGATGTAACAAAGACAGATATGTAGATAAGGAATGACCTTTTCTAATATTCATCTGTGGTTGCTCCTCTTACATTACTTTTGGTAACATGAAAATACCTGTAGATACGAAATGAGATCAAGGACCATTTCACTTTCATACTGGAAGAGGTAGCCTTTTATGAAACTAATATCTGCATTAGCTGGACAGATAGAAGTAGATTTACACCTTCCTAGAAAGAAGAGTAGAAGTCATCAGTCATGGTTGCCAAAAACATCTTTGCCAGAAGTTCTCAAGGAGGCCAGTTAGTCTCATTCCATTCTTTCAGCATAAATTTCCATGCCCCACATATCCTTCCTATCCTATTTTCTGTTTACTTACTTCTGCTGTCCTTATCCACCACTGGTGCCTTCTTTACCATACAATGTTCATTTTTTTTTATTACCAGAACTGTAGGTGTGAGTTACTATAGTCGACTGAGCTTGAGCCATTCAGGAACTGCTTACCTGTCTCTTCTGTCTCACCTTTCCTTCCCAAGAGGCAGTGGCATACAGGAGGGGCTAAAGGCAAAGATAGCAGCTGCCTCAGCTGGCAAACTGGTCTGCTTGTGTTCATGAGTTGGCACTCTGAAATTATATACCAGTTCAATCAAAAAAAAGTTCCAAATAAAGATCATTAAATATCAAAAAGGATGGTGGAAAAGCCTGGCTGGACCACTCATCTAAGTCAGACTGATTTCTCTGAATTCCTGTAGGTGAATCTATTTATCTGAGAAATACAGCCTCAGGCTCTGCAGTTTTGAACACTTTATCAAAATACATTGATCATGATTTTGCTGAGGCTTGCAGTATTTCTTGAAATGGTCACATGAAGGATTTTGCTTTTGGGTTGTTTTTGCACCTACGGGAATGCTGTAACCTTCTATTCTGAAGCAGATCAGCTTTCTGGGAATTTAGCAACTATTCAGATTAGTTTCATGTACATTGCTTGGGAATATTCCCTTCAGATAAGTAGACCAATAGTGCCCAAACAAGGAATTTGACTACTACATTTGGAAACAAAGTATTTCATATATTGAAATAAAATTTTATGTATGGAATTTTGTTTAATATAAAATTAATGTGATTTTTTGGTAAAGCTTTCTAAAAGGATGAAGGAAATGCTTGAAAGAGTTTCTGGTTTACGCCTTTGCTTTTAGTGGGGATGGTATAAACTGCTTTTGTTAGTTTAATAACAAGGGTGGGAAGAGGCCAAGCACTAGGAGATTAGTTTAAAAACTAGCTCAGAAGAATTAGTCACAGGAGAGCAACTTCAGGGTGTCTGGCACATATCAGCATTTTATTTCATTGTAACCAAAATAGTGCACATAGATTCGTAAAACACATTTGTTGGGTTTTCTTTCAAGTTTCATGGTTCATTCTTTCTTTTAAAACCTGTGGTAGGTCAGAATTAGTGGTAACAATTTCCTTCACTAATGACTTCAAATAGACTCTTTTAAACCTGAATAGATGCCTTTTTTTAAAAAGGGCTGGAGGGTCTTCTAGAAGTATCAAGATAAAACACGAAATTACATTTCTAAATTATATATCTACATTTGTATTAAAAACTGCAACAAGCCTGAACAGAATTAAACTATGAAATGTATTTAGTGTTCATAAGCAAAACATTACGTATTTATATGGAGACAGACCTTGTACAATGATACTAACTTGCATCTGAATGTTAATATGTGAGATTATAAAGAAATGCAGTAATTACAAGAGTGTAACAGAAACTTATCATCTTATCAAAACCAAAATCAGTTTGGTTTTGGTTTTTAGTATTTATTATCACTCGTGTTTTCCTAGTCAATCTTTCTCCCTTTTGAGAGAAAGGAAAAAAACATCACAATTCATTATTTTCAGGAGGATTTTGTAGTTGTGTAAGCTGGTTGCTTGCTTTCTGTATTTTACAGTGTCCAGCAGGGTAGTAGAAGGATTTGTCAGTGTTCTTAGCATGAATTTCACGCTTATGTGTGTAGGGGGCATATCTCTGTGTAAAGCATTTGTATCCTTGGACAGCTTGAAGGCATTTTCATACTATGAAGTTATGTTACTGGAGATCTTATATCCTCTTATGTCACAGATTAATGTAAAATGTAGAGAAGTTAGGGGTTTATTTTCATATTTTATTTTTAGTATTTAGAGCATATGATCATTATTCATCAGATTCAGGGTATGTGCCAATAAATTCCACAGGCCTTATAGGCCAGAAAAATATCAAGTGACTGTGTCCTACAGAGATGAAGGACTTGTTACATTGTGCAGTTTCAGTCTGTGATTCCATGACTGTTAGTACAAAATCTTTGCTGAAGCACACAGTGATGGAAATGTGATCTGGATCAGGCACAGGCATACAGTTGCATTTTGGTTGAGTGAGCCAGCATGTTTATTTCAATCTTTATGTCATCTTTATGCTTTAAAACATCTTTATTCTTTAAAAACATGCAAACATCCCCCCAGAAAAACCAAAAAGCCCCCCTCTGTAGAGTGGATCTGTACCAGATTGGTGAGTTGTATTGTGTGGCTGCAGCAATTTTGAGCCAGTAATAGAAGTCCATGAAGTGAAAGTTCTTGTTTGGTCCATGACTGCTTAAAAGGGAAATGAGTGCTTGGGAAGGTGACTCAATTAATGGTCATCTTGTTCATCACTGTTTAGATGTGAGTGAGGACATAAGTGTTTTTATTTATCTTCCATGATAGAGAAGACACACAATTCTGGCTAAAGCTGACTTGTTACCAGCAACACTTGTGCTAGCTCAGCAGAAGGCCAAGAAATTTGATTTCCATGCTAGTAAAGAGAGACCCACTCTGATAAATCCCTTTTGAGAGGAGGTGGGAGTGGGCAACTGCAAACAGCTTAATTCAAGTAAGCAATTAATAGAAATCAAAATAAGTATTTTTCTTTTAGTGAGGAGAGACTCTTGGTGTGATAGATGTACTTTGGCAATGAAAATGCTGTATTCAAAGTATTCTAGTCTCTTTTTTTCCCTTCCAAATGGCAGCTTCACATTTCATCAAGGTTGCATCAACACTTCATCTTTGTAAGAAAGATTAATAGTGTGCCATAAACCTTCCCGTGTGTCTGCACGTATCTGAGGAGCCTTTAAAACCTTATCTGCTCAGCAGGACTTTTTTTTTTTTTTCTTAAAACACAACAAAAATAACAGTGGGGGTTTGCCCCAGTGACCTCAGGCAGTCTCTTACCAGAGTCATAGCAGCTTGTTTTCCGTGCGGATGTAGCACTGTGCTTCAGAGGCGGCTGCTTTTTCATTACTTTGGTACTGTTCGTGAAGGGAAGACCTAGGTAAAGGTAAGGTATTCAGTGAGTTTTTTGAAAGCAGTCACTGATAATCAAGGTCTTTGCTTATTGAAGCCAGTCACAGGCTATAAGAGGAGGTGAGGCAGGCAACAAGTGGATCTATCTGTGCAGTGTTGGGTTATTTTAGTCTAAATAGAAATCAAATGCACCTTCCTTTGTTTGTTGTGCACTTCATTTCTTCCATAAAGTTTTCTAGTTAGTGATGGCTAACTAGATTTACCTCTCTGTTTTCCAAGCATAGAAGTGTCAATGGACTCTTCACTTGCTGTAGGTTTAAACACATGGAAATACTGTTTTTACTTTGTATCTATAGCATGTTAGCTTCTGGTATGTGCACAAAGACGGGCTGTGTTCATCTTCAGGTACTGTTTACATAGTTCCTCTGGAACTTTGTTTAATGATATGCCCTTTGATTCATCTGTAGAACATTTAAATGCATTTCTTTACCTCTTTTTTGCCAGTGTCATTTTTTTGAATCACCTTTGTAAAGGAGTGTCAATTTTTTTCGTGTGTTTCCGGATAGCTCAGCCCATGCCATTTTTTATTTTAAATACATTTGCTACCAGACATTTTGTGCAAGTGCCATCCTGGGGCAGCTTGCTTTAAGACAGAAGCCTTCCAATGCAGGCAAACTGCCATAGCACCTATGAGGAAGTCATGTCTAGTAAGTGCATAGCTCTGATTTTAGAAATTCATTTCTTGTTCTCAAGCATAGCACATATCCCACTCTATCATGTAATTTCAAAGCATCCTTTGAACAAAAAACCTACGTGCAGAACTAGTGTTTTGGAGTTTTATAATTTATTTTTTTTTTATTAAGCTCATTATTACTGACGAGGGCCCCTGGAACCTTTACTACTCTTCATTTGCCCTTTAAACCCAGAAGGAATAAAATTATAACCTGTGATGGGCGAGACATTTGTACTTCTTTGTCAAGTGTTTTTACAAGAATAGGGTGGTAATTAGTCCACCTGCACCACCTTAGCTCTTCCAATCTTACTATATCTGCAGTGTCTTGATTTCTGAACTTCTTTCTTCAAATAAGAAAAAAATCTTAGACAGTAGCAGGTATAGGAACAAGCTTGGATGCGTTGAGGATTTCTGTCTCACCATGAGCATAATGATGTATTTACCATCCCAGGCTTTTGAGACCCAGCTCGTGTTCGTTTGATCCGAAAAAGGCCCACAGACTCGCAGCACACAGATATAGCAAAGCAGGGACAGAGCAGAACTGCATCAAAGGCCTTTTTGTGAAAATATGGACAATGCTATAAAACTAACCTTGTGTTAACCTACCGAAGAACAGAGGACAAGAATTCTGAATGCCAAAATATAGAGAGATGTGTGAATGGGAAAACTTATACAAAAGTAGGCAGACTGAATAAACTATTTATCTTTAAGCCACACAAGTCATGGTAATTAAATTAGGGCAGGCTGGCTACAAAGCTACAAAAAGCAGGCTGTAACTAATTTAGAGACAGAGAAGACCTGAAAAGAACACAGATTGACAGCCCCCCCCCCCCCTTTTTTTTTTTAACCTAATCAAGGCAACAAAACTTAGGAGGAAAAGAGAAAAAAATACCAAACTATGTTGATTTATCTAGATTTTCTCTCAAACCATTAGGATAGACAAAAGCACGTAGTCACATTTTTGTGTGAAGGTTTTCACATTGTTATTAGTGCTAACTGAGGGTTATGTGTGTACAGATTTTACCCCTGAGAAAAACAGAATAGTAGAATGTAATAGAATGCCTTAAAGTTCAGAACATAGTGGGAAGTAAGACAGAGTAAAGCCAATCTGAGCTTTATCATTGCAGTATCATTTCATTGAATCATCCTAAGCATCCGTGTCATCTGCTGCTCTATGAAGAGAAATCCTGAATCTGTGAAAAGAGGACAATTAGACTTTTCTTTAAACCATTTATTTCTTCATAAAACCCACCTGCCAGTTTGTATTTAAAAAAAAAAAAACAAATGAAAAGAAAAACAAAAAGAAAAAAAACCCCACCTTTTTGAAAATGATTTAAAATATTAATTTTGAATTTGAATATGTCAGCTTGTATAGAGTGTGGGAACTAGCATCCTTGGAAGTTAAGAAGGGAAAGAGTAGGAGTTTGTTTATAGGTGTGGATCCAGGCTCATTAGACAAGGTTTAAAATAATATTTCAGTTGATTTCTATAATAGTTTTCCTTGTCCAAGTGATTAGAAAAATTAGCATTCTGGGGCTGTCTGAAGGGTGAAGAGGACTGTGTGAACAAAATGGAATAGACAAAAAGCCCAGCTTGGTTTATGTTGGTGTTTAATAGCAAACAACCCTTTCCCACCATGCTTCTCTTTTATGCCTGTTTTAGTTCTAAGTAACTTCTAAAGGCTTTCCAGCAGCAGATGACGCTCAGCCACCACATTCATCTGAAATAAGATACGAACTTTGCCCTGTGAAGAAAATATTTGAGGTTCTCAATACAATTAAGGGGTTGCAAATTCTCTGTGAAAATGGAAATTCACTCCTGTTTCTACCAATAGGTCCCTGAGGGTGAAATTTTGACCCTGGCAAAGCCAATAGAACCTTCACTCTCTTTCATTAACACAAGAGTCATCCCTTATCCCGTCTTGCACTTACAACAATGAAATGTGGATAGTAAAGGAGAAACTGTCTCATTGGGGTATTGACATTAGGTAAAACCTTTGCCAGGCAATGAGAGAAGAGGGAGAGAGAGAAACTCTGGGAGGTGATCAGAAAAGATAAATGAAAATACATGAATTCAGAAAGAGGGAGTGGGCAGGGGAAAAGCAACGTTAAGCATTTCTCCTTGCAGAACCTTGCCATAGGTCTGACCTAATACCTGGTCGAGAAAGAAGGAAGAGAAATCATTTGTATAGGGCTCTAAGAAGGAGAGTAGGCTGTTCACTGCAGGAAAATGTAGTACAGACAACATAAGCAGTTAGTGCTGGCTTGTCACTTTTTCAGAGCTGAACTGGCACTAGTAAGCAGGGTTTATTTCTGTTTGAGACAAGAGCAAGCTCTCACACTTCAACTTGAAGAGCACTCAAAGCTTCTTGTCAATTGAAAGACATAATTTTAGCAAGAAGTTGCAAAACTGATTAACAGAACCTCACAGCATTGGCCTAGAATTTGTCTTAAAGCCACTTACGATTGTCATAAGCTCACAAAGATGGTAGGCCACCATTTTCAGAAATGTATGTCTGACATTCTGTCTTAACCCTTTACTTGAGATCTTACTGAAGTGAGATGTTCGTGTGCATAATGTTTAGTGAATACAGAGGAGCTCCGGATATATTGGAAACTGCCAATGGAGGTGGGCTGAGGCACCAAGAGCAAGCTGTTACCAGGTGCATAGTCCTGCTAAAAATTACTAGCCAGAGAGTAATATAGAACCAGATTTTCAAAGATGAACCACACAACGAGGCCTGAAAGCCAGGATTTCTGTACAGCAATTTATTGCTCTGTGCAGTGTTCACATGGAGTCAACATGAGCCAAGGGACTGAATTAAACTTGCTGAGGTTTGTCAGGTGGGCTTTTACTTCATTTGTTGCTTATAGGTAAAAGGGGACCTGCCAACCTACTATAGATTCTGGATCTACAGGATTTGGACCATAATACCTTGTTTTATTGTGTTTCTTTAAAAAGACTCCTATTTAACTAGAAGCTGTAGTTTCTATTATTTTTTCTGTTTTATACTTACGATAAATTGGAGATGGCACAGAGCAGTGGAAGCGCAACAGCCTTTAGAAGCACTCTCCAAAATTACAGTTTGTGAAATACTTTCCAAACACATGCATGAGCAGTGCTACATCAACCTTCCAGCTACCTGGTTAAAAAGAGCATCCTTTAATCTAAACCATGTTCTTTGGGATTTCTTAATGTAATTAATTCTTCATCTACTTTTTATACTTTGCCAGTGAGAAACTTGACTAGTGGTCGTTACCTCCGAGTCCTTTCCACTAACTGGGTTTTTTTCAGTTTTGGCAGGGTGCTGTACATTTTCATTGCATGGGTTTCTCCTCAAACAAAGGAAAATTATGAAATTGTCAGATCAGATTTCATATATTGCTCTTGGCATTGCACTCACTAGACCTGGTACGCAGTGAATTTTGAAAGCCTCTGGTCTTTTATAACGATTTCCAGTCTTACACATACATTTTAAAGGTCCTCATCTGCAGTAACTGGGAATATGATTATTAAAGCTGAGGTAATTTGGCTATTTTCTTCCTGCAAAGATATATAGAGTGATGCATTACACCATAAATCATTTCCAATGTTTCATTACCCTTTCTGCTATACTTCTTACTGTTTTATTAAGACTGAATTTATTTCTTTCACCTTTTTTTTTGCCTGCTAGAGATATAATGCTTTACAACTTAAAATCAAGGTGCTTAGACGTAAGAGTAGATTATCCAGTTTGTTATATTTTCACCACTTTTGTTATTTAAATCAGATTCATGATTCTTTTTATTATGTTTTGCACTTTTTGATTTATAAAAATGTTCTATTATCTCTATGCATCTTTGATTTAGTAATTCTATATGCTTACATAAATGGCAAGATGTTTGAAACTATATCAGCGGAAAAAGGTATTAAATTTTTCTGTACCTCTGATACACAAGGTGGGATAAAATTAGTGGGTTTTGTGACTGCTCTTCTAGAAGGGCAGAATTAGGGTTACTCAGGTACCAGTCAGAAAGTGTGCCATGGGAATGAGCACAGCAAATAGTTTCAGAGTGGCAAGATCCTGCTAGGTCTTATGGTACCATAAAATAGAGACATCAAAGACAAAATCTTCTTTTTTTCATGCACTGGCACCTCAATTATTAACCATCTTGTCGTTTGGGATTGATTGTGATTTCTCTTCACTATTGTGTTCCTCCTCAGTTCAGGGAAATCAACCAAACTGAAGATATGTTTGCCTTTTGAGGCTTAAATAGAAGATAAGATCCCTTGACACAAAATCCTTTAAATGTATTTATACAGTGATTCCCTTGGCCAACTCAATGGGCCACACAAAGGATTTCCAGAGCTGAAAGCATGAGCCTTGACAACTACAGTCTAAATTAAATGAGAAGGCTAAGCTTGCTGGAGAACATTAATAGAGAAATCCCATGATATTTGTGGGACTGTAACTCATCAGTTTCTTCAGAGATCAATCACATACGACTTCTTTAGGGAAGAAGTAGTTTTCTGGAACAGTTGCCTGAGATGACAGGTTATTCAGATGTATTTTCTGAATGCAAACAAAACAAAACCACACTATCTGTCTTTAATGCTTGCGTTATAAACAACTTGCATCCACTTGAATCCCCTGCCTCCCTTCCTTCACTCATATGAGCACTTAAATTTAAAAGGGAGAGTTTCTTTGTAAATCTCTCTCAAACTTATGATAGTATTTCACTTCTTATTTGTATAGTTCATGTCAGATTTCCAAAACCATTTCTTAATAGCCTTTTCATCCTGTCTAAGAGATTAGTAGCTCTCTATCTTAGAAGGATTATTTTTATCCTTTCTGTTTTTTGATTTCTTTTAATTTCTCTTGGTCATCTACTTGGCCATGTAGCCTGCAATTTCAGTTTCATCTGCTTTTCTTAGCTCAGATGAAAGCCCTTCCTTGTCTATGTTTCAAATGTTGGTCTCCTACTCCAGTGCTTCTTTTGAGTGATGCTGTTCTGAGTACCAATCCTGATCTTTTGAAATTTCAGGTAGTACATTCAGATACCATACAGCACTTCAATGTAGCTACTTTTGGTTATGTTTGTTTCTTCATACATCATGCTGAATCAATGACAATAAACCTGTCATCTTGCTTAGTGAAGAGCTCTGCATGAGGTGTGTTTCCTTCACTTTTTGTCTTCAGCATGATAAACTTTCCTACCTCTGTTTGCTGTTGTTCTGGTTTTTTTTTCTTAATCAGATGACTATTGCTTCTCTACATATTGAAATATCATTGTATGTTAGTGAGAGTGTTATACTAGGTGTTATACTATATAGGTGTTATACTTACAAGGTAAAGAGCTTCTTCAACCCAGTGTTATAACCGAGCATATGGCTGGGTTGAGCTGGGACATGTTGGAAACAAATTGTTCTCATCCTTCTCTTACCCGAGAGTCTCTTTTTTATTTCAGAGAAAGTCCAAATTCAGTTCAGCTATTTTTCCCTGCACTGGGCACATATGTGTAATGTCTCTGAGAGAACTACATTAAAACATTTTTCCTTAATGAGGTTGTGGATAATATTGCCTATGCTGGTCTTAAGAGCAAGCATAAAGAGGACATTGCCTAGAGAGACACTGCAATTTATTATCTAGTTTGATTTCCCTTTCAAAGAAGAAAAAAAAACCTTGACTGATGTGCCCTTCCAATACTCTCTGAAAAGAGACCATTTCTTTCCCTAACAACAAAGCCAAACAAAGAGAATTCCCATGTTAACTTTTTTGATTCTCAACGAAGTAAGCCTTTAATCTAAGAAATGTTTTAGATTTAGAAAATGTGGTAGATTTTGCTTTTGGAGGCAAATTCCAGAGCACTAAAGAAAGGACAGTCACAGAAGCAAATGAGTAATATGGCCAGGTTATCAGTGAGTGTAAAGTAGAGGAAAGTTGTGTAAAGAATGTCTTTCATGAATAACAAAGAAAGTGTTTTGGGGGAGGGTTCTGTGTTTAGCAACACCCTAAGCTTTGTTCTAAGTGGTATGGGCAGAAAAATCTGTGAGGTTTGCTCAGAGTGGTTCACCTTGTGACCAGGCACATTAGGGAAGCTGCTATGCAGCACCAAGTTGGGTATGGAGATTATTTACACCACTTAACCTTATCCTCAGGTCAGGCCCTCCTAGATCCATTAACTGTCATTTTGTTTCCTCCCACTTTCAAAAGCTCTTGAGATGGTCAGAAAATAAAGGGCCTGGTTTACTTCAAATCATTTAGCATGGATGTAGCTTTGATCTCCTAACCTTTAGCAAAGCAGGACAGCACAGAAGCATTGCGGCATCACTGCGGTACAGCATAAGCAACCCCCTGTAGGATGCTGATAACCCTGGCATCCAAAATGCCATTTCTTATTATTGGGACTTTTATTGTGTTGTTAGCTGGTAGAGTCAGTAATTTTAATTCCTGGAGTTAAGTAAGATTCTCAAAAAATTCTGAGTGAACTTTTAATTCTGTTGAATTTTTTAACATTTCTTGGAAGTGCTCCACCACAGTTCAGGAAAAGAAGGGAAACATTCACTCACCCAAAGGAAGAGAAAGGTGACTCGCATTAGGCTGAACAACAAGGCAAAGGAGGACACGTGGCCAAGCATATGTTGCACTCCAGCTATTCTCAGCTGGAGGATGGTCCTCTGGAGGCTGGCATAGGTTAGAATCTCCTGGTGATGTCTTACTTTACCCCGGGATCCTCCTATAGAATCTTAGATTTGGCCTTAGGCAAATAACCTTAGCCATGGCTCCCCTATAAATTAAATAGAATTGATGAGACTGACTTAACCTAGTGGGGTGAAGAGCTTTTAATTTGTAAATACATATGAAGCATTTAGATTGAAGACAGTATAGTATGTGCAGTGCAATAACAGGATTACACACCATCTTATTAACCAAATTAGTTGATTAATTACTTAAGTGGACAGTGAAAGGAAAAAAGCTGTTGTTTAACTATAATATCGGTTTACTTTGCTATGATGGTTTAAGACATGTGAGTACTAGAGGTGGTCTTTAATACAAGTCTGGTAGTATCCTTAAGCCATAACTCTTGGGAAAACATTGTTCTTTACACCTCTTCCTCTGAGCAGGAATGTTGCAGCAGAGCACAGTTCAGCACTACATGCTCCATTAAAGGAGGTTCTATAGCATCCTATAGTGGTGGTGTCTGCCAAAGGTTCCGACCATGAGAGGCCTTTGGCAGACACAAAAATACTTTGGAAGCCTGTAGGAATGCTGATGACCTGACAATGATTTGGAATACTGCATTAGAAAAATGCCTGCATAATATGGTAGAACCTGTCAGGATGGATAAAACAAAGATTTGCCAGTAACCATGCTGCACAGCTTTCCACACCAGTGAACCTGCTGTTTAGCTTAGGCCTCTTATTTCTTCCAAACCCTCATAAAATTTATTGCAGATGGGTGCTAAGAAACTATAGGAAAATCCTTCACTGTTCTAACAGCATCTCTGCCTTATGATCGTGTTGCCATTGCTTTTTTCTTTTTTTTTTGTTCCTCCCCCAGCAGGAGAGGTTTTCTCCAGCCCAACATGGTTTAATCCTTTCTGACAAATGGCAAAGAAAAAAATTATCAGTCTGTCTGCGATAGCCAAGGAATGAAGTACCAGAAAGCTGTATATGAGCAAGAGAGACTTAAATCACACTTGCAATTGCAGGCACAGTTGCAGCTGCTGCGTGAAGAGCCCTGACACTATTCTCAGCCGAGATATTATTTTGCTCTGGGGGCTAATGGTAACTAACTGCCCAATATATCAGAACAAGACAATTTTGTGTAATTTGGCTTCTCTTGTGCTATGTATTCATCAATACGTTAGGAGCAAAAAAAGCCCAACAGAAAGCAGACCTGGGTGACAGTGTGATTTAGAGCTGGCTGAAGGCTGGAGTAAGGGGGCAGTGTACTGGCATGCTGGGGACCAGGACTTGGCATGTGCCATGTCCTTTTGTACCACTCACTGAGCAGAAAGGCATGACAGATCCAGATTCGAGATCCAGCTGGACATGCTGTACTAATAAATCTCCCTCAGCATAGCATAGACCTGGTGCCCGTGGCTGTACACTTGTACACCGTTCATTTGTATCATCACAAATGCAATGGGTTTACAATTAGATAGTGGGAGCTGTGGTCTGCAGTCACCCAGCATCCACAGGAAGCCTGCCTGTCCCACCCTGCTGGCAGGCCCTGCGGCTGGCAGGAGCTCCAGCTGCCTCGGGGCTGTGCTGGCCTGGAGCATATGTGAAGACAGCCATGGCTGTGTATAAAATGCAGTGCTGCTTATTTCTGAGCGGTAAGCAAACAACCCAGGCTCTCCTAGCAGAAAATAGTTAAGCCGTGTATTATCTGATGATGTGAAGCAGTAGTTTAGAAATGTGGTCCCAAAGCCCTGATGTGTTCCTTTGATCCTGACACAGGTAACTGCCTTCTTTTAAAGATGACCAGTCTAAACCTTAGTGACTTCAAAAGGCCTACTCCACAGATGCAGGATGTGGACTTGAGTAGTTTAATTGCAGAACCATGCTGTTGCCTAGCCAGATGTTTGAAAACAGATCAAAATCTATCTGTAGGAATTAAAGATTGACAGGGTAAGTTGAGCTGGGATAACATTTTGTTTTCTTTGCCTGAAGGAAAATCTGCAGGTTGCTAATGTAGTATGTGGACTTACCAGAATGTTTCTTTGTGTGCACACTTCTTGCAAAAAATGAAATTATCTATGTTTTTTTTCCCCACTTACTATAATGTGCTAGTGAATCTGGAGAATTTAATTCTGTGGAATTTGGGATCTTACTCCTCAACCAGTAAGATCTGAGAACTGAAAGCTGCATTTGTGGGAAGTACCAGGATTTGTGATGTGGAATTCAGGACATGTGGAATTACAAATACCAGTAATAGATGTCTGTTCAAGCTGTCTTAATTTTTTCCAAATATTTATTCATATGGCTTGTCTCATCACATATATCACATTTATCGCATTGGTAACAACTGTTCTTTGTTATGAAATGTATATGAAATTCAAGCTTATCCTCTATATTGTTGTTAGTGCTTTTTTCAGAAAAAGCATTATTAAGCACTGGAAAAATCCAAAATAGAAAAGAGGACTTTTAAACATGGAAAAACCATGACAAACATGTACAAACATTTTGAGAAGTGATTGGCATTCTGTAATGAATAGCATAAGAATAAATTACAGCAAACCAAAAATCTTATTAAAGGATATTAAAAAGCATAAAATCTCCTTAATAAAAAGCAAGCAATAGGGCAAGTGCAAGAGTTAAGTATTAGATTCATTTATACATGCCCTGAATCAAGATTGAATGTGTAGTATAATTTTAATAATTATATTTATTTTCATTCATTAAGAGATTACAGATACAAAGAGATAATCTCTTATCTCTCAAGAGAATGTTTTTAGCTCTCTTTTTAAGTTTACAGATCTAAATAAATTTTACATTGACTGCGAAGCATGCTTTCTGCCTTTCTGGCGACAGTAGGTTAAATCTTGAGATAACCACTTCAGACTGGCTGCATACTTCAGTATTTTTCCCCCTTCACATTGTTAAAACTTTATAGAGCCTCGAAACATACCCAGATGGACAGTAACTGTGACTGCCACTTATGAAATCAGTATAATCTAGCACAATACACAAAGTAGGGTAAGTGTGGAAAGAAAACAAGTTCTGAATAGAGGACCTCCTTGGAATATTGGATCAGCCATCAGACACACCAATTCTGTTTAGACAGGCGTGTTATACACACCCAAATGTACTGCAAAACAAAGCACACCCCCAACCTTTCACCACTGCAACTCCTAAACACTTCTGCCCAAGGGTGGTCTTCACCCTGCTTGAGGCAGTATTTGTGCCTACATCTTTATTCACAAAATGAAGCATTGGTTTCCATAGTTTTTTGGCAAAGCTGAGACACATAAACCATGTTCTTCCTCTTGGAGGAATATTATATCTTGGCAGTTTTATCTGGGTCTGACCTTTTCAAATATGCAATATAAAATATGAACAAATGGATCACTGTACCATTGTGCTGCCGTTCCATCTCCAGCGGATTGCTCTGCACATCTCCTTCAGCCTGCTTGTGTGAAGCCAGGATTATCATAAATAACGTAACCATAGCAGAGAATCTGGTTAGGATAAAACTATTGTTATTTGAAATTATAGTCTTTGTTCACTTGTTATATGATGTCTGCTAAACACAGCAAACAGCAATATATAGTGGCTCCTTTGGATTTTTTTTGTTCTGGGCACAAAAATAATGCATGCTTTTTCTTTGCATACAGTATGCATGTATTACAACAGGATGATTAGATAATGGAGCCATGAAATAGGGGAAAAAACCCCAAACCTTGGCAGATTTACAGCAACTAAATCTATGGCTTCATTCCTCACTCCAGCTAGGATGGGGGTGCTTAATTCAAATGAACTTAATTTTGACACCCATTTCTACTTAGGCATTATGTTGGCAGAGACACATCGAGGGCAGCAGGTATTCTCAATTCTTATTTGTCACATTTCACAGATTTCCAACTTGTAAGTTAAAAATTTAAAAAATCCTTTGGAAAATTGCAATTTTAATACATGGTATTTCATCTCCTTTGCTGCCTTTCTCCCTTTCAGTTCACTGTGGTCGCATTATATGTTAGAAACTGTTCAAGTTGCATACCTGCTGCTTGTGGAGAGAACATGTTTTTAGGTATGTCCTGCAAAAGGACAGCATCTCTTAACACATGGTGGTAGTGCTGTGTTTGTTTGCTGTTTTGCAGAAAAGATTGCTTGCCATATGTCACTTCTTTTCCAAGAAGTTGGCTAAGGGAGTTAAGATTATTTAATTGCGGGGTTTTTTGTCTTTTCGTATCAGGATTAGAGCTTGGCACATCAAGTTTTTAATGAAGCTGTGAATATTGCTGTGTAGTGCTAAGTTAAACAAGTGCTGTGTCATTGAGCTACCTCTGACTAATAAACTTAATTAAAAGTAAGAAAAAGTAGGTAAAACATAAACAAGCTTGGAGTCTTTTAACCAGCTGCAATATACCCATGCAACACTATTGAATAAGGAAGCTATCAGTAAGGCTTTTGTCAAAGGAAAAAAGAAAGTTTTGATATTTTATTTTGTTTTCTTGATGTTGCAAACAAAGGTCCAGCCTTTAATGTTTCAGCTCAGTTCCATTTTATACCAGAGGTGACTGAGCCACTTGAACAGCCAGTTGCATGTAAATGTGCTGAACAAGAACCAGATCATAAACAAAAGCACGCTGGAGCTTCAATAAGGGAAGTACAAGAGCAGAATATTAACCACCAATCCTTCCTAGGTAAAAATTCCTTTTGCTTGGTCATGGCATATAACAAGGTTTCATGCCTCTCTTTTTGGCATGTCTGGTGCCACAGACTCCCCAGGAACCTGATTTCATTCAGACATCTGCTTCTTAACGAGCTGATCTTCAGAGGAACAGCTCTTTACTGATTCATTGCTGGCTACACCTTTAGCACATGATTTTTCTCTCACAATGGTTCATGAAATAGAAAACTCACTCTATCAGGCAATTCAAACCACAAGCAGTTGCAAGAATGTGCATGCAGCTGACATGGGATTTCCACATTTAGCTGCAGAAATAATCTAAAAATTCAATAATCTCTTCAAGCATCCTCAATACTTATAGGGACTCTGGGGCACGTTATAAATTATAGCATACATTAGAAAGTGTGCTATATTAACAATACTGTTTTAAAAACAATACTGTTTTAAACAGTATATAAACAATACTGGTTTAAAAACCAGTATATGAAAGAAGTGATAAAAGTGATTTAAACATGACTGTGTCTTCTTCATGCTTTGTGGCTGTATCTGCTTCACACCTTCTAGTTTTTCAGGCTTGGACCTTTGAATAAGCGACCACCATGTATAGGCTAATTATTAAAGTTATTAAATGTTTTTGCACTAAATTTGCTTCTTGAAGTAAGAAGTAACACAGTAGAACAGTTAGAAGTATTGAACTAGCTAAGTATAAAAAGTATGCATGAGACTGTTAACTCTTGGATAAAGTTATTCAATTTTATCACTGACCATCATTATCTCATCATAGAAGTGACATATGGCAAGCAATCTTTTCTGCAAAACAGCAAACAGAAAATAGAATGTATTTCATTTGGGAATTAGTATTATTAGCTGGAGGGAATGCTTTTCTCAATGTCATTCAGTCATTAATGAACTTGAGCTAGATTACAGCATTAAGTTGCATTTTTGCATCAGATCCATTTAGGTAGTATCTACTGATTTCAGTGAAATTACTTGAATTTAATTCACAGTAGTTGGAATTGGAAATGGTCTATGTAATGAGAATATAGGCACAGACTAGTGAAAATAACACATTCGAATATGCAAATACTGCTCTCTGACAAGATTCTAAATAGTAAAATGTGAATCTGAAGTCATCATTGGTGTCATTTTTCCAGATGAAGGAGAAGCGTTTAGGATTAAGAAGAAGATGGGTTAGTTTTGTCTCCATCATCAGACTACAAAAATCAAAAGAAAAAAAGAAAAACCAGACGGAGAGGAAAGACATACTTTCCTGAACCACAGTTACTCAGAAAACCTTCCTGTCCTCTCTTCTCTCAGCTTTTTCTTTTCCACTCAGGCCCATTTGGACAAACATCAGTCTGGCTTATTAATTTAGTCTTTTCTGCTGATGTTATGTGGGTTTCCAGTTTATTTCTGCATAACCTGGAAAATTCTTATTTGCATCACAAGTTGACCAAAATGTTCTTTAATTATTTCCCAGGAGCTTTGCTTCGTTCTCTGAGTGGGCACCAATGTATTGCTACACTGAAGGGCTTGTCAACACTCTCATTATAGACATCTACTTTTCCAGGATACTGTAACCCAGCTGACTTAGTTGCGTAGAGCTACAATTCATTTTACAAGATTTCAGGAAAGATGCCAGTTATTTAATGTGCTTATATTGAACTAACTTGGCTTTTTTTTTTCTTCTTTTGGGGGAGGGAGGCTCTCAAATTTGATGAGGGAAAAAAAAAAAAAAGGCAAATCAAAGCAGAGGCAAAACTTGCTGTGTTAGGTTACTTTTTGTCAGGGTGGCCCTGCATTGCCATCTCTCTGTTGCTTTTCTCAGCTACCAGTTTTTAGACTCAAATGTCTGTCACTCCTGATGCCTTCCAGGGGAACTTAGTACCCACCTGATTTCTTGGTAATGTCTTTGCTTCTCTCACTTTTAATCCTCCTATAATCTGAAAATTACAAGTGATCAATTTTTTTAATGATTTATTAGAACATAAAATATTTGCAAACAAGATGTTGAAGGATGCCCACTAGTTCAGCTGGGTACCACACAGCACCCATGTGCCCCCGCATGTAACCTCTGTCTCTATGACCAGGTACTTTAGATACTAAATGGATATTAAAATACCTAGCCTTGGGATGTGTTCTGCCAGTGGCTGGAAAAAGCACACATTAGCTTCTTGTGAGCAGTGTGAAGTTATCCCCTCCTTCTAGTGAAGGTAAGAAAGGTATCTACATCCCTGTAAGGCCTTCAGAAGTTTTCAGCGCATTTGGATTAGGTTCAGATAAAACTCTGGCTTTCTGAGTATTTTTGTATGAAAAATCTTGGACCTATTTGAAAGCTGTCAATAATATCTTTTGCATTTCTTCAGTCCAAAGGAATTTTAAAAATTCAGATTGGAGCTGCTGAGGGTGAGTGAAAGTTCACCCCTTATCGGTCATCCAAATTTGCCGAGGCAGTTTTATGAAAGCAGTGAAGTGAATGCAGAAGCTAAAACTGAGGATGGCTTGATAATGCTCTAAGTCAAAAACAAAACAGAAAAAAGAGCAGGTGTTGTTACTATAGTTTACATCGTATGTAACTTGAATGAAAGGGAACAGGATCGATACAATGTGTGGGGGTGAGGCAGGCAGATACATGGTGTTGTTGGAGATGCGAGGTCAAACACCAAACTCTTAATTCCAAATTGAAGTTCAGGGAATTGTTAACAAATCCCCATCCACACAGAATAAGTGAAAATGTGACTGTGAGGGACCTGATGATAATCCTAGGACAAATGCTGCTCTCCTTCAGCCTGGCATCAATTCAGAAATCTGGCTGCACTGAGACTGCTTTGCATTGCCATTCAATAGAGCTGGGGCAGAGTTTCACCCTGTATCATAACACGTTAATCCCCATGGCGAACGTATGCATCTGGTTTTTTATTCAGGTTTTTTCTTATGCAGTTCAATAGTTTATTGCTAGTAGCCTCAGGGATACTTAAATAAGATGAATGCTTCTACCTACAGGATCCTAAAAAGACAAGAGCTAACAAGGGGCTATGAGGTGTTATGGCAAAGATGATGAGGTGCCTTTATGGGACCTCAGCAAAGTGCTTGACACCCCAAGTACGACAGGCAGAATACCTCTTCCACCAGCATCTCGGGGAAGGTGGAAAAATTAAACTTTCCGCAACCATCGTTCCTCTGTGCACACGTACACAAGAAATCTTCAGGCACCATCTGCAGTGCTCAATGTTCTCAACTCCTAGCTGAAAATGCATGGAGATGCACTGCTGGCACACCTGACACTGTCAGGGATTTAAGCTATTACACTCGATCATATTTGTATTCTATTAATGGTAGATCAGTCATAAAGACAAGCTCTGCCACTAGTTTTGGTTACAGTCTTATTTGGTGTACCATCGACTGCTGTACAGTACGTATGGAAATTTCTCACCAGTGCGAAGGCATGGACAAATTCTTCACAGCTATCTTTTGGAAAGGATGGATGTATTAGCCTCTTTTCTTGCCAACGAGATCTCAGGAACTTTGCTTGCAGACTCTTGAAATTTGGCTTGGCCAAGTCATTTAGCATTGAAATCTTGGTAAGCAACACTGTGTTGGTTTACTGCTTAATCATTATCCAGACTACCCCATTGGGTTGTTACATGCAGCACCCCTCTCTGGGAAAACAGATCCAGCATCAGCTCCTTGCGTAGAACTGGCAGCAGATAGGCAAACAGGATTCTGCCTGTATTTCACTTCTTAAAATTAGTCAGAATCTTTCATTCTACGTATTTTCATGTTTGCTGAGGTCGAATGGAGAATACCGAGTTTGCTGTTCTCAAATCAGTAATCTAAGGGGAAAAAAAAAATTAGAAGAATGAATAAATACTTCATAAGACAAATTTGATATGGATTTGTAAGCTGCAATCTCTATGTAGATTTTTAAGTTAGAAGTCTGGTTAAAGGAAAATTTGTTAGCCCCTCCCTCCTGCTTTAGCAATTAGAGGAGTATTTTGTAAAGTTTAGATCTGCAATTCAAAAAGCAACTTTGCAGCACCTTCCCCCCACCCCCTCAAGCTTCCTTGTCCAAATCTGGAGAGATTCTTCCACTCTGAGGCTGCAACATTAAAAACAAGTGTGTGTATGCCTGCCCAGGAGATGTGCCTAGCTCCTCACCAGAGCATTCCCAGAGTCTTTCCTGAGAAAAGATCTCTGAAGAGTTTCACCTGGCAGACCACTTTGGGAAGAATGGGCATTTTTCATAGATCACCTCAGAGTCATAAAAGAAGAAATGCTCTTTGCTAGCAGAAGCATTAGCTGTTACCAAGAAAATTATTTGGAGGCTGCAATGCAGACAGGGAGGGCTTTAACATGGTGTGTAAGTGCCTAAGGATGATGTGGGGGCTGCGGGTCAGTTGGCAGTAAATACAATATACTAGTAGTACATACTATCCCATTGTTTCCCAGCTTGCTTAGGGCTTTGTTTCAGAAGTACCAAAATATAAATAGGGAGTCTCCAGAGGTTTTTACATAGATGAAGCTTTGCTACATCAACACTAAGTGTTCAGCTCTTATCATGTGCCTGGGATCTGTGAGCAGAGGTTTGTGGACCTTATCTGATAGTTTCTACCCTAGGAAAGGAGGAGTTTGATACTACCACAATACAAATAATGAATAACAATCATCACGGGCATCAGTTTGTTTGTTAGAGATGGAGACAAGATGGAAATGGGAGCATTTCACTTAGCCTTATTTTGGAGTTCCAAAGACTAAATCAGCTATTGGGAAAAATCACATCATCCAAGGTAAAGTTTCTTTTACTATAATTTTAAATTATAAATTAAATATTTTAAATTTATAAATTAAAACATAATATTTTTTAAAATAAAAAACTCATTAGACTTTTAAAGGGATACTTGTGGTAGCAAGACAATTAGTAACAGTACAAGGTGGAAAATATGACCTAAAACTCTATTACAGCTGTTTCTCAGAGCTCTTTTCTTTGGTGAATATTGGTTACAGTACTGTAGTTAAAAATAGACTTCTACTGTGATCAGGGCTTTCACCTCTTCTGAATCATGGTCCGAACCCTCTTGGATGAGCAAGAAGAGTAATGACTTTATACTAGCTCCCACTATTTGTTGTATACTAATTTACCCAGCATTTGTAAAATCCTTCCATGATTCATGATAAAAATGTATTTATATGTTTTTCTCTGAAGTATTAGGGGAAAATGACATTCACTAGCATGAAATGCTTATTGAATAAATAGCAGGTAACTGTGAAAAATGGTGGCCGAAGTTCGGCTGAGAGAGGGGCTAGTGCACAGAAAGTAACGCTAGGTTTACAAAGGGTTTCCAGTACAGAATTGTGATGAATTTACTGATTTGATTTGTAAGGATCTATTAATAATAATTAATATTAATTAAACAAAATTTAAAAAAGTAAAATAAAAGGCAATACAAAATACATTAAGATGGAAACATTAGAAAAGAACAATAAATATCTGTAAGTGACTGTTAGCAGTTGTGCCTGGCAGTAGAGGTGTTGAGGGTGCCAGCTTAAGGTAAAAATTGTACTTAGAGACATAGCGTATCAGTGTTGGACCTGCAGGCATTATCCAGGAGGGTGTTCTATTTGCAGTAGGTCTGTTACTCAAATCAGTTTAGTTGGGCTATCTTGATTAGGACCTGAGTCCTGACCATCGCTGCTGCAAGGCCTCTATGTGAAATGAAATAGGAATTATGATCAGAACAGAAGGTCTGTTGGACAGACAATATCAGCACCTCTGTGTATTTCACCAGACTGAACGTTCATGACTCTAACATTGAGACAGATGGACAAAAGCATCAAGGAAAAATGTATTTGCTCTTCGAAGTGATCATAGACATGTCTAAGAGCACAATATACCAAGCATTTATATTATGGTATTTGAAACTGTAGATTGTATTTCCCAAAGATAATGGAACAGTTAACTTTCTGCTGTAGTTATAATACTTTGCATCAGTTGCTACTAAGTAAGTCCCTATCATTTTTCAAGGGCATAACTTGCAACAAGATGGCAATAACAATTACATATTGTTTTCAAATAAGATGGCATTTTCCTTTCTGGCAGGCAGCAATGGGGTTTTAATGTGTAACATTTGTTTAATAAAACTCACAGATGCTTCCTTGACAATTGCAAAGGAAGAAAAGAGTAAAACAAACCCAGAGAAAAGGCAGAAACTATAAAGAGCAAATGAAAGATTCAGCTGCCATCACAACTGTTCATCTTGTGTCCCAGGCTGATTATGCACATTTTGGCTGGATCAGCCATCTCTGGTGAACCTGTGCATAGCAGGGAGGTGCTGTGTTCTGAGTCCCTGCTTTGCTGAAGTGTTGCCTCCCTTTCCCACAAAAAATACTGTGTGCTACTGGGAGACCCAGCTTCACGAAGGTCACGGCGTTTTGGCATTTGTATTCTCATGAGACAATGTAGCTCTGCAGGACAGATTTTTCTGCTGTTAACACATGTCTGCTCTGTCTCCAAGGTCTGCCTGCACGTTTTAGTTAATAGAGTGTGTGAATTGCAGCAGACAACGTTTCTTCCTTTGGAACAAGAGATAACATCTATAACCTTTCACTGATTGACTGTTTATGTGATAAACTGAAAAAAAGTAACATTCCGATCTTAAAAAGAAAACAAACAAAAGGAACCCCCACTTCACATATCCGATGAGTGGCAATAGGCACTTGTTTTCCTGAACAGACACAAATGACGAGAATTTGTCAGCACTGCTTCAGGGCTGGTCCCAAGGAGTAAGAGACAGGTTGACTGTGATGGCCCCAGTCTAAGTGCTGGATGAAATCCAGGGCCTCCATGTATTCTGTGTTACAAAGAAAAATTGGTATTGTCACCATTTATCTTTGAAGTGGTCTTGCTTACCTACAAAGGTCCCATTGTGCAGGCCCAGGAGGAGTCAAGCCACAAGGGACGGTTCTGTTCACACAGCTCTAGGTCAGGGTCAGCCAGAACTCAGCTCCTGTCCCACTCAGCTTCCCACGCTTGCTCCATCTCCAGTCTGCTTGGACTATTTCCTCACTCTCAGCTTTTCTGTTCTTGTTTCTCTTGTTTCTTCCTTTATGCAAACAAAAAAGTCTCCAGAGAACAGCCAAACGGGTCATGACTAGTACATCTCTGTACCTTTGTTTTGGATGGTAGAATCTGTCTGTACATGGAGTAGTGAAGTATCAGAGTGTTACAAGAAGCAGCTTCAGTGAATTTTCCCTCATCGGATCCCAAAGCCTTTAATATGAATGACCATCTATGCAATCCCGATTTACTAGTCATAGCAGGTCCAAGAATTACTGCAGCAAAAATGCTGTTTCCTAAATACAGGTACACTGCAAAAATCTTCAACTTCAATTTGTATTATAATGTGATACCAGCACATTATAATTTTTAATTAAAAATTGTATCCCTTCATAACGTCTGCAGCTCTTTCACATGGCTGTCATCCAAAAACAAGGCAATGATGTGAGCTAATCTCCATAGAGAATGGGACATTGCATCCTGCCCTTGGTACACAGGCAGGGGTTTTTTTCAGTCATTGCAGGAAATCATTCCCCAGACAGGTACAGATCAGGAGATCCTTTCTCATTGACCACCAGAAACTCCCTAGGAAAACAGCAAAATATAACAAAGAAATGAATCTAGTTCTTATTCTGGAGCAAGTCCAGTTGTTTTTTTCTCTTCCTCCGTCAAGGGAAAGAAATGCTTTTGTTTTGTGCTTCGTTTCCTACTTGTATGTATCGGAGACAAATGCTAGGGATAATTGTAAAAGCAAAAGGAGACTTCTTTTTTCCTTAAAGCAGAAATATCCAGTATTAACCACATTTTAACTCATAGCAGTGTTGTGAAAAATGACGTGCTTGTATGTCTGAGGAATTTTTAAGGGATTATTTGTTGAGGATGGGACAAAAATATCACCCAGAGTCACTGGTGTCCTCTGCCGTATTACTATGGCATTTTTTACCCCTGACATATATCCTAAGTTTTACTTTCCTTAGTTTAATTGTCTCCTACAAATCTTTGGTATTTGTTTTCTTTTTTCATCCATTGGTATTAAGGTGTTCCTTTTTTATTCCAGATAAAATCAAACTATTAGCAACTAGAAAACAATCTTATTCCTTACCTGGAGAGTCCTTATCTTGAGCAGGTATAGGTAATCATGCATCGTTCTTAGGGGTCCACTAAAGCTTTCTGCTTTATTAACTATCCCTGCAGGGATGATAATTGCTGTTACGCCTGAAGGTATCAAGCACAAAGCGGAGGCACAGCCCCTCCAGCAGCGAACAAGGCAGCACTGGCAGGCTCAGAGAACAGTTCTGTGCAGTCCCCTGGGCTGGGAGAGAAGAGGGAGCTGCCTCCCAGCTCTTTAAAACACTGGAGACCAAAATAGACCCATGAAATACATTGCTGGAAGGACCACAGTTAGATGATCTTCTGTTGTACCCCACTACAGAAATAGGGAAATGAGACTCTTCAAAATTAAATTCATAAGAACAGGAAGGAATTGGTTATATTCTGATTTTACACTGGCTTAAATCAGGAGCTGCTCTAATAATCCCATCGCTATGGGTCTGAGCGTCAGCTGACATAAAAGGCAGCTCAGGCTGATGCGATATGTGCCACCAGGTTTGCTTTTACTTGTTTAATTATTTTTCCACCAATGATGCTTAAATATCAATCACGACAGGTACCAACAGAAGACTTCAAAAGCCTTTCCCAGCTGTTTTAGGCTGCATTCCCCAAAGCTTGCCTCTCATAATTCAGTTTTAGCTTCAGGCACTTTAAGTTAATAGACTCATTTGAGCAAAAGGCTTATTTGAAATCCAAATTGGAAAAAAAGTGAGCATAATTGTGCTAGTGCCAAGCTATAAACACATTTATACAGTGCAGTAAATCACTACCGCTGCCTTTCCTTGGAGAGACTGGGCAGGTCAATTAAGCCGAGGGTACAGGACATAATGATGGAACCTGTTCAGCTTAGTATGGGACTGGTAGCAAAGACTGCAGCCGTACTACCCTGCTGAGCCTCATTTTGACATTCCCCAGACTGGCCAAAATTTAGACCATTTGCTTTCAGCTTATCATGCATTGACTACTGGAAGAGAACAGAAATTTGGGTGTGGGGAGGAAATTTTATGGAAAAAAATGGTGGGAGTCAAATAAAGGATTAAAGGAGTGTGTTAGGTTATTGGTTTGCTGTCCAAAAAAGTTTGTAAAGTTTTTTTGTTGGAAGAGTCATTCACATACAGGCTGGGCTATGAACTCTGCAGCTTTTCCCTGTGGTCACCTGCTTAAATTTAAGCCTGTGAGCGGTCATGTCTATGGAAATGTTTGTGGGTTGGCTGTCTTCTCTGGACTGGGGTTAAAGTTATGAACTTTATGAACCCAAACTGATCTTGATGAACATGCAGTCAGTGGAAGGTAGGAAGAAAGGCAATTATTAAAAAAAAAAAAAAAAAAGATTTGTGGTTATGTAAAATCTGTCGTTGACTATTAAATGTAAAATTACCATTGAAGGAATAGGTGCTCAAATGATAGAAAATGTAGTGTAGTTGGAAGCTGACAGCTGGTGAAGCTCTTATAAAAACTCTCTAAAATACATTAGAATGTGCACAAAAATAATGTTGAATGAGAGAAAAGAGGAAGAAAAAAAGCCTTGTGTCCCATTTAAAAGGGGAGAATTCAGACTTTGAGGGAACTAATAAGGGGAATCTGAGATGTTCTTGTGAAGGTTTTCCTTTCCATATCCAAAGAATTCAAGCACATTTGTTGTTGCCTTAGCTCCTAATGCAACATGGACCTGCGTATATCTTACTTGTGCGACTCTGCTGATAACTATTTAAAGAGGAGGAAGAGATTTCCGAATAAAGTTAAATGCCAAAAAGCAGCCGCTGGGCCACCAGCAGTGCCTGCCCAGGTCCTAAGCCACAGCACTAATTATCCATCTGCCTCGTCAGGTGCCAAACAGGTTCTCCATCCTACAGCAGGACATAGGAGAAGGCTGCCCTTTCCTCTTCTCACACATCTTACTCTGTGGGTGGGTTTTTTGGAATGCTTTTTAAACTTTGTACTGGCTATTTTTCTGTTTGTACCTTCACTCATTACTCATTTCACTGCTCGTTTACTCACCAGGACAAAAATTGATTAAGTTGAGACAGGCAGTAAAGCCGTGTCTGTGACTAGAAACCAAACTAATTCGCCTCTTGAGGTTAGCAACTCACTGCACCATCATAAACTAGAGATATATTTACCCTTAAATCTTGGCTTTTGAAAAGCAAGGAGAGAAACACGTAAGCCCAGAGCACCAAACATAAAACTGAAAATCCACAAATATCTCATACTAGTAGGGCAATATTCTCACAGTGTGGTCCCTGGCGGGGAACAGCCCATATCCCTGAAGATGCATTTGTAAACAGCTCATTACTTGGCAGTCCTTTACAGAGGGAAATGCTGTCACCTGAAAAAATAAAGGAGATACCTTGCCATGGGCTGTGGAAACTTTTCACAAAGGCCAACTGATATCAGTATCATCTAGCAGCAGGGGGGAAAAGCATATAGGCTCAGAGGCAGGAAGAGCAGTGGCCTCTGATTGTGACTTACCTCTCAGAGCACCCTGGCCGTATGCTGCAACATACCTTAATCCATTACTTCATCAGTGAGGCAAGCATGTATTTTATCCTCTTCATGGCTTCTGTACAGAATGAATTAGTGAGGTGGATACACTCTAGTAACATATATCCCAGCTCCCATCCGCTGTCTGCCAAAACTGTCTTTATCTGCAGAGCAAAAAGAGCATAGAGTGAAAGATAAAAATCTCATGTGTGAGCTTTTGATAACTACAAAGTGATTCTCTCTGGCTGCCTCTGTGGGTTATGTCAGCCTGTCTGTTCCCCTCAGCATCATACTTACTGTACATGCTACTACTACTAGTTTCTTAACTAGTAGTACAGCTAATACTCTTAGTTTCTTAATGTTTTGACTGCTTCTTACACTACATTAGTTCCATTTGTTTTATAGCGAGGATCTCTAACCAGCTTGATTTGTCCTCTTCATTATTTTGAAAAAATTTTGAAAGGCAACTCAGAAACTTCTCCATCTGCCTTTTTCCAAGCGTGTTTCACTATTACAGTGGCTATTATATTGAGTTACCATCGTCCTCATTTCTACAAGGTATGAGAGATTTCATTCATTGCAAATCTTTATAATAGTCTGAATTTCTTGAATAGATTGGCAGTACATTTAATTACTAATAAGCCTACATTTCAAAGCTGCCAAAGGCTTCACACAACTACCAGTCCGGTGTGGCTGCAGATTTGCTTTTTCAGACTCACGTTCAGTTTTTGCTGAATACCAACTGTACATGCACATGCAGTAAATAACTTCACAATTACTAGTTTTTTTGTTCTTTCATTCTCCTACCATTTTTCCCCTCCCTTTCTTTCCCTTGACTTCAACCTCTGACCCAGAGAGGAATGATTACTTTGCATCAGTACCTACTAGCATTATAAAAGGTATCCTGTTTACCTCAGGGGGAGGTATATTCAGTTGGTGGGGTTCTGATGCTCTCCTTTACTGACATCAAACTATATTCAGTGTAACTAACCTAAGTTTAACATCATTATTCCTTATTCTCAGCACAACAAATGAAATGAAGATCTACTCTGGTGAATACACACTCAGAATAAGATAGACAGTTGATTATTATCTGCATATGAAACAGCTTAGATTGCCATAGCCTCCTTATTTTCTTCTTCTGTGCTATCGAAGAATGGCATTGGTAGATGATACAGAAGCCTCAGTGGAATTGTCAGATGTGAAATGTTTCAAATAATGCCCCAAAACTTTAAACAATTGACTAATTTGTGGCACATGATATGGTATTAAATATTGGTGTTGTAGTTCACCATCAAGTCCACAAGGAGTTAATAGAGAAGTCTGCTTGCTGTTTGTTTTTCTGTTATAGAAAGTTATTGAAGTGCATTAGTTCCTCATCAATTCGCAGTTTATCTGAATGTTCGCCAGTGGCGTTCCCAGTAGCAATATGGGGAGGAGTGAAGTGGTCACAGGGATTTTGGAACAAATCCTTCACATACAAGATAGTAATTGACAATATGTACATTTATTTGCTTTCACTATAATTGCTACATCTGCTTTATTGACAGTAATTAATTAGCCTCATTTAATTAAATGTTCTCTGAGGAAGGTAGTGTTGACATTTTGCAGCTGGTACTTGAGAGGGCAGCTGTGGAATGCAAAGTTCTTGACAGCAGACCTTGTTTCAAGTCCTCCAGCTCCCAATCTGCCCACCAGTGCCCATGGACTGTGTTGGGCCACACAGCTGAAACACGCTGGACCTGAGCCTTCACTCTTCCCAAAACTGCCAAAAAATCTTCGAATGGAGAGCTAACAATCCAACATCTGAGCTGGGTAAATAAACCCCAAACCCAGAAATAGATGCATAGATAGCATACGTTGAGTTTCCTTTTAGTGCTCTCAGTAAGACCTCCTCCTCTATTTATTTACTCATTTAGAATTATTTAAACTTCCTTGGATCAAACTCGGATGTGACGGACAGATCTGTTGTTCTGGATCAACTTAATATTAGCCCCACATGTGACTTGCGCATCATTCCTGTGTGTGGCTGCACGTCTTATTTTACACAGATGGGCAATCATGCGTACAAATGCTCCTATAATTTAACCTAGAGTTGTTGAACTGTTTATACAGGCAATTTTCCATCTATTCCTAACACTCCACATCCTACAGAGGTGTTTTCTCTTGTTCCTTAAATATTATTCTTCATTAATTAAATTTCGGTAAAACAGCAATATCTTTGAGAGCTGGAGATTCTTCATCTCCTAACAGGGTCTTTGTGGTTAGGGGAAAAAAAAGTCTAGTATTCTCCACAGGGCTATGTTGCCTACAAATGTCTTGTCAAAATGGTGTATGTTTACCACCTCTCATCGACACTCTTACTTCAGTTTGGAAATAAAACTTTTCCAACAGCCATTAAAAAAAAAAAACCCAAAACCAAAACCTGCACATTTCTCCCTGAAAGCTGTTTTTAAAAACACTAAAGAAAATTCTTATAATTTCATAGCTTAGACATTCTGCTCCCAGTCTAGCTTTACTGATTTCAGCAGCATTACACCAAGAATGAATGCAACTTGCTCAATTGTTTTCGGTGGCATGATGTCGCATGCATTTACTATATCCTTGGTAACAGCAGGGCTGCCCTGTGGCCGTTTAAGAAGAAAGAAATGGAGTGAATCAGAATAAGCCATTAGTCCCTGCAAAAATAGGGAAGAAGAAAAGAAAGGAAGAAAGGAACAGCCACTGAGTGGGGTCTGGGAAGATTAGGCACTGGTTTGAAAACAACGCTGCAATGAACTGAGACCCAAAAGATTACTTGTCTACTTTCTAGCTGCATCAGTAGTCATTTCTCTGCTAATTACCTTCCCTTTTGTGGAGTGGGTGCCATTAGCAGTATCATAACAGTAGAGCTGCTGTACCCATGACAGTCCAAGGGTGTACATGAGGCAAAGCTTGCATAATGCCTGTGTTTGGGGTACATGCCATGGGATCAGCCACCAGGGAGATTTCAGGAATGAGTCTCAATGCCTGAGTTTATTTTATTTTGCTTGCAAACATCTGAGCTCTCAGATTTGGCAAAAAAAACCAGCACTGCATGTCATTCTCTTTAAGGCTTCACATAAAAATCCTATCAGTGGTTTATAGACAGCTGCATAGTAGTTATCCCAGCTTCAAATGCTTTCCTGCTACTCATCCAGATGGAAAGGTTCTCCAAACAAAAGCCTAGTACAGTGAAGGCATGTGTAAGTTTGCTTCCAGCCACTTCAGTTCGTAGATATTTGTCTTACCTTTTGCTGTTGGTAAATCTGTCCTT
Source organism: Strigops habroptila (assembly GCF_004027225.2). Lineage (NCBI taxonomy): Eukaryota > Metazoa > Chordata > Aves > Psittaciformes > Psittacidae > Strigops > Strigops habroptila. The sequence goes on along the minus strand of NC_044279.2, from coordinate 84,677,914 downwards.
GAAGGGACAGAGGATTATCAGAAATGCAAAATAACTTTTCTTCCTGTCCTCTTTCACTTCATCTTTCCTGCAAAGCAAGTTATCAGCAAACACTTATCAACATTTGATTGCTGTAATGCAGGTGATTACAAGAAATAAGAAATCTTTGCTTTTTCTGAATGTTTTCTGTCTCAGCCTGTTCCCAGGGTGCTGCTTCCACTTGAAATAGTTTTTCCATTGCTGTTATCTGAAGACCACAAATTATAAAAAGGGCTGATTATGTAAAAACAAAGTGACGTTGGGCTGTCAAAGCAAAATATGCTCACCACAAATCCCAGCCGGGGCCTGAGCCAGCAGCTGGATTGCAGAGCAGGAGGAACGCCTTTGTGGACATGGAGTGGAAACGCATGCTGCCAAGCGGGGCAGCCCAGCCAGAGTGCAGCTCCCTTTCAATTCCTTATTCACAGGAATAGGCCAGCCTCTTTCCATGAGTTTTGCAATTGCTTTTGTGCATCACTTGCTTCTAGATAGATGGGCACAGATGATAGGGAGCACTATATGGCAGAATATTTGTGGCTTTAATAGGAACAGGCTGGAGCCAAATATTTCCCTGCAAAAGACTTTTGATGTGTAACAGAAGCCATGCTCCTCTGCCTTGCTGAATAAATTGTAGCCCAGGAAAAACCAAAGAGTTTTGCTAAGGGTTTGAATTTTATACGTTAGCTCTGTCTGATAGGTCATATTTACATATACATATATATATTAAAGAACATATGATTAAGTGGATTCTTTTTCTTTCTGCATTCTCTGAATGCAGGCACGCTGCTGATTGATATCCACAAACTTCGTTTTATACCATGTCAGAGGGAGCTGTCTTCACTCCTTCGCCTTATTCCAGTTTAGGACTTCCATGGTTAATTTCAATAGAAACTATTACTCAAAAAAAATTGGTGACACATAACCACGAACAGGATTCAACTCACCTAAGTTTAGGTGTCTAAAAGTTGAGCATCGAGTCTAAGCTACTTGTTTTAGTTTTCTCTATAGTGAATTTGGAAACCCAGATGTTTCTCCAGGGGGGAAAAGTTCCCTCCAGGGCACAGCTGTCACATGGAGAGGCCACCAGAGGCACCTAATTTTCTACCTCTGCTAGTGTAGGACAAATAGTCAATCGTTGACTCCTAATCAGCTGAAGCTGTGTGAGATGCATTTCCCTTCATTATGTTCTTAACTACTGAATCACTACAGCATTTTAATCTGATGATTTGTTGGGTAATTTTGTGAAACTCATCCCCCCATCTTATTATGAAGTGGTATAAAAATGTGTAAAACTGTTCCCTTTTGCAGGATAAGGCTTTAATTTTAATTTTGAACTCATCAGTAACATAAATTGTAATTTCAGAAAGGCTGCTATTATTGTTAAATTAGAAAGTCAAAAGTCAGTTTGGGATAGAAGAGTTTGGTTTTTAGCACTGGTCATTACTAGGATGAAGATGTGGCTTTGGTAAATTGGGAACACACCCAAACTACAAATGCAAGTTTTTGTTAACTTCCAAAAAATCCTCTCCTTGGCATGCAGTTGCTGAGTTTGATTTTCTGTATTTTTTTGCAGAGATCCTGGCAACTTCTACACAAGCTGTGCTAGTTAATACCAATGGTATCTGTAGGATTACTGCCAGAAGAAAAACCCCCAAAAAATCATTTTAGACCCATGCTTCAGAGAAGCCCTGTTCTGAAAGGGACATAGAGAGATCTTTCCCCTGGAGTAAAGCAACTGACATGAAAAAAGCTGAGAAATGCAGTTCAAAGCCAACAGCATACCCTGGGACAAGATAGGACTCTGAAAGGTTTCTGGATCTTGGAAAACTGGGTTCCTAGGAAAGGTGGCAAACCCACTTCCAATGTAAAGAAGAGATCTCCTAAAAATGGGAAGTGAATATGCTTAGGTAAATACAGAATAATATTAGAAGTGCCTCATAGAAAATTCTAAGGAGAACAACAACAACAACAACAAATTTATATGGGCCCTGGTGTGTAAGCATTTACCATGAGGTTATGGTCGAAGTTAAAAGTTAATCAAACATGCCCATTTGACTGCTCAGAAAGACAGGGATTTGCAGAGAGGCCAGCAAAAAGCTTCTCCTGCTCCCTCCACTGTCAGTCGGCTGTTTCCAGCTGGCGGGTGACGCCTGGCTGTATGACAGCTTCAAGCCAGCCAGGGCACAGTCACACAGGCTCGTGCAACCCATGTTCACTGGTGGTTTCAGTGCCCAGGTTGGAGTAGTTGGTGATGTGCCAGGATCACCTTTTTGGACACCCACATCACACACCCCCCATGGCCTGCCTTCTGCTGGACGATCTCATCTGCATCTCTGAATCAGTAAATATCTAGGAAACAGATATGGGATGGTAGAGACCCCCAGCTGTGGTTCTGTGCAGACCACTTGATCTTGCACATTGCTCTGAATATGCAGCCATAAACTTAAATCTGTATCTTCTGCAGTTAAACTATCAAGGCAGATTTTATGCATGATAATTGTAAACCGAACAAAATGGTTATTTTAAAGTGGAATGGAAATCATCGGTATCTCAAAACCTTTTCTGAAAAAGAAATGTCTTCAAAGAGCAGTAGTTGTTTATAATTATGTAAAGAGGAAAACGCTTTCCAAGGGAAATGCCATGTTAGATTGAGGTTTATGCTCTTTCATTGCCTTTTAGTGAAAGAAGAGTACTGTGACATCTGATAGAAAACAACAAGCCGAATTCAGGTCTGGCACCCTTTCATTCACTAGGGCCAGGAGGAAATATGGCACAGGGGCTTAAGCTGAAGAAGAAAATGAAAAGTATGTGGTACCCACAGGGAGATGCACCATGGGGAGTAAACAGCATGCTGATCGAGGTGAAAGAGCTGCCATCCAGCCAGGTCTTAGCCTGTGCTCACGCAAGTGTGTTGCAAAAAGTGCAATGTCAAAAATGCTCACCAGGTAGCCTGCAGGCCTGGAAATACCCGTTTTTCCATAACTCCTGATGGTAGGTCTGATTGGCAACATCTCAGAAAAAGCAGATCTGAAGTCTCAGCTTCTCAGTTCGTAGAGTCATTCTTTCAGTATGGTAGATCATGGATAGATCAAGGTGGGTAGCCCTTTTTGTGAGCACGTGGTTGTGACCAGCTTCGTATAAAAAAAAGTGATCTTTTCACTGCCAGCTCGCTCTAACCTCTGCAAGACATGGAGATAGCTGTCATCTATGTTCCTGGCCAATATCAACCAAGCTTTTATTTTTGAAATAAATACATCAACAGATCATAGGTCCTATCAAGAGTAGGGTAAATGAATTGTTTTTCTGATACTAAGCTCTTATCAGTGAAGTATATCTTAGCTACAATTATATCTTTGATGTATCTATAAATGTAACTAAGATAAAAGTATAGCTATCTTAGTTACAATTTACAGTTATGACTGTAATTCCTTATTATGGAATGAGAAGTGTGTTTTAACCTCATTGTCATAAAAATTTCCAACTTTCTTCAATCTTGTAGCTTCCTTTTTAACATTTTCCCAATTTAAAAAAGTCAGTGAAAGAAAAACAAATAAGCACTTAAGGATTTGACTGGGAACCAGGGAGAAATACTGACATACTGTAAGCATCAGTCCATGTCCCAAAGCACCTATTCACCAGCTAGCAGGAGAGAAGTTTTCTTCCTCTTGAGGGATTTCCAACACATTTGTTGTTGGCCAAGCTGAAACGGGAGAACTCAGGTTATGATTTTGACTAGCATATATCAACCCAAACTTTTCCTAAGCACATATTTGGTGAAATGAACTGAGCTGCTGATATTCTTCTAAATGTAGAGCTAGAAAAATGTGAAATCCATGAAGCCAAAGCAAATGCTGCTGCTTACTTTAAAATGTCTGCTTGGATCAGCACAAATGATAATACCAATTACTTCTTTGCTGCAAATGAGAGGCATATTTATTTACATTCTGAATTTAAACGCTTTTTTCAGAATTAAGGATAGCAGAACTAGTCAGTTGGTAAGTGGCAATCAAGCACAGGTAGGTTGTACTATGGGCTATGATTACTTTATCTTCTTGGCATTTTGTATCTAAGGAGAGGAGGGCACAGAAATCAATTAAAAAGAGTTTTTAAGATGGGCTGAAGAGCTTTAACTTTACCATGTTGCAGAACAGGAGAAAGTCTGTGAAGGTCACTGGAGTTACAGTAGCTTGACACTAGTTTGAGGTATGTCATCTTTAAACCCTTGAAATTAGACAGTTGCTTCAGGACTCCATTTAATAGGAGACCATTTCTTCTTGCTTAGGATAACATTTAATTTGCTTATAGCCCAGCTGGAGGCTGAAAGATGGGCTAAGAATCATAGAATCATAGAATAGTAAGGGTTGGAAAGGACCTTAAGATCATCTAGTTCCAACCCCCTGCCATGGGCAGGGACACCTCGCCCTAAACCATGTCGCCCAAGGCTCTGTCCAACCTGGCCTTGAACACTGCCAGGGATGGACCATCCGCAACCTCCCTGGGCAACCCATTCCAGTGTTTCACCAGCCTCACTATAAAGAACTTCTTCCATGTATCTAATCTAAACTTCCCCTGTTTAAGTTTGAAGCCATTACCCCTTGTCCTACCACTACAGTCCCTAAGGAAGAGTCCCTCCCCAGCATCCTTGTAGACCCCCATCAGATACTGGAAGGCTGCTCTGAGGTCTCCATGCAGCCTTCTCTTCTCCAGGCTGAACAGCCCCAACTTTCTCAGCCTGTCTTCATATGGGAGGTGCTCCAGCCCTCTTATCATCCTCGTGGCCTCCTCTGGACTCGCTCCAACAGCTCCATGTCCTTTTTATGTTGAGGACACGAGAACTGTACACAGTACTCCCAAGTGAGGTCTCACAAGAGCAGAGCAGAGGGGCAGGATCACCTCCTTCGACCTGCTGGCCACGCTTCTTTTGATGCAGCCCAGGATACGGTTGGCTTTCTGGGCTGCAAGTGCACACTGAAGCCGGCTCATGTTAAGCTTCTCATCAACCAACACCCCCAAGTCCTTTTCTGCAGGGCTGCTCTGAATCTTTTCTCTGCCCAGCCTGTAGCAGTGCCTGGGATTGCCCCGACCCAGGTGTAGGAGCTTACACTTGGCTTGGTTAAACTTCATAAGGTTGGCACTGGCCACCTCACAAGTGTGTCCAGGTTCCTCTGGATGGCATCCCTTCCCTCCAGCGTATCAACCGAACCACACAGCTTGGTGTCATCGGCAAACTTGCTGAGGGCGCACTCAATCCCACTATCCATGTCACTGACAAAGATGTTGAACAGGACCAGTCCCAACACCGATCCCTAAAGAATAAAAGATACTAGGGAAAATGATGGGATAAATTTAGAGTCTGTCCCATCAACCCTTGTCTTTAGAGACAGCCTGTCTGTTCCCACTGTGCTTGCACAAAATATTTAGATGTGAATGGAGAGAATTAACCAAAAATCCTCCTAACAAACAAATCCCTAGCTATTCAAATTGGTATTAGTAAATAAGTTTAAAAAAAGCATTTTCTAGGTAAATAGCACATGATCATGAAAAGGTTTCGCAGCTTCCCGTGTTCGTGACTGAGGACCTCCATGAATCTAGTCAATTGTGAGAGATTTCTTAAAAAAAATCCACACAGTTGTAGCTGCAGCTTTGTGTCTTCAAATGCATGAAGAAGTGAAGCTTTGTGGCCCAGGTTCATTCTGCCTCACCTTACCTTGCAGCTAAGCTCACTAAGGTAAGCATCTTCTACCCCTAGACCTTACCTGTACCCGGGGCAAAGAGCCAGAGCCAGGAGGCAGCTCAGCATAACAAAGCTGTGTCTCTCCAGACACCTCTCCCTCTCACTGACAGTTCAAAGGAGACCTAATCTGGGCACTTCTATTAAATGCTTGAAGTTAGATAAGATGTTTGCAGGGCTTGGGAAGTGCAGGCTGTTGTGGAGTGCAATGGGTTCGCTCCTGAGCTAGTGGAGCTGCTAAGACCAAGGTGGTGAAGAAGAACACAGTACAGTGTCATGCAGGGGTACCTTTGTAGGCACTCCACTGCTTTTTCCAAATCTGGCGCAGAGAGAAGCAGATCGGACTTCTCTTCGCCTCCAGTATGGCTGAGTCAGCTTCCTGTTGAACAGAAAATACACATGAGGTTTTGTTTTTCACAAACAGCTTCATGCTGGTAGAAAACTATTTGTGACATCTCTGGTGCTAGAGAAGTGCCAGGCACGATTAATATTGTTAACACAGCATTTGGCTTGCCTCTGATGAACAAGAAAGGTCAGAGGCTCTGGATCTATGTTGAAAGCTACCTGCTGAAGTTATTTGTCTGGCTTGTGTTAGGTGCTTAGATCCTGCTATACAAGTTAAAAGTGCAGAGTACCCCATGTTCAATATTTTAATTTAAATGCTCACAGTATAAGAGAGAAACAATTCATTGATCATCTCATTAGAGGCTTAGCTATTTGCATCTGGAGAGCTTTTCCTCTTTGATCTTTTAAGAAAAATGAGTGGAAGTTTAGGACATGTTTATTTGCTTTTTTAAAGGCTTGGATCCAAGCAAAACACACTTAGATCTGGGAAATAACAATGAGAGGTTGTGAATGTATTAAATACCTTTGACCAGGGCTAGATACCAAAACAGAGGTTTCCAAGGTTAAAGAATTCGAGTGCTGACTCCTGTTTTCCACTTGACTCTCATTACAAACCTCATTTCTCTTGCTACTGTAGTTATTGCTTGGTTTTATTTTTTTTTTCCCCTTGTAGACTTCAAAAAACTATAGCAAGCGCTGTAGCCTGAAAATTTGATGAGTAGAGAAATCTCTGCTCCCTTCTATCTGTGAGCAAGAGAAGAATGCCCATAAAACTAGTTAATCTGTTTAGCTGTTTTACCCAGATCATGGGGTGGGCAGATAATCCAGAGAGGTAGGGGCTCTCTGATACCATCTCTTTGTTAGTAAAAACTATGGCCCTTCTTTGTCTTTCACTCCTCATTTTTCCAGTGGCACCTTGGGGAGACATCATAGTTACATTTCAGTGACCACAGAGTCCTACAAGTCATCTCAGCATCATGTACTGGGCCAGCTTCTCTGTAGGAGCTCTTGCAGAGGATTTAATGGGTGGACATGGTGGAGTTTTTCATCATGGGAAAGGAAAGGTTTTTCCACACAAACTATAGTAACAGCAGCAAAAGTGAGCCATCTTGGAGGTTGGACTAGATGATCTTTAAAGATCCCTTCCAACCCAAACCATTCTGTGATCTTCAGTAAAAACTCTTTTGCTCAGCTATGAAATAAAATGAAACCTGCAGACTGGTTTTTAGGAAGGAGATTCAGAAAATGAGAGAATGCTGTTTTCCAGGAGGCTGGAAATGAGCCTGACCAGGCCAGAGTCAGACCTCTGGAGCTACAGTGTCCAGAAAGTACTAAACTATAGGGAAATATAGCAAATAGGGAAGGAGAAACAAAGCTCAGAAAGATTATAGCCTACAAGAAATGCACAGCATCAGCTGGCAAGCAAGTCAGTGGACCATTGCCAAAGGTACTGAATGAAATAGGTGGTGTTATTTGTTGGGCATTGTTTTCCCAAAGTTAATGGTATCTTTGCCTTGCCATTAGTGTTTTCAAAGCGTTTCATACTTGTAAGTAAGTGATGAACTATTGCCTGAAGGTGCTTGGAAAACATTCTGGGTGGGAAGGGATGTTTGCTGTATGCTGTAACTGAACAGAATGTTGTACGCTGACTTTGAAGAGGGGTCATTTTTTGAACACGGTCTTGTTGCTAGCAGTAGCTCTGGCTGAGTTCTAGGTATTCAGTGACTAGATGTGGTAGCAAGATCCCAACCAGGTGGAGGAGAAAATAGTCAAAATAGTAAATTATTGGCTTCAATTAGAAGGGTTGAATTCCTGAGCTCATCAGCTTCTTTGCTTCAGTTTTCCCAGCATCCAAATCTTAAATGAAGCCTCATTGCCATTGTTAGGAGCAGCATTCAGTTTTTGCCACACTCTCATCAGTGGTCATTGCTATTCTGAGATTGCTATTAGGAAGAGGTACAAGCATGGTAAGGAATGTAAAAGAGGGTTGGAGGGAAAAGATGCTGCTGAATAAATCCATACAGGGGTGAATACAGTGCTGAGACAGACTATCATTCAGCAGGCTGGCTTATCACTAAAAACTGGCATGTTGCAGTTGAACTGAGATTTTCTAAAGAAAACCACATCCACAGACAGCTGACTGATGAGTTCACATTATAAAGGACTGTTCAGGAGTTCATCCACTGAAAGGCCATTTATAGGCTTTACTTTCTCACGGTCCCACTCTGGAAAGAGTTACTCTGCTTGTAAGAGTTACACAGCCCATGCATCTCCTCCCATTGTTCCAAGTTAAGGGAACATCAGCTGTTTTTTCTATTGTGAACAGGAGCCATGATGGAAGGCTAATTGGTTCTGTTTAGTTAAATGTCTTTTTTATGAGGCCAGGCTATTGCATGCACCAATGCTGGACAATGGGACAGCAATCTGAATCTATGATCTCTGTTAGACAATGAGCATTCAGGCCACTTCTGAGGAATTTGGCAAAAAACCTCCTTGTTTCTTTTTCCACACAATAAAAAAAATCCCAAAAGATAATTAGGTAATTCAGAGTGGATAATGATTTTCTGTGGTTTGGAAGGAATTTCTTTTTTACAAAAACTCCTCAGCATCTATGGTACAAACTGATTTTTATGGGAAACTTGCCAGAGAAGCTTTTTAAGGTGTGAAGCAATTATTAACTTGTTAATGCTAGATACACATAAGGATACATAAAGGTTATTTCTAGCAAGCCGTCTGCATTCTTGCCAAAGAGAATTTGTACATCTCTACCACTTGATGAGATGATGGTGCCCAGGTACAGAAACATATATTTCTAAAAGAATGGGTTTCTTTGGTGTTTGGGGGTTTTGTTTTGAGGTAAGTGATTACATGCCAGGTTCTCTAGGAGGCAGGTCTGCCTATCTGATGTGATAAAAGAGAGTCTGATTGACCAGAGGGAAGGTGGCTCAGCAAAGGAAAACCAGTGACACTCTTTGGATACTGATATAGTTTGGTTCAGCTGCATAAAAACCACGTGAGAGAAGATGGGAGGCAGGCAGCGGCGGGGTGATCTAGGCAATGCAAGGGAACTGCAATCTTGGAAGCAGAGTGAAAGGGGAATGGAAGAGGACTGCAAGGAAGCAAGGACATATTCTCATGAAAGGCCAAAAGTAGCACTAGAAAGCAACACGACAAGCCTCAGCTGTAAGCCTCACACCTGAAACTGTGGTAGGTGAGCAGCAGAGTGCCAGCTGGGAATTGCAGTATGAAATCAAGCAAGCAGCATCCTAGAAGCCTCTTTCATCCAACCCCGACCCAACCCCACACAATAATACACCTGCAGAACGATGAAGCTTACCAGCCCACCGTGGCAAGATATTGTGGGTAATCTCTGGCCTTGGAGGTTCTGCAGACAGAAATACACCAGGAAGAAAATGTGAACCAAACTTAGTAAGACTTGAAAGAACTTAGACTGATGGGTAAAGATGTCTACAGGGCCATGGGGAGTCCAGCCTTTTTGTACATGACTGGGCCACTAGCTACTGCTCTGGTATTTCTCTAGCTCTCTATACAAAAATACAGAATGCCGTTACAAACTAGGATGCTTTTTGTGCTATTACACAATGTATAGAGTATGAAACACATCCTAAAAAGCATGCCACAAAATCCACAGATCACCACATCTCACTTTCCATTTGGGAGAGGCAGAGACTGAGGCAAAACAGAACTTCTTAATGGACTTTGAATAGACAACATTTATTTCTTTGCCCGGTTATTGGCTCAAACATTACTCATCTAATCCAAAGTAATTATGGTTAATGAGACTACAGGTAGTCTAAATTACAGAACTTCCATGAAAGCTATTTCACACTACGCCTTTACCCCATGGCAGAATTTGAAGTATTGCCCACTTACAGACAACGTTAACAAAATCAGTGCAGTATTTAAAGATGTATAGGAAAAGAAAGATTTTTTTTCACTTTTGCAGAACAGTTTCAAAGCTGAAATGGTATTGCTTGTGCCACATTAATTAGCATGCTGTCCAGGTTCTTCACAGAAAGCCAACCTAATGAGGTCTGGATATTTCAGCTGAAGAATGGTTGCTGCCATTGGGTTACAGCCGTATGATGGCTTTGAAACCAATTTCATTCACTACATGAGATACTTCAGAAACACACAGAACAAAATAAGCGAACTCCCTTTTCATCTATTCTTCTCATGGTCTTCTCTGAGCAGAAGCAAGTCCATGCACCAGAGCCTGGGTAGTAGAGAGCCCAGGTGGAGCCTCCAAAACAGAGTTTAGACCTTCACTGGAACACAAACTCAGTCTAATCAGTCTCCAGGAAAAGCTCATGGTCTTTTTGCTACTAGTGAAAAATATTTTTTATATTACTTATTTTTAGCTCCAACTTGGCTTTGGCCTTCCCTGTTTTACTTCCCCATTTCACTAGTAAGTACCCAAGCAATAATTTTCTAAATATATAATATTATTTATATATTCTTATGTATGGCCCTTTACTTGTCTGTCCTTGTTTCTGCTTCTTGTATGGTCTCATTGCCATTTCAGACTACTAGGAAGCTCCTTGCTTAGCCAAGAGGAGCTCTGCCATAATTCCCTGTCCTCCTATGCAAGGGTCAGTTTGGTCCTCAGCTTTCAGTAAGTTCTTTTCAAATCAGCCCTCTCCAGCACCTTTACCCCTCATAACAACTCCTCAGATGATCTTAAATAATTAGCTAGCTGTGCTTCCTACAGCTGGTTTCAATAACTTCTTAAAACACCATTTGATTTATCTGATGGGGAGAACAGGAGTCAGTTTTCCTAGATTTCTGCTATTCCCAGGTAACTTTTTCATTTGAATTCCAAATATTCTTGCCTTTCTTTTTCAAACCAAAATATCTGAACTAGTGAAGGCATTTAGAGAAAAAAGTGCTTTATCTGACTTGTAGTAAAAATTAGTATTTTCAGAAAACAGCATGAATTTTGCAAATTAATCTAAAATGGCAAAATTCAAGCAGAACTCTTCTTCATGTCTAGTTGCTGCCACTGAGTGAGCCCAGTAATAACTAGAAGGAAGAAAACCAAAACCAGCAAAATAGCCAAATGTGTCTTTTGTCCCATATTATGCCTGTGGCTTAATTATACAGCTGCATTGTGTGCTTAACTAAAAAGCAGTAAAATACCATTAATGAGTCAGCATCAGCCCCTGAAGAGCAGCTTAGTTTCTGAATCTTTCTGGTAGAAATGCCTTTTATTTCTTATGTTCAGCTTTGTCTCTAGCAGTCCACATCCAGAAGTCCCCATTTTGTTGGTACTGGTTGTTTGGTAAATAGCTACCAAAGGGTAAAGACTGAGGTAATGAGCAAGATCACAATCAAATCCTATCAGTTCAGCAGTATGTATCTACCAAGCAGAGGGGTAACTTGATGAAAGGATGTTAGCACAGAAGTAACAGTGCAAAGATGCCTTGTCTTAACAGGAGATATTAAAATTGAGAATAGTCTAGCATGGCACTGAATTATGTGTATGATGTCCTGGAGCTTCTTGCTATGAGGGATTTCAGGATATTAGATGTTCTCAAGGTAATTATCATTCTACTGCCTCTTCAAAGACTTAGGACTTGGTCAATTTTAACTTTTGGAAGTTGAAAGCAAGCCTTTCCTGAAGGCGGGGTAATTTGTTAAATACTGCTGCAGGAATGCCCTGCACCTTCTAGTAGACCCCTGTTGAGGAAGCATCCAGCAACATTTAAAAATCACATTTTTACTAATGTGTTTATGGAAAATGGTTGAGTAAGATTGAAGGAAAGTTACAAGTATGTGAGCACAAGAGTGCTGCAGGAAGTAGCACCTTATCAAAGATGTTTATATTGCCTACAGTATCAAATGTAACATTCACAGGGAGACCAGACAAGCAAATTGGCAGGATCTGTCAATAGAGTCTAGACTGAAAAAAGAACCCTGAGAAATCAATTTCCACATCGTTAATCTACCACATTTTATGTATTTGTACTTACAAGAGTGCAGCTTTTTACACATCCCAACTTTAAGAAAAATGTAGCTAAATACTGTTGAAAAAAGAAGGAAAGAAATTAATATGGTTTTTTTTTTATCTAACTGCATGCTTTCCCAAATGCAACTTGAAGCCCCATTCAGCAGAATATTTACACATGTGCCTATGTCATTCAGATTGCCCACACTCTTCCTATACTCATGGAAGCTCATCTGATGCTTTCATCTAGGTGTTGAAATGCTCTCCTGAATCAGGGCCATAACTTAGATTTCTTTAAGGTGGAGAATGAAGAGCTAACTCTTCCTCCTGAAAGCCACAAGAGTTCATAAGAAAGGAGATGATGTGGGAAACCTTGTGCCCCTCTTCTCCTGGGTGATGTCAAGAGCATGGCCAACCTACCATGGCAGAAGTCCATCCTTCCATTATAGTTTAAAAGTAAAGTAAAATGGGGAGAGGCAAAAGATACCAGAGAGGAAGATCTGTAACTGACAAACAAGCAAAAGTACAGGATATCGATTGTATTCTCTAATTATTAAGTGCTAAAATCAGTTATCATAGGGCAGCTGTGTCCACATATATATATGTATGCATGTATAAAATTAGACATATAACTATGTGAACTTCAGTACAGGTTTTTCCCTCTTCAGGTATACTCCCTGTAATGTAGTTGAATAACAATAAAGTGTCTTAACGTGTGTAAGACCCTAAATTTGCTAGGAATATTATTCATACCAAAGAAATATGATTGCCTTGTGTTATTGGTGATAAAGTAATAAAAATACCTTTGCAAAAGGTATCATATAAATGTTTTCTGGTCCTAAGTCTGTGTAGTCTCACCTAGTGATTATTTGCAAAAGCCAAGGAGTGAAAAAACAATGTTTCATTAATCTTCAGAAGTGAAAGAATTCCATTTATATGACTAAGAATGCATGTATAATATCAGAAACGTCTTCACTAACACTATTTATTTAAAAATAATCTTTTCTTTCTAGAAGCCGAAAGACCACACCTGTGTTTGATACACTGCTCAAAATGTCAGGATATGCATGTTGTTACAAGTGAGGAGCCCCTTCGTCCTCTGGGGCTTCGCAGTTTCAGATTTCTTTGTCAAAGACATCTCAAACACCACCAATTTAATATAGGAGCACTTTTCTAAGGGCTTGGACACTTAGGATGTCTCATTCTGCCCAGGTAAGACCAAGATTCATTAAATTTATACTGAGTGTTAGAAATGAATATTGAACTCATTAACAGTGTAAAATTCAGTTGCAATTGCATTTTTTCTAATGTGTCTGTTTACCCTTCCTTTTTTTTACCATTGTTTTAAAAAAAAGTGTAAAATTTTACCCATGTAATTTACTTGTCAATTCATAGATTATATTGTTCACAAAAAATCATTGTGCACATTAAATTATGTTTTACAAAAATTTACATGACATTCATATGTATTTGAAACAAGTGTGTGTTAGACAGTGACACATACCTGCAAATATTCTTCATTTTTCCTGCACGCGTCTGATTTGGGATAAAGGGCTGTTCATAAAATCGAGTTTTATATTCTGAGGAAGTGGAATGTGTTTGCTTTTTGTATTAGGAAATTTAAAATTCTTTCTCATTGTAATCTGTAAATCTGACATGCTTGTAAGTCACCCTGTCACACTTTGCCTTGCACATTCCTAATTTCTGTTGATAGTCATATTGACTTCCATTTACACTGCTTCACTCATGCCCATTCATACTGAATCAGGCTTTGTGCTTTGTTGATCACACTGAATGAAAACCATTCTTTGCCTCTCAGACTTTTATATTCATAATAATTTGTATTTCTTTATTCATATTCTCTGCTTCGCACATCCATTGTGTATTACCTCAAGATATTTTCAGCCTGTGTAGCCTTAAAAATGTAAGACCTGATTTAGGAAAACAAGCATCCATGAAACTGATGATACAAAAAATCCACTTTCTGAATTTTCTTCTTTCTTGAAAAGAAAAATGGAAAACTTTAGCAAACTGGAAAAAGTGTGGAAAAATACTATGGTGGGATATTTTTATGCTGCTCATCTACGGCCAGTTGCCGACACCCTTCTAGCAAATAGTTCACCCTCCTAGTATGTATTGACTGAGTTGATCTATTCAAGGTATACTGCATTACTCAGTCTGGTTAAGGATGGCAAAGACTGCCACCCAAGCCTTTGGAGATTTGTAACTGAAAAATTAGTTTAAGTAAGTATGCCAAGATTATATAGTCTGATTGAATTGGGGAGTGAGGGGGCACTTCTTTTAAATAAAGAGATCACTTCTACTTGAAGGAGTGTTTTGACACCTAGGGGCCATGTGTAAGATGTGCTGTAATACAGAGGAGCTGATATTTTTGGCAGTGTAGAGTTGATATAAAAATGTAAAGACAAATTCCCTCTCCCTTCCTGTCTTAATAGCACTCTCCTGGCACTCTCGGGTATTTGCGATAAACTCAGAGCTGAGTTGTACAGTGCATGACAAAAGGCTTCCAAACATGATACTACATTGCCTTTTTATTATTTGGTTTGCTCTTTTCTAGACTTATACTTCAGTTACAATGCAAGAAGAATATACTGAACATATATGCTATATTATTAATTTATAAACTTCAGTGTATTTGGGAAAAGGTTTATATGGTTTGCAACTTTGCATTTTCAGTAAAAGCATGCTACCATCTATTTATCTTGGCTGTATTATAACTATCCATTTGTCTGTACGACATAACTACGTCATGCAGTTGATTTTCTTCTTATATGTAGGTGAGGTTCAGCTCAAATGATCCTCTTTCCATTATTGGTAAAATATCATAAAAATCTGATATAGAACTTCAAGTGGCCACAAAATTATCCTTTTTATGCAAATGGCACGAAAATACTCTTCAACCCCGAATGTAATGCTCTGGTCTCCCTCTGTCATTTTATTCTTTTAATTTTCTTACAGCATATGTCCCAGTAGATATGTCTTGCCTTTCACATCTGAATGAATCTAAAATACAGCACAACCGACTAAAAAAGGGGGTAGTCTTATTAATGGAGGTAATTTGCAAGCACAGTAGAAATCTGCTCAAGTTTACAGGGTAGAAATTTTATGACACTTCTGCGGCAGAAGCAAGGTATTCTTAGTCATGTGGGGGGAAAACGAAGCAAAGCAGAACAAAACATAGCCCTGCTTTGTTTCCTCATTCAGGTAAAGGATGTGCTCACCATGTCTGAAATTCCTTCCTTTCACAGGGCACCAAGATAGATAGGTACTGACAGAAGGAAATCTGCCAGGAGGGAGTGCCCAGCTGATGTCCCAGAATCTCCTCCATTGGCCCCCAGCAACTCTTTGTGGCCAATGTGAATTAGAAGAAAGTAGAGCAACTTTATCATCTACTGGAGGAAGCAGCTGCCCTGTGAACCTTCTGAACCAGACAGGTTAGTACAGCTCCCATAAATCATAATAAGTTATCGGCCACCTTGTTGATCGTGTATTTTTTGTTACTATGTAAGAATATTGTTCCATATTCAGTAGCCACTGAAGGACAGTAGTAGTGAAATACAGCGTCATTTTGCACATGGTAATTTTAAATGCCCTTTAAAGTCTCTTAAAAATAAAATGCTAGCTGTCAAGAGTCATAGGCAGTGGAAACTCAGCAGGTGTTTCAGGGGAAAAGCAGTGAATGCTCCTGGGGTGGCCCCTCACCTCTACTGAGGCACAGAAAACTCCATGGAGCAGAAGAGGAGTAAGTATTTATATGAATAAATAAGTAAATAATTTGCCAGATCCCTAGCAAGTGTAAATTAAGATGGCTTTATCTGTCCCCTGACAATGTAAAAAAAGTCTGAGGATCTCATATGCTACTGTATTATATGCCCTTTCCTTATGGACTTGGAGTAACAGCAGTTTCATAGTCCCATTTGAAGTCCTCTGCTAATTGCTTGCTTAGAAGCTGAAAAGGGTTCGGGGCTTAGTTTGGCTGGGGAAGAAGGAGTCCGGAGGTGGAGGGAGTATGGTTTTATTGTTTCGAGGGTTTTCTTCTCCCAAAGTAAAGGATGCAAACATGAAACTGTCTATTTCACACTTCACAGCCTGCATGTTTCAAAATCTTTTAACCAAGTGTGTACTGTCAAACAATTTCAGAGGCTCCCAGAAGAGACCAATACACCCAGCTGATATGAATAATGTTTGTAAATGTGGGTAATAGCGCTTCCTGAAAAACAGTGTCTGTTTCTGTATATGTCTTTTTATTACCTGCAGCTCTTTCATCAGCCAACATCTGCTCTTTGGTTCAAGCTCTTTCCTTTTTCCCATGCTAATACCTGGTAACACTGAATCTGCCTGTTTGTCACAGTCAGGCTGTAAACAGCACAGAAATACTCAGCATTGCTGGTGTCAAGAATCTTTAATGTAGTCCCAGACTACAGAGTACATTCAAATAAATAGGAGATCAGCCTTCTGTCATATTTCAGCTTGACATTCCTGAGGCAGCACAAATAACCTGGTTGGTAAAGTGTAAAAAGCATTGAAGCAGCAGATGAAAAGTTTGTTTTCTGTAGTTCTGGTTAGTAAAAATAAAATACATTTTAATGATAAATAGTAACACACCTTCATACAGGTATTGCTCTTCAATCATTAAAGCTCAGCTTCCTATTCAAATCATTGCTCTTCCTGAAAATTTTCCTCCTGAAAAAAACTATTTCTTCCAGCAAAACAGAAGAATGCCTTTAAGATATATCGCCAGTCCAAATCCATCAATCCAAATGTGCCTGTGGTACTTTTCAGGCCCCTGCTTCACCAATTGTACACACTTTCCAAACCCTCTCATCGCAAGATCCACCCTATCTTCTGTTTTTCAAAGCTTAGCACTGCACCCGTCCAAGTGGGCCAGATTATTCACGGTAACTGAGATTATTCACTGTCATCTGGACTATCCATCCTCTGGATATCAACAGTGACACCTGTGGGCCCATATGGCATCCAGAGATGTTTTTGAAGTGATACACGATCAAGGTGAGCTCCCAGCATAGTCTTAAGACAGTGCTATTCTTATTGCTCAAGTTCGGATGCCACATGCTTGTTCTGTCAGATCAGAGTACAAACAGGCTGCAGTTTATTCACAGACAGAAATATAATATTCATGTATTTATGATATTAACAAAAGGTATGTATACATATGAAAAATATCTTTGTACCTATATGTATTTTACCATATATTTTATACATAGGTTTATGTATGGTATGTATTTTGAGTAATATACAACAATATATATATTACATACAGAAATAAGCTCCATATACGTGCATATTATACATATTATATACACGACACATACCTCTATGCAAATGTATATACCTACACATATTCATACGTATGAGTGTCACTTTTCTATCATTGTTAATTGGGATTTATAGTGATAATATTGATAGGCCCTTAACAAATAAAACATGACAGGCACTGCAGTTTTGGGCAATTATATTATACCTCAATGGTGCTAGCTGATACTAAGACGAATGACTATAACCACACTAGAACTCCAGTAACCTCTCTGCAGTGTTTCAGTCTGAGTGCCACGTTGCTATTTTGAAATGCTATATAATACATAAAAATAAGGAAGAGAAATGGTTCTGTCCAAACTTACTGGGGATATGGTCATGCAAAAAGGTTCAAATGTTTTCTGAGATGCAAGGTTTTCATTTAATTTTAGTGGTATTAATAGATGACACTGTAGTTTATCTTTTTTTCAGTGTGAGCTACACAATGGAATAGATTGTCTAAAAAGCACATTATTTTGTTTCTTTACAGGCAAAAGGAAATTCAGACAAGATTTGAAAGAGCTCTTTTTATCAGATCAAAACATCTGCAGTGTTAGTACTAATCAGGTACAATTTTTATACAATTCTTTTTTCTGTTTTTGAATATGATGCTTCTGGACCAAGTGTTTGCACACTACTTGCTTGCAGTTTGATACTGCTTTTTAAAAGTACTTGAAAGTGACTTTGCAAAATTTATGTCAATTTGATATGGGGTTATGTTATTTGCAATTTTTGTAATCATTCTGGGAAAAAAGAAAAGTTTGTGTGTTACACAGATGCAGTTCTACAAAAGGAAACGTAAGGCAAAGTCTGGGCAGAATGGGGATGGCTGCAACCTGACTTAGAGTTTAAGCTTCTAAATCCCTCACAAAGTGTGTTAGTCCTCACTTCCATAGATACTTCACGATCCCGTAAATGCCCAGAAATGTACCAGTATGGCAAGGCAGTATAAGGAAGGTTCAATCTTTCCTTTAGGCTGAGGAAATCCAGGGATATCTGCCATCCCTACTGATGCTGATCTTCCCTCCTGTGAGAAGTAGGTTCAGGTGTTACACTCAACTCCTAGAGCTGAAAGCTATGTTGTTGTTTTTTGAAATAGAAATGACTTCCTTTAAGTCCCAGAGTAGGAGCACTTCCTAGCAAGTAATACCTGTGCTATAGACTGATTGCCAAAGACTGTGCCATGTTAAGTTTATAATCAATCAACCGGCTCTGCCTCCCTCCGAGTGCCCCAATTGCTGGGCTGCAGCCCCAGGATCAGTGGCTGCTGTCATATTCCCATTTGGTGATGTATATCCTCTCCCACAGCATCATTTCTGTATGTATGTTAAACCTCGTCATGCCCATGTTGTTCTTGGTCAGGGATGACAGATCACTGCACTTTCTTGGGGAAACAGCTGTATTCTAAAATCCAGCTGTAATCCTATATATAAAATACACTGATGGAATAGTGGATTAGAACTAGGCCAACAAAGATACCAATCAAAATAGTTATTAAATGCCAATTACTTTGTTTGGTACTTAACTATTTCCTTGTAGCTGTTTCCTTTAAAGCCAATTAAAGGCTTGAATTACTAAGCAGCTGTTCTTATCTCCAGTATTTTTATTAAACCTCAGTAATCAGTTTTAACAATAATTCATTATTTAAATGCACGATGTTGAAAACTTCGTTATATTAATTCGTGATGCTTCTTTTGAATACTTTTATTTTGGTACACACAGTTCATGATTTGAAACACACAGAATTTAATTTTAGTTGCTGGTAATAACTTACTTAGAACTTGAAATTCCATTGTCCTGCAATGTAATTATTTTTGGATACTGCAGATGCCAAAGTGTGTCCTTCATTACACAATTCAGGATATCAAGGATGTTTCTTATTTTATAGGAACTATCCAGTCTTTGTTGGCTAAACTGAGAAGGAAACGTACTCTGTCATGAACCCCATGGCACCTCATCTCCCAGTCAACCAGACTGACGACCTGTACAGACAGGCCCAGCCACCACAGTTCCTTCCATGCCAGGCATAAAAAAGAGTGGGTTTAAGCACAGTCTTGCCTGGGTTTGGAGTTAAAATGCAACAGTAAAGCACTGTCAGAACTGTGTTTCGGTCCTCCAGTTTGGAGCCTAATGTCCGTGACAGTCACTCAGGGGCAGTTCAGAAATATGGGAATGCCAAAAATCATCAGTGCTTCTTGCCTGTTATTAATGATAGGCTGTTATTTCAGGAGCTCAGTGAAGACTGCTCATGGTTTTGTTTCGGTTTTACACACACACACAATGTACATTTTTTAATCTATGTTTTTAAGATTAAAATAAGTGCACTGGAATGAATGAATTTGCAAACCTCAACAATTTGTGTAACAATGGAAGACATAATTTTTTATAAAGTTACTGGACATTTACTAAAACTACCTGATTTTTTTATCATTTTAAATAGCAAAGATCTTTTTCCTCATCATTAAAAAATAATAATCTCGATTGAAAGGATGTCCACAATGATTGCAGTAAAGTTCATCATCATAAGAAACAACAGGTGGAAAGCACACTTGCGCCATAAGAAGAAAAATGGGTTTTGGCCTTTGCACCATTTAACAACTTCTTTTGCTATTTTCTATGGTATGTGTTTAAGTTGAATGTTTTATGACTGCACAGGAGATTTTATAGCACAGAACTTCTGCAAAGCCTTGCAGAGTACAAAGATTAAATGAGTTTGATTTAAGAATATAGAATATGAGACAGTGAAAAATAAATAATTTTCTCCTTATTTAATATTTTTCTTTTGCATCTACCCTAATCACTTAATTTTTCTTTTCTCTTCTGTGTCACAGGTCTGCTTCTCTAAGTATCAAGGCAAATCTGTATGAAGTTGGAGACTCATTTTGTGAAAGAGAGCACAATATCTTTTCTTGTCAAATTCTGCTTTTGCTCATGCCACCAGAATCAAGTGCCCTCTTAATGTCCATGGCTTTGGTTTGTCATCTCTCTGTTTTCGGTCCAGTAAGTGCTCTTTTGCCTGACATCTCCTTTGAGCTACTTTAAGCTTTTACTAAATGAATTATTACAAAATAGTGAGGTTTCCAAGGTTACTGTATGGCATGTCAGCTGTGTGGTGGTTCTAGAGAGACTTGTGGATCCAATGATGTGGTATCAGGGTTGTTTTCAACATCACTGGGACTAGAAAAAAGGATTCAGCTTTGAAACTATGGCTGAAACTATGGCTGAAAAGGCTACTTAATGACACATTTACTGAAAAGGGACAACAGATAGAAAAAATACACTTTTCCTTGTGCTGTGAAAAAGGAAACATCCCACACCATCAGTCTCAGAGCCCATGGGATTAGCCAGCTCTGTGTCTAATGAAAAGGCAGGTCTAGGTTGTTTCTTCCTTTGTTACTTTCCCATCGCTTAGGGGTTTTTAATTTTTCAGGAGAGGAATTCCACCTTTTTCAGACGGTAAGAAATGAAATGAAACTCACTGAACCTGTAGAGAGTGGGGCATAGTTTCTGTGGCAGCGATCCCCGTCTGATAGTTCTCAGGACTTGCCTTTGCCTCCCATGACTTATTTACTGTTTTAGCAGTGCAGGAAGCAGAGGCAAGATCAGCAACATGCACAATGTTCTGATCACTCATGATGTAAAGGACAGAAATACAAGTATCAGAAAAGTTTAGTTACGCAAAAAAGGGGGGGGGGGGGGGGAAAAGATTAAATATCATTCAGCTGATAATATTATTGAGTTATTCCATTGTCATGGTTTGAGCCCAGCCAGTAACTCAGAACCACGCAGCCGCTCGCTCACTCCCCCCCTTCTTCCTCCCCCCGCTCCCGGAGAGACGGGGAGGAGAATCGGAAGAGTGTAACTCCCACGGGTTGAGATAAGAGCAGTCCCGCAACTAAGGTATAATACAAACCACTACTGCTACCACCAGTGATAATAATGATTAGTGAAATAACAAGGGGAGAGGATACAATTGCTCACCACCCGCCGACCGATACCCAGCCCGACCCGAGCAGTGATCTGGGCCTTCTGGGTAACTCCCCCCGGTTTATATACTGGGCATGACGTGCCCTGGTATGGAATACCCCTTTGGCCAGTTTGGGTCAGGTGTCCTGTCTCTGCTTCCTCCCGGCTT
The DNA here is from genome assembly GCF_004027225.2 of Strigops habroptila. Classification (NCBI taxonomy): domain Eukaryota; kingdom Metazoa; phylum Chordata; class Aves; order Psittaciformes; family Psittacidae; genus Strigops; species Strigops habroptila. The sequence continues at coordinate 84,656,383 of NC_044279.2, read as the reverse complement.
CCCCTCCTCCCTGGCAAAGCATGAGACTGAGAAAGTCCTTGGTCGGAGTAAACATTACTGAGCAACAACTAAAACCATCAGTGTTATCAGCGTTGTTCCCAGGCTGAAAGTTAAAAAACACAGCACTCCACCAGCTACTAAGAAGGAGAAAAATGACTGCTGTAGCTGAACCTGGGACATCCATAAAGCACTGCTAAATCAGTGACCAGACTACAATGCATGCTGCTCAAATAACCATTTTTGTGGTTTGAAGCATTGTGTTTAGATTTTAAAAATAATGATGGACAGACTTAATTTCCTGCTTTACTCTCTTAATAATGCTTTCATTCTGTACCTAGGCCAAGCACCTACACAGTTACTTTAATGGTAGGTAAGTTTTCTTTAATCTTATAAGGAAGTATATGCACCATAATTATACGTACTATCTGATTAGAAAGACATAAAGCCTATGCTTCTGTCCATGCTGGAGTAACTGATCCTTCTTTCAGAGGACAAATTGCTGTTTGCAGTGCTGCTGCTAGGATTTTGGTTGGTTGGTTTTTCTTCTTGGGGAGAGGAACACAGAAATCATCAAATTCAGTCTGATAAATCCAGCAATCTGAGCTGAACTTATTCAGACTTAATTTCCTCTGAATTAGTGTTGCTTCCGGTACCTTCTAGAGAAAAAAAAAGTATTTACAGATCATAAATTGTGTTTCATTAGTGCTTTCCAACAAGTAGGAGGTATCTGCTACTAATTAGTGAATTGTAGCATAGCCTAAACCAGTAATGATTATTAATTGTAAAGAACACTCCACATAAGCATGTAGCTTTAGATCATTACAAAGCCACCGTCATTAAATAACAATGATGTTGGTTATTACTGAAATTGTAAAGAAATTATATGCTGAAAAGATATGAAAACCACAGAGGTAATTTCAAAGTACCTCTAGCTTTATTTATTTTGTTTTTTTAGAATTGTAGAGGGGGAATTCTGTGGAGAAGGGCATTTACATCACAGAATGCATCAACAGACCATCAAGTGGCAAATAATGAAGGGTATGAACTTGATGATAACTGGCTGTCTGAGCATCACACTTCCACAGCCTTTTAGCCCAGGCATTCATAGTACACCAGCAGAATCTTCAGTTACTAGAGACATACATTCCAAAAGCTATTAGAAACTCTAACGTAGGCAAAGAAATCTTTACTAGTCATGATAGACCATAAGTAAGGGATCAACTTTTGGCATTGTTAGTATAGTTTTGATAACAAGGGAATATAAAATCCTGTCTGGTGCACTAAACCCAGGATGAATTATGAGTCAAATAACCTAGAAACCCATTTCTACTTTTGTTGAGTATTTAGGTGCCTATGAAGGTGTTTTTATAGGTGTGTAGCTACACAGTGGTATCTATCCGAATGTGCCAGGCTCAGGACTCCTTTAAAAATTGTGTGCTTGGTGTAAAATGGTTATCAATCAGGGATGCTTCATTTTCAAAGGAATCTCAAAATTCACAATAAGGCAATGAATGTGGAGTATGAGCTGCTGGAAGTTTCCATCCTCATTGACTCTAAAGGAAAGTTAGATGTATAGCTAAGTCAAGTCCAGCCCTGGATCCTGAGACAGGTCAGGTATGTGACACTGATGGAAGTCTGTTGTCGCTGGCAGCAGTCTGTGATGTGTTTATAAGTTTAAAAATGGGATCTAGGCTTTTACCTATTAGGAATGCATATTCTTTGCTTGAAATTACAACTAACTACTCATCACTGAACGATAAGGTGTTAGGAATATTCTTTAGCTATTTTCTTTACCTAACATTCTCTTAAGCTAATGAAATATGCTCACTATCCCCTCTTTGGGTCTACTTGATTTGGATAAAGTTATAGGAAAAAGGAATACATGATGTGCATTGCTAAAAATAGAAAAAGACTTTCTGTTAACTAACTCCTCTCATAGATTTAAATGCAGACATATTTTACACATTCATAGACATACAAATAGGTACATCTTTCATTCATGGCCCTTTGAAGTTCATTGCCAAAGAGAACCCGTTACCTGCAGATGTTTCATTCTGATTCCTGATGTTTAATCAACCCTCATTGTCTTTGGAGAGAGAGTTGTGATTTTTTTTTTCCCCAGAAAATTGAATTACAATGACTGTTCCAGACTGGACTGAAAAAAGTAATGACAGGAAAAAAATTATATATTGGTATTTAGTATAATCTTTGATATTTCAAGAGCTGGAGAGAGCCTGCAAAGGATTTGAAAGCTGGTTGAGTAAGTCCCTGGTTGAGCTAGTTCCAGCCCTGAATGACTGCCTTCCATCTTCTACCTATTATCTTTGCGGAATATTCACCTTGCTTTTGGCATTGTGTTTATCTGATTCCTTCAGGCAAAATAAGATTACTGACCTCATCACTTGACGCTTTGTTTTATTCTCAATAGACAGCAGTTTGATAAAACTCATACAAAGGATCAGCAATGAAGTTGGCACTGGGGGAATTTTATTTTTTGTTACTTTTTTATTATCCTTTTATTTCTTTGGTGAAACAGTTTTTTTAGTAAGTTATGGGATATGAGTGAAAATTGAAAGCTCGGTGAAACAGTGATGAATCAGTGCAGCTATTTCCTCAGAAAGAGGAGAGGGAAAACGTGCAGCTATTTCCCTTACTGTATACATTAATCTGGTGTTGAAACTTGTGTCTTTGAAAAGGAGAAATACTGATTACTTTATACGTACAGCAGGGTCTTGCTTTTCAAGTTGAGAGTTTACATATTGTCTGGGAAGCAAGACTTATAGGTACAGCATAAAATGATTAATAGAATTAGATGAATTGTGGATGGAAGAGTTGAAACAATTAGACTACAACAATGCTTCTTTATTCTCTTCTCATGCTTACACTACCGAGCTACTCATATACAAGCATACTAAAAACACAGCTTATTTGGAAGTATTGCCATGGTAAATCAAATCCAGATTTCCTGTTTCTGTAAGTGTCCAGATTGGTTGGTTCAGAAAGATGCATGAGGAAGCAAAAGCAACTGTGTGATGATCTTTACCCATGCAATCTCTTCCTTATACCACTTAGCCCAGAATTGCCTTAGATACTCCATAATATCCTTGTGAGTATGTTAAATGAGTTATTACCAGCAGTACCTATGAGTTGGGTTTTGAGCATAGGCCTAAGCCCGTACTTTAACCCAAATGTGCTTCACATTAACACAGTGTGACAAGTTCCAAGTTCAGATATGGGCATCAGGGCTGAGAAACAAACATGCATCCTTGCTAGTCTTTGGTATAGAGTCAAAAAACAGCTTCCAGAATTTTTCTGTCACTTCATCAATCTGTTCTCACAGCAGCATCCATCCTTGACGGTGACAGAGAAATCGGTCAAAGGATTTTGCTAGGGGAGTCCAAATATCACAGGAGGGATTTGCTGGCATGCTGACACATCTCAGTCTGCCTTTGGCTGTCTGGACAGGAATCTCATATGATGGCATCATATGGCCAGCTCACAGAGGAAAAGCAGAAATCAATGTTAATCCCATTGCGTCACCATTTAGTATAACAGCATGACATAAAATCTTGTTAATAAGCCACATGAAGCTACTGAAGCCAGCCAGAACTGTCAGGGTTAAATAACATTGATAAATAGAATGCTAATACCTGCCTTCTCAGGAAATGCTTCATTTGCTATGTTTCCTCAGTAAGATTCCATCACGTTTGCATAGATTCCTATCCTATGTTTGCCCATTTCTCAGACTTCTGTGCCAACACCGTAAACCTAGCTTGCGAAGCTGATGGCAACTAAAAGGGAGGGAGAATTTTTCAGCTGTAATTCTATGCAAACATCTTCAATGTTACTGGCCACATCAGAAACAAGGCCATATGAACCCTCAGATTTGGAGGTTTTTATGGCTGTTCAAAATTGTAGTTGGTCAAGCCTCTTTATTTTTTTTCTTGTATTTAAATATTAGCTTCCACCTTTAGCATTGGCACTCTGACCTCAACCCTGCTGCTTGCTGTTTATTTCCATTTGCTGTGCTCTTTCCTTTCCTCAAATATTATAAACTGGGGCATTCACTGAATGCATTTGAATTAGATTTCAATGCGTAATGATTTAAAGTCAGGAAAATTCTTTTATAAACTAGTAGTCCTTTTTTTTTTCTGAGAAATGTCACATAAATGGGCAGGAACAGTTTTGCTAAATATCAGAGGAATTTCCTGATTCAGGTTAAGGATAAAAGTCTACCTACAATGTATATGAACAAAAAGTACATAAAAGCAAAAGTAGGGGTTATTTTCAGATTATTTTTTTCCACAAAATTGTGGATTACTAAAGTACAATGAATAAGTATCGCTTCCATGATGTAAAACTCATCACTAACACGGAAGACATCCAAAGTGCTGAAAGTGGATACCAGTGGTGCAAGGACTTCAAGACAGCAGTGGTGGAGACTTCAATGATTGAGGAGTGGGAACTGAATGACAAGGTAGGTCAGAAAAAGAAGTGATGTGCCATAGAAAGAGAAAAGACCATGGGTACAAATACATTCCTGGGTGAGCTCATTGTGTTAATCTTGTAACTGATGCGATTTCAGTATAAATTATTCTCTTAACAGAAAAATTCAGATTGGCTTTTGTACGTTTACCACATACAAAGACCTGGTAGATGCAAATGCTTACTGGTGTCCCTGCAGCATCATAACCATGTCCAGGGCTATCTCATTTCTTAGGTTTTAGTACCAACTGCAAGTGAAAGATAAAAAATGCCCATAAGGTTCATGATGAATAGCATGGAGCCAGTTTGAAATCACTGCTAGCTTCTGTAGGCAGTCTTGTGATGCTGTGTTTATTCTCTTCAGAGCAGAACAAAAGATGAGCTCTCTACACTGTATCTTCATTAGTGCACAGATATTTCTATATGTATGTATGTATATATTTTCCTTTTCAGGAACCAGACACAGTGAAATCCTCACTCAGCGCCCCAAAGCAAGTACTTAAAATCTTAAAATCTGCCAAAGTTAATACAGCTTCTCAAATATTCCACCGTACATGTTTATTTAGTAGTTTTTCTATGTCGCTGGCAAAAGGTCACCGTGTTACTGAGCAGACGATGTTTAAAGTGTTTAGGAATAAAAAAACCAAAACCAAACCCAGAAGTCTCAGTATCCCAGTTCTGGTTTTGGCCAGCTCTTCAGAGCTATAGTCCTCTCTTCACACAGAAGGCTTTGGGGGTGCCTGTTGTCAGCCTTGGGAGCCTAACAACCAGCTCAGGCAAAGGCCAAAAAGCTTCCAGCCCAGCAAATGGCTAAACTGTGCTACAAGACAATTACAGGGATTTTCCTCCTCCTGTTCTTATCAATCACATTTCTCACTGATAGATTTCCTGTGATAGCCTGGTAACAGGAAGATAAAAATGGGAGATTTTTTGCTAGAAGTAAGTTATAGTTTAAAAGTAAAATGGGGAAAGGCAAAAGATACCAGAGAGGAAGATCTGTAACTGACAACTGTGGAAGTTAAAGTTCCTAAGAGTTAGGAAAAAACCCAGTTAATTAGTTGGAAAAGGAGGAGTAAAGTTCCAGTTTTATCCACTTAATCAATTTCCACTGGTCTCCCAGGAGATTAAGTATTAAAATTAGGGGAAAAGAAAAAAAGATATCTATCAGCAACTTCATCTAGACAATTTTGACCTGGATGTGGACAGAAAAAAAATCCATGGTAAGGTGGAGACAGTCTTGTAAGAAAATACATACAAAAATTACATTAGATATCTTTTGAAAATGGCAAGCTTAATGCAAGCGTATATTTCTCCTCTAACAGCTCCATAAATTACATTGCAGGGACTGACTCTGCTCCTCTTCTGCTCACCTGGAACATCAGGAGTGGAACAACAATAGTGTACAGCTACTTCCCTCCCTTCCTCTTTTCCTTCCCTCCCTTCCTCCTTTCCTTCCCTCCCTTCCTTTCTCTCTCCCTCCCTCCCTTCACTCCTTCCCTCCCTCCCTCTCTCTATTCTATCCCTTCCTCCCTTGTCAATATAACCATATGTACACACATATACATAAATAAATACATATACATACCAGTTCAGCTGGTGATGATTGAATCGCGGGGAGCAGTGGACTTCAGCCCAAGTGCCATGTTTCAGTAAGGCTGTGATGGAATGACGAATTATCCCTCCTCTCACTTCCCACTGTAGCCAGGGAACAGGAGTTGTCGTCGGTACGACCCATGCCTCCCCACCCTCCGTAACCTCCTAAGAGTCCCTGGAAAGCAAAGACCTGAGGGAAATTCCCAAGATCATGAAGCAGCCCAGAGGATGTGTGGGGAAGGATACGCCACCACCACACCCACAGTTCAAGAAACAAATCAGAAACCAAATACAATTCTGGAAATGGAAAAACATAGGCCTTCTTTTAGCACATTGCAGGACATGACATGCACACCTACCAAGCCTGCTTAAAAATACTGCAGGAAGTCAGATTTTCAGCTATGCAGCACTTTGCCTGAGGGCAATGACAGGGATAAAAACATGGCTCCTTTCCTTCCTTTCTTCCCAAAACAGGCCTGATCTCAAAGAATTGAACTAACTTATGAAGGAAATCCTAGGTTACAAGATAGTCTTTATTTTAAGGGACTATTTCAGCTTAGCCCATTTCTCATCAAAACCATGGCTTTGCAAGAATTTATGTCCAACTTCTGCAACAGAAGTATTTTCATGAAAAGAAACTCATGTTCCTTTAAAAAACCCATTGCCATGCTGTCCTGTGTGTTTTGTAGCATCACTCCTCATTGTTTCTGTCTGCTAAGCCTGGATAAATAATTTATCCAGAAATAAAAATGAGAAATGACCCCTCACCTCTGCTGCCAAATTAGACAGCCCTTCCTGTGATTCTTGGAAATTTACCTTTATGGTTCTTTTAGGGAACCACAGTACTCTTAGGGACATCTTTAATATGGCCATATCATTTTTTCATTGCAACACAGAATCCTTACTAAAACCCAGCAATGCTATTTAGAACATTATGCAAAGGAAGACACATCAAAATACCTTGAACGAAGCCTTGAAACTCACAGTACTGCTCAGTCCTTGTTTTGGTGATATTTTTGAGTCTTTTTTCTGTAACTGGTGTGCTGCTGAAAGAGAAAGGTAAGATACAAAGACAATAGTTAGTAAGATCCTACCAGCACTCACCAGTTCTGACAGTTTACTGTGATTTTGATGTTACATTTTTGGCCTGTCATTCTACCAACAGCCATCGGTCTTTACCTTCTGTGCTTCAGCTTCCTAATACACCATGTCCATGCCACTGTTCTCTTTGAGCAGAGCTGTTCATGTTTAGTGTTGTGGAAACAAAAGTCGGAATCATCCAGTCTGCCTGAAAGAGTGAAAAGCCATGTTTTTAAATAAGGCGAAATCCTGTGCCTGTTACGGTACTGCAGTTAAGGAGAGGAATTCTTTTGAGAGCTATTTTTGCTGTTCCCGTGAATCTGAAGCAGCGGTGGTGTTTTGCTGACTTCTGTCATGTAATTTCAATATGCAACCACCTCTCCAAGTTGAATAATTTGGAATCCACGCACGCTTTGCAGTTTCAAGATAATTTGATCTGAATAGCAGTTTCATGTAAATGTTTTGGCAGTAACAAAAGTATCCTTTTTGACTGAAACACCAGACTGAAACACCAATAGCTATTTTACATGACGGCAATGAAAAAGGGTGATAGGCAGGATAAAAATCATTAATTCCTCTCTCTGAAACTGATATTTTCTCACTGAAAGGTTTGAAAGCAAATCTGCTTTCAACAGGTTATTTCTGTATTAACGTGATACCATCAACATCTGTGCAGGTACCTCTCTTCTGTGGGCAGGCGCTGTTCAGCGGAGCTTGCAGGGACACAGCTCTTGCTTGCTTCACCCCACAGCTGTGGGGTAAAATGGGATACAGTGTTCGAAGTGTTAAGTAAGGGGAGGAGGTGAATGAAGAATGATAACAAAAGCAATAAGGAAATTTCTCAAGTGATTTGAGAAGGTTGTCTGGTGCAGGCTGGATGTTTGATTATGTATGCACTGGATACCCACTTCTCTCCACTTGAATAATACATGGGAACCGAGAACTGTTTACTTTAAAATATCAAAATGAGAAATGACCATGTTCTGAAAATAAAATCTGGGAGTTTCAACTCTGTCACCTCTAGGAAAGCCCAGTGGGAGGGATAGGATTGCTATAACTAGGGGAGGCCTCCTTTTCCTTATTTGTTATCATTTAACAAAATCTGAAGGCATCTTCCTTTGCAGAAAGCAGGAAGTAATTCCTATGCAGCTCCAGGGCCACGCAGAGGTTATGGTGCCCATTTCGCTTGCGGTGTGAAACAACTGAGGGCTTCAGGATCGTATTGGGGCTGTACTGAGTCACCAAACACGGGATGAGAAAAAATGAAAGAACACAAGTACACGTATAGTGGAGTGTTTCTGACTTAGTAACACATGAAAATATAGTGCTCTTTAGCTGCCTTCTCCCTTCACAGTTCTCAAATACAACTGGCTGTGTTTCACTACTGGGGTGATTTCTTAAGGTTACATTTTGGGGAGCACATGATCAGCAGACAAAAAATTCTAGCCCAAATGTTCCTGTTAATTTGTGATCAATTTCTGTAACCTAATCATTGTGAATCAGTGTTGTATTTTCAGCTCTGAGCCTGCTTGGAATTAGTCACCCGATGTGTTATGGCAAATACTCGAGTGTCCTATTGAGAAGGACTAGTATATGTGTTGTCTACATCCTAACAAACGCAACCATACTTCTGCATGTCACTGAAAAATAAAAAGGATTGTCACACATGGCATATATATAAAACAATGTAAAGATGTCTGCATCTGGGAGACAGACTTTAGCTGCCACTTGAGTCCTGGGATGAGGCAGCCCAAGCAGTGTCAGGAGCTGAGAGGTCCTTGCCTTATATAGAGTGAAATGTGGTGTCACTGACTTCAGTAGCAAAATTCTTAATGACTTTTGTGTTCTGCCCAAGATTCATTGTTATTCCCCATATATAGAAGCAAGTATTCTACCAGAACAAGCATGATTTTTGCTAATCACGGAATATGTAATCACTTAGGTGATTTGTAACAAGATTTATGAAATGTGCATCTCTGATTTCTTTTGCACAGATCTTCTTCGTTGTCTGTCCAATGCTGCTTGTTATGTAAACTCTGAGGACTGTTAAATATTGCTTGATTAACTTGTATGCAATATTATGAATAGTGTGTGTGGAAAGGACTTAGGAATAGATCTGGCTACAGTGCTACAGCAAATCTCCCAGAGTAATACAATTCACTAGGTTTGAATTGATGTGTAAATATGCATTTCTTTACATGTTAGCTTACCTTAATCAATTTGTTCTTCCAGATTAACACCTTCAACTCCTCCTGCGAGGTTTTGTTCTTAGAGCCTCCTCCATTTTCTCCCTGTTTATATAAAAGAAACATCCAGCATATCAAATGGCTAGCAGTGCTCTTTTTGCTTTATCAAGTATAAACTCAGCTAGAGCTCTCAACTAAATACCCTGCTTGTTTCAGTGCCATTATCATTAGACCTGGCGCTTTGCAGGGATCCTGTCTCCCATTTGCAGGTTTGTGAGAGCCTGTCCATGGCAAGTTAGCTCCAGATGTGTGGTCGTAGCATTCCCAGCAGTGTGTGAGAGCTGGGACACCCAGCCAAAGCCTCCAACACCCCTGAGCCCCACCTGTAGCCAGCCTTCTAATGGGCTTTTCACAGTCACCTGTGCTTTAAGGGAGCTTGATCCATGACAGGGGCCATCCTGCTGGGGATTCACAGGAGGGACAGGCTCATCCCTGCACTTGGGGAATACTGAGCAAGAATTGAAATGATTGAAAAAACAGAACTTTCCAAAGCCCATTTCTATTGTGGGGGTTTTTTTGTTTGATTTTTTTGTTTGTTTCTTCCCTTTGGCTTACCTCATTCTGGGTTGATACTTACAATGTAATCCTTTTTTGATCTGTGCTTTTAATACAGCTGTCAGAGCCAACCGAGGAAGATGTTAAGAAATCTTCTCTCCCATTGCTGCACTACCAAGGATGTTCCACTGAAAACACGGTCCTTTTGATTTTAGTTATTTGGGAACTCTTCTTGTGGAGCTTGTATCTCAGCAGAAAACCTAACAATCTGTTTGTGCTTACTGGGAAAAATATATTGTCGCCTTGCCAACATTGGTGAGTTAGGGAATAATGAGTGAGAACAGATGAAATATTTTGATATAAATAGTCTGTTTTCATGTGCTGTGATTGTCGCTAATAAGGCAAAGACGTGTGGTTTGTGGTTCAGGGACAGGATGAGGAAACAGGACATCTGGGTTCCTTTCCCAGCTTTCCCGCAGCTTGAAGAAGTCATCAAGCCTCTTTGTACCCCATCAGTTGGAAGTGGATAATAACGCTTTGGGGACTAATTCTTTAATGCTGTAGTTTTCAGATGTTCAGAAGGGAACAGCAATACAAGTGTGTGATTTTTACGTACTGGAAATGGGTGCAGCTAAAACTTTAAACCTAGATACCTAGAAAGTTTGTAAATTAATTTATCCTAGCTTGACTTTAGGAATCTGGCCCACCTGCGATTTCATAGCAATGACAGAAAGACAAAAGGAAAATTAAAAACCAGTAGAGAAGGTTTGAACAAAATCCTGTCTGAATGTCTGAGATCTTAAGTTTTCTGTGACAAGTTTTTTGGCCTTTACACCCAAGTAACTTGACAGCCATGTTTATGAACATCTAAAGTTGAGTAACAGTGGGAGTGCTACTACCTAACAGGGAGATGGCAATGATTTTCTTAAAGACTGTAATGTGTTCATTTTTTCAAAGCCTATAAACTACTTGGGTCTTAACTCACAAGGCTTGGTAGGATTTAGAAAGGATATACAGCAGCCATCTACAAAGGGAAGTGTTTCTCCTAGCCTGTGTGCATTTTGTTCACTGCAAATCACTAGTAAATCACTAAACCATAGATTAAAAGCATGTAATTAATATGAAAGTAATTAAATCCAAGATTCATTCTACCTAGGAGAAAATAAGCACACTTGGCATGTAAGTCAAAGTGCAAAAGAAATATTTTTTGTTTTGGTTTGTTTTTTTTAGTGTGCATGTGCTATCAGAGTTATCAAAAGCAGAATTGCTGCTTTGGCTTAGGAAGAAATAAAACCTGTGCTAGGGATTTGAAAGCCTTGAGTTTAAATCATGAGAACAGTTCTGGGATGAGCATTATATTATTTTAGGGATTCCAGCACTTAGTTGAAACAATTTTAGTAGTAAAACCAATAGTCTGTAATGCAATAATAATTTCTTACCTGCTGAAGGATGCTGGGTGTTAGATGGCTGTATCTACATTAGAAAGCTAAACAGCCAAATGGGAGCAGAGCTGAAGTCAGAAACAAGGACCCCACATCCATATTGTATACGTGGCTATGTTTTTCAGTCTGGTCCCATGTGCCGTCTGGCTGGAGCACAGGAATTGTCCTCCTGGACAGGAATTGACCTCCAACACTGGTTTCACCCACAAGTCTGGTTCATATGCTCTGAGCTGTGGTGAGACAATCAGATTTGCTTCAGACCAGCACTTCTGATCTGAACTAAAATGCCAACCACTCCTCACCCTATTTGTACCCTTATCACTGAATAAGGGCAGTACCAGGGCTTGATTTGCACACAGAATCTAGCTGGCCAGGCAAGACTGGACACAAATCTCCCCTTGCTTTCATCAAAATGCAGGCAAGGCTTTGCTCTAAATCACTGCAGTTGACAGTGGTAAAAGCAGCAGTTGAAATACTTACCATGTGTAATTTCAGACCTTTTTGAAAGAGGTTTATGGCTACATGTAAGAGAAATCGGCTTCAGTTTGTTGATTTTATCTCATTTGAGAACATTCTTAAGAACTCTTTAGTCCACTGCAATATTGGCACAGGAGGCACAATTTTAAATAGAGAGAATCAGAGAATTAGATCTTTATCACTCTAAGCTAATACCATGTTTTCTGTGATACTGAGGGAAAAATGAATCTCCTGATGCGCAGGAAACACTTCAGGAATCTGCAGCGAGTAATTTATTTCCTAATTGACTTGTACATTAAAGCAGAGAATACAAGCCTGTGGTTAACTAAGCCCTTCCCCTCTCCTATTCCCAGTCCTTGCTTTCACCAGGAAAAACGTGGGCACATGGCCTGTCAGGAAATCTTTAGCACATCCTGTTGGGGTCCCCAATAATGAGATTTAGGGAACAGCATCCCAGGGCTCCCAGTGGAGGTGGAGCAGTTTGTATTCAGAGCGGTAGAAAGTTATGTCAGAGCGGGTGAAAACTGGTGAGCTGCCAGCTGAGGTCCCTCATCCACCTCCAGAGTGTGCTCAGGGATACAGGGAATAGTACCAGGAGGCTCATCGTCTTTTCCATGAAAATTGCATTCATCATAATGACTCACATCATCATGTCTTTAACATGTCAGTAACTTCCCTGAAAAGACACAAACCAACACACACGCCTACCTCTCTAGCTGAATATCTGTCTATGTAAAGTCACGTAAATAATTTTTTTATATTTATGTGGTGAGACAAAGCAGCCTGAACAACCAAAAGATTTAGCAACAAAAATTCCTTTTCCTACGGCATAAATCCCACTAGTAGTAATTTCATCTGGAAATGGAAAGCATTACATTATTTGCGCACAAAGGCCAAATTTCCCTGGTTGCCAGTTAGACCCGAACTCATACAAACGCAGCAGGAGAAACCTAAAATGATTTTGTTTCCTAGTGGCACTAATTCCATTGCTGGAGAAAATGTAATTATATTTATATTGACATTATAATAACAACTTTACAGGCCAGACTCCATTCTGTCTGTTAGGCCAGATATAAATGAAGCACCAGTGGAAACCTAAGGAATTTCTGTTCCTCAGTGACGGTGTGTCTGGCCCAGCTAGTATATTCAGCAGTAAGAGGAAAGTCTGTTCTGTGAAAAAGATAGTTAAGATTTAATTTTGCCTTACATACAAAACCTCTCCATTGTGTATTGATCACAGCATCCTCAAACAAACTCCATGTGGACTGTGCGATACGCAGAGTAGGCTTTTGTCCTATACAGCTGTAAAACTTGGATTCTCAGCGTAAAGCCTTGTAGCAGTTATATGTGTATACATGTACGTACTACAATGTGGGTTTAAGAGAGGAGCAGGGTATTCATCAAGATAATATTGACAAGGTCCAAGTTTTCAGTTGTAATATGTTAGTGAAAACAGCCATTTTTTCATAACAGACCTTGTTACTTTCTCCAACACAGCCCTTTTCATACTCAGCCAACTTGCCACTCCGTATCCATGCTGTTGGGGATAATCAGCAAAACCTCAGCAGAGATGTGCCTCTCAGGTGCCATGAGCAGTCGGTGCATGTTACCATGCTACATGTGTTAGCATTTGTAAAGAACCACAACAAATACATACGTATTTGAATGGAAACTTGTAACATACTGTAAGAATTTCGCATGAGGTTTTTATTAACTTTGTTGTATGACAGAACTAATCTTCCTTGTATTATGTATGTGCTCAGTGCACATTATTACTATGAGAAAATGGCAAAGAAAGACGTGAGCAAGGTTTGTAAAGCTGTGGTGGGGAGTGGGGCCGCTAGCCCCCCGTTACAGGCTGACCTTGCATTTCAGGGAAGCAGAACCAAACACGCATTTCAGTTACAGTGATGAATTTTTCAGCACAGAGCTGATAAATGATCATGGCAGACTGAGCACCCTGGAGACGCCTTGCTGTTGTGAACTGTAATTGCCTGCTGGCTGGCTGAGCCTGCCAGGATCACCTGCATACTGGAGCCTGGCACCCTTTGACTTGTGGTTTTGCTTGCTTATTTATCAATCTCAGTTGCCCCCTATTAAAAGAGCAGCCCTTCAGGAAAATAGAAGTTTTTTCCTGAAATTTAAGGAGGTGGGAATTGCAGTCATTCACTGCTGATACAGTCATTTCATACATAGCGGCATTTTTAGGTATTTATCCTGGCTATATTAATTAAATATGTTATGGTACATGTACCAGCCTATCCTATTGCTTTCTCAAGGGACTTTATCAGTGTGAGATATTGCTAGTTATAAAATCAAGATGATACAAGTATTCATTACTTCTATTCCACGAATGGTGCCACTGCCTGCAAGAGAAGCAGTACCAAGGGAGGGTGTTTAAATGCAGGGCTGAAGGGTTTCTTTTTCCTTATATAATTCATAAAGAAAACAAGTCTAGAGAGGAAATTATTTGCAAGCTGAAACTGAACTAAATTACACAATTAGAAGATAGAACTAAACAACTTATAATTTTCAAAACTGAAGACTTTGGCTGAGAAGAATATTCCAAGACAATCAGAACACGTCAGTTTAACAGGTTAAGAAAACCCCACCAAACACACACAAATAACTTCTTTTATGGGTCAACTAAACTTAAATTTCTTTGGCTTTTTCATCCATACTCACACAACAAGACAAAACTCACCGTTATGGCATCTGTCATTAGCATACCAGCAGATGGACTAGTTAGTCACTGCCCCAGCTAACCATTATGTGCATTGTAGATTCATTTTTCCTAATTTAACCATATAAAAGAGAGGCACCTGCTCTGACCTGCCATTCCATCTCCCTCTGCTTTCAGTGGGGACAGAGAGGAAAAGGAAGAGAAATCTGGGCTGAGGGTGGAATCACTCCTCCAACAACCATGGGGAGGAAAGTGCTGGTGTATTTGAAACTCAGTTTTCCCTGTTAACCTGAATTTTTATCCCTCCCTATACCACACAGAGGAGTTTGGAAGGTGAGTGTGGGACTTTCAGATATGAGGGCAGAAAGAGGCACATAGGAGCCATTAACAGACTGCACATTTCCGCATCTTCCGCAGCTGGACATAGCTGAGACAGTTTGTTGGTGTTCACAGTCCAAGCCTGGAGCACAAATTTGGCTGAGCTTGTTCTTTCCATTTTCGTCAGTATTAAAAATATGTCCTGTGCATGGTACTTCTCCTGGCATTCACCACAGAAAGGCCTTTGCAGGCAGGGGCCAACACCGTCACGTCTTTATAAATGCTTCATAGAAGCCTACAGATTTCACAAGCTTACATTGGCTTCAGCAGGAAGAATTTTATGTGCTTTACCAATGTTACCTGAGGAAATATAGCTCCCAAATGGTGATTATTTTGTTCTTTCCAAAATACAGCTATAATATTATGGGTGGAGGGGAATGTATGTTGGCACTGGGCCAGAGTTTCTTAAAGGACACTTGAACCATTTTAGATAAGGAGCTTTCCCAGCTTGTTAGTTCTTAACTGTAAGTTTGGCTTTTCCTGAACTTTTAAAACTTGATTGATTAAAATTTGATCTAAAAGTAAATTTTAAAAATATTAGATTAAATGCCTCTTCCTTGATTTACCACCACAGTGTCTTCTCTGCAGTCAGCTTGTATGCACAATGCGAAAGTGATTTTTGAATGTTAACTGGTTTATAATCTTGGAAAAAAAATTCAAGAGGGTTGTGCAAATATTGTAGAAAACCTCAGGATAAACACATATGCAAAGTAAATATAAATATTTGGGAAGAATAGCAAAAACCCTTTGCTTATGTACAGGAACTCCCAGAGTACTAACAGTAGTCCATCATCTTCTGAAGTCCTAGGGTACCTGTGTGTTCCTATAAATAACCATTTTGTTCAGTTCTTGGTGCTTTAGAGATGCCTGAATTGGTTAGTGAGAAAGACAGCAGTGATAACAATCCCTTATAGTTCCTTTTTTCTCCCTTTTTCTAAAGGGCAATGATACCACCAAGTGTATAATTCTGAAATCAACAGAATTAAATTGCCACAAACCCACTGCTATTGAAATCACATTTACTTGCTATTTTTTTGTTTTGGTTGGTTTTTACCTGGAAAGGTTTAGGAAGTCAATTTTTAATATATAATGCATGCAGTTGATAACAGATGTAATAGGAACATGACTGAATTTATAACTACTAAAAACGTACCAATGGCAGGAATAACTCTCTAAGAATAAACATGATGGCACTGGCAAAGCTCTAAACTTACTGCATGAAATCTAATAGGAAGCCAGTATATGAAAGTACTGAAGTTTAATATTATGGGTGAGCTCTGTCTAGGTTCGTTTGGAATTACATTTATCTGCTTCCAGATTTAACTAGTTCCATAATATGAAAAAATAACAACATGCGAGTTAGAAATGCATGTATCAATTTGAATAGAATAGCAGGTAATGTAAACTTTACATTCTAATCATGAAATCAAGCCACTTGGAAAAAAAAATATTTTGTGGGCTACTTGAAAACATTTTTCCCCATTTTTTTACTCCTTACTGGAGCTATTTATTACCAACGCTGTAGCAATACTTCAGTGCAAGGGAGAGCATTTTTGTAGGGATCCTGCCCTGTCCAGAGTACTAGAAATGTCACAGCAGTGTGCCTGAAAGAGTCCCACTTCCGTTTCTGGAGGAGGTTTCAATCAACATCTGTGCATTTGGATGATCATCTAAATTAAACTGAATATGGCAGAGACTTCCTTTAGCAGTTTGCCTGTCGCTAAAGGAAATGAGAGTGTAATTTTATAAGTCCAATTACAGGATGACTGTTTCGCAGCCAAATATCAGGTCACATGCAAAGTAAAAGACAAATTAGATGTATGTCTCTATAGATTGTTTTTGTCTATTACACCTCAGTACTTCAGAACTGTACTGTATCGTATATAAAGCCTTGTTCCTGAACTAGAGCATCCATAGTCCATTTATATGACACACCACAGACATGAAGGAAAAAGCAGATATTTTTTCTAAAGCCCATGAATTCTAAAATAGTCATAATCTGAAGCACAAACTGTGGTTTTATTTACTTTTTTTTTTTCCCCATATTATCTGGTGTGCCATCTCACTCATTCAAGTACTGCTACATCACTAGGACATAAACCTTATGATTAAACATGAAAAAATGAATTAGTGTATATAGATGCTTCAGGCTCTTAGCTGGGATGGATCATTCCTTCCTTCTTCCTGAGCAGCGACTTCTCTACAAGGATTTGCTGGGACAAGAACTCATCTTCTCTCAGATCTCTATCACCATCATGCACTTTGTCAGCTACTTACCTCCTCTAAGCTACTATAGGAATATTGAATACCACACATGAAGTGTTTATTGGGATGTTCTTGTGTAAATATACAGGTTTGATATAGTAGGCTGTTAGAAAAGCAAACAGGAAAAATGGAGAATGGCTGCATATAAGCCATCTCACAGCAAACTCACAATATAAAACCTGAGCTGTTCCCAGAATTCCTATGTTTTGACCTCAGCTACCTTAGAAAATTGCTTTGCCAAGACTGAGGGCCAGACAACCAAAAGGCTTGTCACATCTAACCGTCCAGCCTACCCCGGTAGGACACTGCAGAATCAAACTCCGAGTTTTGTCTCTCACTGCTCAGTGCTACGTGTGATCTCTGTGCCTCTGTAAGTGTGCGGAGCAGGCGTGTAAGACATTAAAAGAGTAACATTGTGGTCACTTTGCACAAGTGGACATGACTAGAATAACGCTAAAGGCCAGGGGGATTAGGTCTTTTGAGTATAAATGTTGAGCAAAAAAATTAATTTATGTTTGTTTGAAAGAGCTCAGTGAGGCATAAAGATGTTCAGGAATGTTTAATCCTAAAGGGAGTGAGATTTATCAAAGCAATTTGAAAGGATAATACACTCATTTCTGCTTCTGCAAGCAAAGAAAAGCCAACTGAGTCCAAAGCATTAACACTTTGAAGCTATTTCTCATGTTGCCATCATATAAGCTATTATTCATGCTGCTATTGTTACCTCAAGTTTGATGTCTCAGTGAAAGGCAAATCTGTTTCTGATAAGCAATTATTAACTTGCGATAAGCATTAGGTTTACATTTAAAGATCAAAGCAAACATATATAAACCATTCTGAGTACATACCTATTGCTCTGCTTTATGTCCTTGCTCTTGGTTTTACAACCCGTCATCACTGTGTTTCCCTCTTACCTTCTTAGTGAGTCCAGGAGCAACTGGAATCTATATTGAAAAGAAAATGCAGTTAATTCATAAAGTGTAAATATGTAATGGACAAAAAACTTCAGGCAGAGATCATCTCAGTTAGTATGGACCGGAGGAACTAGAAGATCTGTTACTATCAAACTCATTAGATACAATGAATCACTTTCCTAATTGTGTTGTTTTTCTCCCCTCTGAAAGTACCTGTCACTCAAATGATCAAACCTTTAATAACACACACTTACTTAAACAAAATTCCCATTTATCTGACAAATCCCAACACTAGAGCTCCCCAAACCTAAAATTGCTATTTATTGTGCCATGAGCAGGTGGAAGGTTGGCAATTTTCTTCATTTCAGGGAAAGGATCATTACTGTGATAGATTCCCTCTGCTCTTTCCAGAAGTGAACCTGCTATATCTATACCCAAGCAGTCTGCAGGTCCAAATCCTGAAGTGTTTACTCGCAACTGAACTCCATCTTGTGCAGTTTTTTATGCTTCAGTAAATCTGGCCTTTTGCTTCTGTTTGCCCTCTATTCACTCTAAACTTTCTGACTGGGTGAAAACGAATGCATTGTTTTGAAACCCTTACAGAAAAGTGTATTTTTCCAAGTATTTTATGAAGGATTTAAGAGTACAGATTTCAGGTCATGCTCTAAATAAAACTATTAAGAATTTGGTTTGAATAAAACTCCCTATATCTTCACTATAAGAATAAAAGTATGATTCATTTCTTAGGACAGACTGCTACATACGACTTCTGTACAGTAATTTTAACAGGTTATGAGCTGTTCATCTCTACTTACATGTAACAGGTTCTTCTGACGTTGTATGTTTTTATGTATAAAAAAGCAATTTGATGGCAGATTTACAGTCATTTTGCAAAATGGTATTAAATGTAGCTGTATATGAAGTATCTGAGCCTATTCCAGTAAACTATTGGGGAAAAAAAGAAAAGAGGACACCTGGCAACTTCAAATCAAGTTCATCTCCCTAAATGCTTGAGAACCATGCAATCATTAGAGGAAGCAACCCCTTGCAAGATCACTGGCCGTGTGAGGGTTAGGTATTACGGTCGTATCAGACTATTACACATTCATATGAGACATCAAAGACTACTTCTAGCTACTCATCATTTCTACTCCTACAACACAGCTAAGCTGTGATACTGGAAATGCCTAAAGTTTCCTACTGATCTGTGTGCCCACTTCAGGAACAGTGTCACTCTGTATCACTAATTTACTAATAGGGTATGCTTGCTTTTGTGCTATACCATAACAAATTTAGGCAGGCTAAAAACTGTAGCTGTATCTGGATTTACAAAAGACTTACCTGTAAACCTTCCAGTTAGTTTCAATACACTCTTGCCAGCTCTCCTGGATGCTTGATATCTGGAGAAATCTCATCCTCTGAACTTTGAGTTTCCTTCAAATTGAATAAAAATTTTTTAATTGAAAATCAAAAGGTGAAAGTGTGGAGAATTATTTTTCATTTCAGAGCACCTGTAGAGTTTTAGGTTTAATTTCTCATGCAGGTAAATTAAATTAATTGTTATTTATATAGTCCAGAAGTTTCTTTTTGCATAGTCTGCAGTGCACCATTAGTTTTATGTGGTCTTAAACACTGGCTTAATACCAGTCTGTTTTGTTACAAATGGTTTCAGCTTCCCAGTAAACTAAGTGGCAGAGCAATCAAAACATATTGAATTAATTTAAAATACTAATATCCACAACTGGCTCTAAATCAAAAAGAATTACTCTAGACTTAGTGAGTTTTATTTCTGACAGTTCTTAAAATGTAGTAAAATATACTGCATATGTTCACTTACTTTAAAACAGCAAATCAACAACACAGGGATTGACAAAGTAATTTTTCTCCTCATATCCAGGACATTTCCTTATACAGGAGAAAATGCTCTTTTCCCTTCAATGAAAAAATAATCCTGTAAATGCACTTTTCATGTCCCAATGTGTAGCCACTTTGTTGAACTTTTTGATTCTGCAATTAGACAAATCAGGCTTCCTAGTGAAGATCTAAAGCTGCATGTACGACTTACCTTCAGTTCACTAGTGATGTGGGCAGTTAATGTCTTGGGACCAGATCCTCTAAACCTGTGCAGGAAAAGCTTCACCCGTAACAGCTTGCAAGAGCTCTGGAAATGGCAAAGAGCGGTGGAGCTGCACCATCCTCACATTGCCAGCCATGCCAGAAGTGTGCCAGTGCTGCTTGGCACTGGGTCGTCACGGTCCCATTTTGGTGACCTTACGTTGCAGAGATGGAGAACACTTCCAATGTAGCATCTACATTGCAATTATTTGGCCTAGGAGAGGCCACTGAGGAGTCAGGAGAGGTCAGTAACCTGCAAGCATTTCTGGTTTCAACCGTACTGGTTGCCTGAAGGCTGGCCAGCAAAACTCAGGCATTTCCCGCTGTGCCTTTCCACCCGTAATGCCTCCTGGATTTGACCCACAGGGAGGCTACTCCCACAACCTGTCCAAGAGTGCTAATGATTTAATGTTAATGTTAATGGCTGCCCAGGAAGGGTTGTGGAGACTGGGGCATACAAGGTTATTATTGTTTAAACACGTTCGTTTTGCCTTTCTTACCAGAAACATTAAATCAGAAGATGTTGCCTTACACAGAATACCCAAACTGACAGCTTTAGGATGTGCGAGAAAGACACAGTTAATTTAGGACAAAAGATAAGACATTTCCTTGGGGAAGCACTAATACCAGGCCTATTACTCCTCAAGTGTCATTTCAGATTACTGTACTACAGAGAAGGGGCTTCTAAATCTTTTTAATTGAAAAAGATTTGTCTTTTCCTCAATAAAATAAGTTCCTGCCTAGAGGTTAAACAGTTTTAAACTCATTTCTGAATTACATCCCATTTCTGGACAGTTTATCAAAAAAAGGAGGATGCAGCTTGTCTGTTGCCTTGTTAATTACATCAGACCAGAGAAAGGAGAAAAACATTTCCTCAGTGACACAAATGGAATAGTTACATAAAAAAGATGATCAGAAACAGAAAGCCCAGACATACCTAACTTGCTAAGATTCGCACAGACCCATCTACATGTGTGAATACATGTGCATACATGTTATAATTATGCATGCAAAGTGGAGGGATAATTATCCAAACTTGGTGGGTGAAACAACAGTTGAGAGAACAACTTTACTCTGCTTCTCTCTCCCTTTTTTCTGGCTGAAAGTTGGAAAAGCATCAAACCCACTGATTTTAATCCACATAAGGTTTTGATTCAGAAGCAGTGAAATGACCTCACAGAAAGGAAAAAATGCAAAAATCCTTTTACCTGCACGTTCTGAGTAGGAACACTCAAAAACTGTGAGCCGGACTGGCTCAGTCCTGACCCATCAAGGGAAGAATGGCACCTTGGAGCAGCCCCTGTTTGTCCCTAAACTAAGGAATGGGATTAGAAGCAAAGTCCTTGCTTTGACTGGTGTAGGTACTAACCTCAGGAGCCTCCTGGAAAGCATGGGTCCCTTCAGTATAGATGACATACTGGAAGATGTAAAAAGCATTAAACAGATATAGCTAATTACATATTAGATGTTCTTTTAGGTAAACTGGTGTCTTGTTATCTACTTACAGGTCTAAACACAAAGGCTTAGGTGCACTCTAATTTGTGGGGCAGCATAATTAAAATGGCACTGCAGGCTGATGTTTCTAGAGATATACGGTCATCCGCAGGCTTTGGGTAACCATACGGTGCACAGAACACTTATGAGTTAGGGTGCTTTGGAGGGTTTTGTCCCTCAAACTCTTTCCTACCAACTGCACTTTCTGCTGCTTGTGTTTGCATAATGGTCATATTTCCTGTGATCTTTACTGAAGAAAAAATATTTTCCTTTTCTAATTTAATCCTTAGCTATTGTTTTCCCAACCTCTAGATCTCAAAAAATACGA
This sequence comes from Strigops habroptila, assembly GCF_004027225.2. NCBI lineage: Eukaryota > Metazoa > Chordata > Aves > Psittaciformes > Psittacidae > Strigops > Strigops habroptila. Next base: position 84,634,388 of record NC_044279.2, on the reverse strand, counting down.
TTTCTTAAAAAAAAAAAAAAAAAAAAAAAAATCTAATTAAGCCATTTATCAAGCTTTTCCAAGTGGGTAGAGTGACAAATTAGCCCTATCTTCCACCAACAATCTGATGGATGGGAAGATAAAGACGCAGAGGCTGTTATTTTAGCTGGAAGCTCTCTACTATATCACTTGTTTGGCCCTAAGCCAAAAGACCCTAAGAGATGACAAGAACTAATGATGGGTCCATGAGGTTTATGCAGCGTGAGGCCTGACATAAAAGGAATCTGCCCTTACTACCACTCTCTCCCTGCCTTCTCCCTGGAAAAAATAATCTTGGTTTTTAACAACTGTTTACTTGATCATCTTACTCCCTCAGTAGATGGAAAGAAAATGCAAACTGTAAATAAATTTGCACACTGATATACTGCTGACCAGTTCTGCTTTTCTCTGCAAACATGAAGTGATCATTATGACATTGCTTTTAAGTCTACCAAGTGAGTCTGAGAGAGGCAGACTACAAATAGGTTTCCCTAGAAGTCTTTATTTTATGCCATTCCTTCAGAAGAGCTGGACTCCCTGAGAGCCTGTATTCCAGACACAGGCACAGAGTCCTGGCCAGGGGAGGTCAGCACCCCCAAAACTGCCCCAAATTGCAATGCACTGAAATCAGGTGTACAGAGGTTGTGGCAAAATCAGGACCAGAATGCCAAGTTTTCTTGGATTCAGAGGGGGAATGGGAAAATTCATGGAAGAAAAATTCTTTAAAGAATTCAATCAAGCCTGTACCACCTCTGGCTCAGAAAGATCCCAAGCCATGTAGCAACGGATGCCAGGAAAGAATTTGGGGGAAATACCACTATTTGCTTTTGTGTGCTTGTGCCCAAGTATTTAGTGCTCTTTTACTTTACTCTTAGTGCTTTTTAGGATACAGGGGTTTGGGTGAGGGGGATCTTGGGTCTGACACTGTTTTTGGTGATGGGATCACCTTCAAAGTCTGTAACTTAAATCTTTCTCCCTTCTCCCTACAGTTTTGTAATACGCATCCATTTTACATATAACGGAGGCTCTATGTACAGGTTGGAATACAGCTGCTACTCTACTGGAAAGCGGGAAGAGAGGATGTAACAGCCGGGATGACTCCTAAGAAAAAAAACCACCACCACCAAAGAACAATCCCACATTTTGATACATTATTTTAAAAATTTGCAAACAAGCCATTTCTGAAGATGATTTATGTTACTGGGAGTTAGAAGTAAAATCCATATATTTTTCAATGGGAAACTATTTAAAGATTATTCTTGATGTCCCATCTTTTATTACTTTTTTTCCTTGCAGAAATAGAAGACACTTCAACTTACTGGCAGAATGAGAAATTGTAGTATTGCTTTATAAAATCTAACTGCACTAATTCTGTGAGGCTGAATATACCTGGTCAGCTCGATTAATCTTTTCAATGGAACATTTTTACAGTATGCAATTAAAAACAATAATGCAATGAAAAGACAACAGCTTTAGCACTCAGTGCAGGGCCACATTCAGCACATCCTACAGCATTTTACCTTTGTTTTCCCATCTGGATTTAATAGTATGTGTAGAAGCAGCACAATGCAAAACTAGGGCATGTGATTTATCTTGAACTTTCCTGTGTCTTGATAAAATGTCCTGTAGTCATCCTTACCCTAGTTACCTTACCCAAAGGGATGCACTTTGCATTCATGGAGTTTTTCTCTCTTGTAACCTTTTAAAAGGGGGCATGCCATTTAACCTGAGACATAAAGGCAATTTACCTTGCTTTATCAACTGTAGCAACGTCCACAAGCTCTGATTTTTTTTTGGGAAATAAAAAAGAGCTGGGAGCACCTGAGGTCCAGCATAATCATGGAAAGAAAAAAAAAACAAACAACAAACTTTTTAATACTAAAAACCTTACTTGGCAACTTCAAAACAAGGAATTAAAATTCTGGTTGAGGATACAATGCAAACGATGCAATACCGTAGTAATTCAGTTTCTTCCTTTAAGTACATAATGTACTTTCCTAACTGTTCAGTGATAATAGGACTGCTTAGGAACCACACTGCAGGTTCTCTATATGCCATTCACTTGCAACGCTTTGGATGAAACTAAAGGCTGTAAATAAAGACAATGCACTGGTTGAAGTTTTCTACTCAGAACTGTATTTTTCCAGTAAGAATGAAGCGTAAGTGTTCTGGCAATATGCAATTAAGTGTTCAAATGTCATTGCTTCTCACTCAGGAAGAGAACGCCTTGAACAAAGAGCCTTAAATGCAATTTGGCTGGAAATAAATTGTTATTCAGCAGAAGATCAGTACTGAAGTTGCCAATGAACCAAACTGCTTGCTTATAATTAGCAACATGGTCATTGTCTGACTACCCTGGCATACTGTCAATATGCCTGGGCAGACTCTGTGATTTAAGATTATTTAGAAGGCAGTTATTCATTGTCTCAAGAGACAGGTAAAACGACTCCTTTCTCAGTCACTCGGCTTGGCTCAGGGGAGCAGTGGCTACAACTCAATCCTATTTAGCTTTTCTTTAGCTAACTAAAGATTTTTCTTCTCTTTTCTTTAAATATGGCTCCAGTTACTGAATATAGCAAGCTCATTCAGAACTGTAAGCATCAGATTTTTCAAAGTCTCCTGAACTTCCCAAACATTTTAGCTAACAAAATTAAGCCATTTTGTTCTACAATTTATGCTTTATGACACGATTCAATGGAAGACTTAAAAAAAAAAGTTTTCTCCAAAATAAATACTAACCAGAAGCTTACTCCACCCTGCACTTGTCTTATTTGCCAGATGACCAGTTTGCTTCATTTCCTTTCCATAACTAGAAAATACAGCAAGTCTGTGCACATACAGTTCCTGCCTGGAAGCACAGTCTTAAGCAGTTAACCCCAAGTTAAAGCATAAGCTCATCTTTCATTTCTATTTTATGATAATATTTAATCAGTTAGGGCTGAAGAATCCAGAGAAAGTTTGCCAGGAAATGTTGCCCAGATTTTGTGGAAAAATGAGTTTGGTAGAACTGAGAAACATAAGGAAACCACCACGCTGCTACTAGAGCTGCACAGAGCAGTGTAAAGACCGGCCTTGCATGAATCAGTGCTTTTCCATTGTGCCTCTGAAACTGAAACAGGAAGGGGGTAAATGAACCAGAGTGCAGAGACACTGCTCAGCTCTGGCAATGGAAATCCAATTTCAGCGACCAAAGGGATCTGGTTTTCCCTTGTCTTGATTGTTCCTTCTTTTAGATCGTGTTAATATTCTGTCTTGTTTTTAACTTAAACTTATTTTAGTCTCTTGTGTTGGGAACAGCTGCTGATTTTAAGATGACTTTCACAAGAGTATTAAGAGAGAGATTTTGCTCACTAAGTGATACATGAAGAGAGTAATGATTTCAGAGCTCTATGTCCTGTTTTAGTTATTTCTACTGTCAGGAAAAAATGGTTGACCTACTTCTATGTTATAAAAATAGTCAAGGATCTTTAAACAAAATCAATCTCATTGAGCTGAACAGAAGTGGAGAGGTGTCACGTGCCCACAGTGCAGCCTGATTAGGTGCCCACCCTGGCAGTGGGAGCTGTAAAACCGTGAGAGCGCACCCAGGGGCTGTTCACCCAACACTACCTGGGGACTACTGAAAATCTCAGAAGTTTGTTTTAAAAAGCGCCATTCAGGTTCTACGCCAAAGAACGTCAGCAAGGATTTGGTGAGCATCACTCTGTGGCCTTGAGGGTACAGACTTGAGGTAGAACATGCAGACCTATAAATGAGACACAGAAACAGATGATCTGGAATGACCAGAGACGTAATTGAAGGGATGGAGTGAACTACAGCTGCTCAAGCTAGAGAAAACCAAGGGGCTGCACGACAACGCTCTGAAAAACATGTGAAAATGAAGGAGAGAGTATTGATTTCTTGATTATGAGCTTGATCTGGGGCAGGGCAATGCCCAAATGAGCTCGGAGGTCCCTTTCAGAGCTCAGTGAAGGGATATGCTGTAGGAGAATAAACTTTCTGTAAGGTTGTGGAATCCTTCAGAAAAAGCAGACAATAACTACATCTAAAGCTTAATGTCTTTTAGCATGGTTCCGAAAACAGAAAACATCTATTTGCCACAAGAGCTACATTTTTTTTTTTTTTAACTTGTATTGGTTTCATCCCTAGGAAACCTGTGTACTTTCTGAATAAAGAGCCTGAATTTAAACCATTCCCCCAGCCTGCAGAGATTTGGTCCTTGCTTTATTTTTGCAGATTTGTGTTTTGAATCTAGGTGTTGCCAATCACTTTTGCTCTTCTGATAACATGTGTAAACCCGTCTGAGTATGTCTATCATCGTAACCATTGTTAGAATTCTAGGATTAAATGTATTATACCTCATTTATTTTGTACTATTTGCTATTACCCTATTAACTACTCTGCATTTGAAGTCTATTTTCTGCACAAAGTCCTGTGTGTTATTAAGATATAGGTAGCTATTACAATGCTCAGCTGAGAGTATCAAAGCCTTTACACAGCATAACAACTTCACTAGATGGCAGTGGAGAGAAACACTACTCTATGTAATCTCCTTTTCTAATAGGACAGGGAACATCCCAGTAAGTACTGCGATTTATTAGTGTTGTCTGGGTTAACTCTAGATCACAAGACAGCAATGTTTTCACCCACATGGAAGTCTGGAGGCTTCTGCCCAGTTCAGTCTCCATGCGTATGTTTGCTAGAGCATGGACACATGTTCTCCCAGCACTACCCCAGAGCAGCGGTGTCACACATACTCACCTTTGAAGTGTCACAATTGCTCTTCCTCTATCTTCATCTATATGAATAAACATCACATTTCTATTGTCACAGTCACTAGAGTAACCCCAGAGGAAGAATTAATCCCGTTGTGCATTAACCACGGCCAGGACCAGAGAGACAGAAGGAGCTGTTCCCTGCCCTGCATTTGCTCGGCAGGTGGTGGAGCGACTGACTGGACATAATCCAGTGTAGATTTTAAGAAAGGAAATGGAAGACTTTGACAAGCAACTGCCGGCACTTTTCTGGAAGCAGCATGGCAACACCTTCGCATCAAGGGCATGAACAGTTTTCTTGTAAGCTCAACCATCCAAAGGTTGTTCCTGAAAGGTAAAGTCAGAGACGCCGCCCCTCAAAGAATCGTAACGCTCATGCCATAAACACGATGAAGAAAAGGAGTGAAGGGTAAGAATGAGCAAGCAAGCAATTTGAAGAGTTTTGTGAAGAACCACTAAAATATTTTTCATTCTCAAGAACTCTTTACAAATACATGTTTGTTGGGAGAACTCAATGTCCCTTACAGGTAACTCAAGAAACAAAGTATAATTTTTCAGACTTGTGACAAAACTCCAAGAAATACTTTAAGCAGCAAGTTCTGTAGCTTCTAAGCTTCAAAACCTTCAACAATTCAATCCTTTGAATACAGAGGACTGATGCCTGCCAGTCCTTAGAAATTAATACACTTGAACCAAAATAAAACACTGGGACAGAGTGGATGATTTCAGCCAAGACCATTACTTCAATTAAAAGATAATCAGTAAAATTCTGCAGAAACTATGGAGTTGTCTGGCTTTATTTATAGTGTTCAGAAAACATTATCACTTTGTACGATAAGGAGATGAAAAAAGCTTGGTTTCTCCTAGCATCAGATGTAAAAAAAGTATTTTCTAAGCTTTCTTTCTTGCTTTTAGAGAAATGTTAAATTAAAAAGTCAATTCACTGTGTAAATCATACTTTTATATACTACATCTTGCCTTTACTTCACCCATAAGTCCAAGACTTTCTCCTTAGAGAGCGATACTTTGTCCTCTGACATCTCATCTGCTTGCTTACCAAACTGTTTGCAAGAGCTAGCAGAGATTCAGGATATTGCTAGCAAGGACAAAAAACAAGCCCAGTTCTGTTGCAAGTGACTTCTTGACTTATGCCTTCTAAGCACAAACCTCCATTCAAAGGCTTGAACTTTTAAAGGCATCATTTTCTGTATTTACTTTTGTGTAAATATGAGCAGATGAGAAACAATTCCTTATGGCATTCATTCTATGAGATTTCCCTTACTCTTCCTCTTTGCTGGCCGTTGAGAAACAGAAATATATGGAAGTGCAAAGCCCCAGGGTTTCGTTAGTGACACAGCGGGTTGGATTCTCTGCTCTGCAACTTGCACATGGCTCCAGTCAAACAAATATACACAATACACAGGGCTGTCAGATATAGTACAACTTGTTGCCTAAACCAACCTGACAAAAAATAAATGACTGCTCCCTAAGCATCAAAAGGTAGGTGAAAGTAAGAAGTGAATTATGTAGATTCCTAGGAAAAAAAATACACTTCAAATGAGCTTGGTGGATTTCCTCACATGGAGATACTGTAAATACATAGCTACAATTTTATATGTTTTGGAACTAAATACACACAGCATAAACACAAAAGACCAACTTGACAGAACAGGGATGCAACTTATGCTCACTCCAAACCATTTCAGGGAAGTAATTTTCTTTTACCATTAACATTCAACAGCTTCACGCTGGATGTTCCGGGGTGACCCTGATGCACAATGAGACAGTTAGGTACCCTGTTAAGAATCCTCAAGTCCCCTCAAACTGCCTAGATACTGACAAACCAGTCCTTTTAGTTCATTTGTTGCCCTCCTTTTAGTTTATTTGTTGCACTCATTCAGCTCCTCTTTTGAGACTCTTAATTAACCTTATGCAAGAAAAATCTCAACTGCAAAATAAGGATAGCTGCTGCACCTTATCCTCACACCTTTCCCCCAAACGTGCTCATAAATCAAAGCACTGTGGCTTTGCCTGGAAGCTGTGCCATCGTATTACTCTTAATTAAGTAGCCTCAAATTAAGTGGCCAATCAATATTGATTCATATGGGTCTCACTGCAATAAGTCATCACAATGGCTTAAGGTGCTACTGATGTGAATATAATATCTAGACTTGGTCTGTCTGCATTCATACCAAATGAAAGTTAAGGGCAAAAAGAAATACTTAGCTGTTTTCTTCTATAGATGTACATCTGACAGTGTAGAAAGCGATTTCCCTTCCTTTCAAAACTGTACAAGTATTTCCTGGTCTACTTAACTTGCATTTAATTTCTCTTCAGAGCACTTGACTTTTGTACCACCACAGAAAATAAAAATGTAGTGACCTGCTTTTCCCTGAGGACTTGCATGATGGACACTGGTTAAATCTGACTATAACCTGCACAATACTCTGCTTGGAATGAGGATTGAAAATTGCTGCATTCTAGTTAAGATAATGCATCATTACAACAAGAAGTTCTCTTCTTTCTTAATTTCAGAATTTAACTGTCTATAATTGACTAAATGCATTCTTATGGCACTTGCATATCAATTCCTAAATTACACTGATTAGAGTAACTTGCTCAGACTTCCTAGGAGTTCAAGCATGTTTCTCTTTTCTCTAAAGAGAAGGAAGGTTTTAATAGTCCTGCATTTACAGGTGATTTTTACCACAGCCTAGTTAGATTATATTCTCCACGGCTCCAGTCCACTACCAGGAGCATTAAGTTTACTTTAATACTGTTTGCTTTCCTATGGTTCTAACGCAACTGAAATGAGAGAAAATTGTCTTTTATAGACCCTCTCTCTGTGCTTACAACATACAAATTTCTACAATTTAACAAACTCCTTGTGCTTCTTTTGTAAGAGTACAGATATATTACTTAGTATAAATAGTATTTAGGTGGAAAAGTTAGAAGAGGAAATAAAAACATGAAAACAAATTGCGTATTCAGTCATGTAACATGTTTTTGGCTCAGTTCAGGTTGCACAGTCATGCAAACTTACTTTCTTAAGTGTTATCCCACAACTGCAGTGCGTATAAAATCTTTACCGGAAACCTCCTAAAGCCAGACATCTGCTCTTACGTGCCAACACATTGGTAGCTACATAGCAAGGAGAGGTTGATGGTTGATGCATGACAATAATTCTCTTCCCCTACCTTGACAGTGAAGTGGCTGGAGGCAGGATTAGTGTGGGTTCCACCCAGCTGCAGACCCAGGACTGTCTGCCACATAGAGCCATTCCCACCAGGCAGCCTTGTAATTTTACAATGGACTGTACTTCCACCTTTGCACTAGCACAGATCAAATACTTGCAAATGAAGCATTCATTACCTCCTTATCTTAGAAATCATCATATTCTTTCTTGTGTCTGTCCTGCCAGCACTATTCAGCCAAAGCACCCAGAGATTCTAGTGATATTTTAAAGCCTCTCAGTTATCAGACAATGGGTGCACGAGGTATTTTTATCACTCACCAGGTCACCCAAAAAGATTTCTGAAGTTTGAAGCTCTAATTGAAAATTACTTCATATTTTTACAGCAATTGTACTATGTCTTGATTGGGCACTGTTAAATAACAGTTGAAATGGAGCTCAAGACAGAGTGCCAATTTACAAACTAAACTAAAGTTTCATACCTCACTAAATCCTTGACCAAAGTGGATTATAACATAAAACCCTGACAGACACTTGGCTACAACGTAAGCACTGGAATAATAAGGCAGTATTTTTATTATCAATCCAAAACCAATTCTTACAAATATATTTCATATCACATCTTCTCATCCCTGCTCAGATTTGTATTATCTTTTCTAGCAAGTGTTTAAAAAGAAATAATTGCATTAGAGATATACCCAGCTTATTTAAATTTCTTGATACCCTTTACTTTCACTAGCAACAAAAATTTGCAGGCCTGTGTTGCTTGCTATGGACCCTAGGTGGAAATTCTTAGCTTGTACACTTGCCCTCTGTTTACTATGCAAAGGAGTTGTAACAGTATGTGGGAATGAAAGGCCATCATTTTTGTGGAATTGAATTATTTGTATAAATTTTGCTTCTGAATTGCTCTGGAAACTTGAAATTGTTACATAATCGAGAAACCCATTCAGATGTCTTTCCAGTCTTTCATTTTCTGCCTTTGATGCATTTGCCACTGGGTGTTTCACAGAATATTAAGATTTCCATATGGTTTCATTTACATTTTTAATGCAGGAGTCCTAGTTTGCCATTGGGTGTAGTTCAGGTCTCAACTGTAGGTCACATCTAACTAGGGGACATCTAGGAAATGAAAAGGTCCTAGCACCTCTGTGATTAGCCCTGCTGAATAATTGCTGCAGTAGCTGATTTTTGCTGTACAGATGTTGGTAATTTTCTATTGAAAACCATCAGTATCAAACTGTCAGAGTCAAGAAATGGCTTTAATTATTTCCTCCCTGGAGCAGTAACAGCCATTACTTGAATATTGCCAAAGCCGGAATGTGCTTGTGCTGGTGATTTCTTAGCACATGCAGTGAAGGCAGCTTACCTGCACTTGCCAGCCTGGCTGCTGTCATGGATTTGCTCCCTTGCTGGGGGAAAAGCAGGACAACGTGATTGCTTCGGTGAGGGCTGCAGCGTCTGGAGACCACCTTGCAAACGTCTGCTATTCTCCCTGGCCACCAAAGACTAACATTGTTTTTCTGCTTCATTGAGTACTGAAAATAGAAAATAAATCAGACAGAAAACTCCTGGAAATAACAACACAAGAAAAAAAAAATCTTCTCTTGAAGGGAATAATTGAATAAAAAAACCAGAAGCTACAGAAAACTGGGTGGAAAATCGAAAGAAGGTGAGGTTGGCAGGGCTACTGCAGAAGTCTCCTTATTGCTCTGCGTAGGCACTGCACAGGCTCTCATCCCTACTTACAGCAATAAGCAGAAATAAAACCATAGCCAAAACCCACAGCTTTAAAAAGAAAAATCCAAGAGCAGGTTGAAACATTTTTAACAGTTTATAGCAACTTTAACATTATTCTCTGTCCTTCAAATAGTTCCAAAACCCAGAAAAATTAAACGTTGATGTTAATGTGAACATTTCCACAGGAGCCTGCCACGGGCTTTGGCTCCTGCTTCAAAAGAAAATAAAAGCCCTTGAAAATAACTCTTCGGCTAGGACGTTTTATTCCTCCTTCCCATGCTGTATCCATTTGGGAAGACAATCTAACCTCTGCACCCAGAAAGTTATCTTGTCTCTGAAGTGGGATAAGGTTTTTCTCCCTAATTGATTGCAGGGCTTGTCCCTCTGACAGAGGATATTAAGCTTTGCTGATGCAAAGGTTTTGTGAAGTCTGTAGGAGTCTGTCTCCTAAAAGAGCAAAGAATCATTAGGATGTTCATGCAATAGCCACACACTTGGCCAGCAATAAACTGCTCTTCCTTTGAAGCGCACACGTCAGATAGTTGTGCATATAGACACCAAGTACGTTTTCCCACATGCAGCAGCAACCTTGTCTTCTGCTGACTGTGCATTACAGACTAGTGCCACATCACTAATGGAGCATTAATGGTCTTGGGTTGCTCAAGAAAAAAGGGTGGAAAGGCTGAGAGAAACAAAACTTTGCTTATAAAAAAGGAGTCAGTCTAAAGAAATATACTGGAGTCCCTTTGGAAGTATTTGCCAGCCCAAAAGTCTTCAACTCGTTAAGAACTCACCTCTAAGTTGTGCAACATGTTTGCTATTAATTTATCTAATGTTTATAAGTACTAGCAAGGAAGAAGTCACTCACGGAATGTTTTAACTACAGCCAAATTGTCCTTGACTTTTTTTTTTTTTTAATTTCCTTTCTTTTTAGGTCAGCAATAAAAATTAAACATCTTGAGAAAGAAATAGAAACAGTTACTACATCAAAACAAGCAGCTCAGAAAAGAGAAGAAAAATGGGTTTTCTTCACGCTGCACTGAAATAAACACCTCCAAGTTCTGCTGAGTCTTTGATCAGGCATTAAGATATTTTTCCAGGCAGGTTTCTGCAGTTAGTAATTCTATGAGGTGTGCACTTCTAACTGCAGAGTTCTATCACAGCAATGATAACAAACATTACATGTCAGTACCATATGCTTTTGAGCATTAATGAAGATGACAATACTGGTTAATAGAGGTTTGTAATCAATAGCTATTAAAGCTCTGCTGCTATCCCTTCACAACAGCTAAGAGCATAAATAATAATGAGTTATGAAAAACATTCAGTATCTCTGGCTGGGCAGAAATTGTTTCAACTGCAAGAGGCGTGTCTTGCATGTGGCATATCCAAACCACAAAACTGATACCTATGTACAGAGTTTGGTGTCATCGGCATCTAACTCAGCTGAAACTATTTTGGAGTTTTGCTAAGAGTAACAAGACTTGATGAATGGAGATTAATGATTAAAATATTTCAGCCTTTCTAAGTCCTCACACAATGTGATGGCAAACAAGTCTTCAAAGAGATTTATTTTTGTTCCTAGCAGCTGGATATCTACGGCCTGCCGTTCCTGAGGGAGTCCCAGAGACCTACTTGATGATGAGAGTGTTTCACAGCTGTAAAAGACTCAGATTGTTAAACAATGACTTGAGCTGTAACATATTTTAGTAACCCTGAGGTTTTCTAACTGCCTACAGCCAGCCTGCTTATCACTGGAAACCTGTGAGCCCCTACGTTGTAATGAGAGGCAGTGAAAGCCTGTCTTAAAGATGCAATTCAATTACAACGAAATTATTCCAGAAAAGACAACACCCTTCCACTCTGTTTTTCTGATGACAGAGGTGCAAGTGGGCCAGGGGCTTGCTGGCACAGGTAAGATGTCACTGCTCCAGATGGACCCTTGCAGGGGTGCCGCTTTTTGAGCGGCGGTTCAGAAGGCACAGATGTGAACAAAACCTGTGATGAGAGTAATGGCTAAATGGTGCATGCTGGTTCCTACAGAATAAAAACCAGCAAATGGCAGAGAAACTGATGAAATCCTTCCCCAAGGTGCCTACAGCAGTGAGATTTATTCTGTTGTCAGTGTCAGGGTGAACTTCTCTTTAACATTGTTATGGTGCCAAAATTACAGCTGTAAGACCAGATCCTGGGTCACCTCTTCAGAGAGGAAGACACCCAAAATGGATATCACAATGCCCTATAATGCCACTAACAGTACTAAAGACCTTTATGGTCTGTAAAAAAATATTCCTTATTATCACTTATGCGCAAAAACAGGTGTGAAAATCATTTTTCCTACCTACAGAGCATATTTATTTACAAGGCAATTACTCAATTACAAACATTTCCATTTTGAATTTGGATCAAAATTCATCTTGGACAATGCCAGAGAAACATTTGTGAAGCCATGATGGCAGAAGTAGAGCTTTTGTAAAGCACTTTTTCTAAGCCACGTGCACATTTAAAAATCACTTTGAAACTCCCATCGAAGATGTAATCACAGACTCTGTAGTGATCTATATTACTAGGCCCTGATTATTTGTGCAAAGTATGCTACATTAACTTACATATGATGGAGCTGTAGATTTAAATAGCTTTAAAGTATTATAATTAAAATTAAATAACCATAAACAAAATTAATGAATAACATTTTCTGGTTCACGTCCCTAGTTTTTATGGACTCCATTCACTAGCTGATTAGTATGCCAAAAGTGGCCATTTTCTATTGTGCAGCCATAATCCTGAACGGCTGCACTTGCGGATGTAATTGTGCTCAAAACCCAGACGATGGGGAATCAAACTACACAAAGTTCCAGTACTGCCTTGAAATAAAAAAAAATTAGATCTTACAATGGGGAGTGCCTTACTGTTCTAGAAGATAAATACATTAATAATTTCTTTTAGGAGGCAAAAAAATCCTCACATCTTTCTAAGATGTACATGTTAAAATATTTAAGAGACTTTTCCAGTCTTCTTGTTGAGCCTGGGTTTTATTCTGTGATGAGACGTTTTGGGGATGTTGTTTGCATTAAATGCATTTGCACTGGAAATATTATTCTGAAAAATCTAATTTTTGTTTGACAAAAATTTATTATTTTTACTCTGTTTTGACATGGTTTAGTGCTATGAATGCTTTTAGCAAGTAATCTTTAGTAAGCGTCAATGCTGTCTTACCCAAGTCTTACACAGCATCTTGTCACAAACCAATTCAAGTTCTACTTTGACTTCTTTTGCTTCATCTTCTTCTTCCCTGGAAATACAGATTATGTGGAATGTCTCATTTCCTGTAAAAAGAATAATTTGCTTATACAGTGCCAGTCAGTTTCCAGGCATCACATTCTAAAGGCCCAAAAATCCCAAAATTTCAGATTAAGAAAAAGCCAATAATGCCAATTTTGAAGCCATTACTTTTCTTCTATCACTGTGCCAGAAATCAAACTGCTGGCACTATACATGTCCATAGGTGAACAGCCTCTGAGGGAACACAGAGAAACTTCAGCTCTGAAGGTGGATTAGATCAACATGTAAAAATTACTTGAACAAAATAATCAAATACACAAAAGTTACTCCTAGGAAAGAGGAGAGATACTTTAAATGAAACCCACACTTTAGAAATGCCACTGCTTGTTTCTGTAGAATGAATACATTGAATACCTCATGACACTCTGTGGCCTTTAAACATTTTTACACTAAAGGGATACTCTAGGAGGAAAAAAACCCAGTTCTGCAGTCTCGCATTTCTTCAGGGACAATGCTGAACCCAGTTTTATTCTAGCAAAGTCTTAAATCCCTCAGAAAAATCAAACTTCCATGTTTTTTGCAGTAGTTTGGCACACTTCTTTCCTGCCTATTTCTTGATAAAATGGAGTTGCTGCCTCAAACCACAGACTGTGCCTATAGCGAGAGGGAACCCCCTGCCTAGGTAGGAGCGAAGCTATTGCCTTCTCAAGAGACTGACTGCAGCAAAAGGCCATGGCAAGGCTGCTCAAAGCTGATCCTCTTTCCTCTGCAAGTCCCTGACAACCATAGCAATGAAAAATAAAAAAAAACAACTCACCTATTTGGGGACAAAGAAGTTGGGGAGCTTTTCTTTGCTGCAGGACACTAGCTACTGCATGTTCCGGCAATTGCTGGCCTTCAGGTGGCTTTTTCCCCCTTAAGTGATTAATTAAAAATAGATGAACTTAATTTCCACCTGAAGCTTTTACAAGATCAGGTCTATAGGGAAGTAGATTGCAGTGTGTCCTCAGCTGTGGAAGGAGAGACAGGTGCAGGCTAAAAAAAAGGCTTGTTATAATCACTCCTCTTCAACACAGCTGGTTTAATAAGAGCACAGAGGTTTATTTGGACCACGCTTGGAAAATGGGAATTTCTATCTTTTTGTTCTTAATGTACCCTGCACAAAGGTCACTTGTTCTGGCAGTGGCTACTATCTGACATCTGAGCAGATCCTTAATGGGGGTAAATTGCCTAGTTCAGCAGTATAAATAACCACAGCAGCACTCACCAGCTAAGGATCCACTTGAAAATGCTTTTGATTAATTTCCTGTTACCGGGTTGATCTTCAAATGCCTCTAGATAACTTCCTGGCAGCGCAGTTAAAACACCATTTGCAGAGTGGCATTTCCATAGTTTTGCCTTTGATTCACAAGCCAGCACTTGATGCTTTCTACTGACCACATGCACCCACCTCCATCAGTGGCCCTGGCTGGGAGCTGACTTGAGAACTTTCCCAGTGCAAGCCATACCAGCACCGCGCAGATGAGCGGTGGCATGAATTCCTCCCGTCCACCACCCGCTGATCTTTCCCTGTGTATTTGCCAGTTTCTGGAGTCCTCACCCTGTGCAGAAGGACTTCGTACTGGATGATTTAACTTCCCGGTACACAATTATGGCTCTGATTCTTAAAGGATTTGTTGTTCAGTAATGATGGCAACTTTTCAATAGCATTTGCATGACCATCAAATACTGACTAAAAAAAATTGGATAGCCATCTCCGCACTTTATGAAATCCTTAAGGATTTTTTTTTTTCATGTGTGGTTATTTGGACTAAAACAGTTCAACGGAAGCATTTTATGGTAATTTGACTTTAAATATGGCTGTAGCACAAGTGGGATTTACAGTCATAAAATTCATTTACTGGAAGCAGGTGAAGAAAGATGTATTCGAGCAGCAGAAACCAAAATTTGGACAGTGAACCTCAAAATTGGGTCTTCTTTTCTACAAGGTTGTAATACCAGGATTATGTGCTCAATTTCTCCGTTACCCCTCCATGAGTTCTGATAAAGTATAACTACACTCAGTGAAGCTCCTCTTGATGGAGAATAAGCACAATCCTCAGGAGAGCCCAGTGCCAGCAAGTAATCTAGTTTTTCTATCCATGCTGTAGAGGTGAGATTTTACTTACAGTCATATGTAAAACTGCACAGACAACACATGGTGGAAAAGGACCATTGCTTCCAAAAATAAGAAAAGCTAGGGAAAATCATAGCAGCTGGAAGGCAGAGGGAAGGAGATGCTCTTATGGCCTCTCTTCAGTCCCAGTGACCACCCACAGGTAGGTCAATGGAGGTGGACCAGAGGCAGGACCCCAAACCAGTGCTATAGGTGCAGTCCTTTCCACTGCTCTTTCCTGGCTGTTACTTCAAACCAATGAACTAGAAAAGTAACTGACAGAGACAGGGGTAAGAGGGCAAAAAAGAAAAGATAGCATTTTACACTAGATTTTGGGCCCCATAATGATAGAGATGAAAAGCGGTCACTTCCTAACCTGCCTGCACTCCATCTGTTTGCAACAAGATACTTCGTCCCCATGTAAGCAGAGGGAAAAGGGATGGGGTTTTTTCTTGCACATTCATGTAGATTTTGAAAGGAGGAAACCAAGCAAGCCAAAATTATATATAATTTTCTCTTTTTCCCCATAGATCCAGTCTGGATGGATGCCAAACCACATTTCAGAAGGGCGAGAAAGGCCCAACATCTGCTTCTAGTGTAACTGTTTGTATCTTCACTCTAGGAAAAATAGGTTTGAAATAATCTCAAATTGTCTGACACCTGTATCCTATTACAAGTGACACATGGAAACACCTTCGGAATACTGAATTTAGCACCATGTCAACAGTTTAAAGTTAACAGGAAAAAAATTGGTAAAAATTATTGCTTCAGCTTTCTGCTGAAACAGAACTTGTGTCATTTCACAGGATCATGCTGCAAGCTTGATCCATAAATGAAATGGGCTTTGAACCAGCAATTATAATATGGTTTGTGTCCCTAGCTATAGCTGGAATTAAATCCAGCATGCACCTCAAGATGATTAGTGCACTGTATTTTGAGCTTAGTGGAGGCACACCTACGGGTTGGGTGCCAGTCAGCACCTAGGACACAGACACGCAGTGGTTTCAGGGACATTCTTCCTGAAGTTTGGCTGTGAATCTGAAGTTTACCAACTTGCAGGTTATGAGAATAGTGAGCAAATTACCTTATTTTTCTCAAAAAAGGGAATCAAATTCCTGTGACAGAAGATAAATCCTGCATGGCACAGAGGTTTGCTAGTTTTTGGGCACAGAAAACTACCAAAAGAATTCGAAGTCGGGCAAATGGTTTTGCTATATTGCCTATGCACTTCCCCCAATGCAGATGCCAAAGTGCATGTAGAGATTTATTTTAAACTCTCTATCCAAACATACATAATCTCCTATTTGCAAATTCTTCTCATTCAGGAAATAATCTGGTGACCTTTTCTCAGATAACACACTAACGGTAAGATTCAAGTTCTGCTGAGGACATTCATTAAAATTCATAAAACTTTATACCACCTAAAAATACATTATCCATTACAAAAACATGTCTTTCCATTCATCTTTAAAGACATGCTCTTTTTAAGAACTGTGAATCAACCTCATTCAAGGGATTAACTGGTTTTTAATGCTAGTCTGAGAGTAAGGGAAACTTTTCTTTTTAGACCGTCTTGTTTTTCAGCAGATCTGCAGCCTTGCCTAGAGTCAAGAAACACGAAAAAAATATGGGTCTTGATTATTTTTGTCTTTTGTTTCTGCCAATTATTTGACACCATGTGAGCTATACCTCTGTGTGCGAGTAAAGTCAGAGCTCATGCAAGAACAGACCAAATAGTTAAAATATGGGCAAACACTGAATTTCTTTGTGAATTATGGCATACTAATGACAAGTATGTGTCCTGGGTTCGCTTAATCCATGACAATATGTTAAAAGTAGAAAAATGGGGCAATAACAGAAAGACTGACCAATAACACTGAACCATTTTCTAGATAGAAGAAAGCATGCAGGAGCCTGTAAGCATCAAGAGCATCAAGTACAAATTCAAGTTTCTTTTAACCCCAGGACCAGCCAGGTGGACTTCCTATACGGTGTGGTACTTATGACACTAAACAAAGCAAAGTACATAATATTTTACATGCACCCATAGCTGAAAAATATTAGGGAAAACCTGGAGCACAAGGAAACCTATTCGAGGCAGAATTTATTCTACGGGAACACCTCCAGTACCACAGCCTGATTTGGGAACAGTTTAATGGAAACTGCTCCCACAGTCTTAGGTTTAAAACTCTCAGCTTAAAACTCCCATCTTAGAAGAAAAAAAATTAAAAAAATTAATAGACCCCTGCAAGACCCCAAGAAATAATATTATAAACTGCTATAAGCAAAATGCGTGTGTACATGGCAAGATCAGCTTTAAAGCAACACGAACGAAGGAAGTTCACAGCTACATATTGCAAACAGCCTTCCAAAAAGTGTGTTACATGGTAGGACAGTTCCCCCAGAAGGATGCTACAAATCACATATTTGAGTTACTAAACAACAGCAACAGTCTGAAGGGAACAGTATAAGACAGGCAGTAATTCTTCATTAGGAACAGCTTATTAGAGAACTTATCTTTCTATTTTTTGCCTATTACTGAAATAGATGGGACAAAATAAGGGTGTCTTGTAAACAGCTGCTCTACCATAGGTCCACAAAAAGAAGCTTCAAACTACAAGGTGCCAATGTGAATTCAGTAAGGCCACAATACTGCTCTCCCTGTATTTCAGTCATGTTACAGCTGAGGTTCAACCAGAATGCGGATGCAGAGCCCTGCTGTTCCAATGTGCAAATACTGATCCCACCCAAATATCAGGATAAGCTAGCCCCTTTCCCCATGGGCAGCCTGGCCTCCAAGGCAGATTCTAGCTGCTGGCAAAGATCCTCCCACATATCCCACAACTTGTTTATTCCAGCTGGGACTTACATTTGTGAACACAGACTGTGAAATGCCAAACTGAAAGGCCAGCACAGCCTCTTCGCATATTCCAGCTCCTATCCTTGAACCTTTAGAAGTCAATTTTTCCTTGGTACTTCTGATTTTAAATGCATGAGGCTTCTTCAAAGTCTTAGCAAGTTTTTGCCCTTTAAAAAAATGGGCAGTCTTAGTTATTCCTGTTTGGACCTTGCTAACCCAACTGGACAAATGCGAAACAAAGTAACAGGTAATAAATCTCGAACACAAATCCCACATTTGACCCTGACCAAGTACACCATTCTTTTAAGGATGGACAGTGTGGTCTTATTCAGCATTTGCGTCTCCCTTTCAGAACAAACACAAAACAAGGATCTGCTTATCCTTTCCTTTTTGGTTCATACAAATGTTAACTTCCTGCAAGAGTGTCATTAGTGGCTGAAAACATCACCTAAACACGAGCCTGGGGACTCATGAAAACCTAGTGGAGAAAGGCAGATTTTGCTCCTTATTTAACTGCTACTTACCTTAAAGCCAGGATGCACTTACATCAGATGGGCTTTGGGGAAAAAGATCCACTTTCTGGCCTCTATACAGCCCAAATCGTGAGGTGATGCTGGCAAGGGCACCTCAAGGTGTGTGCTGTGATGTTACTCTGCCCACCTTGGGAACCAAAGAAAACCAGAACAAAAGTACACACAAAAGGTCAGTGCACCCTCCTGCAAGAATGTCTGCATCCCAGCTGGGACTTTGGCACTATTCTTTGTCTTTCTTCAGGAACCTAACCTTCCTGTGGGACCTATCCAGAAGTTACCATGCCTTTTACAATATAACTTAGCAACAACAGGCTAGGACAGATCATTTTCCATTTTGAAACTTCTGTGAAGGTCAGTGTGATTCTATTAAATGCAATTACATTTAAAAATCCATAATGCTTTTCCCAAGATTAATTTCTCTGTCATATTTCTAAAGACTTGCACTTCTGTATCATTAGCTATAGGTGTTTGGCAAATGCAATCATTCAAGAAGAGAGGAACACAGTGACAAACAAGAAACAATGAGCTTAAAGGTAGCGAGGAATCACAGACCAGTATAGATAAAATCAATGAGCAGTAAGCACATGTAGCTAATTATGATGCAGAATTCAAGACACTAACATCTGAGTGAGAGGATGCCAAAATAATCTTTTCAGCCAGAAACAAAACTGCAAAATCAGGAAGACTTCCTGAAGAAAAGGAATCCATTTTGTTTGGAAATATTTGTTAATAGTAAGTCTAATAAAGGTGTATGTATCTATAGAGCCTATGGTAATGCATTACAAGCAGGTTAACGATTTTGGTTTTTCCACTCTTGGGTATCTACAGAAGAACACTGTGATTTTTTTGTTGATTTGCTGTGTAAGAGTCTTGCATTTATTTCCCAGCTCTGGGAATTACTTAGGAAGCAATATTGATGAGTGAGGGATTTGATAACCTTCACTTCACTTCCCAGAAGGCTCACGATAAAGCATGACAATGGGAGGTGAGGGAAAAACTTTTCTGTATCAAAAATGGAACAGGAGATCAAAACCAAAATTAAATGCAAATATTAATGTTATAGTGATGCAAGGTGAAGATCTAACTGCCTTGGAATTCTCTATCAAACCCCATGTTACTTAAGATACTTACTAATGATTCAGTGTAAGCAGTGAAGAAGCCCAACCTGCAGGAGGACCTGCTCACCCTGTTTGCAAGTATCCCTGAGGACTATAAGGAATTTCACAAAGACTTAATGTGTGTCCACAAAAGAAAGGGTCTTCTGTCAAACCAAAACAAGTTGCCTCCTCTTGGGTATCATTAACACTTTCTGATTTATGGAAATGTTATTCAGTTCATCTTCCTCAAAATTCATTGCATTGCAAAAATAAAAGGGTTGTTCACTTTATGCTTTCAATGGCGAATGTTTATGACAACATGATTATGGAGAAAAACGCAAGCAGACCAAGGTAT
Organism: Strigops habroptila; assembly: GCF_004027225.2. NCBI lineage: Eukaryota > Metazoa > Chordata > Aves > Psittaciformes > Psittacidae > Strigops > Strigops habroptila. The sequence goes on along the minus strand of NC_044279.2, from coordinate 84,614,380 downwards.
AATGATATAAAAATGGGCATTTTCAATGTTATTAATCAGACTGTTTTTTTTCTAGTTTGCTTTCTGAAAGGCTCATATTAAAATAACTGATCCTATTCATCAACAGTAAACTCTTTTGTTGCTCAGAGCAATGCAAGTTTGAACTCACTGATTTGGAATTCCAAGCCTCGTTCCCCGAGTTCATTTGCAGAACAAGCATGTCTGAGCAGGGCTGTACTTTACCAGCCAAGTGCATGCTTAGTTTTCACAGAATGAAATATATTCAATGCATATTTGTCTCGCAGAACTTACCAGAAATTTTGAGAAACTTGACCACAATGTGTTATCACCAGTGGAGATTTTTCTCCACTGAATGTGCAAATTCAACTTCTTTGGAGAAAATGTGGTTTTGTTGCTTTCCAACACAATTTGAGGACGGATTGCTCATACACTGACAATATGACTAAATATTGATGTTCGTGTTATTTGGATAGCGATCCCATAACATATTGCATCTATCAACCGATTACCTTGTCACTAGCTCTTTAAAGTCTATAAATACGTATATGCACAAGCAGCTTTGGTGATGCAATTCCCCACAACAGTAACTTGTAGCTGGGAAACTAACAACCTAATCTGTATCTTGTTGAGCAACAAGATATTCTGAGAATTCATTGTGCAGAAGAAATCCAGACTTCTGAAAGCACTTTTTTTTTTTATTCTCTGGGCTTCCAGTAGATTTTTATTGCACTCTAAACCAGGAACTGAATCTCTTAAACTACAATTTTGGAGTTATTCTGACTTTTGTTATTGAAACAGGAATGAACTTCAATTCAGCACGTAACTGGCTGCTTAGTTAAGGCTCCAGCCCCACCTGGTTGAAACTTTACGTATGTGTAGGTGAAGTCCTGTCTTTTCTCTGGCCCTGGCATTCCTGAACTGCATACATTATCATAATATTCATAAAGAACTAAGGAAAAAGGCTTACACGATTTAAAACAGGCAAATAGTTTTCTTTAGTTTCTAAGGAAATTTGGGGGTGGTGGGAAGGCACCCTATTTTTGCCCTCTCCCTCTTTTTCTGGCACACATTTTGATCAAACCTTTCTGTATATATTCTGGTTATTAGTTTTCCCATGCATACCTGCACAGTCTATAATCAGAACTCTCACGCGATTTCTTAACAGGACAGATATCTTAAATATGAATGAAAAGAAATTACCCGCTGAGGAGCTAAAACCCACAAATTTCTCACTCAAAGTCAGTCAAAACCATTAATCTAAGTGATTAATATGTCCAAATAGAACTCCAAAGCTGTGTCATGGCAGGCAGCAAACGCTCTTCAAGGTTTTAGGCCACCCTGAGGACTGCAGTCAAGCCATGGTGCCACGGGCACACCTCAGCAGCACCGCAGACACAATTACAATTACGTCTTTTTCATTAACAAACACCTTGGTTCTGACCCACAGTGCTTAACCGCATGCTTATATCTAAGCATGCTCATAGATCTTGTGGAGACAATGCAATTACTGAAGAAATATTTTACTGTGACACTCATCCTGTGCATCTCTATATTCTTCTCCTTACTTTCTCTAACCTGAAGTCTAGACATTTTATTCTTCTTGACATAGAAGGGCTCATTTTCATATAGAAAACCTTCACCATTATCACCATAATAAGGTAAATAAATAGATAAGCAAGAGAAATCCCTTGATTGCATGAAACTTATTCTTTCACTCTTTCCTTTTTTAAATGGCAGCTGTTTGGCATAAGGATCCTACTCAGTAACCTGTGAAGCAGCCAACATTATCTTGTCATTCTAGTAGTAACAATAAGAGTCAAAATATTTGGAACCTCATAATGTATTTTGCTATATTATGAAGTGTTTGGATAGCAACTGTAAAGTTGCCATTTTTTAGAGCTCTTCAGGATTTATAAAGAAAAAAACCCTACAATTTTACTGTGCTCATTACCACACCAATATCACCATTTTTCTAGTGATTCGCACAGATTTTGATAGCAGAAAGAATTATATCCTCTTAAGCCTGCTCTCTTATTTTTATAAAAAAGTGTAAAGGAATACAGATGTGGGGCTCTGCCAATCCTAGTAATAGTAAGGGTTTCTAACGTTGCAGTGATTTCCCCAGATTGAATTTAGATGTGCTTTCAAACCCAAGCACTTAAAAACTGCTCCAGAGTCAGGAAGGACTCCAGGAGCTTGTTGGATTGCACTGGGAGAAACAGATTAACATTATTACTGATCTTGGCCAAACGCTGTTGGTACAGTGCTCAAGGTCATTTGCAACTTACCTCTGCATGTGCTGGGTGATGTACAGCAGCGCTCAGCTGTGCTGATGGGTTCATCGTTCTGGAAGGCAGTGACCAATGTTGAGCAGCTGGCTGAAAGGCTGTTTCATCTTCCCACTGCTTTGCAGGCAATACCACACTGCTCAAGGAAAAGTGAAAGAAAAAAAAAGCAATAAAGCCCACTATTTAAAAGATTTATCAGCAAATGCAGTAGAGCGATGCTTGACCTCCATATCGTCTCTTGTTCCCCAAAGACAGCACATGTAAGATATTTCCTGTCTTTCATGTTACTGACTGGAATGCATCATGAAGTTCAAATTTGCAACCTGCTGTCTGTTTTAGTCATTAGGCATGACTTTGTCTCTTGATGAGAGCTGCAGCCAACTGTTCACTGTTGTAATGCATAATTTTTTTCAGTATTCCCCCCCCGCCCCTGAACAGATAAACAAAAGCCACCCCAATGAGGCTGGAAGTCGAAATTCACTCATCAGCCAAGGCTGCTGTGTCTTACAGTATCTTATTTCCATATCAGCACACCAGACTGCTCTAGACCACCAAAACATTACTTGCAGAGTAAATAACCTCCACCAAATTCAGAGGCCAAATTCAAAGGTTACCGAACAACAATTAAAAGCATCTACTAGATTTCAAAACGGCTGATTAGCCCCAACACTTATCCAGCTGAACATCAAAGTTGGAGTTTACTGGCTGCAATTTGGTTCTTCATTCACTGCTCTGTCAATAACATCCATGTATCGTGATCTTCATGGTTTTTTAAAAAATTATGTCCATTCTGCAGAGATATGCCATAAGTTATGAAACTCAGTTATTGTATTATCCTTGCCTGCTGCTATATCTTGTAATATTGTTCACAAAACATTTACTTGGTATTTTAACCTCTAACCATCTTCAAAGTCAAATGAAGACAATTTATAAGGACATTAAAATATACATAGACTGTAAACTACCAGTCCAGTTACGTTTTGACCCCACAAGCGGTACAGAAGTACTGGTTATGCAATTGCTCCACTATTTTTCTATATATATAAAATACGAATATAGATAGGTATGTATATATATTTTTTATATATATATTCTATAAATGTGTTTAAAGTGAAAGAAACTCCTAGAATCCCTGATCGTATTTATAAGAAGTAGAGAAAATATAAAAAAAGGCACACATGCCAAACTGATATGTAATTTCAAAACTAGACTGAGACAGATCTCACCCTGAGAGAAAGTATGAGAACCTGTGGGGCTGCTCTGCCACTCCAGTGACAAAACATTATTCTGTGAGCAGCAAAATTCATGGCTGACCCACAGCTGAGCGTTGGGAGTCACTGAAACAGGTTGCCCAAAGAAGCTGTGGGTGCCCTGTCCCTGGCAGTGTTCAAGACCAGGCTGGATGGGGCTTGGAGCAACCTGGTCTAGCAGAAGGCGTCCCTGCCTGTGGCAGGGGGTCGGAACTGGATGAGCTTTAAGGTCCCTTCCAACCTAAACCAGTCTGTGATTCTATGAACATCATCAGAACTTCATTTTCTATCTATTTTTGCCCTTTGTCCCCTAAATCTCCTTCCAGGGCAATAAGCCTGGCCATCTGCTCTTCCCCTGAACCAGCCTGAGTTGCAGATACCTGCAGCGATTGGTCTGGAGCTGGAGACACAGGTTGGCCCAGCAGCTCCTGTCAAACCCACAAGGTAACTGATGTTTCCTGACTGTGCTTCTGTCAGTGTGGGAACCAACATGAATCTTTCCTTCTATCCAGCTCCCAGTGCTCATAGACTTCATAGGCAATTAAGGTGACTAAATCCCATCTCAAATTTGGTTGAAATTGCTGAGCCATTTCCAATGTTATGAAGGGGAGACTGGCTGGCAGATTGGGAGGTGGACTGCAGAGGCCTGGTGTGCTAGGTTAAAAGCAGCCCATTCCTCTCATTCAGCACAAATATCCAAAATCTCACAATCAGAAATAAAACAGCCTTTGACTATGCTCAGCAGCTACTCTGTAGATTATAAGGCAATTTGGGTTTTTTTTAATATCCTAATTTGTCATCAGTCATTGCAAGCAAGTTGACCTAAAGGTCAACTCATCCATTCATCTGCAAACACAATTGTGTTATTTATCCATGTCCCACCTTCTAACTCAGAGACAGGCTTTGTTGTTTTTAAAGGTTTGGAAATTCAAGACAGAAAACTGACAGAGTATCTGCCGGTGTTCCCATTCACTTAAAAATGTTGGTCTGAAGGGAGGAAAAACACATTCTTATACAACAGCAGGAGTTTCAGTCTTTCCCTTTTAGGAAAACTTGCAGACATGAGTCACGTCTTTGGAAGAAAAGGATGGAATATTACATGTATTTTTGCCGAAGCAATTCACCAAGAGCTAGAAGGCTTTAATGGAAAGTGTCTAGTCATGCCATGCATCTCTCAGGCTCACTATTTCCAGCCTTTGCCTGACCATCCCTTTTTACGTTGGAAGTTGTGAGCTCTGGTGGAATAGGGATGCTCAGGCAGTTTATACTGTTGCGTTCCTGGTTGTAGATAACACTCCGCAGTTGAGTCACTCAGCTGTAGACTGCAGGCTGATAGCCTAAATAATTCTGTTGGGAATTATTTTCCCTATGGCTTGAAGTGATTAATTGACTCTCATCACCTGTTTTTAGTTCTGGATTTTCTCATTAATTTTAAACAGATACTAAACAGATAATTTTGAGGAAGCTTTCACAGTGAGAATTACAAACATCTTTAAAGCAAGAAGATCCTTGCTAAGAGTCCATTAAAAGTTAGAGTCCATTAAAAAATGCCTGAAAACAACCAACAAAACCAGATCTTACCAGCAGTAAGATCTGCTTGACTAACAGCCAAGGCAGGCTATCTTAATAGCAGAAATTAATTAGCTACTTTATGATTCATGGAAACTTGTGTTCCCATCAGTCACGAGTTAGTTATAAAGCCTTGTGTAAAGTTAATAAACCCCCCCAAAATCCCACCTCTCCAAAACTTTATACTATGTGGCTAATCAGTGTCATCTTCCCATACCGGAAAGGATATTTATAGTCTATTTATGATAGAAGATCCAGAACTGGAAGGGTACACTGGAGACTAGGTGTTTGGCTGTAGCATTGCCAGCAGATGCATTTGCAGTGTCCCTTGGGTGTTGTGTAACCTTGGGTTTTACTTGTGAAGTACAACCAAATCACGCATCCTTTAATACCCTTTTCATTGTCTGTAAATTATATCTCTGTTTGGGTTAACAAATGACAATTTCAATTTCAAATCCAAACAGGATTTGAAATGCCACACAAGATGTGTATTTAACACCTTACATCACCAGGTCTATTTTAAATGTATATGCATTCCAGATACTGCATTCAATCCTCACTTCTATTAAGCAGCAGCAAGTCCTACTCCCTAAGGCAGCTTTTCTATACTCCGAGGTGGATTGGCCAAATCTTCATACGTCAATTCTCAAGCACATGCACTAGTCCTTTTTTGTTGTCAGTTTGGATAAATTGACTGTGCCATTCATAACTGCTAATCACAGCCACATTACTCAACATACAGTTCATAGACTTTTCAAACTGCCATTAATATCTTAAAGAGGAGGGACAACCACCATGTATTAAAACTTTACCTGCCCATTTTGACCATCTCTATAAATCAGCAAACAAATTTCACAATCACTTGAAGAATACAACCCAAATTTCACAACTGTTACCAAACAGATATCTGAAGAGCAGAGATAGTAATGCAACTCAACCCAGCAGTTTCCAGGCCTCTCTAAAACCATGCAGATCTACTTTGCTAATCAGTGGGTAAGCACACATCACTGCAGATAAACATCTGATGGACAAGATAGATGACTGCAAAAAATAACCAACACCAGTTTGACAAGAGAGAATCAACACTGCCTGTCAGAATCCCATCACAAGGAAGCACAGGGGGTCAACAGAAGAGAAAATGTGGATGACAATCAGCAATGTTTTATGATTGGATTTATTTTATGTGTGCTTACAGAGCCCACTGGCATCATTCTTCTGTGATTTTATCAAAAATTAAGATGAATTTAAAAATAAAAGTGAAAGTGATTTATAGAAGCTTGGATGTTAGTGAGAGGGTAGACTCAAAAATGTTACTACTAACCTGCATACTTTGGAAAAACTTGGAGCCAAAGTAATTCCTATCTCCTGTACACTGCATAATTCATATGACTTGCTCAGTGCCTACACACTAAAGCAGATTTGATACAGGAAAAACTAGTCCTTGTTTTCATCATTGAAAGGAATATGACTGGGCTGAGGGAAAAATAAGACCGGCACATTAAATATCACTATTAGGAAACGGACTACTGGTCTGATTGCAACTCACGTGGGATTCAGTGAGTTACTGCCTGTAACTATGAGATTGACACTGTTTAAATTCACAGCTTTTCAGAAGGATAGAGCCAGCTCTCTATTCATCTTTGCCACCATGTGAAGAATTAAAAGAGTGGCTGGTGATGAAGAACAAATTAATCATGTTTATTGTGACAACCATGACTGTTATAAAACAGATTCTCTTACAGCACATGCTAACCTCCCCCACACTTTTTCTCTCTTTATTCAAAACTTGTTGAAGATTCAGTTCAAGTCCCCTGAGACCTATGTCTAGAAAAGTGCTGATTCCAGGAATAAATCCATTTCAGGTATGTGCAATAGAAGTTGCTTGTAATACACTATTTGCACTTATGTGTCTAGAGGTACTGTTCTCACATCTGAAGCCATGCAGTTATTTCTTAAAGAATGGCTTTGAACAGTCTTCAGGAATGACCAGCTGTGTAGAAAAAAAAAAGTAACCAAAAGGTATTTATCTTTGATTTAGTTCAATGTTTGATTCTTATCTTTACAGTGGAAGTGGCTGAGGACAGAGAACAGTTAGGAAATTTCTGAGCAAGGTCAGCTCAAGCACAGTCAGTACGAAACTACTCTCAAAGCTAATATTCAAAGTTTTTAAAAGGCTAAAGAAAGACTGTGGAAGGAATGCCCATGGACCGACAAAAATGGGAAGAGTTGAAACTAAGGAGTTTGAACTGACACACACTCTTGTCCTGAAAACAACTCCTTCCTTGACATCGTGAGGTCTTAACGCTCTTTCTCCAAGAAGACATCAGAAGAAGAATTCCTGTAGCCATCCCTTACCTTCCCTAGCCCCACAGAGTGCAATAGTGCCATGTGCACCCAGGCATGGGAGGGTTTGCTGCTGCACATCCCACCCAGCCTACGACCTCCCAATCTAGGCTAGAGAATCACACTCTGAATTCACCACTGCTGCCCAATGGACGCATCACATCAACATCAAGCAGAACCACCCCGCCCTAGCTAAGGTCTGACACCACTCAATCTATGCCACAAGGAGTAGTTAGTAGACTTTTCCAGTCTTTTTTTCAGTCTTGCCATTCTTCAGTCTTTCCATATACAGATCATACTACATTTCTCCAAGGCTAAATAGCAAATAAGTGTGCTATCCACATGCCCCGTATATTCTGGTATTTAGAATGATGACAATTTAATGCTGATTGTTGCAGAGGGTCATTTTGAAAAGATCTTCCATAGTCAAAATACAGTGATAAAACTTGTCTGCCCTGTGCTTCAGCCATCACAGGCAGGTAAATGAGTACAAAGTTTGGGAGGGAGAAGGCAAAGTCAGTACAGAAAAACAGGCGTTGTACACTGGGCTGAGCTTGCAAGACTAAATTGCATTTAACTTACTACGGGCACCACGCATCAGGGTCTCTGGCAGAAGAGTCTGCTGTGCCAGGGAAGTGTCAGGGATCCAGACTCCTAAATATTCTTACCCTGCCCTGTTGGTGAAATGGCTGAATCTCTTTTATAGCTAAAAATATAGCCTTGCTTGATTTGTTTCCACCCAGCATTAACGAGATGCAGTCCTATACTCACAAGATCCACTGTGAAGCAAGAGAACAGCTGCCATGATGCTAAAAAATGCAAGGAGGGTAACAATGTCACTCTCTCATTAGCTGCTTTATAACTGTCAAAGGGCCAACTGCATTTTATGCATCAGACTCCACCAATAGTAGTGAAAATACATATTTCAGGCAAGCTTCTTAACCCCCCTACTCCCTCTCACTCCCAAAAGAAATAGGCTTAATGAAGGAAGGACTGTCCCCACTAAATGTTTTAGATATACCTTGCTGCTGAAGACATGACAGAGGACTCAGTCTGACAGACTACTGGAAAGCAATAAAGTCTTGAAGCAAGCCAACCTAAGAAAAACGAGTCTCTAAGTGTTAAAACCAAATTATTCTCCCTTGCCTAGAGAAAGAGTATCAGAGGCCTAAAGTAAATATTTGAGTCATCTGATCCACACGCTGTAGCCACAACTCATTAGGTGTCTGCTAATTACAGCTTTGAAAGATGCCATGGAGTAACACAAGGCAGCCCTAGATGTATTCAGTTGGTTTTACAACTGAGGAGCCTGAGAAACCCTTGGGTTCTTTCCTATAGTCAACAACTTTAACAAAGAGCCTCCACACTAATTACAACCACATCTTGTCCTTTCTTATATATGAGAAACACTACAATCCTTATAAAAACTATAAAACAGCCATTGTCATTTAGGGATGCTATTAATCAAGGCATTCTTGTGTGTTTTCCCTTCACAGCTCCCTTGCCTAGATTTCAGTGTAACAGCTCATTGGTTTTTAACTAAAAACAGTATGGCCATGTGCAGCCATTGCAGCAGGCTCAGGACTTTCGTTTCAGTGCATGAACACTTAGCTGTGCTCCCTCTTACAAAGGGGAGAGACCCTGATGTGTCTGCCAGCATTACCAGTACTGTAATGATCAATCTGACCAAAAAAGGATTGAAAGTAGCTTTCACATTGTTCCTTCTCTCCTTCTCCACTCCTGGAAAACCGGTGCAACAAGCAGGAAGGGAATTGAATTCTTTTTGCACTATCCCAAACAGGTTATGCCTGGGATCCAGATGTGACATAAATGACAACATGGAATACTCAGACTCAAGATTACAAAAAAATTTCCTAACATTTAGGGTAAGCAGTTGCCTAATGAAGCTGAAAGGTTGTCATTATTGGAGATATTTCAGGACAGTTTAGACAAGCATCTATTAGGAATATTACTGTAAATGTTCTGCTTTGGGGTAGAAGCACGGATGAAATGACATTTTATGATCTTTTCTGGTTGTTTGACACTGCAACCGAGCAGCCTCCCCTCCCAAATTACGCACCCTCCATTTTAATAGCCTTCTGTATCATTTTTAAACTCCTTCACAATTCTCCCGGGAACTCTGTGCAGATATACTTGCAATCCCTGAGGAAGACTGAAATCTCAGTTCCTAAGTAATAAAAAAGGAAAAAGAAAAAAAGAAAAAAAAAATAAATGGGATTGTTATCTCATTGAGAAGTAAAAAATGAGGCACAAGACGCACATGATAAAAGAAGATACAAGAACTACAGTAGTATAAATTACAAATTACAACAGTGATATAAATCCTTCTAGAAGGCTGGTAGAAACCTGACATTTTTCATTTCTCCATAGAGCTATTACACATGCCTACTACAGAATTACGACTAGTTTTGCCAGTTTGAGCTATAACCAATTCAGGTGAGCTGCAAAGCTGCGCTCTGTTTGGGTCCATGTTAGACACCTTCACCCCACACCAGCTCATCTATAGTGCTGCAGTAGCTGTGAATCATCACTAGGTGAAACATTTTTCAAGGAATCTCAAAAATAGTTAAATGTTAGGGGATAACTTCGGAGTGACTTATCTTTTTTTTTCCTCCCAATAAAATAGGAACTGTTTAGTTCAGATTCTCTGCTTAAGGCTCTCAATTTGTTACAGAAGTCCTCTGAGCCTCAACTTAGGCAGCCCATAACCCAGTCACCAGTAACCATAGAAACACAGAGAAGAGAGCCAAAAGGGACCTTGGTTAGTCCTTTCCCCTGCCCAAAAGATCCAGCACACAGGAAGAGGATGCCGAGTAGGACAAGTCAGTAATAGCATGGTTCTTCCATGTGGTTTTATGGAGCAGTTAACTTTTATTACCTGGTAATTACTGCATAAGACTTCAGACAAGCTGACTCTACAGCCCACATGGCAACAGACTTGTGTGGGCAGTCAGCTCACAAAAACCATGCTGCAAGACTGATGTTTCAGATTGGAAAGTCAGTCCACTAGGAAAGCCAAGTTCAAGAATATAGTTTAGCCATGCTTTAATATTACCATTAAAGAATATAAATACCAAATCTAAAGCATATTAAAAAAAACCCAACCAAATCCCAATCCAATCCCAAACTTGCATAAAAGAAGCCAGAGAACAGGAACAAGTTACCAGGTACAGGCTGCAACAACAAAAAGTACAAAATATCTTAATAATAAAAAAGGCTGGAGGCAGGTTAGCAAGGATCAGGTAACAAAAATGTGTCCATGAACAGAAATGCAAAGAGCTTTACAGTTGAGACGGGAAGGCTCGAATCCATGCTGCAGAACAGATGCTTGCTTATAACACCACCACTGAAGTTCGTATAGCAAGGAGGAGCAAAGAAGAGGGAAGACATGGCCTTAGAAGAGGGAAAAAAGAAGAAATACTGAACATGTACATTTTTCAAAGCAGAAGCAGCATAATCCAGGGGTACAATGGCTGTCGCTTTAAAGCACTGGGTGTTACTACCAAGGAAGCTGCTTGATATTTTTTCTTCTTTCCTGTTCACTACTATGGTACTATTTCTTCCTGTAGTCAGTATATGTGAAATATGTGTAAGCAGAACACATTAATACTTGTAAGATCAATACTAGCATTCTTCTCTGTAGAGGCACTGAATATTTTTGAAACGAAGGCTTTGGTGAACCTCACACTGCCGTCTGTAAACTGATGTCAGTTAACTAGTTTTGATCCTGTATACCTGTTTTAAACTTTTTTTAAACCTTAAAGCTAAAAAGGTATCAAAGAATCCTAAACCATGTGATAAACAGATGCCTAAGTCGTATAATTCCCAATCTCTTCTGTTCATTCTTTGCAATAAAAAGCAAAAATTATGGTTGATTTACTGTGCACTCAAACATTAGGAGAATCCAGGAACATGTGGGATCAGTTTAGGTCAGGATCAAAACCCCATAATTTATCTGAGAGCAGCTTCCAAACTAAGCTCCTATTTTTTCAGACTATATTTATAGTGCAGTTACTATGTGCCAGTACATCATTAAATGTCCTAGGAACTAAAACACGCCTATTCTTTACCGGGAGGGTTTATTTCCCCTTAGTTAGAAGGCAACGCTCACAGTATTGGGTCCCCATCTGATCTCCAGATCTGATGGCTGCTAAGCTATCTACAGACTTTTCTTGTTGCTGGTAAGAGATCACATTCTCCTGTTCTCAGTTTCTAACATCCACCTCAGCCTAGTTATAACCACTGCTCCCTCAAGCAGTTTGAAGTGGGAAGTAGATTAGGCAATCTGAGTGGTTCCAGCAGGCTGTTGAGAAGAGGGAGGGATAAGATACACAGTGAAAAATGAAATGAAAGAAAAAAAAGAAAACCCAAAAAAAAACCCCAAAAACATAAACAAAGAAGCCTTGACCCGCTCATGATGTTGTCTGACCTACTGCCCAGAATGGAGGATGAGGAGGAAGAGGATTGACTCTGATTTCCACCACTACGTTTGTGATACAAAGCTCTCTCTTGTGGGCTGCTCTGTCTGCATGATACAGATAATGATGTAATTTCCAAACATTCTGGTTTCTATACTGTGTGCTCAGCCACATGGTATTGTTTGAAAGTCTGATTATTTCCAATCCTTCTGCATTAAAGCAGCAAACTGAGAAGAATGTTGTGCAGGAGACAAATTGGACATGCATCAGAGATCTTAGTTTAACATACTTACTAGAAGAATGGTGCTTTTTGATGAATGTTCAGAGCTGAATACTTATCCTTATCACACAGAAGTTGCTGTCTGAAGGGAAAGGCATGGTGCGAGTAATGCTGACTGGAAAAGCAGCCAGCTGACTTGGTATCTCTCTCAAACAACACTGGGACATGCTGAGCTCAGGAAGCAGTGAAAGAATACGCAAAATCATGTCACAGACTAAATCAAGAGACACTTCCGCTTTGCAGTGTCTACAGCTGTTGCAACATCCACAGACTTATTTGAAACACAAAACAAGAGCTGAAAATGAACTATTGGAAGATTTTTTTTTCCTTTTTTTTTTTGCTTTTACTACACAAATGTGTGCAATGTGTGCAGAAGATATAGTCGGTGTACTAAATGCTTTCCTAAGAAGAAAATTACGGAGACGGGAATAAATACCCTGGGATTTACACAGCCAGTGCACATACAGTGGCAGGAAACTTTGCCAGGTTGTTACATGCATTCATGAAATGGTCTCTAATGTCTGACTGGAAAGCACTGCAATATTCAGTGGAATGTACTGAAAGGCAGCCAATACGGCAAATATCTTGGGGGCTTCTATGACATTAATTGGCTTTATCAGACTTTGACTAGTGATGTCACAATATTTTTAGCTTGTAGTCATGCAATGGGCAACAAATTTGCTCCTTCATACTAACATATGTTTGGTATCAAGAGGTTAAGTACTCACCTGTTTCCAAATTGCATTAAAAATTAAAAAAACCCCCACCTTTTATTCCTGTCCATGCTTTTGAAGCATGTCAGCCTGCACATGAATTCTGGCTTTGCAGAACTTCTTACCTCTCTGATAGTTCTCATGGCATGATGGCTTCAGTGCAGACCTGCAAGGTAAGACACAGCTTTAAGCATGTATAATAAAACTGAGCCTTCAATCAACTTGGATTTGCTGACAGGAGGAAAAAAGTTTGACACACAGATAACATTTTGCCTGAAAAGAAGTTCAGACTGCCGCCACACAGACAGCAAGGGGCCCGAAATCTTTTTGTTTCCCTGAAATAAAGCAAAGTAAGTAGATTTTTAAAAGTTTGACTTCAGACCCAATAAAAACAACTGCAATTTCAATTATTCCACGAAGACAGACAAAGCTCAAGTCAAGCACAAACCTCTTGCCTGAAACAAATAAAAGAAGGAACTGTACAACTCTCCTGCTAGCCCACTAGAACCTTTGTGACATTTGTGACATTGGCAGTACTTTTGTGAATATGGCTTTTCAACCTCGGCATCAAGAATACTGATAAATTAAGTAAGTTAAATCTGTCAGTGATCCTACAGCACGTTTCTTCTTCTTTTTCTTAAAGGAGCCAGAAAAGCAAAAAAAACCCCAATCAAATCCAACAAACCAACCCCAAGCCCTCAACCATTTCACTACTGAGCTATAATATATTAAATCATAGATATGAGTCAACAATATCATGCTGCTGGGAAAAAGTGGAAAACCATTCTGGGAAAAATAAACGTAAGTATCATCTGTAAAACACATGGTGTAATGCCTGCATTTGGCTCAGTAGTGGGAAGCAGGCGGCTCAGCTGTGGGCAACATCATCCCAGGAGGATGTGGACAGAACAGAAAAAACCTGGAGAATAGGAATTAGGATCATGAGGGGCCTGGAGAAAGCAGCTTATTAGAAAAGGCGGAAGGATTAGGACTGCTTGTTCCAAGAAGCAGAGAAGTAGTCCTCTGCAGCAGTCTTCAGACATGTGAAGAGTGGTTAGGAAGAAGGAAATAGCTTCTTCGGACCCTCCAGCCCGTCGGACAGCATTAAGCTTCAGAAGAGCATGGAGTGCCAGGGACAAGACTGAGACAAGCAACCCTGCTGTGACTTTTAGTATACCAGGAATTATAAATTTGTGCAATATAATTTGGCTACTTCCTGAAAAATTCATCACAATCTTACTAGCTGATGCATTCCTTGTACACGTGTTTGCTCTGAAGTTTCCCCCATCACCAAAGCAACAGAGTGCTCAGCATTTCCTTCTGGTGTGCACCTGGCCCTTCGTTTCAAGCTGCTCTGCTTTGATCTTCTTCTTTTCTGTTTACTGTTATTAGCTCATCAGTGGTTTGCCTGTCTTTTCCCCAAGCCTGCTTCTCTGGCTTTTTGGAAAGGTGCTGGGTTCCCTTTGCTGACTCAGAAACACGATGCACTTTTCCACTAAGAGCTGCTAAAGAAACAGGAGTTATCCAGTAGTTTCCACAGACCAAGCAGGTGTCGCAAAAAATATGCTGCAAATTAAACAATTCAGTTAAAATAATTTATGACTGACAGCTACTACTGGCAGATCACCTGCTCTGGATAAACAAGAGAAATATGTTGAATACAACTGGAAAGCATCTAGAGCTTATCTAAATACAAAGCAGCAAAATACAAAAGTCAAGGATTCCAGGAACAAATAGAGATGTGCACATTTAGTGTCTATCTGCTAGCTGCCACAGCAGAGGTAAATCTAGAGGGCAAGCAAGAAATAGATGAATGGCATTTTTGACAATCCCTAAGTTAATCATCCTGCAAAGCACACTCAGGGCCTAAGATCTACAGAGATCAAAAGGAATCCCTTCAGAAGCAGCAAGTTTGTTCTTCTCACAGGATAAGGAGCTAGCAAAAAATTAAGGTGTCAATTAATCCAGGAAAACTACAAAACAAAGGGCTATATGTGTTTGGTGCCCTCAACCCAGTGTCTTCTCTGAGAGCATCATGTCCTGGAAGACACTGCTACAGCTCCCTGGTATTTCAGTTATTTTTCCAACACCACAAGCCATTTACAGATAAAGGTCAAAAGGAAAAATAACAGAAGAGCTGCCACCATAAACATAAACAACACAGACCTTTCAGGCAACTGAAACAAGCAATTCAGAAGGACCCTGAACACTCCTACTTCAGCTACCCAACCGTACATTTTGGGCATATTCATAGTACAGTTAAGCCACCCTAAACAGCTAAATATTTTTTCCCATTATGCACATCAGCTATTAACGAGCACTTAAGGGGCATCCCCTTTTTCTCCAATCAACTTGTTTTTCAAAAGCACTTAAAAACATATGTACAATTTTATCCTTATTTGTATTACAAATTCTTGCTGTAGTAAGAAAGCTTATTAAAACTCGAACACAAAAATTCAAAAATTATTTCTCCCTTTTACTTTTCAAGTTCAATTTTCACAGTGCACTCCCTGTCCACCCACAGGAGGTCAGCGGTTCTTCGCCACCCAAGACGTAAAGCTAGAACACAAAGCCCTCCAGGTTATGAATCCACAAACTGCTGTGGTATTGATAAAATTGCCACGTCTTCTGCCAAGAAAAGGTCTGTGTTGGACCTGATGAGAACAGGTCTCAGAATTGTGAAACCAGAGCAAGGAGGTAATTCATGCAATTTGATACATTCCCCATGGGAAGTCAGGACACAATATCTGGACCTCAGGACTATTAATACATACAATTATTAAATCTCTGTTAAAACCCTAACAATCAATTGAGGGCTAGTAATATAGCCCATTAAAATCAAATGCAGATAGTTAATGCATTCCCTTTCTCCCTATCAGCCCTATTCATGTTGAGATATATTAAATCTGTGTTTAAATTTTAAGGCTCTGAACATCTGTAAGCAGTTTTAACTCATATGAAATGGTGAAAATGCAAAGTATTGGCTGACAAAGCCAGCAGGCTGCAGTTCAACTGACCGTCTGAGGCTTAAACGAGATCAGTGAGTACGTGCGGGAGCCAGCAGACACCGTCTGTATCCTGCTTAATAGTGCAGAAACTTGCGTGGAGGAAACATTCAGGACCAGGTTTATCTCGGCTGATCCACTTCTGAAATCAACTCTGTCAAGCTATTTCTTGAGATGTTTGTTGGGTTTAGTTGATTATTTTTTTAACCTAGGGCTGAACAGTCAAACCAAGCTTAACCAAGCAACAGCAACCTGCTGACCGACAACCGCACTGTAGGAAAGATCAAATGAAAACTACTTCAGCAGTAGTTCACACTCCCTTGCCCAACAGCAAAAAAGACCTGGAGGGGCTGCCTGAGCAGACCTGGTTCAGCTATGTCAGACTGCCAGGACTCAGGAGCTACAGGTCAACTAGTACCTTTGTGTCACATTCCTTGGTCTTTTAAAGATCAACAACAATGTGAAAACCACCCACCTTTCTATCTGTTGGAAGCTAAAGAATTGCTGTGACTTGATCAGGCTTTTCCCTGACTATATTGTGGTTTTTTCCCCAGTGTAAATTAATAGTTCCTCAATATGAATTCCTTGAGAAAAATACTTCATCTGTCTCCTCCTTCCCTCGAACACAATATCCAAGTGTTTCAGGAATTATTCTCCAAACAGCTATTGGTAGCAACTGAAAGGATTTTCTTCTTGTGTGAAAGCATAGCAGTGCTATTTTTAAACAACTATTTCTTTATTTTTTAAAGTAACAATTTGGCATTTAAATGTTATTCTACCAAGTTAAAATGTTTCCAAGCACCACTATTCACTTGAGGCAGCACCGTTCCCATTTGAAATTTTGGAGAAACATAAGGGAATGGGTAGGGAGAGAAAAAGAAAAATCTTATTCAGAATTACATGTTGATTAATCAAAAAATGGCAACATTTTTCAAACAAATTTTCTATGTGCAACTATCCCAGTTTCCCAGCAACTCTGCTAGTGACATAATGTTAACTTGGTGGGAAAGTAGCTCTGCTCTGCGTTCTCTGGACAAGAAGCTAAGAGCTTTTTTGGAGTCTATTCATAACCCTGCATTTGCATTTGATAAATTGCTTCATTGTTACAGCAATTCCCCTTTAACATGATGATTAATTATTCTTGTTTTACACCAAAAATATTTGTTTTAAAATGCTAATCTTCCACCATTTTCTGTAGCATTAGACCAGAAGTCAGAAGTTTTTCAAAGCTTCCAGAAAATTGCTTAGGTATTTTCCTCAAACAAAACTCACTTTACATAGGCTCAGTTTCCTCTACTTTTTATGCAAGACTGACTGCACTAATTTTTATAGCATGATTTTAATACAGCCTCTAAACAAAATAGAATATTTAATTATCCAGACCACTCTTCAAAGGTAAAAGGAGCTATAATCTTGTTGCATCCATAACAGATAAATATTGTCAGTGTGTTTCTAATTTATATACCAAATATTTGTCAATTTCTGAACTGCAGTCACAAGTTCTTGAAAGGCAGGCACAGGATCCGAGTTTCTTCTAATTTATGCAGTTGTAAATTACTTTTTTTTTGGACATAATGGGGTTATTCATACCAGAGCAAGCAAGACCACACTCTGAGCAAGCTGGATCTTAAAAATACATAGTCCAACCAAGCTAACATCAAGGTGGGTGCTTCTCTGAAACTTTTAAACATAAATTCATGCAGGCAAGTCCTCCGTCACAGCTCCATCAGCCTTTTGGGGATATTAGCAGAAGACTCCTCCAGGATGTTTCAAGCTACCCAGGCAAGAGAGGTGAACAGTCAAGTGGAAATCTGGTTTCTGCCACCACCAAACATGCAATGACTATCACCCATGCTTGCAAAGGTTTTATTACGGTTCTGGTGAGGAGAACAACACAGCCCAGCCCTGTATGATCCTGGGATATATAATAAAATTGCTGCCTCCTATCCCTACTTTTGCAGACCTTCTAGGGCAATGCTTTGGGTACTCCTATAGGCAGGAATGAGCATCCACCTGTAGCCTGAGAAACACCCAGCACGCAGAAGCTTCTGCTTCTCTACATCGTTTGCTATTTAAAATTCAGCTTTTCCCCAAGCAGTCTGTAAAATTTTTCTCCACTTAACCTTAAATTGCCTTTCTCCCTGCTCACAACTTGAGCTGAAATGAGAGTCTTTTTGAAAAGGCTGGTTTCTTCTTGAGAAGGAGATGAAATTTCATACTGGCTCTTATTGAAACCAGTTCACATACCTCAGGCCTTTCTTCTCACTACCCCCTTCTCTCCCACACCCCCATAATTTGCCCATTTACACATCAAATCTGGTGTAATAAACCAGACTCCCCAAAGACCTAGAACCCACTTCTACTCCATCATATGAGGGCAACTCTACCCACGGCTGTGAAATGCCATTAGGGTAGTGGAGAATATGCTTTGCAGTATTGACTTGAATTACACTGGAATTAAGAAGAAAGACCCCTGAACAGAGTTTCTTTTTGCAGCGCTAGTAAAATCTGCATTCTTGGCAGCAGCAACCAAAAGCTGGCCAATGCACTGAAAGCAGAAACCCTTCCTTCTGGCTGGTATCGCCCCTTTTCTTCCCATGGCTGCCAAGAACCACAGGTCCCTGCTGTAGGGGAGCACCCATTGTGGCCGGGTAGCCCTGCTCCTCCCTCCTGCCCCGAATGGCTAGAGCTGCCCTGCCACCGCCGCACTTGGTCCTCCTCACCCTCCTCAGCCAGCACAACTCTCACCATGAGATGGGTACCTCAGGTAGATGTGGCTCCCACCTGCTGCTTCAGGCTCTCCGGCTCGTAAACCCAGCACCTAACCACTGTACATTTAGCTGAGTGAGTTTTCGAGAGTGCTGAGCACTTACAGATCCTATCCTACTCCCAAAACTGGTTGGGATTAACACACTAAGGTCCAGCCTCACTTGACCATGCAGCCACTTTGGCTTACAGAAAGCTCTGGCTCAGCCTCTTCCACACTGGCAGCTGGGGGAAATGCCATTCTTGCCTCCACCTGAATTAACTTCTGGCTGAATAACATCAAGTAGAAAGACTCCCCTGATGCCATTTTATGTGCCTTTTATTTTCAAGAGCATAACAAAGCAGGCTTGCTTTCTGCTTCTCCCAATTTAGGGTCCCACCAGAATGATTATTAGCTCAGGGATACTAATTCACCTGCCTACGTTCTCAGCTGACAGAAAAAATGTATTTGAACAGAAATCAGGGAATAGGGAAAAAAATCCAAACCAAACAACAAAACAAACAATGAAGTTTTGAAGTTTCTCAGGTTTTTGCTTTGATGTATAATTTAAGACTCCACTAAACCTCTCTGTAAGTTTAGATCAAACTGAAAGCTAAGCTCTGTGCTTTGCTGGAATAACCAAAGTTGATGGACCACACTCATGTTTACTAAAGGAGACTGACTTGGTTCAGTAGCTTTCCTATACCAGGTTCTTTTTAATGTTTCTTTGTTGTCACCTGTATTTATCATCCAGTACATCTATGTATTTCTGCAATCCATCTTTTTTACAATGGCACCATGTACATTATTTCTAGTGAAATACCAGTGAGGATCCCTATAAAGACTGGCTTTATAAAGCACCATCTGGTCTCCCATAGGACACAGAGAGGAATGATAAACCATTCAAAGGCAATCTTGAAACTCTGTAGCAGCAAGTTCTGAAAGAAAAAAGTACCTGATGATTTGAAGGGCTTCTCCAAGTTTCCTGCAACATGGCTTCAGCCATCAGATGACCTGCCAGGAGATCATCAGTCCCCTGGATGAACCATTACTCGCAGTACTATATTGTTATGGTCTTCCTACAAGTATCAGAGGCAATGTCAGTAAATAAACTATGGAAGCCAAGAAATACAGGATTCTTCCAAATTAGTATCCCTTCAAGATCAAGGAGGACAGACATTGCCACAGAGAGATTGTTGTCTATTGTACCATACCTTTATAAAGATTTTATTGGGAAAGCACAGACGTTGAAGAGAATGTTAAAAAAAGGGACTCAAGGACTGTTTTATCTGGATTTCTATATCTGGTATTCTGCTGTCACCAGTAAGTAGAAAAGTTCTAAAATTGTTAGTGATCTAATGCCTTCTGCTAAACCTGACCTCTTTTCAGCCTGCAAACAACTCTGAAGGGCCGGTTCCTGCTCCTTCTTCCTGTCCCAAGGAAAACTTACTGAGTATTTGGCCTTTCAAACACACTGAGATCCTTATATCTTGGACACAGACTCTCAGGATTATTTTGCTCAGCTGATACACTGATTTCTCTTCTTTTCCCATTTGTAGACAAAGATGCTCCCTTTTTTTCCCCATGTGAAGAATGCTGATTCCCTTCCACATTCAAATCACAGGTTCCTAACAGGCAATTCACGCTCTGAGCATGAATGATGCCTGGCAAATGGCATTCTCAATTTCTGTAAAGACTCCTCACTGTTCCTATAAGCAAATGCTTCTGCTTTAGAAGCATTTAAAAGTGACGTCAAGAAATTAATTCATAGCACTTTCTGCGCTAAGCAGGCCTGCTGGTCCCAAAGATGAACTATATGGTGTCCTCCTGAGCTCTGGTGAGGTGCAGCCCTGCCTGCAGCTCGCTGCCAACTGGAGAGCAATGCCTTCACACAGAATAGAAACCCCAGAGGGACAGGGAACTTGCACTCTAAGCAAGAGGGTAGCCAGTAGATTAGCTTGTGGTGTAACTCTCACTGGCTTCTCTTCCACTGCTTTTAGACCCAGGTGTACACAAAGCCCTTTTCTGGATTAGCCCTTAGTCTGCTAAACTGGCAAGTGAATCCACTCAGGAGTAAATCCACTCAGCTGGGCAGTCTGTTTTCAGCTAAAGGATGAAAATCTATCTTCAGGTGACACAACCAGGTTTGACAATCATCTTTCTAAATGATAAATGTCCTTTCTTTTCCTTGAAGGAAACACAACTGTTTTGCTACACATAGAAAAAGTACATGATCTGTTACATCAATGGACTTAATCCCCAGCCCTCTGAACTCTCCTCACTAGGACTTATCCCTATGAACTGATATTGCACATTTAATAAAAACCAAAATGACCTCCTGTCAGAAGTATGCTTTTGTTGCAAATAATATTCAAGACTTCTGTAAACAAAACATCGCAAGGGACCATGTGTGGGTCTGATCAACTACTTTTTTACCAAGTACTTTATCAAGATCCCTCACAATTGTGGCAGGTATTGCCATTAGCATTTTAGCTGAGAAATGACTGCAGGAAATTGATTTAACTTAGACCACTAGACATTTATCTTAATACTAGTCAGGTAGATCACTGTGTTAATTTAAAGTGGCAGAACAGCTTACAGTTAAAAAACAACCTTCATATAAAATTTTCTTTTTTCTGCCTCAGAAGTAGCACGTTTGGTCTCCTCAAAGAGGAATAGCCTCTTCATTAATATTTTGGAGTTTTCCTTTATTTTTGAATGCACAAATATACAGAAAAATATTTATTACCTTTGCTATTTTAACCCAGTCACCGTGACAGGCATGGGAAAATAGATACAGAAACAATGAGGACTACAAACGTGCTGTAGTATCAGTGACTTGGGGCAAGCTGATCGTGATTTATTTGAATCAGGGGCCTCTGATAATTGCTGTGCTTTTGCATGTTTATGATCCGGTGCTTTTGATTTCTCATCAGCAAATGAAAAGGTTAAACACTCAAGCCCATACAGTTATGACAAAACAAGTGCTCTCCCTTCCATCCCTCATTTCATCAATGCCATTTCTGTAACAGTAGTGCTAATTAATATCCTGTTGCAAATGTCTGAGTATTTGGATGTAAGGTGAAGACTGTATTCACTAAATACTAGAAAACAGCTTACTCAACTTCATGACTGTTCCATGTGGTACTTTCTTCAGTGCTACAATGTGTGCAATGTACTGGAGGGTTAATTGATTCACATCAACTCCTACTTCCCTTGGGAAATTACTATGCTGGCTAATAAGCTTTACTGTTAGGAGGCTGCATGAACTTATAAATGGCATTATTTTAAAATGTCTGGTTCGCTCATACAGCTGTTCAGACACTTTTACATTTGCTAACCACTTTAGGCATGCAAATTATACCTTAAATCAGATAGAAGTAGCTGGTATTATTAATACACATGCTTTTGTCCCTCACCTACTGGAGAAAATATGTTCTGGTCTCAAAAAATATGCTGCCTGAGGTCAGGGTCAGAGAACTGTATTTAGAAATCTTTACCTGAGCCCAAGAACACTAAACTTGACCACTCACTGTGAGACATTGTGAGTAACAAAAATTAATGTGGCTCACAAATGTGCCAAAAACTTAATAAACTCTATTTATATGCATTATAAAATCCTTCCAGAATGTTGTGGAAAAAATTACTTTTGGGGGGGGGAATATATCTGTAAACCAAAAACTTATTGTGAATCATACTTGCCAGCTTCAAAGCCCACCAGTGATATTGATCTAACTACAGAAGTTATGCTTTTGAAGGTCAATCTCCTAACATAGCCCAACTCAGAAAAATAAATCACCCCATCTAAAGAAAAGAAGAAAAGTTGTAGATTTTGCTTAGAAATCCATTTTCCAGATCTTCCATGTTCATTTTTCTAAATACTCCAGCATGAACACAGCTTTCCTGCAAGTCAATGAGAAAAATGGCACAGTTATCTCGAAAAACCTTCCCCAAAGGCTCCCTTGTTGTGTGCAAGAGCATTCATAATGAGTTCTCTCTACTGGAAGCATTCCGACATAACACACCCTAGTGTCATTCTTGCTCTCTTGCTGGTGTTTCTTGTTTTGGCTTGGTTTTTGTTTTGTTTTCATAGCTACATAATTCTCTGTATCACCATTATATTGGTCAACCACATGCAGGGAAAAGAAAAATAATCTGTTTCTCCAGTATTACAGCACAAGTAGTATAGTGGATGGTTAATTAACTCAAATCTTCCCCTATTTCCCTTGGAAAATTATTATGCTGGCTAATAAACCTTACAGTTATGAGGCTTTTATGAACTTGCAAACCCTGTGGCATTTTAAAGTGTATGTGTGGTTTGCTCAGCTGTTCGAACACTTCTCACCTTAATCACCCTTCCTCCCTGTGAACTCATGCCCCAGAATAGCTTCGCATCAATGAAAAAGAACTGTGTGATTAAAAGCGTGAGATTCGCACACATTTATTCCTTCCATGACTAATTAAAAGGTTTGGGGATTTTTTTTTCCTTTTCTACTAAATGGATCTATGTTGCCAGAGCTTGAGACCTGGGGGTTTGGTGTTTAACATGCTCTGGATTTATTATCTGATCTTCAGGTGAACCACTTCAACCCCTAGTGATTTAATTTTACCAACTGTAAAACAGAAGTAACACTCATCACCTACCTTAAGGTGTCTTCAGACATTCCAGTGAAAATGCCACCTAAAGGCACACCAACGGTGTTCGCTGAATCTGCTGTACAGTGAGATCAAATTTGTTCTTCTAACTTCCCACAGAAGTTCTTGTTTGGAGAGCAGAGAATGCAGAGCGCGTGTCTCTCAACACGAACAGGGAGGTGCCATGTGGACAACCTCGGTGCTACACTGCCCAGAGAAGCTTGGCATAACTGTCACTTCTCTCCAGGAAACCTGTTTCGGAACACCAATTTTCATATGAGACATTAATAGTTGAGTAAGCAGCACAGGATTTGTTTTTTATCTATCAGCTATGAAGGACCCACTCAAAGCTAAATGCTAAATAAAAGAAATGAGTGAAGGAAACAGGGCACTTGGTTTCTCAACACCAGATTTCTGTTGCACAACACAAAATAGTCTTAAAAGAGCCTCTCTGAGGAACATCCTACCATCTAACTGCTAAATGGTTTCTAAACTAACATCCACAAAGCATTTTGTTCATAGACCACTGACCCAACATGCTGACAACCCTGCATTATTTCTACCTGCTAAAAAGACTTAAACCATAAATCAACTGCATCAAATATTTTCCAGAACATTACAAATAACACTGCACCAATTTCACTAGGGACCTTGCAGAACAGAGTAAAAAAAAAAAAGAGAAAATGAAGAAGCCTGAAACAAGTATTTCTAAATAAAAAGGGAACTGATCTGCATAACAGCTTGTGTCATTTATCCTTCTCCATCTGAAAACACCTAAGGAAATTGATTGAGATCACGGGTTCCCTAAGAACAAGGGAGAGCTGGGAGGCATCATCCACTAATTTTTCAGAAGGGAATTTCCCTCTTGAGCTGATAACATGACCCCCTTGCACACACAGTCAATAAATGTCCTGAAAAATACGTTATTATTTCCTGATTAAATTCCCTTAAGCAGTGTGAAAGTGATACCTGGCACTATGCATTTTTGAAATGTGGGACTGGTTTTAGCACTGAGAAAAAGTGCATCTAAGACGATGCAAAGCAGAAGCAACATGAAATTCATTCTTGCTGATACATAGGTATTTCTGAATGCTAGAAAACATACCAATTACCAGCACATTTGGGGACTTAAGCTTGAAAACATCTGGAACGTCAACTGAACAAGTCCAGCTGCATCACTTATCTACTATTTACTGCAGAGGAATACATTGTGCTATCTTCTTCCCCTGGCATTTACTCCAGGCGAAAGCTTTTTTCTTCTTTACTTTTCAAATCAGGATTAAAAAAACCCACACAAGAACCAAAACACCACCGCCCCAGCAGATACCCACCACCATTATTACTTCTTTCTACAATGAAAGTAACAATGAGAAATGCCATTAAAATAACCTGGCTCTCAAAATAAAAGTGGCTCTCTCAATCAGGTAATGTTATACTCCAGGCTGGGAAGACTCCACAGACTGACGTTAGGTGAACATGTCTGTAACATAGCCAAGTTTTTCTCCTTTGGGAGATGGCTACAGGATGGACATTTGTATCACAGTGGTTCAGAAATTACAGAAGCAGTGTGATGTCCAGACATTAGGAAAGGAAAGCAGATGCCAGAAACATTCTGTACCGCAGCTAAAGCTGTCAAGAACATAAAAATCAAGCTGCTTCCCTTGATTTTAATCAATGAAATAATGATATTACTCTGGATATATATATAAAATTTTTTTTTAACCAAGCCAAGTGTAAGGTCCTACACCTGGGTCGGGGCAATCCCAGGCACAGCTACAGGCTGGGCAGAGAAGAGATTCAGAGCAGCCCTGCAGAGAAGGACTTGGGGGTGTTGGTTGACGAGAAGCTTAACATGAGCCAGCAGTGTGCGCTCGCAGCCCAGAAAGCCAACCGTATCCTGGGCTGCATCAAAAGAAGCGTGACCAGCAGGTCGAAGGAGGTGATCCTGCCCCTCTACTCTGCTCTCGTGAGACCTCACTTGGAGTACTGTGTGCAGTTCTGGTGTCCTCAACATAAAAAGGACATAGAGCTGTTGGAGCAAGTCCAGAGGAGGCCACGAGGATGTTAAGAGGGTTGGAGCACCTCCCGTATGAAGACAGGCTGAGAAAATTGGGGCTGTTCAGCCTGGAGAAGAGAAGCTGCGTGGAGACCTCAGAGCAGCCTTCCAGTATCTGAAGGGGGCCTATAAGGATGCTGGGGAGGGACTCTTCCTTAGGGACTGTAGTGGTAGGACAAGGGGGAATGGGTTCAAACTTAAACAGGGGAAGTTTAGATATAAGGAAGAAGTTCTTTACAGGGAGGGTGGTGAAGCACTGGAATGGGATGCCCAGGGAGGTTGTGGATGGTCCATCCCTGGCGGTGTTCAAGGCCAGGTGGGACAGAGCCTTGAGTCCATGGCAGGGGGGTTGGAACTAGATGATCTTAAGGTCCGTTCCAACCCTTACTATTCTATGATTCTTTGAAGGTGAAGGGCAAGTCAGCACTAAATAGAAGGGCCTCCTTCAAGGAAGTGAGGGCGTTTATTTATAAACAGCAAAATTCATACCTTTGAGAGAAGGGACACTAGAGTCAAGGAAATGAGTCTTGGGTCACAAACTGGTACTGCTGCCCTCAGCTCTGCAAGGTTTCTCCCATTTCTGCTTTCTGCTGCTGCGTTTTGCACTAACTGGCTTTCCATTCGTGCAAGAGCTTGCTATGTCAGCTTAAAAACAGTGCAGTGGGTGAAAATCATCCCTTTCTCTGGAAGAAAAAAAGACATTCAGGTTAATTAAGGACATAGAATAGAAAATTTGTATCAGAATATTTGGAAACGTCCATCACGAGAGACAATTGAATTTACCGCTCTCAAATGTGAGTAAAATTGGAGGCTCTGACTTGAAAATCAGAAAAAAAGTGTATGTATTTTTCATGCTATACAACCACAGCTGAATTTGCTTTATCTGACATTTACAGAAACACAAGGATGACAGCATTCTCTTCTCCTCACAGAAAGATGTCTTCCTCGTGCCAACCCGACAGGCACTCTGTCTTGATTAAGCAGTTAACTTGAGCAAACTTGCTACCTTGGAAGGTAAGGCCATTGGGACAGTCTTACACACAAAAAGTCTTTTCTCTTGCTTCTTGCCTCATTTGAAGTCTAATCTGAACAGCAGATGAAGGCTGAGCTTTCAAAGCCAAGAGGAAGCAATTAAAGGATGTATCCAGCAAATGAATACTTCCAGGGGAAAAAAGAAGGCTCTGTAGCAATCCCTCACCTCTTCAAGAAAGAGGATGTAGGCCTTGCCCAATAATAAAAGTTTAGTGGCAGTTATCTTACATGCTGCCAGACTGATCCCCACATTGACCACCTTGCTGGACTGAAATACAAGACATTTAGATGCACGACACTTGACATGCAATACATAGGTCAAAGTCATACCTGGGAACAAGAGCTTGCTATTAGGTTTATAGAAGGGTTATCTAGCAGTGCAATGTACAGCATGCACGCTTTCCAGGGAGGCAGAGAGGTTTTGGAAACTGAAAGTCCCTTCTGACACTACATGAGATTAACTCACATCATTACAGACCGCACAGTCGGCAAGATTCGTGTGTGTGCCCTTGCAAGAGCTCTAAAGGCAGATTTCAACAGCTGCTACAGACCATCCTCTCTGTACCAGTAGGACACAAACACACTAAAGCAGAGTTGGGTGTTGCATCGCTGCAAGATTAGAGGACGCCAGCGAACATGCTGCTCCTGCAATCAGAAGAACCTGCCAGAGATAAACAGTGTGTGGGAAGCAATGCCTCCAGCAAAGGGGCTTCAAACCAGAGCACCTTGGCTAGGCTGCAGCAGGGTTATTTGGTACTTTCCCACATGGTCAGCCAGCAGTCCTGGCCAGCAGGGAGATGTAGCAGAAACATCTTTCTTTTAAAGGATTACTCCTGGCTCTTGAGAGGTCTGTAATTTTTGGCAGTCTTCTGACAGGCTGCACAGAGGGAAAAGGAACCTCTTTGCTCCCTCTCCCACACTGTAGCCATGCAAGGCCCAGCCATAATGCAGCTCTTCATAAAGAAGCACAGATGCGCCGTGTAGGCATTTAAAGACTAGAAGAAAAAATGAAACCAAAATGTTTCTGTGTGTTTCATAAATCCATATATAAGTATAATACAACCTACAAGCCTAGATAGAAAATGAAATATCTTAAAATGTATTGAATCCTCTGTGAATTTTCTCAGTGGATCGACATGAAGCTATTTAGCCCAGATGTTTCTATAATTCTGATGCATTAGGAGATGCACGGAATTGTGGCCAAGTGTTAACATAGTGTATTATAATGTAAAACATGTAAAGATACTGGCTTCCAAAGTTATTAGAAGTTTTCGCTCTAACCACTTTGCTTCCTCATGCAGCTATATTTTCTTTACAATATGCACTTACATTTTAGCACACATGGAAGAAGAACAAAAAACCTCCCTCTCCCCCATTAAAACATAATTCTCTATGTTCTCTGAAAGAACACACAGGGGCCAACTAAAGATTGACACAGAGTCTTTCAGAAATGGAAATTCATCTCTGAACAGCAATGAACAGCAAATCTCATACTACAGGCAATGCAAGGCCAAGACGACACAGCTGGGCACCACATGAGCAGGTGAAGAAGTGATGGTGAGATTTTTGATGACAATTTGGTGTCCAAAAGACAGAGTGTTTCACTGTGTGTTTCTTGTTTGCATCTGTAATGGATTTAAGGATTTGTAGAGGTAGTTTTAAAGATACCTAAGCAGGTGCAACATCCATGTTAGAATGGCCTAACCAAGGGAAGAAGCAATAATGGGAATATAAAGCAGCACAAAAAAGGTAACAGCATGTGCTTAGAAATGTGCAAGAAATAAACTGGCGCTCTCTATAGAAGAATAATGCAATGGAATACCTTGCACTGAGAGTCCTTTTGGAAAAAAACTCTGTTGCTATAATTCAGTATTCAGAAGAGTTGAAAATACCGGCTCGTTTCTTCATGATCTACCTGTCGGGATGTGAGCTGAGAGTTCTGCGATTCTTCAAGACCTTGTTAGCTTAAAAGGATAAAATGCAGTGAGAATGAACTCCTAACACGGCTTTGAACTTGCAGTCACAATTCTGTTCTCATGGAGGTACTTGCTAGAGTACACCTCACTCTTAGACAGAAAACTAGTGCTGGGAGGTGAGTTTATTTCCAATGTGGTACAAGTGGATTTTGATCCAAATCTTTTCTTGACACAAAAAATGTTGGTACTTCAGTTAGGTCTCTGGAGTTTCTCAGGCCTTTTTAAGGCAAACAAATGTTACTCGAGTTTAGGCTGCACAGAGCATACTGGTGCAGTCTACCATGGAATATCACACCGACCACTAATACGCTGATTATCCTCTACAGTAAAGTAGGCCATGGAGGGTTTGTTTCACTTCCACAAGATAAATATTTGGTAACCAAATTTCCTGTATGCCACTTGCCAACTATTCATCCCTTTTTTTTCCTCATGGCTACATAACAATTTATCATTAGACCCTATGTCCCAGCATAACTACTTCAATTCACATTTTTGGCTGATACTTTTACTTAAAAATATTAAGGGGCTTTCAATTAGTCAGACGAGAAACCTATATTTCAAAAATGAGTCTGTAAAGCCATAGCAGGCAGCAGAATTTGTCCTCTTATGTTACAGAGTGTAATCCCAAACCTTGCATTATTCATGGATAATTTAAACCATTCTGTTCTTTTCAAGTTGGATACAGTCCTTGATAGCTGTTGGACAAAAGCTGATGACATCTGTAACCGCTAGATAGCTCTCTTCTCTTTAACACCAGAGAATTATAATGCATTTATGAAAAAAGACCAACATACAAAATACACTAGATTGTTCTACACTGTTTCTAGATTAGTGCTCTACAATTTAAAAGCCAATTCTTGTATCATCCATTTCATCCTTATCTATTTGCCAGCTCAAAGGTTAAATGAAGCAACAATCATGTAATGTTCATTTAAATCATAGTAATTAGAAAAAGGAAAACACATGGGGTAGTGAAAAAAGAGGCACAGTCTAGAGCTCTCTCTTAAACTATGAAAATATTGTCAAATAGCCAGTAATGTCATGTGTACCTGTGAGCCCAAAACTCCCAGAAAATTAATGATCTAGATACCGTAACAATTATTTCTCTCCTAAAACGGTTTTTGAAAGCAGTGACCAAAAAATCCAGAATGACAAAGTACTAATCATGAAATGCACATTTGCCTTGGGTTTATTCACTTTCTTCTCTATCCCTTCTCCTGTACAAGCTTTCATAAAGAAGTCTTTAAATGACTGGTTTAGAAACAGGAAAGCTCCATAGGAAAGAACGCCAACAGTCATGGCCAGAGGCAGACTTCTGTTGAGAACTCAATATTAATGTGCTGAAAACACAGGATAAGCACTCCACCTGCAAAGACTACCTATTCTTCTGAAGTTCGGAAAATTCTACCTATGTTACTTTATCATGAGTAGTTACTGCTCTTACAATTTAACTAAAATGTGCTTCAGGGAACGAAATTGACCCAATTCCTGCAACTTAACCACTGATAAGAAAGGCCATTATCCAGCAACACCTGAATGTTTCATGTGGAAATTCCATGCATCTTCATTGGTAAACAAAAGCATTTTTCCTCTGTTTCAAATCCAATCCTGAATAGTGAACTAATAGCTTAAAAATTGCAATTATTACTGACATTCTGCAAAACACTGGTGTCTCAATTCTCTTTTTCCATGGAACAACTAAATAAACCATTGTCTTTCTCTACCCGAATAATAGACAGTAAGGACGTCATCAGAAATGATCCCTTGTATTATTCAGTTTCTACACTTCAGTTTGCAGAATTAACCCTTTCCTGTATAATTTTCACTGATGTTTAGCTAGCTCCCAAATGCTTCACAGAACCCACTTTAAATAGCTTCACTTTCTTCCAGAATCTAATTGTTTCAGCAAAATATTTTTCCTAATATATTGCCCAAACTTCTCTTTTTTGTGTTTGCATGTGAAACATGAAGCCAGAAGAAATACTGCATTTGTGAGTACATACAGACGCATAGCAAAATGCCTGCAGAGGAGAAACAACAGCTCCAACAGTGAGCTGAGAGAAGCTCATTTGCTAATACTTCAAGAAAGTGTTACCCAAAAGCATTGGAAAAGAAATAAATCATCACAACTAATGTACTCTGCTATTGCTCTGTATTGCTCTGTCCATTCTCAGTACGAAAACCTTTTTTCTCAAAACTCTCTCATAAGAAAATAACAAAACTTAGTGTGACTCAAACATATTTAGATATGAGGTCAACATTACTGTAGGCTTTAAAGCTTCCGTTTTGTTGATCAGCAAGCCTGTAGAATGGCTGGTCCATAAATTACTGTGTTTCTTTTCACTATTTAAATATAGCATATCTCTGGGTTTGGTGCAGGGTTTCTTGAAATAAAATTTAGCTTTACTTGGTTGTAAGGACAGGAACTGACTGCTGAGGAGTTGTAAAATTTTTTCTATGATAAGTTCTGCTTTGTTCACAAAGATTGAAGAAAGGAAGGATAGCAGTGACTTTTGTATGAAAAAAAAGACTCCCCAGTGCACATACCTGGGAATGCCATTTATCACTGTGAAAAAATAGTACTGTGATAGGAACAATTGCAGCCCCCCAGTTTCAGTGTATGCATAGTGGTCGAAGTATAGCTGGTCCTGTCTCAAACGGGGGTAGCTCTGGCGCTATTCTAATGATTCTGTGGTACTTTAACAATGTTTACCTTATTTTCAACATGGAGAACTGCAGCACTGATCGTCTGGAGAGATGAAAATCAGTGCCCATCAGATATTACTGGAGATAACGTCACACAAACTATTGATCTATTTTTGTCACTCTCAGGACTTACATAGTCCTGAGATTTTCCTATTGGCAAGACAATACCAGCATTCATTGTAAGCATTTACACCAGCAGCAGCCATTTTTGAGAGACTTGAAGATCGATTTCTGATGGATTAGCTACAATATTAGATTAGATGCAGAATGTTTAAAGTTTAAAAGTATTATTCCACTGTGGTCTTGCAATACATTGTAACAATACATTGTTGTAATAAGTCCTCCCAAATCCCATTAGGGATGTGGGTTATAAAATATTTCTAATTAGAAGTGGGAATATATGTCAGAGCCACTGTAGCTAGCCAGCTTGCTTTCTCTCAAACATATCAGCAAAAAAGATGGATTTCATATAGCAGCCTCTTCTCATTATAAATCCAGGCTTGTCACAGAGGTTTCTTACAGTGACAGACTTGGACAACAATGCAGCCAAACATTAAGTTATGATTTTTCATATTTGACATGTCTTCATTTCCTCTTCCTTACCCCTATCCCCGCAGGGATTCTGCAGATCCAGTAGGAGATTGCTCACCTGGAATATAAAACCCAGGGCCTCTACCTATGAACCCTCTTTATTGATTGCTCTTCTGCGATGGTTCTGAGGGCAGTTGTTTATATTCCACCCCCACCACTAATTTCTTCTTCATATCCTTACTCTGTCCTAGCTACTGCGTCACTCCTTTTACTGGCTTTCCGAGCTGCCTTTCTTGCCCCCTCTCCTCAAAGCACGTAAGATGTAGCAAGCACAAGCTGCTGTCCTTGTCAGCATTTCATCGTCTCCCTTCCTCATTCAAATCCACCTGCTAGATGCTCCTCTGCTACCATGTAAAATTTGTCCCACATCAGGTGCCTGGAGGGACTCTTCATTAGGGACTGTAGTGATAGGACAAGGGGCAATGGGTTCATACTTAGACAGGGGAAGTTCATGCTGGATATAAGGAAAAAGTTACTGTGAGGGTGGTGAGGCACTGGCACAGTTTGCCCAAGGAAGCTGTGAATGCTCCATCCCTGGCAGTGTTCAAGGCCAGGTTGGACACAGCCTTGGGCGACACGGTGTAGTGTGAGGTGTCCCTGCCCATGGCAGGGGGGTTGGAACTGGATGATCTCAAGGTCCTTTCCAACCCTGACTATTCTATGATTCTATGGTTTTTTTCACCCCACTATTTATCCCAGCCATCAGGCTTTACACTTTTCTGTTCCTCCCAATCCATCACCAATCGCTACCCTGGACCTGCTCCAGCACCTCCATGTCTCTCTCGTAGTGAGGGGCCCAGAACTGAACACAGGATTCGAGGTGTGGCCTCACCAGTGTCAAGTACAGGGGGATGATCACTGCCCTGGTCCTGTTGGCTACGCTATTTCTGATACATGATCCAGAGTTAATAATGCTAAGCAAACAAACAAACAACAAAAAAAAAAAGGCAGAACAAGCTACTGTACTGAACTCATTGCTTTCAGAATGCATAAAGGAACTGGGTTTTGTGGGTTTTTTTTAAGCAATGCTGGCAGAAAACACCTATGTCATAGTGCCGGAGGTATACAGAATTCCATGGCCTGTCTATGAAACTGGGCGTTACCCTGTCTGGAAACAAAGCTGTCCTGAACTGCAGGGTCAAATGAGAATTCAGTACTTTAGCCTATTACATAGATTGAAGGAGAAAAGATGTAAGAAGTGACAAAGTTCCTTTCTATTAGGCAACAAGTGCTACCGGAAGAGCTGGTAAAGGATGAGGCTGAGACTACAAATTACTGAAATCAGTGTAGGTTACAGCTGTGCAGCATCCTGACAAAACCAGCATTTTTAAAGCTTTCAAGAACAAGACAGTTTCGAAAGCATCCAAGTAGGTCCAAAGATGCGAAAGCAAACCATGTCATACATATTTTAGTCTTCAGGAAAACAAAACACCTTGTTTAAAGCCATGGACTCTCATTGATTCTTTGTTAAGAGCTCCATAAAGGGAGGCCTGAAGTATGCTTCATGACTAAAACAAACAGAATCAGCTATTCCCAAGGCTGATAAAACACTAGTCCTCTCCTTTGAGTTAAGCGCTCATATCTTTCAAACATATGCAGATTATACTCATATCCCATTGTTTGGGAAATACTTAGTCTTCACAAATTGTTTTCACAAATCAGTTCCATCAGTCTCTGAATATTTTTTTTGTTTTGCCTCAAAATTTCTGCTGCAGCAGAGAACTTCCAAGGCAATTTTGAAAATTGTAAATATCAATGAAATTAGTAAAATGTTTGAGAGACAAATTACCTTCTTTTCCACAGGGAGTTCCAGAGTAGCTATTCTTCTGTGACATAAAAGATCACTTGTAGTTCCTCTGTTCCAATTGTAACTGAAAAGCACAACACAGTACTTACTGCAGTTATAATAAAAATGGGTAATTCCATTTCCAAGTCATGAAACATTTTGGCTTTCAAACAAAACAAACTTTATCAAGAAACCAGAGTCATTACGCTTCCAAGAACCACCAAATACTATCTATGCAATTAATAATGGGTATCATTAAGGCCTTTCTTAAAATTCACCTTGGTGTAGCCAGTGCAATGTTTTGCTTTGTTTACACATATCACGTCTGCAAGTCTACTAAGTCTGGTCTCACAAACTACATGAGTCTGTACCCAAAGCAAATGGCAAATTTCTTGGCTCAACTCAGGTGGTGTGTTGCCTTTTGCCTGTAACATGATTTTGAGTGTAACACCGCATAGGCACACTATAGCTCTCTCTTAAGAAAACAGTTCAGTCAAAATACCACACATTTCTTCACAGTTTAATATTTGAAAAGTACTTTCTATGCTGTGTGTCTCCTTTTTTCACTCAGCATCTTCTGGCAATCAAATCCCAGTGCCTCATACCGCTATAAGTTTTACAACATCTTCAGGACAGCTGTGGCTAAGGTACTAATTTCTCATTATATCACAGTAAGTGCAAGAAAGCTCATTTGGCATTTGTCACCTGCGAACGTGAAAACAGACCACATTAATAAAAGAAAGTGTGAGATCCTTACCACATGTTCCGTCAGTCAGTGGCTCATACGAATGCCCTATAAAGGCAATGTGAGTTACATCCAGAGAACCATGGGCAGCAGGACTGCAGCTATTAATAATTTAAAGAAAGTCTGCTTGGAGATAGCCAGGCCAAGCACCTGAATCCACTTTAATGGTAGAAGTGGACATATATGCTTGGGGATTTCAAATCCTTTGAGAGTAACACTCACTTATGACATAGGAACAGAGAGCAAATATTAAGGAAGACTGCAGTAAGTGTGGTGTTTGAGGGAGCATGCAGTTTAACCACCTTCACTCAGCCAGGCTGTGCTGTGGCTGCTATCATTTAGCAATGTGCAGGACCTATAGTTCACTTTGCTGCTGCAGGGATGAAAAGTCAGGACTTTCAAGTGATCTGGCATAAATTAACATTACCATATCATAGCTGCTTGCTTTAGCAGTACTTATTTTAAAAGGCCTAATGAAAAGTTAAGTGAATAATGTTGCATGTTGGAAAAAGTACTCCTTTTGACAAACTGATTAACTAGAAAGCCTCCACCAGCACTTCTTGGATGCATTCCCAGGAAAATCTCTTGTGTTCCTGCCATTCCTCATCCTAGATAAATAAACGAATACAAAACATTACTTAAACACAGAGAAAGTTGTTTTCAACAACTGATAGGAAGCGTTTTGATAATAGTGTACTTGGTGTTAAAAATACACATACCTCAGCATTTACAGTGGACACACCATTTCTCATGCTGTATTTGCTTTCAGCTTAACACAACCCTTCAAAGTCCCTATTCACTTGTGAAAAGCAGCTAAATATATAATACTGCAGAAAACTTTACTCCTAAAATAATACCAATATTCCTTCACAATAACTTGTGAAGTTTATGGGAAAGAAGAATTTAATTTTGAGTAAACATAGGTTGAGAATATTCAAATCATTTCACACTTTTATAATCAAGCTTGTATAGTATATAAATCTTTCAAGGTTTTGGTTTTTTTTTTTCCCCATAACCAAGCTTTTATAGTATATAAATCTTTTGAGCTTTTTTCATGAAGTACTATACTTGTTGTCTGGAAGCACAAATGACACCAACATTTGCTCCAAAAGGTAATGTACATCAGCCAAAGCAAAAGGAAGCATCAAACATACACTAACAAATTGTAATTACAGAAATATTTAGGCAAAAGCTGAACAAGCTCGCAACAGGAAGAAAAAAAAAAGAGTAAGACACAAGAAAGGATTTAATGAGAAATTAAAGAGGAAAGGCTAGAGAAAAAGAGAAGAAAGAAAAGTGAACACTTAGAAGAAAGGAGAGCTCTGGCAGTCTACAATCAGAATGTCTGACTGGAGAAGCAGAAAATTTGGCAGCAGAACTTGAAAGAAAAGCCCCACCGGGACTGAGACTGGAAAGAGGGGCAGAGAGAGGAGAGAAGGGGAAGGAAAGAGAGAAGAAGAGGGAGAGCTGTGTTGTAGGGTTGATTGGCCACAACACAGAAGCCTTCCCAGCCACACTGTTGTCATGGCTAGCAGGCAATTCGGATAAATACAACTCCTGAAGATTTATCCAAGCAACACACTTTGTGGGGTGAAAGCATCTGCAGCTCTTCTAGACAACCTAAATTAAGTTAGAATATGAGGTTTTTATTACAATTATGTCCCTAATTTTAGAGCTGTAACAATAATCTAGGTCTGTATGACGGTCCTGCTCTTACACTGGTACAATTATTCTCACAGTCTTTCACTACATCCTGCTCTTCTGTCCATTACTGGTGTGGCTGGAGCAGCCAGATGCAGATTCTCAGCTGTGCTATTAACAGCTTGAGCATACTGGAACCTAAGACGCCTGCTTACATAAAATGAACTAGAGGCTACTTTGCCACGCTAAAACACATAACAGCAAAATTAGTGTGCAATGGGTTCTCAGAAGTGTAAACTGCAAAACGTGGAGAGAGCAGTGATTTAGGTTCTTTTAGCAGAGAACGTAAAACATTTCAACCCCAAAGAGTGTACAATGCACATAAGGGTGACCAAGCTAAATTGCCAGGGATTAATTTGTGGGATTCTGGTACTAGCTAGCTTCATACGAGCCTATATAGGTATGCTCAGCTATATAAAGCGTAGAGAGCTACAGTAGTCAGTCTTTCCCTCAACACAGATGACAGCTTTGCTGCTACTGTTATCCCTCATTCCTCTTGCTGGTGTTTCTGTTTTGTTGCTGGCAGTGTGCTCTGAGAAACCTCATTATGAAATGCACTATTCCTGCAGAATTTTACAGGCTGTCCTGAGAGTGTTTCTGACGAGCATTTTTCACAGCTTGTATGAGACAATGACGCCATGTATTGCATGGATGCTTTCAGAGGATTTTATTCCTAACAGTATTTTTTCCTCCTGTGTAATTCAGTAGACCTTCATTCTGTGTTCTTACGATATGCTGCTTCTCTTTGTCACAGCATTATGATGGAAATTACATTTCCCTCTGTGTTTAGTTTGCTGAAACTCAGAGATGCGTTATGAACAAAATATTCCTGTAACTCCATAAGAAAGAATCATTTTCTTCCTGGCTCCTCTTCAGCACTAAATGGTTAACAGAACCAGGCTGCCTCTTCTGAACACAGGAGAGATTAACAGAGCTCTTGGCCATGTACCACAAGAACTTCTGCCCAATCTGATTCAAGAAGTGTACTGTCTTTTGCAAGGGAGAGGGGAAGAAACATTATGGTAAAGTCTTATCTGGCTCTTTTCAGAAGAGCTGACAAGCTGTTGTAGGCTGAGTGACTGTAGGCTGAAGAAGTTGGCAAGAAAAGAACAGTGTTCCTCAAGCTTGACTCTGTAGCCAAGTCTGATGGGTAGCATAACATACTGTATAGCCTCTAGTCAAAATAAAATCCATAAAATGAAAAAAAACCAAACCCCAAAACAACCACAGCATGCAGTCATCAAATCTATTCTTACGTTCAGAACTGGCTCCATAATCAAAGGAAAATTACTTCATTGGGCTCATTGCCCGATAACGAGCTGGAAAGGGTGAGACTTCTATTTCTTAGATTTAACTGTAGGCAATCAGGATAACATCTCTAACCCCATAAAGCTCATGTTCCTTGAACAGTTTATGATGACCTTTCTGTTTACCACAATCCTGGAAATGTAACAACACAAAGGAAATCCAGAAAACAAAAACATGCATCCATCATGTAGAAACTGCACATTTAAGAAGGAAGAATTTCCTTGATTTGAAACACAGCCAACACTTTGTGTTTCCAAAATTCTTTTCAAGTCCACATGCCTGTATTAGTTCAACATGCATCTGTGTTTTAACCTACATATCCTTTCATTTTATGACTATTATTAAACTTTTATTACATTAGGCCAAACTTTGTCCTTTTGGCTGAGGCAATAACACGAAATAAGCACACTCCTTATGAGTGCCTACTGCCTTCCTCTATACTCTGCTCACTCTTGGAAGAAAACAGACACATGGGCAGCGAGGAGGTGCCAAGTAGTTTCCTCAGTCAGGGGGAAAGAAGTTCCCCAGCCCAGTACTCTGGGAGATACCTGTCTGCCTTGTTCTTAAAAATCTCCAAAGGAAGAGATTTCCATATCCACCTTGTGCAGCTGTCTGTTTCAGGAGACCAGCTCAACCTGGTTATCAAAATGTTATTTTCCTGCTAACTACTTCTTGCCCTATCCCTAGGGGACATGCAGGATCAGTCAGCACCACCCTTCGTACACCCAGCTTTACCAAAAGAGAAAAGCTGGACCAAGTTTATCCTCTATAAAACAAGTCAATATCCTCCAGTTTTTCTAAACCCTTTATTGCCCCGACACTCTCCTCTGAACTCTAACTTCTCTGCCTTCAATGTGCTTACACACCATATTCCCAATAAGCTCCTAGCACTACTGGGCAGAATTACACATACATTCTGACAAACTGAAATGCCATTCCAGTTGACAGCTACATTACAGTTACACAGTCTTATCGCCTATGCATATTCCACTAGACCTTAGTAAAAAGTTTTAGATAACAAAGTAGGTGCACCTAGCAGAGGCACATAGGCGATGTGCTGAGCAACACCAGGTGTAGCACTTTAAAGTGCAGAAAACAAGCAATGACTTAAACATGACAAAAGTGAAGGTTAGATTCCCAAAGCAGGACATTTTGAATGGGAACAGAAAACAGTAATTCTTTGATGACTAGAGTTCTCCAGGTCCTCTTTTTTCTTTCCTCTTAACTGCACTTCCTCTGTTTGCTTGTCTCAAATCTCCCAAAACTGTACTGGGACTGAGTCAGTTCTTAGAGACAGTCATTAAGTTCTAACAGAGACTGCTTCAGCTAATCTGTCAAGTGTTACATATTTCAAACTCCTGATGCATGCTTAAATTAGTTACCTATTCTTAAAGCTCTTTTCCAGTATTTAGTTTGCACTCTTAATTATTGGTTGTCAAAAGAAGGTTAAGGATTTTATTTATTTGCATGGTGCCAGATGAGATCAAATGTATTAAAATGAATGTTCACAACACATAACAGTTTTTAAAATTTGATGCTGGGACCAAAACAAAACTGCTAAACAAAAAAAAATCTTGTTATTATCTCTTAATGAGAACCACTGATTATTTTTTAAGTTTCTTTGACAGTCTTCATCTTAATTAATTCTACATGGCAAAGTTAAATTATTCTGGTTGATGAAGATCATTCTGACTTCAAAATATACTTATTAAATGAAATTAAAGCATAGTGCTAATCAGGCAAATGAGCATGTGTTACTAACCAAACATACAAACCCTAACAATGAGATAATGGCAGGCAGGGTGACAGATACAATGCACTGCTATTTAAAGCTAGTAAAATGCTTTAAGCTTCCTAAAGGGAAAAAGCAATGTAGATGTAAATCTCTACAATCTTCAGCAAGAACATCCTTTGCTTTTTAAATTGCGCTTGGTTTGTATCTCAAAAATAAGGCAACACGTGTATTTCAAACTGACTAAAGATGATAACAAAAGTAGCAGATTGGGAGGTTGTACCAGAACCAGGCAAGACTCACAAAGCTGAAAGTGTGGCTCACTGTTACATGGGCAGTTTTCTAATAATGACCACTAATGTTTACAAAATTTTGGTACATTCATCCAGCAAGTTATTTTCAAAATGAATGAGGAACTCTGGATTCAGTGCTGTTTTCTAACTGACTTTCACTAGGTCAGGATATATTTGTTAGATCTTGGGTCAAGACAGCCCTATTTATGTGTATGTATGAGAATAGCACTACACAGGTAAGCAGAGCCAACAAAGCTTGTTGATGTGATGCATGTTGATGTGATGGAAATTTCTGAAATAGCTTCAAAAGCTCTGTGTTGCTCAATGACAATGGAGATGATTAACACCAGAACTATTTGCTTTCATTTGCATAGAAGACATGGTTCTCTGACTGAACCTGGTTTGCCTCGTTCCTGGCAAACCTCCGACACAAGCAAGGGCCGAAGACCTGGCAGTCCAAATCCACATCATTTCAGGATGGAGGCTGCCATAGTAACTTTGTTCTTACCGAGCAAGAGAGATTTCTGGGTATAGCACAGGTATCTTTTGCAGGTCTGAGGAGATGGGGAGATTTCTGTACTTGCCTCTCCTGAGTGCCTGGGGAGTTTATGCAGGCTACAGGTAGGCACTGGCAGTTTACTATCCCCCACTTGTTTTGGAAACCACATTTTTTCAGAGTGATACAGGATGAAGAACTCTCACAGCTTAAAATAACTTCTCGCATAGATTTTCAAAGCTGAGGCATGAGCACAAGTAAAGAGCCATGTGCTCTGAAATACTGTGGATGAAACACCTGAATATAGTATTTACTACTTTTGCATACCGACTACTCATGGGTTCTCTGGGGAGAGGAAGAAAAGTCAGCTTATGTTTCAGAGAAATTTAAGTCCTATTCTTCTCCAAATATCCAAGGGGAAGTTCACCCAAATATTTTGCTCTCTGAAGTAACCCCTTCCTGCCATTTCTTATTTTGCTTGGGTTGTCCAAGGATGTAATTAAACCCAGATCTTCCAGGAACAAACACGAGTTATATGTTAGAAAATAAGATGGGGGCGGAGGTGGAGCTAGAAGAGTTGTTTACATCATATTACTGCCTGGATCCGACAGTCTTTATTACTGGTCTTTTGAGGTATGCACTGAACTATGGCATAATAAAGTATGTTAATTGGTATTAATCTCTTCCTACTCTGAAAAGATAAGAGTCTAAAATGAGCTACATGCAAGAGGACAGAAGATGGATGCAGACTATTCTATTATCTACATTTGCATTCAGTTTAGTAGTCTCATTTGCACCTGTATTTTGTACCAGCTTGAGCCTGCATTTTTGTGTCTGCAGTTGAAATTCAGAGAGAAGGTGTAAATAGAGGCACTGCTAACTATTTGTTTAGATAGTTCAGATACTTGGGTAATTGTGCTTGCATCTACACTAGCAGTTCTGCACAGGAATAAATCATGTCATGTCATTCTGTGAGGGCATTTTTATTCGTAGAACTCACTTGGGTGTAAAAGTATAGATTTAATTACAGTAGGGTTGGGGTTTTTTTCCCATAAAATGGCACATAACAAAAAGGATATATTCCAACATGGGTGTAACTGTCGATGAATTTTTTGAGCTTACCAAACAGTTTATCTGTTTTCCATTTACACTGAATTGCATTTGCCATCTTTCAGTCTGGAATTACTTTATACAGATAAGGACTGAAAAAACAAGAGCTTAAATATATTAATTTTGGTGTAGGACCCTGTTTTGATTCAAATTATGATGAGATTTTTATGATTATTTTCTTACTGATTTTCAAAAATGTAATTTTCACATTCAGCTCTTTGAAAGCTTATCTTTTGGTGCAGGTGCAGTTTGTCACACTGTGGTGCACATTTCAGGAGTTCAGAGCCACCCCATTTACCACTCAACAATGAGCATGGGTCACTGTCATTCTTGAATACAACCGAGTGCATTTTGAACCTAGGGAGTGGAATTTATTGATGCCAACGTATTTTAAGAGCTACTTTCCTCTGATATTTTATCTGTGAATACATCTGATTTTTGTGCCTGGCTTAACACAATCATGAGATAACAACAGTGTTATACGTGACCTCCCCTCGCCCCAGTTTCTAAATGCAACAACGGATATGATTGTAACGTTTAAGATAAAAAGAGAGCACAGAGATGCAACATACCAAATTGATACTTAGTGTAACATATACTTTACAAGAACTGCATGTTTTTATACCCAGCATTTACTCAGCCACTGTGCTAAGTTGTGGGATAAATACAGTGCTTCACAACACCAGCATTCTTTGGAGATGTATTATTGGGGCAGATTCTTTTCCCTCAACAGTGTCTTAGAACAACTAAATATAGATGGCCTAAGAGTCATGAATTGCAAGTGTAACACAAACACGCATTAAAGCCAGTGAGAGTTTTGGGTGCTCGAGAATGCAGGATACTTTCTATAAACCTTCACTGACAAGAATCATATTACTAATCAGCTACTTGCCAAAATAAACAGGTAACAAGACCATTGTGAAGTTACAATAAGAAGAAACCTTACTGAAAATGCAAGCCAAACTTTTCCTTGAATTTTGAACTGATCAACAGTAGGATTAACCTTCATTTTACCATGTCCCTAGAAGCAATCTTTTGGATTGCTTTTCCAATGCCACGTCTTCAATATTCACCTCTGTTTTGTATTCTGAGGTGCAAACGACCCATGCATATCAATAGGGGATGTTGCCACACATCCTTCACCTCTGTGGGCACAGCAGGCTCTTACTGGCCTGAAAGGCTGAGTCTCCAGTCCTCTAACCCAATGCCTGCTCTCCGATGTAGATCATTATCCTTAAAGCTTTTGTTCTAATAGAAAGTTAAACCTCTCCTTTTCGATCTGTCATTCCGGGGAACAAAAAGAGGTTGAAATTGCACATTCTTAACTCACTGGCATGTTAAACCAAAGCTTTCTCCAACATTCTGCTTCCATCCTTACACAACACTTTTCATACCATTCCTTTTCACACAAGCCCATCCTTCTCTTGACCTCACTTACTCCCGGGAATCTCCTTCTCTTAGGAGTAGAGAAACAAAGATGCTCTGAAGCTATGGCTAAACACGTAAAGACACAAAGACCTCCTGTGTAGCTGCCACTGGTGGGTCAGCTCTGGCAGCACAGTTTGGATGATCTGTTATGCCAAGAAGGCTCTTTTATACCTTTTCAGGCTATTATAAAACTGCTTAAGGTGCAGGATACCAGCAAAAGACCCAGAGTACTTTTCACATGCAAATATAAGAATAGGAAAAGCTACAACTATTTGTTTAGTGAGGCAAAGACAGAAACATAAATGACAAATCCTGGCAAATGAAGCCAAAAGCAGTGTGTACCTGGCTCCAAGCACCCAAAGTGAAGCTTTCTTGGCTGAAGATGTAACTTGTCCTGAGGAGAGAATGTGGAACCATTTTAATGTCAGAAAAAAATCCTATTTGTAACTCTGCTATCTTGTGAAGAAAAAATGTTGTGCTATTGAAGATGGATTATATGAAAGATGGGCAACAGCCCACAGACAGCCTATGGTCTCCAGCCTGCCAAGTCGAGAAGGAAACATGCCAGCGAAAATAGCTCTTCCTCCCAAGACAAGACCAATTACATTCATTTTGTTCAAAGCCAACAGCTTCTGGTTTCCCCCAAGTTCTGGTCCGGGGGATGTAGGGTCACTGCCTCTTACAGACACTTTCTTCAAAGTCTGCTCCTCTGAGCTTCTAGCCAAAATAGCACTGTTGCAGATGATTCAAGGTCTGCCCCTGTGTGAGCTTTGGCATGCATCAATCAATCAATTTGGTGTGATGTTTTTGTCCTGTTGAGTAAATCCTATAAAGCTGTGAATCTCATTTCTAGCAGTTTGCATCTTTTTGTATCATTAGTACCATAGTTAGATTCAGTATATATCCTCAGTTTAAACACCATCTGTTTATATATACCCTATGGTTTCTCTAAACCAGATTCGGCAAAAATAATCCTTCCTCAAAACAGGAGCTATA
Organism: Strigops habroptila; assembly: GCF_004027225.2. Taxonomy (NCBI): domain Eukaryota; kingdom Metazoa; phylum Chordata; class Aves; order Psittaciformes; family Psittacidae; genus Strigops; species Strigops habroptila. The sequence goes on along the minus strand of NC_044279.2, from coordinate 84,571,156 downwards.
GTAAATATTATGATGTTTAGAACTTGTATATGAAGCAAGCGTTCCTTAGGATTACTGTGGTACATAGAGCATAAAGCCCAATCACAAGCACATGAAGTGCTATATTCATTTTGAGATTTTTTTTTTCCTAATATAATTTTCAGCATAATATAGTCACACAAACCAACCAGCTTGAAAAAATCTGGATCTGGACATCTATTATAAGCATTGCATCACACTTTTTTCTACTTAAGAATATGCAACAGCTGATACAAACCAACAAAGCTTTCTTGATTTTAGTGCAGTGATGCCAATTCATAGTACACAAGGATTGAACTGTACTGTTCCAGCTAAAAACCAGAATTTAAGTCAAGCTGTCCAAATTCTGACTTCTACAAAATGAAGAAAAATAAATGAGACAGACTTGTTTTGATGGGACTATTCAATGAGAGATGCCTTTTCCTTCTTTCCCATAAGTGCACATTTTTGCGGCACTGACAACTTCAGGTCCCACCTTTCTTAGTATTTCTCTCTCTCAAAGAAGTCACATGGAATTACCTCATTCTACTTGTAAAGCACTTCTGTCTCTATTCAGTTCACTCCCCTGTCTCAAATATTTCCTTTTGATGTCTCAGGACACACAAGAATCCCTGCTTAGAAAAGGGGTCTGCTACCTGCAACTGTTAGAAGAAACTTACTCAGAAAGAAGTTAAAAAATACCACCAGGCAGCAAAAAGTGTCTATGTAATTTGGTACAAGCAGCAAAATGGGTACTTACTAGTTCTTGGTGTCCTTGTTTCACACCCAGAGTTGTATGCAGGTGGGCATATATCCCAGTTCCAAGTTGTACAGGAGACCTCATTCTTGTGTGCATGGCTGTCCTGGGATCCTGTAACAAAAACTTCTTACTATTAACTCGTTGATTTCTGCAAAACATTTCTAACTGCTGTCTTTTCTTATTTGCATGATAGTGAGAAAAGCTGGACTGCTGAGGCTTAGAGAAGACAAGCTCTTTCTCTGCCATACTGAAATAGAGAGTATACATTAAATAGAGAGTATACATGCATTTGACATGGCTATCTACAAACTTTACTTTGGAATAATGTGCTGCTTCTATCATTTAGTAACTGTTTAATCCTGGAAACATTAATCCTGGAAACAGAAAAGTGATTAAAAAAAGAGTCTGTCTTCAGTTGCAATCTCAATATAAGAGAATCCCAAGTCTGTCTTGAATACTTGATAATATTGGAACATGACCAGATGTACAAATCTGTTTCTCTTTCTAGCACAGGCCAGCAACATCTTTATGAGAGCACAAATTTGAGGTAAAATATTGATAGTAGGGGCACAGAAGAAAAGCCTCGAGAAACAATGCAAAACTATACTTAAACAAGTACATAATCATAAAAATATTATCTTGGAGTCCTCTTAGTTCTTTTCATTCCCCAGTGGATGACTACAACTAGTGAGAGAGAAAGAGATAATTTCAGAGCTACTCACAGTAAAGAAGGAGATTTGCTATGATCATGAAATAAATGCATTATATACATGAGGTCAATTATGCCGGTGGCCAGACTGGCACATACATATGGATAAAACAGTGTGTCTGTATGATTTCCTTCTCTGTTAAAAATGTTAATAGTAGGACACTTAATTGAAAAGAAGTAACACAGATGTATGAAACGACATAGGATAAAAATGTAGGATAAAGTCATATGACTTTATCCAGTTTGTGGGAACAAAAAATAATACCACTGGAGAACCATTTAAAAAATCCTTTCAAAACCTGACAGTGTCACATCACACATCCAAGAGAGATTTACTGATGCTTTCCTTCTTTGGAGAAGCATGTAAGAAACTGAACTTCCAAAGCCACATTTACTTTTTCTTGTATAACTGTAATTAGATTACCCCACTTGGTTTTAAAAGATTTAGCTACACTATTATATCTGTATCTGCCAGCTACAGATTTTTGCTTTAGAAGATAAACAGTACATTGAAAAGTTTATTAGCATACAAACTGTATTACTTTTAGAAAGAACTGCCTCTTTAGGTGCTGTGTTTTCATATTTATATATAGATAGCCATACACACAGTTTTAATTCCTCTGCTCTCTTGTTGCTAGCTGACAAACAAAAACTTTCTGATGTTTTTCTGTTGTCTTGCTAGGGTAAAAAAAACCCAACCCACCAAACACCCTTACACAACCCAGATTGTTAGTTACTTCAACACTTTAAGCCCAGACTATAAGATTAGCAGTAATTATAAGGGGCAAAAAGTCCCTGCCATTAGTGGGAATCCCACCACCGATACCAGTGAACTACGACTCAAGCCATGAAGCTTATTCTCACATTTGTTAGAAAACCTGAATTAATAAACAATCCACTAATACTGCATAGAAAGAAGCCAAAATGAGATATGCACTCCAGATATCTACGCTGAGTACAAACAATGAGAAATATGAGACACACAATGGTGCCATTTTTAATTTTCTGATTGAATCCTATACTAAAACAAAATTGTATTATTTAATATCGTCTTGGTCGAAACCAGCCAAAACCAGCACAAACATCAGTGGAGTTTCCCTAGTCTAAAACAACTCGAAGTGAGATTAGAGTCAAACCCAGAATGTGCTGGAGAAAATGGAAAAGACTTGAGGAAAAAAAAAACCCCAACCTTAAGACCTGTTTTTCCCTTGAAAATGTTGCCAGATGAGACAGTCTCATCAACCCTACAACAAAGCCTGATGTGTTTATTAACAGTTACAAGAATAAGAAGTATTAATTTACTGCCCCTGCATTTTCTCTTGAAACCAGCAAAATTTTATCTATAAGTTCCCCTAGAAGCAGCATTTTATTCTTAATGAGGGCTTGCTTTCCCTATGTGCTCTTGGAACAAGCGCAAAGTACCAAGAAAAGCAACAAAGAGTAGAAAAAATATATACTTCATTCAAATGGCTTGAACTACTTCACTGTCCACATAGTCATCTGAAGACTGAATCTCGAGTCGTAACTGAATAGAAAAAAAATTCCAAGATCCAGTCTCAAAGATTTTGAAAAATAACTTGCTTTAACAAACTCTGCCTCAAGATCTGCATACGTACACTGGTCCCCGACTTCAAGTCAACACAGTATAAACCTGCCACTGTTGTCTGCTCCTGAGACATCAAAATAGTAATTCCTCCAAAGACAAAGATTTTCTTAAAAAAAAAGTTATTTCAGTGGCATTTACCAGCAAGCATGCACTTAACTGACCACTGAGTCACACCAGTGCTTAGTCTGAGGTACAGAAACACTACTTAATTTCTGTTCTCATTCAGAAGGCAATATTTACACTGCAGCCCAGAAAGCCAACCGTATCCTGGGCTGCATCAAAAGAAGCGTGACCAGCAGGTCGAAGGAGGTGATCCTGCCCCTCTACTCTGCTCTTGTGAGACCCCACTTGGAGTACTGCTTACAGTTCTGGTGTCCTCAACATAAAAAGGACATGGAGCTGTTGGAGCGAGTCCAGAGGAGGGCCACGAGGATGATAAGAGGGCTGGAGCACCTCCCGTATGAAGACAGGCTGAGAAAATTGGGGCTGTTCAGCCTGGAGAAGAGAAGGCTGCGTGGTGACCTCAGAGCAGTATCTGAAGGGGGTCTATAAGGATGCTGGGGAGGGACTCTTCCTTAGGGACTGTAGTGGTAGGACAAGGGGGAATGGGTTCAAACTTAAACAGGGGAAGTTTAGATATAAGGAAGAAGTTCTTTACAGTGAGGGTGGTGAAGCACTGGAATGGGTTGCCCAGTGAGGTTGTGGATGCTCCATCCCTGGCGGTGTTCAAGGCCAGGTTGGACACATCCTTGGACCACATGGTTTAGGGCAAGGTGTCCCTGCCCATGGCAGGGGGGTTGGAACTAGATGATCTCAAGGTCCTTTCCAACCCTTACTATTCTATGATTCTATGATTCTATGATTTACAAAACATTCTGTTAATGGCTGTTCAGGGGTGCTTTTCACTGAACACCATATGCACTTTTAGCTAGCTTCAAATGACCATAAACAAAAGAGAAAATAATGGCTGACCACTGAAGCCAAGAAAGATGCTTTCCAATTCGAAGAATAAACTTTTATCTCATGACTAGTGTAGAACTTGTGGAGCTTTGAGAGGTATCTTGAGAAAGCACAGATTGTGCAGAGCATTTTTATTCAGAGATTGTGTTTTCTGTGATATTTTCAGTCAATGACCCCATCTTCCCACTACATGTACATAAATCAGACACACACTTTCTTAATTATTGTAGGGAGTGGCATTATAAATCTCTCCTTTTCCCAAGATCTACAACCTCATAAAATTAGAATAATATGCATCATCTCTCTTGCGTAGCTTCTGGCATGTCATTTTCACCCTCCTTCCAGCATAATTGAATACTCTGTGGGATATTAGTAGTAATAGTCATCAGTCTCTCTAATGAAAGAAGCCTGGAAAAAATATGGCAGTTTAACTATAAGATGCTATTTCATAAAAACAAATCCTAATGTTTTCCAAATACATATGATGTTTTTAATATCACTAGATTTGGCTATGTTTGTGAAAACATTTGTATATTGTGCCATCAGTACTGAAGCTAAAACTATTTGCAGAAAATAGAAGTCATGCTATACGTATAGCCCTAGAAGTTTCATTTTGCCAAGGTCTGATATCTTCTTCGTAGCCTAAAAGGGAATAAGCTGCAGAAGGAAATCTTTGTGACAAAGGAAGGTGCTTTGTTTGTCACCATTTAAATCACAAGCAACATCAGGCAAAAACAGGGCATTTGGGCAGCCAAGCATTGGTCCTCAGCAGTAACACACCCCAGAAAATGGACCAGACTCTCAGCCAGCATCAAGGGTCAACAATAGGACATGGGCTGACAGACCTTGGGCTTTGAGGAAGAAACCAAGGCTCCTAGCAACAATACTAGCTTTCAGGATTATGCAGTTGGCCTCATAAGGTCATGTATCAGGAAACGGATGTGCAGAGAGACCTTAAACCAAAGGACCTCTGCATTTCTGCCTGAAATAAAAAACTGGGCTACATTAGTGCCACGTCCTCATCACCAGCGCAGTATTTTACCAGCAAACAGGACAATGGCTACTCCATGTGAGCAGGAGCTTGAAATTCAGCTGGCTTTAAAGGAATTTGATAGCATGCCAGTGAGTCTTTATCAAACACCTAGATAGGATCTTTCCTCTTGTGTTCCCAAGGCTGCTAACAAGACCCTTTGCAAAAAAAAACTGATGACATATTTAATATAATCTTCTACCACAAACGTGTTGCACACAGTTCTTGTTCTTTTCTCAGTGCTACTGCTACTCTCACCACAGCATATTTCAACACAGCAATGATCTTAACTGCAGTGCAAAGGACATGCAAATCATAGAATCGTAGAATCATAGAATGGTTAGGGCTGGAAAGGACCTTAAGTTCCAACCCCCCTGCCATGGGCAGGGACACCTCACCCTAGACCATGTTGCCCAAGGTTCTGTCCAACCTGGCCTTGAACACTGCCAGGGATCGGGCATTCGAAACTTCCTTGGGCAACCCATTCCAGTGCCTCACCACCCCCACAGTAAAGAACTTCTTCCTTCTGCTTGTCAACAAATGCTAACGGAAGCCCACAGAGGCCCATCTGGGGTTTTCAGGGATTTATTGGCTTCTTTTCATCACCCCCACCTGCTTTTTTATTTGTTTGTTTTTAATCTACAGCAAATTTCTCACTTTTATAGGTATTAGTCACCAGGCAGACTTTACCCACAGACGAAAAGCTTCAGTGTAATGTTGTTTCCTTTCTCTCCGCTGCTATTTTCACAGCTTTGCGAATCTATTCTTGCTTCTGAACTTCAGCCATTCTTGCACACTGACTTACTCACCTCCTCTGCTAACCCATTCAGTGAGACTCACACCAAGCTTGAAGGCCAATTTCTGTCCTGTTTCATGCAAATCTAGTTCTAGAATAAAAATTGAAATCAGTAAGTATTGCCTAATAAACCTACACTGTAAATCTGTAGGCACATGAACTCCTAATGCTAGGTGGTATTTATTTACACAAGTGACCCTACTGGTCATATTTAACATAGGTAAGAGTCTACTCCTCAGGTACAAAATTTCCAAGTCCAGAAAATAAATCACTTTCCTATTTTAGTTTCTGGTTAACAAGCATTTTATTGACTTGCTTATTACTTTACCATAATAATTCCACATGCATTGTGCTTAAGTATACATCTGAGTATGTATCTCAGCTCAGTTTAAGTTTCTATTTGAGTACACGCTCCTACTTTTCTTAAGCTGTTCTTATCACAGAAACTATAGAAAAAGTACTATTGACCAAATGTGGTAGTAAGCAACAAAGATAAATATTGGGCATTAGGACAAACATAGTGTAATGTAAGTTGATTGCATTTGACTGAAGATGTGCCACATGAGAACTACTCTAGATTCTTCAGAGTAATTCTACCTTAAACTGAAGAACGAAGAAACAAAAGCCCTCTCTTTGCAGAGTAACTGACTTCCCTGAGGTCAGTTACAATGAAACTGCTGACAGGGAGAGTAAGGCACCAAAATACATACAGCTTTGACATTTCTAAAATCCAGATCTAATGCTTTAGATATATATTGCTAGTAAAACTGTTTCTCTGAATATCTCAGCTTTGATTTCCACCAGAAGCATCCCTTCTTATCTCCTACTTTTACTGTAGCTTCTCATCATATTCCTTATCCAGTATATCTGATCATGCAAATCACCATGCTCAGTAGAGATGTAGTAGAAATTAAGGTAACAGGAAACCCATTCTTCCAAGCTTTTCCATGACAAACACAGTATTCAATAATATGACTCCACTGCCTGACCTTTTTATGCTCCCTCTGAGCATGACATATTTTGCACCTATGAAGTCAATCAAATGCCAGTGTTATTTTTTCTTTTATTACCCAGGACTGGTAGAGCAGTTTCAGTAAAAATAATTTATACCAACTGTTTCCAGTTAATGGAAATTCAAAGCCTTCAGACAGTGTTTTTTATTTCTGGTGCTTGAATTCTCAGAGAAATAGCGAAGTATAATTGATACCATACGCTTTTTATTGTTTTCCACATGAAAGAATCATGATTTTCAGTGGATCGTCAAAATTATGCTGCGGCATTGTGCCAAATCATCAAACAGCAAGGTCACATGTGATGAAGGTACAGTGTTCAAAATAGGAATAGCATGTATCATACCTTTTAATTGAAGGTTTATTTCAGTTTGTCTGAGTAAACCCAGTCAACAAATTTTCTGGGGTTTTCCACAGTCTAAAAAGCATCTCCTTGTAAATTACTGGAAGAAGTCCAAGAAAATGTGCAAATATTCATCACCAAACAAGAGGATTACAAAACACTATCATTTCAAAGAGTACATTACATTAGAGCTAAGCCAGTTGCTTCAGCCACTTCAGAAATGCTAATTTCTGAAAAAAAGAAAAGCAACCAAATATGAAAATAACTGCAGCTACCATATAGCAGGAAGATTGCTGTCATAGAAAAATAGTCTCTTAGTCTCCTTCTCCTATGGTTGTGCCTGCTGAAGCATTACATTCACTAATTGTTTTGAGTATTAATTTATCTGCTTTCTGTATCTGCTTCACAAAATCACATCTAAAGGAGTATTTTTAGAAAATCCTGCAAACTTTTCAACTTTGGAAAAAAACAAACCAAACCAACTCTTGCACTTTGCATGCAAGTCTACGTCAGATTCAGTAACTGAATCTTTTTATCATTCTTTGACTCATTTTGTGATGCTAATTCACACCTTCTTCTGTATCATTTCAAGCTGAAAACTCGCTGGAAGGAGAACATCACCTTCACGACATGCGCCTTACACAACGGACCAATTAGGCACACATCCAAGAATTACAGCACCCAGTGACAGTCAAAAACTCTTAAGGTTTGCGACTAGTTACAAAGTCATTGCAGTGCTTCTCGTTTGGACAGGGCTTTAATTTAGAGGATTCATCTTCCATTCTTGGAAAGTTTGCTCTTCACATCAGACATGGAATAACATAACACAGGAAATGACCGGGCAACAGCTATAAAGTCTGAACTGCTTATAAAGATTTGCACGTGTATTTTCATTGCACAGCAACTTTTCTTTTTAATCTGATATACAAAGATGTTTCTTAAAACACTAGCACATAGCACCAAAAGAATTCATCAGAGGCTGATGAATTAAAACTTTCATTTAACAGTTCTGGATGCAAATATGACGGACTCGAGGGCAACTAGCATATTTTATCCAATAGTAGGATTTTTGAAGAGAAACAGGAAAGAAGGCAGATCTTATCTCTCAGTACTTCTCAGGCAGGAAATTTAATTTTTCACCTTCTGGAAGGGTTTCAGTTGTAAGGACTTCTGAAGGAACATAATGACAGTAAGACCTAAATTGATAGCTTTAAAGAGAGGAAACACTCAATTTATGGCAGGGACTATGCTATAATCCAGTATCTTGCCTTTGCTAGAGAGAGAACAAACACTGCCCTGGGGTTTGAATGACTTTGTGGACAATCTTCTTTGCCACCGCGGCTCTTCCAGATCACAGATGAATTTATGAGAAAAGCAACCCTCCCTCAAAGCCCAAGCAGGCAAGTGAGACTGAGGAAGAGCCTTCTGCACACAAAATACAAAACGGCAATCTTGGTATTTTAAAGTTCTCCCTACTTTTTGCCTCTGTAGATACACTCTGGTTGATAAATAAATCATCTATATTAAAAGATTCATTTATATCAGATCAATACCAAAACTCTTAATGGCACATTTCTCCATCATTTACTAAGCCCTTTATCTGCTGCTTAGACCAGAAGTAGAAAGCACAAATAATGGCATGAAAAAACAACAAACAACCCAATTCTAGCTGATGTTCATTCTACAGGATTTTTGGATTTGCCTAACTGACCTTGAAAATTGGACCACATTATGGTCAATGACCAGTTGCATCCCCATCAGGATAACATCAGATGTTTGCCCAGGCTGCCAGTCCTCACTAGAATGGTGTGAAGTATTTCTGGTCCATCTTGAACCAACCCTGGTACACCCCGGGTGCGGTGTTCTAAGTGTTCTGCACACATGGGCACAGGACAGCTGCATAGCTGTGAATCTGGCAGCCCTTCTGCTTCCCTACCTAAAGACCTCTTCTGCAGCCATTTGACTTCCAGAGGGAAATGTGGGAGGATAGGCCATGAGGTTAATTTCTGAAAGCATTTAAGGGCGGTTCTAGGATTTGATGGCAAATGGAGGTAGCTACTGAATAGAACAAGGCCCCCAACATTTTCCATAACAAAATGAGAATTTACACACCCTAGAAACATTACCTTTTCCTTTCACAGGATGATCAAAGCAAGAAGGAGAATGCTTCCTCTTTTTCTTGAGGGAGCAGAAAAACACCCAAGAATTTTCTTTCTGATGAGAGAATCAGAGTTTTATCCATTTGTCACCTCCACAGAGCAGTATCTGTTGCAAGACAAGATGGAAAAATAGCTATCTTTTAGTACTATGCATATATAAAGTGCAAATCAAATGTTCACCTATCGGAAATGTACATGTGCAAGTACCTATCCAGTGCAAATACCTACCTACTAAGTTTTTACACTGAGAGGACATCTTATATTTGCCTCTGTTTTCTGGAACTGGTTATGAATGCAGGATTACTCTTGCCACTATCTTCTTCTCCTTTTCCTCCCCTACATTTTTTTTTTAATTACACATTCCTGGGTGCCTGCCTAAGGGAATTTGGATGTTCTCACAGAAAGGGAATGCTTAGGTCTGCCTCAGCAAGGGGCAATACAATGTGGTTTTGCTGGAAATTGCTACAGGGGAAAGAAAAGGACTGGGGAGGAATCTGAAGTATTAAAACTCATGTAAGTCCAACTCCCTGTCATGAATTCTGCAGCAGTTTACAGCCACTTTGATCTGCCCTCATTTTCCAAAATAATTTGCATGTATGTTGAACACATACCAACTTCAACCTCTAAAAATGCTAGAACTTTTCACAAATGAGCTTCTGTGTAAATACTGTTGGATAAACAATACTCAAAAAAATCAAGACACGATAACAAATAACTGGAGATGATACTACAGCCATGAAATGTTTTTGCCAGGGGCAAATAAATTAATAATCTTGCTGTTGTACCTTATCTTATGCAAAATGCTTGTCTTTAATATTTATTTAGACATGTGCAATGAGATATGAAGCTATGGTTTCTGTAAAATCCCCTAGAGGAAGCATCAAGTTTTCTTTTGATGCTGTGTTCTGTAATACCCTTTGTATGTGTTTCCCAGCTCTCCATATACAAGATTAGAAACAAAACAGATCAGTTCTTCAGCAGAAATTTTGCCATGTGACTTGAGAGGTGGCAAGGCATTTCTCAGTGTACTGTCACCCCACATTTCCTGCCTCTTGGAAAAATTTATTTGGAGGGAGGCACTAGCAGTAATGATATGTGATGGTGATGAAGCACCACTTTCGGAGCAGATTCCACTCCTCCAGGTGTATTCTGGAGATTAATGACGAGCCCCTGTGCTAAATGTACTTCCAAACCATAGGTATACTCTTTGTTTCTCTATGTTGGCATATATCCCTTCTCACGAAGTACATTCCCCACTTGTAACACACAACCCATCTGGAAACACTTCCAAATGCACACAGTTCCTATTGCTTTGTTGAATATATTCAACAATATGACCAAACCAAACAGGAGGAAGCATAAACTTTTAAACGTGAACAAATGAAGCGCAAGACTGTCCTTGGATTTGCATGGCTTGTTCATCTCCAGCTAAGTAGCTGAATTAACAACAGTTTTACTGGACACCTAAGTACTCTCTGACTTTTCATCTACTCCTAAGCAAATGCAGTTTCACCTTGTTACTGCTACATATCCATTGCACATATCCAGTATTTTCTTTGCATTGCTTGGTAGCCTGTAAACAACTCGGGACTTTGGGGCCAATAGCACGAACATAATTATCCATCTCTCTTTTTCCTCCACGCTCTCCTGTGAGAATATTCTCAGCCATGTGTTGTCAGCACTAGTAGGTCTGCAGTCCCTGTAAGTGTGTAAATCAGTTAAGGGCCAAAGAATAGAAAAATCTCTTTTCCCAAATGTTGGTCACTGTGTTGCCTTGCAAGTCACACCTGTCACCATTCCAACCCAAATATGCTCTATGCCCACAACTCACCATAAGAGCCATGAGTTGCATGGTTCTAAGATTTTTACCTTTTTTTTTTTAAGTTTTTTTAAGAGTTCTCACAGTGGATCAGTATAAATTCTGAGTGAATGTTCTGTTCATTTTTAAAAGGTGTGTGTTTCCTTGCTGAACTCAGCTTTAGTACTTAATTCACTTCAATGCAATTAACCAGAGGGAAGAAACAGCCCTTGCAAGTATGAAGGAATGATTCCCAGAGACGGACACCACTGCTAACAGATGGAGCTGTCACCAAAGCAAGTAAGATTTAAATCCCAGCTGGGACTCTGGGAACTCCCTGAAGCAAGCCATCCAGGAGACAGATGATGAACTAACTCTCCACTTCCCGCTTAGCCACGCTATGGCAGAGATATCCTGACAGCTTTTGCATTAAACAGCTCCAGGCTTCAGTCAGATACAACAGGGTTAGTAAACCTAAGCAAGGACTGAGAGCTGAGGCTAGAGGTTGTCAGACATGCACTTTGGATTTCCTTTTTTCTTCCTGACAGAGGTTATAATTTACTGCCAAAAAGCCTAATGAAAAAAGAGCTAGGTACCAGAGCATGCCTTGTTCACTTTTTAAGCAGAGAAACAGCATGGGACTTGGGAACAATGTCCTCTGACAAGGACCTTGCATCCTTCTCCAGAAACTCTGCTTAGCTCAGGGAAATGTAGACTGTATATCAAAAATCAATCAAAACGCCACAGTTGTCTCTGGAATGAGACAGGATTAAAATACTATACTAAAATACCAATGGGGAAGATCAAATTCAATTTTGGCATCCTGAACCAAACTCTGCAGCATTAGCACATTTTTTCGGCTCTCTTCTGGCTCATTTAGCCAGTAGCACTGACTCTGCAATTACATTTTTCATTATTGCAAAGTACTAATTATCTCTCCCTTTTTTATTCACATTTCTCATAGCAACTTCCAATCAAGTGCAGAAACTTTTTACAAGATAAATGTGACTGAGCAAATCTGAAATTCAGCATAACTTCTCCCTCCCTTTCAAGGCAGCAGATAAAGACAAAAAGTGCTCCTGGATGAGTAACTTGATTAATAAAAACATCTGTAGGCCCAGTGCTGAAAAAAGCAAAACTCGTCCCCTTATCCTTTTACCAGGAAATCTACCAATATAGACTGATAAATATCCCATTTTCCTAATAAAATAACATGAATAAAACAGCTGAGATATGCAGAGAAGCTACCAAAAAAAAAAACCCCAGATAAGCTAGAAATGTAATATTGTGTTAAAGAGGAACTATCACTGACAAATTCTGATGATACTAGAATAGCTGCATGAGAAATACTTAAATATTGGCTCTGTCCAAGCCATTCGAAAATTCATCTGATTACATTAATCCCAAAATAGATAGAACAGGAAAGTCTATTAGGGATTTCTAGCTATAGCTTTCTTAACTAAATTTCAAAAGGTAGCAAAAACTCACGGCTGTCAAGACTGCACTACCAGATTTCCATAAACATACAGGAAGGTCAATTGGGTTTCAAAAATCAGGTGCTAAAAGCTATGTTCCAAGGAATAATACGGTTAATGCCTGAGGCCCAATCACTTGAATATTCTTCAACTGTCCTATCACAGGTTTCCCCAACAAGCATTTGACAGCATGAAGGGCCCTTATAACATCTTGTAGCAGTTCTCAAAAAAATTCTGCCTGGAACTAACAACATCCAAAAGGCTTGAAATATATATAAAGGGCACTGATAAAACAGATGGATATAAATCCCGTCCCTTTCAACAAAAACCCTGAGTACTTCAAGGATGTCTACTTCCTCTCCTTTTAACTTCTCCTTGGAGACAGGCACTTATGTATATTAAGTCCATATTACATTTTATGCTACAGGTAAAGTATTGTTAATGGGATCTTCAGAGCATCAGAATAGCTTCAATCAATATCATAGCTAATATGATGTGACTGAGAGAAAACATAATACACTTTCAGGTCTTTTCTCTATTTTACCTGTTCTAGTTCACTTAGGTGACTTCCCCCACCACCATCATTCATATACTCATATATTGTATAAATTATATTAATATTTTTCAACCATGCATGATGCTGTGAAATAAATCATGGCAAAAGATGGGAAGATTGTAACAGCATAATGACAAGAGAATAGTGAAACCAAGAATACCTGAGGATAACTAACAAAACAAAGAGTAACTTTCATCTTGGTTTCTTTTTTTTTTGCTGTTGTTTGGTTGGGTTTTTTGTTTGGTTTTGTTTGTTTGTTTGTGTTGGGTTTTTCATTTGTTGTTTTTTGTGGGGTTTTTTTTTAGATAGGCATCAATGTTTTCAGCATATATTCTACCTTCAGTTTCCCTTTTTCCTCCCATCTTGCCCAGCAACAATGCTTGCCAAGCAATACTTTTGGTCAGCACAGACCAGTAACTATGTTTCTAAGTGCAGAATTTAGGCATACATGTTTTCTTAGCAGGTACTGACAGGCTGCCTGTGTACCAAGTATTTAATTTTAACTTTTCTACCTGTTATCTACTGAATTATACATGATGAGATTTTTAAAAAGACCGATTATTATTGTCCAATCTCAACTTCCATTATACCCAGGAGAGTCTCCCTGATGTCTCTAATAGGAACAGAATCTGGCCAACAGAGCACTTTTGAAAATCCCCTCCTCAGTGACAGGAGGGAAGCACACGCCACCATAATCACATTAAGAAGTATCAGAAACATATAAGCAGTCTGTTTAGCAGATCTTTTCAAAATTAATACTCCCACCCAGTCAAAATGATAGACAGACAGACCTCTGCCCCCATGTGGTGATGATCACAGGCATGAGGGCTGCATTTCTAAGTGAATCCTTATGCACCCTCCACAAAGACTGCACAAGGCAAGGCAGGGAACAAAAAGATGGGGCCAGAAAGGCAATTTGTTCCATATTCTCACAAGGAATATATTCTCTTTTGTTTTAAAACATTCAAGTCTTCTTTACCCTCTCATTACTTGCTCTAAGACCACTAAGAAAACAAGACACAATCAGTCAACTTCCAGATGAACTCATATTATAAGCATTTAGGGTTATGACAGGAAGACAAATATTCCTGCTAATGCTTGTTATTCTGCTAATTGTTCCTATTTTGGGTTTGGTTTTTTTTTTTTCCTGGCAAAGAGCAGGATTCACAAAAAGTGGAAACCATCCTCCAAACAGCACATTATTCCATTATAAATGCAAGGCTTCCTAAGCGGCAATAATGTACAACAGAGCACGGGAGTCACCGGTGTAAGCTGCCGCTGCTACAAAACTGGTCGGAAAATGTTTCATTCCCCTCTGGCAGCGTGCATGCATGCTGTGAGCTGAACAACCAAGCTTTCATCAGGAATTCTGCCCACAGGAAAGGCACATACCACACAAAAGAAGAAATAAAACCCCAATTTTCTGTCAAAAAAAAACTCCTCAGGAAACTTCCTCTCAACCTTTGCACAGAGTGCAATGCCTCACTGCGGGCGAGATTCAGTTGTGTAAACATAGGTGTCCAGTGGCATTCCAGCAGCCTCAGGGCATGTGAAAATGTCTCCAGGAGGCTGACAAATGAGAAGGGACCTCATGCCCTTCTGGGCAAATGCAGGCCCAAGTGAGTTGCCCTAGGGCATCTTCCACAGCACAATAGTGCTTAACACTTAGGCAACTGAATCCCACCCACAGCACAGGCCTCACCAGTATCAGAGTCTGCACATTCAGATCTGTTACAATGAATTCGATGTTTTGTTTGTTGTTTGTTTGGTTTTTGTTTTGTTCTCATTTTTTCTTCTGAAAACAATCTGAAAGCAAGAGAGCAAAAAGCATGAGAGAGGCACGGAGAGACCAAAAAATTATACAAAGATGAAAGGGGAATATAAATAGGAAGAACATGAACTGAAGAGTAGAGTCCTGAGATATCCAGGCCAGACAGGCAGGACTTCCTGCCCCAGGATCCCTGCAAGGCTCTCTTTTCCCTAATGAACCAGACCTTTGGAGATCATCTAGTCCAACCCCCTGTCCGCCAAGGCAGGGCCACCCACAGCAGGTTGCACAGGAAGGCATTGTGGCAGGTTCTGAATGTCTCCAGGGAGGGAGACTCCACAACCTCCCTGGGCAGCCTGTTCCAGTGCTCTGCCAACCTCAGAGTAAAGTTCTTCCTCATGTTGAGGTAAAACTTGTGTTTTAGTTTACGGCCATTGCTCCTCGTCCTGTTGCTGGGCAGCACTGAAGAGAGCCTGGCACCATCCTCCTGGCACCTGCCTTTGAGATACTTATACGCATTAATGAGATCCCCCCTCAGTCTGCTCTTCTCTACACTAAACAGGCCCAGCTCCTGCAATCGCTCCTCATAACAAAGATGCTCCAAAGCCCTGATCATCCCTGTGGCCCTCCGCTGGACCCTTTCCAGTAGCTCCTTGTCTGTCTTGTACTGAGGAACCCACAACTGGACACAGTACTCCAGATGTGGCTTCACAAGAGTCAAGTAGAGGGGGAGGACCACCTCCCTGCTGCTACATTCCTCCCGATGCACCCCAGGATACTATTGGTCCTCCTGGCCGCAAAGGCACACTGCTGGGTCATAGTCAACTTATCATCTACTGATACTCCCAGGTCCTTCTCAGCTGAACTGCTTTCTAGTAGTTCAGCCACCAGCCTGTGCTGGTACTTGGGGTTCTTCCTCCTGCAGTGTCATTCACATGTGCATTTATGTTCTGTCTCACCTTGCAGAGTGGAACACTATCTGAGTGCTGCACAGTGGTAACAGCTGGTGATAATCCTACAGATTTCCTTGAAGATATTAGGGGAAATGAGTTTTCACTGCCTGGCCCATGCTACTAATGTAAGAACCCGAGCAAGAGTACAGGGGACAGCTGGGAGGAGAGCATCTGCTTCTGATTAGAATAGAGAAATACTGTACACTTTGCTTGAAGGGTCCAGGACAGAAATGATCCCATGTCAATGTTGGCATCTCCCTCTGAATTTTAGGGTTAGTGACTCTGTAGCCACCTAATTCCAGCTGATGTATTTAGGGACAGCTGATGGGTGAAAAGTTCCGCTCTTCAAACATATTTTGCACTCAGTAATGCTCAGCCATTTTGGAGGCACTGTGCTCTTCTTGCACTTGAAAAAAAGAAGTGACCCTAGTGAATGTAAACTATTTTTTCTTTGTTCTCCTGAGTATGGAGAATAACACTAATGCCTTGAAGATATCAAAAACTTATTTCAGGATAAATATTTTCTGAGTTATTTCAGAGTGATTTTCTAAGAGATCACCACAGCTGATAGTCAAAATAAACCAACTTACAAACTATATTGTACAAACGTCCTCAGTTTAACTGCCAGTTTCATCAGAGCAAACAGGTATTACAGACATATATGCCATAAGTTCCCCAAAGTATTAAATTTTAAGCAAGGGCAGAATATTACAGTCTCCATTCACCACTTCCATCCATGTACACTGTGCATCATGACTAGATACTAGGTACAGTGCAAGGCAGTATGAATCCCAGTCCGCCCACTACCCAGACTGGGCAGCCTCTACAGGCTGCCTGCCACAGCTGCTTTGCATTGGAGGCTCTGCTAAATTCAGAAACATAGACAGAGCCGTAAATACAAAAGTAAAGTGCACTTAAAAGCCTCCCAGTGTAAGCCATGGATTTTACACTCATTTTGCAGTGGTATAAAGTGGTTACATCCAGCAAGCAATGAATGAGTCGTTCAGTGCTGCATATGTGCACAAACGACAAGACCTATCTTATAGTCAATATAATCTCATCCTATTTCTATGAGCAGACAATGTTTTGTCCCTCCTTTAAGGAAATCGCAGATTAATTTACACTGCAGAATGGACTGCCAAGCAAATACCCAAACCCACAATGCACTGAGCCACCTTCAAACCTGGAAACCATATAGCTGAAACTGAACAGCTCTTTCCAAATCAAGACAACCTGAAAAGTGCATTTGCTAACTCAGGCCAAGAGCTAGGCTTTGCTGCTTCCGTGACAGTGTATCTACATGGTATTGAGTTGCACTTCATGGCCTCTCCAAATCAGATCTAACTTAGAGGTCTTTGCTCTCCTTTCCAGTTACTCTAATTATTATCATCCTTTCCAGTTGTCCTAATTATGAGCACAGGCTTATTGAGAAACCTAAGCAGCAAATGTAAAAGGTTGAATGTCATGAAACACCAGGCTTAGTGGGTATGCATCCTGCTTAGCTGAAGAAAAAAGATGATAAATTCATAGCATACTCATTTGTAGTAGTGTTAACAAACACAGAATGATTTAGTGCATTTTAATACAACTGCAACAAGCATCAGAATTCTTGCATGCAACCTCTATAGCCCATTCAGGAGTGAAAAATTAAAAATGTCAAATACAATGGGATTTCATTCAACACATATCACCATATCCACATATGTAAGAAATTTGATCACGGAGGTAAAAAACCAAGCAAACAAGTAAACCACCCCCAATTATTTGCAACTGTGTCATTAATGCTAAATCTCCTCAAATCTGAACCTGTTTTAAGAGGCTGAAGTTCAGACTGTTGAAATGCAATGTATTCATGTGTGATGCTACAGCTAGAAAAACAGAGACATTACCGGCTCCATGTCCTTGTCTCAAATGCCTTCTCTCCAGAGCTTTGATGTGGCTACAGAATACATGCTGCTCAATTTCATGTCAGTGTTTCAGTTTACTTTGCTCCTTGCTTTACATACAACATATGTTCAGTTATTAGAGGCTTTCTGCATATTACATCACTTTTACAAGTGACCTCATGAACTTGCACCACTAATTCAAAAGGATTAGCGACATTTGCTCAACATTTCTTTGAACTTACTTCTACTAAAGGGTGGGCTGTTGAGCAGAAGTTCATCCTCCTGCAAAAATGATAGAAAATAGGCTTTGGCATTTGTTAAAAACATGCGTACCAGCAGGCAATCTCCTGTTAAAACAGGGTATTACTTTTGATAATGCACAGAACATTGATCAAACCTTTATACTGAGTTGAAATACATTCACCCCTATTGTCTTACGCAGTTCCAGTGGCTAAGCTACTTCAGCTTCAATTACTGCAGTCTGGCTCTGATAGATGACAGGCTAGAGTAGCCACAGTAAATTATTTAGAGTTCTAGATTATAGCTGTTTCCAAAGTACTCCCACTGAACTTGAGGCTATAAGACACGCAGCAGTTTACAGTTCTCAAACAATCCTTTACACTGAAAATGTTTTCCTTTGTTTAAAGAAAAAATAAATTAAAAAGGTGTTTTTAGTAATTTATAGAAAATCCACCTTTAAATACCAAGATAAACAAGCTATGCAGCCATTTATCCTTTTAGATTTCTAATGTGTTACTCCCCAGTGTGGCAAACATCATGGGGTTTGTTTTCTTGTTCGGATTTGTAAATGGAGAACATTTATAGACAGAAGGTTGGACCAGATGATCCTTGAGGTACCTTCCAACCTCATATTCTATGAGTCTATGATTAGTATCAGGAAGAGAGAACCATAACTCCAGAGAGAAATAAGAAAGGAAGGAACAAGAACAGGAAAGTTTGTTTCCACATGCATGTTAGAAAGGTAAAAAAAAAAAACCAAACCAAAACCAAACAAACACAAAACAAAAACAAAACCCAGAAAACTACATTCATAAAGCACACACTATGCTTTCTACAGTTGTTCTTCACATCCATCTCTCATTTCTCCCTTCTTCAACTGCAGGGAAGATCGCTTTTCTTATTATGTGTGTACAGCTCTTAGCACAACTGTCAAGGACCTCTAGACTTTACTGAAATAAATAATGGACAAATAAGATAATGGAACACACACAGTTTAATCTCAACAGATCTCTAGATAGGACATTTTCCCTGAAACAATCAGCCCTTTAAAGAAGCATGCATCTTTCACCTATTTGCCATGTTTTCTAAAATTTGGTTTGTATATAGAAACATGGGGGTGTTGGGTGTTAAAAATTCACTGCCATGTAAGTCCAAGAATTTGACACAAAATAATATAATACACTGTTATCCTATAAATCTAACCTGGGTTGGAAATTCGCCAGTGCTGCACCATTTTAAATACAGTTTGCGTATTGTCACTTATTTTAAATACAGTGGGAATAATATATATCAAGAGCAGAATTTTTTCACATGGGGAAAATAAAATAAAGGAAAAAATAATTATAAAAACAGAGCCAAATTTTAAGTTAACCCAAATCCAAAGAATAATCCCCAGGCAGCCACAAATTATGTGGTGTCTTCACCCAATAGAAAAGCCACTGCTGCATCTGTGGCTTGGGGGGCAGGCACAGGAGAGATGGGAGAGCTCTGCTGATCAGACAAACCACAAACTTCACGCATACTTAACATTACATAGTTTAAATGAGCAGATAATATAGGCTGAGAACATTAGCCCCATTGTATACAGCAATTATATCTATTGTCAAGTGCTTTCCTTCAACTAACTACCCTGAGATCCTGCTGGCAGAAAACACCCAATGCCAAGCAATGTCTGAGAAGACGCAGATCCTCTGCACCTCTCACTTATCCACTGAAGACTGACCAAACTAAAGAACATCCCTACTGAAGCTGACACTCACCAGATGGCTATTAATTTTAATGATAACAAAAGTAACTATAACGAATGCACACCTTACAATTTTGTTCAGTTCAGTACAAAACAAATCTAAAGTTTACAACTCCATGTTGTAAACATATGTGCCAGCACAGCACCCTCCTATCCTCTCCTGCTAATAAAAGACAAAATACAATTCATAATGTGGCTGTCCTATCCATTAATAATTCACATGTGAGCCACTATCAATCTGATGGTGAATGCTGAGCAATCTTTTTTTGCTCAGCAATGTCTGTGTCCCTTCAGCTGGGTCACAGAAACAGATCTTCAGCTAATGAAAAGTCAACAAAAGTCTCTTGAAGTCTGTGCATGACTTAGTTTACACTAAATATACCACTCACAGCAAGAGCTGACAGGTACATTTTGCAGTTCAGTTTTCTGATTTTTCAGTCTTTAAAATCAATTTTTACTCTTTATTGCCTGGACGCAATTTCCTGCAAAAACTTTTTAACAAGATAAACTTCCACAGGCTGTAAATCATTCTAAAGAAATCTCTCATCTTCAAAGTTGAAAAATAGCAGGGGAGGACTTTTAAAGCTGGTAACAAATGCTTCAGACTTGAACATCAAAACTTAGGTGCAGATCACTGTTTACACACTTGATCCTCGTGGGAATTTAACACTTGAAAATGGCAGACCTTATAAGAAACAGTTGAAGAGTTTTTTGATTGATGGTCTTCTCAAATCTTACTGAATTTTGCAACTTAGCCATTCTACAGTGAGATATAGCTGCAGAATATTATTTGAGGGCAATAAGTTTGTCTTGAATGTACTGGCATTGAAACACACTGAACTATCGCTAGATAAAAAAATATCAAGCAAGTTCTGCAAGTTACTGGGTTTCCCTGAGTTTACTGGAACATGAGTTTGCCTATCACAACATGTGACTCACTGCTTTTATCTGTCAAGAGACTAACTGCTAAGCAAATTTCAATGTTACATGCCCAACTGCATAAGGAAGATGAATTTTGAATCACCTACAAATCCCAACCACAGAGCAATCTTACCCTTCTCCAACAGGGAATAGGAACAGTGCCACATAACATACCTGAAATTTGATGCTATTTGCATTTCAAATATTTGATTAGCACGCTGAAAAACGCAACCACAAAAACCAGTATTGGACAGATGAGAAAGAATATATTCAGCCTCACAGATAGTCCTTCAGAGGATAAATTACTCAAAAAGCTACTCACTGTAGACTTTTCATTCAGATCTAGTTAAAATGTAAATAACCCTTGAAAATTTCGTTTGTTTTTCCACTTCCTGTATTATGCAATGTACTCAAGTTATACAAGACTGTTTTCTCAGCTGGATCACAACATGGTAGCATTTGCAGATCAGTGCTGATGTTTCATTAATGATCTCCATAACAAGAAGATCATTGTTTTCTTTTATGTAAATGCTGGCTAAGTTACAATCGCATGAAAATTTACCACATTCTTTTTGGTGGCCCAGTATCAGAGAGAAGGTCATGCTTCCTACCATAAGGACACTCTAACAATGTGTAGGCTATTTTGGGTGAGTGCCCGGTGATTTAAAAACACCGCATAGTTAATGAAGTCTGCCAGCAAAAGAGGAAATCTTGGTTGTTCATGTCAAAACAAGGGAATTTGGTTTGCAGGTGACATTCAAACTGCTCTGTATGAAAAAAAAGAAAAAAAAGGGTTTGTACAGCTGAAACTCTTATTAGTTAAGGAGTCCTATCTAATAGCTCACTCAGAATACAGCTCCAAATTCTAGCTTTGCCACAGACTTCAGAGCATGGCCAGGCCAATTCATCATTTCACTCCTCATTTATCAACCACATACTAGAAAGAGTATTTATCTTCCTTTTTCTTAACTACTGATCTAAACCATAAGCTCCCTAGTCAGAACTACCTACCTAGGTAGGTGCAAACCAGTACAAAGTAAAATAGCACCCCAGGCTGTAAATGAGAACAAGCAGAAGACCACAGGGCACACATGAAATAAAACTGTAATTCTTAGAGTAATCTTTGCAATTGACAGTGAAGATTCAGTTCACAAATCACTCTGCAAACATCTTTTCCCAAATCAAAATCTTTTAGCATAGTAATGAACTATCAGTATTATCATATTAAGGAAAAAAACATCACACTCTATGCAGAGTCACACTTAGTTTCAGGTGCAAATGGGCAGGAAAATGCTGACCGCTCGTGTAACACCCAAACATTATTCCAAGCAGAAAACAAGGTTTTCAGAACAAATGTCTTTTTACAGTGTTAGTACAAACTTTACTGAAGAGAAAAACATGCACAGAAGTCCACCCAGTGCCCTTCTCATATGCAGACTCTGACTGATGCTTAGAAAAGCAACATTTATGGAAACTGGAGATGCTTTCAGGAAAAACTACCACATGATATAATGAATAAAGTATCTGCAAAAACGAAGTAAGATCTTTACATTAAAAAAAATAATAAAAACCAACTAAAAATAAACTACGACATCACTAACAAATGCTTTCAATAAATATGCCACATTTCATCTTGTAATTGCCTTTGCTACTTTCCTGAGGCAACAAGTCACATTAAGAAAATGCTGCCGCTAGCTGCAGCTGACACAGGGACTGCCACGCCAGGGACTCCTTCTCATGTAGGGTAGGCGGCAGAGAAGCCCTCCCAGAGGGACATGACACCTCATCATCTGACAAAACACCTCCTCCTCTCACAAATACTTGTGGGTCTCATTTGGCTGCTTCTTTTGGAAATACTTACATGTTAGGTAACTACAAATGTAGTAAGGAACTAACTAACTCGGTATCTGTATTCCCAGTGTGTGTCCCAGACTGCTTGGACACATAATTCAGAAAAGCACTTGAGCCTGGCTGCCTGTAATTAACCTAACCATGCTGACTGCCTCTATTAATGCAGCTCTGAAAATGTTAGAAAAACATTGTTTAAAAAGAGCAGTACGTTAGCAGTTCAGTAAAATAGCTACAGCATGCAGGAAACAATGACAGCTTCATTGGATCAAAGTTAAAAATGCATTGTAAGGTATGCCCAAGATATTATGACTTAGTTTTCTAGGGACCTTGAACTCTGTATAATTACTGATGTTATAGCAAACTCGGATGCAAATGAAGTGTTAACTTTTCTCCAGAAAAAAACACTCCTACTTTTATCACTTGCAGTCACATTTTCCTAGGTCACATCTTATCCTAGTAATCCACAGCAGTGCATAGCCACAGCAGTGAGAGTCTGAGCAGGGATCAAGATCTGGCAAGTGCCTCTGGAGGAAGGCTGCAAAAACAATGTGAAAAATATTGGTTCAAGTTGTGAAATCAGCAGGGAGTACACCACTCATTTTGCACTTTTGTTCTTCTGCATCTTTCCAGATTTCTTGGAGAAAGAACTAAACACAGAGAAATAGCAAGGTAACGAAGGGTTGAGAAGTTGACATGTTTAACAGCAACAATAACCTGAAGGGAAAATGCAAAGAGGGGAAAGAAATCTTAGAGGAAAACAGATTTTGTATCATACCTACTCTAATCCAAGAATTCTACTAAAATAAGAGAAAAAGTTCAGCGGAATTGAGAACACAACCATAAAATAAATCTTCCAAGGAAACACTCCTGGCAACTGCCAGGATTTCTACAACAGCTAGAATTCCAGTTCCCTCTATTTCACAGGCAAAACCACCTCAACTTAGATGAAATTATGAGTTCCTTCTGCATCTAATTTACCCTATTCCTAGTCTCCATGATATTCTCTCATAAATTTACATACAAAGCTATGGAAATCTACTTAAGGTCCCAAAAATGTCTTTTCTGCAGTCTTTCTGCTTGTTACCTCGGTGTCCTTCACCATATACACACAAAAATGTAGTCTTACTAAGAGTAAGCACACCAAATCCAAAACGTCCCATAGAAATTGCGAGTTGCTGCTGTTCTCCCTCAAGCACAACCACATAAACACTTGAGGTCTCTTTGGTACCAGACAGCAAAAGCTATTTTAATAAAATCAGCAATTTTCAGCAGATAATGCAGTAACAATAGCAGATGGTGCAAATAACCTCCTGAGCTCTAAGAAGAAAAGCCATTCTGTTATAGTGCATCTTCTACTAACTCCGATGTAAAATGCAAGGTCAAAAGAATCTTGTCATTAGGTGGCAGACCGGATTAAACTTCATCAAGATGGGCTGGAATAACACTGGCCTTCTACTACCAAGAAATTCTCAGAATTGCACTCAAAGACTTCTTAAACCTTTTTTTCTTTTTAATTTTTCTGTGTCCAGAATAACAGTTTTGGACCTTCCTTGTAAACAAGTATGATTTCACTGAATATTTTCTTTACACTGCCATCAGTTTCCTCTTTTACTGGCAATTCCCTGCAAAGTCTCACCTTTTGACTATTTCTGCTAGAGAAGAATAATGTTCTTACAGGGTGTTGCTAGCTAGCTAGCTCTCTAGTTATTCTAGCAACAGCACCACAATATCAGAGCGACAAGAATGATGTGAGGAAAAAAATCAGGCTGTAAAGAGGTAAAATTGTGTTCGAAAAGCAAATATGGCCAAATGGAAGTACAAAAAAAGTCTGCTGCTTAGTCACCAATGCCCACAGCACTTTGAAACTCAGGAGAGAAGCTTAAAAGAAGAAAAAGGAAAAAAACCTCACAAGCTAGAAGAAAAAAAGCCAAAAAAAAAAGCAGGAGCTGGAGATTTCACATAAGGAAGTAAAGCATCATTTAGAGTGTTTTCAGAAGAAAAGGCTGGACAATGAGCTGCATGGAAAAATAAAGCATGGTTCATTCACTTTAGTGCTTAGAGGATATGATGCATGCTAAAAGACCTGATGGCTTTACAATGCTCTCTGCCAAGCTGAAGATAAATCCAGAAGTTTGCAGTGTGTCCAAAAACAATCATCCATCTTTCATTACACCATCAGCAAGACGGGAATTACTACTGGCCAACCCTCACAACTCTGCATTGAACAACACATCTACGTAGGCACTCCCAGATGTGCAATTCTATACATCACTGCTTTAACTACAGGTTTATTTGTGGGCATGCTGATACTATAAGCCCTCTATTCAGCAGAATGATTTAAGATTTTCAAGACTGAAAAAGGCCCCTGTGACTGCACCTTTCCTGGCATACCCATGCTTCAAAACCCTTCAGACTAGACGCAGATGACAGTGTTTATGTATTGAGGGTGGTGTCAGCACAAAATCATGAACTATTTTAAGTAATGAAATATTTTAAGAAATATTTTAAGTAATTTAAGTAATTATTGAAGTCCTTGTTCCACAAAAGGAGATTGTACATCACCTGGAAAGAACTTGCATGAGGGGTTGTATCTACACGATACTTTCACTGATGTTGCCAACTTGTCTAGTGTCCAGAAATACTGCTGTGCTGTAACTTCAGTAGTTCTGAGACCACAAACCTGGTGACAAGGATGCAAATGGTCAGGTTGGTAAAGGCAACCTTTCAGTACAAACTCATTTATACCTGTGTGAAGTACGCATTATCCTCTGAAATGTTGCAGGGCTCTGGATAGAATCATAGAATCATAGAATCGTAAGGGTTGGAAAGGACCTTAAGATCATCTAGTGCCAACCCCCCTGCCATGGGCAGGGACACCTTGCCCTAAACCACGTGGCTCAAAGCTCTGTCCAACCTGGCCTTGAACACCGCCAGGGATGGAGCATCCACAACCTCCCTGGGCAACCCATTCCAGTGCTTCACCACCCTCACTGTAAAGAACTTCTTCCTTGTATCTAATCTAAACTTCCTCTGTTTAAGTTTGAACCCATTACCCCTTGTCCTACCACTACAGTCCCTAAGGAAGAGTCCCTCCCCAGCATCCTTATAGGCCCCCTTCAGATACTGGAAGGCTGCTATGAGGTCACCACGCAGCCTTCTCTTCTCCAGGCTGAACAGCCCCAACTTTCTCAGCCTGTCTTCATATGGGAGGTGCTCCAGCCCTCTTATCATCCTCGTGGCCCTCCTCTGGACTCGCTCCAACAGCTCCATGTCCTTTTTATGTTGAGGACACCAGAACTGTAAGCAGTACTCCAAGTGGGGTCTCACAAGAGCAGAGTAGAGGGGCAGGATCACCTCCTTTGACCTGCTGGTCACGCTTCTTTTGATGCAGCCCAAGATGCGGTTGGCTTTCTGGGCTGCAAGTGCACACTGCCGGCTCATGTTAAGCTTCTCGTCAACCAACACCCCCAAGTCCTTTTCTGCAGGGCTGCTCTGAATCTCTTCTCTGCCCAGCCTGTAGCAGTGCCTGGGGTTGCCCCGACCCAGGTGTCAGATTGGAGGTAAGTGCAGTCCCAGACAATGTGGGAGCTGCCTTTCTTCTCAGGTCACTTTACATGTGGGTGACTACATCTGCATTTCTCAGCTCTTTGAAACATTTCCAGTTCTCTGGCTCTTCACATCAGTCAGTTGGCCACAGAGAAACTGCAGCGCTGAGCTAGGAAGACCTAAATTGCAAGGGATTTCAGTATAAGGAAACACATGATTCATTAGCAGCTTGCCTCTTCTCCCCTCCTTGCATCTACACCTATATCTCCATTCTGTTCTGTTGCTCAATCATTACAGAGGTTGGGCAAATCAGATGTAACCAACTTGGTTCACAGAGGTCATAAATTTCTGCAGCTCTTTTTCCAGTCAATGGAAGATGCAAGTATGTGGATTATCAGCAAATAAGGCAATTAACTGCCTTGTGCTTCAGTTACCACAATCATAAAATAGGAGCGATTATTCCTTCTTTCTAAAGTGCCAGCAGAATTTTACATGAAAACTGCTGAAAACTTCTTCTCCCCTATAGACCACAGCAGTCTGTCACCATGCCAGTTCCTTTATCCAGTGTCACCACCTGACTAGCTGCCCTTCTGCTTAATGAAACAACCAGAGCAATGAGCTGGAAGTCCTCAACTCTTTCTTCCTACTCACCCATCTTCCCACAGCGCTATTTATGCCACCCCTATCTGGCTACCTCCTCCTTTTCTCAGAGCTGGGGACACCTGTTCTGCTGCAGCAGAAAATTGTTAAGAAAGCGAAAAAGGAAACCATCAGAAAGCGTATTCAGGAGTAACAGGGATTTGAATACCATCTTACCTGGCCTGATAATTACAAGGAAATGTCAGCAGATCTAAATCACGATTGGGTAGGAGGTGGCCCTGTCAGCAAATATGATAGTCCTAGCAGGCTCCGTTCAGCAGCTCTTTTGCTGTAAAAATATTATTGCACTGAAGTGAAATATTCTGGCCTCATTCCAGTAATAACCGAGGCAGGCCATTGTTGCTCTGCAAGTAAATTTTGCTCCATGTGATGGAAGCAGCCACTGCCTACTAGAGAGAAAATTCAGCAGAAATATCTCTTTGTTCTAGTATTCTGGGCTGGGCCTTGATTTCTCTTCTGCTGTCAAAAAAAGGAATACTCTGCAAGCAGGACTTTAGCAGCCAGCAGTGTTTTGAATATATGTTGCCTTGGTCTGGCATACTGCCTATTAAAACAGTTCGACATATTCCTACAGCCATAAGACCTTCTGGGTTTACTCTCAGTCAGACAAGTTCAGCTAAAACAAAAGACAGAGTGCAAACTAGATCTAGTCAGAGCGCACATATTTTACTGCTGGGATCTATTGGGCGTCTTAGATAGCCTGACATTACAGCTTAAGAGTATAAGATGAAAATAAATAATGAAAACATTTTGATAATTAGACTGTCAAGTAGAAAACCTAACAGAGCACATTTAGATGCATGTGCACCAGCCCTTTCATGGCCAATATACTGAAAACATCAATGGTTTGCAGGAACAGAACACGGGCAAGACTTAGCCAGATAGTGCTCTTAACTGCTACGCTCTATTTCCTGGCTTGTCACTGACACTGTTACCTTATAAAGCAACACTGGGCAGCCACTAAGTAGTGCTTGCTATTCACCACTAACTTACTGAAGGAAAAGAAATGAATGAGCTTTCCCAGGTTGCAGTAGTTCCAGACTGTCTCTCACAGGGCCATATCAATTACTGTCACTTATTTGTCAGCAGTAGGCCATGATTAATTGGTGAGATGCACATTTTTGCGCGCCTTACGTCATACACAGCTCTGCTCGCCCATCTGTTTTCATTGGTGTTACAGACCAAAACGTTCCACACCATGTACCTTGTCAATGCTATATTAATGTCTCACAGCGGACACACGCTAAAACAACTTAAAACCCTACAGATTACTTAAATGTGCTGAAAATAAAGATGTAAGGAGAAGTGACTGAAAGATTTAGTAGATTTGAAAGTTGAGATGCAAAAAAGAGCTACAGACTTCAGCTTTCTTCAGCAAAATGAGCATGTTATGTTGGCAGAATAAGGGAATTTGTTGTCAGAACTAAAATATGTGGAAAAATTTTTATCACTAATTCAGAATAAGTAGCACTTTACAAAAAACCCCCAAGACATTTACAAAGTAAATAGTCACTTAGCAAGAACAAGTATGTCAAAACCAGCCTTAAGTTTCAGTTCCTCACATCCTTACTTTCCTATTTAGGATAGTGTTTGAATGCCTCTTCCTGATTTTCTAAAAACACCTGCATCCTATGGGCTTTAACAGAAGTGCAACATGTATTTTAATGTTTCCTTGGAGTCTCAGTGAACACATACACACATGTACGTGCTAGGTAGTGAGTAAAAAAACCCCAGCACAGCAGGACAACATATGATAACACAAACTTATGGTTAGAACTATAATAAAGGCTTAATCATCAAAACCATTCAACATTTATGTGGTCATTTTCATGTGTAGAGATCAAAGTGCTTTAAAAGAGAAGTAATTAAAGTTACTTGTGTTCCAGCCTTAGCAGCCATCAGGACTTTTTATACATCTTGTAATGCCTGTCATCTTTCTGAGAGCTTCTACTCAATATTGTGTCATTCTGAGATTCCAAATTTTGTTCTTTTAAAATACACTTCTCTCTCTCTCTCTCCCCTAGCTGGAGAAAAGGTAAAGTACTGGAAATCTTTATGTTCAGCCTCCAGAATCCATCCATTTTTAGACTCCGTCTCCTTAGAGCCACATGACTGATTTCAGAAGATGCTGTGAGGGGCACTATTGCGCTTACATGGGAATTATGCTTGTCCTTCCACACTTCCTGCCTCTTTGATGATCTGAAGCACTCAGCAAACATCTACACTATGATCGCCTTCTGGCTTTTTGGTTGTGTTGGCTTCCAAGTTCAGAAATATGAAGACAGTACACTGGGTAATTAGAAGTCTCATAGTTATTGGACCATCCATCAGTAATTCTGCAAGGAAGGCACTTGTCCATAGTACAAGAGGAAAAAGCAGCTGGTAAGTGACCCTAAAATTGCACATTACTCTCAATATATACAACCTCAATTTAAAAGCATTATTTTTATTTCAAAGGAATTACATTTTAATACACTTTTGTTGCTTACCCTTTAGTTAGCAGAAGTGATTGACAGTCCAGGCCAAACATTAAAACACCTGTATATCCTCCTTCAGTTTCTCCACAACTCTGGAACATTCTATCTGAGTTTGAATTAGAGTGCTTTTGAGTAAGCTAGATGATCTATTACTCTTCTTCTCCTGAAAAGTCTTATTTTCTGTTCCTTTGTCAATGAAATAATGCAGAGGAGAAGAAACGAAAATGAGATGACCTTTCAGGAAACTGAGTATTTCACATCACGTGCTCCCCTAACAACACTGCCAGATATTTAAAGTTTCCCACCGGAACAGCAACTGCTCCATAATTAGCTGGGATACATAAATTCCTCCCAATAACTGGTCCCAGAAGGCAGGTCCCCACTTCTGTGGTGCAGAAGTTGTCCGTGTCTACCAGGTGCCATCAGCACCTTGGACAGTGTGAGCCTGGGCAGAGCCAGCGGCACATACGGCTACCCCACACACAAAATCCAAACTCAACAGCTTCTGTGGTCACCCGCTCACAGCCCAGGATGGCCTAGGGACATCTCTGCTATGGCTTTTTGCCCGAATTTTCATGGCTTGTACAAGAAACATGTTGAATTTCTCCAGTAGGCCAGTTTGTGTGCATCCAGAAAAGAACAGGATTCCAACAAAACAGCACAACTTGCGCAAGCTCTTGCCAGAGACAGTTTTCCAGTATCACTGCCTGCTGTGCTTGCTGAGCTGCTGACAGCAGCAGCGGTAGAAAACTGAAGAGATAAAAAGGAGGATTAGACCAGGCTTTTGTCTTTACCTCCATTTTGCTATAAAGCCCATCAGACTGCTCCTCCAGAACGCTCCGTGGTGCAATACCTTCTCCTTCTAGAAAGCCAGCAACCTGTTTTAAGTTTCTATCCCAGAATTCACTTTTCACACTTACTATTTAATCCCCAACTTTGGCTCCATGCTATCTGTTCCTCCTTTCTTGTCCTTTGACTGTTATATTTTACAAGATATAAGCCAAGAAGCTATTTAAATTATTATGTGTCAACCATTATATTGCCACAATGATCCTGTCTGAAAACTCACTTTACATTAGCTGTGTTTTTCTGTTCCCAGCTGCACACTATGAACATAATACACATCTTCGTCTTAGTTCTGTAGCAAAATTCAAAACTGCATTGACATAAAAACCAGAAACACAGTGAAAGTGATAGATGATTTGAATGACTCCAAAAACCATGGAACATATAGATAATGTTTTGAATATCTGGGCCTAGATTTCCTTTTTTATATATTGTTTATTATATTCTACCTTGCAGGCTTATGTACACTAATCCTCCTGGATGTATTCAGCACAGAGAGTGATCCCTGGCCTCCAGCTTTGAAGCAATTTACTACTTCTGCACACACAGCAATATTTTAGACAGAAATTACAAGTAGTATTGGCAAAGTGCTATGCTGCAGAAGGCTCTGATCTGTTCGCCTTCTGACCTTAGAAGAAGTTCCCAAAGCTTTGAATAAATTGATGGTATTTCATACGCCTTGTCATTATCTTTCAATTCACGGGTTCCTGAGAGAGTCAGATTTGAAGAGCAATTGTGTGACAGTAGGGGGATGAGAAACAAGAACAACATGTAAAAGATCTGGCAGCTATGCCTGTGACAAATATGGTTTAAAAAGAGAACAAAAGAACCTCCCAAACCAGAAAGTAGGCAGAACAATTCTTTCAAGCAATGCACTCAGAAGAAATAAAGCAGAATTCTAGAATGCTCCTTTTTTTTTTTCTAGATAATGTAAATTAGTCATAAGATCATTACAAAGACCTGTAGCCTTAAAGTCTGGATAATATAAATATACAGTATTTAATACATTTAAAATCCACAAGAGGGCAGAAGCATAGGTAAACTGATGAATGCAAAAAAGACACACACACAGACAGAAGATGAAAAGAAGCTCCAGACCCTGGTGTTTTGAAACATGAGTGATTTGGTTTTGGGGTTTTTTTTAGGAGAATTTGACGATTTGGTAGTGGAAATTAGATTCATAATTGCATTTAGACTCCTGATTGCACTTACTTAAATATATAACCTTGCCATATGGTGAAAATACGATTCCTATTAACCAGGTTCAGGCAATCCTTCATTTGTTCTGAAACTGGCCTGCTTTGGTTCCACAGATAATCCAAATGACAATCTAGTCATTCACATTTGTTCACTGATTTCAGCTGGAAAGTCATTAATTGCTGCCAGTGATATAATGGCTTTTGAAAACACACAGAGGAAGCCTGCACCCTCAGCTTGGCAGTGATATGATCAGTTTGCACAACAGCTAGCCCAACTCACATATTGCTGCAACTGGAGAGTTTGCTCTCACACATACGGTATCTCATGCTGCTTGCTGACAAGATGGGATGAAATTGTCCTAACTTACCTGGAAGCCTAAAACTAATCTTCAAAAGACATTGAAGTATTCTGGACTACAGCCACAAACAGACTTACTCCCAGGCACTTATTCACCCTGCAGAACCTACTGTTCCGAATGAGATAGCAAGATCCATCTTGTAAAACACATGGAAGTATATAAAAACAAAGTGCAAGAGAGAAGTTGGCTCATGTACTCAGTATGAAGTCAGAAGAATGATTAGGCACTTCATTTTAAAGCTGGTAAGCCCTTGCCTGATTAGGGATTCTCTATTCTAAATCCTGTTCTCTGAGGTGCCTAAGTAAGGATATAACTAAACATGAGAGAAACTGCAGCCTCTACAAATGTTATCATTACCTAGAAGATAAAAATCTGGTTTTGGTTTTCACCCCTTCCATTAGAGTAAGGACTCCAATATACTATGTACTATGTGTTACCATTTCGGGAATCCAAGCCAATGGGTCAATACAAATTAGATGTGCAACTCACACTTCGGAGCAGTCTATTCATTCACAAGGATGCTGCTGTTAGTCTGTGGACATGGAAGTCATACTCTGCCTTTCATTAACAGGTTGTTCAGTGAACCTCATCAATGAAAGGCTTTCTTACTACTGTCAGTTCTTCCTCACGGACACAAGGCAGAGACAGGCTGTTCTCAGCCTAATACACAGAGCAGGTTTTCATCCTTTCCAATAAAATGGTGGAGTTGATTTGTCTTGCTGGGTCATTATGTAAAACTTTAGTCATGTTCATAAAATCTCTTTCCTACTGTGTACACATTTTGGTCTGGGTACATGCATGCATGCATACACATGTAAACTCTTTAACTTAAACATATATCTTGCGCCTGTTGTAAACACTGAACTCCAGGACCACACATTTATGTATGTATTGACTATAGTAATTTCTTTTTCTTACACTAGTGTAAATCAACTTCCCACAGCAAAATTAAGGCAGCATGTGATGAGAACAAGAAAACATTTTCTGTTTTCTCAGACTATATATTGCCAAAATCTACACCAGCTGTGGATTCACCTAAGGTAAGCTGAAATGAAACACAGACCCAAAGATTCATCTGTGATCTATTTTGCTTGGGTTTTGAAAATGTTGGTTTTTTATGTCTGGGTCTTCTCAAAGTATGGCATGAGGGATACCAAGCAGAAAAAGAGTAAAAAGAGTGGTAAAACCAGTAATTTTATCCAGCCAGGATTTGCTTTCAGAAAAAAGCAAAGGCAAATGCCCAGGCATTTTGAGTGCACAGAAAACATGCAGCTCTAAATTCTTTTAGAGTAAGTACCTTCGTAAGTTGTTTTTACCTTTCTGAAAGTATCTCCTGAAGCAAAACATTTAAGTATTTATTCTCTGTTGATAGAGAGAAGAGCTATGGCTATAATTAACAGCATCCTTATGGACATGACGGTAGACCTTGCTGGATGCTCATTTAGGAAAAAGCACAATTAACCATAGGAAACTTGCAATTACAGAACAGACTACTGATTGAGCTTTTATATTCACAAGGGAAGACACCCTGCAATTATAAAAGTCTGCTAGGAAACACACACATGTTAAGCTTTCCTAGGTTTAATAAATTTATTCACTTTACTAGTAACTTGATACAAAGATCAGTCCTATGCTCAGGAATAATATTTTCCAATCATAACTTAGGACTCCCCAATCTGACTATTAAATTCCTATTTCTGAAAAAAATCTTGTCTTGTACCAGAAACTAGTTGTTTACTGGCTAAGAGCTGTATTTCTGCTTACTGATGGCAATTTACTGATGATGAATGGGACAGGATTGAATGGGAAAATATCATCTTCTACTGTTGGTCTTTTAAAAAGAAAACAAATCATGAGCTAATCCTAAAAGATAAAGATATACTAACATATATAATAAAATCCTTATACTAATATGACTTAGAAAATAGAACCCTGTTCACTGGCCATAGTTAACAATCTTATGGCTGGTAGCTAGCAGACTGAAATCTAAGTAGGATGATTCTTTGTACAACTTGCCAATTAAAAAATAAATAAAATAACATAACATAAAATAAAGACAACTGCCATCTGAAAGGGTAGATAATTTATATTATCACTGAAATATACAGCAGAAAGGTACAATTCTGGTACAAAACAAATGCACTACGTTATGCTAGGGAAAGCCAACATTGTTTTATTTTCCTTCTGAAGAGCCACAAAACCTTTACGTTTAAAAAGAAACCATTAAACCTGTATATCAATCATAGGAGGTTTTCCATCTGACTGAGAACAGCTAATTTCTAAACAAGAGGCAGCCCTTTTGCCATCTCGCCAGTGATTACCTGAGTGATGTTTAGTTTTGTGGTGCTATGGAAGGCCAGCTTTTTACAGACTGATTTTTAGAACCAGGAAAACAAAAACAAAGTCCAAGCCATTGTTTCATAGCTTTTTTCCACTCCAATCCTCATTTGAATTCTGAGGCCACATTCAAACCTTACTTATCTTATACACATTCAAACCTTACTTATCTTCAGCTAAGCTGAAGACTAGTATCAAAGCAAGGAAAAGAAATCACTGCTTCTAGCCATCCTTGCTGTGCTGTAAGGGAGTGGGCAGAAGAACTTAGAGAAGCTTTGGTTTGCAGGTCAGTACAGCTGGCCTCATTCGTAGCTCTAACAGAGAGCTTGCTGATCTTACGGCCTAAGCCTGGCCCTGTCATCCCACACAAATGACCTGAGGAGACAGTTTAGAAGGGATAACCACCTGCTTGGCTGACTTGACAACTACCCTCAAGACAGAAGAAACCTTCCATTGCACTCATTTGAGAAAGACTCTTAGGCCAGGTCACTAAAAATAACTGCAGGATTTTCTCTCAGACACAGAGTGAGTTTAGAAAACAAGACTACAGGAAGAGATTTAACAGAAGATGTTCGTACATGACTCAAGGCCGCTCAAATCACAAGAAAGGGTTTGAAAGCTCAGGCCTTGGCACTCTTTACCCAGCATAACTGAATAATTCAACAGCCTTTTCTTTCTGCAAAAGCAAAACAGTAGAAAACGTCCTCTGCATAAGCTGTCAGTGTCATCTGACAAGATTTAGTTATAAACTGAACTCTGCTTAAAACGAGAGGGAAAAGCAGTAAGTGGCCCCGGTTAGAAACTGCAAGCTCCAATAAACAAACACACAAAAAAAGGCATCTTGTCTTTTTGTAAAGATTAGTGTAGTTTTAATGTAATAATTCATCCCCTCTCGCATTTTCTAGATTGTATTTGATTAAACAGATATTTCAATCTTAGTTTTATTATTCAATATTTTTAATAATTTAGTTCTAAGTGATAGAGATAAAGGAAGGAAACGAAGATAAAGTGAGATCTGTAACCAAAAATGTTTTCTTCCGTGCCCAAAGGGCTTTTACTACTTCATCTCAGCAGATTCAATCCCCAGCCTACCTACTATGCGACTGAATAAACTGCATACAGATGTACAAGAAACTGTAGAGACAAATCCTTCTGAGTTCTATCACAACACAAATGACCTATGTTTAAAAAGTCAGCATAGACCAGACAAATGGACTTCCATGTTTTCAAACATTTAGAAAAAAGATGACATTTTGTGAAATAACTTTGATGCTTCCTGACTTGCAAAGCAGATTTACGATCTACCTTGAATTTGGCAGATAAAGTTTGTTAGAGAATATTTTAAAGTCTGAGGCATGGCACACAAAATGACAACAGTATTAGTATCAAAGAGTTAACCTAGATATAATGCTGCAGTGAAGGTCTCTAATCCAGCAGCAACATTACCTATTGCAGTACTTCCTCCCAGTTTTGTTTGAACAGCTGTTAAATTGGAAATGAACTTGTGGATTTAAGGGCTTACAGTCTTTTCCTTGTAGAAGGTTAACAAAAAAAAAAAAACAAACAAAAACAAAACCAAACCAAACCCACAAACCCACAGCAACTTCTATTACTGGTTCCATTTTGCTGAATGCCCTTCTCAAAGAAAAACAGAAATGAAAACAACCTCTCCTCAATTACTGTTCAGCAAACACCATGTTGCTTTGCCATGCAACAAATGGAAGGAGAAAATTGTGAACCAGTTATTCACGGTTTACTACTTGCTAGAACTACCTGATGCTAGCTGCTGTGTACGCATCTGAGAGACACATTCATTACTCCAGGGATTTTATAGCCAAAGGGTATGAACACATGATCAATGATAGTTGAAGTATATTAACTGCATTGTTCAACAGCTGAAACACCATAGCTAACCATGTATTTGCTTGTGATGTGTATGTCTCATAGGAAATTCATCTTACACAGAACTGGCATCACATATTAATAAAAGGCTACAGTTTTGTCTGATTGCTGGTTTTTCGTTTTGTTTTTTTGTTTGTTTTTTTAAACAAAAGAAGTATCAAATTAAAACTGAGACATACATGCATACATTTCTACTGATTGGTAGAAATGGGTTTAGTTCCTCCATCTTACTGTCTTGATTTTTCTGAGGCGATCAAGCCCAGGACACAATCAGTGATGGAAATCCAAGAATATTTTCTTGCCTACCTCAGCTGGAGTCCACGGAGACAAACGGACCATCAAGTCTCTCCTCCACTTGTGACATGGGTGGGGGTTTCTCCCAAGTTTCTTTCATCACTGGAGGGTGATGACAGTTTATCTATCATGCAGAGCCTCTGATCACACTCCTGTTTCAACATGAGAGGTAGCTGAGGTTAGCAAACTCAAAGAGGCATGCTACTTGAACATAACAAATAGGGCTCAGTGAAAGTGACACAGCAGACCAGCAAATGTTTTGCAAACACCGAATTTGCCAGTATACCGTCTGCCCTTGTTCACGGGGTGTTACGTATTCAGCACCACGTTACAAAGGAATGGCAGATAAAACAGACTAAAAAAACAGATGACTATTCAATAAAATCAAAACTGGCAGTCCCACATTGAAATGCTCAACAAAACATTTCCCAGGTCAAGGAAACTGTTTATCAGTGACAACTTTTCAGCTATTACTGCACATCCTAAATTACTCCATCTTCTTGATGTGCCACAATATGTACAAGACACAAAATTCAGCTGTCAGAATTCAAACATGTCCAAGATTACAGCTTTACAGCTGGAAATGCTATCATATTCTGAGCTAACACTAGCCTAAGAAAACAAATAAGCAGATTTCAAATCTCACTGTAAAGAGAACCCCTATAGTTGCATGCAACACACATGTAACTGAACTTAAAACATTTTATTATTACCTGATCATAAACTGACAACAGCACACTGAGCTCCTCCACCGCTAAAAGTGATGCTTTAGAGTTACTATTATGCTATGTCTTTTAAACTGAAAAATTAAAATAAACTATAGTAAGAGGTCTTTGAAGAATAATGGTACTGGTACACATTAATACAAATGCAGAGCACTAAAGCTTGCGATTTAAAGCACAGAGCAGAAGCATAATCTTATACCGACATCATAAATTAAGTCACAGAATATACAAATTGCTCTGATCTGACTACACTATGTCTGTACATTCAAATACAACAACATAAAATGCCCAGCACCATGTTAACTTACGCTATTTCCTCCTTTGTCTGACTTCTAATTAGGACTCGCTGGCGGAAACTAAAGGATGCATCAAATCCCTCACAATCATATAGACAAAACAGAACTATAACATTAGCAAGTGTAAAGGATATTTATCATATTAATGGTATGTATCAGCTTTGGGCCATATATCTGATCAGAATAGAAAGCAAAAGGCACTAGCAAGACTGCTGTTGTTCTTAACATCAGAGATGGAGCTCTCTCCAAGAGGGGCCGCCTGTGATGGAAAAATAAAGAGAACAAATTGAATGTTATGATCTACAGAAAATTATACAATGTAGAGGGGGTCAAAAATAATCACAGCCTTCTAAAATTGTAGTGATTACATGTTATTTCAGGATTACCTCTAGCTTTTCATGGCTATTCTGCATGGCACAACTTACAACATTCAGTATTTTCACTAATGATGAATTTTGTCCATTTGCCATGGTAGACAGTAAAACAAAACAAACACACACACTAAAAAATTAACCATTACCTTTAAACCAAGAGGTTTCAGATTCTCATTGCTCAAAATCAGGCGAAGGGAATGCCCTCTATCTTTTCCATATGTGATACCAAGTGGGAAACTGTCAATGGAAATTCTTATTTAAAGAAGAAAGTTTGTTGGTTTGGTTTTTTTCATTGTTTTTGTGTTTGTTGTTGGTTTTATTTGTTTTTGTTAAAAAAAACCCCAGAACTATAACCAAATAGAAATATATTGCATTACATATAAAACCAATTCTAGAGTTCAGCAACATGAATTCATATGAATCTAAATCATATTACCTCCGACTGCAATAAGTTCAAGCACCTCATGTAAAGAACTAGGCATTTCTTCCCATGGAAACATCTGCAGCTGCTGAGCCAGGTGCTGGACCTGTAGAAGCTCAGGCAGGTCTGAAACTACTTTAACCTGAATGGAAAGTTCCTGCAGGACGCACTCGAAGAGTCATTACCTGGAGCTGGCCTTCAACCTCCTGCACCTACTTCCTGTGTTTCCCATGAAGGTCTTTCACTCGCACGTTGATCCTGTCTATCCCTTGTTCTATTGAAGCCATTAACAAGATCAATGCTTCAGTTAGTTAACTACTGCTATTGATTATACACAGCATGATTAATCTTAAAAGGTATATTGTAATTTGTCAAGAAATAGGTAGGAAAAAAGTACATTCTCATCTTCATGTACTTACTTTCAACAACTAGCTGCTTTTCTCAAAGACAGTTATTAATCCTAAACATGTAACACAGTTTTGCAGCAAAGGTCTCTAGTAAAAGCTCTATGTAGAATACACGTTGAATTATCTCTGCCCCTCCGCCTCCCCCGAGGATTTTCTTCTTTGTTTTTTAACAGCATCATCTCTCAAACGCTCAGAAAAAAATCTTCACTTTTTCGTTTGTGGGTTGTTTTTTTTTTCTGTGCCTTAGTTCACACCGACCGAACGAAAGAACCAAAAATATAAAGAAATATACAGGAAGAAAAATATACAAAAATGTGATCTCAGTTTTTCTAACACTAAACTCTTGGGTTTTACTGATGTCAAAAAGGCAGACAAACAAACAAACAAACAAACAATCACCTTTGCAATGTTGTCCCACCCCAGATATGTCAAAAAACATCGCTAACCTAATTCTCCTTGCAGATAATTAAGAATACTATGGTTAAAACACATGTATTGGTACAGATTGATTTTGCTACCTGAACACTTAAATCATTGTAATTTAATTTTTGTAACAATTGTAGCAATAAGTTAAAGTTCTCTGGACTTAGAAGTAACACTAGTCTGACAAACTCTCTAACAAAAGCTCTCCTAATAAGGAGAGGAAGTATTCTTTACCCAACTTTATAATGCCTATTTCTACTATATTTGTCTTGCACACATGCAATATATTTTATTTATATGAACAAATTATTTGTATGGAATTGGCAAAGACTCCAAGTTTTACATACCTCTCAGGAAACAAAAAGGGCATGAAGATGACCTAGTATGCTTTTACACATAGGTGGTTGTCACAAAGAAGTGAAATATTCATAATTACACTTCTCCTTCAAAATCTAAAGGAATCCTAAACAATTT
Source organism: Strigops habroptila (assembly GCF_004027225.2). NCBI lineage: Eukaryota > Metazoa > Chordata > Aves > Psittaciformes > Psittacidae > Strigops > Strigops habroptila. The sequence goes on along the minus strand of NC_044279.2, from coordinate 84,531,851 downwards.
AGAAAACAAGTATATGCATTTCAACATGCAAACTGAATGCTGTAAAATAGTCAAGTGTTACTGTATAATTATAATTCATGAAACATCAACCATGCAGTTTCCCTTCAAAACTAATACTGCAAATAACTTCTGCAATTATAGGAAAATATGTTCTATATTTAATTAAAATTATCAAGAGCATAAGCGTTATTATGTAACACCATAGCAGTTACAACATAATACAGAATTAAATAAAACATACACGTAGTGATAAACTTTACTGTCACACGCCAGTGTTAACACCTAAGGCACTTCTTCCATGCTGAACTGATACATTTCAGAACAAAATTATATGAAGTTGGGATCTCCATATGCAGGTCTTCTCCAGGATCCTCTTCATATGGATTTACATAAGCATAACTGCTGTGGCCTACTTCATACAATTACGTTATCGTCCCGACCTTATGTCTGTCGCTTTACTACGCTTTATTCTTTTTTCCAATTCAGATTAACTTAGGAGACACTGGATTCCAATTTCAAATCTGCAGAAACAGCTGAAGCTTACCCCTTTGCCTGCAGAAGCCTTGCAAGTGGCTCATTCAAGCCTGCGTAAATTGAGCCAAGAACCTTTGAAATAAACAGGAAGACATCACTTTGAAGTTTTCTGTAGCACTGAAAGCAGTGATAGTTCCTGTTTGTCCCTGATCAACTCTGTTTGTTAGAACTGCTAGCAAAAGTCACCTGGCTTCATCAAGAAAGGGCATCTGGAAACTTGAGCGTACAACTTCTTTGTAAATGGGAAGAACACCTATAAACTTGTTAGTTTGTTATCATGGAGTGTTATAGGCTTCCAAAAGAAAAGAAAAGAGGTTGAAGACAAACAGTCTCATAACAAAATGTAACAAAAACTAAGACCTTCTAGTACAGACTCTAGAAATATAATTACCCCTATTAGTGGCATGCCTTCTTCAGCTTGTAAGAAAAACACAAAGTGTCTTTTGCTTACTTTCTGGAGAAAAGCATGACTTTGGCAAAGATTACTATTGGGATCCAGTGCTGGGTCTTGAAATTGAACATATAGAGACATCCATGCAGAAGAATGGGACCCAAACTATCAGCAGAGAAGGAAGGAATTGTTAATCACTCAATATACTAACATCTTCTATTGCTAGTGATTTCCACTGCTAGCAATACTGCTACTGCTATTTCTTTAGTGCTCTTCTGAGTAGAAAATCTACCATGTGATAAACAGAGTAGAGTCTACCATGAGCAAAAGATTAAGAATTATGGTGTTCATTTCAGCATAATTGTCCCTACTGCAGTTCATAAGGAAGCTGAATTCTTTTCTCATGAAAACTTGAAGCAAGAAGTCCCAATTCAAGTTCATTTTACAAAACCTTGACAGGTCCAGAATGAATATTAACACTTTACTTATGACAGAGCCTTAATATTAACTGCTGATAACTCAGGAATTTCACATGCAATCACACTCTGAAGTTACAGTTTTACTGTCCTTGTAGATAAAAATTTCTTGGTAATCTAGCTGTAGTACAAGAGAGCCTGTGGGAACTCTTCAAGACTTTTACTGCAGCAAACAAGTCAATCTGACAACATGAAGAATTTGATTTTTACTTTGTTGTAAAGCAGTATTTTTCCCAGTGCTCATTTACAGAATTAAGAAAAGAAAGGTAGTTAAATGGGATGGAGAAAACCAGGGCATCTGATTCAGCAGGAAGGAACACTCTGGGAACCAGCTGTTCACCAGGAAATCAAATACATGTTACTAGGCAACTGCAGCTGCTCAAGCCACTCTGTTAAGATGTCTTTCCAGTTCCCTTACCAGTCACAATGATGAGTATGAATACAGTACTTAAAATAAATTGCTCAAAGTTTTCACTTCAGTCTTGTTTCACCTAACCAGAATAAATCCTTCTTAATGTTCATACAAAAATACCTAACGTGACAGATTTCCATTGTTTCTATATCCATACATTTGGCATCTCAAGAACCAATTCAAGTTAACAAGCTTCATGTAGTAATGAGAAAGCTGGAAATAAAGTGAGACAAAATCATGTTACAACAAAGCGCAGAATTAAGATCTGGGTAAAATATGCCTGGATGGAATCAGCAGTCAATTAGAATGACAAATTCTGCATGGTTTCAAATTAAAAAATTTTAATGGAGTCTTGAAACTCAGATACAGAAATACAGTTGCAGACAACCAAGGGTTCAGTTCCAAATGTCCATGATTTCCAGGTAACGCTACTAATATCTAAGTTTCTAAGGCTGTAATTGAGAAGGTGAAGTTTCCTTACAGCTTTTTTTTTTTATTATTTTTATGAAGACAGAATTTTCCCAAAGTTCTTTTATCTTCATCTTCTTATTTTCAAGTTATGTTTTACTTCAGGTAAATGTCTTTCTTTGGGTTTTATCCTACTTGTATATTTAAAAAGAAAAAAAAAAGTAGGAAAAATAACTTGTGAATCATTGTTCCTCTTGACTATGTTTACGAGCCAGGTGAGAAGTCTGGAGTTTGTACACATACAAATGGAGCACTTCGGAGCATGAGATCCTTTCTTCCCACACATGCCATAATTAGCTGTCGGTTTCACCATGGACATTTTCCATGTGCACTTTGAGGTAGTCATTTCTAGTAAACTTCTTGTGGCAAAGCTGGCATTCTGCCATCGGCCGATTGGGGTTGTGAGTCAGCTTGTGTCGGATCAGCATCTTCTTCAGGCTGAAGGACAGATCACAAACCTAGGGCAGTGAGGACAAGATCAAGACAAAAGAAGCCTTAAAATTTCAAGCATGTAATAATACCCCTTATGCTCTATCACTGAGGCCACAGCCACACGTACCTGCAATACTTAGTAAATGAGCTGGTCTTTGGAATAACTGCTTCAGAAAGCACCTTACTCTGTCTAGTATCTTTCAATGTCATACAATAACAGTGGTACCACAGGCATGGGGGTGGTAAAGGAAAAAGATCCAGTCTTCAAAATATCAACACATTGGGGTGTCCCAGTTACATTATATTGTGTGTGGGTTTGGTTCAGGTTTGGTTGTTTTTTTTAACCTATTAGTCTATCGAGGATGCAGCAATTCATCCTCAAACGAAGTATTTCCTTCCTGACCTCCAGAATGACATCTGCGTCTTCCTAAAAAATCAGTTCAACTTGCTCAGTTACAAGGAGGGAGGAGTGAGAAAAGAAGCAGCTCCGAAGACTGCAAGAAAGGTTAATAATTATTATAGAGGACTCTGCCATGCTAAAACAATCACTTTTTATAAAAATTCTTGTGCTGAAGTCTAAATGAAAGCTTAAGAACAAGTTCAGCCAAGAGAAGTTAGAATGAACTGTTAAGAATCTGTAGGGAAGACATTAAATCAATTGAAATCATGCAGTTACATTGTCACATTCACCTTCCATCCAGGTACATACTGTATGCATGTATTTCCCAGGGGGTGAGGAGGAGAAAGGAAGCATGCTCCTGATTCCTGATTTGGCAAATGAAACAGGAAAGAATCACATAATTAAATAAGAATGAACACCCACAGGCCTGCAAACCTCAAATTCCAGGTTCATTCGAGGCAAAATATCTTCCATAGAGAAGAAACCCAGCACAATCCCTCTTTCAAGAAAATGAAGTTTTAAATTCATATTGGTACCAATCTAGTAATGAAAATGCTGAATTATTACTGATTCCTTTTGAAACCAAGACAAATAGTGCTGACTATCCAAGCAGATAATGTTGACCCACAGTATACGTATTTTACGCCAATTAAGGCAAAAACATACAATAACCGTAAAAAGGGCAATAGCCAGAGGCAAGTTTTGTACCCAAAATAATTTTTCCCCAGACAAGAACACTGTATGTGCTGTTGCAATCAAACATTTTGGATTTATGACATGACGTAATAACAAGGACTTTTACACAGCAAACATAACTCTCCGACCTCTTTCAGACCCAAGCAACAGTCACCCTTTTGTTATGCAACAGTGAATATCACCTACAGCATCCACTGGTCAGGTCTTAATATTGCTTTTGCCAAATACCATTTTCTGTTCCTCTTCCACAGAGCACAAAAAAGTGAACTCATAACGTTCATCTAATTGTAACCATCATGCTTGCTCGCAAGACTCAACATGTTAAAAGTATCATATACTTGTATATACAACATGTTTCTTGGAAGCCAGGAAGCCAATCAAGGATGTACACACATACAAGGTACGTATGTGTTCTGTGTATCTTACACATGCCCCTCTTCATTTTTAAAGTAAACAGCTTCTAACAGAGTCCTAAACTACATTTTTTTCATTCATAATGTTCATGTACCTAGTATAACGTGTCCTGCTGTTCCTTCAGGGCTCTAGCATGTTCTACTACCTAACTTCTTCAAAAAGAAGATGGAAAGCACAGGATCATATGATACAATACATCTTGTGCTGTGCTTATGCATAAAAGTTTTGGTTTCTGGGTTTTTTTTTTAAGAGTCTGCTTCAGATTTCAAGTTTATAAGCAAGACTGACATTTTACAGATTTACAACCACACCTGCTAATGCGCACTTGAAATCTAATCAATCTCTTCAAAATGATCAAAGTTTTGATCAAGTAGGGAGGATCGAAAAGACTGACATTTGAAAGTAAGTGTAGGGTCAACTAAAGGCAGAGTGGAGGGAAATACTGTACTGGAAAGAAACCAGGACAGGCAGTACCTGACCTTTCTGCCCCCAAAGCATAATCTGTGGTCTCCGAGGCAACTGAAGTTCAGTTGGCCTTCCAGTAAAAAACAGGCTAATCTTCAGAGGACAGAAATCTAATATACTAGGGGAAAAAAAAATTTTCTATTTCCATACTTCAGTTATTTTCACTTTTCTTTGAGATAAATATTGGAATTTTCACCTTAAAATAGTAACATTCAATTTCTACTGCCATCAGTGGATGTGAGAGCTTTGAGTCATTAAGTTCTGAAAATGCTTTTGTTGACAGAAATAGCCACATAAAAAACTGTAGCACCTTCACCAAACAGGGTACAAGGATTACTTTTACATGTAGCTCAATCTTGTACTGTAATGTCTGTTATCCATGCCTGTGATACGGGAGAGTGAGAAAGAGAAGGCTTAGAAGGCTTTTATTTCTGACTCTGTAAGAAAATTACAATTAAAGCAAAAATGCAGTCTAAAAAAAATCGCTATGTAATAGTTTATATTGGGTGGGGAGAGGTGTATTATCAAGTGAAGCCTATTCTTGAGCCCATAAAATACACATTTGGGTTTTTTTCAATAGCCAAACATTTCCTTGTTCAGTTCTTTGGCACTGAAAGCAATTCCTGTTTGCAAATGCAAATGTACTAAGAAACAAAGAAAATTCTGGCAGAAAATGTTAATGTTATTCAATATGTTATCAATATGTAATTTAATATGTTAAATGTTAATATATACTTAAGGAGCTGAATAGCTTCTTTGACTGCTTCTAATGCCAGATAGGAAAGAAGACCAAACCCCTCAACTCTCTTACAACTTCTATCTTTCAGTACGGCTTCATGTATGATTACATTTATGGATATGCTAATAAATGAAAACATCGCCTGTTTTTCACCTTAAAGGATTCTTAGTAGGTCTGGCCGTTCTCTTATGGACTTTCCCAATTACTTTAATGAGTAAGGCTATGCCAGTAATATTACTAGTCCCTTAAAACATGCAATGGAAACAGGGAAAAAAAAAATACAGAAAATAGTAACAAAAATTATTATGAACATGGGAAACCATCATGGAAAGTACTGGAAAGAGAAACAACTTCACAGGAGTTGACTAAAAAGAAACACGGTACATGTACAGAGAGCAATGAATGGAATAGCTATTAACCCTTTCTGTTCACGAAAGAACTAAAAGACAGTTATTGAAATTCCATTACAGTAACGTGACATACCCTCCCCTCCCCAAAATCTTTTTCTGTAGTTAAGAATTTGTGGAAGTTGTGCCATAAATTACCACCCAAGTCATTATAACAAAAATAATGAGCACACCTATAGCTATCTGTATTAGCAGGACAAAAAACTGTAGGTAAGAATATTTGAGTGCAAAAAGCATTGGGGAGCCAACAATAAATGTCTCCCATAGGTACATTTTTCTGTAATTGCCCACTACTGGTTGTTCTGTAACTTCTGCTGAAACATCTGGTAACATGCAATGTGTGAGAGAGCTCTGGAAGAATGGTCTGCTCTGCATGACATTTACTATGTCCCCAGCATCTGCATAACTGGAGTCCACATGAAATAAGGAGTAACTACTGAAAACAAAACTTTCAACACTCTCCAAGTGTGTGTTAAGCAGCAGACCATGATAGGCACCCGAGCAACTGAAAAGTGGATGAATGAATTGTAGAGGCATCTGCTGTTTATGTCCAAACCCCCAAAAGTCAGCAATCTCTGCAATGTGCAGCTGGCAAAAGACTAGTGCTAAAGAATAATTGTGAAACATGGCAGTAATTTAAAGTATCAAAATAATCTTCAGTAAATGAAGGTATATATATATAAAAATTCTCAGAAAAGGATTAGGACTAGACACAGATTACAGCTGTTTCTAGACATACTATGGTTGGGAAAATACAGTTCTATCTAATGAGGAAGAGTGAAGGAATAGTTGAAGCAGGAAAGTATGTTTTCATATAGCTCCTATTTTCAATTAAACAAAGAAAAAAATACAAAATAGAACCACCACCCCAAACTGGTCTGAAAAAGCACACTGTGAATCCAAGACCAGTGAACATTGGATCCACAGCATGGGAAAAATTGCATTTACACTGCAAAGTAGCCAACAGCTAATAAACAGTACAAAAGTCTGAAAAAGTTATTGACAATGATTTGGAATTAGAAAAATCCTCAGGGTCCAATCAAGAGCCAGGCTGAGATTATCCCAAAAGAATACAGCAAATCTCCTGACTTGTAGACATTAGCAAAATACTGCGGATGAAATTTTTCATACATTTTATTCTTAATGAAATGTCACCGCATTATTTATTAAAAGCCAGATCAATTAACAGACCCTTGTGACTTTCATGCCAAGTAGTTATTCTAATTTTGCATCTAATATTAAAATGTGTGAACAAATTTACAGCTGTTCAGACTGAGGGACCTAGGCTATATCTGAAAGCTGATGGTTCCCCTGTGACTAGTTCATTAAGAGCCAGTATCACAAAACAAAGCACCAGTTCTATACCTTAATCTGATGCCCTCTAACTCCTTGAGCCACAACTTACCTTCTGGCTTTTGCTAATTCTGAAAGACATTCTTTTCCAACAGTCTCTGCACACTCAGCCTCCCCGCCTACCTTCCAAAAGTTGTGAGATACGTTGTATACACAATGGGGTATGCTGAATGAAAGGGACTTGACAGTGATCTATGAACTGTAATATGATATGCTGCATTTCAACATTACAACATCCATGATTTCTTCCCTGAACAATTTAAAAAACAAAAGGGGCAGATGTTGAAAATATCAGGCCAGATTTCACTAAATAGAAACCGGAAATTCTGAATTTGTATTTGTGACACCCAACATCAGAAGCATTCAGATTCCATGTATAAACTAATCCACAACTATTAAAGTATCATACAACATGTACCTAACCAGCACGAATTTGTAACTTGCAACATCCAAATTGCATTAATAATGGTGAAAATAACTCTTAAGGGATCCAATACCATAAAATAAAAGGGTGTGCAACGCTCTTGGCAAGTGAAGAGGATACATAAAATTTCCTGAATGGTCTTTCATTAGTTAAGGCAATCAAAGACTCTACGAAGTGTAACTTCATGCCACAGCCAATAGGTGCAAGGCTATAATCTCACTGCAATTAAGTCCTGCTGCTGCGTTGAAGTCAAGAAGACAAAGGGACAGATTGACTCACATCACACTGAAATGGCTTCTCTCCGGTGTGGGTTCTCATGTGCTCATCTAGGCCTCGCTTCTGACTGAAAGCCTTGTTACACTCTGAACACTGGTACGGCTTTTCCTGGATGAAATGACAACAGTGAGCGAAAGTGAGTGAAAGTGAGTAAATGCAGAGCCCGAGTCATTAAAGGAGTGGAATTCCATGCTGGATGGTGCAAGTTTTATACTCTCTCTAAGGGATTACAGTCAGTGAAAACAACAGAAAACTACTTTCAAATTATTAAGGTAAAGCTGGGAAAGCTGTGGCCTGACAGTTTCCACTTCAACACCCACTTATGAATTAATTATCCGCTCCAGTCTTTCAAAACCAGCCATTTCGGGAATCTGGTTTTCGTAATATGAAACGTACAGACACAAAATTCCAAGGTACTTTCCTTTATCCTCCACAAAAGCTTAAAGGATAAAGAGAAGATATCTATAAAAACCTCAGGTTTGTTAGCATGTTTCCAAGCAGGGGAAGAGGTGAGGAGAGGAAGAAGGGGTACAAGGAAACCGTGTGGTAGAGAAAAAACTAATTTTGAAAAGTGGTGACAGAAGGTTAATCACATATTCATTGCAGAATCTCAAAAGAAGCGCGGATGGCAACCAAGCCATCTGTATTTTTATTAGAACTATTGGTTAGCAGCTACTGTAATACATGATGTTATAAAAGTTGCAAGCTCACTAGCCTCAAATAGAGATATGTATGGAAAATCACTTATATATTCTTCTTTAAAGTTCTTCCTTAACATAGAAACTTATATAAGGTGTAATTCCTCCTTTATTCCACTAAAGTTATAAAAGAACTGTATGGAAAACAACATTTAAATAAATCAGTTAAATGTAAAAGTTAGTATTATGGCACTGCACATTGCCTCATTAAAATTTTGATGCTCTAGAGGCACCTTTATTTTTGAATCAAACCACCACACTTCTTTAATTTTTTTTCCTGTGGCCCCTAATTCTGTATTGCTTAAGTTCTAAAGATGGGTATTTTAGGCAACAAAGTAATTGTTTAGGAAAATTGTAAATTTTACTAAATTAAATTGAAACCAAGACTGAAAATCAATAGGCAATAAAAATGCCAAGTCTATGAATTAACAAATAATAGGCAGCAATCTTAATGGTCTTTTGGGAGATAACGTGGAATCCAAGGATAAGTGAGAAAGAACAACTCAGCTTAGGTGTTGAAGCTACAAAGTGAATAAATTCTCTGGTTGTTAATTACTGTTCTCAGCTTGTAGGGGAAAATCAGGTCTCCATATCTTGCTGAATCCTGCCAGGTACTCAGCATAAACCGTACACATAATACTACATGGACTACAAATCACTGTTGTTCTGGGTATGTCCCAGGCTCTCTCTTTAGTAGGGTAGCTTTCTGCAGATCCAGAGATCTCAGTGCAGGTGAATACCGGGGTTTTCATTATGGAGTACCCTCCCATGAGGTCTCCTGGAAAAGGTAGTGTCACAGACATAAACATCTCAGCTTGTAGTGGAAGGAATCCTCGAGCTCACCAAAACCAGGTCCTGAGTAGCGTACACAGCGAAAAGCACTTCTCCAGCAGGTTCAATTTCAGACATGAGTAAATCATGAGACAAATTAAGTACATTTCAGCATGATACAAGACAAATCTTTATCCTGACAGAAGCTGAGTACACAGTGCTCAGCTGCATATAATCAAACTGGCCTAAAGGGAAGCCGCTACTAAGCTTTTCTGTGCAAGATTCTCCCTATACATCTTTATCATCTTTGTGTTTTTTCATCATTATCTTTTTGTAATTCCAATGATTCTTCAATATGGAGTAAAATATAACAAATTACCTAAAGGAGATCTGAACTGATCTTAAAAAATCATCACCTAGACCAAAAAATTCATGTCTCAGGGAATTTTGCTAGACTGACTAAAGACTTCATGGAGCAGGTCTGCAATTTTTAAGGAACTGTATGAATATACAATAATGATATGCAAATATGTAAAGTGGGTTTCTGCAACACCCTCTTAATTGGTTTTGCACAGTGGTTAACATAAACCACATTTTCTGTGAGTTCTCTGAAAACAGCCTTTCTGTGTGTATGTTGTTCCACAGAAAGCGCAAAGTAAAGTACCTGATGTGTACATCTTCAACACCTATGAAAACATTCACTATTGCAAACTCTACCAGGTGTACTTGCTCCCTTTGTATCATCTTGTTCTTCGGGTACGATTATGATTATCTTATTGATTTCAGAATGAAATGGACTTCAGGATTCCATTTCGGAGGAAGAGCCATTCTAAACTCTGGAAAGCTGGAATCACAAACCTGGCTGTAATATCTTCCCCAATGTTATGTTTGACTATTTGTATTACTCTCTATGGCCAAAAGGGGTATATCTAACCATCTCCTTGGCATTTGTATTCAAATTCACATATGTTGTGCCTGAAACACATTCAAAGCTGTCTTTGATCTAATTTTAGACTCCTCACATCTGTATATTCCAGTGACTTCAGCAGACACAATTCTGATTCACATCAGCCGCCTCTCCCCTAAGCTAAGCTGCCCTTCATTCACATCTGTGTCCATTTCAGTAAAATCAGTAGTGTTGTCCAGAGCAAAACTTGGCCTTACCTCTCTCTCCAGAGAAAAAGACTTATTTGTCGGTTTTGAAGAAGACATCATTCTCAGAGACTAATTTCTTCAAGAAAAACATTCCGTGCTTTTCCTTTTCTCTCTCCCTCGTCCTCTCCTCATAACAAATTTCCATTGCACAATACTTGGAGAAGGCAACATTTGTAAATGGGAAAGATGATGTTGGCTTGGCATAAGCACCACTGCTCTAAATGCGAACAGAAAATAAACCCCAAACAGATAAAACCCACAGCAGTAAGTCTGAAAGAAAGTTAATGCCACCACAAAAGGACAATAGGGACCAACGATAAGATCAGAAGGAAGTTGGATAAATTCAAAAAAATCAAGCAAAGGGAAAAACCTGCTAACCGTCAACAAAACAGGAGGTCATTGGGAAGACCATTTAAGTCTGACCTCAGAGGAGTTAGCAACTGCTAGTACTATAAATCTACCTTCTGTTCAAAAAGCATCTGCAAGGCCATGACTATGGTGGCAGCAAAGCCAAAGGATTACATGTGTTTTCTTTTATTGATGACACAAATGAGGAAGGGAGCAGGGAGAGTGAGGAAGACAGGATGTAGCTGATACTGCAGTGATTTAATACTACATTTTTAAGTATACCAGGTATAAATAAGAAATATGTAGATCAAGATTTTTAACATTCCTGCTTCTAAAAGAAGAAAAGCCAACGAGAACCCAAATGGGACTTGATATTCCGGAAGGTGCTTCGCCATAAGATTGGTATACTAACTTAGAAGCTCCTGTCTGATGATTTTCACTTCACTACGCTAAAACTGAGAGGAATTCAACATTTTAACAACTATGACAAATAAAACAGTGCCTGCAATACACACTTCATCTGTCTGTAGATAGCTGAATCATAAATGACTACCCTGGATTCTATGCATATTGTGTTTTGCATTAGAAAGACATCAGAACACAACAAATTCTCAGGGCCATTTGACAGCACCTTTAATAGATTGATAGAACATGTGTACAGAGTATCCTGCAATCACAGCAGATGGAAATACTTAAATCCAGAATATCTGAACTGCTAGCTGCTGCTCTAGTTGACTATATCTCCCTTAAGAAAATATAAATACATTATGTATATTAGCTTAGCACTAGTGCATGTGGTTTTTCTGTAAACCTGGTAAAATTGATTACACAGGTAAAACATGAATTACTTTGGTAGGAGTATCTCCAAATAACTTTTTAAATCTGAATTTAGAATTATTACGTGAGCTCAATAGCAAGAGCAAGAAAAACATTAGCTACTACTATAATCCAATAAATCGTAGCTCAAGATTCAAATAAATGAGAGTGAAGAAGAGTTGTAGTAACTCTTTCCAAGGTGGCAGGAGCAAGTTAAAACTGGGCTGAACCTACGCTCAGAAAGTGAATTTGTTGACTGCACAAATGTTAATCAATAAACCTTTTTAACACTTAGGTTTTAATTGACAGAGTATACCTAAAATCCCACAGCTATCTAGGATCTAATCTCTCCTATGCTCATTTTTATCCTCCTGAACTCAGCAGATTTACTTCTGATTTGAGAATTTCACATATTGCATGTTTGTACTTTTAGATCATGTTCATATAGCTAAGTACACATCTAATTAGAACTGCTAGCATCTTGGGGTAAGACATACTGACCATGTTGAGTTTCACATGACTATCAACTTGCTGTATCTGCACTTTTCTACATGCTGAAAACAGAACATTCAAAGAAGTTCAGAAAAACAAGGAAAAGTACATCAAATCTTCTATTACTTGTAAACATTTACACTTGTGACAGAAGTGTGAAAATTGCCAGACATGAGGCGATGATACAGGACAGAAAAAAATACATAAAAATCTTTTTTTTTTTTTTTCCTCTGGAGACATACAAAATGGAGATCCATGTGACCAATCTGGAGACAAACATGATATATTTGGGAAATAAAAAGCAAAACAGCAAGGCCCAGTACATACATGAAGATTCCTGGTAAAACCTGAATAAGCCTGAAAAGGTCTCAACCTAAACTCCTTGGAAAACAGCAGTAGGTATGGAACTTCCTTAGGTGAGATTTATTCTCACAACAGGAAACACAGAGCTCAAGAAAAATACCAGCCTGTATTTTTGATAGCAAAATATTTTAAAATACATAGCTCATCCTTTAGTTTACCTAATTTTCTTTCTTCTTGTTTTTAATTTCTTTCATTACTCTAAAATGAAGAGCTTTTCTTTGCTTCCAAAGAGAAAGTCTTACAACGCCATGTACATGAGATGCAGGTACAATAACATTATCTGCTTTCGAGCCTTATGTGGGGAATTTGAAAATATTTCTATTACTCTTAATAAATATCATTTGCTGCTGCATGTATTTGCATTATCATTTGAACACAGGGTTAGAAAAAAAATCCTTTTGAAAAAAAACAGCAAGAATGGAAAAATGTGGCCTAAAATGAACAAACATGGCAAGCCAGACAACATTAGAATATACTAGTCAGGCTTGCTGCTACCAAGAGCTAACTTCTCTGATAAGAGTCCTGGAAATCCCATAGCTTTGCCAACTGAAAACGCAGAAAAGACAGTAGTGCTCCCCACTTACAATCCAGGATGACAGTGACTTCAGGAAACACAGACTTCAGGAAGCATTATCTAAAGGGCACTTTAGGCATTGAGGGAATGATGCTGAGTTTACGTGTATTTCATACAAACCCTTTGCTTCGTGTGTCTTAAACTTTTCCTAATACCAGCAATACTTTGTTTCAATTATTACTAATTATTAATGTTGATGTGTCCCTCAAACCACACTCAGGAGCTCTCTAGCCAGTTGTACGTGGCATATATTAAAGATGGTGACCATAACAGATATCATCCTGTCCAAAACTCCACCCAAATGTGAAATGAAGGAAGGTTCAAGGCTCCAACAGCCTGAAAAGCATTATCTCAGGAGCTGGAAAAGAGTCCAACTAGAGGCAGCTTAACACAGGGTTCATGATGCATAACCCACACACAACCCACAACCTAACTTGTAGTCTTGCTAACAGCAAAATTCTACCAGAAGTTAAGCAGAACAGCGATGAATGAGTAACAGAAGTCCTACAGAATTGGACAGATCTTTCTGCTTGGCCTAGAAACCCCTCTCAGATAGCCTCAGACAATGCTGAGGGCCAGACCAAGTAAGTAATTCTTTACAAGAAAACCTGTAAGATAGCAGCTGTGGTAAAACCTCTGAGCCTCAGCAAATTCCAGTGTCAAAGTACAGGTTTCTTCTACATTTAAGAAGAATGATGGGTAGTTTCACTATCGATGAAGTGGTGACATGCAATATATAGCTCGATTCTTTTTAAAAGACCAACTTTCATCTTAATTGAAGGGCTGGGAATTAAGGTATAATGCAGTAAGAAAGACAGTAAAGTGCCTACTGAAACAAGGGTGGCTTATGTAGCTGATGTTTAGATACATTTCAGCCCTAAAAAAAGGACTAATCTGATTAGTGTCAGAAAAAAAACATCAGTGATACTTTCTGCTAGGTCATCACCACTAGCAACACATCCTCTGTTGAGAAGAGAGGCTAAGGCACTTAAGATCACAGATGGTGCGAGTTAATGGAGTCCAGCTTTGTATTTCAGTGTGAAAAATGTGCAAGAACTAACAAGATGCTCTCTTAGTAATTGGGAGGGGTTTGGAAGCTACAGTAAGTGGCTCACTCACAGACAGAGGCCTACTTAAACTGTAAGACTTGCATTAAATTATTAAAGTAATGTTGACACAGGAAGACAAAGGCTGATGAGAATTTACAACTCTACACAAGTAGTAGGGATTTGAATCTTATAATGATTAAAACTCCATAAACAATCACTTTACAAGTACATATTTCCTCACTTGAGAAGTAAAAGCCGTCAAAAAAAAAGATTTCCAATAACTAGAGCAGGCACAGAAACATTCCTGTTGAAACGATTCAGAAAGGATTTGGCAAATGTACATAAAAAGTCACTTTTATTAGAAATGACTGATGTTTTTGTTAGAAAAGTTCTCAATTCGGTTTTGGGCGTTTTGAAAAAATACTATCTGAAATTCTTGCAATAAAATTTGTAATGAAAATAAAACCACACATCTTAACTGAAATGCTGCCAGAAGAAAAAAGGTCTATGTCGTCAAAAGTTGTAGCATATGCAATTAGTTGGACTTTACGAAACCATTAACTTCCCATTTTCCACAGTAGTTCTACCTATTTGCTACCTATAATCTGTAAAGTTTGTTTCTTTGGGGTTTTTTAAACCACTGAAGTAATTACTCTTCCTAAGATTTAGTGACGGAGGGTTTATTTAATCAGCCACAATGAATATTCAATAGATGCTGATCTGCTCTTGGAAAAAGAACAGTAAAAAAAAAAAAGAAAACTTTTTCACTCTATGAGGAAAAGATGACCATCAGTCAACATTACATAAAAAATGTGTTAAAATATGGGTGCAGTGGGATTCAAATCTTCTATATTCTGTACACAAACACAGATTCCACAGGCAAGGAAACCAGAGCACTGGCAAAGTCATCATCTCAGACAGATGCTTGGGAACTCACTCATGTCTCACCAATAGGGAAATATTGAAAAAAACTCAAAATTCAATCAACACCTCATCTTATTTCATTACACACTGTCATGTGCATAGACAACTATATTTAGTACCCAATATAATCGGGGGGGGGAGGAGGGAGGGACACAGCATGGCATGATGTTCCTAGAACACATGACCTTTATTAAAACTTTCTTAAGCCCAAATATCTCCTGGGAAACACAGAACAAGGGAAATTTTGTCACAGTTGTCAATATTGTTCTTGCATTTTATTTTTTTTTTCCAATATTTTATTTTAATATTCTTCTGAGTCAAAAAAAGAACAGAGGGTGTTGTTTAGAGTTCCAAATGAGTGCTTTGGAAAGGCTGTTTAACTCAGGACCTGGATGAGGACAGTCTTCTTTTTGTACTGTCCCAGCAGCAAGCTGAAACACTGACTTGAAGACAAGAATCTCTACAGGAGACTGCCTAGCTTCCATACCTATTGTGGCTTATAACTATTCCCATGAAATTCATAAATAAAACTCAGAATTAACTCAAGGTTGGCTAACTGTCGTGTTTTAAACCCAGCCGGTACCTTAGCACCACGCAGCCACTCGCTCATCCACCACATGCCCCTGCCCCAGGCGGGATGGGGAGGAGAATCAAAAGAATGTAAACCCCATGGGTTGAGATAAGAACAGTCCAGTAACCAAAGTATAATACAAAACTACTAATAATAATATTAATAATAATGATAAGGGAAATAACAAGGGAAGAAAATATAAAACCAGCTACTAGGAAGAAAATAAACTCTATCCCAGCCAAAACCAGGACACTAACTCTTGCATATACTGTGTCAGGCCTTACATCCTTAGCTTCTAAGGCTATCTTTATACTGAAGTCATTTTCGTGACAGCAGACCATAGAATCATAGAATGGTTTGGGTTGGAAAGGACCTTAAGATCATCTAGTTCCAACCCACTGCCATGGGCAGGGACACCTCACACCAGATCATATTGTCCAAGGCTCTGTCCAACCTGGCCTTGAACACTGCCAGGGATGGAACATTTACCATTTCTTTGGGCAACCTGTTCCAGTGCCTCACCACCCTCACAATAAAGAACTTCTTCCTTATATCCAACCTGAACTTCCCCTGTTTCAGTTTGGACTCACTACCCTTTCTACTATCGCTACAATCCCTGCTGAAGAGTCCCTCTCCAGCATCCTTGTAGGCCCCCTTCAGATACTGAAGACATACTCATAAAAGCTTCCAACTAATACTCTCAGCCACCACTAAAAAATTCAGTGTGAGATTAAGGAGTTCAAGAGTTGACTTCCAAACTGATACTATCTGATACTAAGACCATTAGATCACACTAATCCTTAAAATTTAAGGCTACACAGCAAACGATATCCAAGCTGTCCAGCATCATATGAATAAGAAAGGAGAGAAAACTTCCTAAACATTGTGAGCATTGATAGCTTAAGTGTCCAGAAGCTACATAGCATCAACTGCAATCTACTGACCAGTTCCATGCAGCAGATATATGTATGTGTGTACATACATGTATATATATATAAATATATACACACCAGCCAAGCATTTCAAGTGTGGACAAGTAAAGTCAGTTGCAGAGTTACAAAAATGTGATTATCACGTCATTTGCTCTATTTCATACAGTATAATCTCTGAGCACTAGGTACTTTTAAAAATATACTTAACAATTAATGCGTTTTTAAATAGTAGGCACAAAGAAATATGATATTTATGCAAAGAAAGTTACCTACCAATACACTGTAATTTCTCTATGTTTAAAATACTGTCTCAGAAACGTACAATTTCAGCATTACAGTCATCAGCCTTCCAACCACCAGAAATCTGTTTTTTAAACAAGCTATATAAATTACATGGATCTGTTATACCTTCATGTAAAAATATGAAATATTCAAACCATGTGATGAAAAACCATTTGCAAATGGCTTCCACTCTTTCTGTTTTCCACCACTGCCATGTATTTAACTGAAACAAACTGCAATTAAAGTACCATTTTCAGAAGTAATGAAAACATCAATTTGTGTGACAATAACTCTGGGCACCTACCAATGATCATATTTTCCAAATATTAACAGTTATATTGCAGTAACATACAATAATTTCTCTACATGTTTAAGCACAAACTGTATTATGTCAGGCACTGAATAAAGCCTTAGGAAGGAGCTGAAGTTTACTGCTCTGTGAAGGTTGGAAGCATGCATGTACTTCCTCAAAGCTGATATGGCCTGTAAATTGATTCATCAAGAACTTCAGTGAGTTCCTCATTTATGCATAGTTTTCTTATGCTGTTATATTTCTTCTTAAGGGCGGGGGGTGGGGAGAGAAATCAAACCGCCAAACACATCTACTTTCATAGAAACAAATCAGTGCTCAGGTGACATTTTAATATTAGGTGGTTGGTATTTTTTAATCCTTACATTGTCAGTAGGGGTTTTGGCTTACCTTCTCTGTTTACTCCAGAGTGAGCTGACACCTGTGGCCACCCAGGTTGTACTCAGTTTAGCAGCTGCCAGACCTTAATCAACTTTCTAAAATGATTTTTCCAGCAGCCTTCCCTGATCCACATGATCAGGTCTGGCATTTAATCCCACTGGTGAAATACATCTAGATTTAATCACTACAATGACATTTTCCTTGTTGAATGTCATATTATTACTTTTACGCTACTTCGCAATTTGTCTGGCCAAAAGACCAGATTCTTTTTTCAAGATATTTACACAAGAATAGCCCTTGAGGAAGGGTGCTATGATTATGTTACTTCCACGTTGCTAGGCTTAGCTGACACAAAAGTACCTTCTGGGTTTACATATCTTGTTAATTATTTTTTGAATAATTATTTTGCATGCAAGAATAAATTTTAAAATAAAATTTATGTGTGGGAAAAGGTAAGAAAAGGCATAGCCAACATCCTCACAGTGCACAGATTTCACCTTTAGCTAGCATCCCTGTGTTCAAAGAAACTTCAAGGCAGGCAATCTTACAAAAGTATTATAGAACCTACATACTCCACAGCTGTTTCTCTACTGAAAGGGCTGTTTTTGTTTCCTGGTCCTGTACAATAGCTTGGTAGATTTTTCTTTTTCTCTCAACACTCTTACTAAGTTAAAAATGATGCCTAAGCAACACCAAACACACAAGGATGAATTCTGAATTTTTGAATGTCTCTTAATGAAATCCTGCATTTCAACCACTACCTTCCTGACAAGCATCAACCTACTACAAACATTAAATAAATCTTCATATTCTTGCCAAGCACACAATTGCTCTGGTAAATAATGGGATTTGTTGGTTCAAATCAGGGAAAAAATAAACTTGGCATCATTTCAGAGCAGGTCTTGTTTACTACTCCTCCCACTCAGAGCCATGTAGAACATACATGGTAATGAAATTTCTTCTGGTGCAAAAGCAGTAATAAAGGACAGTAACAACAAAAAAGCACTTTATAGCACTTTTTAAACTGATTCAATAGCTGGAAAGGAGGAGAAACAACACATAACATGGGACTCGTCTGCTCACAACGAACCACCAGGAAGTGCTGCACAAACTACTAATTACTTCTAAGCTGAAGTTTGGGCTAAAACTTTATCTAGCACCTCCAGTTAACACCCTCAAGTCCTAGGCAGAATGGCAGAAAATTAAGCAAACAGTTTTGATCATATCTTCACTTATTTAGAAAACTATTCTGTGCACAGATTTGAATATGGAGACTAGCAAATTAACCATCACCCTCCCTATTCCCTAACAGATAAACTTTCACTGTTTGGCCTCAAGACTGCCTTGACTCCTATAAGCAGTAACAGCTCCCAAGGGATTACTAGTAAAAGCTACAGTTTTCTTTCAACTTTTTGTTTGTTTTCTTATGGTGGATGGGGAGGCCAGAGGCAGGTAGTATATGGAATGCTAGAACAGCTTAACTTCACCTGGACATCTCCCTTTACTAAGGGAATTCACATCTGGCTGATTGAAGACAGCTATGCATCTCTGTGCTGGCTGAGTGGGGCCAAGATCTCACCTTTGTCCTCTAGTTAATACACACACGACAACACTTATCCCTAAAACAGGGAACCTCTGTGCTAACTAAGACTCAAGGCTCAAAAATAATCCTGGAGACATCTGCAATTTGCCTTTTATTTTGCCTTCAGTTAAATAAAATTCAAACACAGTAATTTTACAGCTTTATATTTGTCATCCGTTAGAAAAGTACAGGCTCAAAAAAGCTCACAGTGACTGGATTTTAGAGAGATGGTAAGAATCAAAACACTGCACATTGAAGTTTCAAGAACTTTACAAAATTGTTTACTTGGTAAACAACCACTAACATTATATTAAATCTATAAAAAACACAGGTTAAAGGAAGAAGTTTGTACTGCTATTATTTCAACATGCAAGAAATCAAAGACAAAAAATATAAGGTGAGTAAGAGAGTCATAATTATAGTTTAACAGTTAATTACTTAAATCTTTGCCTCTTCTTTTGGTAAGTATAAAATATCTTGGTTGGTACAGCCCAATCTCTACAAAACCAGTAATTATTTACTTTTAGCCACATGATTCATAGACGATCCTCAAGTAACCATAAAAACTAAGCTACACTCACCCTCGTGTGGGTGCGAATATGCATCTTCAATCCATCATTCTTGCTGAACGCTTTGTCACAGTAAGGACACTGGTAAGGACGCTCACCTGAAAACAAGAAACACATCAGAGTCCAAAAATATGGCCTCGGTATATGAAGGCCTTACAGCACAGTTATTTGTCAAACTGAGGTACGTTTTTCTGGCCTTGTCTTCACACTCAGTTCAAACAAGATCTAAGATCAGGAAAATTACAAATAAAGGTCCACCTGAGCAGGATACAGGGCTGGGTCAAAATATTCCTATTTGCTGCTTGACTTTGTTCCAGCAATATATAAATACATACAGAGAGCCTTGGGGGGTAAAAAGAAAAAAAAACAAACAACAAAACCAACATCTACTGCCGTTGCTCAAACCACATTCCACAGTGATTCACACACGGTCACTTTTATGTTTAAGCATTAACTGCTCCCAAATGTTTCTTCTATTTCATGTATGATTGTTACTAGAGTCGTCTGGGTGTCAGAATCCCAAGGAAATATAAAATCTACGATTTTTTAATTCTGTATCTGAACTGTGTTAGAAGCTAGTTAATAAAAGTCTCTGCAATTTTTGTATCACAATTTATGACTGAAATGGAAACAGAATGATCTTAGCATCTTCCTTGCAGCATCCTATATCATAAAGGTATTTTGTTTAATGCTTCATTAAACTCGTGTCATTTAGCATCAATTTTCTCAAACTCACATTAGTGAAATCTGCATACTGAGCTGTTCAGAATCGAAAAGTGAAGAGTTTCTAAACTAGCTCCATAATTTGGAAGAAGTAATAAAGCTTTATCATTCCCCAAGGGCATTTTAATTTTCAACTCTCTAGGCAATATAGTGGTTTCTGAGTCTATTGCCTCCTCTACCTGTACACAACAGTTTAAAAGCAAGTACTAGGTTGTTTCTAGCACAAAACCACAGTTCTACAAATTACGGACACAATAACTACTTTTCTATTAATAAAATGGAATTTGTTATGCACAATCATAATGCTGAAGGTGTAACAAACCTTTATTTAAAAATAGGAGTTAAGTAAATCCTATTCCACTAAGTCGATGCACTGCTTTCTGCTCACGAAAGAAGCTTTACATGTATAGAGAGATTAAACATAGTACAAATGTCAAACAATTAACGACACTCATACTCAATCCTGGAAAATAGGTAAGTCAGAATAAATACATTTTACAGTTAACTCCCACCCCCTCCCCCAGCGTATTTCACTGATATGCCAAAGACCAGAGTGCAAGAGGCAGAAACAGAAATAAGCATTTAAAGCTCCCCAATAACATCTTGACTTGAGGGAAAGAAGCCTCATCCCAACTCATCTTATTTCCACATGAGGTGTTCCTCCATGATTGTTCAAAGGGAAGATACTGGATGTTTTATTTCTTGGGAACAAGATGTTAAAGGATCACAAAAAGTATTTAATGGAGACAGCTTACAGAAACAGCTCTTCAGGGGGACTGACTCTGAATATAGTACAGTACAGTACTGATAGTCACTGTTGTACATAAAATCTCCATATAGTCCCAAGACGTGCAGAGATTTGAGGGCAGCTGAGATCAATCCTCTTACTTAAATAATCATCTAAAGAAAAAAACCCCCTATTTAGTAGATAGACTATCCTGCTCTTTTCTGTCTTTTACTACTGTTTAGACAGCTCAGTTACTGATAGCAGCAAGACACTGTGTAGCAAAGTATTTGTGAAATACAAATATTTTTCTCTCTTGTATTCTGCCATTTCTCAGAAAGCACAGTTGTGTGAATTTGGTCTTTTAGAACGATGGCAACAATCACTGTGTTCTAGCTGTGTTTTCACTGAGCAGTTTGAAATATGACACCCTCATGACCCTCAATGTCTTTAATCCATGCCTCCGAAATTCAAACACTCTGACAGTTGTCAGTACTCAGATATTTAATTAATTCAGCTGACATTTTTATGTTTTAGGGCTTTCTAATGCAGAAGCTAAAGCTTTCAGCAGTTTGCAAGCAGATGAGCGTTGACAGGTAGTAGTTGTACCCCTCCTCCTTTTCTCCCCCATCTCCGAGTCTCTTTAAAGAGAAAGACTTTTGCTTTCAAAAGATGGCATATTTTGAGTTTGTCTGAAATGGATTAACAGCATCCTTCAGAAATTAACCATGGAGACCATGATATTGATGAGTAAGGCCTTAAAAGCTTTTAGCAGATGCCAGTAGAGGGCAACAGTACGACTGCATATCAACATGCTACACCTCAAGAAGTCTGGCTTTAAGCAACTGTACTGCATATTTTCAAAAGTCTTCACTGTTCCAAAATACCAAGTTTACTACGTAACACAGACTGAGACTCCCACTTAACACTGATGGTTGGTGACATCCTGTTTTTCTAAATTATAGAAACAATTTCTCATGCACTAGTACATTAATAATTGCCAGTAAAACAACCGAAAAGATCACTTCCAGTGATTTTACTGTTGCTCTTATTTTTTATGTTATTTTCTTTCACCTAATCTTTGTAGCCTGTATGCCCAATATATTTGCAAGTGCCCTTGCACTTGCAAAAGCAACTGTTTCCCCTGTGCACACACATCTTTTAACTGTGTAACTTATCTTCTACCTCAAAGGGTTTTAAGGAGTATACAAAATTAACTGTGGGCCACTGAAAAAAAATCTGTGCTTCCAATAGCCAAGTTTCTACAATAAATTTCTTAATCTCTCTGTAAGCAGTCCGAAGATGAGTTTGTGCCACTGTGTAAGAAATATATGGACGTTTATAATGGCTTTAAATAAAAAATAACTTGTATTTAAAAATTAATTGTTCTATGAACAAGAGTCAAGATTCCTCTCATTTTACATCAACCATGTAAAAATATAACATGTAACTTTAACTAGTTGTTCTGAATCCCACTGAAATTCAGGGTAAAAGAAAGCTAGCAGTAATTACTCTCCAGAAGTGGCCTCTGTTGCCTGAGAACTGAATGATCTATCCTCAGTCAATGCATCTTTTTCACTATTTACTGTATCAGGAACCTAGGCAATTAATTCAGATCAGATGTCTGAACTTATGGACAGCAGATTTTGGCAAGATTATTACAATCCTACTTATTAACTACTTTATCTCTGGTGAAAATTAACTTCTTGTCTTGCTTCAGAACTAGACTAGGCAAACATTATTCGTGCTACCAGTCAGTTGCTTTTAATAATGATCCCAGTAACAGATTTGTCACTGAGACCACTGGGAAGCAGGTGTTCCCCAAGAGAAGTCTTAGACAGTCTATCCCACTTTAAGTCCTGTGAGATAAATGGGAGCAGTGGATCCTTTCTCTAATACTGTGAGATGCAGATGGCATAAGATGACAATAGAGAAAAAACAGATTTGAAGTAACGAATGCTAAATATATTCTTCCCACATAGAAAGATTTGCTGAAGTGCCCTGTTTCATACAGAACTATTGCAAGTGTCCACAAATGAGAAGGTTTTGTGCTTCAACAAAGTTTAGAATTGTCACTGAGAAAATCTGGAGAGCAAGTGTGATGTGATAGAAGTTCCTGGGAAAGTGACATTATCCATCAGTGCTTTCATGTTCATCTGCAATCAAGCAAAGGCCACCAAAAATCAATTATAAGCACTGGAATATTAAACTTCAGATCAACTCACACACAATAAATATTTGGAGATTTCCAAATATAAAACTTCTCTGATCAGAAAAGGAATGGATCTGTTACTAGGAGATTAAAAGAATGGCAAAGATGAGCAAACAACATGGTGTTGCAAGTCATGTATCTCTCTTTCTCTTGTCCTCACAAAAAGCATCACAATGAATGAAAGCTATTTTCCCTATGACAAACACGTTCTTCTTGGATTTACTGCTAGAAGGATGCTTAGGAGATACAGTGTCAGTATGGAATATCATCATAATAAGAGGGGGTGCACCTGAGATAAAGTTGTTAATGTCGATTAACGGTTATGCCATTTGCACTCTGCTTTTTTATATAAACATATATATTTTAAATATATATATATCTATGTAACGTAAAATAAAGAACTTTATGTTTGAAGACAATGATAAACCCTTACCAGGGGATAATACTGAAGTAAATCAGTGCACCATTTTTTTTACTATAATGCCTTTACATTTCAGTCAATAGCAGAGTAAGTTTTCAAAGGTATTATTTCACAAAGTGAGGGTCGTCAGTTGTTTTTTCCTAGATTTGACTTATATACAAAAATATGGAGAATGTGGGGGAAAAAATCTTTTAACTTCTAAATACACTACCAAGCCTTAATCCTAACATTTCACATTAGGAAAATATCTGAAAAAAGCCCTGGCCTTGTATGTTACTGTTTGCAACTCTGCCATTAAACCGCAACAGAGACTATGACCTGCACTTTTCACTAAAACATTACATCAGACTTTCTACTTTAGTACAGCATCAATATCCAGTAGGCATGTTACATACATCTTCATTTGACACCTTGTCCAGTCAACATGCCCAGAAGTAATGTTGTGAATGCAACAATAACCAAGAACGACTGCTCTAATTAAAATACCAGTACATCAAGTAAGACAGACGTTATAAATGCTATGTTCACCCTCAAGTTACAGCTGACTGTCACATCCCTGCTGACCAAGAACGAACTGCTCAACATATTAATGGCACTTCCGTACAAATAACCCTGAATAAATAATCCTTGGATAAACTGCAGTGGATTTAATATAATTCGAAGTCTAGACATTCTACTTCCAGATTTTTCTATGAACAAAACCAAAGCTTTTAACATAATAAAAATAAATTTTAACTCTAATACAAGGATTATGAAAAACAATTCCGTGATTGAAAACCATATGGGATTTTGGTCTGAAAACACGTCATGACAGAACAGGTATCTTTTTTTTCCTCAAGTGTGTAAATCTCTAGCTTGAGATCACAACACCTACTGGACCTTAATGTAGCATAACAAATTAAACACCAGGTTCTTCCATCCCTGTTCAACCTGGGATGGACACTTCCCATGAAACATTTGCAATCAAAGGTGCTGTAAGGTAGCATTTACAGTGAGTTCAGCACCCAGATTTCCAAACTCAGATATGCCCAGGAGCAAAACAATTAAGAAACAAAATGAAATACACATTTCTTCATCAAGATTTCAGTGGCTATAGCCAGACATGTAATAAAGACTCTGAGACACAGTAGTTCAAATTAGTCATACGTGTTGCTGTTTTCACACTGTATTTTGCATTCGCTGTAGGCAGCTCAGCCTCAAAAAAAGCTAATTACAAAATCAGGTGGAAACATGATATAAATCTCAATGTTAGCAATTACTTTGAAACAGTGACCTCAAGTAAGATCTACCAAATAAGTACGTTAGAGGTGACAAATGTAATCCCATCAAATGAGATGAACGAAACATGCAACAAGGAGAAATAGTTCTAATCTGAAGAGACTGCAACAAAACTGTTGGAAGAGATCAGCAAACCAAAAAAGGCACAGAGATGTTCAACAGCACACTAAAGTATACATTTGAGGAACGACCACATTCGGTTTTGGCAGCAGTCTCATAGAGTTCTTTCAAACCATATACAGGCATTACTTCTGTTTCATTCTGTTAAATCTGGGGTCATATTTACTGTTGCCATTCCCATGTGGCTTGCTTGTTCACTTGTGTACAATGCTAAATGTATGTTAGCCATCATGTACAAATCCCCTGGCTTTCTGTCTTCATTGGAACTAAACTGCTGTATTAAGGAATGAAGAATTTGAATTATGCTGTGAAATTATCAAGGTGAAGGCGTTTTATAGTTTTAATATGTCTATGCTTGGTGCATTGGAGTATTCAGCACCACTGGTCTAGGTCAACACTCACAAACATCAGAAAAAGAGTTACGAGAGGCTGCAGTGAACATCAGATCATGTGCAGCGTATGCAGCTTAAAAGGAATGGTTTTCTATAAAAAATTAACAAATAATTATGGCAATGCGATCCCTCAGAATCTTCCACAGACCGTTTACCACCTTCTAGAAATAGCTCCTCTTCACGTGTTGAATTACCTAGTATAAAAATTAGAAGATTATTTCTTGAAAGAATAAACACATATGTGAGTGTATTATTTAAAAATGTCAATTTTCGGGGGGGGGGGGGGGGAATCCTATTTAAAGACCTAACTTCAGACTGGGGTAGGGTAGAGGGGAAAAAGAGAGACTCCACCATCAACCAACTGTGGAGGAAAGACAACAGTTCACCTGGAGAGGAATTCGGAGGCAAGGGGGCCATCTGGATCACACATGCAACACTCCATACCAGATGATCAACAGGGCAGCCCAGAACGGGAATTGCGAAAAGGTTTTTTTAGCCAGAGATAATCTGGGGTGATGACAGCATTCAACAGCAAGTAAGGATGGGCAAAAGGTTAACGGATATAACAAAATTATAATCTGTGACATATGCTTTAGAACACTATCTGTTCATACGGAGCACTTGACAGCTTTACACATTCATCCTCAGCTGCTGTTGCTCTGTATATGGTGTTCCCACCAAATTAAAAAGGAAGTTTGTGTCCTTAACTGCATGGAATTCAGTTAAGGCACTGTACAAGCATGTCCGCATACAAAGATCCTAAGATGCACAGAACTGAATTTCTCCTTCATTAGGAATTAAGTTAAATAGGAACTCAAAGAACCAAGTGGTTTCAAAAGAACTTAAATTAGAAAATGCCAGAAAAATGCCAGAAAATGCCAGAAAACCAATTACTGAATGAAAATTAAATATTTACACTTTCAGAAAATATTCAGTATATTTCACCACCTTGGTGGTACACAGCATGTCAAATGGCCCTTGAGGAGACAAACACTTCTTCAAAATATTGCATTTCCTCTTGTGTAGACACGGCAGTTTTCTAGTTACCAAGCAGTATTTTTAAAAGCATTTAACACCACAGGTCCCTTAAGCATTTTTATAATTCTGGCCAGGGATTCTAGGAAGTGAAAATAATGGAAGAGTAACCAAGAAGCTTGGCCAATTCCAGCAGCTAGCTGCTCTCTTTACGACACCTGGACTAGGCAATAAAAACAGTGAGCTGGCCTATACAAAATTCTGGCTTGCCAGATTTTCAACCATTAAACATTCAAAATTTAGCACTTCAGAAGGTACAAAAGTACCCACACACGAGTAGCTTTCTCATGCCAAGAATCAAACAACCTGGTAATTTGAAAGATAAAACACCTGTGGATGCCAGCTGAGACAAAACCCAGAAACACCATATATACATGTAACTACACTCATAGTCAGTGTAGAAAGGGATGGCTCTTTGACTGCTCTGAGAACAGTCTTGTTGCCTGACAAAAATGGAAGTACAGTACTCACGTATGGGTCAATCAGACATTTCTTACACATTTCTTTCTTCACTTTAACAACCATTCAAACTTGGCAGAGTCTGAAGACAGGAAATTAAATATTTCTGCTTTCTTTTCCCTTCACCAATGATTAGTGTCAGTAAGTCTACGGATTTGTGAATGCTTTCTAACCAAGCTCCAACACTTGTGTATTTTCCAGGCACAGGGAGAACCAGAATTGTTTCTATGTGAGTAAACCAAATGCATTTGCCATTCACTAAAAATGGTCATATATTTAGTAACAAAAAACTCGAGTGCTATTCTTTTCAAAGTAAGAGAAAAGCAGGTTGCTTTAACCATTTATTTTTTTTCTATTAATACTTTATTGTAAGTTCTTAGCCATGCCTTATTCTTTGAGGAGCAGAAGTAGTATTTTGACAGCAGAGAAGGTTTGTTTTCTGCTAATTTTTGGGTTTATTCAGAGAATTCAGATTACCTAGTCAAGACCAATATTCAAAATGTTTGTCCTATCTGGCCCAGCAAAATTATCATGATATAATTGAAGTTTTAGCTATCTGTAACTAAATGAACCATAAAGACTAGTAAAGGACCCTACAAAATCAGGCGTCTATCTGAATCTGTACAATAAAACATCAACTACCACTATTACAAAGTCTTTCATCAGTTCTACAGTGATGTTGAGATTTGAGTCACAAGTGAAAACCCAACACACTTACTTTAAAGAATAAAACAGTTTCATTCTTTGCATCTATCAGTGGAATTAATAATTTTGGTTTCCCTATGAATGGATCATTAGTATCTATGACTTCAGCGAACCCAATGGTCAACCAAATCTTTTAAAGTAGATGCATTAATCAATCATTAATTCATGTGATCTAAGGATGTCACTAGCATTCAAATGATCTATCCCTTATAAGAACATTTCTTCATTTATGGAAGCAGAAAACAGGAAGCTGACAGCTGCATGAAACTTTACAGGTATTTTTAAAGATTTAACTGTTGTCTGGAGATGAACAGGACAATGATGTATAAACTGAAAGGTTTAGAAATGCAGAATCCTTACCTTTGAGGCCTTCTGCAAGTTCCTTTTTAAATTCGGTAGATAAAAGAGAGACCATTTATAAGTTACTGAATAGAAACAACCTATCTGTAGACATTTGCAAGCTGTTCACTGACTGGATACAGATACGTTTTTCTACATACTTCAATGTGATATGAGAGGAAGTTCCTTTAAGCTTCTCTTTTATCTTTTTTTTTTTTTTTAATGTAACAAAATATATATTACTTATAAGGAAATTTGCCAGAAGATTTTCTAGAACGAGGATCCCTGGCTGTACATTATTTCTTATGCACATGAACAAACAGTTGCTTGTTTAGCTATTAAAACTTGGGGGGCATATTTTACACAGTACTAAACTAAACTGTACTTCAACTCCTTCCTTCAACTCCTTCGAAGTCTTATGTTCATAGATGATTGAACAGCTGTTAATAAGCAAAGATCATTATTATAACTCCACAGCTAATAATTTATTTGCTTACTCAGGAATTTTTACATAGAAGTGCAAAATTTAAGTCTACATTTTTAAACAGTTGGACCATAAATATGATCTTAAACATGTTCAAATGCCTAGTTAATCGAACTGTAGAAATGTGACTACAGTGGAAAAGTGAGGACCATACCATCAGATCCTCAATGCAGAGGATGAGAGACACCTCAAGAAGGCAATCAGCACCTAAAGTTACAGTGGAAAGTATGATGAAATGTTTTCATGCGCTTGTAAAAGAGTCTTAGATTATGAAAATGGAAATTGAAAAGGTAAGTTTAACACTGTTGACAAAAAGGCTATGGAAGTCTATGGTCCAAATGCTTTTTGCTGTTTTAATGTAATGTCTTAGCATTACCTTTTACTCATGTATATGGAAGCAAATTAACAAAGAACCTTCTCAACTCATGCTTGCAAAATAAAGCAGCTTTTCCACATACCAGAGACTGTAACATGTAAGAATGCCACATTAAGCCATGGCTTTTAAATGACATAGAATAGAAACATTCATCTTTCCAGAAAACATTTAGGACAAAATAAAGTCATCGTAATCTTACTGACTTTCTAGCAGGACTTTAACTGTGGTGAAAAAAGCAAAAACAAAGGTTACATTTTAACCTATATTTGCATGTATAAGCATTTTCTGGAAGACGTGTATGGTCATTAGTTGTTGCTTGTCAGTCCCTACGTAATGCAGTGGATAAAAGACAGCATATAAAGGATAGAATTACAGTTCAAACACTCAATTCTCTTAACTCAGAAATAAATTTACCTGCAAATATGAACTACCTCACAACAACTTCTACTGTAACAACAACTTGATGTGCTACATCACAACGATGGAAGGGGTTAGGACAGAACTAATTAGGAAAGCAACAGTATAAATATCAGACATGCATGCGCATAAATACACACAAATACATGCACACACAAACACACAAGACAGCAATTAATAGATCCAAAGAGCTATGTAAAAGGCAACTGAGAAGTTGCACAAGCCACAGCCAGTAACTGTTAACACTGAAGCTGCTTGAAACTTTAGGGAAGTAATTAACCTCCTGGCCCCTAGTTTTCAAGCCCAAGGAGCAGATCATAGAATTTCTTTTACAATTTATGAACAAGCCAAGGAATTTATATCGCAGTCAGAGGATTCTTTTGCTGAATTAACCCCAGCTCCCTCTGACCCTAAGAAGTCATAAACCAACAGGATACAGCAGAGGGAGAATGTGCTATAGTGTTTCAGCTGACCTACAGAGCGCTGTCTCTGTCATGCCAAGGCTGAAACCCAGATGATGAATTACAGAGCAATATGCTAGGTTCAGATGCAAACATCAACCCCTTCCCTCTGTACATGCACATGCAGACATGTTCACTCACCCCAAACGAGCTCAGTTTCTGCAAAAGGCCAAGTACTGTTAGGGCTCATTTACAGAGTCTTACTCTAAGATAAAAGAGGGAAGAAAATTGCTTATCGAGGAAGCATGCATACATCTGTGAGTAACAATACTGAAGAACACGTGCTGTGTATTAAATATAAGCCAAAACTCCATTGAGCTTCTCTTTTTGTATATGGATTATTAGGCATATGAAAATACAATTCCAAAGCAGAACCAACAACCTCGACTTTTTATCAAAAACAGCTTTATAAATAAAAAAGGATAAAAACTGATACACGACTCTCTTTAGAAAGAGCTCTGCTGGCTTTACTTTTCAAATACAGAACCCAGCAGCTAATAAAGTCTAGCTGACCACGTGCACAGAAAGTGGTGTAACACCTATCTCTGCACCAAGACCTCACACTGATCAGGTGTAATCACGAGGACGTGAAAGTCATTGCAATATTTACAGTTATGGTGTACTGCTTAGCTGCAACAAAGCTCAGTCCCAGCTGAAGCCTTATTCACAAAGATGATCCATCTCTTGAAAGCAGACCGTGGCTGGCTGTTTCACTTCTAGCTCAGAATGAAAAGCAATACTTTGAAGTCAGAAAAAATAAAAAGAGAGCGCAGTTTTTAACTGATCAATTCAAAACCACGGAATTTAATAGATACCAAGAGCATGAAGTATTCAATACGGCAACATTTTGAAACCAAACATCCATCACTGAATAAAGTAAGTTTGTGGCTCCACTGTTTGATGAGCTGAAAATTTCTTGGCACTCAGAAAAATCCCTGAGAAGTTGTCAAGGATTTTCACAACGCAGTGAACTTTATTACTAAAAGCCATTAAATGAGTACTCAACTATTTTTGTGCTGTTTGCAGATGACATGGATTCCCTTCCTCAACTACCCTTGCTTTCTTAGAAATGATGCAAACTATTCCTCAGAAAGCTATGCTTCCTCAAGACCACTGAACATTGGACGACAATTTCCTTTTGTGATTAGTCTGCATCTATTATGATCGTGAAAAACTTGGCTGAAGTCTTAGGTACAGCACAAGCCAAAACCACCTCTCCAAAAGTCCAACATGCATCTAACTACAGCATGTTCTCGCTAAACCTGACATAAGGCATTTTGCCATGTAACTTACAGATCATTTTTTTAATCCATTTTCCTGAATTAGCAACCCTCTTCAAAATGAGTGCTTCTAGCTTTGTAGGTAACGAAAGAAGCCTTGAACTCTCCCTCCTCCTGCAGTGGGTTGTTTCTGCACTGCATATTCCCTTCATTCCAACCTGTATCGTATCCTGGCAAGACAGTTTGTCCCACCATACTTAATTTACAACTGACCTGAAAATCTTCAGTGCCTTTCTACTTCAAGTAAGTTCAAAAGTTGTAGTTACAATTTCTCGTATAATAGTGGCTACAAATTTTGCAAGGCTCTATAGTCAAGGTTAGAGGTCTCTGGTGTGTGGTTTCATGAACCTCAGCTTAGCCTAACTTCTAAATTTAGGAAAGCCTGCTTGAGAGCTGAAACATTAAATGTAACTGGTAGGAGCACATGTGTGAAAAGCATTTCCACTCAGACAGCTATAAAGCATTTTCCCCAAGAGCTATCTGCACTATCAACTTGAAAAACTAGGACCTTTGTACTCTGTGCAAACTGATGTATAACATTCATAGGACACAGAAAACACACCTGAAGTTTAAGGAAAGGGCCTGTGAAATAAGAAAACACAAAAGTATCACACTAGCGAAGGCAATAAAGCAGACTTGCCTACAAAAAAACGTTGAAATGTGAATCCAGAGATTTTAATGAAGAATTAGAATAATGTTTGATCTGAATCTTCAGGAAGTCAAAAAAAAAAGAAAAAAAAAAAGAGAAACCCACAGCTTACAGGATAGAAGACTGGAGAGAAAGAACAGGTGAGACTGTGCAGGAAAGGCTTTGAAAGGAGTTGATAAGGTGCGCAGAAGAAAGAATGTCAACAAAGAGGAGCAATGGACAGATTTTGGGTCTTGCCAGCTTTAACCTTCTGTCTTTTCTATCAGTGATGACACAGTGTATGTAAACACCATGAGCAGAACGCATATACCGAGGCTTCTATGTATATGGTTTTTTACTGCTGCTAAGAAGGATAAATGTTCCAAAACTGGAATTTAGTAAAGTATAAAAGCTAAAGATAAAAGTCAATTTTCGCCTTTTATCCTGCAGGAACAGGATAAAAATTTGCTAGTGTCTATAGCAGCCAAATCCAAAAACCACAATCTATCAAAAACGAGTAAAACCTGTAACCTTAAGAGGTGGTCTTGATAGACTGAAGTGATTCAGACTTTTCCAAGCACATTAGAAAGCCAAATGACTAAAAGCACAAATTCCTGTCATCTCCCTGCAAACCAAATTTGCTTATGCCAAGTGAATGGAATGTCATAGGAAGGCTATTTGTTAACTGATGCTTTGACTGCCAAAGGTAAATCTATACCATTTTATACTGGAAAAAAAACTATCACAAAGAAATCCCTTTCAGTTGCTGCCACTTACCTGAATGAAAGCATAAGCTCACAAAATGAAACCTGACAACATGACCGATTTATTTTCAGTGTGTGTACAGATGCACATATATAACACGACAGTGATACAGTAATGCAATCTGGGTGGCAATAAGTTGCATAACTCAGACCCAGGAACATTAGGAGACCTGCAGAATGAGTCAGATGTTGCAACAGAAAATAAATTTTGAGGTAAAGCATACACAAAGCAGAACATTCTCATTTGGGTAGCGTGCACGTTGTGATAAGGTCCAAAGTCACATTAATATGAAGTCAGAGTTTCAAAACACCTTAGTTACCAGAAAGATGAACTCACATTGTATATACATATAAACATTCATATACATACACGCACACTCTCATACATAATCATAGTTGAGAATGGAATCTGGTTTTACATATTAAGCAGGTAAAATGTCTGAAAAAGATGCTGTGTTAGGCCTACCTGTAAATTCGCATTTCTGTTTGTAGATAGACTTATTATGAACATACTTATAGATATCTTGTTACATATTCAGAAAGTCATCTCTGTTCATTACAATAAACAACACTGCACCTGTATGGCTTCGAATATGAACTCTTAGTGTTCCATTGCTTGCAAACTTCTGTCCGCAATATGGGCAAATCTTCTCTTTTTCTCCTGTGTGAGTCTACATGGGGTGGAGAAAGACAAGAATGAAAGCTTCAGCATAGCTTTAAAAGAAATGGAATATGGAATATTTTAACCGTATTGACATTGACCGCTATTATCTCTGTTGTACATTTTATACCATCATACCAGGCAGAGATTCTTTCAATTTTCTTCTAAAATTTCTAACTCTCTTACTAATGGCAAAATAATATGGCTTTTCAGTTCCTAAGTTTACTATTTCCTAAAAATAGTTACTATTAAAAATGTCCAATTCACCTCTATTTATTTTCGTGATTGCAAGAATAAGACACCTATTTTTCAGTCTGGTATCTGTGACAGCGGTTTCCAACAAACGTTAATTTGGTTACCTAATAAAATTAATCTTCATAAATGGGTCTCTTTTTAACAGTTTATAATTTCACAGGATTTTATTACATTATGAAATGTAGTGAAAATAGTTAACCTAACCTAGCATAACTCTCCCTGTTGCAAACTTGAACTGGAGCTTTAAAAGGTCTCTGTGGAGATTCGTGCATATGGCTTCTGCCTCATACAAATGAAACACAGCCATCAGTTTATCTGAAGTATGACAGACAACAATCCTTCAAAGTGCAAGTTCTCAGTGATCCAGTCAACACAACTTGCACACTGGACACTACCTAGCTTGTGTTAAATTCTAGAGTCAGACTGCGTTTAGAGAATTATCACAAGAATAATATTGTAATTGTCACTAACACTGAATCGTACACTGAGCTTGTCTTATGAAATCAAGCTGTTAAGGCTAGAGCACCTTGATGATAAGAAGAGTTATTTCAAAATGAAAAAAATAAAAAAATGAAAAAAAAATCACAAACTCTCCCATCCAACCTGGGAGGTCAACAGCAAGAGCACCTTGAAGCAAGTTACAAACACAGATTCTCACCAGTTTTCACACTATACATTCTACACCCTATTCTGAACTGAAGATTTATCAGCCTATTGAATAATTTTTCCTTATAACTGTGACGGCTCTTTTAGTGGAGAATTTTGGATTACTTTATTTATAAGTGTTCATTTAAATGGGGACAGGAAAGATAACACATTAAATCATATGCGCAGCTGACTATTTGGGTTTCAAGCTTTGCACATGATTCTCTTCAGATAGAGAAATTAATTCTTATTTTTATGAAAGACACTTAAGTGACATAAAAGTCTTCATTACATCATAAAAACCTTATCTCACATCGTATATATTACGCTGCAGCTGAAGGAAGAGTAAATGAGATGTCATTTCAACACTGGATGCACTTGCACAATTTTTATTCCCTAACATTAGGGATATCAATGTTAAATCCTTCCTGATTAGGATAGAATTCTTTAGGAATCACATCTCTCTCTAACAGCAATATTGGGGAATACCAGAATTGGGGATACCTTTCAAACTACCAGAAAGGACTCTGGGAGCAATACAGTACAACTAAAAGGCTCACAAACATATTGCTAGTCCTAGTCTGACAGCAGCACAGAGCAATAGCAATTACAATTAAGAAGGAAATGCCAAAGAGAGAACAGGGATAAATGACAAACACTAGGTGTTTTCCTTTAAAATACAAGTACACACAGCCATTTTTAATGGAAATAATAAGTCATACTGAATTTTTTAGAAAGGACTCTGGGGAAATATTTAAAAATTTATGCAGAGCACATCAATGATTCCAGGTAATATTTTGACTTTTGGATCTTACAATCCGTCGTGGTGAGACCCTTCACAAAAAGTTAATTTGTACTCAATGTATCAGTATTATAAGCTAGGTCTGTTAACTCAAGTGATTAGAACAAGTACATAAGGATGAAAAGGACTGTGTGTCTGAAAAGCAGTCTTGCTTCCCAAAGAAATCAGTTTGCCTAATGAATGATACTATGCCTCCCTGAAGTCTTGCTCCCCAAGAACATAATGAGAAACAAATCACAACTTTATTTTGTATACCTTTTGGTTTTGAATTCCTTAGACCAATATATTCAGGCTTGAAAAACAAATGTGTTTTAATACTCTGAGAAAGAGTATCTTATAAAGTTCTCTCTCTATTACAGCAAAACTCAACTGATTTAACAGGCTGAACAACTAATGAACCTGGCTATTTGAATCTCAATCATTTTACTGTACATGTATTGAAGTCTACAAACAAGGCAACCCATGTCATTCAAGTTCTTCTGAAGAACAGGTAAAAATCTTCCACTAAACATACCTGAGACGAATGTATCTTGGTTAACACAGTTAAGTCACTCAATCACAGGAAACTTTATTTTATAGCAACTACGATTACTAAGTAACTTAATGCATATTAAATATGGGACAAGCAGCAATAAAAACAGACTGAAGGCAGACAGACAGAAAATTCATTAACATACATTTAATGGAAGATCAAGATCTTTAAAAGACCACAAAAGAAACCAAAGAGACCTCACTCCTCGTTGGTTCCAACACTTCTTGCAAATACTTTTTGCACATTAAGGAGACAGTGCCATCCATTATCTTAGAAACTTCAATAGTCTGCTATCTGCCTGTAAGCTGATTTAGGCTCAAAAGACTTGTACTAGTTCCCACAGCTGTAACACATACGGCTGGAGAGACACTGGAAGACTCCCTTACATTTTTAACTCAATTTTAAATACAGATTTGTGTTGTAATGCACAGTACTC
Organism: Strigops habroptila; assembly: GCF_004027225.2. Taxonomy (NCBI): domain Eukaryota; kingdom Metazoa; phylum Chordata; class Aves; order Psittaciformes; family Psittacidae; genus Strigops; species Strigops habroptila. Next base: position 84,495,998 of record NC_044279.2, on the reverse strand, counting down.
ACCATAATCATGTGCTGAAAATACTGTACCAAGTAACTCAGTTACACTCAGTTTTGTTACTCAAATTTTACATGCATATATGAAGTGCATACTACATGGCAAATACTGTATGCATTATGTTTTTCAATAAACTCTTGCAATCTGCATTGGTGGCAACATCTCAGCTGATTTGCCCTTGATTCAATTATTTTCTTCTCATTTCTTTGCTGCAACATAAACCTGACCTCAGGCCCAACTAGTGAGCAAGCTTTCTTCTCAAGTTTACCCCAATTCCGCCGCAGAGATCAGTGGGAAGGAGTATGGCAAGAGCAGTGCATCAAGTCCTGACACACATCGAATGCTGGAGTACCTACACTGGATTTATACATATGCACCCACGACAGATTCTGCATGCCACCAAGAATCCCACTACTGCAACAAGCATTTCAGGACATGAAGCACCATCATAGCTTTCTACTGAAAAGCCAGGAATGCGGAAGCACCTGTGGATTTTATGTTTATTACCACCTTAAGGACACAGAACGAATGAATATGACGGAACATATTCTACTCACCTTTTTATGACTCTTCAGGACTGAGGGTGTCACAAAAGCTTTGTCACAGAGATCACACTTGTATTTCTTATGTCCGTCATGTACAACTTGAATATGAACATTTAATGTGTCCTTTCTTTTGAAAGTAGCATCACAGTGATCACACCTGAAAGTCCTCTCACCTTATAAAGAGAAAAACAGTGTTTAGAGAGACCATATTTTTGTGGAAATACACTAATGCTTATTGTTTCAGAATAATGAATAAAAGCAGCAAAGACAAATGAAAAGCTGGGTCCTGAGAACAGAAAGAACATCACACATAAAAATGTCATTAGGAAATTAAGAAAGTAGTCATGACAACAATGTAGCCAGAAATGTGCAATTAAACTCTATAGCCAAAGGCAAAATGGTATCCAGTGGAAATGGCTGCCAGTGAGAAGGAGCACAGGTTTTATCTGAACTTCTGTAACAGACTCTCTTCATGGTAAGAAGCAAAAAGATGCAATAGGCTTAATCTTTTGAAACTTAAATGGTAAGAGACATCTTCCTGAATTTCAAAGAATTCCCAAAACAAGAAATACTTGCTTTGAGTAACCTCTCTCATTCAGACCAGTAGAGGCAAACTCATACGTCAAAGATGAAATAATTTTTAAGTGTTAGAGCAGTATTACTGTTCAAACTGTGGTGACATCGTTGAAGTTTCTGGCAGAGGCCAGGTTAATATTGCTAATAGTTTTAAAACTCAAAGAATTACCTAGGAGAGAGGAAGAAATGTTGTATTCTCAAAATCTGCATGCATATTTTGAGAGAAAAAAAGATGTGATTCTTCAGAAAAATCATTACAATGAACCTTCTCTTTATCACTGCTGTGAATGTAGAAGAGAATATTCTATTTGTTAACTTCTTGATTAAACTTACAAGTTAAACATCTGCAACACAGCACTCATTCAGAAATCCACAGTCTAAACTGGAAATCAGGTGCCCATATCCCAAAAAAACTTTCCAAGAAGTTATATCACAAAGAAAGATCACCATAATCTAAGGACTATCCTCCAACTCTTATTCTCCTGGACAGAGGTCTGACATGTAGCCTCCTGATCCATATGAACAAGATACAGACTTGTATAAGCACAAGCTACTTTTTCCAGCAGCAGTGAAGCACATGTGGATGTACACTTACTTCCTTGCTATAGCTCATAAAGGATAAAATCATCCCAGCCTTGGTCTCACTTCAAGGGCCAATATGAATGGAAATTGATTTCAGTACACTGCATATTAAAGCCCATTTGATGCTACCTGTTGAAGCACCAAAAAACTTTTTTCTTTATTCTGTATTATATGTGTAATATATAGAAGTGAAGCTTAGCAACACAGCAGTGCCTCAAGTACCCAGAGACATTCCCAAGCCTAGATAACCTGCTTCTCTCCCCCATAAACCAACCATAAATGCCCACTCTCACCTCAACCTCTCATTCTCTGCTGGTTTGGAAAGAAAAGTGGGTTTGTCTTGGATGACACAAGAAAATGCTAAAAGGTGTTAGAGTCTAAGTTGTCTTAGCCTAAAATAGTTTCAGTGTAGCTATTCAGAAAAATTTTCAAGGTCAATAGGGATGCAATTTAATATGCTGTTATGTGGAGGTTTAACACTGATACTGCTTCTTACTGTTCAGTGAATCACTTCAGTCCTTGTCTTGGCAACAGGAGAGCATCCTGCTAACAAAGTGAAGTCATTACCATTTTTACTCAAGTAAAATGCAATTTTCTACTGCTTCAACAAAGGAAAAACAGTGAAGTAATTTCTTTTAGAAGTTACTTCTTAGAAGAACTTGTAGGCTTCATGGATTTTTTAAATTTATTTTTAGGTAGTCATTTGTCTCTTTCTGCCTCTTTGCCTCTTTGCTCCAGTAAGAAACATTTGTAAGAATATTATACGTAAGAAATATTTGTATCATTTCCATAAATTTACATGATATCATTATGGTTTAAAACACAATTTGACATTTGTTGAGTTTCAGGAGGATTTGCCCTTCTTATCCTAAAGTTTTGTTTGCAATAATTTCTATCATTTTCACTACTGCACTTCTATTATGATTTGAGAAGATAAATGATTTTCAAGCAACAACAAAAAACAATGAGGCAGTAAAAGATCAATGAGTTTTCAAATAAAACCCCTCCACAGTCAGGGAACTTCAGAAATAACATACTGTTAACCACATCACCTCGCTATGTACACATTATAATACTCTTCAACTATACGTAGTTACTATACCAAGTACGTATTTTGCCAACTCCTGGCTAAAAGTTTAGCAAAATTTTTCAACATGCAAAGCAATGGGAAGCCTAGAATTTGCTATTTTTACAAGTGTTATCCTAGATGAAGGCAAATAATCAGTGTTTCTCCTCATCTTCCTTATTTAGCAGAAACCCTCTAACTCATTATAGAGGAGCCATCAGAACACTGTCTCCACTCACAGCTCACTGAACAGTCGTTATACCTTGTTTTTTCTTCTTTCTTTTTTAAGCCATAGATAAAGATACATGAAAACTTAATTTAAAAATACTATTAGTACACAACTATGCAAGGAGTTTTTGAAGGTTTCTCAACAGCATAAAGCAAAAATCAAAATTGTTAGCAACAAGATGTACTAAAACTTCCTGAGCAGCTCTGGAAATCACAGAATCATAGAAACATTAGGGTTGGAATGGACCTTAAAGATCATCTGCTATGCAACCTATTTCATAATACCTCATTATGATAAAGAACAACCAGGTTTCATATCATAAATGCAAAAACATGTCTGATGCTTAAGAACAATCACTGCCAAAAAACAAACTCTTTGGCAGATAAGAGTAATATTAAAGATTCCAAAAAAATTTCTAATATTGATGTATAAAAAATAAAGAATTTCCATTATGTATTTTCAGTCAACATGGTTGTACTGTGATAGATCTAGAGGTTTGTTACAAAACAAAATAGCAAAAGATAGACATAGATTCTCTTCAGGCCTAGGCACTCTAGAGAACAGAAGTAAACCAGAAAGTACATCATTGACTCAGCTCTTGAAACCATTGAAGGTGGGAAACTTTTTCAGAGTATCTGACATGAAACTGTTAATAATACTGATAAATGTCTCCCAAGACAGAAACAGAGCACTAGCATAATATATCCTACAGTGCTTTCCCCCAGGAATATACAACATAATGTGAGTGTCTTTCCTGGGACTGGCATTACCTATTCCACTGATGCAGTCCCTTTATGACAAAACAAGAAAATGAAAATCAGGACTACACATCCTTTACTTTAAATGGGTGATCTTCAGTGCCCACTTCTGCTGATCCCTGTAGGAGTAGCTAATTAGTATTTCTCCTACTAACAAACATTCTGCATGCAGATTTTTACTCTGGAAAGCAAATACATAATAGGAATTATGTCCTCCTCAACAAATGCAATCATGTTCATGCATGTCTCCACAATCCTAAATAACTGAATACTCCAAGTAAAAATGCTCAGGGCTACCCATTCTTGTTAGCCAAGTCTCTTACGGCCTCATGAGCTAGTATAAGCCAGGTATGAGGTACTATACACTTATGTACCATATGTCCTCCCTAAACACTATAGCTAAGAATAAAGGGTTAGCCCCAACATTGACAATGACATAACGAGAACAGTCACTAAAAGTACTATCAGCAGCATGCCTAGGAGAAAAAACTTGTCTGACTTTCAGAAGACAGGTTACATTTCCACAGCTAGAACCTGGGGAGGGAGGGTAGAGAGAAGAGTTTGGATTTTTTATTATTTTAGTTAGACATATTTGATGTTCAACTTATAAACTTTTATCCATGACGCTTTTTCCAATTTCAAGACAGGAACATCTGAAAAGTGAGTCTACAAAATACAAATTTTTCCAGTATATTTAGCTTGTAAAAGAAAAATTAAGTCATTCTACATCATTTTGCAGAGGGCCTGCCTCTAAACCAACAAGGCAATACTGAATTTAAAAAAAAAATATATGATGTAGACTGAACTTCAATCTTCCCTTCAAGTTTCAAGCTTCATAAACAATCTTTTCTTTCCTACAGCACACAACAGTAAAGCCAGATAAATACATCTAGAAGTTCTGGTTTGTTTCCCTCCTTTTTTTATAGAGCAGGAATATTTCAGAGCTATGAGAGGGACTACCATCCACCTGTAGCAGGGCAATGCCAGTAATTCTGAGTTACTTCAAATATGAAAAGCTCATTATCACGTCACCACGACTTGTCAGTCTCAGAGTTAGGTCAAGAGGAGAAGAGTTCTACATTTCTTCTCTGGGAACACAAGTTCTTCTCAGACAACAGCAGATCTCCTTGTTTTAATCACAGCCTTGAACTGAAAACTGTTTATTCTTCAGTTCATCCTAGTACTGACTTTCACTTTGCTATTGGTCTGTCAGCACTTCTTTTTTCAGACTCTACAGACAAGAGATGCATTATGACTGTAAAAACTTTGCTTATATTCTGCTCTATTAAGGCCTCCTTATTAAGCTGGCCAGTTGTTGAGCCTTTTTTTCAAAAGTAAGAAGAAAAGAGTTTTAAAAATCTTTCCTGTGATTATAAAAAAGCAAGTATTTTCGGTTGAAGACTTGGACTCATTTTGGAGGCAGTTTTACCTATGACGGCAGAAGTTACCACCTTCAAACACCTACTCTGTCCTTCAGCAGATATGTCTCCTTCTGCACCAAGGAACACTGACAAGACAATGTCTGTGCCAATGCAGTCCACAGTCTGATATATTTTGTATTCGCTTAAATACTGGTGGTTCAGGAACAACTAAACCTGCCACAAATCATAACCCTAGCTCAAAGATCTCAAATTTGTTGAGCTCCCATCCTCTTCAAAAAAAGTCACAGGATATGTTTTCAGGGAGACCTCTACCAAGGCAGACTATTCTGCGTACTGTGAATTACTGCTTTTGGATGTTCTGCAAATGGTTGGTTCATTAGAAAACACATTACTGAACAGGTTTTTAACTGCCCCACCACCTGCCATCATTTTTAAACATTTAACGCTGGAAAAAGGTTTACATTCAATGCTTTATGAAACTGCAGAAGCTTTGAAAGATAATTGTAAAACAACAAACTAAACACACCAGTCTAACAATTCATCTAATATAAACACTATTATATGGGACTGAAAAAGGAAAGTTTTGTGGTGTTCTTAATCATACCAACATAAATATTCTCCAAATCGAAGTACTGCCTTCTAAGCTACAAGAATTTTAGATCATGAATATTCTCTAAACTCTAAATTGCTGACATTCACATTGTTGAATGGTAGTCTTGGGGTCTGTCAATATTAAAGACTGAGAAAATTCCACCAAACATAAATCTTCACGCAAGCAGTTAAAAAATAGTACAGAATGCCAAGAACAAGTTACTCATGAGGGAAAATGGCCACCGCATTTCTCTGGGCTGCTAGTTCTACGCCAGAGGCAGGAAACATCAGCCTGATCTGGCACAGGACAGAGAATCTCAGTTTCAAGCTCTAAACGGGATTACCTACAAAAACTGAGTAAGCCACCAAGTTATCTCTGCCTCCATTTCTTCTTTCTTAAAATGGAGGTAACACTATCACGCTTAATGCAGAAATAAATCTGCCATCAGACCTCAAGTCATTGCTAGATTTTGCACAGCACATTTGGATTTGCATTTAAGTGCATTTAAAGACAAGGTTTGAATTTGGCTCTGAATTTTCAAACTCCCTGGGGTTAGAGTTGAATCTCAATACTAATTTAATATAGCAAATTGCATATTGGAGCAAGGTGCCATATGTCTGCTTTTCTCAGTCAAATGTGAGAACTGAGGAAGTTCTTTTTCCTCTCTGACTTAGCACTTACTGTTATGGATTAACAGATGTCTTTGTAGAGAGAACGGGGTTCGGAACAAAGCTTTGCATTCCTCACACTGGAATGGTCTCTCTTCAGAATGGGTCTGCAGATGAAAGGCAACATGTCAGAGGAAAGGCTCAAGGAAATCAATTAGCTCTCATTACAGTAATTATAGCTAATTCGCTAGACTGGATTCAGGAGGGAATATCACAGCAATTTGAAACATCAGGGGATGAAGAATTAACAATTATTCTGCCATTATCGAGAATCCTGAAAGTCAGCATAGCAGCTACTGAGTAAATATGCCCTCCCAGTCCTCAAGAAGTGTTTTCTGAGGCATGCATGTAAAAAGAAACAGAATATAGAATAACCAGGAAAAAAACCCAAAACGCTCAGTTGCACTGCCTCATCAGTACTCACACTGGCCTGAAGTACTTACTAATGTGAATAAATGCTTGAAAATCAAACACGTACACAAAAACCTTTTTCTCAGTTAAGTTTGAAGGTAAACCTGATCTGATTATCTCAAGACAGTATCTAAAATTTGGCCAAGAAAATTTCTCAAACCAGGAACCTAGTCTTACATATCCTTGTTTCAGCTTCTTATACTAAAAGACAAAAAAAACCCCAACAAACACACACACACACACACACACACAAAAAAAGAAGTATCAGTACTGAGGGTTTTGTTTGTTGTAGAAAATTTGTCATAGTTGAGAAACAGCCTCAAAGCTGTACATAAAATTAAAGGGGCTAAGCTTGGATGAATCTCAAACTGCAGAGTTGCTGAAGCAGATTTCTTTTCTGGAGCTCATTAAACATCCAGCTTCATTCTATTTCTGTAAATTTCAAAGCACTTTCCCTGTTTTCTAGTGTTATTAAGTGTTGTCCCACTGTAGATAGTAAATTAAACCATACAATTTATTATCTACCCGATTTCCTATTTTTGCAAAGGAAATCAAGTTTAAACTTTGTGTTAGCTCACTTTGTATTAGACCTTAAGTAGAAGCTGCAGTGCCAAGAGGTAAAGGGACAGTAAGTGTTTTATAATATGCACAAAATTAGGTAAATTAAGGGTATACATTAGCATAGTACATATTTAGATAATCTATTTCTGCTTTTCATAATACCATACGACATTTATAGCTATCCCTTAAACTATAGAGAAAAAGGGACTATGGGCAGTCAGCATAATTATTTAGATGTAGACTGAGGGCCTTGAACCTAGATTGATTTTAACACAAATGTCCTCCTACATACACAACAGTACAAAAACATTACAGTACTTGCAATGGTATGCAGAGGCTTTGGATTAGAAGATCATCCCCTTGACCTCAGCCTATGTCACTTAAAACAAAAAGGCAACTGACACAGCATCAAATGTGTGGAACGTGTCACACATAAAATCTGCTGAATTATTCAGTCCAGCTTCTACATGTTTATATCAGTTTCCATCAGCTGACACCCTGCTTGGCAATCTCAGCAGTCAGGCCAAGGATTGACAGTACATGAAGAGACTGAACTACCTTCTCACCTCAACAGGTGGTTCCTCCAGAACAGGGTTGAGACATATTGATGAGACACTGTGGGGAAGCTCGCAGTGCTGCTGTCTGTGCTGTACCTGTTCTGTGGATAAATAGAAGGGTTCAGTCTCTAGGGCTGTCAATCTGGCACCTTTCACGAGCGCAAAATTCCTCTTTTTATTTAAAAAATGCCCCCGGTTTAGACCACTCACTACTCGAGTGATAGTTTTGAAGATCAGAGATTTGTACAGAATTCTTTCTTATCATCTCCTTGACAGTTCTCCTAGTCTTTTGACCAAAATACAACATTCATCTGTACATCTTAACTTCACTACAAAGAAAAACACCTAAGCAGGCATACCCTCATGCAAGGATACAGAGATCTTTTGTCACTCTTCTGGGAGTGGTCCAAAACCAACCTAAGTCTATCACAAAAAGCCATGCAAGTCCTAATGAGGCGAGGTATCCCCGCCAGACAAGCATATTACTTGTAATACTGTCCCTTTTTGACCTACTAACAGGTGCCAGATCAGAGATGGCTTCCATTCAGTCAGAGCAGAAGACAGGCATACAATCAAAGCAACTGAGGATGGGCTTTTATGGAGTATTTCATATCAGCCTTTCCTAGCAAAACATTTGTAGAGGTTTAAAGCCAGCCCAACTATTCCCAATAGAGAAACTGAGGGAATATGGTTGTTTGAATTCATTATGCTCCCCAAGACCAAATAACCCTGGATTAACCATAAACCCTTTAAAATCCTGTGTCTGCTGACCTATTTCTGCTCACTGTTATATCCTTGTATTTTATTCTCTGAACTCATCCTCTATACATAGCACAAAGGAGCAGATGGAACAAAAACTTTGCTTTCTCCTGTATGGAAGCAATCTGCATTATACAGCACAGAACGTTGGCTACTTTTATCTGTAGCACAATCCAATGCTACATTTGCCTCTTAATTTCAGATACTATTCTCTTCCCTTGTGGGAATCGTATTCTTCATATGATCACACGGTCACATAGTCTGAGCTTTTTGAAAAGGCATCTGAGCTAGTTCCACCTCACATAACACTTCCCAGTGCTGACATCTCTGAGAAAGTGACACAGCAAGTTCACACATGTACCTACACACAGCAGTGTAGTACTTGTGTGCAGAAGCAGCACATCAGAGAGGTACCACAGGAAGACGTAAGAGAGTGGTAAGTTAGGGTTCCTGTCATAATGCTCCACTGAACAGAGCAGATAGACATATTCTTAGCAATTCCACTGTCTATCTCCCAGTGAAATCCTGTGAAATGTGAGGAACTAATCTCCTTCTGCACCTTTGAAACGACCCAACATTCATTCATATCTGAAAGATGCTTAAAAGCACATGTTGTGGGAGTCATTTTTACTCTGATACTCCCAATGTAAAATCAGATTAAATAACCCCCATAAAGGAATCACAGAAACAACAGCAGTAAGTCTCCACCTAAAACACAAAACAAAAATTCAAAGGCACAAAATGAATACGCATCCTGTTTCTTATTATAAAGAAAAATTATGTGGCTCTGCTGTAAAACCCAACACACTTTTTCAAGCATGTTGCTATCAAACTTGAAAGCATGTTTTCTGCTAAATGCGGTTGATTTAAGTATTTTTAACGGCTATACCCATCATTCCCAATGCAGGATTGTAAGCTCCCTGCTACTCGCACAGTAGCTGCATCCTGCAACTCAAAAAAGCGCTCTGAAATTATTCAGAGTCCAACTTTTCTTCCTCCAAAAGAAAATGGAACCTAGGAAGACGTCTTAAAGGAATACACACCTAAAGAATCATCAAAAACCCAAGCTGAAGAAATACACAGAAGTATGATACACGATAAAGGTTTACATTTCCACTGTTACTGGATCACCATTCCTATGAACGAGCAGAAAAACTATCATCCTCTTCCTCTAGCAGTAGTGCAGCCCTTCCAAAATCATGGCACTTAAAATTATTTTGGCATCCCAAACTATCACATCCTTGGCTTAAACCTTACAACTGGTTTTGTGCATATACATCCATGCTCCCCTCCATTATCTACTACCTCTCTTTGTTTACACCGTTTACCCAATGGAGAAAGGCATGTCTAAAAAGGCAAATCAGGACATTTATGTCAGTCTCCTGTCTCTCGCATTCATCTCTTAATTTAGCAAGTGAAATTAGATACCTAAATGTGGATGGGTGAATATTCACAGCTGTTTGGGTAAACTTTATGTAAATAGAGGAGTAAGTATTCTTTCATTATAAGGACAGGGTTGATTTACAGCCAGTACTATATGTCAACAGGTTCAGGAAGTAAGTATTCAAACATGCTTTAAGGAATTCTGTCAAAATTAGATACTCACTAAATCTGTCTAAACTTGAGTATTATTCCCATTAAGTGAAGCCTTTAATCCTTGCTTATGCTACTGGTGCTGCTGCTTTAAACATGGAATTGGGTCAAAGTGTTTACTCCTTCACACTTAATCCTAAACTCTGTTTTTAGCCCAAACTCCCTACCAGTCATCAACTGAAAATTAACATAAGGAAACATGTAAAAAGTATTCATTTAAAATACAGATGTATCTTTCCCCACAGTATTTTATACATTTCCCTTAAAATAGATCCAATTTGGGAGATTCTGCCCCATTTTCTTAATAAAGTCTAAAACATAAGATACAATCACAGCATATATGGAAGTCCTTTAGCAGGCTTCTACATGCTTTCTGTATTAGACAGTCATCACCACTTCATCCTGCAAGAGGCATTATTATTATTACTCTTACATGACTTATGGCTGAAAGTGCAAGAGACGGTGCAACAATCCTGTGCCAAATTCACAGATGGCATAGAGCCTGAGATGAGCTGAGAAAGGCTTGTAAGTGTGGGTATATCAGGGGTGGGTTTTCTTCCTTTTTATACAGACTCGTATTTCTGAAACAGCAGTCATGGATATAGCCTAGCCATTTAAAATCTAACCCCAAGTTAAAAATAATGACAGGCATTACGGAAATTAGGCCAAGCAGATTTGAGCTTAAATCAACAGAAGCAGAGCATCCCCTCATAAGCCTATTTTTCAGGTAATGTTTCTTCTGATGCTGTTTTAATGTGTGAACACTACCCAGTGCAAATACACTATAGTTTGAAAGCATCTGCTGCTAAGTCCAACAATGACTCTAATAGGACCATACCTAGTTTTATTCAAATATGGTATTTAAAAAAAAAAATACAAAATTGAGGACATTATAGTTCAGTTACATTATAACTTGATTAAATAGTGGGGGGGCGGAAAAGTCAAAATGGGGATTTATTTGATGCTCTTAACGAAGCAACCGTGATATTCTGCTTATTTCACCAGATTTTGGGTTTTTTTTTGTTACTAGAATTCATCTAGTATTTTAAGATTTTGGATATAACGAAAAACACTAAAAAATACATTCTCCAATACTTTAATCCCATCTTTATAAGCATGCCAGAGCTTAATGATGAACCACTTAAAAGAAAAAAAATCTGCAAATCTGAGGCTGTCAGACCTGTAAACAACAACAGCAGAGTGCTTTACCTTCTTGTGATTCTTGTAAACATTTCTGTGGGCAAATCCCTTTCCACAAAGCTTGCATTTATAAGGCTTATCTTCACTGTGTATTATTTTGTGTGCAGTCACTTGATCAAGTCGTTTGAAGGACTTATTGCAAACCTCGCAGGTGTAGGGGCGTTTTTCTGCAGAAAATGAGTGGGGGACATTTAATCTCCTGTTTATACAGGGGGAGAAGATGAAAGGCAGAGACAGTCATCTCCTCAGAGAGATTTTTGCAATTAAGTCAACCCAATTAAGATTAAACCAATTAGAAAGACATCTAATGCCCTTTATGTTAGACAGTTAAGTCACTTCACAAAAGATGAGCCATGGTGTATCTCAAGAAATTGGCACATTCTTTGCAATAATCATTGCTAAAACTAAATTCTGATTAATTAGCTTAAATCAAAAGAGAATGACTTCAAAGAGGAAAACTCTGTTTCCAGATTACAAATGTGAAAGAGGGCATGGCAGTTTAAATGTTTTAAAACTTAATTAACAATATACATATTAGCTTCCAAACCCAAAAGTTCCTATGCAAAAAGCCTTTATGCTTCAACTGGTGACTGTTGGTGACTGCAACTTAGCTACATTAATGCTCATCCAAAAGTGTCAAAAGAAAGCTAGAAGCCTCTGTGATATAGATTATGAGAAAAAAGCTTTTGGTGCGGACTGATACCAAGAAAATAGTTCAATTCTAAGCCTCTGCAGCTGTAAAAACCTGCATCTTTTAAATGCTAATGCATTCGACAGAAAAATGTTTGTGTTTCCACTGTGTTAGTTGACGTTTCTAATCACTAGAAACGCTAGATTGCAGTGATCAGAAATCCTGGCAGAGCCAATTTGTGTCATACTGCCAAACCTACGGACAGGCTGCTCCCTGCTCACAGTAACCTGTTCCGAAAGAGGACAGGCACAATGAAACAGTTGTGTGTGGTCTGTGAAATGATGTGGAGTACAAGCCACTTCAACTGGAAACTATGTGCACAAGTCCACTAATATGTATATGTATGAATGAAGTCTCTTTGTCACAGATCTCTGACTGACACCATACTCCCATCCCCTTCTCTTCAACATGGAATTTCACCCACCGGTTCCTCACCTCCTCTACAAGTCAAATACCAATCTTTTGTCACAACCCAGGTAACTGACATCATCCATCCCAGCTAGCATGAAAAAACAGCTTGACGAAGAAGCAATAGTAAGAAGACTATAGCATTACACTTCGTTTCGGAAAGGCTTAAAAAGATAGCTTATATGGTTTCCTTGGAACTTGAGATTTTCTTGATCAGCTCAGGGCAACACAGAATTCACCAAGCCTTCTATCAGAAACTAATTCGGGTAAAATTCAATATATGTTAAATACATATACATACACATACATATGCTTGTATTATCTTTGTACGTTACCTGAATGAGTTATCATATGGCGCTTTAGCTGGTTAGCCGAAATAAATTTCTTGTCACATTCCTGACACTCAAAAATCTCATGGACCTGCAAAATAAGTGTTTAACAGTAATTAAATATGTGTCTCTAACAAGATCACACATCTTACATATACAGATATTCTCCAACAGACCGTAACTATTTCTTAGCCAGTAGCTATACTAATACTCATGAATATTCCGTGATTTCCCCCTTGCTAGTCCCTTGGTAAATAACAGTATCTCGCAAAAAATAAATATTCATAATTGCAAACAAAAAAATTATCACTAAAAGTACATACAGAAACATGGGTCATGCACATTTGCAATATCAGATCCATGTAAAATATTCCTATTATGAAAGTATGAAAAAACTCACATGTAGAACACCTTTTCAGAACATTTCGTTCTAGTCAATAAGATATAAGTAAAAGTAACATTTTTTACTTAGATGGTTGTCTGAAGTTTATATAATTCTCCTACCTATTAGAATCCCCCCCAGACACAATTACTTGAAATAACTTGCAAGGTATTCTTAAACATAGTATTTAATACATTGGAACCCAGACTGTGCTTTAACACCATACAAATGTCTGATTTCAACTTCTGAGCATGGTTTAACAGTCTCACTGAATACATTTCCATCAAAACAGAGACTTCTGTGCATGTGCTTTCAAAAGCTACAGCTATTAAGAATATATTCTATAGCTGCTACTCTTTAACCAATTTTTCAGAAAAGAATCAGACACAGACTTGTGCGCACAGGCATTAAATAGTTGTAGCTATCATATATTCTATAGCTGGCACTCTTTAATCAGTTCTTTAGAAAAGTGCACCATTACATGGTAAAACAAGAGTAATAAAATATAGCAAATATTTTAATGAATAATTCTATTCCAACAGATTTTCAATGTTAAGAAAACTTGTCCAGTAAGATGCTTTACAAGCATCCAGGCTGTAATACCACAGACAAGTGCTCGTGCAATGATTTATTTGTGTTACAAAATTAGTCTCCTAATGGGGCTGTGATAGCTATCAACATAAACCTTTGCTACATTAAAGTCAGAACATACTTACAATAGTTTCACAGGCACTTGAAGAGCCACACCTTCAGGTAACTACTAGCTAAGTGCTATACAAAACAGCAAGCATCTGAACAAGATTAACACATGCTAAGATAAATACACTCCTTCACTTACAGGAGTAATGATCTTAAGATTTTTGTGAGGTCAATTGAAAAGCAGAAGGTGATTTAAAGACTTTTGGGGGAGCAACTGAGCTAAAACTTCGAAGATGCAAGTAATCAACGATCGGCTTTTCCAAAAACTAATATGAATTTCAATCTACCACTCCAAGAACTGGACGAGACTCCATCTGCTGGAAGGCAGTGCTTTGAGAGAGCAAGGATATGAGAATATTGCATCCAACTGAAATTATGAAATACTATTGATGATTTTAAAGCGGTGTTCAAAATTTGGTTTCTTCTACCTTTCTATGACTCTTATAGTGATCCTGAAAAATGAAAATTGCAGAGTAGAACTAAACACTGCCCAGTGTTAAAACAAATGGGCAGCAAAACCCCAACACAGAGACACTCAGAACTGGAAGATGAAAAAAGGTGGGAGGGCAGGAATCACAGATGATGGTTAAGAGTGGCTCTCCTAAGCACAATTTTGCGTTAAGTCCAGCTCTACAACAAAGAAAGTTAAGAAAGAATCAAGGATTTTTCATAAGCAATAAAACACTCTTGAGCTCTAATCGTTGTTCTAACAGTGAGTAAGATTCTTTTTGATCCTGTCATTTTCTCTGCAGCAGACCATGCTACAGCATGCCTCTTATTGGAACCTTAGAGATGCATATAAGAAATCTGCTAAGAAATCCAGCAGGCCAACAGCACAAACTAGTCTTACCACTGAAGCACAATCCTGCGTTTCATACAGGCATTCATTTTATGACCTTCTTCAAAGTCAAAAAAGTTTTCCTGCCTTACACTCAAAGGTGTCCTTAACCTTCTTTCATAAGAGAATTTGCTACTTTACCATTGAAAACACATGCCTACAACCACAGTCAGAAACTCACCCCACAGCTCTACAGCCAGAAAGAGACATACCCCCACATACACCCTACAAGTACTGAAAGTGTAGCACTATCAATTCTGACTGCGTCATCCTGGGAAAAGAAACCACCAACACTGAGATTTGTTAGAATTTTTCTTCCCTTTGCACTTAGAGAACAGCAGAGCCTCAGCGGAGAGGCCTGGCAGCCTGTGCTACCCACATGTACGTGCTCGCTTTGAAGTTTAAGTTCCTGTGAGCAATTCAAATCCAAAACATGGTGGCTACACTCCAAGGTACAAAAGGAACCCTTTAGCAAGAATCTGCATCAATGAAGACAGCACTCTCCTCATTTGCTTACTCGCTATTATTGTTCAATGATGGAATTCTGTATTTTACCTAAATTTCAGAGCTTAGTATCAAAATATAATTCAGATGGTGTTGCATTTTTCCTGGCAGTAGAAATCACAAACCTGCAAAAAGGAGATTTTACAACAAACTTTTTCATTCTATTACCCAGTCTTCTGTAAGCTCCTGTACAGCATTTCCTTAGTTGTGTTTGCTGAGGGGTGGTTTGTTTGTTTGTTTACACAACCGTATCACTCAGCAGCCCAAATCACAGACTACTATAAATATCAGATAGAAGGATGTCACTTTACAATCGGAGGATAAGACAAAAGAGAATAGGTGGATAGACAAAATGGAAACCAAAAAGATACTGATCACCACAAAAAGCAATGATCAGTGGATTGACATCCTAACTGTTCAAGTTTCGTAGGCATCATGCATCATAACTTTGTTAAAGTTTTGTAGGCATCATGCAGGAGGGTAGTATGATGGTAAGCAGTTTTAGAAATCAAACATAAAATTTAAAATGTAGATGAGGCTGTTCTGGTTAGGACTGTAATCACTAAAACAAGATCAGAATCCAAATAGTTTCCACACTCTGAATGAAGCTCCAATATACCCAATATTTAGAAAGGAGAAATCAAATGCACAAATGATGACCAACAGTTTACATAGCACCACTACAGAAAAGATTAATGAATTCCAAACAAAGTATGAATAATAAGATTGAGGCTCCTGTCAGAAAGCACTGTCATTCTGAGATGTATTAATAAACATATTCTATGTATTAATAAACTCAGGACAATCATTCTACTATTCGTGGCACTACCAAGGGCTCAACTAAGCATCAATGCTCTTCTTGTTTGGGCAGCTGACTTCAAGAAACATATAGGTGAAAAAGAGAGAATCCACAGCAAAGAAAAAGTAGTTTGGAAAAACAGATGCATAAGAAAGGTTGAGATAAGTGTGTTTGTACAGCCTAGGAATTGCAAATGGAGTTCAGAACAACTCTGCAATATGCTAACTGTTATAGAGAAGACAGTACTGAATTTTTCTTAGCATTCTCTCAGGTAAGACAAAGAGCAATTAATTTGCAGTAAAGAAGATTTCAGTAAACATCAGAAAAAACAAACACAGGACTAATGAACATATTGCAAAAAAGTTGATGGCACTAAAGCTGAAAGATAGAATACAAAGAGACATCTATGGGGTTGGTAGAATTTTCTTTAGCGGAACTTATAAGGAGATGAGACAGCACATATCTGGAATGATTTAGGTACATAGTTACTCCCCTCTGTGAACCAGAGGGCTAGAAAACCTCCAGAGGTCTCTCCCAGCCCTGTACCGCCTTGAATTTATGGAGGTTAAACAAAACAAAAGAAAGGCCATGTCACCAAAAATTAGCATGGTACAAGCAATAGCCTAGAAAACAGGAAGGTAAGAGTAAAGGACCAAGGATGATGACAGCAAAGTTTAATTGTGCATGGCTGAGAAATGGCTTATCTTTAGACATTCAAGGTGCAAGCAATCCACAGGACACACAAAGGTAAAAATCAGTTTAAATCAAAGATGACATGAAAGATACAGATCTGAATGACCATCTCTTCAGAGAGTAAACAGATTTCTTAACCTCCCCTATAGCCACCCTCTTTACCTTCTTTCTCTGTGTTTGTCAGATTTCTCTCTCTGTTGCTTGGGCTTATTTTCTGTTATCTCTTATACTTTACCTTTCTATTCTCCACTTTTATTTCTTTACATTGACAGGAAACGGCTGAAAAAAGACCTCTCTTTCTATCTGTTTCACCTATTATTTTCTTACTGGGTTTTTTTGCCCGTCGAAATATTTATGGCAATATTGGTGATGGATCTAGCCCCAACACCTACAAATGCAAAGCAATTCAAGCAAACAGAAGTCATGAGTCCTACATGCCATCTCCATCACAATCTGATGTAAGTGTGTGAATCCAGAATATCTATTTACTGGATGTCATAAAAGAGGAGCCAATCAAGAAGAGGCAATAAAATTTTATGCATAATATCTTCATGGTGATTCTCAAGCTGAATAAGTGCTCACCTGAGCAACCATCAATGCTACTTGAAAAGCTTGTTAGTGTGTGTCAGAGAATCTGCACAGAAACAAACCAAACATTTTAGTAAAATGGACATCCTAACCATGGTATTTTTTATTTCCAGTGCCAACGTAAGGTGCACTGATGTGTAAAAATTGTAATACATGTGCCAAGGCATACCAAGATTTGGTCTGAGGAGTAATAAAATATAGCCCTGTTACACAAGAAATGCAGTCATAGTGATACAAGCAAGAAGAAAAACAAACTAAAAAGGAGGGGCCCACCATTTCCTTTGCAACAACATATTTTAATTGATATCATATATATCCTCAATGGATTCAGGTTATAACGAGGGCATTATTAAAGACTTACAGTTAATCTGATAAACAGTACAATGTAGCTCTTTGTAAAAACAGAATCTCCCGAGTTTTAGTCATTTATCAAATTAATCTTGCAGAGACTTCCTTTGGGTATAATGGATTCAGAATCTCATAGTCATAGTCCATCTGTATTTATATATCAACACCCTTATTTGCAATAGATGCTTTTCAAACTGTTAACCCCTCCTGTTCTGGTTATAAAAGATTAGGGGTATAAACAAGAAGACAGTAACAATTTGGTTTTGAGGAGAAAAAAAATCTACTGCTGCATAACTAAATTACAAGTAACCCTTTTAATGGTATGTCACAAAGTAATAAGAAAGATCGATTGCATTTTGTACAAAACCTGAAGGCTCATGAACGTATTTTATGGTCTGTATGAATCCTATCATTATACAACATACTTTTACATTTAGCTTAGTGTTTAAGAATGCTGAAGAACAGCAGGCAACTTTGACTTAACGCTGGAATGCATAAATGATCCAAGCACAAACATCTTTGGTTTTGGTAAAAGATGCATTAAAACTTTAGGAAGATTTTTGGTTTAACTGATTGAGATTACAAAAATAAATACCCACAACAAAATACATTGGTTCTGTAACCATGAAAGAGATTACCCAAAGGTTTGCATTACAAGCAGCTTTCAAGTGACCTAAGCACCAGAGTCTCACATCTTAGCGAAGTTAAAGCCTGCTGTGAGTTAGCCTTCATCTTACTGACCTTTCGATGCTCTTGGAGATTTGTTGCTGAGGAACATTTCTTATTGCACACTGAACACATCAGCTTCTTCCTAGAATTTCCTGAAACAGAAACAAAATACCACCACCATCTTAAAAAGGAAGCGCTAAGAAAGAACCTAAATATTTCTACCGAGTCTGTGAGTTTTCACAGGTCATTTGACTGACATAAGACTTTTATGTTCAAAGTGTTCCAAATCAGGAGTTCTCTGTGGGTGTTCAACAAACCAGTTACTGATGGAATGTAAATCAAGAAAACTAGAACAATAAAGAAAAAAAACCCTTCAAATAGATGCTATCACACATCACCAATCCAATATGAAGAGCACAATTCACAACTAAGAACAACTCACTTTACAACTGAACAGTTGATTTCTTCCAGAAGTCAACTCAAGAGTTAGTGCAGCAGTGACAAAAAAGTTCCCAAACTGAAGTCAAAAATACCATTTCTTACTTTTCTTTATTCAAAAAGCATTAAGCATTCTACTATATAAAATAATATACCTTTAATTGTCTTTAACTGAACAAGACAGGGAAATCGTATCATGAACTGAAACCTCTGAAACCTCATCTAAAATGTAAATAACAAAACAAGCTACAGGTCAGCTACCAGATGTATTTTCCTTCCCTCTTCACAGTTGTTTTAAAAAGTGACAGAGCATTTAATTGGGTTTATCTATTACTTACCTTTTGAAATTCATTTTAGTAACCACAAAGCTGTTTTATTTCAAGACAAAGCCACCACAAACCTAATTCTTTGTTTAGAATTACATGCCCATGCAAGATACTTCATAACTTATGTAAACAGAAGTAAAAAGAATGGACACAGAACAGAAGAGGAGGGGAGTACTGCTTAGTCAAGCACAAAGGAAGCATGGATCAGAAACTAACTCACTAGATGGCTTCCAGCTCAATATTCAAGACTCTCAGCATCCTGTATCTTTCCTCCTCCTGCTGTCCTAAAGAATTCATATTATGTTGATTCTTCTTACTACAATCGACTGGTTCAATACTTAAATTTGTAGTATAAAAAAACCCAACTTAATCTCACATATGCATTTGCTGTTCTAAAATTTATGAGAAGTATTTATATATACACATACATACACATACCCACACACATACGGGAATACACTTCACACTTCAGCTGACAAGAACATTTATGAGACCTTTTCAGAGGAGAGGAAGGTGATAATGAGTATCTGTTCACAGCTTTGCCTAACAGGCAACACATGTAACAATCCTTTCTACTTTCCCTTGCCTCCAGGTGACACAAGGCAGGCAGGAATTCTGTAAGTGTCCCTCAACAGCGGTAGGTTATTTTCCTTCCTGCACTGACACCAGTTGTGATTTCTATGACTCCCCAGTGGTAAAATAAAAGGTCTGCTCATTGTGTAGGCAGAGCAAAAATATCCTCCAGGCATCTGCTCTCAGTCATGTCTGGAGTGATTATTCAAAAGAATTGTGGAATTTGTAGACCACCATAACTGACCAAAGCTAAGCCTGAACATAATGCTCATGGATTAAAAATTACCTTACTGATACTGAAAAAATGGTATAATCTTTGGTAAGAAAGGTAATGGAAGAGGTTTTTTACACTGTAAGTTTGGCAGAAGAAAGAGATTTCATGTAATGAAAATCTTACAAAGCATCTCAGTGCTGCCATCATCAACTAAAGACTGTTTTCTTTGCACTCTGGTATTTTGCTATCCCCACGCATACTGATCTTCCATTGACACTGAGAGGGGACATGCAGAGAGAGCAGAATGCCAGAACTGAGATCTGCATTGTGGACCTGAGAGCAGTATTTTGCCCTTTCATGAAAACAAGAGCGAAGTTTGATTGAAAACTATTGATTCATAGTGCACAGATACAAAAATGCTAGGGCCTGACGGGACGAGTGGATTGTCTGGTCTGGCTTCCTGCACAACAGAGGCTATAGAATTTTATGCAATACCCTCATCAAGCCTAATCGTTTGTGAAGCATGTCTTCCAGAAAGACATCCCATTGTGTCCTGAAAATACCAAAAGAACAAGAACTCACCACTTCCTGTAGCAGTTTGTGCCAGTGGTTGATTTTCCTCCCTACTGAAATGTTTTGCTTTATCTATTATTTGCCTTGCTTAAACTTCCCCAGATTCCTATTACATTTTCTGCAGTAGACTAACGATTCATCTGGTACAGAGTAATTTCTCTCTGGGGGAGGAACTCTTACAATTTGTTACTTTTCAATTTTCTTTTCGATACAAATGAATCCATTAAAAAAGAAACCAAAGACAATGTTTACTCTGATTTGCAAATTTAAGGCTAGTTACATGTTAGAGGGTTTTTTCCAACGAAACGTTAAAACTTTCTCTTACCACTGTGAACATTTTCTTTATGTTTTTTCAGGGCATCCTTGCTCTTGAACCTCTTCCCGCAGCTATCTGCCTTGCATATGAACCTGGCATCCCCTCTGCATGCCTCCTTGTGCTGTTCATAACTATATGGGATAACCAGTGAAAAAACCAAAACAAAACAAAAAGGCAACACATCAAGCAGTATCTACAAAAACCAGACACACAGCAAGTACTTTGAGCTTAACACATGCTGTACTGCAGAGTTATGAGGCCACCTCATGCATTACTTACAGCAAATAGGAAGGAAAGCATTTGACTTCTTTCACTGTTAGGATTCACAGAAACTAACAAGCTTGAAAGCTAACATGCAAAGGGAGGCCAGCAATGATATGACAGCAGTCCAGTAACTCAGACACAAAACCTCGATTCTGAGCTGAAGGAAGTATTGCAAACAGAGCACTGAAAACTTCTTGAAGAATCTCCTGGGCTGATATTCTCTGTGCACTGAAGTACACTAAAGAAAAATAAAAAACAACAAAATAAGGGGAACATTCTATAACTTAGACGGGCTTGCAGCAGCTAAAAAAACATACAGCTCTACAAACACTTAAGTAGGTGAGCCATCTCTTTCATATGTGAAGTCTCCTGGAACTTAGTGGGACTAATCAAATACATAAACAGCAAGAGTCAGGATCATACTGCTGTATCCTCATGCAGATCATTCTTACTTCACATGTTGTAAATATTTACTTAACTAGCTATACAGCACAAATCCAACTTCCACTATAGACGAGAAGGAAAAAATCTAAGTTCAAGAGAAACTGTTTAATTGCCTCCACCAAATACTTCTCTGCTACACAATTTTCTTTATTTCCATGAAAGAACATGGAGCTCACGTAGAGCTGCCAGTTCTGGGAATGTTCACATTATTCAGATGTAAGGAAGATCGATTATTACAAGAGCAGCCTTAGGTACAATCTATGCAATACGAGTCTGGTTGTTCCAATATAAATTAGATTAAATGTACTATCTATAATCACTTAAGCATTTAATGTACTATCTGTAATTAAATGTATAATTATAAGTAATAGGTCTACTTAACTGCAAGCAAAAAAATATATAAACAAAAGACAAACAGTTATGGTTTTGTACAAAAGTATAATTGTAATGTATATTACATTAGTGACAAAACTGCACATTTACGCTATCAAGGACAGTAAAGATGTGCTTTTAAATCTCATGTCTTTCATGTTTCCATTTGGGTTTTTTTTCCAATCACCCAAATAATTAAGCAAATGTGAAGCAGTGTTTTCCGTTTTTTTGCCCTTCTAGATCACCATCTACTTTCTTCTAAATCGTTCTTTAGTTCTGTAATGACATCCACAGCTTAAAAATTACATCTCTTAAACTACTAAATAGTGATTAAGCCAAGAGAAATAAATTATTGAATGAAATTGGTTTAAATGATCCCTGGAAAAAAACCACTCCTGATTTTACTCACTGTCTTTGTAAAGCTTGTTTCACAGGGAATTTCTTTCCACAGTTTCGGCACTTAAATTCCTTTTCTTCACTGGGTTTTTGGTGCAAAGTCTGAAGATGTTCAGCTAGAATCTCCTGGCTGGAAAAACTGGATTCACAGTTTGGGCATGCATGGTCCTCTTTACAGGTGATGGGATCTGCATGATTGGAGGCAAAACCAGTAAAGGAATAGTTTTCAGGGAATATTTTGGTTACATTAAGAGAGAAACTCTGCCAGAAACATATTATGCAAAATGGCATCACAAAATTCACAAAAGACATTTGTCTCTGAATAATTATAGACAGCCTATCTTGAGTGGATTACCAGCAATATTATTGAAAAAGCATGCAAAGTATGAAGTTGGGTGTGATTTAGGCTGTTAGCCTAAGTTAGTAATCCAGATTGTCTCTACTTTGGTAAAGATGCTGAGAATTCACCAGACAGCTCACCTTTTCTTAGATATTTTACCTTAGGGTTGGCTGAAGAGTTTTATGAGAAGGTTTATTGCTCTCCCATCTAAGTAAGAGGGAAACTACACCTTTTAGAGCAAAAGTTTAACTTCTATAAAATTGTATGTGAGACGAAATTAACTCCGTCTTTAGTTCCAAAATTCATTGTAGCTTCTCATGAAATCTAGGCTCACTCATTCACTCAGTAATTCACAGGACTGGCTGCTTCCTATTAGGCAAAGAAAAGAACCTCAACTCAAATCAAAATAGAGAGATAAAAGTCATACAAGAGCTCAGACTAAACCTGGGAAGCCTTCCAGTTCCCCAATCCTATGCAATTAGTGTTCTTTTTCTTCTTTTAAGCTCCCAAGTTACCCTATTTTTACATATTGCTCACTTGCAACTTTTTCACCAGCTGTTTGCACTTCTTTGTTGTTGCCACTGTCTTCATCTTCCTGGATAACAGTTACTTCTTCTTCCTCCTCCTCCTCTTCTTCCATGTCACTGTCCAAGTACCCAATCAGAAGTTCTGTGTCTGTTTCAATATCTTCCACAGCGAGATAGAAAATATTTTCCCCTTCCTGTGGCAAATGGTAAGTAGAGGCAATAAATAATTATGTCAGAAAAAGTAAATTCCAGAGACAAGTATGGGACCCTGAACTAATATTAGCCTTCAACTATGGAAGGGCTGGCTCAATTCCTCAGGGAGCACAATGCTAGAACTGCCTTTCTAAGACTTCTTTCCCAGGGTGGCTGCATGGATAAAGCACCCTTGTATTCTGGAAATATCCCCCACGCCTCACCTGTGAGGCTTTTCCAATAGGTACTGTAGCCTACACCAAGGCGAAGGTGGTATTACAGTCCTCCTCTCCTGCCACACTCTGCCTGACAAGAACTTCGGAGTTTGAAAATGAAACATTTGAGTATTAGAAAAATAAGGAAATTTAAATAACCAGTACAGCTTTAGCTCTGTTTGCTGCTGGCTGCATGAATTATACAACCCAGCTTTCAGTGGCATGTTCACATCCTGTTACTTACTTTCTCTCTCTTCCCTCTTAAGATTCCCAGCCTTTTCCATGAAGAAGCTTTCACTCCTGGCCAGTTATCTTTACTATCAAGTTATCAGGAACATCTGTAAAACTCACTTTAAACCACTAGATCAAAACCCTCTGTTGGTTTAAATCAGTGTAGATCCACAGAAGGCCAAAGATCCAGCCCAGACTGTGTACAAGAGGACAAGCTACATACTAATAAGCTCCAAAACCTTCTCTCCAATGAATAAACAAGCTTCCAAACAGATACATAAGCTAACAACTTTGGTCTTTGACTATTTAATTAAAGTTATCAAGGTTGGCACAGGGCTGGGTGAGGGACATGAGAGGGGCTTCTGCAACAAAACTGTCTGTCTCCTAAACTGATACACAGACCTGCTTTTATTCCTTCCCAAACCAGCTGCTCTAAGTACTACCCAAAGCACCAAAGGAGACTCATTTTCATGCAATGAAGGTTTCAAAGTTCTACCATAAATCCTAAAGCTTATCTGATTAGCATCCAGAAAAGTTATGTGAAGCTCCTTTACATTACATCTAGGCATATATTTTGTAACAAGCTTCCTAGCACAAGGACAAGATAATGATTTTTAATTTTTGCAATATCCTAAGATTAATTTAAACTGTTAACAGGGATGTAGCATTCCTCAAGCTTTAGAAGGTCTGTTATATACTACACACGATATTGTCACACAAGAGTGAAACCTATTTCATTCAATAGACTTGATACAGCTGCTGCTTTCAAGGACTCACCACTCCTCTGTCCTTATCTCAACAGCAGCATCTGAAACAAAACAAATGATGCATTTTTTTTTTTCAAGATATATTCTGCAGTGCAGATATCTATCAGCATGCCACCCTAACTTCTGCATACGTCCAAGAGCTGCTGGTTTTCATATGCCTCTGTCAAGTTGCACAGACCCCTTAATTTGCTACAGTCTAAACTCAAAACGAATCACGTAGTGAAACTCTTGACACGAGGGAAACTAAAAGGTATTTCTACACTCAGTCTCCTCTTAGACAGGATAAAATTGCTGGGGTAAATCTCCAATACATCACTATTTAGGACAACCTTATGCTAAAGGCAAGACAACCTTATAAACGGAAGCATGCACCTATTAACGGCTTGCCAAATGGAGGAAAAAAAAAATCTAAAAATAAATTAGAAGAAAAAGCCACATATCCCAGTCAAAAATTAAGGCCCAAACTTACTCCTTTAAAGAACCAAATAGCACACCTTTCAGTTAGGTCATACGTGACACATCCTACACCACACAGTAAATCTGGGACAACAGCAACCACAATTATTCAGATTAACCTAGACCAAGTGTAAGAATCCCAACAACCAAGCTCTTATCAATACTGCTACAGCCTCACCATCTCTGCACTTCCCTTACGTGCATCTGAGGCTTATTTTACAGCTCATGCCTAAGAACAGACCGGTTCTTTCCCATTTGTGTGCTTTTGGTTAGTAAAAAGAGTAATGGAAGAAATAGCAAGGACTCTCAATGCTTGAGTGCTCTTCGTTTCATTTGCATCGAAAAGAAATTAGCTTTGGTGCCAGCCCACACTAAAACACAGCTCAAACTCATTTCTCCTCCAAGGCTAATTTGTCTGGCTCTTCCAGCCAAACAAATGCTAATAGTCAGGTATTCGGAGCACTAATTAATCCAGATACACCCACACTGTAGTAGTTCCTCAAGGCAGCATTTTCAGCTAAACCAATGGAATTTCTCCAGAAACCACAAAGGAATTTAAGTTTCTCCCTCCACCAGCAGCTCCTGAATGAAGCACATTTACCTACATGTATGCAGACAGAGACAGTGAATGTAGCAAGAAATCTTTCAAATAACTTGAATATTCCTCCCATTTCTAAGAACACATCTGCAGTTGTTCCCCCTGCCTATCTGCTTAGGCCATGCTGGTTGTTTCACTAGTTGTTTGGTTAACCATGTTCATCTGCAGCAAGCCACAGTGGTCCTTGGAGAAAACTCCAAGTGCTGGTCATGGTGGCATCACAACCTCCCTTCACACTTCTCCTTGTTTATTGTTCCACTTTGGTTCTCTCACCATCTGCCTTGAGTGTCATCTTCTAAGCTATGAGCCACACTGACCTGCCCAGCAAATAGTTTTCATGTTCCAACAGCTCTGCTATCCCATTTTTGCTCCATTACGGGCATGTCTCACACAGGTTCTTGGCTTTTCCACAGTTACACACCTTCACATGTGCTTTGTAAGAGGAGAGGCTGAGAGGGAACATGGGCCAAGAAGCATTCACAGCCTGTCACACTTCCATCCAAAAGTGTAAGACATATGTCATCACTCCTGAGAGCTGAAAACACAGGAAGAGGAGGAAGCAGATAGTCTTGTGTGGCTTTAGAAAGAGTAGGGCTTTTCCATCCTCCAGAGCTTGATCAGCTTGCTCCAACTCGGCCTTCCTAATCCTTACCAAGTTTCCCCCTGTGCCCACAACCACTCCTCTTAAAGCGCCATGTGGCTGCCATCTACACTCAATTTCCTTGCAGCAAGTCAGGTCTTCAGCCTACCTGTTCTGCAGGTTCTCCTTTCCTGCCTCTCCAAACAAGCACACTCCCTTTCCTGATCTTTGCCTGCAGCTCCAGGGTGTCAGGTTGCCCAGAGTAAAGCCAACCTTGGCAATGTCTGTGAGGGCAGAAACCTCAATCCAGGAAATAGGTGGAGGTGACTTCTTGGAGGCTGTGGCAGGAGAAGACAAAGCTCCAAGCTCAGGCAGAGGAAAGGTCAAAACCAGCATGCAGTGCCAGGAAAGACATTACCAGAATAACAATGCCTTGCCAAGAGGAAGAGCATACCAGGTGCCCCTGGGGGAGAGCAGGCGAAGCAAGCCAGCCTCCCAGAGGTGTTACTGGGGACCAAAAGGCCCTTGTCCCTCTTGAGCAAGTAAGGGAAAATTGATGGCACAACGAGACTGGCTGAAGTTTTTCTTGTTTTCACACTAGTTCACACACGGGACAATGCTTGATTGTTTAAAGCACACATCCCTGTCCCACTCAGTCTACCCCTGGGTGTGCAGCACGTTTGGGTAACAGGTATAGTTTAAGGAATCTCATGGAGAAAACCCACTTATTTCACTCTTCAGAAACTTTTCGAGTTCTTCAGTAACAGAATACCTGAACAGCACTAACGTATTCAACCAACAACAGATAAATGCACATGACCCTGGAACTCAGACATTTTTTCCTACACAAAATTCAAGAACCAAGCAGATTTCTAGTTCTTCCCTCTGAGCATGCAGGAAGCCAACAGCTATGTTCATGTTCCTTCTTAAACTGTGCCACACGTTAATCTTTCCCTCCTTCACGTTAGTTTTTGCTATTCATTATTCTAACTCACTGTTTTCAGAGCTACAGCAGACCGCCTCAGCGTCTGTGTGCTAATGAAAAACTATTTGAACTTGAAGCTGGCTGCAATTCTGTTTATATAACAGTCCCAATGTTAACAGCAGGATCGGTTTTGCATAGTAATCTCCAGCAGAGAGTGTTTAATAAAATTACAATTGACAAACAGATAAACTTATCCATTCTGGATAAAGGAACATTGAAAATATAATCCTCTACCAGTCTCAAAAGTGGGGGGAAAAAAGAAAAAAAAGAAACTGTGGTATTTTTGATGGCAGTAATTTCCTTTTGATTGTGACAATGCATTTTTGATGCGTATCAGAAGCCATATTTATAAGTAAATAGCTAGGAATAGCCCAGATTACAATTCATACAGTTGTAATTCTAAAGCTACCTGAAATATAGTAGAGGATGAACTCATTCAATTACTACTTGAAATAAATTAGAGAAGCCTCTAGCAATTCAGCTGTGCAAAACACTCAGAAAAGCAAGTGGTACTTACGGAGGTACCCTCCAACCTTTCAATCCTTCTCCAGCAGTGACACAGCCGTGCTGCTCACTGCACAGCTCTTCAAAACACCTCCTGCACCTTCCCAGTCAAAGACACCCCGACCACCACAGCTGCTCGCCCGGGAGCACAGTCAGAACTCAGCACCCAGAACGCTCCCCGCACCACCACCAGAGCTCCCACCAGAACCAGCGTGGCATTACAGGGAGAAAGGGAAAAACATAAATAAACAACAAGAAGAAAACAAAGGAACCCACAAAAAACCAACAGAACCTCCAACATCTCCTGCCCCCACCCCCCCCAAAAAAATCCAAACAAAAAACCCCACCAAATTGACTTTGAGATAAAATCCCGTGCCCCCTAAGTCACTTTTTCACCACAGGAAGCATTTTGCACAGTCCAAACCTTTAAGCTATGATGAACTAATCATATTTCTACTTGATTCTACTTGATTATATGATATGGATCATTCAGTTGGTTTAAGATTAGGAATTTTTTTGTTTGATGCAAACTATTTTTTAGCAGCCACATCAAGTTGAGTAATGCTAATGAAACTATAAGAACTTTACTGATGTAATTCATAACTTCTTGCTCTTTGTAAAATATCATTTTATCATCTTGGTGGCAAGCAGGCAACTCTCAATTCAAATTAAAAGGTATCGTTAGTGGAAACATTCCACCAACGTTTTGCTCACTGTTCTTTTTTTCACAAAACAAAGTGCTATTACACCAAGAGGCCTTAAATCTGGTTATCATTAAAGGAAAAGGTCATGGAATTACAATACTGAAGGATTTGTCAGTTGGGTTTGGGGTTTTTTCCTCCTAAAGGAATAAGCTTTGCGATTTGCATTACCATCTACTGAATGAGACCAAACCTTGCAAAGAAATACACCCATACTCAGCTTTTTTCAATGCAAGCAATACCTATTCTTGTTATATGCAATTAAATGCTTATAAGTATATACACATCTATACAGCTTCAAGGTCACTCACATGGAATACACAAGTTACTCTGGCAGCTGATTATTGACAGTACTAAAAAACACCCTATGAGATAATTTTTTGTTTGTTCTCCTAAGTTTGCCTTCCTCATCCTTTTCATCATTTTGGACACGCTGATTGTGTTTATTCTATTTTTGCCTGTAATTTTTTTGAATATTTTTCTGTGGAAGCTTTCACAGGACTAATTCTGGCCACAGTTTTTCCTTTTTCGACTATCCTTTAACTCCAGTATGGTCCTTTTAAAAGGCATGCAAAAAGCACTCAGCACACTCTAAGCAAGGTACAATGTTATGTGATACAGCAGAACAGTCTCTTTCCACTTCTTTATTTAAATAATTGTTTTCATTACCAAAAAACCCACTGGTTTGCACTGGATATTCCATTACGGCTTCTGTTCAGAAGTCCAGGCCATTTTACTGACTGCTTTATTTAAAATATAATAATGAACATTAATTGTTCACACTGCTCCCTCTTGTGAACCTTACTTTGCATTTGCTAACATCGACTGTAATTTGCTATCACACTGCCTATGTGCTGATGCCATGCTAATCACTGACTAATGCCTGGGACTTCTCATGTCTGAGGACATCTCCTATTTGGTACTATAAGCAGGACAACAAATCTTCTGATAGATCATGGTATACCTGAGTGACCAAAACAGAAGGAAAACATACAGAAATAATTGCAAAAGCAGTGGTTGTACTTTAGTTATTAACCACTGATTTGTCACAGACGTCAGGAAAAGCATAATAAAGCAGTCAGTCAGTCAGCGCTGACAAGAGTTTTTGCTGAATGAATAGTGAACACTTTTCTTATGTTACTCAAAATTTAACTGTAGCCTAGATGTTAAGACCTAAAGAGATCTGACCGAAAGACAACCTAGAGTACAGGCTCAGAGGAAAAGCCAATGACAAAGCTGTCCAACAGTGACCTAAAACAGGAACGGTAACAAGGCAGCAAAACTGTAGTCATGCTCAGCCAGCAATCCGTGATGGAATGTTACAGACTGACACTCAGTAATACTAGAGCTTTGGAAAGTAGGAGGCACAAATCAAGCAAAGGCTGGCAGACAAGCACTTAGGTTTACCAACGCAGTACACTGCTAACAGTAGCATTCAACTGTGATAATGTAAGAAAAGCCAGGCAGAAGAGCCATAGAGGGAAATACAGCAGTGGAATGGAAATCACAGGAAAGCTCACAACTGGGACAGGAATAGAAGCTGATACCAGGTCTGCAGGGTAACTGGCATCACCAACCTCACCAGTCAGTGCTTGCTTAAGATCCAAATAAGCAAACCAGCCCCTCTGGTGAGCAGCAGGTTTAAGGAGTTGGACAGGTCATCAACACAGAAACTGAAATTACCAGTGTTAAGTCCCACTGAGTGCAAATAAAGAGGAAGGCGCAGGGGGAAGAACAAAAGTAATGCATCTTTTATAGAACTACATGCTAGGGCTTCACTAGCACTCTTTTTCTAAGGTGTTTATTTGGTGTTTTATTCTCTCAATCTTATTTATGGTATTATATTTAAGCACAAGAGTTCACTTCTGAAAAGAAAGGTAGGAAAAGGAAAGCAGTTTGCTACTTTTCTCAAATCTTGCAATTTTACTGCAAGAGATAAAGACTAAAGAGGAGATCAAATTAGTAAATCAGTAACACCAAGCAAATAGTAGGAATTCACCAAACCTACCTGGATGGCTGCCAGGTTCTTCTGTTCCTGTGATGGAGCCTCATGGACAAACCGCAGCCAATTTGAATGGCGTGGATTGCTTGCATCCAGGATATAAAGGACCTCACCTTTACTCCCACGAACCTGAAACATAAAAACAAACAAAATTAAAATCAAGCAACATTTACATTTTTTACCAAACACACACAAACGTGCAAAACGCTAAAGGCATGCTTGTGCTCAGCAAATGAATCTTGCATTCAACAGGTACTCACAGCTGTGGTGCACAGTCACTTTCTCCTCTAAGCATATTTATCCACCTCAGAATAGGGGGGACGACTCAAATCTAGCAACTGGTGCCAGCTTCCTTTGTTAAGCTCCACTCTCTTTTACTTAGCCTTTCTTTTAGTGAACAAGTATCATGATTGACTCCTAGGTCTCCCGAATCTGACCGTATGGTCAGTGGTGCTCATGTTCTTTCCTCTCTCCTTGTTCCTTCAACTCCTCTTTTTCTCCATGATCCTGCAAGAAACCAATACAACTGGAGAGGTCCTTTCCCATTCCATCCCTATCATCTCTTTTCCAGTTCTCCTTTCCGAGTTCTACTCTTTCATGTGCTCTGATGCCAGCATTTTAATCTTTCAGTCTACCTAATTCTTCTTACACTTTCCTGTCTTTTGTCACTCAGTCTGTCTTCACTTCCTACAAATTACAGTTGCAAGTTCTCCTGTCTCCAATTCCTCACAACTTACTATTATTGTCCTGCCTTCCTTCTCCCACACACTGTCCAAGAGTGGACCACTTTCTTCTGTAAACTTATACATGTCCTGTAACTCACTCCTCACCTCACTTTGCAGCATTGCTCTTTTGCTGACACCACAGACAAGGCCATCAGTAACTTTCTTTTGGACAAAAGAGACAGGACATTCTCTAATCCTGCGTTGTTCCAACTGCCATTTTAGTTCCAACATCAAGGAGCTAAGGCTCTTTTCCATGAGTTTCTGTATTCCTGCAATCACCCATGTCTATTCAATAATAGTTCTTCACCCTTCACTTTTTTCATACTTGCTATTCTTGTAGACTCACT
Source organism: Strigops habroptila (assembly GCF_004027225.2). Lineage (NCBI taxonomy): Eukaryota > Metazoa > Chordata > Aves > Psittaciformes > Psittacidae > Strigops > Strigops habroptila. The sequence continues at coordinate 84,464,488 of NC_044279.2, read as the reverse complement.
TGTCCTTTGCTTATTATGTTCTAGCAGATCCTATTCAAGCTCTACAGCAATTCCTAAATCCATCTATTTCTGTCTACTCTCATAGTTTTAGAAGCATCTCAACTTAACTGACACCCACTACAAACAGAGTATATCCATATCCAAATTCAACTTCTCCACTACCTTTGCTGCTTCCCTCTTCTGTAATCTTACTAGTTACTCAACCAACCTCCAACATGAATTATCAGTTTTGTTTCCTTTCCTATCTCACTACTCCACCACTAAGTTCTCTTTTTGCTTCTTTATCACCAAATATAACTTTTCTTCTTCTTCAAAGGCCAAATCCAGCAGATATGCTTTCATTACTGTTAATTCTTACTGCCCTACACCAACTCTGAATACCCCAGAAACTTGTAAAACTGGAAGTTTACTATTGAAAAATCGTAGTCCTCATTTCTGTTTCAAGTCTTATATGGGTTTGGGTGGGGTGTTTTTTTTTTGTTTTGGTTGGTTGTTTTGATTTTGGGTTGGGTTTTTTTTCCCTTTAGCAAGGGCAAAATCCATCTTCCCTTGGATGGAGATCTATCTTCAGATCAAGGACCAATACAACCTCATTTATTCAGCCCACAGATCCCATTTTACAGTTCACTTGAACATCTTTTATACATGCCTTTCTAAAAGAAATTTAAATATGTAACAGCGAATAGCAGGCAGCCTTAACTCTGCTTGCCTGAAATTCTATCAGAACAGGAGATTATTTCAGTAAACAAATTAGTATACTATGTAGGTGAAGGGCCTTAAATTACAAAGTAGAGGAAACAAACATGTTCAGGTTTTGCCCGCAAAGCAAAGAAGCCACTTTAAAAAAACAGAACTGTGCACACAAGGTATGTCATCATCAGGAGCTTTTGGCCATCATTACAGAGCCACAGAATTTCTATGGCAAAATTCCAGCTTACACTGAAAAAATGACAGTAATAGAAACTTAGTATTTACCAAGTCATTCTTCCCCTTCGAAACAAAAAGACATACTGCTGGAAAAAATACAGCTGCCACTGCCACGTAAAAAATGGGTTGTTTTATTTTAAATAGTAGATCACTTGAATCTCCACTGATGCAGAAGATAAAAAGCCATGCAAAAAGGTCATACAGCCACACTATTATTCCATGTGATTTATTTACATAATGAACATATTTTCTTTTTCATCGGTCAACAAGAAGTATCCAGAGCAGGTATTTCCTAAGAGCTAGGGATTTCAGCTATGTAAGATCAAAATGAGATTGTCTTCATGGCTTTGTATTTAAATTGCTCACATTCTTGCTATATTTGTTTCTAATAGATGCAGTATCGTATTTCTTCAATACGACTGCTTAAATTACCTAAACATTTAAGATATCATTAGGACTAAAAAACTGTATGCCACTACAATAATAGCTGGTGACAGCATGTTGTTCTCAGATTAAACCAAAAAAACCCTACTGTAGTTCTGCAAACAAATAAAAGTCTTCAAAATTTATTATTGTTCTTCTAAAGGGAAACATCACATCTTAAGAAGGACACACCATGGAAAAAGTGCCAATATTTCTAACTTGGAAAGTTGTTTTATTTTCAAAAACACAGATTAACCACAGTGAAAAGTGTCAAACCTACACATTTACATGCACCTCGAAACAATATTATTAACACTAAGCACTGCAATGGGGTTTCCCAGAGAGGGTGTATAGTCTCCATCCTCGAAGATGTGGATACTCAAAAGCTGTTCTGGGCTGATGGCTCTAAGCAGCACTGCTTGAGCAGGGGCATTGGACCAAGTGACCTCTAAAGGTCCCTTCCAACCTCAGCTGTTCTGTCATTCTGTGACTGTCACCTTGGGAAGTAATGCCTGCTCAATATTGGAACCATAGTTTTCATTAGGAACATGGGCAGAATGAGTGCGATCAAACCATAAAAGCAAGCTCTATACTTACACAAAAATACATGCTAACAGTGTATGCACCTCCTGAAAAAACACCTACAAAGCAGAAACACTGCACTAATTATACTGTAATAATCATCCAGTTCTAAATAGGTTATCCACAGAGCAGAACCTCACTTTGAGCATGATGAAAATGGTTAACAGATTAGTATTTTGGGTAGTTAAAGTCAAGCTAATGGCTTTGTAATTTAGCTACCAAAGTAAGGGTTTTAGAAGCCCACCATATAGGTCCTAGAAAGTTTTCCATCAGATCTTGACCTGAGTGGGAAAGAGAAGCAATCAAGATCCTATTACAAAATCATACACTACACTATCTACCTTTTCATCCATTCTTCTTCATTTGCTTGATCCTTAAATTCTACAAGTTATATTCACTTCAATGATACAGGATCATCTCAGTTGTGCTTTCTCAGTCTCTGTCAATCCATAAAGAGATATCAAACACAAAGCAAAGACTTAACACATAAGGAAACTATTGCTAAAAGAATACAATAAATCCCTTAAAGCCGTGCTATAGTTTCTATCGCTTTTTTCACCTCATAAAGAAATAATGCTGCATCACACATGTGAAGAAGAGAAGTCAAGGAAAACAGTCAAAACACTCTACGTAACACAGACTAGACTGGTGATATTCACCAGTCCTTTCCTCACTGATCGCATGGATAGGCGAGTTTCTTAAATGAGCAACCTATCTTTGTGCACATACAGAACTAGAACTTGGCGTGTACATTTCTGGAGCACAACAAAACAACTCCCCATATTGAATAAGGCTTCTGGGCTTGCTTTATCTCCAAGAACCCTCTTTTATGAATATTCCCACAAACCCTTACCAGTTACTTCATACAAGACCTGGAGAACTGAACAGGATTTATTCTGCAACAAAGCTTCCAGTCTGCTCCCAGGGGATTCTTTTCCAATCACCCAGCCTCTCCAGGAATCTTCAGGACAACTGCCTACCACAACTACTGCTGTCTGGAAACTGCTGGAAAACTGAGCATGTATTTCAAGGAGAGGAAAAGAAAAATGCTTTTGTATATGACAAACTAAAGTAGAAAATTCTTTAAGGAAATTTTTCTTAATGTTTCTGCAAGCAAATTACTGCATTTCCCCCACACACCTGAACTGTTATCATCTTTTATAGTTGTCAGGTACTTAAAATAGAGGCAAAAGATTTTTACTGCACTGAGGTTCCCTGGTGATTTTATGAGGTAGTATGAATTTCACAATGCTAGTGAACATATTTAAAAATTGTGACATTTGAACCTGTCACCTAATTTAACCTGTCACTACATGAATAATTCCATGTTTGAATGTTATTTTCCCCAGTTTCTATACAGTTGGTATTACCTGAACTAAGCAAGATCATCCAGTTAGCTTGAGATGTGTTCCTTAAGATCCTCAAGCTACAGTGGCTAATCCAGAAAGGAATTTAAAAATTATTTTAACAGGGCACGAACACAAGTACAAAAGTATTTCTGATTGATGTTCTAAGGCCAACAAACTAAAAATGCTCTAAGTCATGAGACCACTGCTGAATAATAAAGGACTCGGTCATCTTCATAGGTCAACAGAGACCTAGAAAGATTGCATGATATGCCTACAGTCAAAATGGAGAATCAGTGAAAGAGCTAGGAACAGATTTCAAAAGCCTAGCCACCAGCAGGTGAGTGCATTCTGCAATGTTTTGTTTAAAAACAGCAAACAGGTCCTTATCCTGATTTCCTCTAAACAAAGGGGTAAAACCAAAAAGTTGAGGCTGCCTGCTGTAGTTCAATCGACTGTCTTGGTCTAGGACCCTTTGACCACTGAGACCAAGATATTCCTGTAGTTTCTGTAACCGACGAAGTTGGTGTTTCTATTACTAGTGACTGATGTGACCAGACATGTAGTCACCTTTGATTTCCCAGGCTAAGTAATTAGTAGCAATTAGTTCTATGTTTAAGTATAAGCAGACTTTGGCATGAGCCTAGAACACGAGGAGTCAAATTCATGCCTGATAACTCCTGGCAAGATATTTTTCCATTTTCCTACACTGCTCTCACTATTTGGTCATTCATCACAATCAAACGCCTAAAATGCATGCACATATCCAAAGCATGCAGCAGTCATGAGAGCACCTCCATTGAAGTGCCTAAGAATTGCCTTCTGGAGAATCAACACAAAAGGTGGCATTCAACTAATTTAGTCAAATGTCTTCAGAGTAAGATGAAATACCTGACACTCACTGTCACCACACAGGGAGTTTTACTTCTAAGATCAATCAGGACACCACTGAATTATGTCACATTAACAAACACCATGTGACTATATAAATATTCAGAAAAAAAAAGTGTCTTTAGGCATTGTATAAGCTACCATAAGAAATCCTAGACAGGCCTAAATAATGTCTAAGCTGCTTGTAATGTCCACCAACAATATGCACTACTCCATCTGCTAGCCTTTTATACTGCAATGAAATTATCTCCAGATTTTCAAAATACATCCAAAGTTGTCCTGTATGCTACTTCAAAATGCTCATGCGTGCAATTGCAAATGCTCTACCACACACACCTGGCAAGAGAAGACAAAAAGACTTCACAGAAAACAAGCAGATGGTTATCTTTGCTGAAGGCAGTAAACACACTGCCTGCTTTCTGGAAACCATTTTCTAAACATTTATAAATCTAAAAATCTATGTTCATTCAAACGATCATGTAAAGAAAAGTACTGTTTTCTTCACTGCTTTTTTTTTTTTATTAGCTGAAAACATGATTTTTATTGTTAATGGCACAAACCAGCTAGCTGCAATGCTTCTGCATCCTCAGTTTCAGACCTCCATCACAGAGCTCACTGCAGAGTAGAAACTCACATTTTAGCACTGCTGTAGAAAGTATTAAAATAAACACTTGCAAAGGAAACCTGAGGCAGCAACTGTTGATTTGCTTACTCACTAAGAAGTGTTGAGACATAGCAGTGTGATGTTTTTCTTCAGACAAAACATACAGCAACAGTTTCTTATGCTAATGAAACTCCCTCTGGTGCATGAGGTTATTTGACCTTGCCAGAGACAGAACTGCACAGAAGGCTCATTCCTAGACTTCTGCTAACATTTTGCAAAGCCTTCACAAGAAGGGTTGAACTTCATGTTCACTGGAAGGATACCCAACTTTCCTTAAGCAAACAGTGTGTGATCTTCTATAACAAATTCAGATTAGAGTACTAGCACCTCAACCTATCAACATGTGCTTTCTAACTCCTTAAGTAAATCACACACATCTTAAATAAATCACACAACTGAAGATGTGAGGCTAACAATCTCAAGTCACTTTCAGGAGTAGATTCTTTTCATCACCAAAACCAGAAGATCATTAAAGTGCTTGTTCCAAAAGTCACTAAAATTAATACAAAGTCATACACTTAACATTAATAAAGATGACTAAATCAAGCTTTGAAGGAGTTCATTAATGAAACTTAACTAAATAAACAAACTGGTAGGAATATTAATAACTACTTCTGACACCTATCTATCGATTTAACAAGAATGGAAAACTAGGATGCAAACTTGCAAATGAGACAGGGCACCAATGCTTGACTTATGTGTGGCAACTTATTTTAAATGCAACTTGTGTAAAAATGCATTCAGATGCATTTGTCTAAGAAATGAGAAAACAAAAAACATTACTGAAAAGTAAATAAAAATTCCCACAAAAACATTACAAGCAAACAATTGTAAATGTAAATACTGAGGAGTAATAACTGGGAAGGTAGTCTTCACACAGAAAAGATAAAGACTGCATTGCTAAGAACTAGATTTCTAATATTACATTCATCTTCGGAGCAAACACAGAATTATTCAGATTAACATTTATTTTATCATGAAACCCAGGACATAATTTGACTTAATGCATCGTATGTCAAAGCCTTCATATGCAAGAACCACATTTTACAGGCAAGGTGTCAAAGAAAGAAAACAAAAAAACCAAAACAAAAAAACCAAAAACAACACAACAAACAAACAACAACAACAAATAAAACCCCCACACCACCATTAGCTTAAAGCATTTGACTTCTCATACCTCAATCTTAAACATCAAAGTTCTGATCTAAAGCCAATTGCAGCCAATAGCAGATTTCATTTTGCCTTCACTAGTTTTCAGGCAGGCTGATTTAACTGAAAACAACTGTCACTGCCAAAGCAATGAGAGTTAAGTAGTAGAAACATAAGTGCATTTCATTTTCCGATATAAATAAACATGAACATTAGCTTCCATTGAAAGACTTATTTCCATTGAAATAACCTCTAACCATAGAAAGGTGAAAAAATAGGCAGAGAGTCCCCTTCTCAGTGTAGACCAGGACTAAATATGCATTCAATAGAAACTGTTTCTGTTCTTCTTGGTTTTAACATAACAATGAAGAAAACATAATCTTGGCAGATAGATAGAAACCAAACCTGAAATATGTAACATTCAGCATTACACAGCATATTATGTGCCATCCAATCCTGACCAACATTTCTTCACGGTATGTCAGAGTATTTGAAGAAGGACTAAGTCTTTCCATCCCTCCCTGTTTTAACAGTTGCCAAAGTCATCACCAAAAGTATACGCTTGCCACAATCCAATAGTAGTGAAATGAATGCCACTGTCTTGGTTAGGAACAATAAAGAAAATCAACTGAACAGATATCTTCCCTTTGCAAAGAGACATCTGAGCCTTCGGAGGCAAAAACTTCTGTGAACTTTAATACCTAAAGATTATTTTGGTTTTGCCTTTAAGCACTTGTTCTTCCAGCAAATACATGAATTTAAAATTTCTATGCCAAGTATACTAATACAGACCAACAAAGCAGTATTTAATCAAGGTGCTAGTGGGATGCTAAGAATAAGAACAAAACTCTTAATTCATCACTAGCAACTAGCTATCTGCTTAAGTAGCGTTAACATGCTATTCAGGCTGAGAGATAATGACAAGGGGGTTAGAGGATAATGGGGAGGTGGTTTTTTGACAGAAAGAAAGAAAAAGCACTAAGCCATTTGGACATTTTCTTGGCTTTTTATTATTACTCCTAACTATATGTTTACCACAGGTTTGTGGGGTTTTTCCTCTTCCACATCGCTTATAAATAAAACATTTCAGCATGTAGCTTTTTACAAAGATAACAGCAAGATACTTCCCCCACCACCACCGGTCCTCTGGCATCTGTTCAATGAGCAAGTGCAAACCTTTGATTTATTCAAAACTCCGCAAGTTACAGGCAGATTAATGGCATTCTGCTAGATTTAATTAAAACAGAAACTCTTAACATCCTCAGAAATTTATTTACCAAAATCACTGGACACACTAAATTTTTTGGGTTCCATGTTTTCCTGAAGACCAAAAGAAAACATAATGTGTACAATTTTGCCTCAACATGACAACTAAAAGATGCCAACTCACAATGCTGGTCTTGGAGAAAAAGGAATAGCTTGATCAAAACAGACCACATCACAGACCACTACTCTACACAACTAGAAATTCATGTGGTAAACTTCCCCACAGAAAACTATTCCACAAAATTGAAGCTCAGATCCCAGGCATCGCTTACCAAGAAATGAAATGTTCCACTAATGTTTACTTTTACTTGACTTAGAAAAAGCCTCTACCACTAAGCTTTCTTTCTAAAGGTGTCCTGCCTGAAAATGTGTTCTTTTGACTGCCATCAGACTGGGAGGTCAGGCTTTAGTGGTGCCTCCACCCAACAGTGTTCAAATGAATTATTTTTCATATCTTCAGTACAGCTGACTACCCACAAACTTGGCTAGTTGCTGTGACTGCCTCCCACAGTCTTTGCAATAACCATCTACTTGGACTGTTCAACTTTCTACCTTCTGATCTACCTTCTGCATTCCTGGTCTTGATTTTCAAGTTAAGACTGCTCTCAGCACGATTTAAATTGTATTATAAAGCTCACCCTCGATCAACCTCAGTAAACATGAACAACTTGGGTTCAAACATTCAGGAAGTCATAAAATTTGGTATGCAGGAATCTTTTCAAGGCTCTCAAAACTAGGTTACAGTAAGATATTATGAAATGGTTTTCAAACAGCTCATAAAAAACTCATTTTCTGGTTTGCTGTTGATGGGGTCATATTAGTGTCATCAGTAAATCCATGCATTTGCCTTTTATTTTCTGTCTTACAGGAACAGGTAAATCTCATTTAATCATCAGCAATACGGAATCTGGAAAATCATATGGCTTTCCAACAAACTTAAAGACCTCGTTTCTATAACCCACCCACCATCCCTTCTGAAAACCTTGTTCTAGCTCAAGTATTTTATTGATTTCAAATAACCTGCAGAAACCATGAAAAGGCGAGTGAGCCAGGGCACATTAACATGTACAGCAAATATCTGTAATAAAAACACATTACATTGTTTTGTTTTCAGCTGAGAACAAAGGAGGTGAAGCAGCTGCTCTGAGTACACAACCAGAGAGGGGAACAAATTGTCCACACCTCGTCTCTGGGAAAGGATATTTTGGACACACCCTAAGACCAAAAAAACCAAAAAGGAAAAAAGGTGGGGGGGGGGGGGGAGAAGGGAAAGGGAGAAAACAAAAGCACAGGGATTCACAGACTTAACATTCATCCAGGAATATTTTGCCACTCATTATATTTATACTGAGTTTGGGATTAATGAGACGGGCTTTCAGCATTCTCTCACTCATTGTTCCAGAGTTTAGAATCTATTTATAGCTGTACTAAGACTGTATCAATACTGTGCTCTCTTTATAAGCCGCTCAGCGATGTTAATGCTAGAAGGGGGTTTTTTTCCAAATAAACATTTATTGTGTAATAAACGCATAAGCAGTGCTTTAAGCCACATGTTAAACATAAGCCTTTTTTGTACAGTGCCACACAACAGAAAAATAAGTCTACCTTACACCTCTAACCATAGAAACGTGAAAAATTAGGAAGTTATTCCCCTTCTCAGTGTAGACCAGGACTAAATATGCATTCAATAGAAACTGCCGGGGGATGAGGGCAAGAAAAGGAATTCTGCTCAAAGAACTACAGCATAAAAGAAAGATAATAAAGACAGAACAGAAGCACTGAAGAGCAGGTGAGTATAACAAGTTGGAAATGTTGTTATTACAAGTATTTTTCAGCTAGTGTAATTTCTTCAACTGCTCAACTGGTAAACTCAGACAGATTTTTACTATAGGCAAGCACAGCTATGATAGGAACTAGATTGCGTTAGGGACCTAATTACAAGATCTAGTTTATAAACTACTGTTGCTGCATAACACACATAAAATACTTCAGAAGAGTCCCGAAACTCACTATGCCTTCATCTGCCCACGGCACCAGGTTTTTATTTTGGTCAAGATCTCACAACTAGGCATTGCATTACAAAGTTGCTAACATTTGAAAACTTCCCTTATACAATTGCCAATCCCTAGAAGTGTCACAGCAGGAAATGTTTTATATTACACTTGGAGTAAGCCATGAGCTGACACCTGTTGATCAGCATAAATGGGTATTTCAGTAACTTACAATTATCTTCCCATATTCAAACTATTTTAATCTTCTTTTTTAACATTTTTCAATAATTTTTCACAATGATGTTGTATTTTTCTGTTTTGCTTGACTTGATATTTTTCACACTTCATTGATGGGCTTGGAGCAACCTGGTCTAGTGGAAGGTGTCCCTGCCCGTGGCAGGAGGCTAGAACTAGATGATCTTTAAGGTCGCTTCCAATCCAAACCATTCTATGATTCTACGATTAGAAACTATCATTTGTTATTTCTTTATAGTTTTAAATAAGCCAATCCCCTTCCACCCAAAAAGTGTATTTTAAAAGCATCAGTACGTACAAAATCTCATTACAGTATCTTTAAGCTAGGGAAAAAAAGAAAAAGGACTTGTTATGGTAAATTTTAATTCTGAGAACACTTTTGGCTAGGTGTGCTAATGTCACTTTAGACTACTCACTTCCCACATGAGCCTGCAGTCTGTGCTCTCATCCAGTTCCTGCGGCATTCGCTTCTCCCCTGCAAAGGGGCCAAATTTTTCACCCTAAGAGAACAATTATAAAAGGAAAAGAATTAGCGGGAAAAAACTTAAATAAAGGCAAGTGAATCACCAAACTCCAGCAGAAGAATCACTTTCAGCTGCAAATGGCAAAGGACAGTTTGTCATCCAACTACATGCCACAACTTCAAGCTCATTCCCATTCTTTTCATTCATAGCTTGGAGAATCTCTTAAAACCATACCTTTTCTCTACATGCTTATTTCTCCTTTGGGAAACATCATTTTTGTAATTCTAAACAAGGCTGAAATTTATGGGTCAAATTTCTTACATTTCTTATAAAATTTTCAGGAAGTACCTTGCAACAGCCAACTAAAGCGTGAAGTATTCGGCAAGCACAAAGTTTACACTAGATTTATTTGCAAGATTATTTGCAATGCTACTTTTTCAAGTGCCACAAATCAAAACACCGAATAACTGAGAGTTTTCAGATCATACAGAGATATTCACTTCAAAACAAAAGGAGTATGCACATGTCTATGAATTAATTCAAGCCTTCATAAATAAAATTAAAACGTTATACCACCTGCTACTCATAATACATACTGTGAAAGCATCCACTGATATGTTCTTCCAAAAGTATTGGGTATCAGTGTTTTTTTCCTTCACAGATGTCACACTAGCAGCAGGGTAAATTATTTAAATAGGACTTTCTTCTAACACAGGCCTAGCTCCTCTCCATTCCCCCAACCTTGTCCTTATTTACAGTGACAAGCCCTACAAACCGGAATGCACAACGTTCCTTTAAGCAGTACTTAAGCCTAAAAGCTCTATATACTTTTAAGCATTACAGATTATAAATATATAATGAAAATCAACTTTTGTGTTTCTTTAAAAATAACAGTATTACAGCTAATGAAGTATTGATCTTGTCCACTTGTCCCTTCCCCCAGGCACATTCCATTACCCCAGAAACAGCCTGCTACATGTTTTATCTCTTGCTTAGTTTTTACAGACTGCCTACAGATAGAGTGGAGAGGAAGAAGAATGGAAAACTTTCAGCATCATTCCTCTGAGAAAACAACCAATCAAAAAAAAAAAAAAAAAATCCCACCAAAAAAACCCCCAACCTTGTATTTAAAATTGAACCTGAAGAGGTAATAAACAAAGGAAAAGAAAATTAGCATTGCATGACAAGGTAACAGAATTGAGGGACAATATTTTTAAATGTGCACAAAGAAGATTTAGTTAGAAAGAACAGCAAAACCGAAGGTAAAAAGACAAGAACTGCAGACCAGAGCAGTAACGGAGACACACAAAGGGGCAGTGACAGCAAAAACTGGCACCATGGGTCTTCATCTCCTTCAGTTCTCACTGGTCTCCATACCACCTTTCACTGTTTTGCTAATCAGATGAGGTCAGAGTTCCTTCCCTGCCAGTCATTTCCCAGTTCCATTTCTGCCTGCCTGGGATTTAATACTCAAACTGAAATTTCCTTCTTAATCATAGAATGGTTTGGGTTGGAAAGGACCTTAAGATCATCTAGTATCAACCCCCCGTCATGGGCAGGGACGCCTCCCACTAGACCATGTCCCCCAAGGCTCTGTCCAGCCTGGCCTTGAACACTGCCAGGGATGGAGCATTCACCACTTCTTTGGGCAACCTGTGCCAGTGCCTCACCACCCTCACAGGAAAGAACTTCTTCCTTACATCTAACCTGAACTTCCCTTGTTTAAGTTTGAACCCATTACCCCTTGTCCTATCCTTACAGTCCCTGATGAAGAATCCCTCTTCTTATCTTATCAGTAATGAAAGTGAAAATAGGCTAATACACTTGTATGTGTACAGCCATAAACATTCTCAGCTGAAGTTGAGTGACACCCCAGCAAACAGTGCTGTCTAATATGTGCCATGCAGGTATTACATGGAAGGCAATTTGCTTAAATTGCATTGTTTGCTCCAATTAAGGAGGAGGAAGAGTCAAGGTGATGGCAGAGGAAAACTGCTCTGGAAACGCAGAGTCCTATTTAGCTCAGCAAAGATAAGGTAGGCCCTTTCTGGAGCAGACCTCGGCCTCCTGCCAAGCCGAGCTGGCTTTCCCCATTCACTTAGAAAGTAACAAGTAGGTTTGGTGCAACAGCGAAAGTAGCTCACTACAACTGCTGAGGTCTAAGAGGGCATAATTTTATCTGCAGAATCTCTCATTACTCATAGCAACTACTAAGATGAAAAGAATCTTATTGGACTGTAATCTAGATTAGTTCTATGGGGAAAAAAAAAAAAGAAAAACAATAATATAAGTTTACTCTAGAAATTATTTAAAGACATAATAAATAAGGAACCTAAAAAAGCTAGTCTCCACATTCACTTCAGCGGCAGAATAACACCTTTTAAGACAACCTGAAGAGATTAATTTCTTCCTTAAGTATTTTGGAGGATTCCACAACCCTCACCTCAGAAATACCTTCATCCTTACAATCCAAAGGATCCCTAGGTACCTTGTAAAGCATCTGTTAATTTTACCCACCAGTGAAGCACGCATCACCTCTGGGATGAAGCACAGCAATAGCTCAATACTGACTCAAAACAGGGAACACCATACAGCATTCCTATCTCCGCTATTCCAAACACATAAACCTCTACTGTAGTACGTTTAAGACCTTCTAGAAGCTCAAAACAATAGCAAAAGCAAAGGCAAGATGTCCATCTCTAAATGTAAAATAAATGTAATATTAACAATAGGTGATTCAAAAACTTTATAGCTTCTCAAATTTGGAGAGAAAAGAATTCAGAGACATCAAAACTTCATGTCTTGGATCACAAAGGTCCATGGGGATGAGTGTAATTATTCATTTAGCCTTTCAGAGCATTTTCTTCAGAGATATATATATGTTTATTAGTCCTAGTTAATAAACATGCAGTCATATGCCAATATATATTGATCAAAACCATACTAACACTTCAGATTCCTCCCTGATGAATAAAAGTGAGGCATACAACACAGTTTAAAGGCAACCACAGAAATTATTCAAGATATGAAGACACATCATTTAAATGTTAAAAAAGCTATTTTCAACAGTTGCTTTCAAAAAAAGGAGCAGTGATAAATCTTCTAGTCTTAGCAAAACACTGAGAAATGTAGTGGTTCTCTGATGATTACAGCAAGGTCCTTACGATACTGGTGCTGTAACCAAAGGACAGCTGCTGAAGAAAAAAAGTTACAAGGGAATCACAGCTTTGGTAAAAGTAACGAAACAAAAAGTTTCCACATTTTATGATTACAGATGAAAACTTCAAAGCACAGTGTAATACCTAAAGGCACAAAAGCAGATGGCAGACAACAGCCATTCAAAATGTATTATTACCAAAACTTCATTAATTAGCAGAATTTTCAGAGGCCTAATTCATTATTACTTAGCACTTGGAGAGCTGGTACTGCAATTTCTGATTATAAAATAATTTGAAATGTGTTTTACTTTCAGTCAAGTCATATTCAACACCTCCTCCCAATCCCAAAGCTCCAACGAACTGATTTACCTGCTATTAGCTACTCTATCACAGCTATGAAGCATAGTCCTGCTGCCTTATTACCAGACAAGAGAATATGTTGAGAGTGCTTCACATTTGATTTTTCTTTCCATGGAAAAGAGTAACACACAGGCTGGCTGCATCCAACATATCATCCACGTCACTTGCACATCCACCCTTCTCTGAACAGCCGTGGTGACACACAGTGCTTAGGTCTCCAACCATTTAGGAATACCTCAACCACTGCCCAGAGAGCAACTCAAGAGCTGGTTCCTCAGCCTGTCAAAGACCAAAGTCTGCCTGTCAGACACAGACTTCTGATCAGGGATTTGCATACCACAATTGTGTGTGCTACCAGCACAGAGGATTCACTGTCAAATAAAGGACAAGCCTGTAACAGACACTCCTAATACAAACAGATCTTACTACAACTGCCTCTGCTTTTACTTTTCACATGCTATACATGTCACAGTGGCACCATTTCAGGTTTGTAGGATGTCCTGTATGATGTGCTCACGCTGGCAGAGCTCTGACAGCATATACTTTGCCTGTGTCACAGAGTTAAAAAGTAAATGTGGTGTAATTCAGGCAAGGAAATGGTGCAACTGACAACAGTGTAAAGGAAGGGGCCTCAGGCCCTAAACTCTGAACTGACACTCAGAACTGATACAAATATGTAGACGATAATTTCCTTGAGCTTCAGTCTAGAGCTCGCTCTATTTCAGAGTCCAAGTGTAAGTAGCATGCAACCTTCCCTGCTGAGTGAACTCCTGTTTTTCAAAGGAAAGATCAGAATCTCTGTGGAAAAAAAAAAAACCAAAACAAAAAACCCAAAACAAAAACATGCCCAGTGATATAAAATTGTTCACTTCCACCCCCTATTAATACTGAGGGACACCTTAAAAATGAGAAATCCCTACCCGATGATGTCTAAGCCTTGTTGATGAAACCACCGGAAAATTAGGCAGCCCTCCCAACCCACTCAGAGCCAAAACCAGGGCTAAGATGAAAAGCAAAACATAGAAAATACATAGAAGTGTATACTAATGCAGGGTTCATAACTTTAGGTATGCCTTTATCCGTGCTAACAAGCCACCTGGGCAGTTATAATTGGGATTTCAGATAACCAAGAGACTTCAGTTATGTGTCAAGGGACAATACCTGGTTGGGGTATGAAACTAGTGCACCACAACTGAACCATATTTTTCACAGGCCCGGCTTTATTATCTAGAAACGATGGACTAAAACACCGATCCCGACGAGCCCTCAGGTGAGAAAGGCGGCGGGGGCCTGCGGTCGAAGGGGTCCCCAGCGGGGCGCCGCGGCCCGAAGGCGGGCGGTGATCGGGGAGGCAGCCCTATCCTCACCACAGTGCCAGAAACACCAACGGAGTTAAAATGAGGGGGGAACAAAAACCCACAGAGAAAACCCTCCGCCGGCCGCACAGGATAGGGCCCCGCTCCCCTCCGCGCCCGGGGCGGCAGCTCCCCGGGAGGAACCCTTTGGGGGGAACGGGGGGAGCGGGCGGTGCCTCCCCCGCGCAGAGGGCGCCCGGGCGGACGGGAAGCGGAGGCAGCGCCCACAGAGCGGGTCTGAGGTAAAGTTCGATCGCGGCAGCCCGGCCGGCGGCGGCAAGGCGGGGAGGAGCCGCCCCGCTCTCCTGTGATACGTGGCAGCCGCTCCCCGGCGGCTCGGGCCGGGCCAGGCCGCTACCCCGCTCGCCCGGCCGTCACCCACCTTTTTAACTCTGCGGGCCGTGTAGAGCCCCATCCCGTCCTGCACTTTTGACGACTTCAGGGCAAACCTATCCGGCACGTACATGCCCAGCATTTTGCACCGACTCGGGCCGCCGCCTGCTACCGGGGAGGAGGAGGAGGATCACCGGGGACTTCCATCCCACCGGGAGGGAGAGCGAGCGAGACCGCCGGGCCGGGGGAGGGGGCAGGAAGAGGGGGCTGGCTGCGGGGCTTCCCCGGCTCCTCAGGCCGAGGGGAGGAGCGAGGCCGCCCGCGAGGGGGAACAGGGCGGGGCGGCGGCAGGGGGCGCGCGCGCACGGCGGGCGGGTCGCGGCGCGTCAATGTCGCGACAAGAAGCACGAGGCGTTCGGGCCTTCCAACGCTCCCGCGGCTGAGGCCCGGCCCCAGCGCGGGTCGCGGCGCCCGCGGCCTCCTCACGTAGGGTAACGCACAAGCAGTGTGCTCTGCAGAGGCGTGAAGGCCCGCTCCTCATCCGCGGGCTGGTTTTCACATCCAGGGCAAATGGCTCTTCATCATCCAGTCGTGGCCTCCTGGTCCAGCACCAGCAGGCTCTTCCCTCGAGTTGCTGCAGCCGTGTAACCCAGAGGCAGCCAGGAGAGCAGAAAGGTGGGCAGGCAGCATGGGGGCTTGGGTCCAAGAGATGGAGTTCATTGTGAAGCCCAGCAGAGGTGGGTGAGCTGCACCCTATCACGAAAACCCAGAGTTTTTTGTGGTTTTAAGAGCTGGGACCTCTCACATATATGCTTAAGTAATATCTGCTGGTACTTACAGATACAACTGCTTGAGAGAAGGGGTATTCGCACCAGAAACAATACCCGCACTTCAATCCACAAACACTTTCCACAGACACTGTATTGTCCCAAATGGCACCCATTTATCCTCAGTATTTTTGTATTGCAGGAATGGGTGAATCCAGATTTAGAGTCACTTTTGAAACCACATAATTCTCCACTTTTGGAGACTTTTTTTTGGTGGAACAAGGAGGGAATGCCAGAAATGTAGCAATTCTAAAGGAACCCCAACATTCTGTCTACTTCTACTTCTGTCTGAAGAGTAACATATATTTTCACTGTGTACCTATCAGGGGCATTGTATTCCAACTAATACTGCACACAATCTAGTTTGAACAGGGAGAAAGAAGTTATGTTTTAGCAGGTTGATAACAGCACGCCACTACTCTTTTTCATAAAACTGCAATATCCAACACTGAACTTTTTCTAGAAGGCTGAGAGAGCTAGAGCTGTTCAGCCTAGATAAGAAGAGGCTCCAGAAGACCTTAGAGCAGCTTCCAGTGCCTAAAGGGGGCCTACAAGAAATACAGAGAGGTGCTTTTGACAAGGGCATGTAGTGATAGGACAAGGGGGAATGGCTTTAAACTGAGAGAGAGGAGATTGAGGTCAGTCTCTCATAGCGTAATGGGTGTTATGACATTAAACTGATATTTACAAGTGCCTGGCCACTTGTACCAACTTTTTTTGTTTAAATTAATCAGCCATTGACCATAAAGTCTTATAAATGGGTTTCACGTGCTGTTGGTGTCAGCATTTGTCCTTTCTGGTTCATACAAGGGCCAGTAGGGGGAATAAAGTCAGCCTTGTTGAGCTGATGACTGCTACTCAAGTAGACACGTATGTTACAATTCTGTTCTATTTTGTCCTAGCTGCAGTTGCAAGGAGGGTGAGGTCCAAATGAAGCAAATCAGATGCAGCAGAGATGAAAGACATCACGGGGTGCTGAATGTACACTGATCACTAGTCAGTGGCAAGACTGGAGCACGGTTGGTTTCAACATAACTTTTGAGTTTGGTACATACACAGCTTAGGTGTGTATAGCCTGCCTTAGTCCTCTGTCATGAACAGAACTGATTGCAGAACACACCTATGCCAGCATTGCCTTCAGCTGAGGACAGAGCATACACCAGTGAAAAGAATTTTGTTGCTGGCATAGCTCTAAAGTGTCCAATTGAACCACTGCATACAAACTTCTGTTGCAATCGCTGCAGATACGCTAGGGTTTGCTGGCATAGCAGCTGAAAAAATCTCACCCCTCCTCAAAGAGCAAACATTGAGCTATAACTTGTTTGCAGTCCAGCACAGAGAAACTGAACGTGCTCACCGTTTCTATTTTGCTCCATAGTTGCTTGTTTAGAACTACATGGAATGCTAAGGAGAAATACAAGGGCATCCAGCAGCCTTCAGGTTTGAAGCCTAATGGTGTCAAACTATTTACATAAACTTCCTTGGAAAGAGGAAGAGGTATTTTCAGAAGAAAGCTCTTATGTAGTCATGGAAGCTGCTGTGCCTAAAATGAAATTCATGGCAGGAATCCACGTGTGGTGACAAACAAAATAATTAAAAGAGTTACTTGTCTGAAGTTACAATAGTAGTTGCGACACCATACCAGAAGCACGGTATGATACTCCCTCCACCAGAGGACCAGTTAACTGAGGGTCATACTTAAGTTACGTGTCACATTCTAAGGAACAGAAAGATTTAAGACAAAAATGGTCTTGAAGATTCCAGCCACTGAAGTATCCAGCAGCTTAGAAGGAAAATATGTTCTCCAGAAGAAAGGATAGCTAATCCCTTGTTTACATGGTGTAATACCACCCCTAAAAGTTTTCAGGGACTTAACATTTCTTTCCTCACTCCTCCTGCCCCTCAGGCAGCTGGACTGAAATCAGAGAGGCAAATGGTTTTTTTATCCTTCTGAGAGTTCCTTGCATCCCTAAGTATTAGAATATTAGCTTTTGCAGCATCCATATTAATACCAGAATTTGATTCTGGCACCTGACAGATCTCAGAAAGGGTGTTCATGGTAATGGCTCTCCCCATTTGTACGTTCACTGGTCCACAGAACATTTGTGCAGTGCAGATTAATAAAGTTTGCTGCTACTGTTTTGAGAACTTCCTTCCTGGATCTACGTATCTCCTTCATGACCCTATCTACTTCCTCTTAACCTGGTAAGATCAGGAGCAGTACTTGAAAAACAATCTTTGGTGTATCTGGATTGTACCCCATTTGCAGAACACATACAGTATCATGTCAGACTATTTCCTCTTTGTTCTTGTGTATCTGGACATTTCCAGTGTGCAAATAACATTTAGCTTTGACCAGGTATGCAAAGGTTTCAGTCAGATATTTCCCTGGAATTTGCCAAGCCCATTTCTCTGACTAGGTTCAAGGTCATTAACTTCCTATAGGATCATTGTTCTTCCCAGATCTTCCACACTGCAGTATCTGGACCAGGATGGAAAAAGGGCTTTGCACTTTCATTTTGCGCTGAAGTTTTCAGGAAGCAAAGGTTTCAGCTTGACTAATGATAGAATCTGAGGAGAAGATGGGAAGAGGAATACCATACAGATCTCTCAGGGTTTTTTGTTCTTTTCTCAGTTATGCAGAATTCAACCTAAAAAAAATAATATTTTTTTTTCTACACCATTCCCCAAAGAAACCAGCTTATATATATGAGGAAAACCATCTCCCATTCTTTAAAGCAACTATGGTGTACAATGCTGACAAGCTGAATACAAAACCATATTGATTTAGTCCCCACAACATGCCAGTGCATGCAGACACAGTGAGTCTTTCATTGTTTCTGAAGATAAATCCAAGAAGTGTAATACTCTTAAATTAAAGATTTAGAAACAGAAGCAGCAAATGAACTAGCAGAGCTTAGTAAGAGCTGTGTATGCCTTCAAAGTCTGCCCTGCTTTGTGGACAATGGCACCCTTGCTACTAGTAATCACCAGCATAGTGGCTCTAAGTACCTGGAACAAATTGTGTTGACATGGAGCCAACTTAAACCATATGTTATACTACTAACTAAAAACCTCAATCTCTTATATGTAAAACAATCTACTTTCCAAACCAATTAAGTCTAACTTTTGTAAATATGACAATAAGCCCCATCTACTCAATGTCTTAGGGTTGGGTTTTGTTTTTTTTTCTTCCCCAGTTCTAGCTGTGTTTGTTTTGTCTGTATTTTCTGGTCATCTGAAAAACTTATGTTATTCTCTCCCTAACACACTTTGATTTGCTGAGGAAAATTCCTTTCAGAGTTATTTTTAAGGACTGCTTTCTTGTTTTGTGGCTGCTTGTTTTTTCTACACTGATTCTTTCAGAGCTTTTTAAATTCAGTAAACACTTGAACCTAAAGAATTGTTTCCTCACCAAGTCTCTCTTCTAATCAATGCACAGTTGGCTTTTTGGTTTTTCTGTAAACCAATACAGACTTCTTGTGTTGTAATACTCAAGGTCACACAAAGCAGTAAACGGTAAGATTAGGTTTTGTCTCTTTCTTTGCTTATGTGTACAGAATTGTTACCGTCGAAGTTTCTTTCTCAAATATTTGAAGTCCTGGAAGTTAGCTCCCAGATTTCAGAATTAAGAATTTTATCCTTCCCCCTTTGAAAATATAAGAAATTACATGTGTTTGCATTTCCATTCCCAAGCTGACTGCATAGGAAGTGTTTACTCTTGAGATTTTTAACCCAGAGTTTGTTAAAAAAAATAATCTTAAGACAAAATGTTAAGTGAATATCAGGTTAAGCTAGTAATGCAGGTTTTATAGTAATATATTAAGTAACGACCACTTAATCCACATCATATGGACCTAAAAAGCACAATATAACTTGGCTGTAGTAGATTTTTGCTGCTATCTCGCATGACAACTTCACATAAGCAATATATGTCTAAAGAGCTAGTAGAAAATGGTTAAAAATACTGAGTAGCAGTAACTTGCTGTTAGAATTGCAGGCTCTACCCTGAGCCCTGTAGTGTTTACATTTTTATATTGACAAATTCAAGGTGTGATCTGATAAACCAGGTTGCTGTTCCAGTAGTGGAAAGATCTCATAGCTACAAAACATAAGCAAAAGACATAGAGAATACAATTGCTCAGGCAGCAACTCTTTAGCAATTCTCGCAACAGTGGGTCTTGAGCTGAACTTGAGCCAAAGTTGTTATGCTAGTGTGAAATATATATATATTTACTCTTACTTGTACACCACAGCATGAAAGATTGCAAGATAAAAATAATTTTCAGTATTGGTTCAGCCTCAGCACACAAAAATATTTACTTGTTTTAAAACATCTAGTGTAAGCCACCTCCATTTTCTTCAGTGACAGCACTGACAGAATAACTTTGTGCAGTGGCAAATGAACTCCCAGGCCACATCCTTACACATTGTAAAAGTGTCTTCCTTAGCTCAGTGATAAATTTCAGCTCAAGAGTGCCTTCCTCAACTGATCTCAATCACCCTGCTTTTCCTATTAGCCCTTTCAAGATCAGGTCACTTTCTCCTTCCTCCCTCCCACCCTTCATTAATGGAAAGGGACATTCCAGATCTGCTTCTCCCTGGTGAGCTAGTTCCTTCAATCCTAACCATTCACATACATGTCCCATTGCATAAAGGCCATACCTGCTCAGGCCCCATTTCCCATTAGGCCTCGCATTGAGTTGATCATAAGCTCCTTCTGGGAGAAGTAAGTCTTAAATTTACGTACTTCCTCTTCTACTTGCAACCTAATGTTCAGAGGGATATTCACATAACGTGAGCTTTGTCACCAAGCTGATTACTACTCTCCGCAACTATTTTTATTTGTTAAAAAAACCCATAGAAATTAGGCTCCCTTTCAGTACCTGCTCTGTGCTTATCATTTAACTCATCGTATTTGTCAGTCTAAACACAGGATAAATTCTTCACAAAACCTTGAAAGAGCTTTAATGCTGTGAAGTGTTTTTCCACCATTCCTGAACAGAATATAGAAGCTGGAACACCATGTTAAGTTTTCTTGTAGCAGGAAGACAGCTGACTGTTGTGCTATGAACTTACAGTGGTTTGTTAATATTATGATAGCAGATGGAGGACAACTCTCATTACTGAACTCTATCTTTCGTGACTATCATGTGGTGTTGGATATTCATATTTTTACTTCTCCATGATTTTACAGCACTCCACAACATAGGATACTATAAAGCTGCTACACAATGTTTTTAAATCCTTGGAGCATAGCTACATACAAGCAGAAGATATTTTTCAGAACTGCCAGCTATACACAATTCTTTTTGGCACTGTAAGTACATTTTCAATATCTTTCCTGTCCTTTGCTCAGAGGCTTGTCGCAGGTCCTCTTTCACGTTTCATTATGCTCTTTGGCATCACTGTCTTCTTCCCATTCTCAGAAAAACAGCACTTGAGTTACCCTCTTTTCAGCTTTGTGAATGTCCACTACTTTTTACCTTTCGGTATCCTGTTTAGCTGTGTCTGAACCACCAGTGGAGGGTTTAAACTCCCTGATTATCCACACTACATACTTGTTAGTTTCTTCCTGAACTGTGAGCTGGAGCAATTAAATTCCCCTGGTCACAGAAGAGAACAGTTTGCTTTAAGGCCTACAGGAAATGGGAACACATATAGATCTACATCACTTTGTTGGGGAGCTAAGGCTGATTCCCAGGTCCCTTAAGAGGCAGTACTTCCATAGCTTTAATCATCGTGTACCAGAACCCATGAGCAAGTATTACCTTCTTGCATTGCAGCCTGCATACCTCCTACTTTCCCTTCTGATCCCTTTCCATCCTTTTTACTCATGTGTCTTGATTCCTGCTTCAAGGACAGGAATCGTGTCTTGATTCCCATTTCATTCTAGTAGTCCTTTCTGCTGGGAAAAGGCCCTCAACTTTTAGCCACCAAATACTTCCCTTCATCTCCCTTGAAAAAGAATTTAAAACTCTTTTTCCATAAATCCCCCTCAGTGCACCACAGGTCTCACCATCAGCACCACTTCAGTCTATCTTGTACAATTTGAATTCAAAGAGATCACGTTTCAAGGACCAGCACATGCCTCCAGTATTTACAGACACTGATTTTTTTTTCCCCCCTGTTTTATGAAGTGTTGAATTTACAGCTATCAACGGTATTTGACCTGAGATACTAGACAGAAACCAAGGTGGGTTTTTTTTGTCTCCACCATTAGGGGTGGAGGCAGTAGATGTGAAATGCAGGGAGAATTCTCATTGACTTCAGGAGTCTACTATATGGGAGTATTATTTAGAAGACTGTTGGATTTTTTTTTTCCCTGTGTTTTGGTTTTGAAATCAGCGTACCATGTAAGTTGAAGTGTCTGATAAGAGGCAACATGACATTCAGCCCCATAAACAGAATGTTGTTTCATTTGGGTTCTGAGTCCTATGCACAGTACAATGTTAAAAGGAGAATAGGGTCCTGTGACTACTTCTATGAAACAGAATTAGTTAGTATTGAGCTCTGCTTTGATTCTAAGCTGAAACACCTTGGTATACTGTTCCTAAAGTTATCCTGTAATCTTTATTTTAAATTATGTTAGATTTCTGGTAATTGTGTGCCAACTATAAATTTGAAGGTTATAAGAAAATATTTGGGAAAGTTGCATTAACATGGCAAAGAATCTGTCTTTGTAGTCAGTTTTAAGAACACTGATTTTTTTTCTTGACAAACAAACTATGTGGGGTTCTTTGAAATTCAAATATAAAAAATATTGTTCTGAACCATTTTGGCACTGTTATGTGAACGCTTCAAAGATTTCTTTACAACACACACCAAAATGAGAGCTACTAACTTAAGGATGGGCAAGAACTATCCTAAACACACCTTAGTGCTTTCCTTGGTTTTCAGTCTTCTACCTGCCTGACCTCCACTAAAGTCACTTTCTTGGTTAACGACATATTCCCTCAGGAAATACTTACTTCTCATTGCTGTAACGAATTCCTCTGGGAGAATGGGGATTTCTTACTGCTTTTACACAGGCCTAGAGGTACAGAAACTTGAATTCTTTTGTGGATCTTTGCTTCACTCCATCCAAATGCATGTTGTATTCTGGAAGAGAAGCCAGAAGGCAGCCCCGGATTTAAAAATTTAAAGTAAATCTGAGAGTTCCCAACCTACAGGCCTCAACAGACCCAGCTCCACCAACACTTACGGTCATAAACTGCTTTATATAGCTTAAGGTCCTGCATCATCAGGGGTACCATATGCATCTATGTTTAGAATGATGCTAAGAAAAACCAAGCAGACTACCACCATTTATTAGGAATTAGGTTTTCATTAAACCATGCAGGATGAATATTTGAAAATAGCTTTTCTATTGAATGCTTCTATTTGAAAACTCTAATCCTCATTATATTGCATTTGACACCCCAGGTACTGAGCAACTCTGTCCCAAACATTCAGAATTCAAAGACAAATCAGATGGAAATGTAGGATCAGAGACAAAGAGAGCTGCAAGCTATCTGTTGGTATGTGCTGTATATGCTTGCAGGGATTTTTTTGTTCCTCAAGGAACACATCCAGCCTTACAGGCTACAATTTTGTGGAACGTCAAACAGGAGAGTCATCCTAAATATTGAGATTGTGGATTGGAGATATTTTAAAAACAAATTCTGAACTGATTTCAACAACAATTTTTCTGATTTATGACCACCCACTGAATAGCATCAATTTCTGTAAAATTTTGTCCTCTTAAAGCCCCTGTTAATCTTTGTAAGTAGCACTTATTTTAGATTGCAGCTATCTAAAATTCTGCTTTATTAAAATTCTGCAATTTAGATTGCAGCTATCTAAAACCCATCACACAAATAAAAATATTTTTGATGCCATAATGGGCAAGTTTATGGCTACTGAATTTCTTGGGGCACTGTATTTCTTGTTAACATTATTCAACTGGGGTGCCATGAGGTAGATAAAATATTGTGAAATGCACTGTTTTGGAAATTGTGTGCTAGGCTCTAGAGACTGCCTAATGCCACTACCCCACCTCCTGGATACAGTCACAGTAAGAAAACTAGAAGCATAGTGCTTCTGTTATTAGAAAGGTTACACAGGATAGTCTTTCACAATACTTTGTAAGATGGTGTATTTAACTGTAGGAGTCTTCTTTCCAAGTCTGTATTATGCAAAATGTCAGACTAGACTGTAAAACAATGTAAGAAGCATTAATCATCAAGAATACAACTTGGGCTCAAATGATTTCCAAATATTGTTGCCAAGGTGTATCAGGATCAACTGCAAGATGACTTGTGTAGAGTAGAAAAATGAGCAAACAATAAAAGAAAAATAAAAAAGCAGTAGCTGTTTCAAAGATGAAGTTGTGTTACTACAGGTGTTTTGCACAGCTTGGCATCACTTAGCGAAGTTACTCAGTTTTGAAAGCACCAGAAGGATTGAAAACAAGCATCTTTTTTTCCTTTTTATTCCCTTTGTTATTTTTGTTTTCAAAATTGAGACAGAAATAAGAAATATATTCTTCCTTACAAGCTGTGGTAGAATGATTCGAACAAGTTCACTCTTTCAGACAAAGCCTTCTATTTAAACTTTAGAGGTCTACTTGGCCTCACAAAGCAAATGTCTCGAGACACTGGGAGAAGTAACTAACTGGGGGAAACTGGAACTCACGTGGCACCCTCCCAGGAACTACTTCACTGTTCACCAGGAACAGAAGCTGATACAAAAGCTTTATAAAAGCCTGTTTCACCTGCACTTTGGGGCAGAAGTTGATTTTGAGAGCAGAATCAAGTCAGCAAGAAGTTCTGTAGCTACCTGAAATTAGTAGAGAAGAAGGACCAATGCAAAAAAATGTGTATACATGTACAGATTAACCTAATACTTAATAAGAGGACAAGTGTACTTTGAAAAGCATGCTTTTCAGAGAAAAGTAACAGCTATAGAAAAATATTTTAAAGATGCCTGCCACAGTGTTGCTTCCTTTCTGAAGTATTCATCCTTGGTTAACAAGACCAACAAACCCTACCACTCAGCCTAAAGCTGTAGCTGGTCCATTTTACCATGTGCGAAGCCTCCCTATATAAATGCTTTCTCTTCACTCTAATGTGTCTTCCTGTCTGACATTTCAGAGAAAACAATGGCACCCCTCTGGGGCAGGCTGCGGAGAGTTTGGGTTTGATATTGTTTGTGGGACATTGTTCTATTTATCACACAATAGGGTTTCTGTTTCTCCATCGGTTCCATTGTGTAAATCACACTACTTTTTTTAAAGTTACATTTTAAGTTATAGCCTGTCAGGCCCCCTAAGGCATCTAGACCCTGGGTGCCCCATAAATTTAAAGTTATTACTGCTCAGTATTGCTGTAAATGAGTTAGTCATCTTTTCTCAAACAGCAAGGGAATGGACTGAAAATACAATGCAGCTGCAGCTTATTTAGAAGTGTGTCTTTCAAGAGGTACAAGACATTAACATGCCCTTTCTGAAACTATATGAAAGTCTGCCCAAGCTATAATAATTCATCATAGAAAGGCTGAATAAGGCCCTGTCTGCTCTCAAGAAGCAGCCATAGTTAGCCCTTTTCATACAACGTGGCTGTGGCCAACCTGCATGCTGAATGCACCTCATTGTTGTGTTGATGCGGATGAAAGCCATTAACCTGTGCAGAGTGACAGGATGCCACACAACTAACATGTTTTTGCCTGATCTGTGCCCAAGCAAGGTTATTCTTACAGCAACAAGAGAGCCTAAGAGAGAAGTGAGAGAGAAGGAAGCACAGTGGATGAACAGCGCTCAATATGCAGCTGCTGCTATGGTCCTGCCTGTATGAGCAGTGGATTTTTGAATCCACCCAGCCTGCTCCTCATAGGCACACAACTGTACACACAAAGCCCCCCAGCAAAGAACAGCAGAAGCAGACTCTCCATTTCCCTTCTCAAGCCTTCTCAGAAAGAAAACATCTATTTGGAGTTGCTGAATTTTATCATTTGTGCAATAGTCCTTGACACTGCATTACTTCCATTCAGTTTACAAAGTGCAGTAGGAGTTACTGGGTTATAGACCATACATTTTAATCCTGATACAACACCATCAAGCAAGAACGACAGTAGTTTATTTTCCATCTCATGTGTTTTGCATCTTTACAGAACACAGGCAGTAGGCATAACCATTATTTCCACTGGAGCTTTGAAGCTTGGAAAATGTTTATGATTACTTACGTTGAACTCTGATGAAAGACATGGAAAAAAACCTAGAACAATCCAAAAGGTTGGGAGTAAAACATTGGATAGGGATAGGTGAAGCATTTTGTCCATTGCAGCCATCTTAACTGCTCATAGTCTATATTTAGTTGGACACAATTCATCTAATGCTCGAGGTGGCTTTTGAAAATTAATAGATGTTGTTACAACAGATTCAAGCCACAAAATAAGTCTCTGATTTAAGAACCAGGTGATTATTTGACCTGACAGATCCCATCAACGAAAGCTGTTAGCAAGAAGTAAGAATTAAAAAGGTTTCAGTCAACTAAAAAAATAAATTTTAAATACTTTCTTTACAAAAATAAAAAATAATAAAAAAAATCTACTGCTTTGAGAAACCTAGGAAGGAACAGCTAGTGATTTTAATATCATCCTACATGGTATTGGGTCCCCCTTTCCAGCTTACAGTATCTGTGTAAGAGGACAAAGCAACCCAAAATCCTGTTGGATTTTGAAATCAAGACATTTTTCCATTTCAAATACAATATGACACTGACAAGTGCTACAGCAGCCCAGCATCAGTAGGAATTAGAGCTGGCTTGGACTGAATTCAAAGACGAGTAATTTTTAGTAGAGACTACGCATACCTTTTATGACAGATCACTTATTAACAATTTTATTCCCCCTCTTCCCCTCACCTCCCTCCCATAAAAGTCCAGGTTTGAGTAACCTGCAAGCTTTCACTTGCTCTTCAGCCATCAAAAAGCATAAACCCCAGGTCTGCCCAAGGCACAGACATTTGGACTGTATTAAGCTTCCAGGGCATATGTGTGCCAAACTCCAGTATGAAGCTGTTATTAAAAAGGCTGCATGTTTGCTCTTTCTGTGGTTTGTCAGAAAGGTCATTGTTTAACATGTTTTCATTTAATGAAAATGTGCCTCTATTCTTATTGTTGTTTGATTCTTTCTTTCATGTACATTCCTCCTCCTCAATATCATTGTCATCCTATTGTGAAGTATCTTGCTGTTCTTCTAGTTGCCATGGAACTGGTTAGATGTTACAGATTTGCGC
Source organism: Strigops habroptila (assembly GCF_004027225.2). Classification (NCBI taxonomy): domain Eukaryota; kingdom Metazoa; phylum Chordata; class Aves; order Psittaciformes; family Psittacidae; genus Strigops; species Strigops habroptila. The sequence continues at coordinate 84,437,222 of NC_044279.2, read as the reverse complement.
AACTTTTCATTACACTAGTGGTTTATTTACAGATGGGTATGTTTCCATCATAACAACTTCCCTGAACTCATTAGGAAGTTTTAGACTGGAGTAGGATAAAAGCAACCATATTCATTGTGCAGAGCCACGTGGGAGCTGCATTACTTGAGCAGATGAAGACTTGTTATGCCTCTCAGGAGCTCCTCCTCAGATAGCTGCCCATCAGATATTTCTTCTCAATCTGATCTAAGCACCTACACCGAGCAGACCTACTCTTGCATTCACACCAAAGGTCTACTACAACAGTACCAAAATTGAGCGAAGTTATTCATCCCATTGAGAAAATAGAACAAATACTGAACCTTCAGTCTTCATTAAGGGCACATCTGCTGAACTAACAGAAATAAGCAGCCTAGAAAGGCAATTAAGGACTCAAAAGCACAAATTCCAGCTGAAGTACAAGGCTGCCGGAGAGATCTCCCAGATCACCTTTGCATAACTGAGATAACTGTACATTTTCTCCATTATATGAGAACTCAAAAAACTGTTTCATATTTTGAGATGGAAAAGAATATTAGAAAAATCATACAAAGCAGCATACAAACAACTTTGAAAAGATAGCCAAAAAACATTAATGGCCAAGTTAGCAACAGTTAAATATTTACACTGTACATTTCACATTTATCACAACATACCCTTCTTTTCCCAGAAAAATATCTGTTAGGGGCTAGAACAGACAATATCCAATTTATTTGTTTCTCTTGGTATATTATCTCTCTTTCAAGAGAGCGAGGAGCCAAGCGGGCCTCTCTGCAGGGAAAATGATGCAGTAGCTTCATTTGAGAGCTACTGGGTATGCTTAAGGTGGGGAGAAGCAAACAGCAAGGAGACATGAGCATGCAGCTGAGGCTCAGGAGATAGCCAAGAGCAGCAGGAGAAGCTAGAAACAAGCCCCAATGACAATGGAAAAAACTCGCTAGGGACCATAGTGAACTCAGTCTGCTTCAACCCTGAAAGCCACAGAGCTGACTGAAACCAAGACTGGAAGCAAGGACAAAGTAAGCAGCAGGAGATTTGTTTATAAACCCTTCCCCATGTCTAGCCTGTCTTTTCTCTCTCATCTCTGTTGCAAGATGTTTGTCTGATGCAGGCTTTGTTCAAAGAAAAACTGAGGTTTGAGTTTAAAAGCTCCTTGAGGGAAGAGGTCTGGACAGACCTACCTCAAAGATCTGGTCAGAGATTTTCAATTATTTGTTTTTTTTATGAAGTATTTTGCCATTGTTTAATTCTGATGACAAACTTAGCAGCTACTATGTGCAACATGTAAGAGGTGGCTTTGTTAAGCCGTACCTCCTAGAAAAGTGAGTGACAGCATCAAGCTGTGTGCAAGGGCACAATCTGAGCTCAGAAAGAGCTATGATGTCAGAAGCAACTCCTTCACACTTGGGTATGAAGTCAGCATGAGGCTCTGATAAGAAAGCTTTCATAGTTTTCCAGTCTTTCTCCACTTCTCCCATACTTCATCTGAACTAGGAGCTGCTGACCAAAATGTCTGGGCAGAGTGTCCTGCAAAACATGTTACAAATGCTAGGCTGAATTATTATATAGTCAGGTGTAACGCCACTGGAGTAAGGCCAGAGGAAAGTGATCAAACACCTCCAAAACACAACAAGAAAAGGTGCTTTCTCAATACCAACACGGAACCTACAATTAAATAGGATCTAGACAGAATTCTAACTTGCTTTAACTTACTGCTCAAGCCAAAGCAGCAGGCACTGCCTTTTCTACATGTACTTTAGGCCTGGAGAGGGGATGGGATGAATTACCCAGCACTCAGCAGACACTAATTACAGGGGAAACAGAACCACAGTATTGTCTGTACACAGTCACGCGTCATCTGCTTGCAACCTGTGTTGCACCAGCCATTGTCACTGTGCTGTCCTCCCCAGCAGCGAGCTGCACGGTTTGAACAAGAGATGGTGAGAGAACATAAGGAGGCCATGAGAGGTTAGGAACAGTTGCCCAACATGACTCAAAGAGGGATCTGAGGAACATAATGGAATCACTCACGAGCAGCCATCCATCCGGCCAACATCTGCAGGCAGCCGGCAGCTGCTTCTGCTCTCAAGACAGACTAAACCAGTTCTCTAGAACACCACAATATGTGCATTAGCTTAGCATACCTGCCCTTTTAAACGTGTCGAACATGAAAAATAAACCCAAAACTTTTAGTCTGTGGAAAAATGGCTATGAAGGGACAGCACTTGGGGAAAGAAAAGCCAAGAGAAAGAACAATGCCTTGCTATTGAATGACAAACAGGGAGAGTTGTCTCCAGCTTCTAATTATAACTGTATGCAAAACAACTTGAAGTAAATGTGTTTGTGTTTAGTTCAGATTCAACTTCCCAGTTGTGTGATGGGAAATTAAGGAAAATAAACACAGCAATAATGGGGCCAGATTGCAGCTGGTGTATGCATGCGTGTGTGGGAAGAAAAACACCAGGAGAGCCCACAGCCTGTGTGCAAGCCCTGCCTACACCCAGCAGGGTCTGCATCCTGGTGTCCTCAAAAAATTAATTAATTCCCCAGGACACAGAGGATGAGTAAGTCCTCATTCCACCAAAGAGCAAAGTCAGAACCATGCTTAACTGCCTGAAACACACTCCCACCAGCATCATCCGTCCCAGATGACAAATTATCTGGCTTTGAGATGTAACATCCTTTTTAATAGGCATACTACTTCATGTCTGTAAACAGTGAGTATTCAAGTAATAACATTTCCACCTGTTCTTTTTCAGTGTTCCTCATAGAAGATAGGATCAATAAGGACAGTCTTCAGAGGAGGAGAGGTTTTCTTTTCTGAAGTGAATGATAAACATTTATCTAACAGTTCATCAAAAGATACCTCAAGACTATGCTTTTCAGCAGACAGAAAGCAAATTGTAAATCAGTGGACTTTCCAAAATACACAATGGCTGCAAGGACAGAATGCCAGCTATACATTCATTATTCCCTCATGCCTATTATGAGATAGGTAACTCCCTTTTTTGTTAAGCAGACCGATCCCTATCATTAAAGAGCAAGTTGTGCTGGAAAGTAATAACTAGCTGAATTCAAAACCTATCACCAGTGTGTGTGATACACTGCATTTATAAACTTTTAAAACATCTATAAAACATTTAAAACATGTATAAGCTTTATAAAATTTATAAACAAATACACTTGCATTTATAAACATTTCTCTTTAAAAGAAACGGCTTTAAAAGAAAGGGGAGGGGGGAGAGGAGGGACACAGGGACAGGGCTTATGTCCCAGACACCCTGGTATCAGCAGTGGTTGGCCAGGCAAGCTAAGGATTATGATTATTATAACCAGTTACGTGGACTTTAGAGAAGTGATAAAAGCATTCTTCCATAGTCGTCTTTGGAACCATTGAAGAGATGAAATTAAGTAAGAACTTGCATCTGATAGGACTAATGCCACAAGTTTATGAAGCAGTCTAAACACTTATTTAGAAGACTAAACCATTTCTGAATTGTATCAGTTGCTATTGTAGCCTTTCACAGATTCACTGAAAGTCTGAACAGACTAAAATCCATACAGCACCCGAAGACAGGAAATGAGTGGCTCTCCCCGGTAACATAGAGCTACTGGGGAAAAGGTTTAATATGAAATTACATGAAAAGCCCAGCTTCTCTTCTACATGCAAGTTTAAATTACACAGCCTGAAACAGCTGCTGTGGCTCATCAGGAAAACACATTTGTAAAACAGCAGCTTGAAAAGGTGAGGGATAGGGAAGGCAAGTAGAAATGAGTGTGCTGTAAACATTAACACTTACAGAAATCGGGGGGGAGAGGGGTAGGGGGTGACACAACACAATGGACTTTGAAATCTTTTACTGTACAAAATAGTCAAGTCTCGAGGCTTTGTTCTGTGTCCGTGTTTCACCAGACACAGCGTGCAATGCCAGATGGGGAACAGCGCAGGTAACAAAATAGCTGTGAACTAGGAATTAAGTTAAACCACTGAGCACCAACGTCAGATCCCTCTCTAATCCAGACTCGCCGATCTTTTCCCCCATCCAAAACCCCCATACTTCTGTTCTTTTACTTTAAGCAGGATAATTTCTCACCTCTCATCCTAGAGCAAGCTAAACCAGTGTTTCCAGTGTTTCCCATTTGTGATTTAATGAAGCAGCAGTCCTACTCTCATCTTACAGCCAGATTTCACATGGTCGGTTGGACCCTTCACTACCACACTTGCTATACATAGAAAAAGAATTTTGGCACAATTAAAATGAGAATTCAGGTCTTTTATGAAAAGTACACATTATAAGACTAATAGTCAATAATCCTATTAACATTTACTTAAGCTAAGCCATTGGAGCAGGAATTTACAGTTATTTCAGCTGCCTGTTGCTACAAATGTGTATTTCTCTTACTAAAGAGAAACAACGAAGCACATTCCTGCTTACTTCTAGCAGGTGTCATACCACATATTACCAATAACTGCGAGGTTTCACTTGCAACATGACACAAAGAGCATGTAACATCTCCTGTCAAAACCAGCCTGTCAAATTCTGTATTTGCGCTACTTAACTTGGCATCCAGAGAACCTAGGACAGGTTTCTCAAGAAGGTGCAGTGATGGCTGGACGCTCCAATCATCAAAATTAGCAGGAGGAGGTTTGATGAGGACAAACACCTTCTGGAAAAGCCTCACATAAAACTGGTCCACACATACCAAACATGATTCACTGTAGTGGAAGGATGCATTAGCATCTGCTGAATCTATGATGTGGCCTTTTTAGATTGCTGATATGGAAGCAATTTATAGAAGTACAAGGTGTACTCAAGAAAGCAATCAATTGACTGCCAAAGTCAATTGAAGATTTTGCTTCAGCTGTCTGGAGCAAGAGGTTGTTTCCCAGTAATGCTTAGAGACTGCAACAACATCAGAGAAGAGGCTCACACCTCTGCCTCATACAGCAAAAGCCAAGTTTTATGTTTTTAAGAAACTTCAGAATTTTCCATCTTATTTCAAGCACTAAGTACATTGCTAGCATTGTAATTAAACAACCAAGCAATACAAACGCACATATGCAGATCATACAGATATGTTTAGTTTCCATTCAGATTAAAATGCATTAGGTCTCTGAGTACCTGTAGCCTTAAGGAGCCTAGGCCTACCCTTACTGTCACATATAAGAAGTCTGAACCACCATCTGAACCCAGCATTAAAATACAGGCGTAGCAGGGGCGGACAAAACAGCACGAACAATGGAGACTCAACACGTGTAGCAAGATAGCATTAATACCCCCCAAAACAGCCATTAATCATCTCCTATCAGCCTTTTAATAGCATTGCTATTATATTATTAACTCACATTTATGATACAAAATATTTAGTCATTGTTTATTCAGAGAGCAGAAAAAGACTGCTAGAATTCTTTTGTTTGCTTACTTTCTAAAGCGGGTTTATGTTAAAACTCTAATGCATGAGATCAGCTGCCTCAGAAGGGCTAACACAGGTAAGAAGTACATATGCTTTTCAGACAAAAAAACCAACCAACCTCTAACAACTTAGTCTTATCTTCCCCTCCCCTAAGGCTGAACAGGCATCTTTTATAGGTCGTGTTAAAAGGCTGTTAAAGGAAGCAGGGTCACCTGGGCCCATGGGTGGCTCTGGTAAAGAAGCCCAGCTGCATCCTCTCAGGCTCTGCGGGGTGCTGGGGAGCAGGCTGAGAGTTCGCTGTGGACCTGGCCTGCCATTTGTGTAGCTGCTCAGATCAGTGAAAGAGAGGTAGAAGCAGATGATAGAAAAAACCATCTGCTTTAGTGTGGTTTTACTTTGAACCCGTACCGCTATAAAAAGTCCATGTAAGAGGCAAGGCCAGTGGAGAAAGGGGTTTTTATGGGGTTTTCCTCAGGGTTCTGTGGCGTCGGTAGGTGGCTTTACTGATACATCACAGCCCTCTGGTTTTTAACGTGATCATTGTTACCTGCCTCCCAGAAAAGGAAGTAAAATTGTTCTGAATCTGTTTATTGGGCAAAACCGTGCATCTTATTTTGCTGCACCTTCTAAGCAGCTGTGTTTGAAATCCAGCAGTGAGAAGTAATGGGCAAAAAAATACAAAGAAAAAAACATTCACGTTCCTCTAGCCTCCTTCTAGCATCACTAGAATGCCATGAGACCTCTTTAGTAATAGCAAAAATTATGACGTGGGAGAGGATATAAAAGAAAATGTTAATTTGAGTTAACAGAAGTAGTACTGAGAACCCAGACTCCTGGCTGGGCTGTGCAGATCTGGGAGAGTCTCTGTGTGGTCAGTCAGACCAAAGATGTGTGCACCACCACAACACTTGAGGGCTGATCTCTGCTATCGCAAAGGCTTGTGAATAGGTTTTCAAGTAGAGAGAGGGAGAGAAAGAAGAGTTCAAGGCTGCTGCCACACAGTTGCTCATCATTGTTTGGGTACTGAATTAGATAATGTGCATCCCATTTAACTGAATGTATTCAAACATGAAGGTAAATATTCGAAGGACTTTGAGCAACCACCACTATTGCGTTTTTTTTCTGCCAAGTGCTAGGGTAAAAATATGTTTGCTGTTCAAAATAAGAATTTTCTTTCTCCCTGGTATATGATCAGTCTTAAAGTTGCTACTTAGAACCCAAATAAATATGGCTGTGAGCCCCATGCATTGTTTTTACAAATGGAGTTCTTGAAATTAAGCTGTATATCTGTATGTATAAAGACTGATTTATTCTGCAGTTTTCTACCATCGTAACCTTGTGTTCTGTAACTCACGGACTGTTTTGTCCTTTGGGCTTTTTGCAGCTTACAATGTAAGGCTGCTGCCAAATTTGTCAGCAAGCAGATTGGTAAAATTAGCTAAGCTCCACTTTGATGAAGATGTTATAGGTTTTATCTTGCTGTGGTATACAATGGCTCAATGACTCTTCACTGGTTTTGAAACAAACAACAACAACAATCTGTGGAGGATTGCTTTGATACACAGTCCTGCAGTACATACATGTTAATGAGGCACTGCCACCAGGGTGGGCCACTGCAGACTGCTTTCCCCTAGCCGTGCATGTTCCTCAACTGGCTATTCTACAGGTCATTTTTTTCCTAAAGGAACACACACCATCAATATGAATGCTGAACTCTATTTAACCTTCTGTTTTTAAGTTTGTGTTTCTATTTTAATTACCTCTTCAGCCTTCTGCTTCAAAAAACTTTTATATGTTATAGCATATATATATGTGTATATTTGATACACTGGCTTTTTTTGGCCTTTTATGCCAGGTATCCGTCTATTATAGTCTTTGAGAAGTTTTCCATCTATTTTTTGATGTGAAACTAGGGATACAGACATGACAGTAGATTAATAACAGGATCCAGATCTGTGACTAAGTCAGACCCAATGAAAGGGCAGCGGTTCAAAGTGGCTGTTGTTCTGTGGCCTGTGTGAAAGGATTCTGTAGACTTGGCTGGAGCTTTCCCAGTAGATGATACCTATTACTTTAATACCCACTTCAGTCACTTCACACTTAGGAGTTACTTATATTTGCACTGTATAAGGACTGTTGCCCTTATTTTTACTCCATCTTTCAAAATAATAACTGCCTCTCTCAGGTCCTCTTGACTCCATGAAAACCTGAATAATAACAGGATTAATAAATGTGATACTAGCGTGGTCTCTTTTTCATCCAGAAGAATAAATAGGGCTATTCATTTGGGAAAAGAAGAATTCCAGTGGGAGTAAAGGCAAATATTGTGACATTTTCAGAAATGTGTTCAGAAATAGAAGATGCACGCATCTTGAGGAACGTTTTTATTTTGTGACATACTGCAAACATAAGGTTAGCAGGCAGAAAAGCCAAGTGAGCTGGATGGATATCCAAACAGAGAAATCTGGCTACAGGAAACAAACAGAGCTGGAATGGTGTTGAAACATATGTTTTCAAGTAAACATCGAAATAGGCCAATGGAAGGGGCACCATTCCCCAGAAAAATGGCAGTAGCGAACAGAGAAATGCTTAAAAACGTCAAGTGCTGCCTTTAACTGAGGGATTCAGTAGTTTTTTGGACAGTGAAATGTGGGGAAGATACCTCCCTGGCAACTGGTGAGCTAACACTGGGACTGCAGTCGCCTTCTTGAGGGATTCCCAGCTGCAGTTACCTACTGCTCACCTACCCCCTGGCACAGTGATCTAGCGGGTGTGTGTTACTGAAGCCTTTAAGACATCAGAGGGACGTTTTCAAATCAGGAGAGATCATCTCTGGAGAAATCTGGATTTCAATTCTTAGGTTTATGATATAATTACGTTAAACACAGCAGGCATCTTCTGATCAGTCTCCATGAGGTATCTGCCCTTTTCCTGGAGATTCATCACAACAAACTCAGATGTGGAATGGCGTGGGAGCCTGTGCAGCCACGAAACCCTCTGCTGCTGCCCGCCAGCCTGCAAAATGAAATATGCTGGGGACACAGAGAGGAATACCTGAGCAGCTCAGCACTACAGGGCCAAGGAAAACTGAAGCTCACCTCTGCAGGGGTGGAGTGTTCTCGTCTCCCATGCGAGCAGCCTAAAAGGAATCTGCTTTTGGCCTTTAACTGGATTTTGGCCCCTTTCCCTCATGCCCTGGTCTCTCCACACATATCTTCAGAGCCCTGAGTGGGCTGTAAGTGCAAAAGTCATGGCAGTGAGATATTTTGTGTACAGGCACCTAAGGAAGAGATAGAGACTCTTTGAATAGGCCCTGACATCCACTGCCTGAGTGCTGTGGACTGAGACATACAATGAGACCAAGAAAAAAGGGTCTCAGTTACCCGTCCTGGGGCCCTGACCGTACTGTAATACGGGGCCTGAGGCAGCATGCATCCTGCTCTTAGCTGCTTCCAACGGGCTGGTCTAGTTACTTCTCAGAAGTGTGTTTTCCATTAAGCAGCTCTACACGAGTTTTTGAGTCAATGAAGGTGACACGTGGAAAAACAAATAAGAAAATTTAGAAAAGATGAGATCCAGACATTTAATATTTTAAAGAAATCTACACAATGGAAATAACTGCAACTCAAATGAAAGTACACGGTTTTTCTTAGCGCTACCATTCTTGTAAATGGAAAAAAATAATCCTCTCAGCTTATTATTACTGCGGTCAAACCCAGCAGCATCCAGAAAGCAAATGTTTTCAATGATAATCCAACAAAAATAACAACTGGTTCTCTGGTGTGTTGTTTGGATTGCATGGTCTCTCTAACTCAGGCTCTGTGCTCCTTGCCAAGCGCTGGTGACACTCACAACCACAAAACAGGATCCATTCTTACCTGGGACAGGTGAAGCTCCTCCGTGTTGCCTTGCTCCTTTAGAGCTTGTGTCACTGTAGACTCAGAGTATTCCACAAATACCCCTCCCTCCACAGCCTGTGCTCCCTTGCAGATTTTAGCTAACTCAGTAACATCAGTAGTTCTACTGGACTTGAGCCACCTTGCCCAAAAAACCAAACAACAACAAAAGAGAGGTACATCCTAGCTGAGTTCAGTTCAAGTTTCGGCATTCCTTTTCTGTCCCCAGGTCTGTTTGCCCCCTTCAAATGTCAAGAAAAATGAAAGAATATATAATCTAGTATTTTTAATTTTATGTACAGGAATATAACATTATGGCAACTTTGTACATGAAATACATACAGTATTTAAACATGAAAATCAGCTAGGTAAGAATTTACATTAGCAATGAAACTGCTTCATGTGCAGCCCAGTTAATACGCAGTTTAGATTTGTACTTTATTGGGGAGATATTTTATTAGTTTACAATCATAGAAACATAAACATTTAAAACAAGACTCTATAAAATAATTTACAGAAACCCTACCATCTACACTGAGAGAAAGGGTGTACATCTGTGAGCTTTGTGTGTGAGGAACAAGGTGGACAAATGATGTATATATTTCAGCCTTTGAAGTATAAAATAATTTAGAAGCAGTTCATGCAATATGGAAGCAAAGGAGTGCCACTTCCTTTGAGGTTTCCTGCTACCTTGGACATCTACTGAGCATCACATGTGGGTCACCGGACACATGATAATACCACTGGAGAGCCCCAGCCTCAGTTCCTCCAAACAATTACTTATGTAAACATAAATACACAAGTTGATATCTTTTCTACACAGTACAAATACAGGTCACAACTTCTCAGCTGTGCAAGTAGTCAATCTGTATACTTGGAAGTAGCATAATGTTCAGACCAGAGTTCCATATATTTCTATGTACAAGGGCACTAACAGAACTTCCTTGTTTTCACCAGTTTGCTCTGGTATTTCACGGAGTGCCCACCATGCCCTATCACATAAACATCCAGCAGGTAGGACTTGCCAGGCTGCAGGCCTCTGACTGTCTCTGTGGTCACTGCTTTCTGGATGTTCTGGCTGTGGAAATACTTACAGAGAACCTTTTCCGATTTCTTCCTTGTATCTGGGCCCAAGCACTGGTTCTGCTCTCTTTTCTTCTGCTCTTCATTGTAACTGTCATCCACTTCCCTTTTATAGATGCAGAACTTGTTTCTCTCCTGAGTGCCCAGCCACGCCACTGTGACCGAAGAACACGTGCGGAGTTTGTCAAAGGCTTTGACTCGTGTATCTTCAGGAAGAGAAGGAAACGACTGCTTGTTAGGCCTTGTTGTAGCCAGGACCTTCAGCATAGAAGCACCTTTTTTGCTTCCTTTCAGCCTAATCAGATATTTGGCTTTTGCTTTTCCCCGAAGCTGGAACTGCCGCACACCTTCCACGTTCTGAGACAAGAGAAGTTTTCCATCTCTTCTAACCTGGACCTGAACAGCGTCCAGGCATGAATGAACGGAGAAGGTGACTTTCTGGTGAGATGAAACTGGAGCAAACCGTAGAAATTTGGCTCCCTTCCTCTTGATGAACACATCTGTAACTTTGCCATCCTTCAGTTCGACCATTTTCTGTTTAGCCTCCTCCTTCGTTCTGGCGAAGGTGCCTATGTATGCGGTGCTCGTGTTAGTGTTGGTATTTACTGCAAACATGTCGAAGTAGTACTGCGTGTCAGGCTTCAGGTCAGACACTGTGAAGATGTTCTTGTTCCCGATACAAACTTTATGGAGGTCAACTCTCGGCTTTGAGGGTGTTTGGCGCCCAAACTTTGATGACGATTTCAGGAAACTGCGTTCTTTGCCAGAGTTGTTGTCTGAGGGGAAGCCAAAATGGGCAAAGTCAAATGGACTGAAATCCAGACCTGGTTTTGGAGCCATCATAAAGGCATCATCAGAACTGAGCTTGGCTTCAACAGCACAGAGGCTTTTGAAGTTGTGTTCTTTATTGATGACTATGCAGTACTGAATGGGCTGTTTCAGTAAGGAGGCGGTAGGACTTGGCTTCCACGCCAGTGTCACTGTTGTACGTCCCAGAGAAGTGACATCGATTCTGGGATCATAAGGTAATTCAGGATAAGGTTGGTCCGACTCCGGAGTAGTGGTTGCATACACTTTAAAATGTGTATCTTTCTCTGTCGACAGCAGATCTAGTTGGTATAAACCAGATGGGGAACTAGAGGACACAAAGTACTCAACATCATTGCCTTTGTAAGAGAACAGCTCTGTGCCTTCCTCGTTAGTAATCTGCTGTTTCTGTTGCTCGAGAGGCTCTGGTTCACCTAGGTTAGAAGCAAAGAAAAACAATAGAGACACAATCTGTGAATATGAGAAAATAAAACTCTAACAGACACTTCTACATAAAATACAAAAGTGAGATGAAAAAGGAATACTTCTATCAAATCAGAGAGGGAAATCGGTTTGGCACTCAGGTTAAAACCAAATGCCATAGAAATTGCACCTGACCACTACTAACGGAGTAACAGAGTCTTGCGAATAGTAGCTAATTCCTTCCACTAAAGTACCACTACCTTCAAGCACCCAATGTGCAGTTCCCAGGGGGAACTGGCTCCACTGCCCATTTCTGGACTTGCTAAAATTTTGTGCCTGAATACAGCAGAGGCCAAAGGTGCGTACACCATACGATGTGCTGTGTAGGACATTTCAGCACTTGTGCAAGAGGGTCTGGAAACCAAAGACCTTTTCTCTCTTGAGTATATGAGCCAGTTATATGGCTATTTCCATATAAGCTCCATTTCTATAGACAAGTACCCTCCAAGGGGAGAGCTCAGCCCTGCTGCAATGCCAGCCCTGTCTCTCCAGCTCTTATCCTGTGTACACAGCTCACAGCAAAGCCCCCATGAAACCAAGTTACTCTGGGCAAACAGTTTGTTGTGGCAGCATCCAGTGCACTCTGTAACTATAACCTCAGCTTTTACTTCTACTTTTTTACAGCCCTTTTCCTTGTCAGGTTTGAGAGGCTTCAAATCTTTGAGAAAAGCAGGTCTCCAAGGTGCAAGGGAAGCTGTCAATGGTTTGTTACCTGAACCTTCTCCACTGGCTTCCTCAGGGAGCTCTTGCACACTCAGTTTCCACTCCAGAGGGGCATCGCATGGTGTTACTGTCACTGCTAAAGGAGTGTTGTCCTCTTCAACCACAAAGAAATACCTAGAGGAAGGTTAACAGACCCATATGTCAGTAAATCCTGAAGGCAGCCAACTGGCAGGGACTGACTTGACATGATTGAGTTTGATCTTAATAGGGCAACAGAGACAAAAGTGCTACTTATAGGCAAGCATGTGCAGAGGCAATGTGGACAGGCTGGTGAGCAAGAGCTAAAGAAGCGAGGGTAGTTGCCCTACGAACATTTTGGTACACAGCAGAGGAGTCTCTGGCCTCCTGTCCTCCCCTCTGTCAGCTTCATGTTTTACACCTACGCTAACTATATACAGCACAAATGGTCACAAAGCTAAAAATGGGGGAAACAGGATCTGCCCTGGAATTTAGGGATATGCTGTTCCAAGCAGGACACACATTCTATGCTAGGTCCAGGTGAGGGCCCTAGAAGATAGATACATGCATTCCGCTGTCCTCCTGCATCCCCCTAAGCACTACCTGTCAATTATTGTAAGGTGTTTCTCACTGGCGAAGGCTGAAGGACGTGTGTGACATGAGGAGGAAGGTGGCAATGCTGCTCTTCCCTGAACTCTTTGGGGCCTTCCCAGTCTAACCGCAGTACTTTCTGACCCTTAGGGTCGAGGCTGGGAAGCGTGGAGTTCAGACCAGACTGGCTTATATTGCTTCTTTAAAGCACAATATGAAATAATGAAGAGAGACAATTGTGGTGGGGTAAGCCTGTAGTTTCTACTTTCCTTCCCGCTCCCTTTGCCTACAGACATGGTTAGTGGCCTCACTTCAGGGAATTTCTGCGGTCTGTGGGAGCTCTGGGCTTATCCCAGAAATCAAATAAATTGGACAGACCCTCAGCCGGGGAGGCCAGATTGGGATGGAAGCTCGCATAGTTAGTTATTTCACCAGACAGAAGACTGGCATTTGTGTTTTTCTGGTTTGGATCTAATTCTTATTTCAAAACACCCAGCAACTAAAGCTGGTATCTTCAAAGTACAACTTCCTCTCTTGGGCCAGACAGAAATACCTTTTAGGGGTGTCTCGGAAGAGGTAACTGCTAATTTCAGCTCCATCTGGGATGACGGATGAATCATGGAAAAATGCCTTGTCCCGGATCTGCATTTGGAAGAGCTCCTCATCTCTGGTAGGTAACTTCTGGGGCCTGGAGCTGAGCGGCAGCAGCAGCAGGAGCAGCGGGCAGCGCAGCAGGAGCATCCTGCAGCAACGACAGCGAGTCCCACCTGAGAAGGGCAGCACCACGTGCAGCGGGAGCTGCCACCAGCTTGTCCCACACCGGTGGGTGAGACCACGGTGAAGCACCGGCCTATTTGTGACCTGCAGGCGCTGACTCAGCTAGCTGCAAACTGGTGCGGCCCTTGTGGGCTGATTTACTGCGGAAACCTGTAACAACATCGCATGTGCTTTATGTTTTGCAGGCACCTTCCCTGTAGAGCCATACAAGCACTAGGAACACAGACTGTAAGGACTAAGCTTCCATCGTCACAGCACTTGGATCAACCATGTAAATGAGATTCTTCCATCTTGAGCTGTAACCGAACGCAAGCCCGCACACCGCTTTCACATCGGGATCTCTCGCCCTCCTTAACAAAGAACAAAAGCCTTCCACGTGCTTTGGTAGCACTACAGTTTGACGTTTTGCCACACCAGAAACAGAGCTCACTGGACACGGGAGCAGCAGTAAGCACAGAGCAGATGGAGAGTGTATCAGCTCCACTTTCCTTAGGAACTTTTGGTTGGGCTTCCAACAGTCCTTTGAAAAGTAAATATTTCCAGTGAAATTGTTCTTTATAAAAACAGTGAATAGGAAAACATGTGATATAAACCGACGCATATTCAAAGCACATTGGTATTAGCATGCAATTCAGCAGGGCTTAATCCTCAAGCCTGATGGGAATTGCAAAACACAAAAGCAGAGAATCCCTTACAAATTAGGCATAATAATTCATAATCTCAGCCTTTCATTATTTTGTCTACAACTAGGTCAGTAATGACTACCCTAACATATACAGTGGGACAGCCTGGAAATCTCCTTTCAATACAGTAGATGATCTCATATATAATGGCTCTGGTATGGGGGGGGTTGGTAAAGGGGAAACAAAACCCATTTCTAGTACAAGTACAGTGAGTTTAAATCGCTAAATGATAACATTTTTTAAAATTGGGAAAAAAAGAGGTTAGAGCATTACCTAAACTGTGTTAGCCACTGGCTGTGGGGAGAAGCATGAAATAAACCTCAAAGTAACTGTAAGCCATAAGTGACACGTACTGAAAACTCCCTTGCCGGGATGCAATTTTATCTTCACCTCCTTTCGCTCGTGCTGTCCCTCACACCAAGGACTGCTGTGCCTTCCTCAGCTTTCTCCCTACCCAGCCCACCACGTATTCCTATATTTGCAGCCAGATCCTCCCCTTCCTGAGTGGAAAACCACAGGAAAGATGAAAGCAAAAGCCTGAGGTTCACCTGGCAGAGCTTCCCCCGCGGTCCCGTCCCAGATCAGCACGGAGGCCGTGGAGGAGCTCCGTGCCCGCTGCAAGAGCGTGAGGGGCAAGCGTGCCAGGGAGCCCTGCAGTGAGCTCGCCGGTCGATGGCCCCGCCGTCTTGCAGGGCAGCCCTGCCTCTGCCACAGCTGCCAAAAGTTGTTTTGCAGTTGGAGAAGGCTGCACCCTTATTTATTCGGCGATAACCTGGTGACAGTAACACATGGCCACAGTTCCCTGTTTGCAGGGCTTGTAATGCTTCATGTCCAGCACTCACGGGTCTCAAACTGTGCGCTTCATTACTGTTTGGGATATTTTAATAACAGGTCACTGCAGTGCTCTGCCCTACAGAAGGGAAAGGAGGAAAGGGCTTTACCTAAGACATGCGATTGCTACTTCTAGTTAAATCTTGATTTAACGTTCCCAGCGTTTGTCAAAATTTATCCCAGCCAGGTCCTGACTTAGCTTTTGATGACAACAGACATATTTCCTCAAATTCAGACTGAAGTGTTGATACTTATCGGCAAAGTTGCTGACATTTGACCTTTGGGAGCAAAGATCGTAAGTCAAAATACTTGCTGACTTGAGTCACCAAAGTCAGCAGAAACCTCCTCTCACACAACACAGGACAAGTTCCGTGTGCTCTAACATGCTGTTTATTGATTTTTCAAGTATTATTGTTGGCCAACAGGGAAGAAATTCTTTCCAACTTAATCACAACAGTTACAGCAGATTATTTGGTTAGGTAACAAACTCTGACACTTTCTGCAGACAGCGTCCTCCGCATGAACCTCTTGAAATTGCAGCCTTGTGTATTCCCACAGACAGTTCCAGTGCAATGTAACCTCTGTTAAAATAAATGATTTTTGATTATGGGACTACCCAGGCTGAGCTTCACTTCTTCAGTAATTCCACTAGCTAATTCACTTGAAAAACTCCTGTAGACAGTGTTTCTGTCCCTGTTAACAGCCGCAGCACAGAGACAAGGTACAGATTTGTCCCCGATTTCTTCATCTAATTGTAAAAGTATTTTGGCTTAAACATAACTACAAAAGACTCATTAAGGTTAGTTCTGTGATTCCTGCCCAGGCTGGGCAGGCTACACTGGCCCATCCCATCCATGAAATCCCTTGCAAAGTTGACAGCTGTTACTAAAAAAGAAAACTTTTATAATCCTTGTTCCTTTACAAATGAATAGGATTTTGAGTACTTTCCTTTTCATATATCCAAACCTTGGAGGCTTAAAATAGCCCCAATTTTCATGCACGACACTTCCAAAAGTGGGACACCTCAACAGCAAAGAGGCATCCAAAACTCACTCACAGTTTCTGGGAAGCGTGCTGTCAGTGCTACACCATCCTTTCACATCAGTTAATAAACAGATGTATTTTTTGCAGCACAGTCATTATAATCTGGTAGTTTTAAGCTAAATCCTCTATAGCTCGCTCATGCAAAACACCAAGAGGAAAGCAGAATACTCATCTATTTGTCCCATGTTTCTTTCTGGGCAAGTTCAGCACTGGGCAGTGACTTTGACAGTCTCTCTCAGAAACTGTACTTGCTTCATGTGAGCACATGAATTGGTGCTCTCCCACCCAGCCCTCAAACTTCCAACAGTTTTCTTGTCTTCATGTGCCATTCCCCGAGATGCTTCATTTTTAGAAGCCAGGTACAAGCTGAGGCCGAAGTGCTGCACTGTGAAACCATACCAATTACGTGAAATATGTTGTGTGATTTTTTCTTCTCCAGACTGTGCCACCTCCTAAATGCCATTTATTCCCTTTTCTACAAGTTTGTCTTGTTTTCTTTTCTTTTAAACTCTGAGTCAATATTTTATTGATATATTCCTGCTGACTGGAGGATTTGCCTGCTGTTTATCACTGAATTTAAGTGAGTGCCAAAATAAACAGTCCTAAGTGAAATAATAAGCACCGTTTTCCTTCTCCAGGATTGCAAAACTGCCCTCTAATGGCCCAGTTTTACCTCTCACTTTTTCCCCAAATTCTACCTAAACTGAGTGTGGCGGGTGGCCGCAGTTCCCTTTTATTTTGACCTGGAAGGTGGCAATCCTGTCCCCAGGTGAGCAGCCCCCAGCCTTCACAAACACTCCAGCAGCAACAGCTACACCTTGGAAGGGTACTTGGAAGTACTTAATGAACCTGTATGTATTGATCTAAATAGAGCAACAGATGAGAAAAGCATGCTGTACATTTGGAGTGGGATATAAATTATTTTAAACACCTCAGGATTTTACCACCTTGCCAGAGGTTTGGGTTTGGTCTTTTTTCCCTTCAGAAAGTATAAACAAACAAAAGCAGCAGTCTGGACATTTTATAAGTCTAAGCTGTAAGCACATACATGAAAATTATCATTAAATCAGATCACAGATTTGATGATGATGATTACAATTCATTCCTATCTTTCTAATGGTTTCCACTTGGGCAGTGAGCCTTACCCAGCCTTTCCAAAATCCCGTCTACGCAAGCCTTCTGCCCAGCCTGTAAGATCTTTGCATAACAAACTTCATTTCTACAAAAGACTCATTAGTAATATCTAGATAAACTGCAATTACAAGCAGAAGTGGAGAGGATAACGGGATTTGCACCTGGCTTATGTTCCAAGTCTGGACAAATTAGCCGGAGCTGCGGCAGCACCTCGCGGGCTCTCCCCGCAGGTTGTGTGATCACCAGGACAGGCACAACCTCAACCAAAGCCAAAACCAGGTGGTCTCAGGGGCAGATAAATCATCTCATTTTTTACTTCACAGAGCAAGCCTACAGCAGTTTCTGTCTGCTCCAAGCAACACTTTTCCAGCAAAATACAGCAGTTGTGCAGGATGTACCCCATGAGGTACTGGAGGCTCCCTTTTTACATCCCACCACAGAACTCACCCAAACAAGCCGAGAATACCTTTGGTTTGAGATCAAAGCAGCTGTGTCCTCCTATTCAGACTTCACTGTGCATTTATTGCCAGGAAGGCTCAATGTCATCAGATACACCTACCCTCCACCAAAAGGCAGCAAGAGGATTGGCTTCGCCACGTGCAGTGCCAGTGCTAGCAGCAAGTCAGCTTCAAGCGCCTCGATCTAGGGAAATCATTTGCCTTACTTCTTAACTGTCTGCAGGTCACAGTGACCTGTAAAGGATTTACAATAACAAAACAAAGAGATCAGGGTTTACCTGAAGCAAATGCATCTGGAAGAAATAAACCCTAATGTTTAATTACAGAGCGTGAAAAGTGCAGGACTGTAATTTAGCAAGGATAATTTCAAGGTACTGCCTACCACAGTGCTTTTGCCTTGCATTTCTTGCCTTTTTAGTGTGCGGATGGTTCACTTTTTTCCGTCCTCACGTCCTATTTTTGTGTGTTGGGTTGGTTGTTTTTTTTGTTGTTTACATTACCCATGCTGCTTCTCATAATAAATCTGTAGATTTATTGATGTGATTTAAGTCCAGAAATAAAAGGGCATTGTGTGACTTCTTCGACTTATTATAGGAACGCAGCAAGTAAAAAGACTGTGAGCTTTTCCATTATACACCTCATTTCCAGAGATGTGTAACACAAATAAATGCACCTCAGCACACAGAGTTATCACCTCAGCAACAGAGGAGTTTAAAAGCACCTACCAATTCCAACTGTAATACAATTAGTTATTTTTGATGTGCAAACAAGGCAAAACAATGCCTTTGAAATTTTAAGTACTTACTGAGAGCTGCTTGCTTTGTTTGGTTTAGGGGGAGACCAGAGGGGGAAAAGGGAAGGCCTGGTATTTAATACTTACTATTCCCTAAAGGATCTGGAAAATGTTTGGTATGCTTTTCATTTGGATTTTTGGGTTGGTTTTTTTCAAAAGCAGCACTCTTGAAAACTTATTGTCTGGTCCTGCCTCGTGCCTGAGTAAAAGCATGGGCCATGCAGGGCTGCTCACCAGGAGCTTGGCCAGCGCAGCCCCAGCCAGCCCCTCCACTGGTGGCGTGCACTAGCCTAAGGCCTTTCCCTACGGAATAGGGTGGGACGAGGAGCACAGCCCCGACAGGGATGCAGTAGTGCTGTCTCCGTGGCTTTTAAAGAGAAATATCTGGCTTGACATGGGAGCTCCTGTTGACAGGAGCGGCTGCGACTGGGAGGGCAAGAACATTTACAGACCTGTAATCCATGGATTAAAGCTCCTCAAGTACGCATGGACGTGATGGCTTATAATGGTGCCTTTGAAGCATTTAGGGTCCACCGTGTCAATAATCTGTGGATTAACCAACAGCCTCTTGCAATTCCAGTTCAACCCGCAATTCTCCTTTGCTGGGAGTATTGTTTTAGCAAAGCAAATCACAGTGGCAAGGGGAAAATATCCAACTATGTAAAAATAAGAAGGTATGAAGAAATAAGGGTACATTCCCACCAAATCTTAATGAACAACAGTGGCAACGAACTACAACTTAGGGGTGAGGTTAACTCCAAAGGGGTAACATTGTAAAATGCAGAGCTGTCTCAAATTAGACATGTTGAAAAGCAAACATACTCAGGGAGATATAGTATCAAAAAATCAAATTTTACATGGACTATTCTGTTTCTAAACTGAGCCTTATTTATTTTTCCACTTTTAGTGGAAACAGATTCAACTCTGATTACATTGAATTTGCCATCCTGGAGCTGGTGGTAGCTGGATGCTTCAGAAAACAGCTGAGCCAGGAGATGCCATTTGGGACACTTGAGGAAATGCCTCATAGTTTTTCTTGCTTTAATCAGAGACCACATACCAGCGCTTCCCTCCTTCACAGCCATTTCGACCCATGCGGCTCAGCGCCGAGTGTCAAAACCAAACAAACAGCGTGTCCCCAGCGGCCCCTATACAATGCTCAGTTGTTCTCTCCTAGCTCTCCTTGCGAAAGGATGGCAGCAGCGCGGGAAGAAGCGATGTGCTGGAGCACTGGGTGTCAGCCAGCCAGTGACTCGCCCCCCTTGCCAAACTCCACTTCCCTTGGCCGTTCTGGCACAGGCTGCCCCATGTCCTTACCATCGTGCCTGCTCATCCTCCCAAGCCCATACAAAATCCCCAGTGGCTGGACATTGCTCCCAGAGAAGGCAAGCATCACAGGGCAGGTGACTGGTACCGGCTCTTCCAGAGGAAAAGCTCATGTCACACACCCTGCTCAGAGAAGGGGAATTTTTTCCATGGTGTCAGTATGGGTTGAGCCCCGGTAGGAGAAATAAGAGAAAGCAGAGAAATCTTAGTTTGCACAACTCCAGGCCATTTAAGATAACCAACCCCAAATGCCATGTAGCTCTACCACAAATCTTTCATCAGAAGATCTGGAGGTGTTTTATAATGGAAAGTAATTATTATCCCCTTGTTACGAGCAATAAAAGTGGGGCAGCGACTTTCCTTGTTCAAGGAAATCCCAATATAATCCCTTCCTTTAATCATAAAACAATAGCTACTTTCCTTGGCCAAGTCATTCTGCCTTCAGCACAGCAATCTGTGTGCACGTTACTGCCTCTCCATAATAAATTTCAGCAAGGGGATTAGCAGGGAGGAACATATGAACAATTACAAATTACAACCAACACAAGCATGTTGGTATTTGGTACGGAGTTTCCCACTGTTTCTCTGGAATACTTCTGAATGACATTATGAGCAAGTGCCCTTGCCAAAACCCGCCAGAAGCAGGGATGACTGAAGTGTCAGGGTATGATAAACAGCAGGAACAGAACTGGGGTCCGTGCATCCTGCCACCGCATCCTCAAACCACTGGGGCTTGTGGCTGAGGGTCAGAAAGAAGTTTGGAAAGCGCTAAAACATAAACCCAAAGTCATTTAACTGCATTAACCACTGAAGGAGTTAAAGTTGCTTGAGCCATTCCTAGGGTCTGGGGAATACAGCTGGCCTGGCAGCTGCCCGCAGCCAACAAGGTGCTTGTTAAAGCGGGGAAAACAAGGGGCTGGAACAGAGCAGGGAGCTGCGGGAGAGGCACTGACAGACGAGGGGCTGCAGGTCACCGGCCTGACTTGCAGGGCGCAAGCAGGGGGAAGCCGAGCCTTTGGCAGCTCCATCAACGGCCAGAGCACTCCTGGTTTGCGGAAAGCTGTGCCGTAAGCGCACTGGAATTGCTTACGTGCTTCTTCCCTTCTGCTTTTTGGTGAAAGATTGAAAAGGGGAAAATCGCTGACTACTTTGAAGCCTTCCTAAGTGCACAGAGGCTGATTCCCTCGGCTTCCATCAGACATGCAGCTTGCTTCGGCATCAGGAGCACCACCACACATGTACACAGGATTACAAACCACAGCCAGCCCAAATACATCAGTATTCCTGCCCACTTCCCTACCTCTACACACACAGTCTTCCTGCACCAGCTACGCAGAAATTCCCATTTGCAATTTTACTGTATCTTCCTTTTTACTGCCTAGGGTTTCTCAGTGCTTCCAGGCTAAGCAGTAACGACCAGTAATGCCTGCAATAGCATGGACAGTAACAGCAGCAGCTCTCCAGGAAGCTGGAAGAGCTGCTCTTCGCCAGCTGGAAGAGCAAAGCAAGACAGCAGCTCCAATAACAATCCCTATTACAGTGCTCATGCCCAAGAGGCGATTCTCTGACCCCGCATTAGTTTGCAGCGGTGTCTTGGAGCAAAGACACAGCAACGGGAACTCAAACAGAAACTGTAACAGGCATCTGGCACCAAATGCAATTGTAAAGTTGGATTCTAGATTTTTTTCAATGCAGGAACAGTCATAGTTACCTAGATATGGGACAAGGATATAGTGGTGGGCATAGCTGCCTTTTAAGGAGAAAATACAACTTATAGGAACAGAGGAAAAAAGTTATTTCTATTTTATTACGTTTTTCCTGTATTTTTCCAATCTTGTCCCTGTGCTGCTTTTAACTACACCTGAATCATGTAATCCAGATCCTCAGCTGACTTCAAAGAAACTATGACTTCTGCCAAATCAAGGGTCTAGCCCATATTACTTACAACCACACTAATACATGTTATGCTGGTAGGTGATCCCCAAAACTTTACAATTCTTTAATTCTCATCAGAATCCAATATTTTCTGATTGAACCTACTGTCCAAAACTGGGTTAAGCTTCTATATTATCTGCCTTCAGCTTTAAAGGCATGCAGAGGAAATCTTAGGCCCTACAAGTCCTTAATGAACCCGTAAGGTGCTTTCTCATAATGATTTGTAACACATCACGGTAATTCACAGATGTTGTGTCTCATTTTCCCTAGTTGGAAAAGGGTTGCTGAAAATACGTAAACATTTGTCAAGTGCTTGAAAATGGAAAGTATCAAATGTAGTGCTAAAGATACTGATATTTACATATTTCTAGCAGCAGGCTCAGCATTAGAGCTGGCAGACCTCAACCATGGTTACAGCAGCAAAGACCTTCTGAGGCTCAGCATGGGTACCGTCCCCCCAGCTGATCCCCACCATCCTTAGAAGGCATCGCACACAATTTCTGGGTCACACCATTAGCTCTGGTGACTTTCTCCAAGGCCGAGTGCACACGAGAGCCCATTGCAAGTGGACCACATGACAGGGAGGACAATCAGCCTCACCGCTTCTCCTGGGTGTCAGTCAGAAAACTGACTCTTCCGCATGCTCACTTCCGTACGCTACCTGGGTAGGGAGGAGAAAAAGCAGGAATGCTCAGGCTGGCTAAATTTTGTTTACTGGCATTTACTTCCTTAGCACCCTGCTTTAAAAAAGACACAGATTCCTATGGAGAGCAACTCAGCAAACTAGTGAAAATTGTTAGCTCCATCCCCCTTTTCCTAATCCTTCCACTAGCCATCGGGATAACCGACAGCAGCGAGCACACACAATGCTCATGAGGGGCAGGGACCCTTGCAGGAGGAGAGCACCTGTATAGTGCAGGGATGGCTTACTCAAGGCTGATGCAGAAGCAGACAAAAGATTTAGGACAAGCGTGGCCATGTGCTGGAGGAGCTATGGGTGCATGTAGCCCACATCCCTGCCCTGAGCTGCTCACCCAGTGCCACTGGACCTCTCCAGGGCTAAGGAGCCATGCGGCAGTGAAAGGACTCACCTCCAAGGGGCAGAACGGTACATATCCAGAGAGATGTGGCACAGCTATGGAGATTGCTGCCACATGTGGGCCTATGGTCAGAGCTGACACACGCATCTGTCTGAAGAGGTTACAAGACACCTCAAAGTCCAACCAGTGCTCGCCAGCCACGAGCTCATCATATCAAAGCAGGATAGAGCATGCTCAGGAGCTGCCAGTCTTCAGGGTGGCTTTCTAACACTTTCTGGGTTTTCTAAACAGTGGACTTCTGCTGAAAAGTCTTTTCCCAAGTGCAAAAAGATGGATGTTCTAAAGGGATGTGCTGCAAAAGCTTCAAACATGCCAGGGTCAACTGCGGAGCTGTGATAAGGGATCTCAAAAATCAGATTATTGAAAGGGTCAGTTTCAGCTCCACTCTACCGCTGGGCCAGTGTTTATTTGTCCAGGCTGGCAGGCAAAAGGTTAGTCCTTTATCTAGTTACTGCGAACAAAAGCAGAGGGAACCCATACAGGCAGATAGGTCAGGCTGTCATGGGTGAATGAACATCCAAACAACCCCAAAACTTTCAAGCCTTCTTATGGCAACCATACATCCTTGGCTGACAGCAGGGGAGAGAAGAAGGGGACAGAGGAAGGGGAGAAAGGAAGGGGAGAGAAGAAAAGGAATTTGTGTACTCAAGGATGGCTGAAAGGCATGCCAAGGGCATTTCCTTTCCCAAAGAGGGAAGATGTGGTGAGAGCTGTGGCGTGGGACCCAGTGTTGCCTTCTGGGGATGTCCCGTTGCTAGCAACTGGAAATGGCTGCAAGATCCTTGGATGAGAGTTACTGCTAAAGGACAAAGTGTCATTTCAACATCATGGTTAATGCTGCATTGTAAAAACCAAAAAGCTGTAATTAAAAGAAAAAAAAATCTGCTCTTTGGTCCTTTGTCCCCTTCAAGGCATTTCAGCAGGCCCAAGGGGTTTGGGCTGGAGCTGGGCAGGGAGCTCTGCCTGTGGGGACAATGCCCCCAGGTTCTCCTTTATCCTCCCCACATGCACATTTCACTGAGGGCCATAAGTCAGGGTCCACACAGTCCCTGGATGAACAAAATCACGCCAAGCCCGTAGTGCCAAGTGGGGATGGCCATGAACCAAGGGAGCAAAAGGCTGAGCCAGAACTGTGTTTTAACCTATTGGAAGTACATCTCGCTGATGTGTATGAATTCTGCTTTTTTGTGTTAAAGCCCTCATTGCCTGGATTTTCTTATAAACACTTTGCAATTGCTTTGTCTTAAATGAGTGGGAATTAGAACACGCTCCATAAATTAACATAGTACATTTCTTTCCCTGAGCCTGCTGCCCTGCTATCACACTCTTGCAAGAGATGTCTTATACCCTTGCTTTAAATACCTGCTTAATTCAAATGTTAAGTTAGATTTGTTCACATGAACCTACTTATTTTTACTAGTACGAAATTTTTTCGACTGTTGTACTGTAACAGGATTATAGAAGTTTTAATTGACTGACATTAAATCTTCCCTACAAAACTGTAGCTTTAATACCCCCTAGGATTGTTAGATTTTTATTCATTATTTCTCGTTACAGAAAAATCAGTTTGAGAGAGCCCCTAGGGTCTTCCCCAAATAAGGATAAGATCTTATTAGTCCTACAAACCATACTCAAGTAAGTAATTCTTACCCGGGAGAAAAAGCCTGCGGGGAATTAAATGCAGATTTAGTAGCCAAAGGAAGAGAAGGAATGGGGACTAGAAACCGTTAACGCTGCTCACTGATGTTTTCCTTCACATCCAGAGACCAGCTGGCAGCTCCAAGACACTTGGCTTTCCCGCACCGTCATCATCCCGATCTGTAAACGCTTTAATTTGCATCAGGTTTCTGGATTTCAAAACGCTGAGACACGTTTAGACTGTTTGACTATAAACAAATTAGCAGTAAATCTGCTGCACCTAAACAAAGTAGTGAGAGAGAGAGAGAGCACGCTCACGGCTCCACGCTGTTCTGGTTGCTTTGCAGAAACCATCTCTCCTGTTTAATAATCCCTGCAGGCGTGTGTGGAGAACACGCAATCCCGTCGCACCTCTCACCGGCCTCCCCACCAGCCTCTGCAGCAGGAGCAGTGGCTGGTCTAGCGCTGCTCTGGTTTGGCATTGAGCAAGTTAAAAGTGAGGAAGATGAAAAGCATCGGTTTTCTCACACCCTAATAAAGTTTCAACCCCTTTAAAGTTACTTTTCCTTAAATCAAAAAAGAAAAAAAAAAAACCCTTCCAGAAAGCAATACGCTCAATTAGAGGAACAATGCTTTTCCCCTGTAAATCACAGGGGAAGTGTCGGCCTCGGTGGTGTGTCACGTTGCGAGCGTGCGAGGGTCACGCTGGAGGGGCACTCATATCCGGACCCGCAGAGGGGGGAATGAAGTGGGAAAGATAAATTATTGCCTTTTGTTTTTCAGATTTCCAGGTGCTCGCAGTAAGGACCCACTGCTTCTTATCTCAGCTGTCACACAAGCAACAAACATCTCTCCAACTACTGAATTTAATTACCCTAAAACCAGAGTGGTCCTGATTCAAGCCGAAACCTGAACAGCCCTGCGTGCTCTTGAGAGAAATGCTGAAAATGCTGTGGTCACCTCAGCACTCACCCCGGCCCGGGTGGAAGGATGCAGCCCATGAAAGATGGTCAGCAAAGGACTCACCTGCATCCCGCTGGTAACTCGGGTATATTTTTGTTTACTGGAGCAGTCGTGAACTGGGGACTGGCTTCTCGAGCCACTTGTGTTGCTGATTACTCAAACGACATTTAAAACCCATCCTGTAAAATGTCTCCCAGAAGCTCATAATGTTTTTGGTGAGGTTACAGTGTCAGCTATCTCACACATGAACTGAAAAAGATCACACCTTGCCTGCTTCTGACATGTCCCGCGCAACTGATGAACTTCCCCAGCGTGCAATCGAAGCCATCTATGCAGTCATGAGATTTTTGGCTGGTTCCTGTTATAACCCTGTGTTAACATTTACCTTTCTCCCATTCAGTGCATATTGCAAATTAGAAAATTAATTATGAAAGAACAAACTTCTTTTTAATATTTACTTTCTCTCTCCCTCTTATTTCCAGCTTCAAGCACATTCTCCTGGAGTTATGATTTATTACCCTGACCTATTTCCCAATCCAAGGGCAAATACTTCCTCTCTTAATGACATCTTGTAAAAGTTTTCAAACACATCTCCTCAGCCTTCAAAGCTCCTTCCACCCATTCATGAGCATTAGCTTGAGTCATTTTCTCTTAGGCAGAAACTATTTCTATTTGATATAAGGAAGATTTTTGTCATAGGAGTAGCGTATTCGCAGTCACGGTGTAAAACAAAGAGCAGCGAACACAGCTTCTATACTCTGCGTTTTCTCCAAGGTGATGCTCACTCACTGCACCACTCTGTATTTAGCAGAGCTCAAGCAGTGCTTATGTCCCTTCTCACTGGTCTTACCTAAGATATTCTCTTTCCCTTAACATAATTCTGATTTATTCTCCCTTCACTCCAGTCACAGTCAGTGGCACCAAAATACAGAGCTTGTCAGCATTCAGTATCACCCTGGGTTCTCCGCAAGCATGGTAAATATTAGTCTTATGGGCTGTCTATACACTTTCACACAAGCCTTATATTCTAAACACAGATTTCTTGATATATAATTAGTCAAGATTATAATCATTGATGCTGCTGGGCATTCCTACCTGTACGTGCACCCTTTTAGAAGGGCTTGCAAACTTGTTTTCTCACACAAAGGAGGCAGCCCTTCCCTCTTTCCGTCAAGTCTACCCTTCTCTGCATTTTCTAATCAAACCGAAAGCAAAACTTCCTCCGTTACTTTAACTCTCACTAGTGGTTGAACTGGTAGCCCAGAGCAGCTAGATAGTCTTCCACATGAATAACATGAGCCCCTTTGGATGCACTGACTGAGAAACGTGCCGTTTTCATTAGACTGCCCTTAATGCAGAAAAGGTGCATGTTCGGCAAGGCCGAATGGAAACCTGACATCTCTGGTGTGTCCATCAGTACAAATTAGTGCATCTGCCTCCTGCAAAAGCAAGCGGGGACTGAAAAGATATATACACACTTTGTAAAACAAAATAAAACCAGCTCTAGAAAGAGGCAAGACCCTGAAGGAGGACTGAAATAGCCCCTGGAAAATAGTGAAGTAATGGGCTTACAGTTTTATTATTCATATAAAGTTTAGTGACTTCAAAATGAAGGCGAAACCAAACAAGACTTGTTATCCCACTAAAATCTGTGCTGTAACTGAAGCCAGTACCCAGATGTTCTGTGGTAAAATCTGCTGCTTCACTGCATAAAAGCGCCCCATACCCTGACGTACAGTCCTGGCTTGCCTTTATCCAAACCTACTTAAATTCTGGATTATTTTCCTAGCAATCTTTTAAACTGCCATGGGAAGCATAAAAGGTGGTCTCCCACAAAACCATTTGGTACCAGCTTGAAATGTAACCATTTGCAGAAATAAATCAGGATTTCTTTTTAATAAACTGTTTATCACCAGCCTTTCAGAACATAAATTGTACAAGAAAAGGCAGGGTCTGAGTTTAATAAACATCTCATCTTTTTATATATATTAAAGCAGGAGACCCTGGCATGCTCCACAGCAAAACACCCAGCAAAGACTCCATCCAGCCCTACTGAAGCCATGAGATGGGGAGCAGAAGGTCACTGCATGGGTGGAAGCTCAAAACTACACTGCAGCCAAGATGAGCCCCTAATCCCCCGGCACCATTAACCCACCCATTGGTAGATTCAGCTCTCAGGGCACCTCCCAGGAAGGGATTTATTCCTTCATTCCCAGGGCAGTCTAAGGTGGATAAACCTTGGGTGGAAAAACCTTCTAAGGAGGACAAAGTGGACTTGAAGACACCATTTCTGCCCCTAAACATGGTTTTGGCATACAAGCAGAGAGACCTTTCGGAGCAGCCCAGGCTCTCGCCAAGCTGGCTGGGATCAGCGCAGCACCAAAGGGCTCCAAGGAGCAGGTCGTGGTGCAAGCGGAGCTGCAGCACTGACTGAGCTCGCAGCGCTGCATTCCCAGCCCAGCTCGCAGGAGGAGGAGAGGCGCACTGGAAAAACCGCGGCAGATGGGCCGGAGCTGTGTGCCGGGAGCTTTAAAACGTCAGCTGAACGCCGAGTATGTGGTGAAGGCATTCGAGCCGAACAGGGAAGGCAGCACAGGCGTTATGTGATTTTGAACAGCTTGCTTGACAGTTTGCACCATATTGTATTTATAAACATTGGGGAAACCTAAACGCTTTGCCTTGGCGTTTCCGAAGTAGTCATCCACAACAAAACAGGCACGCGGGGCGATCCTACACAGTTCTGCCTCACCTCTGTGACAACCTCCTTAAAAATCAAAAACCGGGGCCCGTATTAATCTCTGTGGGATCAGCATCCCACACAGTGCTCACATTCCCTCTTCAACTGCGCACCAAACTCCCCCGGGGGGCTGGGGCCTGAGGTATCGCACTGGCTGGTGACACCATGTCACCCGTGTGCCACCCACCGCCTGCCAGGGGTGGCTGGTGCCAGGGAGGAGCTGGCTCCTCGCACAGGCACTGCAGAGCACAGCACAGCCTGGGGCAGACGCAGGACATGCGGGGCTGTGATGACACGCTGCAGTGCCCACCCTCCACAGGGACAGCGTGGTGCACCCGCAGTCCTCGTCATGGAGTTGTGACAAGGGCTGAAGGAATTTCTCAGAGGTATCATAAAGCTCTTTCAAATTAAGAGGGACTTATTATCTGCTGACACAGAAAGTCCACAAGGAACAGGTATCATTTGCCTCATAGCAGGATGAAACACAGCCAGGGTACTCCAAATACATCTATACAGTACCCACACATGATGCACTACTGCACATTTCTGCTTCATCACATTTTTAGTGGTCGAAGTATAAGACAAAAATCTCAGTGTTTTAAAAAGTCCTCTCCTCCTTCAAATATTAACAAGTTTTAAATTCTAGACGTTACTCTAAGTACTCACAGGGACTTCTAGTGGTACTAGAAGGCTGACCTCGACAGCTCTCCTCTTGCAGGTATGTGGTTTGCTACAAGGTAGGAGAGCGAGGCCGCGACTATGAGGCGTTCCTGACAAGAAGCAATCTGAAATGCCATTCCTAAAATAGCTAAGAATCAGCGATTTTCAGAGTAGGCTGAACTGAATCACAAAGTTTTTCTCCCTACTGCCTTACAGCACGGCAAGGGTGCCGACAATGTCTAACACCCAAGCACTGTTTTTACGGAAAGCAGGTTCTGGCCAAGCCAGCAGTGCCCCGCCAGGGTCACTAGTGTATAAATCACTCACCACCAACTGCCCAGGGAGGATTTCACCCTCAAATCACTCATCTCTTCCAGTTTTACACAGATACAACTCCATCAGCTCGACCAAGCATGAAATTGGTACAGCTAGCCTTGAAGCCCATCTTAAGATGTTGCTGGATGGGGCTGCCAACACAGCCTGACTGTAGGATGCTCCAACGGAGACCCGATGCCACACTTGTGTCGTTGAACATTGCCCGCTGTCTGCTCGCAAACAGCCGGCCGCGCCAGGGAGACCTGTGTATTTACACTGGGGACCTTGCCTCCCCTCTAACCTTGTCTCCTACAGCTCAGTCAAGCCACAAGAACAGCGATACTGCTTAAGCGTTTTAATTGCAGATTGTAACGAGATGCTAACCAGACCCTTCGGTGGAGAGGGAAAGTCCAAGGGACACTACAAGCTTCGAAACCTGCTCCCTGCAACCAGCCTTGCAGCAGGTCCCTCACCCAGGTAGGTGTCTGCCGGGATGATTTCCTGAGCAGCCCTGGGCAGCACGGCACAGACTAGACTCCTCTCACCCCCGGCACCAAGCTAACGGCTCTGGGGAATCGGGGCACGTTACCACTGAAGTGTTAGACACATCCAGAACAAAAACACTCAGAGAATCACTGCTTCTCAAAGATCTGCACTAGCCTTTAACTGTGAAGGTTTAAATACATAAAAGTTATATCTGCAAGCGAATAAAAAACGCTTTGTAGCCATCGTCTCTACGCTGTCGAAATAAAATCACGACCCAAGCTGCACGTAGCAAATCTCACTAATTACAACCCACCGTTGAGTTTTCTGTCTACTTTTCTGGGTAGACGCTCTTTCCCCCCCCCAAGAACAACGTACGGTGCTGGATAAGCCGGAGCCGCTGCCTGCCTGGCGCACACCCGCTCAGCGGCGGCGCCCGGCCGCCGGAGGACGAACTGAGGCTCCGGCGGCAGCCCAGGCTGCGGCGCACTGGCCGCCGCGGGCTGACAGAGAGCAAAACCGGGGAGAAAACCCCCCAAACCTCAAAGGGGAGAGGGGAATCGAGGGGACGCCGAGGTCCCACGGCAGCATCGCGGCGAACCCGCAGCGGAGCAGTGCCGGGACGAGGGGCTCTGCGCTGCAGCCGCGGCTGGGGGGGACCGCGCCGCGCCGGGGTGGCCGCGTCCCACGCCCGCCCCGCGTTGGCCGAGGGGTCCCATAGCCGGGGGGGGGAGCACCGCGCACCAGCGTCCCGGCGGCAACTGGGGAGGGGGGGGCTACGCAGGAGGCCCCGCTCCCCCGCCCCGGGGCCGGTGCTTACCTTGCGGCGTCCGGTCCCGTCCCGTCCTGTCCTGTCCTGTCCTGTCCTCCCGTGAGGGAGAAGGCTCTTTTTTTCAGGGGTGCGGGTGTCTACTTAAGGCTCCGGCGGGAATGGGCTGCAACGGGGACTGTGTCCCGCAAGTCCCTTCGCGCTTTATAGCCCCTTCCCTTCCCCACCCCTCCCCGCGGGGGAAAAAAAAGGAAGAAAAAAAGGGAGGAAAAACAATCCAACCCCGGGAAAAGCAGCCGGGACCCCCCAGGGCACCCGCCGCCGCCCGGGGTGAGGGCACGGCCCCGGCTTCGCCTCCCGGGAGGACCTGCGGGGCGCCCGAGCGCCGGCAAAACTTTGCAGGAGCGGCGCGGAGGGGCGCGGAGCGGCGGCGCCCGGCGCGTCTCGCTGCTGCCGCCCGGGGCGGGCGGGGGTGCCCCGCGGGCGCGGCCGCTCCGCCCCGCCACCGCGCCGCTCCGCGGAGGGGCGGGCCCGCGGGGAGTCCCGGCCCGCGCCCCGGGGGGGTCC
This sequence comes from Strigops habroptila, assembly GCF_004027225.2. NCBI lineage: Eukaryota > Metazoa > Chordata > Aves > Psittaciformes > Psittacidae > Strigops > Strigops habroptila. The sequence goes on along the minus strand of NC_044279.2, from coordinate 84,406,035 downwards.
CTCACCCCCCACCCCCTGGGCAGAGGCGCGCAGGGGCAGCGCCGGCCGACTTTGTGAGGTGGAACTCCACATCCATCTTGGAAGCGTTATCCTGCCCGAAAGTCGGGACGGGCGGCTCGGAGGGACGGGGCACAGTGTGGGAGAAAGTGGCGGGGGGAGGACAGCGCGCCCGCTTCTCCTTTTCACGCAGCCGCTGCTTGAAAGGGCTGGGGTTGAGGGAATGCTGCGGAACATCCCAACAGCGATGGATGCGGGAGAGGTGGCCAGGGATGCGTGAGAAATGGGATTTAGTAAACACGCCTGCAATTTACCAACTGCAACCTCTCACTCTCTCCCTCGTTACGTTTCGATCAGAGGCAGCTTTCAGGTTCTGGGAGCGAGGGACATTTTTCTTACTATTACCTGGGAGTTGCAATGAAAAGGTGGAAAGTATCCTTGGCCATTTAAAACCAAAGCCCTCTCTCTTTTTGCTTCTTTTTTGGCGCATCAGTCCTAACACCATCAAGTGCTACAGAAGCATTAAACAATTATCACCAACAGCAGCTGGTGGGTAATTTCCCTGAAGGTAATCATTCCTTCCCTACTACTTCAACAGATTTGGGCAGCGAAAACAAAATAAAACCTCATTTTTTTCAAAAGACTGCTGAACAAATCTGATGGCAAAGCCTCGGTGGAGGGATGCAAATTGTCATGTTCTGTGCGGTCACAATCAGCTTCACTCTATGAAGCCACAACCCCCAAAAGAGCTCATGTCTCCAGGGACACATAACTGTCCAGACCTCCACTAATTGCCATTAGTTACTGCCACTTACCTCCCACTCCGTCAACCCACATAGTAGCCGGGTTTTTCACAGCAAGCCAGCAAGCAATCTGCCCAAGGGTCTGCTCAAAAATGCAAGTTCACCAAAAGAAACCCAGGATTAAGAAAAAGAGCCCCCTGGGAGCCCCAACCAGTTATCCTTCTGTTTTCATATCTCTATTCTTACATATTTCACAACTATATTGATCCTTTTCAAATAGATTCTAGGGTAGGAGTTTGGGGAAGGAAGGAAAGACATAGAAGTTGAGCATTAGTTTACACATGTTTAAGGAGAACCTAAAAATACCTGGTATTTGCACACAGCATCCCGACTTCTTCCTTTCTAGAGGATTGTTTGCCTCCAACTGCAACACCTCGATAAAAAAAAAAATCCCAGCAAACTACACGTGCTCCTCTTCCGCTGAAGAAGATGCAGAGATTCAATCATCCAAAAAGTGGAAGAATCTGACTAAATAAGAAAGCCAAAATTAGTAAAGAAACCCCAGTGCATTCTGCCTAGTTTCCCCCCAAGCCCTTGGAGTGTGCAGGAGCCAGCCGAGGGGGATATGCTGAGGTGAAGGCAGGCAGCTACCTTCGGGTACGATTCGTGGCACAACAGCCTTCAGTACAGCCTGCAAAAATGGCTGGCTCTGGTTTGAGGTCATTAGAGGTAAAATATTGCTACCCAGACGAAGAGCTCTTGAGGCTCTGCACTTCACACACAGGCAAACCGATTATTTTTATCCCGAGGACAGTTTTAGTGCTATTGTTCTTAGAGGGTATTACTGTTTGTGATTTCAGGGGAAGCAAGATGACATCCCTGGGATATTATTTACCGAGGTATGTGAAGACCGGCTCCTCTGCACGCAGATAACTCTTTTTTTGGATGCTTGCAGTTTCACCTCTATCACAACTGTAAATCTCTGTCGTGATTTAAAGCATAACAGTTAAAGCCCTTTCAGAACAAGCTCCTCCATTCTCAGAATTTACAAGGTACAAAAATATTAAACACACATATGGAAGGTGGGTTTGGGATTTAAATGCTGAAAGTTACGTGAATGCATGGGAGACACTAGGGCAGCCAGTTAAATGGAAACTAATGAGAGCCCAAAATATGGAAAATTCCCGTGAGTTGGTGACTCCTTTAACTGTCCCCGGTACTAACCCAGCACCAAGGAAACTGGTATTGAAATGCTACCCCATGAATCCAGAGATGCTTCACGTTTGTACAGTCTTTACAGGAACAGGTCCCAGGCATGGCAGGGACAACACGCAGGGCGAGAAGTCTTTGACTGCAAAATGCTGTTCCTCAAGCTGGTGTGGCAAAACTGAGAAACTGTTTTCTCAGGGAGAGAAGATCAGCAAACCTCTAAATGACTTGGCTCTGGGCATTCATCTTCTCCTTCCACCCTCTCGAACACTTCCAGGGAACTGAGTTTTACCAGCAGAAACGGGTGCAATTTCAAGAGCTGCACGCTAAATATTGATGAGAACCAAATTATTCATTCACATGCAGTCGCAATCCTTCTCTGTAGCTGTGGATCATTTACTTGGGGGCTGAAACTGTTTTGACTCAAGTGAAGCAAATAAATATCCAAAATTTGGAACATCTGTAACTGGTTCACAAAGGCGACTGTAAACTGTCTGGGTAACAGTTGCGCTCTTCACGGTTTCACCATGCCGAGAGCCCCTACTAGAGCAGATGGATAGGTGCTACCAGGAAATATGCTGCATGTTATGTATTATGGAGAAAAAGAGGAGGGAATGTTTAATAAGCTATCCAGTGAATAAATCTGAATAATAAATCTTTCCAAAACAAAAATGGAAATGGGCAATTGGATATTCTAGGAGGAGAGAAAGAGGGATAATTCATCATATAAATAATTCATTGCAAATTTTAGCACCCAGTGCTGCTGTGCATTTGGTACGGAGGACAGATGACACTGTGTGTGCTTGCATGCGTGTGTTTAATTGCATGTATATATAATTTTTTTCACCCAGTTATGTGGTTCTCATTGTGATGCAAATCTGAAGATCCATTATCAGTAATCCATCAATTAGCATTTGTTGCTGGGAAAGGGTGTCGTTATTTAGTAACCTCAGAAAGAGAGATACCAACCCAGACTTACCAATCAATTATGCCTCACAGGCCATGATGGGTTTTAGTTATGCAGCATCACACAGTGCTCATTCTCTCAGAAGAGGAATAGGCTGAGCAGCAGGGGCCTCCAGAGGCACCTAGGAAGCAGCTGGCTCGGTGGCTGCCACTGCCTTCCCCAGCAGAGGAAGACTGAATGCCCAGGTAGAGTCTGAGCAGCAACAGCATGCAGGTAAGCAATGAAACTGAAATAATTCACTGTAAGCATAAAGATGACGCTCCTATTTTCAGTAGAAACCCTGATTTTGCTTGCCTGAGGCTCAGCCACAGGTTTCATATGAGTAAGAGGTCAAGTTTTCCTTCTGCCTGTTAGGCAGCAAGAGGGTACTGCTTGAAGGAGAGTGACCTGTATGAGAGATGATGGCCTTTCAGGGCAACGCATGAGCCTGTGAGACCATCTTGCCCCGGTGTACTGCTGCTTGGCCAAGCACAGCCCAGGCAAGCAGGCGGGCAGGCAGGCAGCACTGTGCCCAACACATTGCCACCGAAACCCAGAGCTACTGTGACCAGCGGTGGGGTCGTGTGAGCACCCTGCAAGCGCCCTGCCGGCTCCCTTCTAGCATCAATTATGGCCTCATGTTCCAATAAGAGACATTTTCTATACCTTATCTTGAGAAAAATCAGAAGTATGTGCAGCAGTTGGCATGCAGCTTGTGATTTGCCTCAGTGTGTCTCCTGCATCACTTAAAAGTGCTGGTGGGAGAAGGGTACAAGAAGACACCTTAAAGGCAGAGTGTGGTTAATACAACTTCGTGACACCGTGTTACGTGCCCTCCAGGCTTTACCCAGCTGAGGTGTAAACTGACACATTGCTACTGACCCCAAGGAATTACACATTTAGGCTGCTCTTAACTCATTACTTGCCTATTTTATCCAATTACGGTTTATTTATTAAGATAATTTTTAAACTCTTTTGGTGTTGACTGTTTTACACCTCTAGTGCATGCTTTTTAATCCTACTATTTTATGAACTGATTAACAAGACTTTTTGCTCCAACAGTACAAAAATAAAACCACAAAGGTAAATTATGGTCCTATTGAATTGAGTAGCCACCACTGGCATTTCCCGTATCATCACTGGAAAACACCTGCTGTTAGACACTACTGTAGCACTTGTTTGATTTTGCCAATTCCAATATAATATTATAAAACCAGAATAAAGATGAATAATTTCACTGTAAATCCCAAATCTGCATATAAAAAATAATGGCAAGCAAAGCTTTCATGCTCCAAGCATTATTTCTTAATCATAACCTCATTCTACTAAGAAAAACAATGCTATTTCACACAATTTAAATAATCTAATCTACTTTCCAGATAAAATTGTTAACAAACCACTGATTTAATCTCAAGTGCCCAATAGACCCCTTAAACTCTGATGCAATAGATCTATTCCTCTAATTAAAACAAATGAATTTAATAAAGGAGAATGGTATGATAATTAGATGTATTATGAAGTATAGGCCACTTTGATCTAGAACATGCACCCTTTAATTCTTATGTGACTAGGTTTTCCCACAGACACAGCCCAGACCTAAGTTCTTGTTATATACCTGTCTTCAAAGAATAATTGTTTTAGACATGTCACTGCAAAGTGTTTATCCAAGTCACTATTTTCGACCCCAGTATTATACACTTACACAAATACTTTCTTTGGCAATAAGGATCAGCTGGTCAGAAATGGTGCTTGAAACTAAACACTTTTATTTTCTTTTTTGCATTTAGTGCTTCCCTAAGCTTCAGCTGCATATACAGCTTCTGCACCCACGTGGACAAATAAGACATTCTGCTCCTCATAAAACCTCAGCGCAAAAGCAGTAATTGCAATTTTTTGGGCCCATGTGAGGACTCGGTAAGTATTTATGTGTGAAATACAGGAGACTGCAAGTTATGTGGCAGGAAACGCAAAGCATTTTGAATAACTTATTTTGGGTTTATCTGATGATAACTGACTGAGAAGGATTTGCCTTCACACAGGACAGACAAGGCGAGTCTGTAGCATCCTAATTTCTTCCAGGCCACTGAAAAATCATGGTATCAACCTCCTCCTCCTCCTCCGCTTCTCCTTCCTCCCTCAAGGTGAAGACCAGCCTTCAATATCCTCAGCTCCCGTTTCCAGACTGAGACTTCTTCCCTCCTGGTCAAGAATGAGAAGAAGAAAAAAAAATTACAAACTCTACGCAGCAGAAACACCCAAATCACCCTCGTGACAACATTTTTCCCAGAAGATCCCAAGCTGAATGTTACATGAAGATGCTCTGCATTCTTAGCATTTTTACACATCTATGACACAAAGTGTTGCTGCATGCAGTGGGCATGGCGTTCTCTTGATAGAGCAGCCCTGAATAAGTGTTGACCCATGTTTCTGAGTGTATTTAACCAGCAGACACCCATGATTCCTAGGAAATCAGAATATGCAATTTACTTAATAGACAGAAAACACTGAGAAAGAAAGAGCAAAAGGGAAATTGTCAGTCATTGACCAGATGACACCATCGCCGGGAGAATCTGAAATATATTGGGGAGCTAAGATTTTATTCTCCATAATTACTGGTAAGGACTAATGGGGAAATGAACTCTTAACCTTTCTCCTCTGGGGAGCCCCAGGTTTCAACATTATCAATTTTCAAAGACTGTACTGCAGGCTGTAACAATACAAAAAGAGGTTAAATTAAGCATGGTGCAACATCTACTGTAAAACTAAAACTAGGCACCACACAGCACTTAAAGTATCCAGCTACATTAACTCCTTTTTTCTTATCCAAGCATATCCAATAGCACCCAGCAATTTGCAGTGATATTTTGTGTGCTGGCATTTACTTACATAGAGTGGAGGAGAGCTCCAGGCAACAACAGAGTGGCATGGCAAGCTATATAATGGTTCTTCTAAAGGCATTATTGAAGGGAAACTCATCCTACATGACTTAGAATAAAGGATCATCTGGCTGTTTTTCACCGTACAAACCATGAAACCCACAGTACAAGGCAGTAGGCCTGCTTCATGTGGTCTGAAACTAGAGGCCATTCGGTTTGAACACATTTTCTTGTTGGTTGGTGGAGCTTAATTGTAAATCTGATAGCGAGTCAAATTCAGCCTTACGTTACCCCCAGGACAACCCTGGTGCCACTGGGTTGGCTACGTTGCATTATGGAGAACAGAGGTGGGCTTCCATGATTTGTCTGTCTCATCAAAAGGTGAAATTAGTGGTATCTATTCATTCTGCTTTCCATGAAGAACGTGGCATATAACTACCTCATGCTGCACAGAGCAGGGGCCACAACTCATCAGTGCTCGTACCACCCATGTTGAAGATAAGCATAACGTCCTCATAGCTGGAGTGTTTACATTGCTCTCTGATGTGTTACTGTAGTAGTTTGATTACATAAATAACAAACGTGCTTCTAAAAATGTGTTTTTAAAAGCTTTTGAGGCACCAATCTGCAAGGCGAAGTGCATATCAAGCTAGTGCTGGCAATGGCACGTAGCTGGGCCTCTAAGTTCATGGATTACGTCTTTCAGAAAACTTCACAGACTAAGACATGCTTAATTCTGCTTTCTTTGCCACAATCTAAAGTTTTATTAGCTGTCTTTTAGGTAATTAAGTTTAAGGTTGGATACTTTTCCTTCTCACACCCCACTCGTATATTTTTTTTCCATCTAAACCACTAAGCAAGTTTTTCTGTGCTTTGATTTTATATGGGTTTAATAGCTAAGGGATGTAATTATTATAATTAAATATGGGAAGCATACTAAGGGACAGAAAGATTTGATGGAATGAGTGCTAAAACAAGAAAATGAAAACATCAGCGAAAGCTTCAAGCACTTCTAGCTGCAAAAGTACACTTCCTTTTTCTGCACCTTTAGCATCGAACGTTTCCTTTTAAAAGCAAGTGCTCGGGAAGCCAGGCTTGCTCTAGTCAACCCCGCTACGTGAAACAATCCAATAAAAACGAGGTCTATGTCCTATTTTCTCAGCTTCTGCAGCAGCCTGCCGGAGCTTTATCCCTCAACCGAGAGCTCCATCTGGTGGGCATTCCCAAAACGCCGAAGCATCCATCCAGCCCTCCGGGGCCAAATTCAGGCGCTGCAACTCCGCACAGGAATTTCACTCATAACTTACTTCAAAGGATCAAACAATTGATTCTGGTCCTCAGGATCAAACCCGGAGTTACAAACCCTTCCAACGAGAATTGACAGGACCGGCTGTGTCAGAGAGAGACTCTGACTTTCTATGCTCTGAACATAATCTATGGAATTGTCTTAAATGCATTTTCCCATGCCAAGCCCTACAACATCCCAGCGCAACCTGTATCATGGTCTTTACTGATGGAGAAAACAAGAGACACGGGGAGACTAAAAGCTACTTTGGTTTCCTGAAGAGAGGAACCTAACACCTCTGAGATGTCTCCAGGGGTTCTATTTGGCCATAGCTGCCCATACTGAGGGGCCTTAGCCTCCCATTGCCCAGTACTGCATCTACAGATGTTTTGGATAGCCAGTGGCATCTCAGATGGCACTAGGTGGCTGTCTTTAGGCAACAAACTGAGCCAGGTGTGACTTCCTTCTGATCACAGGACAAACCAGTGGCAGGAGCCCTGATCCCTCAGCACCTTCTCCAGCTACTGCACCCAGCTGCATCAATGGGAGACAGCACAGCTCAGGAACGACAAAGTTCCCAAGTTTGCACTGTAGGATGTTACCATAGTTTTTAATCCTCTCTTATTTAAACATCAGATCCTGTTAAAGATATTTTTCTGAGTCTAAGTAGGACATCTGTTTCAAAGATCTATAATTGCTTTCCATCTCCAGTGAATAGATGATAAAGACCAATGCAGAAGATCTGAGGTTAATTGTAATAGATTGCATTAGCCAGGAAAGCAAAATTTAAAAACACACAAGATCAAAATGATACAGAACACAATTTACAAAGCTTAAAACCCAACTTATATATCTTATAAAACAGTAGAAATCTGTCTCCGGCTAAAGAATACAGCATGTGGGAACCCACATAACTTGTTTGCCTTCAGAACACTCGCTGTGTTGTCTCTGGTAAGAGCCTCCACAAGTGAGGCAGGGTAACAGGATTCATATGGCTATATGAATGGCTTGCACACAGCCTCAGGTGTTCCATGTAGTCAAAAAGCCCAAGTAGTTTGTCTGTTTTTTCATAGTATTCATATGTTGTGAGAAGCAAAAGGCACAACAGAGACCCTTTTATGGTTTCCTTGTAGCTAAAGCACATCACAACTATTGAATAGAAGTTATTTGGGACTCCTGACAAGTGCAAGGTCTGCTTGTTAGAAGATGGGCAATTAACAGAAAAGTGCAAGAAGAGGACTGAATGTCTGTGTGTGGTCCTCAGGAAAGCCTATGGGAGAGCTTGCCTCAAGACATTACGGACTCTGTGCAGATGAGCTTACCACCGAAACCTTACGGGCCAAGGAGGAATTCACGGGATATGTTTATTGAATCTTTCCTCTCATTTTTACACCACCAGCTGGAGGAATGCAGTGAGTCAACTAAAGCAGAGAGTCACAGTGGAAAGAGCACCCCTGAACTAAGTGGCTGGAAATACTTTCGGGGTATTTCTATTCCAAATGGAATTGTTTGCTTAAAGATAATGATTTTTCTCAGCACCAGCTTTAAGGTTTTTTGTACAAGCCCAGTTTCTTCTCCCACCCCTCCACACACCAGCATTTATAAACCAGCATTTATTGTCTGTAAACACCACAACCTGCTCTGCTGGAAGGCTCTGAGGAATGTTTCTGAGATCACTGCTTAAAAAACTCTTACACTGAACATAAGATTCATGCAGGCAAAAATTTCACAAGCCCAAAATTTCTTGCTGGAATCTACTTTCTTCTGGGGCCCATGGGTAGCTCTTCTTTTTTTCTTCCTCTTTTGCTAATGTTTCCGGGGACAATCGGAATCCAAGCTTGGAAAAGGAGGTCCCTGTGGCAAACATGTACCCCCTAGGAAAGCACTTTATCACACTGCATACAGAGTGTTTGGACAGTGCTAACCAGCTAACACAGGCAGAGAGGGCAAAGTCATACAAAGCCTTCACATAGAACCAACAGTGGATGCTACCAGGTGTCCCAAGGACAAGTCCCCGAAAATAAGGACATTCACTACCTGGCATCAAAGCATTTCAACTGCACCAACTTCAGCCCGGCATCAGTAACAACATTTAAATTCATTCCGTAGATTAGCTGCCAGCCCATCAACTCATTTATCACGCACTAACATATAAAGTTCTCCTGCCTCATTGATAACCTTACCAATTTCCTCCGAATTTACCTAGATCTGGATTATGAATGTTCTACATTTTATGTGCTTGTCTACTCTAGAGTCAGTAAAGCTCCTTGACAGCGTAACGTCACACATGCAGTTGTTTGAAGAATTTTATGATCATCAAAGCAGAAATGAGTCTGTACAACAGTGACCCTTATTCAAAGTTCCCACTGATAAGAACAGACAGGTTGGGCTCCATCTTCTGAACATGTCCTGATTTTTATGTACACATACATGAATGAGCACATATATTACTGACATTTTATGTTCTTCTTTTACTGTTCTGCTGACATACAATTTCATCAATGAATGACTACCAAAAATAAAAAAGGCTCAGTTCCCTAAATAGAGGAATGCACCAGGCTTCATTTTATATACGAGGTTACTCTATTTTAGTGTGCATTCCCCTTGCGATACATCTTCGGAGCGCTGAATAAAGATGGAGCGTTCTTTCACTGACACACTAGTTAACTGGAAACACTGACAACCAACCTATCTTGTTACATGAGTGTAACCTCAGGTAACCCTGCCTTGCGTTATATGACCATAATGGAAATAAAGATTGATCGCTCTTGCCCGCCTATCTGCCTTTTATGGCTTTATCAGACAGCCTTTGGAAAGACCTCACCCTATACTAAGTGAAGAATATGAAACAAAAGTGAATGAAACAAAATACTCTTACAGAAACAATACACACATCAGAAAAATGTCTGTATGGTTTGCAGTATAAACTTACTGGCAGAAGCTGATCGCACATCTAACTGTGCCAGATTCAGATCATTCAGACTGCAATATCAAGAAAAACATCATGCTAATGCCATAATTATCTTCTACCTGCCCACCTCTAGAAAGCTAACACCCTTGAGACCTGCTTGCTTTCTATCAAATCTGCCTGAAGCTGACATGGTCACATGGAGACCTAAAGTGGAGATGTTAAAAAGTTGCTGGGAAGGCCTGGTAGGCACATGCATGTACACAGCCAGCACAGCATCAGAAATATGGCTCTGTAGAAAACCAGGGAAAGAGCATGGACTTGTTCCACCTGGGTCCCTTCCCCTCTGTGCAAGGGTAAGGCAGGGTCATACCTGTGTTTGGGAACTCCTAAAAATAATCCACTCCCTGTAACAAAGAGGTTGTGCCTTGCACAACAGAAAGCAGCTCTGTGAGGTGAGGGAATGGCCCGGAAAGCCTTTGACGAAACCAATTTTTATACTGTACTTTCTCATTACAAAGGAAAGGTGTTTAAATTGCCAGGAGTGGGGGTTTTTTCAAGCTTGTCTAAAATTACGTCATTTCAGATAAATCCAGCCTTCCTCTTGGCTTCAAGTACAGCTCTGCTGGAGAGGCACTGACCTTCTTCCTCCTGCTGAAACACCACATGTTGCAGGACAAAGGCGGCTGAAGAGAGGAAAGGTGTTGTCCACTGCCCATCATCGTTTCACTCCACAGAGGTGCACCAAGAGCCTTTCTGCAGCCTGAGGACAGAGAGGAGATGGTGGTTTAGCTTTGGAGGCCTCTCATCCTCAAAGGAAAAACACAAGTGTAACAACAGTGCGCTTTTGTGAGAGGGATAGACTGCTTTGGAGCCCAATTAAGCTGTTCTAGTAAACTCAAAGTACTCTTACAAAAGAGTAAATAAAAATCAATGGAAATGCAGTTTTCCCTCACCAGCTTATAAACAGAAAGCTGGCACTAAGAAAGCAAGCATGGTGGCAGGAAGAAGACTGCCGGCCCTGAATACAACATGTCATTAACACAGGCAAAGCTTCTCAGCCTGGGAAGACTTAAAAAATTAGAGCTGGGGAACCTTGAACTCCGGGTTAAAAAGAAATCTTCATTTTCCCTTACAACACTCTCCCCTCGGGACATGGCATACTGATTCTTGTTATGTGGCCAGATTTAAAAGTGTTAGCAATCCTGCAAGATCTTTCCTAGACGAAAGAGCACATATATTTATATATTTAGCTCTTACACTCAAACCTGCATAATGGAACACTTATTTTCTATGTGTACAATATAAATATGCAAGTACACATATGAGCACGCACTGGGATGTGTTCACGTGCGCATGAATGTCACCACCTGCACGTACAGTCCTTAGACCACCTGGAAGAACCCAAGCAGAACCAGCCTGGTGCTGCAGAGCCCCACAGGGTTTCTGGGAACTGCATAGGCAGAAAGTCTGCAGAATTTCAGGGACTAATCTGTAGAAGTTTAAAGTAGCCTGAAGAATTTAATGGAGTTTTAGATGCCTGCAACTGAAATGTAATGTTTCTGACAACAACTGACCAAGGTGTATGGCATCTGCTTAGTAGTCATGAAACATGTCAGTGTTATGCCGCCCTACGAGCACACATAAATCGAGGTGCAATGTTTGTATCATTTTCTTCTGAGATGAAGAAAGGTTTACAGTCTTCGTAAGATTAAGCTGTTCTAAAATAAAAATAAACACTGCTCATAAACAGTAGTGATGTTTACATACAGAAACTAAACAAAATTTGGCATAATAAGCTGAATGACTCAGAACAAACAAGAAACCCGTAAGGGATGTTCCTTCCTTATTAATATCCTCCCCCTCCCTGGTACTACTCAGAGGTTTTTGTTTGTTTGCCTTTCCCACATCTCTTATCTGTGCATTCAGACACAGAGAGCCTCACAACATGCTATAGCTTGAATGTTTGCATTCATCAAAGTGAAAACTTCTATTAATAGTAATTCAGTTATTTAGTAAAGTTTCTTGGCACCACTTTTCTAACTTCTCCTCCAAAATGAATGTTACTTTCCACAAACCTCGATTGACTCAAAACACACAAATAGATGGTTTGCTGTGACTCTAAAGTAAAAGACTTCAGAAGAACGAGCATGAAAAGCTGAGCCTGTCACAAGCATCTGCGGAACAGTAGGAAGTTATGGTAAGCTTGTGAATAGTAGCACTGTCTAAGGCTCCCCATGGGAATACTATTAAATTAACAGCACATTCACATTAATTGCCTTTTTTTTCCTATGGGTTGTGGTTTTTTTTTGTTTGGGGTTTTTCCTTTTTTTTACCCCAGTTGCCCACCAGGTATCTTGTAATGCAGAATTGTGGTTCACAGAGGTCAGCCTGTAATGCAGTGGGTTTGATTTGGTGGTCAGGGTTTCTGGGTTTGCAGCTTTTTCTTAGCTGTGTTTCAAAGTCCTGAGCTACTAATTTATCAGGCAGAAATAGCAAAGCAGCTACAGTGCTCTGACCTAAACACACCCAAATCCTCAGGGAAGTCAGATATCTCTTCAGAAGTCATGAACAGTGAGATAACAACATCACACACATGCTTTGAATTTTAATTGTCGCTATTAAGGATTAGGAACAATGCCTGTGAGCAACTAATTTTGCTGGCATTACTGATCCAGACTCAAGCCTGCTTTTAGTTAACCATAATGCAATATTCATGCCTCAAACCTGATTTTAGTGAGTTCCCTTCCCTTCTAGAGCACGTACATCACTGAAGGGTCCAAGTTCCCCATTTGGTATCCCCACCCTTACTAACTCTTACTAACATAGGGGAATTATAACAAGGAATAAAGTAATCCCTCTCTTACTACTGCCAATGGAAGAGAGCACTGTTCTACCAGCTTGTAAGTGATCGGCTTTTCTTCTGTACAGCCGTAATGTTCCTTCCTGAAAGAAAGCTGAAAATATGGGGAGATTAACTGCCTCCCAAAGCTGTTTTGGTGTCTGAACAGGTCATTTATGCAGAAATAATTTTATCTGAAATATCCTGCTCTTTGGTGTTGATGACCATGGTTTTCTGGTATCACAGTTACACAACAAGGATTGTTTCTTCTGACACTTTATTTCTACAGATTCCATGCGGGGTTATGACTACGCAGGACAGGCTGCAAATTTGGCATTGCGGAGAAAGAGGAAAAAAGAATTACAAAAAGACCAGCTCTTATTTCAGCTTTTAAGCTTTTCCCCAAGTTTTAGTATAGGGAAATAATCTGGCTTTCAATTTTTAAGCTTTTTCCCAAGTTTTAGTATAGGGAAATAATCTAGCTAGTGCCTTATGCCTAGACTTAAGAAACAGTTTTAAGTGACTGCTATATTTAGGCAGAGATAGACAGTTTTGTGAATAATTTGCAAAGGACCTACACATGCGTCAGCTCTACAGGGTAATGCCATTGCCTTAAATGGATTAACTTGGCATTTACACGACTAAGAGCTAAGATACAGGATGCCTGAACACAGGAAGACACAAAATAAAAACTTCCTGAAGAAAATCAAAACATCTCCCTCTCTTTTCTCAACTAAACCAAATAATTGGGAGAAACCAGCCTGATGATGAAAATGCCAACAAAGGATCTTTACCCTTCGTCAGAGCTCTAACTGCTCTCTTAGTCAGGTCATGCAATGCAAACATTAGCAGCACACATCCCGATTTCTCTCCAGGAGATTTCCCTTCTCCCAATCCTTTCCCTTGGCCGTGGGAAGAGCCGCAGACCCCCCTAGGTCTAATACCTCCATTAGACCAACAAAGTTGCAATCTACAGTCTCAGTCTCGCAAAATCTTAACTCCTACAGCGGTCACAAGATTGTATCAGGAACCGTTCCCCATCACGTACCCTATCTGCTTGCCCTCAAGCCCTGCTCTGACCACCACCAGCCCATTCACGGTCAGTGGCCAGCATGGACCTTTGGCTCTCGCACAAGCAACCCTTGAACAGGAAGCACCTGGGTGTTCCACATTTATAGGGCAGGTGGAAGCAGTGCTGTTGCTGCCATAAGTGAAAACACAGCATTAGCCAGCATCCTGGCTCCTGGTGAGAAAGTGTTTTATTAATCAAAAAAGTGCTGTCCACCCTGTGGTGTCTTGCAGACCTTTAAACTTGCATCTGCAAAAATCAGAGAAATTCTTCAGTCATTCTCACAGTGAAGTTAAAATACAGAAACCATTTTCAATACTTGAGGATTTATTTTTTTTTTTTCCTAACAAGAGAGAGAACTTCAACCTGATTAGAAATACTCTCTAAACTCAGCACTGAGGGGTATGGACAAAGCAGATTGTTCAGCTAGTTAGGGCAAGGCTGCATTCCCAGTCTAATATAGAGGGAAGAATAGGTGGAGCTGCAGCAACTGAACTTGCTTGACCAAAAGGTATTGTCACACACCACCAGCTTTCTCTCATTCTATTCTAGACTACAGAAAGGGAGAGGGGGGGTGAAGACCAGAAATTTAGGGCATCTCATAATCCTAATTACCCCAAAACATGTTGTCATGGCAAGTGAAATACTGACAGAGCAGTGACTGGTAGGAGGTTGGGAGTATGACATGGAGCGAATGAAGTGAAAGTGTTTGGGTGCGTGGAACCAGAGCCAAAGGGTACAAAGCATTCTTTCCATCCACAGCATTCACCAAGGATTTCTAGTTCTACTATTTACATAATTCATTTCATCTCGGAAGAAAATATTTTTGTCGATGATATGTTCTTACTATGAATCATGAGACTATATATGACAGCATAACACTCTGCGTTGCAGTGGGTAGCACATTAATCCCCTTTAAGGGACTGTAGAATGGCATTCCTTGCCAGTGGGTCTAGAAAACAAAGCCCTAACCTTCTCCTAGATACTATTTACAGACAAACAAGAACGGTATGCCAGAATTTGAAAGGCCATTGCAAGGTAAGAAGGTTTAGAAATCAATTACACACAGAAGAGTTTGGAAAGTGGGGTTACAGGCGAGATTTGAAGGAAAACAGAAGTGTTTCTGACAGGCAGAAGCTGAAGACTCTGCAATAGCAACATCATCTTACATAGGACACAAAAGGCATGCTCCGGAAGGCAAGAGGAAAGATAAGAAACTGGGAGAGCCTGAGAGAGTGAAATGTTATGTGGGAAACAAATGAGAGATGAAGGTTTATTATTTGGACAAGAAATCTAATGTTGATGCAGTAAAAGATAAAAAACTAGTGAAAGGCTCCAAGGAGGAAAGTAATATGATTCAGGATTTTGCTTGTAATTTATCAGATCTTCCTCAGCTGTGATATCTAGCCTTCTATCATAGGACAGTGTAGGTGTATATTTGGGGCACCTCATGTGCTTTGCCTACAGCATTATCATGAATCCACTTCCTCCTGTAACCAGAGTTTCTGGATACAATTAGAACAGCTCCCAACTTTTACCAGCAATTTCAAAGCAACAATTTCTCCTTCCTAAAAAAACGACAGCCTGAGACTGAGGAGAAAAACTATTCAGTGATTTATAAAGGCAGACAACTTATCACCAATGAAATCTTCATATCATGATACACTATCTAAGACTATAAAGCAATATCTATAGAAATAGAATGGAATAAGCATTGGCATAACTCAACAATAGCACTTCATGCCTTCAGAAGAAGACAGTTTTAAAACAAGATACGTTTTTGACAAGGCACAGAGCTTGAAACACCTGGGAAGCAAAGCAGTGGTGAATAAAACCAAAAAGCTTCAAGTCAGCAAAATGTTGATGTCACATCTGCTAGCTCCACACACACAAAAAAAAAAGGGGGGGGGGGGAAGGAAGAAAGAATGGGACAAAAATTCCCCAAAGACCCCAAGCTTTTGAGTACCTCGTTTGTGTTAATGACTCCATGAATTCAAGCGTGCTCCTATTTTAATGTTGGATAATTACTGTTAGGATAATCAAAACATCATTTAGTGAACCCAGCATGGTGTGTTGCAAATAATGTAAAATGATATTGTAAGCAGATAATTTACCTTGATGAAGACTTGCTCTCATTCACAGAAATGAACATTTCTCCACAGCATGTTTAGTATGTAACACTGCAACCAAATGGAAAAAGTTCAGTTTGGAAGAAAAGTCTACAGAAACCCATGCCAAAAAATACATAATATGTTCTCTAGAATCTGTTATTTAATAAAATTTCGTGTGTTTATCAGATTTCATAACTTGACATTCAGAATCTGTACAAACTTGTGTCAACACATGTGCTCCCACCAGAAAGAATAAATAAGGCTTTCCAAGGGCTGATCGCAAGCCATGCCTGGACCCCCATCATTTTGACACACTGAGTAATCACCTTCATTATGGGCCAGTTCCTTATCACATACCTAAAAGTTTGTCACCTTGTAAGCATTTTTGGTATGACAGTCAAGTCCTCAGAATAGGGGTACAAGTCAAGCACTCCTTATATATCTCACCTGGTGGGCAGACTGGCCAGCACAGAGGACACATAGGTCTTTCTGCTAGACAAGCGAAAACATCCCCTTAAACTGCTGAAAAGTTTTGACAGAGAAGGACTTCATGCCTGCCTTGTTTCCCCAAGCCACTGTGAATGAGGAAATAGTGGGGCACAAACAACGGGTGCAGCTCATTACTGCTGTTACAGGTTTGGGTATTCAAATAAGTGCCTGCTCTGGTGCGAAAAGAAAGTTACTCTCTGTATATTAATTGCTCCTCTTGTAACATGCACATGAATTCCAATATTCCCAAACCCTGAGCAGTTCCTACAAGAAAAGAAAGGGAAAAAAGAGAAGGCCTTTCACAAACACATCTGTCCTTACTGTGAAATTGGCCCGCTCACCAGTGATACACAAAAATATCAGAAAAAGCTACATAGAAAGAATCTGTTTGGAAAATAAAATATGCAGCAGACTGGGAAGTGCCAGAAGGCTTCTTTAAAAGGTCAGAGGAAGAACTGGGAGTGCAAATAACCAGTTTCGGCAAAGCTCAAGGAAGGAAAAATGCCTGTTATGAGTACTCTGCTTAATTTTAACTAAAATAACTCACTCCCTCAAACTCGTCTGGGTCACTGCAAAGGGCGTATCCTTTGAGGGTGTTTGAGTCTGACAATGTTAATTCAAATAGATGACAGCACCTGCATTTGGGAAACATACATCATTAAAAGAAAATCAAGAGGAAAATCAACTGTACAGGCATTTTATATGCGTTTTAAAAGACAAAAATTCTCTATCATATAATACAAGGAATACCCCACGCTTGGCATGATTAGGATTTATGTGTGTCAAAGTTTATGGTCTTGTGCCTAAGCCAGCCAAACATTAAAAGCCTGTGACTAAACAGAGAGAAAAAAAGATAAACCTGCAAACTCTATTTTCTTACTGTGAAAGACTCGTGTTAAATCATCCGCTCGGGCCAGATAATGCTTGCACAAGTTGACAGATAATGAGTTAAGCGCCACAAATGGAAGGCGCCAACCTTTGTGGCTAGTTGGGGAAAACAGTGGAAATGAATGAGACGGGGATTTGTTGCCTCCCACACCAACCACACAGACGCTCGTCTGTTTTGAGGATTCATAACATCTTTGAGTGCGGGGTGCTCTGCCCACAGCACTGGTCACCTGCTGAGAGCTCGCATTGAATTAGGTTACATTATAATTGGATTTTCCGAAGGCACCACATTAGCATTTTCCATGATCTCACCCTTATTAGCCAAATCGCTAATCAGGAGTAGCGTGGTTATATTGTCTGCTGGTTAAACTATCTGCTGCTATAGTGTCTGCAAGCCAGCTCTGAATTCATGTAGAGATAAAAACTCCTCTCTCTCTAACAGAGACTTGGGAGTGTTTTCTGCAGCTAATGTTGCAGTCAGACTCTAATTTTCAATAGTTCACAAAAAAGCAAACTCTCTCCAGGGGCCGCTTCACTCGCTGCTTTGCTTGTGTTCTTCCTCAGTCCGTATCACAAGTGAGGAGTGTCGTTTCTTTGATCAGTGTAGGCAAAAGCAGCATTGCTGTAAAAAACAACAGAAAAATCCTTTCCCATGGACTGTTCCCCATCGTGTTCAAAATCAAATGCTGAACGTATTTAATTCTGTAAGGTTATTGTTTTCATTTGTAGGCCTTTGTATATTGATGGGAATGGACATACCTGTTCTAAAAGCAAAAATAACACATGCAGACAATCTCGTAACTAACGACTCCGTCTTTGCACAGCTCCAATAGCTGTTTGTGTGGGAACTTCAACTCATATTAACTACTTCTGAGCAATATGGAAAGTACACAGGACATCTCATGCAGCCTTATGGTGCAAAAATCTCAGTTCCTTCTTTCAGGTGGGATTCCAGCAGGTTCAGATACCTTTCTCACAACAACTGCCCTCGTAAAAGCCTGAAGGGAAGACACAATCTTGCAAGTAGACTATAAAGTAATGTTTGCTGAACACCCACTCACCACAATTTTCTGGAAAAGTTACATTGCCTGAATACAATTTAATTTTAAAAAGCCAGGTTTTATTCTCAGGTTAGAGGTTACACAGCAATGTTCAGATTCATTACAAGAATCATTTAGAAATATAAAGCCATTTTCACTGAAGTTAAACCCATTAAATATTTCTACTAAAATTCTTCTGATACAAATAAGTACACACAAAAAAAAACCCTGATCATATTTTTCATGCCATTGTGGAGCCAAAACAAAGGGGGAGCTGGCCTTGACTCAAAAAGGGGAGAAGGCACCTTCCACCTGGCCTGCCATCAGTGCTACCCTCCTGACAATCACACAAACGTGTTAAAACAGTGAAGTAGATTTCCTTTTTACCAAAGAACTAAGAAAAAGAGCACAGAATTCAAGATGGTGTATCAACAAATCATTCCCTGGAATCAAATAAAAAAAGACTAATTCACAAACAAAAAAGTATCACAACACTATTTGACTTATAAGCTCTGGAATTCAAACCAGATGTGACAGTCTCTGAATCCCCAGCAACAGCCGCATCTTTTCTCATAAGGGTTTTTAACAGATTCTCATAGAGAGCACAAACAGCATCTTCAGAACAAAGGGCAATAACGCTTCCCAGCAGACTTTAACTGGATCCTGAGGATCACTAGCCTTTATGATCTGCTTTTCTATTGCCCTTGCAGAGATTTCGCCAGGCATAAATAACATGCACTGAAGAGATAAGGAGCTACGGGCAAAAAACCCCAGAACGAAACAGAATAATTAAGTTGCAAGACTAGCTCACAGCCTTCGGTCTGCACTTCTCCAGGTCATAGGCTGTCAGTGATGGCCTCCCTTCTCCAAGGATGAATCTGCAAAAGTAAATCAATATAAATTATTTTGACATGGAGAAACACAACTCGCTTATGATTAATTTCCCTCTATTTTGTGATACATACACCCCCCCTCCCCTGGAGCCAATACTGTACATCATTACAAGTCTGTAATCAATCCAATACAAATGGCAGTAAGTGTGAAGAAGCAAAAGAGTAGGGATATCACACAGTGTCTATCAACTTTCATCTAGTCCTGACCGTTGATACAGATAAAACAGTAGGGTCTAATAACCTGAAGTCCCCATGTAAAACCTTTCTAGACCTCTAAAAAAAGAAGCTGACCTTCAGCAGTGCTTATAGGTATACGTTAGCATCAGGTGTGCACAAGAGAGTAGATAAGTACAACAGAGGGAACAATTAGGTAGTAGTATCTATGGCCAAGTAGGTGTCTGTGGTTCAAAGATGTGTTTGATAGTAACTTGAGCTAGAAGAAATGAAATATACTATTGCTAGTGTAACACATACTTCCTTCCTGAAGTTTTGAAAGATTCTAAAAATTCTATAACACATCCTAGTAGCACACACACAAGTGCACACAGTATTTCACTTACAAGAGAAACATTAAGAGTGAAATATTTCCAGCAGGGTTTTGAATTCGCCAAGGAGAATTGCTCTGCAGCTGCTGCACAGTAACCCCATCATTCACGTCCAAACCCACAGTGCTGATGATATCCAAATGTACGTGAAAGAAAACTTGATCCAAAAGGTCCACATTTCTATTGTGAATCATTGATTTTGATGATACTTTTTCCTTGCTGGTATTAACAGCATTAGTGTTATTTGTTCAAAAAGCCAAGAAGAGCAACAATTAACAGATCGGTTTTTTTGTGCAAAGTAGGTGAATACCGATATTTGTGTGTTCATTCCACTGCATGCTAATTGCCCCTGTAACAACAAAGACGGTGGAACAAAACTTCCATAACAAGAAATGTGCTTCCAAGCTTCACATCAGATGTTGGTATTCATATAAAAATATAATTTGGAAAAGAGAGGACTTGGATATTCAAACACCTCAGGCAGCTATACAGTGGGGGTTTCGTTCAATTATTTTTGTTCCTCCCGAGTCCCACTGGGACACACTGAGGTCGCCCTGCTTATGCCAAGATGCTTTTGGCTCCTAAAGTTCTTGCCCAGCTGGTGCAAACTTGCAGACACTGCAGCATTGCAGGCACCATCTGCCAAAGAAGAAAGACTAACATCATAGAACACGCAGCTCCCAAAACCAAAGAGTTTCTCTTGCCTAGGACAGCATTAACCATTCAGAAAACCTGGATGTTTCGCACCACAAGCAGGCTTCAGAGCCCAGCACAGAGTACTTTTACACTTAAAACACAAAAAACATGCAAAGGAAGGTGGAAATGGCATGGCATGAATTTTTACACCACTTCCTTAGATGATCAATGAGGAACTAAGGATATTGCCAGATGATAGCAGATGGATGTTTCATCAAGTCACCAGGAAAGAGAATGATTTAATGAAAACAGCCACCACATCACCTATTAGCAGAAGACCACCACTGACATCCCCTTTCAAGCAAGTTCTCTTAAATGCCTTGATTCTTCCTGTGTTTCATTCTCAAAGAAAAAAAATGCTAGTGTGCATGAAGCCATTTAAAATCCAACAGGTACCGAATGATAAAACCTGATACGTTGTTTCATAGAAATAAAATTATCAAATCATGCATCTGTTCAAATTATGTTTAATGTTCCTCTTCACATGAGACTTTTCTGTCTGGTACTCTGAAAAATGACAACACATTCCGTGATCTTCAGCTCAGGTTGACTTTTAAAAGCAATATCTTTGTAAAAAAGGCGACTTCTCATTTCTGGAGTCAGAAATTAAAGGTGTGCTAATGGCCCTTTTGTTACATTGCAGTAGCAGAAATCAAGTTGTATCAGTAAAAAACCTGAAAATAATCACATTTTCATTCCCAGTGGGGATGTCAAGCTGCTAATTAAGTCTGGCTTGACTAGTTGGGAGCACTGATAATTTCTAATGTAATGTACGCACTGAGGACAGGCTAATATCAAAAATGTTTAGGGCCTGGGAGTTTTTCCAGGAAAATTAAGATGTCAGTTAATTGACTTTTTTTCTGTCTGGTTTGCATTGAAGACCTCCACAAATCCATTTTTCAGTTTTTCATTTCCCCTCCTGTGCTCCCCACAGATGTCATTATTTTCAGTGGAAAACCCCACACTTCTCCCTCCTCTTCTTCCAATTAGCTGTAATTGTAACAACATTAGCAGCAAAGTAGGTACCTTGAGGGCAAAAATCTGGAAAGCGGCAGAGTGTGGAAGGGAACAAGAGATGCTATTATAATGAAAGCAAGTGGACACATCATGCTGCTTCATGTGCTCATCTGGGCATCCTTAGGGCTTTGCAGGTTGATTTCTGTTTTCCCTAGGCATGCCAAGAAAGGTGGTGACCAGCTGCTCTTGCCTTTCCCACAACCCTCCAGAGCTACCCCTTAAACCGAGAGGTAGGGGAAGGGCTGAGTTTCAGCTTCTCCTTGTGCCTCTTAAGCATATGCCTTTTAAGCATATGACGGCCTGGCATAACTGGATCCAAAATAAAAACACACAGTTTAGGTCAAGAAAATCTCGTAGTTCTAATGTTCTGAAGGGGTAACTGGGGTTCTTAAATACATATACTGAGAATCTCTCTGCCAAAGAAACAAATACACTAAGATTCATTTTGGAAGTGAAAAAGGGAATTCATGCCAGCAGTTGTGGCATGCAAAAGGCTTCTTGCTCTGAGCAGGCTTTGAGCAATAAACCCCTTTTGCAGAGAATTTTTCATTAAAAATCTGAGTTCAGGGAAAATCTCCAAAATGAATCTTTTTTTCAACTGTCTTTTCAATTTTGCACAGTTGGATAAGGAAGGAAGTCAACACTGCTTGCCAAATAAAGTGACATTAAGTACATTTGCTGGAAATCTATCTGCCTTGCTTCTTAAAAAGAAAACAAGAAACAGAAAAAATACAAACCAAAACAAACAACAAAATCCCCAAACCCCCACAACCAAGAACAAAAGGATCAGAAACCGGTTCCAGGAATGTTGAGTGGCAGAGAATGGAGAGACTTAGGAGCTAATGTCCCTCCGAAGGTAGTGTTGCTGGTCAAACAAGGCTAAGCTGGAGGAATTTAAGCAGAGTTTAGGACCAGGCTTTTTGCACAGCCAAGTACCTGTGGAGGGATCAGCCTAGAGGCAGGCAGGAAGAGTTATTCTCTTAGAAACATCTTGTTGCAACAGTAACATAACATCTCACCTCTTCATCTTCTTCCTTAATGTCTACCTGTTTCCTATAGCTTACCTTTCCACATTGCCCTTCTCTCTCTATTGCGACTTTCAAGGAAATACCTTTTCTTTTTTGAAAGCCTTCTGATTTTCTCTAGTCCTGCTTTGCAGACAGGCGGTTGCCCTGTGAAGACTACCTGAGTGGTCTTTCCCTGGCAGCCCGATCTCCATTGCAGCCCACCTACGGAGCATGGCTGGACACAAAATGTTCCTATCCATCTCTTAGCCTGCTGCTTTCAGCTGGAGGGTTTCATGTTTAGGAAAATATGAAGAAATACTTCTGTTCACAAGTTGAATTCTGGTATGAGTTATCTGAGTTTTTAAGCAGTTTAACAAGAGGTGCAACATGAAACTTTCTGGAAACAAATGGGAAGAAAATGCTAGTAAAGTCAGACCAATAAACCTGAACACAGCCCACACCCTCCTATTTGCAAACCGCCTGCTCAGTATTTTTGGATTCAGTTCAGCAACCAGTGGTGGTGTGGAAAACTGAACTCTTGATGAGATTGCAGCATGAAAGAGTAGGACAGGAACTTGGTTACACCCTTATCTTCCTGTGGCCATGCAGACATACAGATGGCAGGCAACTACATGCTGCCTGGCATGAAAGCCACCACAAACTTTGGGCATGCCTCTAGCACCTGCTGCACTGTGAATGTACAAGGGTGGGGAATACATCAACTCACTAAACACATCATCAAGGACAGAAATTTTTTCTCCTCCATCCAAAATACAATTGGAAAACTGTATTTTACATGGTTAGTAATTCTCTACTGTCCCATGCAACCCTTGGCAGGTCAAAGTGGTCTCCATGCTTACTGATGGAGAGGCTGCGGTTTTAACCTATGAAGTCTACTGAAACCATTTCTAGGGTCCCAAAGCCAGAGGGCCCTAAATAGTTCTTTGCTAACTTTTAAGTAAACTCTCTAAAGCCAGAGACGAGCTTTTAAAAACAAGTTGAGTGGCTTGAGGCGGGGGGGATCACCAGCCTCTGGTTAAAGAAGGCAATTTGACAATCACTGTGGGCAACTGTGGACAAATAAAAAAATTGATAAAATAATTTAAATCTTGAGTACTCAGTCAGAGAGGTAGATCACTAGTAGAGAGGTAGATCACTAAAACCAACTCTTCATGCTCTTTTCAACAGGATTAAATCCTTAAATGATCCCTAGATGCTTTAGCTGCAAAATACAGAGACACACGGATTACTCCCCCAGCAAGAAGCATAGGGTAGTTCTGAGGTGTTTTAGTCAAAGAACTGCTCGGCACATCGCTGAACTTCACTTAACTGACAAATTTCTCAGGAAAGAGGGAGCTGATGTATACTGATAAAGTCACAAGTGGCATCCACTACTCCAAACTCTGAACAGACACGTAAGGTTTTTGCATAAAGCCATACTTCACAGCTGTAATCCTGGCAGCTCCCTTCAGCTTCACTCTCTTGATATCCTAAATTGCAAGGATTCATTTAGCTAATTGCCATTGTCTTGCTACTGCGGAGTTTTTTTGAGGTGCCGCTTTTTTCCTCATTTTGCCCCTCTCTTCCTCTCATCCTTCTTGTATTCTGACGAAGCTATTTCCAGGCTAATTAGAAAGGGCTCAAATCAAGAAGCGCCAGATCCAAACCACCACACTTTGCTCCTCAGACTTGAGCATAAGCGATCCTCTGCCAACTACCAAAACATAGATCTATGGGGAAAACGGTAGACTGGAGCAGAAACTTTAGAAAGTAGGATCGATCACATTTCTGTAGCAGATTTAAAAAAAATAAAAATAAAATATGCCAGTGATTATCCTATTTCTGTAGATACAGGGAAAGAGGTGTTTCTTACAGAAAATAGACAAACCATGCTTCACAGAGACAGCAGTTCTTTAAGATAGCATTCTTCGATCACGGGAGCAGCTGAGAAAAGTGGTGTCACTCAGAAGACACCATACAGATAGAGTTACACAAGCAGCAGAAAGCATGAGATTACAGAAGGACCTGGTTACAGAAGGACCTGGAGAACCTAAATCAAATGCCAAAGTACCTGGGTGCAAATAGCTTCCTCACAAAGGAGGGCAGAGAGGGAAGAAAGCACAATCTAGATATATCTATACAAAACTGCAGAAAAAAAATTAGTAATTCCTCCTTGGAGCCAATATGCCTTTGCAGTCCCAATGAAATTATAGCAAACTAGTTAGAGTTGATGTATAGGCTCTCATAGATTTCAGATGTCTTTAAAACAGTCTCTTTTCTATGGTATATTGTAAAAAATATCAGTTTCCTGATTCATTTCACTTGTGTTCAGCTCTGAAGTTACCACCTGTATTTGGTAATTATTCCTCAAGAAAAAATAATCAGTGTCAAAGGAAAATTTCTTAAGGAAAACTTAAGGGTTTTCCCTAGGAACAGCAATCTACTGAAACAGCATTCCTACAGGAAACTGCCTCATGCTTTAAAGTTGCTGCACTGCTGTTTTGTTTTTCTATAATGAAGCCTTATCTCAGAAGTGATAAGATTTATTGGCCAGTTTATCACCTAAAGAGGAAATGAAAGATGAGAAATGAGACTCTGGAACGCTGCTGCACATAGTAGCTCATTTAAACCCACCAATGTAATTAGCACTTGTACAAAACAGAACAAAGAAATTGGAACATCAAGAATACTTTCATCGTATATTCTGGAGTTTCTATCTTTGAAACCTTTCTCAAAATACTTCAATGCAGATTTAATATATCTGACTATATAAAACATATAAACCCAGGCTAGTGCCTTTTAATTGATGGTAAAAGTTGGAATTCTTTGTGAGCAATGGCTAATAAAATAATCTTTGTTTTATCAGCAAAGAGCCCTGAAGATGTTAAAGCAGACAACCTATACTGTGCCATGATGGGACTCATTGAGAATTCCTCTTTATGGGGACTGAAGGAAAAAGGCAAGGAAAGCCTCCAAGTTCCTACCCACTGTCCCATTGAGAGAAGGTATTTGGGTGTTCTAGACAAGGAACAGCAATAGAAAGACAGAGCACAATTGAAAAAAAAATGAAAAATAGTTTTTTTCAGGAAGGCAGAAGTCATATAATCAAGCAGGGTAAAAGAACTCTCTTCAGATCCCTAAGTGTACTGCCCTAGACCACAGCTGCAGTTGGTGGCTGGACTTGTTTCATTCAGTGTTATAAACATCCTCCCTATATTCTCTGGTGCAGTAAATCACTGTAAGTGGGAGGAACTATGAAATTAATCTCCTCTCTTGCAGTCACAGCACTACTTTCCCTACGACCACATTAGAACCCTCCAAACAGTCACCATGTAATGGTGGGAAGCTCATCCTCCATTTCAGCAAGTTATGTTTCCACCCTACCCTCTCTTCTGTGCAAATGCGGACAACAATAAATACGGGAATAGTTCTTCTGTAGCCATCATCTTCTTCTAGATGTTACAAAAAAGCTTTTGGTGATGAGTCCCTGCCATCCCATATGGTACCCACTCGCACCGTGAAGTGGCAGACACATGAAGCACATGCTCCTGCAGTGCACGCCAGCAAACTTGGCTGGTCCTCCTGCAGCCCAGGATGATCATCTGAGATGGTATCTCTACAAAAGGGCCACAAGACGTGAGAACAGAGCTAACCACAGAACTTTAGGTGCCACAATTCTCAATCACTTTTGAGAGAAAAGGGGGTGGTTTAAGGCAGTTTCTGAAGGAGAGATTCTGGAGGGGCAGATTCCCAGCCAGAACAATGTCACTTCTTCCTTGTACTCTCTGGCATCCATCTTTGGAGTAGTCTAAAACAAGCACTTTGAAACACGCATGAACTTGGCATGATTTTAAGTCCAGGTACAAATACTAAATACTCCTGGTTTCCAAAAGATAGTTTGCACCAGCACCTTGACAGCTAATTAACTTTGACCATTTACATGCTTTTAATTTTCAGACCCAGCACCTTGAACTATCAGATCAGATCAAGAATAACAATGAGCATTTTGCCTTTAAGGTGAAACAACATCCTAAAGACTGAACTTTATTACGGAGGACTTCTAAAATCTGCCGCATCATGGCCCCCAGTTTCAGCACATGATTAAATTTAGCTGAGCAACAGAAGCTCTAAGGACAATTCTGAGGATATCTTTTCTTTAGGACTGTTACTGGGTGTTTAATGAGGCAAATGTGTGATCCTATAATGTGTAATAGAGACATTTTACGAATTGCAACAAAGCTGAAAGCCGTCATGTAGATGGAATTACATTAGAAACCTCACCTGTGTTCCACATACACCAACCTCAGCTCTCTAATGCAAAGCTGTCACACATACACTCAACAGATTAACAGGAAAATTTACTCTACATCCCTCAAAGACCCCCATTTTCAAAATGTACTTTTAAAATATGTTCTGTACAGCTGTTGTCTTACCATTTGCCTTGTGCTGCACATCTGGCGGAAACTGGTCAGGAACATACCACTGATAGTCTGGCTGCACAGAACAATAAAACATTATTACAGCAATATGGACTTCATAGACACTTCAAACAAAATAATAGTGACATGATAAAAATATAATTGTGCCGTGAAGTTTTTTTTGTTAGTCATACAAAAGTGGTTTACAAAAAAATCTTATATTTAACCTTATATTTCCACTGCTCTGAGTTTTTCAGCTTGCTTTCTTTTTCATGACATGTGGCTTAGATGCTGCACTCATTTGAAATATTGGTGTAAACCTTTCTAGATCCCACAAATCAAAGAAACATTAACAGAACCGAATCAGATTTTAAAAGGGCTAAGGAACAAAGTGCACCAGAAGATACTAGCAGGCATCACATTCTCTGTACTAAAGAACTCCTGGAGAAACCTGGTACACATCGACCTGACAGGTGAAGCTGTTCTAGTCTGAGTATGTGCAACATCTGTAACATGTTTCAGTGTGACAGGCATAACCCAATTAACAAAGTTCTCTCCCCTCCTCCCTTCCCCACAGGTTAGCATTAGCCTTGCTATAACATTGGCTGTTACCAAATAACTTCTTGAAAATACTGTGGGGTGGGAAAAAGCCCTGTCTTGTAACAGGAAATGTTGGGAAGGTTATATCCAGGCAAACGTAGTTTTGTCCAGGGAAATCCTGGAAAAAAGAATTACTGCATTATAGTTCATACCACACACCATGGTAAATGAGTAGCAAATTACCACTAGAGAAAACAATTTTGGGACCAGACATTTCAGTTGAAGCTGTATTAAGCTGTCTATCTGGTTTAAGTAGTACATGCAAGCTTGTCAAATTCCACATAATTACTGCTTCAAATTAGTTAAACTGGGAAAATAAGCCCTCTTTTGCAGAAATTACCCTGATAAAATCCTGAGTGATTCCAAGGAGACTCTTACAGATTTCAACTTGTCGGGAAGAAATTTCATAGACTTCTAAAGAAGTTTTGCCTAAATTAAGATGGCAGGATGAAGCTCTAGATACAGAAAACAGGTTTAATTTTTCCGTATGCTGTCACTCGTAGTTACATAGCAATAATTGCTCTCATACTTCTCCTCTGTCAGGAAAAAAGGAGCTATCCTATTTTCACTTAAACTATATCATCCACGGGAATTATTAACTAATTCTGTGCTTGTTGGCAACCAAATTAGGCTTTCATACAAAGCAAGACTGCTTTTCTTTAAGCACAGGTAGTTTTTCTACTGATTGCTCAAAATACACTTATTTGCATTGCTATTTTGACTTTCTGTTGAATTTTCTGTTCTCTGATCTACTCATCTCCTTCACAACTATTTACGCTATGCAAACTCAAATGAGTTTCAGAAACAAGAGGCATATTTCATGTCAGACTAAACAAAATGCTTCTACTAACAATATAAAAAATAACCAGAAGGTGCAAGATATAAAAAGAAGGAAAAAGCAAAAGCACAGACTAAACACACAGGATTATGTACGTTAACTCAGGACACATTAAATTCTAACACCTTTCTTCATTGCGAACAAATTGCTCAGGGAGGTATCAAGAGCCCAGAGCAGCAACGCTGCACTTACACAGACAAAGAACCTCAAAGAAAACCCAGAATGAAACTGGGAGTTACAAAGCAACCAGTCAAACTGACCCCAGTGCTCCGGCAGAAATGGCAAAGTTGTAAACCCAGTGACCCCTTGAAGAATTAGAAACCCAGATGATGAAAGTTCGGGGAGAAAAGCCAAAATAATCTGGCACAGTGTCCAAATTGCAGTGAAAAACATTCTGCAATACTTCCAACTCTGATAAACAGGGAGATAAGCACACTCCTGAAGCATAGATATGACTTGTTTGACCACAGCTTTTCCGCTGGATTTCTCCAGTCTGAAAGCCTTATGTGCGTGTTGCAAAAATTCAGCTATAATTTCTCAAATAATGAGCATCTTTCCATATGTGACACAGCTTTATCGCCAGAACCAGATACTGTCTATTTAAAATGACATTCACCATGTTTAAATGCCTTCTCACTATATTTGAACAAGCACAGTCCACTTAGATAACCTAAAGCACCTAAAAAGTATCATCCTTTGAATCAGGATTTTCCTTGAAATAGGTAACTCCCCCTCATATAACCTGTCCTAGTGCAAACCTACTCTTTATGCTGAGGAAGACAGGATCCTGTTGTGTGCCAGGAAAACAGGCAAATTTCCCATTGTGTTAGCCACACTCAGATATAACTTCCACTTCTGCTGATTTATTTTTTTTTAATTTTAGGGGGTCTTTTTTAATACATGGGCTTGCTTGGGAAAATTGCATTCCTAAAGCATTCACATCCACAGTGCTTCACCCTCAGCAGAAGCTTATTCCTCACGTAATCCTGTTTCACAGCAGCATACTAGAGGAAAGATACTACTGGGTATGAGCAACAACATCTGAGATTTCGCCCTTCCAGTTTAACAGCAACATTGTGAATCCTGCTGACAGCTTGCCTGCCTGCTCCAGACTGTTACAGGGAATATGGGCTCGTGCAATCTGGCTACGGTGGTACTGCTTGATGGTAGGACAATATTTCCCTCTATTCCCTCTTCCCTCTATTTCTTAGACTGAATAGAGGGAAGAACCAGAATAATGCTGACCTCAGCTACATTTTCATTTTTGTCACTATCACTATGTTGAAGGTCCAGAACTGGGCTCCAGAGAATTTTTACTCTGTGAAATTCAGTAGCGAAGACATTGGAACAGCAAGGAAGAAAAGAATACAACTATCTATATCTATCTTTTTTCTATACAAAAGAAAAAAACAGCATTTCTTTCTTTACAGATAGTAGCGGAAGAGATACTGTACAGAGATCACCAAGGCTGTTCCAGACCTATGGCTAATAAACCAGTATAAAATCTTGATCTAGAACTGACAACAAACTAGGAAATAACAGATTTTCAACAACTGTTGAAGATGGCATTGTGATTGCACCAGGTTATTCTCCTGTGGTCACCCACACTGTGAGCAAATCAGTGCCCTTGTGAAATGGGAGATGGTGGGAATCTTACTGAATGCTGTTGCTGCTTATGTGCCCTGCGAGATGCTGGATGGACGCGAGGGTCTTGATAGTGAAGAACCAGCCCACAACTTCCGTAATTAACACATGGCGAGAGGAAGAGTGGAGGTGGGTAGCTGGGCCTCTCGGACTGTACTGGGAGGTCTTTTGTCTGTCAAAAAATAAGACAAGCAAGAAGAAATGCACTAGCAGCAGGATATGATGACCAACACAATATTCACAAATAAATTAATCAGTGAAAAGCAACAGGGGGAAAAAAGCCCTTCTCTCTTGGCATGGGTGCCAACACTGCTTGTTTAGACCCTTCAGACTTCATGATGTAAAAAATCGTCTAAGAAAGCTGACTTGTGCCACATCTTAACACTTTTCATGTGACAAAATATTGGTTTCAAGATATGGCAAGCACATATCTGGATGTTTTCTATATTCAAAATGTTTTCATTATGCCTATTAGCTTTCAACAGTTTGAAGCAGAACTACAGGCACTTGCATAGCAAGAAAAAATAAATAATTGTGGTAAAGGACCAAAGTTGATGGCCTCGAGATTTAGGTCTATCTGCCTTTTCTTAGGTTCTCTATGTCCCAGCAGAGTCACCAGGAATCTGCTTTAAGGACAGAGCAAGGAGGGGTAAAAGATGATTTAACATTCTATGATTCTATTCTATGATTCCATGAGTCACTACTAAAAAATTTGACTTAAGAAAACAAACCAATGAATATTCTATATGGTTCCTCTCATGCTTTAAATCCTTCACAAGCTCTGTTTAATGAAATCCCAAGGCAGGAAGAGACAAACAAGATGATCTCTAGTGTAAACTGTTGATGCAATGCAGGGACAGTCATGTTGTACACACACGTTACACAGCACTTGTACAGTCCTTCGGATATGCTGTACACATGCAGTTCTGTTGGCATTTTCCTTCACCCAGAGTGGCTGGGAAAGAGTGGGAAAGGCCTTTCAGTCCCACTTCCCACTTGTAGACCCCCCCTTTACTGTCACTGCTGTGAATCCATTGATTGACTGGGGTTGTGCAAGACATTTAACCTTTTACAGTCTCTAGACAATGCAAAAATATATAGAAAGGTGTCTTTGAGTACTCCCTCCTACAAAACCTTTTCGTTACCTTCCTTCAACTTGCAGGTTGAAGGAGGCGATCCTGCCCCTCTACTCTGCTCTTGTGAGACCCCACTGGGAGCACTGTGTGCAGTTCTGGTGTCCTCAACTTGTTGGAGCAAGTCCAGAGGAGGGCCACAAGGATGATAAGGGAGCTGGAGCACCTCCCATATGAGGACAGGCTGAGAAAGTTGGGGCTGTTCGGCCTGGAGAAGAGAAGCTGCGTGGAGACCTCAGAGCAGCCTTCCAGTGCCTGAAGGGGGCCCTCTCTGGCATAGAGAGGGATTCTTCATCAGAGACCGTAGCAACAGGACAAGGGGTGATGGGTTTAAACTTAAACAGGGGAAGTTCAGGTTGGATATAAGGAAGAAGAACAGGCTGCCCAAAGAAGTGGTGAATGCTCCACCCCGGCAGTGTTCAAGGCCAGATTGGACAGAGCCTTGGGCGACATGGTCTAGTTTGAGGCATCCCTGCCCATGGCAGGGGGTTGGAACTGGATGATCTTAACGTCCTTTCCAACCCAAACCATTCTGTGATTCTATGAACCACCCAGGAGTGGGCTGGTCAGTCTGGGAAATATATCTTAAAGTTATTCCATACAATGTTAACAGATTTGTCCAAGGATATTCCATATCCTTGGGTGCCCTGAATGGCAAATCATTATATTCCCTCTGGTATTGCTATTTTTACACTTGCATGAAATGCTTCCAAGCACTCATAAAAGCGCTGACAACTTGGGGCCCGTACTGCATCAGTGCCCAGCATCAGCCAGGATGCCCAACCTGCTCTCCTCCCACAATGGGAGGAAGTTGTGCTTGACAGTACCTTGCCTCAAATACTATTGCAAGACCCTACTAGTACTGATGCATGAGTTGGCTGAGAATAAGCCAATACTGAAGTTTCTGTTTCACAACAATGTTGGGAGGACAATAAATCATCACAGAACATTTTGGTAATTGGACATTCTTTTAAAACATTGCACAATTTTGTCAAGACAGGAAACCTCAAAATTTCATCATTTTTTAAAGGGGTATTGAGAAAGCTCAGTTTTGTATGCCATGATTTTACTATGGCTTCCTGGATGTCTGTGAGCAGAATACTGACACTACTGTGAAGAGATAAAAAGGATGTTGCAACAAAAAATTATTACAGTAGCTGCTCAGCTAATTTGGATGGAAACAATTTTTTTTTTCCCTTTAGTGACATTAACATCACTCTAATTCTACCGCAGAGGTCAGGATTAATTACAGCAGCTTTTTATTTCAAAAGCTGGTTTGATGTTACAGCTCTTATATCAAGTGTCAGTGAAACAATCAACAGTTCTCTGGATTTATTTTTGGTTCTCCCCTATTTTAAGATATGTGTGAAGAGTTTTTGCAATAAATACTCCCTTCATCTACTTAATTTGGAAGTAATCTCTGATCATTTCTCATCTTCTTAACTGCATTACTTCAGAATGATTTCATCCCAGGTGGTGACCTCATAAAATCCAGTGTCAATTAATGGAAGCCAGAAAGCCTTGGGTTGTGTGGAAAGTGAGAAAATAAAAATAAAATACACGTGTGCTGGCAATAGTAACTTTCTTTGACTCATACCTGAGAGTTTAGTTTGTTCAGTTGAGACTGTAATCTCTCATTAATTTTCTGCAATGCTTCTTTCTCCTCGTTAAGTCTTTCTCTGTCAGATCTCTCCTTTCTGAAGTCTTCTTCATATATTTGTACCTGCAATCATTATGACCAATATGTGAATTTCAGCAGAGCCACAATGGAAATTTTCATCCACTTTGTTGTCTGGTTGCTTTTTTAAACACTGGCCAAGCAGCAGCCTGCATTCCAAAGTGATGCCTCTTCTTTATAATCCTGCAACCAAAAGTTTCCCGCATCTTTTTTTATGACCAATACAAAATGACAAGCAGTGGCTATTCTCCAATGGCACCCATCAATCAGAACAGTCCTCAACTTCAGTATTCACAGACCCTTGTCATTTAAAAGGCTGTCTGGCACATATCAGTTTTAAATATTATAAATAAGAGAGCAAAAACTAAAGACTTCAATCTTTTTAAGGGATAAACAGCAGCAGGACTAACATTTTATCAACATTTTTTCCAGTTTTGTCTTCAATTACAAACACTTTTAACTCTCCCCTGTATCTCAGATGCAAGAAGTTAACATCCTGGTGGAGACGGGAGGTGCTGGCACAGCACAAAACCCCAAATTCTAGCACGCCCTCTGACAGAACATCACCACCTCGTCCAACCTAATGATAAGCCACAATCATTAAGTTACATCCTGCCTTTTTATAGCCAAATAAATATGCAAAAGTGGCCCAAAGGACTAATCTGCACGGCACAAGTGATAGCATTTAGAGCTGTGGTCACATATTAATGACCAGAGGATTTGGACTAGTCAGGACTGTCGGGGGCTTTAGACCTTGGCTAGAGCACTGTGGGGAAAAAACCCCCAGAACTAGAGAAGGCTATTGCACCCCAGATGTTAGAAAATGTACATGGAAAAAATAATTGCTCCTCATGTACCTTTTGTCTGCAATATAGGACTTCTAATCCACCCTCTCAAACTTCAGCCCAAAGAACCTACTCAGCCCAGTGCAGAAGCAGAGGGGAATGTTACACAAAATTCAATACGGAAATACGGAGGTTTGGCCCTGTTCGTAGACAATAAGCTTTCACATACTGAAGCCTTAGCTCTTTTTATGTCACCAGGAGTCACAGTGCTTCACCCCATTCTAAAATATCTGACCGCCCCAGGCGCAGGCAGTGAGCGTACAGATTCAGAAGCAAAACACAAATCCCTAAATTAATTGGTCTTAAGTTGACTGGCTTAATCTTCAGCTAATGGGCAGACATCCACCTGGTAAGAAGCTGGAGGCACTTCTACTGACAAATAATAGCGAAAGCACTTTGGGGTGAGAACCACCACCAAAACTTTCAGAAGTCCTTACATGTCCTCTTGGTTGGTGACTGAAGGCTGCTGACAGTCTGTTTCCAAAGAACTTGCTTGCTGTGGCTTATGCCCAGTTTTCTTTTTGCTGGCAGCAGCACTATGACTTCACAGGAGGGCTAAAAAATGTTAATAGCTCAGGGGAAGAAAAAAGTCTTCAAGGGGCTCTATAAATTATTTTCATGACTTGCCTGTTGCAGGTAATTTTTGCAGGGTTTTTTTGGGACTCAACGGTCCCCCACTAGATATAACTCCCTCCCTGAATAACACTGTGTGAAAGGAACAAAGGCTTTCTGTGTGGCTGCGTGGGGTCTCAGCTCCACAGCCTGTGCCTGGAGGAAGCGTGCATGCCCCTGACCCTCCAAAGCAGAGGCAAAGCTGTCGCTTGCAGAAATCTAGGTCTCTTGGATCCCCTGTCTATCTACACACTTCTCTCCTCAGTATTTCTTCATTTCTTCTCTCCCAATTCCCTCCCCTGCTGTCACACCTCCCTCCCGCTCCCCAGCTGTACAATTTGCTGAAGCTGCAAGGGAGCCACTTTGTCACAGTTTTGCCACATATTCTGTTGCCCTGAGAAAGAGGGGGACACCTCCCAAGGAATGAATGCCTTCATCTCTCCTGTCGCAGCCAGGGATGGACTGATGACAGCCAAGCTCTAGTGAGGCTCTGTCATGTCACTATTTGTCCCTCCTCTGTACAGTTAGAGCCTCCTGCTCCATTTTGTGTAGAAGGAAGTCTGGAGTCACTATAATGATTTATACAACTAGAAAAATACATTCATAAAATGGATACCCCATGAGAACTCTAGAAAAAAAAAAATGGTTTACTCTATTTTATTGTGTAGAATGAAATAACTCATTACTGTACAATCAAGTGCACGATTTTATTCTCCAGCATGTGGCAAGCATTACATTAGAGAGCAAAATCTGGCTCTGCTGTCAAACGTGACAGAAACAAGTATTTTATTCCCACTGAATAAAATTCCCGTTCTCATCACATCCCTTTTGTGTGTCAATAATGTTAACCCTAACACTGTCCAGGATGACAGACCTAAAATGTAAAATTATCTGAAAAGTCTCATGTTTTTAAACAGATTCTTTCATATGGAAAGAAAAAGAGCGCACAAAGCACTTGTATTGCTCCAAACAAAGATTAAAAAAAATAAATACACTTCTCTATAGTGATTGGTATGCAGGCTACAGATGCAAATGCTTTGCCTCACACTTTGAAAAACTGCAATGCCAACATTCTAGTTTTCCAAGACCAGGATTCTTAGATAATTCACTGAACTTTTAATGTCTAAGAAAAAAGGAACACAATCAATAACTCATGAAGTTTAGCATTCCCTCTGGATGAAATTCAGCCCCTAACAGAGAGCTGGCAGGACGTCTCCGAGAGTCAGGAGAACCATTCTGCTGCTTTGAATCCTGCACAAGTCCTTGCTCCAGTCTTTTGCAAGGACTTCGTTGCACTTCATAGACATGCTGTGATGACAGCATCTTAGAAAGCACCATGGCTAAACTGGTTCTTCCTTTCAAAAGCTCTACTTAGTAAGTCCACCAGGCACAGTTCTTGGGAGAGAGGGCAAAAATATGCTGTATGAAATCTGCCTAGGCTTACTTCCAGCCATTCTCACCTGCTGTCTGAGAACTTCAAGTTGGGTTCTCATGTCCTCAAGGCTGTTTCTGCCACCAAGTACAGGCGAGTGCTGCTTTTTCAACACATCCAGAAGGGCCTGAAACGTCAAACAGCAAAATTACTAATCAGAGATTCACCACATTTAAAAAAACAAACAAAAAACCTCCTTTTAAGTTATTACACTGCTCTCTAGATAAACACATTAGAGTGAGTTACAATTTTCTGGTGGTTTTCCCTTCACTTGCAGTAGCTTTAACTATATACATTGAATATAAACCCCATGAATAACATATATGCATGACTAGGTCCAAATTTTCAAAGTACACACATTACATCTGTGACTTTGAGACAGCTTAAGGGACTGTGCTTTTTGCTTTAAACTATAACCAGCATTTACCTATGGAAATCATAGCTGCAAATCTCACTCCTAAACACCATTTTCCTGTGCAAGTCAGAATGTGGGAAAACAAAGGCAGGTTTCTAAACTCAGCTGAGGCCAAAAACAAGCAAACAAAATCCCCAAGAACATTAAAGCAACATTTAAAGATGCCCTAAAATGTAACTACAGCGAAGTCTGACCGAAACATTTTTTTCACTAGGAGTATAAATTTCTTCAACTGGAACTGAAGGAAACCGACTGGGAAGAAGTAATGTAGTCTCTATAGCTTGTCACTAGAGGGAGTTAGGAATACACACAGTACACTGGTAATGCTCTATTTTTCACTCAAATTCTGCCATCGTTCTTTGCAGAATTTTTTAATTTCAACATTATCACACAGATCTCCCTTGGACTGGGATTATTTTTAAATCACTCTTACCGCTCTCTGTCTATAACCACACACTACACACACAAACACTTTTTTACTCCAAGACAAATATTCACCATTCAGTACTGTTCAGCGTCCCTCACATAAGATATGCACTCAACTAACTTCATACACTTTTGAAAGTTCAATTCCTGCTAATGATCCCCAGCTCCCTCTTGCTGGCCACACTCCATTCAGGAAATAAGGGAAGGAGGGAAGATAATTTGGAGGGGGAAGAGACAGAGGGGAAAGTGGCCAAGCAGGAGAACCAGTGTCTAAAGTAAACCAAGGATTAGTATTATCCTAGGCAAACAAAAAAATAATGTATTAAAAAAAAAAAAACAACAAAAAAATTAGCACTTTCCATGGAGAGCACAGAAAAGGGAGGCCTTTTATCTGATGAGCTACTGTCCCTAAGAATTATGCAGAGGAGAAACTGGTATAGTAGTGGCCAAGTTTGTGTACCATGTCAATACATGTGTTGAACATAAACATGGGAGGATGACGATACAGGTAGCTTACTGATTAATTCTCCTTTTTCTCTTCTGAGCCACTGTTCAATACGTTGTCACTATATTGACTATTTTTCTTGCAGCTCACTTTGTAGAATCATACCGTCATATAGATGTATTAGGTATTTGGGCAATTCTTCAGGATTTTTTAGTTTGTGGGGTTTTTTTGAGGAGATTCTACATCTCAGAATTATGGAGGGAAAAAAAAAAACCAAAAAACAAAAAACCACCACAGAAAAATCCAGAATAATTGAACTTCAAAAAGTTAACAGTAGCGAAAAATAAGGTGAGGATTTTTCTAAACCTTGGAAGCAATATTGTGAGACCCTATTTTATCATTTAAAATAAAATACAAAACTGCAGCATGAATAAAGCTGAATTGGTTTAGGGTCATACTAAACCCATATCAAAATATTTAAGGAAAGATTGTAAGAAGATTGAGAAGTGCTCTCTGTGTGTGTAAACTTTTGTAATGTTGCTATTAGATCAATAGCAAATTATTGACAATTATGTCATAAGAGATTTGGGTTCCCATGTGTAAAATGGAGACTAAACACTACTAAAAATAATATTCAAAGATGTAATGAATATGTTTCTTTCAAAATTCCCATCACTTTGAACTGACAAAAGGTGGGGCTGTTTTAGAGTAATATGTGGAAGAAATTAAGATATTACCGTTCCACTGGTTTTAAAAAAACAATGCTGAATAAAATTATCATGAATTAATTGAAATTAAGAGTAAATAAGGTATTTTAAATATTTAACTAAGACTTGTAATTTCAAATTAGCAAATCTGAGGAATGACAAAGAACTTCTAAGCACCTTCTAGAATTGGTCCTCTATTCAATTTTTTTCAGATCATTTGGCTATACCTACTTCATTAAAAGTCAAAGTATAAAAAAGCTCAACCAAACCAACCACTCCCCTACCCCTTAGGAAATCATATCTCAAGGAAGCTGAAAAAAATTGTGTAGGAAAATGCTTGAGGGACTGCTAGGTGAATAATTTCAAGAAGAAAAATTAAAATGCCTTTAGGGACTGGAAAAAGGATTTAATCCTAATAAAAGCTACCACTTTTGGTACCTTTTAGATGAAAGCGCAGGCTAAGAGAGACAGTCACACTGAGCTGTGTGTTGCAAAAGAAATTAAACTATAAAATACTAATTTTTTCCTCACTATAAAAATGAGTTCAAGAATGATGGCATTACACAGGAAAGCAAGCCTAAAAACAGTATTTCTGATGAGGACAAACTTAGAGCAGTGTGGCAGTGGCAGGATGGCTAATAACAAGGAAGATGTACCAGTGAGAAAGAACTCACAGCTCACTGAGTTAAATTGAGCTTAACTTGATGTGGTGATAAATAATATTCATTCAGAAGTACTGAGAACTGAAACCTGAAATTGCAAGACAAGCAGCGCAGAGGTTTTCTGATTTTTTTCAACATCAAAAATGGAACTGTATGAGTGAAAAATAACTACCTTGGTTTCCGAAGCTACAAGAAGGATAAGTGTTTCATGCGCCTAGAAAGCTGTTAATACTCTGGATGAATGGATCGAAGTTGCATGAAGCCAAAGGCAGAAAGGTCAATGTACTTGAGGTAAAAAAGTTAATGTACTTAGAAACAAGTAGCAGTGACTTCCATAAACTGAGACCTAAGCAGTTTAAAATGACTGAGATGAAACACATGCCTATTAGCAGGCACAGTTGTGTTTCAAAACACCGAAAGAGCTGGGTCAGCTTAGCTGCACTGTCCACTAGTGAAAATTCAATTGCTCTTTGTAGCTATAGGGAAAGAGCAAGTGCCCCTGAGACCAATAGTATTTTCACTAGGGGACAGTTCTGCTCCACAGAGAGATCACATCTGCTTCGTACAAGGAATGAAGCAGATCTGTGTGACACTACTACCACCAGAAAAACAAATGAATATCACCTAGCCAGGATAAAATCAGTCCAATTGAAACACATGAAAGAATCTAATGAAAGAAGGGTTACAGTTTGAGAACAGCCTTCCAATACAAACACAGTAGAAAGAGCTTAAGTATTTTTAAGGAACAAGTTGATTGATTTCAGAGAATTTATAAGAACTTCCAGTCACTGAACCTGCAATAGCAGGGGACTAGTCTTAAAAGGGCGCAGAGGGTCCCTTTTGGCATGACATGAGATTTGAAGGATGCAAATAAACAGAAAACCAGGAAATTACTCATGGGAAAGTATGTTACATGAAATTAATGTTCCATTTCAAAGAATGGTCTATTTACCCATCCGTCTTAGTTCCAATCATATCATAAGACAGCAAAATAAAACACTGAAAGAAGTTATTTTACAAACAAGACCTCGAATGAAAGTTATACTGAGGCTTTGAGCAAGTCCTGTCAGTGCATTTCCAAAAGAGACAGAGATCATATGTTCTGTCAGATTTTTTAACATGGCAACATGACATTTTTGCCTTGACTTTTGCACACTATGGCCCTTTAGCTCATGTAGGACGAAGTTACACAGCAATGGTTACTGCAGTGCATTTCCTCAGGAAGTGTTTGTGGTTCACCATGAAATATAAATTGCTAGAAAACACCCACTGCTTCACGTGATCTTTTGATTAAACAAAGTTACATTTATTACTTTCCCTCAGTTAAAAAAAAAAAACCTAAAAAAATCCCATTTAGCAATTTTATGGCAATTTCCTCAATGAGATATATACACATAATAATTCTATGTATGTATATAAAAAGGAAGACAGGAGCATTTCTCGTGAAGAGAAGCCGTTATTCTCAAACATGGAATATATGTAAAACAACAGATTTTAAACAGTCTGAAATCTTTTTTTAATCACAGTGTTTCACTGGATGCATATGAAAGCATCTTTGTGCCATTTCCCTTTCGTTCTAAAAAGGTAGAATGTTGAAAGAGCTTAGATATGACATGCAGAGAGGTTTCACAGGAGAAGCCAAGGATTCTTTTAACTTTCCTCTTTACAATGCAACCCTACTACCCGCCAAGAACAGCATGCACAGGTATTAGCTAAAGTAAGTTCTTGCTTGTTTCCCCAGCTCCCAAATAGTGATCATGAGTTTGCTACCATGAACAGGTTGTTCACCCATGACTGAAAAGATGGGCATCTGGTAGTGTCACTGCTTGACAACAGAGACCCATTAAAGGTAACAGAGACCATTAAAGGTAAAGGTCCTGGTCAGCAGCTCATCCCTGTTCATACCTTATTGAGACGACTTATTTCACACTCATAATGTTCTTTCTTTCTCATCATCGAGGCATTCTTCTGCTTCAGGAGCCTGTTCTCTTCCTTCATTTCATGGAGAGCTTCACTAAGGACCTTTGTTTCCTTCTGGGATGTAAAAATACAGAGAGATGCTGCTGAAATGCAGATGGAACCATTTTTCAAGAACAATTTTCAGAATATCTGCTGTCTGGCAGATGTGCTGCATTTTTGTTGTCCCAAACACAGCTGGAAAGGGAGGCACAGGAAGGCGGATCATTAGTAAAGACCAGATATGATAAAGTTTGTTAAAATTGTTGTGACCACTCACCATATGATGAGACAGAGACAACATACCAGACTAAATCCCAGTTCTCTACAGCCTGCAGTTACACAAAGGCATGAGAAAGCTGGCAGACCAAGCAGATCAGTACCAGTCTGAGATGATTATCCCAACCCTGTATTATTCTCATGTACTTATAGCGCTAAGGCCAGGCCTAAACACTGGTAAAGTCCCAGCAGTTCCCACTGTTATACAACATTGAAGATGAAACCAGATCTCAGTATCACATAGTCTGAGGGTTTTTTCCACTACACAAGAGACTGAGGCAGATCTCAGCCCACACAAGGATTACCAAGCTACCAAGCATGACTTCAAAATCTGCTTTGACCCTGTCACAGTTGTGTTGACTTAAGCTTGACCCTTCCTAGTGTGTGCGCCTACACTCTTGCCACCCCAGCAAAGTACAGGTACAGCAGGATTTACACACTAGCCTTTCAAGATGGTATTATAGGAATTTTTAGGAATTATTAGGACAGATTTGCCAGACTTTGATTCTCTTCTCCTATCACTTTCAGCATGGATATATTCAATTTACAGTGAAGGGAGCTAAGATCTGAATCAGACCCTGAAGCAAATAGCATTGTATGAGCTTCTCTCACAGGGTAATGCATTCCTCACTAGCCAGCTTTAGCCAGACTGTCTTAGACCAAAGCTGTTCAGACATATGAAACAGAATGACCTCTTCTACAAAAAAAGAGAGTATTTCAAGTATTCTTCTGCAGCACCTTTATATGATGAAAAAAAAAAACCCAACCAAACCCCAAACAAAAACCCCCACAAACCCCAAACAAAAAGAGATCCAACAATCACATGCACAGGACCCCATTTGAAGGCCTCTTTTTCTGTGCAACAGGCGTATCTCTGAGCAGCCAGCTACTAGGCATTTACAGTTTGGGCTCATGAGAAGTGCATCACCATGTGCTAATTTAGCCGGTGAAAAACACCCTTGAGATACTGTTGCTCACACATGAGGTACCTTTGTTTTCCTTTGGTCTAAGTTACTTGGAACTTCTTTCATTTTCTCCAAAAACTGAGCAAGATTAGCAGGCTGTCTCTGCTTTAAGTATAGGAACTCACCCAAGAGCTAGCTCAAGCTGGCGTGTGCATGTGCGTTTTAAGATATTAAAGAAAAGCAAAACACTAAAATCCATACAGGCTTTTAGCTATGCCCCTCTCTTCACATTTGCCTTGCTCTTTTCCTAGCTCCTAGCACACATTCTCCTTCTTAGAGGCTGACACCTCCAGGAACATAGCCTGTTTTGTAACTAAAGGTTTCCAGTTTGTTCAGGTTTTTGCACCATCTGAATTCTTACGTCCTATTGCTTCTTAGCTGACACTGAATCTTAGGTGTTATGGCACTCAGACTTTCCAGTGATTAGGTTGGTCTGATTCCTCTCTATGGGTACCTACTTAGTCATGCTCAGAGAGGGGGAAAATAGAAATTAAATCTCCAGAACAGCCAGTTTATCTCTGTGGGCCATGGAGGACATGGGGACTGACAAAATTCACATTATCATTCTATGAGAGACATACCTCCAGTGCATTAAAAAAACCAAGATAGCTCTGTAACACAGCATCATGTCATCTGTCTCAGGGTTGTTTGGTGCTGCTGTTTTTCCTAAATGGCTCATCAGAGCATCCAGAGAACTGCCACTCAGAGTAAACAAATTTAAACGGTACTGTCAGGCTGCTAGACTAGATAAGCAAGTAGAGAACAAACATCTTATCACTTCGCTCTGGCAATTGCCCTGTACAGCCCATTCCAGATCCATGGTTACAGCTCTTTAAAAAAGAAAGGGTTATTACCTTTCAAGAAAAGAAAAAATATAAAATATATATACATACATATATAAAAAATCAAACGCAATTATGAAGAATGTTAGTTGCTGCTCATTCAACAATCTCTACTTTCAGCAGCTACCTTTGCAAATGTGTATATCTATCTCCTGCATGACAATCAAAAACTAAAGAAATTCAGAATAAATACAAGCAATTACTGGCTGAGTATATAATTTTTAAAGAAATTCAGAATCTATGGCTGAAGTTCCAAGCAAGTTAACCTGTCCCTGCAAGAGATTTTTGGATTATATTGTTGTTTAGTTCATCATGTGGCAAAAAAATTGGGAGAGTACTGCTCCTCCCTATCTTTTCATAAGGGCAGTAAAAAGCTTAGTAATAAGAACAGGGCAATGGATTGTCTTGCACTGGATCCACACTTGCAGCAAATACAGGCAGCGATTCAGTAAGTGCAAAACAGCAAAGTTTGCTTTAAAATATGTGAACAGTCCAACTGGCTGGAAATCAAGTGCTTAGCTAAGACTGTACCATAATTGATAAGCAAGCAAAATGAATGTTCTGCTTATGAAGATAAAAGCTAAGGGCTTTGCATTTGCTTTCCTGCAGCAGATAACTTACATCTTATCTGAGGTTGGAAGCAATGTGATTGCTGCTTCTTTTCAGGTTTGTTCCACATTATCAAGTGAATAGAGAAGCACGACTTCAGCTGCCAGAGTACCATCCAGAAACTCTTCCAAGAGGTTATGAAGTGTGTGATACCATGAAGCAGAATGAGAATAGGAGGCACCACTCTTTGGTGCTTGTAAAACAGGGGACAAAGTTTTGCATATATCTTGGGCACACTCACTCAGTGGTTTTACTGTGGTGGGAATTCAGCTTAGGGATCTAACCTAGACGTGAATGCCTACACAAAAGCCAATGACAAAGCAGTCCTGAGAGAGTTGCCCAACCACTCTCAGAGTGAGGTGAATGCCACTCTAGAGCAGCAGGTCAGCCAAGGCACTTTCAGCTCTAACAACAGCACTAACTACCTCAGTAATA
This sequence comes from Strigops habroptila, assembly GCF_004027225.2. NCBI lineage: Eukaryota > Metazoa > Chordata > Aves > Psittaciformes > Psittacidae > Strigops > Strigops habroptila. The sequence continues at coordinate 84,362,533 of NC_044279.2, read as the reverse complement.
CTTACAGGGAGCTGAGATAGCTAGCACATGTATAAAAACCTATATTGCAATACCAAAATGTGGTTGTCTGGAGCACTTGGTGTAACATCTGTAATGATGTTCCTGTTCCATTTGAAATCACTGTAGCGTTTTCATTCACAAAGATATTCACCCCAAACTGAGCAGCTAGGAAGGAAATCTCTGCAGTATTCATAACAGTGTGCTCTTTATTCCTCCTCCCCCCCTGCCCAGTGCTGTCCGTTCTGCCAGTTTGTATTGAAATGACTCTATACATAGTTCGCTGATCAGACAGAAGATCAGCCACTGCCTTGGGTACAATACTGAAGAGCACTCAATACCACAATCTCATCTTACAGCTATGCGACAACCCACGTCCTGTCACTCATGAGAAGAGAAAGAGGAAAAGCAAGACAGTGTTCAACACTGCACACAAACGGGGTGACAGACTGCACCCTCCTACCATTTCCTGCAGCGGCTGCTCTCTGCCTGGGGCTCGCAACCTCTCAGCTTCTGGATGCTGTCGGTGCCTCTTTTCCTCCAGTTCACTGACTCTCCTCTCTGACACATCCAGTCTTGCTTTCATTTCTGCCAGCTGAAAAGCAAGTGACAGACCATGGTGGGCCGACCAAGGATCCTGAAAGGTACAGCACCTCGAAGGTGCCTTCAAATGCTTCCAGCATGCAGGAGATCAGCATAAAAGAGTGGATCTGGTTGCACGTAAAGTCTCCCTTCCCTCCTCCAAGCTTCACTGCTCTGACTGCAGTGGAGACTCTTAATGATCCTGGGCAAACTCTCTATTGGTGTTAACCCAGTTGGGTCTCTCACTGTTTGGCTGCCAAAGGACAGTTACCATGGGTCTGTCCCTCTGAATGAATTTTCAATTTTAATGTTTTTATTTTCCCTTTTGCAGTTTGGATTCCTTCTGCAGTGGTGCACATCTAAATGATCTAGCCAGAGGCACAACACGGTCCTATATTAAAGAAGGAAGAGATGTTTAAATTCCTCTTCTATTTGGGGAAAGAAAAAAAAAAGAAAAAGAAAAAAAATCCAAGAAATGGTCTAGATCTCCATAAAGCTTACTGGAAAATAGTAAGAGTGAAAATTTTCCTGATAAGCACATGAGGTCATTATGCAAACTTCCTTTTCATAGAAAGAAACAGGAGATGGGAAGTGTCACTCAGTGAACCAGTTTGTTTTTTGGAATACCAGGCAAAATGGTAAGTGGGCAGCTTCACCAGGCAGCTGCATAAAAAGGTGAAGCTACCACACAGCCACAAGAAAGGAATGAAATCTATGGCAATGGGATCTTGGCAAAAAAAAAAAAAGAAAAAAGCATTTCTTTACAAATTTTTTTTTTTTTTTTAATTAAAAGCTTTTGTACGGAGCAGTTTCTCAAAAGCAATAGTCTTTCTGCTTATAGAAGGCAGCAGTCATGAAGGATATATCTGAGCGCTCTCCCATTACAGGGAGATCCAGTGAACTTCCAGGCTTCATAAGCCAGCTACAAATGATGGGACAAGAACCAACAGATATGTGATGATGTGGACCAATGATCAAAAAAATCATGGAAGGCATGAAGATTTCTGCTGTCATGTCCACTCCGGTCCCAACTGTTTTAGGGAAGCCCTGCTTCTCCGGTTGCTTTGTCCTGCAGAAGATTGTGCACACATTAGCTTCACTTCTATGTGATGAAGCCTTTTTAATTTGTGAGCTAAAAGACAAAATAAACATGATGCCTTTCCCCCTGAGATATTTACTATAGTTGTGGCTGCTTGATATTTAAGCACAAACTTAACCATCTGCAGCTGCCATACATATTCCAATAGAAGTAGTCAACATCATTACCTGTTTTTCATAAAGCTGTTTCATACTTCTAAACTGATGATCCCATTGCTTGTTCACCTCCAGAAGCTGCAATTATCAGGAAGTCAAAGTAAATATCCCTTATTTCAACATTGTCAATCAATAAAAAAATAGACTGGCATTCTAATCTTCCAGCTAGGAGTGTTCATAACCTCCTCACTATCTGGCCAGTTCATTTCAGAAAAAGCAAGCTTAAGGTTTGGCAAGCCTTATGGCCATCTGCCAGTGCTTTGGTATTTTAGTTAAAGCACATGAATGTTCAGGAAGTAACATTCAGGAAGTATGCAAATACACAATAAGCTACAGGTGAATCATTTGCAACACTGTACAAATCCCAAGCTGCAACTCCTAAACGGCCAGGGACTTTTCTGTTAGTTTGCTCTAAGCTCCATAAACATATTTCCAATCAAAAGGTCTCTGACTTCAAACAAGCAAATTGAAGATTCCTATTGACTGCAATTAGTACCAGGTGCAAACCCCATTTGCCTTTCTCAGTACCACTAAAGCAAGCAAGCATAGCTTGCAAGATGGGAAGATCAGCTAACACCAGGCATGGAAGTGGCAGGAGTGAAGTCGGTTTGCCTACGTTTTTATTGGAGAAAGCCAAATAGGTTCCTTCGAAGCATTATGCTTTGTAGGATTTAGGATCACTCTTTAGGGTGCTCAGCAAAAGAACAGCTTACAGCTGGTTGCTACCTGTGACCAAGATAAAACTGGTTACTACTCGCAGTGGTTACTTGGCCTTCACAATAGTGATAATTAATTATTGTCCCATATAAATCTCTGCTCTTCTCCATTCATAGCTGCATCACAGTAAGACATCATTTGCTTTTAGGAATAGTTCTCCAAATATAACTCTGCCTAGCTTGGTAGAGAGAAGTAGGACTATTGAAACTAGTTTAAACATAATTTTAAGTGCTTGCACACTTAGGGCTGTGAAGAAGTGCAAAGCAGAAAGTACCCACAAAAAAGTTGTCTCACAAGAGCACAGGATGAGATTCCCACAGGAAGAAACATAGGCCGTGCTGGACAGGTGGGTAAAACCAACTGCAGCATAAACACAATGTAAGTAACAGTCATAACACAATCAGTGATTTTCTGTCCAGGACGTGTTACTGATACTGTGATGTCTGTCTTAGAGGTTATCTGTGTAAAGGTTAAGGGTATACTTGAGATTACCTCTCGCCTCTGTCCTTCTAGTGAGAGGATCTGTTTTTCCAGAGAACTGGCTGATACAGTCTTCTTTTTGGTCAGTAATACGTGCCTTGACTGCAGAAAAAAAATGTTCAAAAACGAATGCTTTCATCATCCTCTCTTCAAGCCAACATTGTCATATAAAACTTCCATCCACCCAGACATGAGCATGTAAAGAAACTGAAACGGCAGCATTTTCTTACGTTGCATTTGTATTTCTGTACCTTTACACCTGCTGACAGCAGATTCTGAAGTGTACATCTGCTTTAACCCTGCTTAGTCTGTGTTTTAATTGAAGCATTATGCAAATGGCACTGAAATAAACAAAATTATGTCTATTTGTACCATCTGAGACATAGAACACGAAATAGGATTTTAATTATCTTACAGATGGTAATATAAACAAGCAGTACAAACCACAAAAGTTGAGTGTCAATTGAAGTGGGCTTAAGTAATTCCCTTCATTTACAAGAACTAGAATAATTAGTAGTATTGCCCCTGGTAAGTGCTTGCAGGCCCAAGGCAATAAACTTTAGCACAATGGGTTCAAAACAAGCAATACAGAAAACGAACAGGCCATTTGGAGAAATTAGGAAATCAGTCTGCAATTGTTCCATTTTTTAAAGTTTTGCCAATGCAGGACAACAGCTGCTAAACCCTCATTTTTATAATGGCAATGTCGTATATCATAATTTCCAAGAAGTTTCTATGGATTGTCATGAAAACAAAGAAGTGATCTGTTAGGTGTGCATGTGTGTGTATATATATCTCAAGAGAGCTGTACTGGAAAAAAGATACACACTCATGAAAATAAAACATAATTTGTTCAGATACGTGCTCAGGGATTTTTTTTTCTTCCCTGAATGTTCAGCCAATATATAAGAAACTAGAATAAAGGTATGGGCACTTCTGAGGTCTTAAATCTCCTGAACCGAATTTATTTTCTTCAGCTAGACAATTTAATGCCGAAAACCAATGAAGATGATCAAATAATAGTTTCGTTGTGTTTTTTCATAGGCACAGATCCTGACTATGTATTTGCTCCACGGCCAGTCCTGCTGACTCTAACGTGGAGCACTTGACTTCCATGCTAGAAAAGAGTCAAGCCTTCTTCCTGTAGAAGTTCATCAACATGTTTAATTTAAATATCTGAAGCAATTACCTGGCAGTAAATGGAGTTATTCATGAATGAATTATTTTCAGAATCTAGGCCTTAGGCACGTGTTAAGTGCACATTTAAGAGTTCTATTAAAGTGAATAGGACAATTCACAAGACTAACAGCTCTATGTACACTTGGCGCCAAATGGCCCAAGTTCTGGTCACAGAAGTTTTTAGGTCACTAAAACTAACCACTTTCTAGCCTTGGTATAACAACAAATTAAAATGACCAGATACTTTTTTTGGGGAGAGGGGAAATGCTAGGGAAGGTTTTCTTCCTAAGAATGCCATATCCAAAAATATTTCTAACATTTCCTTCTACTCTTAAACAACATAAATCATTCGGACAAATCAACTGGAACAAAACTTGAGCTTGTAATTGTCAATTTACAAAGTGACATGTATGATATCTGCCCAAGCTGTTCCTGTTAATCAAACAGCATTTCAGAGAACAGTCGAAACAGTCACTTACTTCTAGTGGGTCTGCTGGGGCTTCCATGTCACTCACACCTGTCCGTGCACATCCAAGATGGCCTTGAGCATTTGCTTCACTATGGATCTTTGGAAGAAAAGCAATGAAACGGATATTTTCTGTTGGCTAAAGGAGCAGGACAATTGCATTAAGACCCTGAAGATCCACGAGTGCTGCCTATGGAAGCAGCCGAGTTTCAGAAATAAGTGGTGGAATTTTGATTTTAACATTTTCCTCCTTCCTGGCTGGGGCTTCCCAGAAGGGTTGAACCATGACAACCGCCTATGACTAACATGCCAGGCAAGGCAGTACTCTGCTTAGTGTGCATGTAAATCACAATTGACTGACCAGTTCACCCGGAGAGAGGAAGTTGCACGTATAAGGGAAGGAAGGGTATGTTTTTTCTGTAAATAAGAAGACAGGGTTTTCTATCTCTGCTTCCAGCTGTAAAACAGGACTTACGTAAGTATGACAAGTATTAAGTTATACTAAGACAGTGTGAACTATCATGATAGAAAAATCAGTGAGTCATGCTTATAAAGGAGTAAAAGTGAAGTCTGTTAACAGCTATGGGGAAGAGCACTCCCATACAATCCCCAAGATGTTTAGGGGAAAACCATAATTGGAAAATGTGTTTACTTTCCCTGAAGAAAAGCTGCACAAAGATGAAGAATGACAGGTGGAATTATTCTTCTCCTAAAGACTTCGTATTTGCAGTTCTAGTACTTACCTTATCTAAGCATGGATCTAGCTTCAAGCTCTCCAAGTCTTCACTTGAGTACTCAAGGTACCCAACACTTCAAACTTGAGTCTTAGTTTCCCTTTTGGGAAAAGAGGTTAACCTTAAACTCATATGAAAGATTAACAAAGAAGAGACTTCCGTAGACCTCACATACAAAGAATGAAATAGAAAAGTGCCAGCCACTGTCATCTTCACTCTTGGAATTCTGTATAACGATGGATTTGAGAAGGAAGCATTCCAGATCTCTTGTTCATAATGTGTGACTAAGCAGCTTCTCTTTTGCAAGATACAGAACCCCCTTTGGAAGAAAGCTATTATTTTACAGCATATGCATATGAAATATATCCTCCCTAGCCTGATGGGTATTTTTGTTTTTTCCTGGTTTATGGAGCAACTGAAAAACTCCTGGGGTATAAAAAGAGAAATTAAAAAGCAAATAATACTTTAATAAAGACATTTTAAATTCTACATAGGAGTCATCCTACCCATCAAAAAATAAAAGAATTTCATCTATACCTATACCAAAACTAGTCTTTCAGCATATCCCTCCCAGGTACAGCATTGATTTAAAGAAGGAAGAAAACTACTGGCTGATAACACAGCAATTTCCACAATTGCATTTCTTGACGTTTCTGTAGTGATTAATATAAGAAATATGAGCCAGTATTGTCAGGCAATGAAGCGCAGTAAGGCTCTGTAGCACCAAAGCAAGGCTGAGTGAAACGGGAAGGCCATCCTCCAGGAAGCAGACATGCAAGAAGGCCAACTTCTAAAATGAATAAACGTACTGTTCTGCCTGAGAGAATGTGCTAATAGCTAAACTCTAAAATCCCCACAATGGAGAAGGAAGAGGAAACACCATGCATTTTAAAAATGAGACTGAGTACTACATTATTGAAAGTTTACGTCAAATCAAATCTTACACCTAATGACCTTGAAGCTCTTTGCAGAAGTAGGCAATAACCCTATCATACACATAGGGAAACTGACCAAGCGAATGCTAAAGGTCACCAAGATATTAGTGTCAGATCAGAGAATCGTGGTCTCCTTTGATCCACAGTCTGTCCATCTGTTGTCTGTCAGACACATCTGCAGCACCCATTAGCAGGCTGTCACTGCATAATTTTGTGTTCTGACTGTACTAAAGTTAGGGCACATGAAGAGTCAAGAGTCAGCTGCTAGAGGAGAGGATACTGTAACTAGACACAAATGACACGAAGAGCAATTATTTGTGTCTTCTCACAATGTCCCACTACCTTGTGCTGGCCTGCTACAGTCCTATAGATTATAAATTCATGGAAACAGAGTCTGCCTCTGTCTATAAAGCACCAACACTGAGCATGTGATCCTTAAATATACAATCAGAAAACTTTCACATTGCACTTCTGCTCATGAGGGCAATGATTCTCAAGCACAGACATGCTCCCTTACCCCAGCTCAGCAGGTCCATCCCCATTCCAGCAGCAGCCAAACTTTGGGAGAAGGCTTAGGTTGAACAGCTGTACATTATGGTCTGGCCTGCTAAGGTAAACCAGCCCCCGTTTCTGACTTCCTCACCACAGCATATTGTGATGTGCTGAATGAGGTGCTGAGCTGTCTCCAAGGCAGGCACAGAAGGGCAAAGCCAGGGCACAGCCCTACCTGTGAATCACAGCTCCCACTTGAAAGATAGTAGTGCTCAAATTACTTTAAAGAGAGGGTGAGGCTAAGGCACTGGAACGCACACAGTTGCTACCATTATTTAGTTCAAAATGGTCTCTTGGGAAGCTGAGTATTTTCCTGGAAAGCTAGGTGGGCATTAGGACACCAAGTCCTTTGTTACTGGTATCTTAATGACTGTACTAACAACTACTGAAAGTGAATGATTCTCTCTTGGACTGGAGGATTTGAAGGTGCCACTTATAGGGATTTTAACCAGATGCAATGCTGTTCCTTTCCGCTTACCCCACGATGCTGTGAGGGAGCTGGGGAGGCCTGGAGTAAAAGGTGAAGCTATTGGAAGAAAAGAGGCTAGAACAGCAAAAGCACCTCCATGTTTCCCCCTTTCAATGCCCAAATGACCTGCACATTTGTCCATTTTCACTCTTTGTGAGCCTACCACAGTGACAGAGCAGCAACAGAGATCATGCTTTCCCACACTAGGGCTATGAATGAGAGTTTTGAGTTGTGTTGCTCTTTGCTGAAATAGCTTCTTTGCGTGCAGTTTGGCACTGCCAGTGAATGCAATTTATACTGGCCTTATTAGTTTGCATAACATTACCATCTTGTTTTGAAAGATGTATTGCTCCCTGCTAACAATCAATAAGCTCTGAGTCAGGCATGCCTCTGTGGAAGCTCTTCTCTTTGTTACTGGCCTCTTACCCTACATTTACACATTAAAAACAATGCCAAATTTTCTTGCACCATTTTAACTGTTACTCTTCACTACAAGTGTTTTTTTTACAAAATATGATAGAATACAACCAACATTAGGTACTCTTCATTGCCTACCTAGGCAAGCTTAGCATTCAAATGGATAACACCGATGTCCCTTTGCACAGTGCCCGAAGTCAAATGCTTTTTAAGAGACTTTATAGGAAATACCATCTCCAGGGCAACAATGTGCTGTTCAAGAACAACAGTGCTGTTCAGTAGAAGAAACATCGACAAGTAAGGAACAGCAGAGAACTCTTGCCACAGACAACTAAAAATCAGATTTTACTGTGGTGAAATCATACCTGTTACCATGCAAAATCAAGACTTGCTAAATGTGATGTAACACATCACAATAACAAGCTGGTCAGGAAGTTTTATAAATGCCAATCTTACGCCTGCATGAACCTTAATTTCCCTGATTATTTCATCTCTTCCTCTTTAAACGAACAAGTCAGTCTGTGTCATGGCATTTACTGGTTACACAGAAAAATAATATTACGAGAAGCAGACTGCAGGGAATAGTCTCCAAGGGGAGAAATACAAACTTTGCAACCCCTTACACTACAACTGCCTGCAACTTCTCCAGAAACACATGTAAAACCACATCATATTCTGCAGTGGACAGAGTTGTGTTACTTTCTATAGCCACCCTAAAATACACGGACATACAGGCCTCTAGCTGGAGTCCATCACACATTTTAGAGCAAGAGCATAAGCAACTTACATTCTCTTTCATCTATGTCTAATCCCTTACTTCTCCTTCCACTCTCTCCAGATAGACCCTTCCTTCACACATTCCTCCTATCCATCCCAAACAAGGAAACAAAACCTCATTACCCCTGCTGCTGGGCTCTGACATGTAATTGTAGCATCAACCACCAATAAATATAGAATCATAGAATATAAATAAACTTTTCTTTACATTTTAGCAAGTTCAAGTAAACATGGAAAGCAAAGCAGAGGAATGGAGCAGAGATCTCCAGATGAGCAAGTGAAGTTCAGGCTTCAGAAACCGAAGTTAATACAATAAAAATGATCACTTTCTGCCTTTAGACCTGGTCAGATCTGGCTCCTTCTAGAAGAGTGGTTCATAATTTCTCACCTATGTTTGTTTATTACAAAAATGTTTCCTTGATGTCCAATTGAGCCCTTCTCTTCCTTAGCTTCCACTGCTCTCTATTAGAGACTGATCAAATCATGGTTAAATGTATGAAGAAAATATTACAGTGAGCAAACCTGCACCTGCAAGTTTGACTAATAGTCTGAAACCTTCTATAATGTCTATGAATCATAATTTACATAATTTTAATTCTCTTAATCAGCATGAATTCTTAGTAAGACCTTTACCCAACTTACTCTCACTCTTCACACTCCTTTTTTTCTCCCCATTCATACTCACATACTTGGCCTATGAAGCATTGTCCTTGGCATTTATGATTGCTGCCCATGCTGCAGGCAGTGGTGATAGAAGAGAACAGACTGTCTTGTATTACATTAAAGACTGGGGTGGAGGGGGAAGCATCCTCTTTTATGGCAATCAATTTGAATACACTCAGGGAAGAAAGTTTCAGATACTTTGGACTGCAGCTGCCTGGCAGGGAGCTGGAAGCCAGAAGCTCCTGGGGAGAGACTGCTATGAGGAGCAGGAATAAGCCAATCCAGGAAAAAGCTATGGAAAAAGCTTCACAGGAAGCAAATGGGACGGGGCAGGATTTGCTGCCCCTCAGACTCCCCAGGTTAACTTACCAGGGGCACCATACCACCCTGCCTGCAAGGACAAAGTGGGCTGACCTGCTTAAAAGCTTTTTATTCATTACTATTCTACTTCTATGATATTCTTTAATTTCTATTAGTAGCTGCTTTGCGGTTGGGTTTTATTTCCCTGTTTAAAAATGAGAATTATCTTAGTTTCTACCCTAGGAAAACCTAACCCTTCTGAGTGTAAAGGCCTTTTAGTCATTTTCGGGAAGCTTGCAACTGGAAAAAAATCAAAGCCTTGGAGCTGTGGCCACCACTGAATCCTCTCACAAGCATTCGTACCACAAAAAGATAAAAGTTCTCATTTTCAGAGTGCTGGATCTTTATTCTGGGAAAAGCTTCTGCTACAGTATTACAAAATAGGCACTCACAAGACAATGAAAGCTACTTATCACTTCTGAAAATTCCATCTGTTCAGTAACTGCAGTGAAACCAAGACGCATCAAAAGGCTTAATTCAAGTAAAAGTGAATCTTTCCTTGATTATGACAAAATGGTAATATCTCCCCCCCTGCCAGCTGATCAGGTATCTCCTATGAGGTTTTTGGGGGTTTGTCTATTTACTGTACTGTTCAGTTGTAGAACTGTAGAAGCTGGATTTACCCTGAGATTACTTGAGTTAAATTCAGTGGCTTCTGAGGAGCCTCCTGTTGGCTTACATTTTGCTTGAGCTTTGCTTTTGGCTTTATGCCTGAAGCCATTATGTTGCAAGCAGTGCTTGCTACGTTATCCTTTGCCACCCCTTTTGCCATTCTGGTGCACACAGTGAAATGGTGAAAACCAAGATATTTTAGCTGAAGAATAAAAGCAGCTCTTAAACCAGAAGAATCTACCTCTTCCTGTCTAAATGTGGTCCACGTGCTTCACCCAGAGAGGCGAGAGGGATTTCCCCTTTAGTAGGCCAGCTTCAATCTTTTGTGCTGTTCAGTTAGGTACCTGCTCTGGCAGAGAAACACGTGCGGATGCGCGCCTCAATATGTGGGAACCAGATACAATTGGAACGAGATGTCATTTCAGAGTAAGTAAAACAGGACAGGCTTCTGCTTCAGGGTTTCCTTTATCCACTGTTTTCCATCATCACCAATGAGATTAACCACAAAGGCACAGCTACTCAAGTACCTGAGCATTTACAAACTCAGGCCTGATGATGAAATCCCAGTTTCATGGAACAATGATTGGATAATGGTTTGTAACTGTAGCAAACAGGCTATTTTGAGTTTTATAACATAGTCGTTGCAAGTACAGATAGCACTTAAATAATTTTTGTTTTATTGTTCACACCCAGAACAGTTTAGGTGATTGAAACTTTATTGGCTGTTTTGGGGTTTTTAACCAGTTCATCCCATGGAATATACTATCATCTTTACGTTGACACACTGCCAATTATTTTAGTTGCTATTCTTCACTTCCTATTTGATACTTTTATCCACCCTCATCTCCCCCTGGAAACATCCTTCTTGTGCATAAAATCTTGATGAAGCCCTAAGCATACTGAAAACACGCTGCAGGAGTACTTTTTGGTAATATTTGAATTTTGATGCATAATATTGAGCCTAGCTTTTTCCAGGAATGTAATCAGCTTTATATACTTACACTTGGAAAAGGAAGCTGCTTTTTTGTGATAAGAAATATCTTTGATTTCTTTGATTTCTTATATTAAAATAGCAAATTGCTTGATCCTTTTGGCCTTCAGTTTCCCCCTCTACAGAAGACAGAACATTTTGAGGGCAGGCATTTTCACAGCCTATGGCCTCTGCAAGACTTGTGCTTGCAATCCTTCCAATTCACATACATTCCTGCTGCACATCGCAGCAATAAATGATGTTGCAGAAAACAGGGGGAATAGATAAGTAGATGTGAATTGCTCTAATCAGTAGAAGATTTTATCATATGCTTCCCTTTTTTGGTCCATGGCTCTAGCAAAAGTAAACACATTTCATTAAACTGAGAACAGCTTAAATCAGTGTAAAATAATGACGCCACTCTAAGTCTCACCTCTCAATTCAGCTTAACATTTAAAGACCAGTTTACCACGTAGACAAACTACATGTGGGGACACAGACACTCAAGTCCCTTACATTAAACCAATGAAACATATGTGGGTGTCAGGGACACAAGTACACCAACAGGCTGTGACCTGTAGATGTTTCTTTGTAATCTCCTCTCTCATTTCTGTCTCCCAGAGTGGGGAAAATAGCATCACAACAAGCTGCAATTAAAGATAAAGGAATCATAGGCAGAAAGATGTGCTAAAAATTAGTTCATTCTGCAGACCTGTGTTTTCTCTCTCTCAAATTATTTGCCTTTAGAGCCACAGTAATATTGTATATTTTTATGGGAAAAAAATCCTAGTGAAAAAGGAAACTTGTTTATAGCCATTTCCAGATAACAGTCTCAAAAGCGATGTAAGCTCAGAAGGAAATGCCATTTTGCAGCATGCAATTTATACTCTTCACTCCAGAAAAAAGCTACAGAATAGAAATGACTTGCTAGCTCTGCCAAATAACTTCCTGATAAATGACCAACACTACAGAGGAGGGTACGCTTTTGTTTCATTATTAACTTTTTCCTAATTCCTAAATATAGATTTTTCCCTTTAAGTCTAAATCAGCATCTAATTTCATGAACTGACATTTTCTGCATTTTGTTTGTTTGTTTTAAATACTATTTTATAGCCCTCACCATTGAAAGTATACTAGGTGTGAAAAACATTAGCTCCTTTTCCAAACAGCACAGTCTGGCACATGTACTAACCACCATCTTATACTGAGGCTGTTGGAGCTTATCACAACTGCCAAGCTGTCACTTGAAGTCCAATTCAATAACCTGCCAAGTGAAAAGCTGTTCGACTTAAAAGTATAAATAAAAAATAGCCAGCATATTTCTAGTGCAGGAATATCATAAACCTTCCTCCTTTAACCTATGAAAACCACACACACCCCCTTCACAAGCAAGCAAGTGCTATAAATGCAAAAAGCAAAAGGCACTACAGATTAAATACTGCCACAGTGTTCTGTTCAAACTGCTGAAGCACCCCACAGAAAAGGTTGAGGTGAGCACATCCTTTTCCTCCCCACATCCCCCAGATCATTTCCTACACATCTCCTTCTATTGGTGGGAGGCTAAGACGGGGAACCAGGCTATTTGTGGCTTGCTGTTCTGTCCTGAAATTTTACAGCTCAATGCTATTTGATTCTGTGCTGACTTCTGTTTCACCATGCTTAATCCTCCCCTGCAGCCAGGAATCCCCATTCCTTCCTGTAGCTTCTCTCTCACAGTTTCAAATCCCACTAGTCCGACCCTGGGGCATCTCCTTAGGCTCAGCTCAGCTTCATGCCCCAAGGTCATGAGTCATTTTGGAGATGGCGCTTTACACGTGGAAGGAGTTACGTGTAATTTTGTGTTTCATAGAAGAGAGTCATCTCTCCTTTACCTCCTCATTAATTTCCTGCATCTCACCTCAGGGTGCAGTCTTCAGAGGTTTCCTTCCCGCCACCCCATAGTGGACTCACACAGGCAGGTAAGTGTCGTCTCATGCAGGTGCATGGCATTCATGGCTTAACCACTCCTCCGCACCTCTCACTCCTCCCTTTCCCAGTTTGCAGAAAATGGGAATTTCCTTTTGTCCTCCTACTGCATGATCAAAAACAGCTTGCTGTTTCAGGGGAGAGGAGGGAAACTGAGAGGGAAACCTAGAAAAAGTTTCTGTCATGCTTATTAACCGCTGCTTCACTGCAAGCAAAGACTACTGTCCTAGCAGGTGGCTTACAATTTTCTGTTTGTAATACCACAGAAGCGTGGGTCTGAATCATTATTTTTCTTCTTTCCTCTTACTATTTATCTAAAAACCTTTCTGAAACTCCCAAAGGTCTTTGTTCCGTATACCCCTGCTCAGTTAAGTCAGAACTACCAAACACAACAACCTAAAGAAATGTCAGTGCTCTTAGGGTATACAGTTTTGTGGATCTGTGTTATCCAAAAAGCACAGCTGGCTACAGGGGCTGGCACTTTGGGTAATCAGTGGGTTTAGTTGACCTTTTAAAGCACTATAAAACATATCTTCTCACTCGGTCTTCCTCATAACAGAAAGAAGCTGTATCAGAACAAAAATAAAGATGTAGCAAGTTCATTGCATCATTTCAGAAATCTAAAAGTTTCATGCATAGTCAAGTCACCCAGGGAACATTCCCTGAATGTTCTTTTCTGCAGATAAACACTGCAAAAGCAGCCTGTGTTTACCTTAAGGGAACACGAAGTTCTCTGAGGGTTCACACTCTCTTGGGCAACAGGGTTGGGGTCCTCGCAGGACTGGCAAGTGTTACTCTTCTCTATCAGATTCCTTATTTCAACATCAAGCTCTTGGCTTTCACACCTGCTTAGAAAGAAATAGCAATGTTAAACTTCGCACCAAAACTAGAAGCACAAAGAAGGTAAATTTATCAGCTGTCTTCCGAGTCTGACAATGCGGACAGCAGAGCTGGTCCTGCAGCAAGCTCCTGCTACCTTCCTTCCTGGTATGCACAGAGTGCTAAAGCAGTGTCACACAGGCTGCCTCCGAGTGCTTTGTGGCAGAAATTCACTTAGAATAATTACACAAGCAGTCTTTATGAATGTTGCTACTTTGCATCTACAAAATCCAAGTTGGCCCTTTTGAGGATTAGATGAACACTGTCACGTGCCCTCCAACCTCAGACACCCACTCGCAGTTTCAAAAATTTTAAATCCAACTTTAACAAAACTGCAAACAAAATGGCTAAATTGGGTTTGAACTCCAAAACTAGGTGCTCAGCCCACAGAGTTTTCTGAGGGCACATTTTGTTTTCCGTAGCACTTTGTAACAGATACCTGACATACATTTTCAATACTTTTTTTTTCCCTGAAAGCTCCTTTTAAAAAACATTCGCATCTTGTAAAATTGGTCTATTGCGAACACTAAAACGGTGGGAAAATTCTTTTCTTTCAGTCTCTCTGCTAAGGACACACAGCACTTAAGGGCTAGCTCCAAATTCACAGAACTAACCAGCAGTCAGGGCTGATTCACTTCATACACTATAACGGGAGGAATGAGACTTTCAGAATATGGACCGGGGCATAATTAAAACCAACCCCCGAAGCCCTTGAGCAACCCAAATTTTCAAGAAATACTTGTCTCTTTTGTAAGCTCAGACCTTCATTTCTAGTCATCTTAAAATAAATCTAAATATAAGTAATGTATGACCAGAAAGCAAACTGCAAGACTCAAAAGTGTTACCAACCTGTTATGGCAAGATTACTTCTTGATGTAGGCAGAAGGTACTAAATTCTTCATTCGAACTACCAGAAAAACTGAGGGCAGTAAGACTGTGTAAGTTATTGCAGTTTAGACAGGCAATCCACAGGGATTGCACTACGGGATCTGAAGCAGCTCTTGGATGGCAATAAATAAAATTAGCCAATAAGCAAACCCATCTATTCTAATCATAAGAGTAAATAAGTGTGGTAAATTTCATGCTGGTAGCACAGAATGATTCATTTTATTCTCGATATTTACACCACAGACTATAACAGAAATGTATTTTCATTAAGCATGAACGCAAAATCATTTGCAGAGGTACCACAATAAAATACCAACAGTAGCAAATAAGGACACGTAAAACTCAAGAACTTTTTTAACTTGCTGCATAGTAGTTGGACAAGCCGGAATTTCACGGCAGTTTCAGAGCTGCCATGAAGCCTGCCTGCACCAAAACCAAACAAGTTTCATGGCAGAAACAAGATATTTGGATGAATTTCAAGAGCTAGACCTATGGCTCAAGGAAATAGGACTTTTACACAAGGAACCAAGACTAGAGTTTTGCAGTGCTTGGAAGAGCCTGAGGCATTACAACAGATCACACGATATTTCTTCTCTACAGAAGGATACTTCCTCACACTAACCTTTCACCTTTTTCTTTTTTTTTTAACAATACACCAACTAGTGCAAGTTCGAAGAAACAGAGTACCCAACTGAAGAGAGACTTGTCTTTTGTTAGACCACTTTAGCTGGTGATAACAGCCTTTCAAAGCCATGATAATTAAAAGGAAGACCTTCCTGCTGCACATCCTCATGGACCTCAGGGCAGTTAGTGCAGCAGGCTGGAGCTCTCTGAACACTGGTGGTGGCTTTCAAAGCCTCAGCTACATGTGGTGGCAGGTGAGCCCCAGCAGCATGGGCACTGCATGGCACCTCGGGAAGAAAGCCACTGAAGGAAAACAAATCATCTTGCAAAAGAAATCTGGCCCTTTTCTGTCTCCCTAAGTATTGCAAAATCCTGGATAGACCAGTGCAACTGGCACTTTTTTTAGAGCAATTCTATGGTAAGGTTCCCAGACAATAAGTTCTCAGGCAGCAGCATGACCAAGCGCTCTGCTTAAAGCCTTAATTTTTGATCAGCTACATAATGCGAACTTTGCAACACCACCTTCAGCTCATTTGGACTCCCACGCCTGACCCAGCCTGAGCTTGCTTTGTGCAACAGAACTGGATACACACTGTGCAGAGCACTCAGTGCTTTGGAGGGTGCTCGGAAGAATTGAGAAGCCACAGCACGGAAGCAGTTGCTCATGGTGCAATTTTAGGAAAAGTGCATGAAATTGTATTTTCATACTAATGGAGAAATTGTTGCTGCAGCCTCCTTAGAGCCGCTAGAAACACGGCTAAAGGAAGGGAGAGGTTAAGTAAAGCAAGGTGAAACTTTACTGTGCAGTATTGAGGGGTATCAGACAGAGCTGCTAAAACCACAGGCCAGTATTTTCAAACTGAGCTTTTAAAACTTCAGGTTTTTATCTGCTTAGGCAGCCAACAAAAGGTAGGCTAGTTGATCTCCTCTTCTCTTGCTCCGTTCAACTCGTGTGTGAGATCAGTAAAGCAACAAGCTCACAGCTTAGCTGAGAGAAAAAAAAACTCTGGCCTACAAGAGTGGCTTCTAGTAAAAGATATTTCACTCGTTGCCCAGAGTTGCAGTCACACATCCTGCTTCAGCTGCAGCAAAGCCAGCCAGGGTTTAACTCCTCTACAGCCCCAGCCACTTTCCACCTTCAATGCCTCTCTACTACAAATTACCATCCCCAGCCGCCAGCACAACCCACTCATCAGGCTTGGACAAAGTAGTCAGGGTTTCTTAAATTCTCTGAAGTCAAATAAAGCAGCTTAGACTAAAACAACTGTTTAAAATGAAGGAGCAATGTCTAGGTGCTGCCCTGAGGACCCTGGTAGGAGTGCAGGAGCAAGTGTTCAGGCAGTATTTGCACTCATCTCTGCTGCTTGTTTAGCCACAGCGAGAGGAGATGTGTGACCACAGCCTCCTGAGATCAGAGCGTGAATCAAGCTGGGAAATACCCCATAAAGATGGTGGGTTGGCTTTAAATATTTCCTTCATCCAGGAAGTGTTCTTTCCTCTACTCTGCTCCCCACAGTTTGTCTGACATTGTGGCTGCAAATAATGTTCACCTCTGGCTGCTCCCACCCTATCTCCCTGCATTCTCCTTCCTGGGCTTTAGGAATACCTGGGCAACAGCAGGAACCAACTGGGCCTGTGTAAAAGCAAGGGAAAAAAGACTCAAATCCCTACAAACTGATTGCTGCTTCGTAATATCCATGTGTTTCAACGGCATCATGAAAGTCAAAAAATTCACTTAATTGACTGGATTTCTCCAATTCTACATGCACTTGGTGCATAGATTTTCCCTCAGTTTTTAGACTAAGGTCTTCTGACCAGAAACTGTTACTCTGTTTATCTATATCTTAATGTTAGCCACTCTAATAACTGGAAGAATATATTTATTGAGATGTAAAACATTTATCTTATCTGGTGTGTAGACCCATTTTACAGCCTGGACTTTCAGAGCACAGAGTGCTTGAATATGTCTTCAAGACACTGGTGATAAGGAGTTACCCCAGAACAAGACATCCTTGAGGATTACCTGAGCTTCCCCTGGTGAGCTCTAGAGGGCACACAGTATCGAGCTTCTGCAGAAAGCAGTTTTTTCAAAACTGCTTTTGGTTTTGTGAAGTTCACAGGTACATTTCTGCATCATTAATACCATTACACTTCTGTGCTGTTGCCAACGTTTTCTAAAATTAGATGTTTTAGTTTTTAATAATTAAATTATGCGAATATGCAACCTGTAAATACAACTAAAAAAATTTAATCCATTCAAAATTGGGGGATAGTCTTTTATGTTTTGTAAAATCAATCCTCAGAGAATGTTAAAAGCATTTTTATGTGATCATAGGGGACAAAGTATATGCTTTCTATATGCAAAAGCTTTCTAAAGTATGTAAAGGTAGATACACAACTCATCCTACTTACATAACATGCTATGATTAAAGTAGAAGCCAATAAGAGATTAAAATATTAACTCCTTTTTGTGAACTTTGAGTTGGTTGCGAAATTTCATTTTTGGGAAAATTAAGACATTTCACAGGGAAGCAGAACCTACAGATGTAATGAAGGAAGCTGGTCTCTCAGCATAAGTTTTAGCCGCTCGGACGAAAAGGAGAGCACCCAACCTTACTCATAATTTCCATGTCATATCTGAAAAGTAGCAGCCAATATCCTTCTAGCCACATCCTCCAAGAATAAGAAAACAGGGCTGTTCAGTTTGGCTTGCAAGTTGCCATATCTGTGCAGGATTTCACTGCTAGAGACTAACTGTGCACCACATCAAAGATATTTTCATTTCTCCCACGTATTCACTTAGCTGCCTTTAAAATTGTTTTCACTTTTTGCTCTCTGGTACATCTTTTCATCATTTCGATTTCTAGGCTCTATCGGCTTTTTGTAATTAATTATTTACCAATGGCTGCATAGTTTTTACAGAAAGTCAGTGTCTCAGCTGGGAGCCAGTACAACAATTGTGCCCAGCATGTGCTTTGTATGTGAATGAGACTTAAATACCTACACACGTCAATGCCACCCAGCTAAATAAACCATGCTGTCCTCACAGGGTTAGGCAGTGAAGTGCTGGTTGTACATGCACAGGGAATTTTATTAAATAATGCATGTAACTGAGCCAAAAACCTATATTTGGTCCAAAACTAAAGCCAGAATATGATGGCAACAGAAAGGAAGCATGAGGTGTGGACACCAGTGGATTCTGAGACCGTCAAGGGCACTCCTTGCAGTCCATCCTTTTCAGTCAGGAGACGGAGCAGAAGACAGAACAACTCCCACTAATATACACTTTCATAGGTTTCATGTTTATCAAATAGCCAGGGACTAAAAAGCCCCATGAAGAGTCCCAGGTCTGCAGCTGATACCATTTGTGAGCCCTTGGCTCTCCCTGATTTTCACTGGGAACTGGCATTATTATTTACTAACAGCAGTTACGTGACAACAATGGATGTACTGACAACTTGTCCCAAGGCATTTATTGTAAAATATCAATACTGAAGACATATAATCCTATTTGAAATAATCTCAGTACTGGTGTGCTGGGGTCATTCTGCTGTGTTTGGTGAAAGCACAAATACACACCAGAAACAATTGTGAAAAAAAAGTTTTAAACCAAGATTTACAGCCAGACACCAATACCACCGAGTCATGTTCTGACGGGAAATGAATTCCAGAGTCTAGGGGTTAAACACATGCTTCAGCCCTTTGGGTGGGCATTTGGGACATCAGATTCTTGCTTGGCTAAGCCTAAGGAGCTGATCCACAGAAATAAATTAATTTCTGCATTTGAATTATGGAGGATGAACTGGTTCGGGTAGTTTAAAAAACATGGCAAATTTCAAGGCAAACTGTTTCAGGTAATACCCCCCTTATTTATAACAAGGAATTTCATTGAAGAAATAAAACCTTTAGAATATGGGAGAGAATGAGACCTGGATTACATAATATTTTATCTAATTTGTACTAAAAAGAGCTATATTAAGAATAAAATTAGGCATATAAGTCTTAAAAATAACAGTTTATCTGTAGAACAAGTCTATTCTTTTATGTTCCATATTATTTTACAGGATTTTTGTTCTCTTTTAATCCACTTCTGTAGAATTCCTAGAGTTTCTTCAGGTAAATACATTGTGATTTTTATATTATTATCTTATCCAGTTAAGACTAAACAACAAAGAATTTCCAGTCCAAGAAGCAATGTGAAGAACAAAATTTTGCCTAGAAAACAAAAAACTTTTGTTAAAGGAAATAAAAAAATTTGCATCCTCTTGAGCTCTTACAAGTTTAGTAGGTTATGAGCTGATAGAGAATTGTTACAGCGTGATGCTGCTCCCCAAGGATCAGTGGTGCTATTACAGTACTCAACACCCAGCAAGCGTATCTCCGCTCAGAGTTTAGGCTTTGGAATTTGAGCCGTATGTCCTGAAATCGAGCTCCGCTCATTCTATGTCCCACCTCACATGTACTACTATAAAAAACAGTTTATTGGGCATAAAGCGTATTGTGCTGGTACAAACAGAAAAGAACACCTGCCTTTGGCCAATAGGAAGAAATACTTTAAAAGCAAGGTTTTAAAAAAAAGTCAATATATCTTTTCACATTATTTCCAACTTAATTTTTAACTTCAGTTTCACAAAAACAAAAAGATCACCCAGTATTTCAAAGGGAGAGCTGGAAAGCCAGCCACTAGCAGCAGCAGCCACCTAGCGAAAGAAGTGCATTGCCCTTGGAGCGAGATGTCCCAGATGTTGCAAAAAAAGTGCTGGCACTGTTGCTTGGGAGGCAAGTGTGAGATTAGAAATAATCTTACTCCATTCCTGAGAAGAGAGCTCCATAAGGCAAGGTGTATGATAGGGGTTAAATCATGTACGTACTGCAACTATAGCAGAGAAACCAGTTAAACTTTCGCTCAAATCTGATGTGGCCAAAACATCTGCCTATCACCCCATAAACGTCCCTACACTTCTGTTCCCTTTACGACAAAGGAATGGAGCTTTTAAAGGCACATTTAATAGCCAGCAGCTGTTTGGCTGTCAAATGCCACATCTGGAGAAGCTGTGTGCTGTTAATGTGAACAGAAACAATTATTCTTTAATAGTTTTGCTTAATTTTAGGAATTACACAAATCACAACAACAGAAGAGGTGCATGCTCTTAAAGGAAACACATCTGGTTTCTCTGAAAATAAGCAAAAAAAGGGGAGGGCCCAGTGATTAAGTGAAGCCGCACCTATAATCCATCCCATCTCGGTGGAGAAGTAAAGCTACTGATACACAGGCACTTAGGGTCTCCCAGCCTTCGATATTCCTCTCAACAAATATGCAACATATAAGAAGACAACAACTAACTGGTTTGCATTAAATGTCATGTTACTTATCACATGGTGCTGTTTCTCTCTGAGCCTGGAGGTTCCTGTCCTCTGGGATGGGATTTCAGTGCTGCCACCTCACTCCTGTATCCTATATAGACTGTGCGCCAGGAATTTAACATCATTCCCCTTCACTGGGATCTTCTGCTTAATTATACTACCAAGACCATAATTGAATTCCTTCCTGACGGACAGCATTTGGGCTGGGTTCCAACCTCAGGAAAGCCAATTAAATTTTTTTTTTTTACCAACTTTCTCAGGCTTTAAACGAGCCATGAGCAAGTTACAGATGTCTGTCTCTATAGAGAAGCAGTAAATGGAGCACTGTCACCCAGGCTCATCACCCAGGACTCATGTAGTTGCGTGTGGATCACTAGTGAAAAGGGAACTGAAGTTTTGCCATGAAAATCAATCAAGTGGAAAACCCAGCCAAGCAGGGCAACCAAGTAGCATGTGCTTTCTGAGCAGATGAAATCCCCCACTGAAATGCACACATGCAGGAAGCTGGTGGGAGATGGCAGGAAAGCATTGAAAGAACTGAAAACTAAGAGTTTAAAAAACAAGAAGAGTGACAAATCTGGGTTTGGCTGGTTGGGTTTGGTTTTTTTCCAGTGCTTGCTCTTTTTCTATGAAGTCAAATAGCCAGAAAAGCTTGCATGTCTTCTAGGACACTCTCTTATCTTCAGTAGGCACCTTGTTGAGAGGATTCCCTCCCACAGACCTTTCTGGAGTGGCTGCTTGCCCCACAGATACAGCTTGAGCATGACGAGTCAATTCAGGTCTTACACATACTGATTTCTGTGGGAAGCTATGATTCTGATGCAATTACATGGCTGACATTTTTAACTGGTACTTTCCACCACTACTCTTTCTTTCCTGAATCGGGCATCACCACAAACAGAACAAGACCTATGCACAGCCCATTTACCCCCTAGTTCAGCCTCAGCCAGAATGTGGATGCATCACCAACACCTTACAGACCTGGACTCACAGCTGGGCTGCACCCTTGGAGGAAAGCAAGTCCATGATTCATTTTTGGGTCTGCCTCCCACACAGGCCTGAGATATTTTCAGTGATGTACTAACAGTGCTAGCAGGATCAACAGATGAACACCATTTGGAAATGCAGCCGGGAAATTTAATGTAGAGTAACTAATGGGGGACTTGTCAAGTCAAGCCAACTTCTTGCCGGTGGTAGCTGTCAGGCAACAGAGCTGAAAGGCAGAGGAAGCTTGCTGCACAGCTGTCTGCGCCACAGGTCTGGGGCTTGAACTGCCAGCAATTGGCACATAGTTTCACCAAGGGTGCCATTGCCAGATGGGAACCTGGGGCCTTCCTCTCTTCACAGAGACAGGTTGGAGTCAAACTACACTGGCAACACTTCCCAATGTCCTAAATAAATGGGAAATCCCAGTCTGCAAGGGATTTCAAATCCAGTTATTTCACAATAAACTAACCTGGGAAACATGCATCTTGCAGGAAGAAAGGCGGATAAGGTATTATGTGTTAAGCTTGCCCAAACAATTTACAGTTACCCTAAAACAATTTCTCATTTTCTGTCACTCTCAAACCCATACACTATACTTAATACTTTTTAAATACTTTTTAATCCTTCTCAGCGACCTCAAAAATATTTCTTTTTTTGGCCAAAGGTTGTCTTGCAGAATTCAGCAGCATTCACCGAAGTACTCGGCATCATCGCTTTTCTTAAAGCTCCTTATTAGTCACTGACAGTCTTAGAAAGGCATTGCCATCATCACAGCCTCATTAGAGGCTGCAGCCAGAATGTGACCTCTTCATCTCTATATCCTACAGTACAATCTCTTTTACTGCCATTATCAGTAGAATCGATACTAGTTCATGAAGAAGCAGGTGCCCAAAGAGGTTGTGCAATCTCCATACTAGGAGATGTTTGAAACTCACCTAGACAGGCCCTGAGTAATCTGACCTAACTAGCCCTGCTTTGAGCAGGAGGTCAAGTCCAGATCATGTTCAGAGCTCCCTTCCAACCTATGCTATTCTCTACAATTTCGCTCTTCTCAGAATAGTTCCATCTTTCACTTATCTAAACAGAACTGATACAGGTCTCCACAGGACAGATTAAAACAGCGTGGGGAGAAAAAAAAGAAAGTATCAACCTGGATCTCTGGAAGAGAAATCAATTGACATATGCAGGAAACACTCAACTATATATTTCTAGTAATGTAATGTAAATTACTTTTTAAAAAAATAAAAGTTTCTCCATGTAAAATTAAGATAATACCTTTCCATCTCAATACACTGATGGGGGCACAATTCTAGATGATCCTCTGCATCTTTATTCTTCCTTTTGAGCTGCTCACAGAGAATCTATTAGAGACAGGGAGGGAAAAAAATCAGACTTCAAGAGGAAAAAAAAAGATTAACAGTCTAGGAAGAAAAATTTAAGTACATGATTACAATGAGAAGAGAGAACTGTATTTTGTCTGCGTTTCTGATTTCCTATTCATATACCATAAATGGCTGATAAGCAAGCCAAGAGTCTACTTCCCAGCATCATCCTCTCTCAAGTCTACCACTCCGTCAGGGACAGTTTTACAAGGGTAGGAACAGTAACTCTCGGTGCAGTGGCAAGAGTCTACCCAAGTAACAAAGCCATCAGCAGTCAGAGGAACTTTGGAAGTCTTGCAAAAAGGGTTTTTATTATTCATCCTACAAGAATCAACTATCTTAAATACTCTGGAGTTCAAGCATGTTCTCACAAGCTAACGAGAAAATTCATATGCTTCATGGAAGTGTCCAGTAAAACTACTGCTCCGAATTTAAAAGAATTTGAGTAATGGGTCTAATCTAGGTCATTTGGAGAGAAAAGAAAAGGAGTTATTGTGCACAAGCGTGTTGTTCAAGAACTATACAAGCTCCTAACAACCTTCCCTCTGGTCAGGGCCACTTACTGTCTAGCACTGCATTTCCAAAAAGAAAGGAGAGAAGAAAGTAAAACAGCCCTTCCAGAGAACAAGACACGCACCAGGGAAATCATAAGCTGTCCACATTCAGATATCCCTTTTTGGATGAAAACTCCAAACAGAGAAAGCACTAATGTTTTGGTGTTTTGTTTTTCTTAATTTTATGAGGCACCACCAACTCTTCATCACAACTGGGAGAACAGATGGCACTAGGAATGAGCCAATGCCCCCTCACGTAGAGGAATCGTTATCCTCCTGTGCTGCAGGTGGGTAACAGCCCTGGGTATGTTTCTGCAGGCTATGTGAGACATCTCTAGTTCATCAGAAAAGGAGCCCAGAAGTCTTATTCTGCTATTCAGATCAAAATTACAAACAATAGCATATGATAGTTGCTGGAATTAGAAGACTGGCAGGTTTCATAAGACCTATCATAAGGACAGCAGCGTGACCACTGGAAAAAAGTGAGGAGCCATCAAGAGTGAAACCTGCTATTTATAAGCAAATAAGTTTTCAATTACAAGTCGCTCTCTTTATTGGTAACATCAACTTAACATGAAACCGCAGCTGAACATTTTATAGAAACCATGCTGCTTCATCTATGTGCAGAGCAGAAATTTAAAATGAAAGGTTGCCAGGAGAAGATCTGAGGTGTTTGGCATCCCTCCCCCCTCCTAACTCCCATTCCTGCAGGCGTTTCACACATTTTACATGCATCTGGTAATCACTAATTACAAGGATCCCATTAAGAAAAAAAGTCAACTCAGTTTCATGTGAAACTTGACTCCAGCTTGTCCAAGTTTTACGAGTGTCTGTTTAATCATGACAAAAACACGCTGAAGTATGGAAAGCTGTACTCATTTGATTTCAATGGGAGCTGCAGACACTAGGTACTAATGAGAATTAAGCCTTATCTTGGTGCCTAAACTTGGACTTTAGGTGTCTAACTGAAAAACAAAATTTGAAAAACATTGAATGAACAGAAGAATGAACACTCCCTACAGCCACAGAAACAACAACAAAAAATAATTAAATGAAATCTGAGCATGCTTGTATTAATTAAAACAACAACAACAAAAACCCTGTAGAATTCAGACTGCTCCCCCACCTCTAATTCACCCCACTGGGCTTAGACATTTTGGCAGTCTCAGCTGCATTTGCCTAGTTACACACAGCACTGCAGCCCGTGTGCTAGCAAACAGGCCATGTGAAAGGATACAGGTTAGGAGTTACTGAAAAGACGACACCTATGTCGGTAAAATTCATGCAAGAAGCAAAGAAAGTTCTGGAAAACTGAAAGAAAAAAGAAAAAGAAAGCATTGAAGAATACAGAGAAAGCTACTTATTAGACATGTCACTTCCTGTTTCTGCAGTGACAGGATGGTGAGCCAGATTTGGGAGAATGCTGCATGCTCCCTGCTGGGATCCCATAGTGGGTGCTCCAGGTTTCCCATGGCACTGCTCTGCTGAGCTGGGGAAACACACAGAAAGGAGCTGCCAAAAGCCAACAACTCCCAAATCACTTTGTGGCCCAGCTGCACACCCAGCCAGCACAAACAAGCAGTTCTTCAGAAGTCCTACCACTAACATCTGCTGGGGTGGGGGCATCCCCTCCCCTGTGGCTTGACAAGGTGTGTTGTACGTCTCACTGCTGGGCATCTTGATTTAATGCATGCCTATACAAGCCAGCCCAGCTATCAGATGCTATTTCATTACCAGAGCATGGGAGTACATCCACCCTCTCCTACCCAGTCGAAGATATGGGGCAAAGTAGTAAAAAGTTATCTATCTGCACTGAAAGCCAGCATTATCAAACCAGCTGAGTATGGCCCAGCTAATGCCAGCTCAACAGTGGTGTTACCCACTCTGATTTGCCTCCACTGTTTCCCAAACTATTGATGCACAAGGGAGTGCTACTGGAGAGTAACAGCTTTGCCTTTCATTTCTTTCTCATGGGCTTTTTGGTAAAGTGTGTCAATTTTATTTTGATTTTTTTTTTAAATAATTTCTAATTCTTCACAACAACAAATTTACTGCAAGGAGTCTGACCTGTGTTGGTAGCACAGGTTGTGCTAAATCTAAGTCTACACTTATGAAATTGAGTGAAAGAGATGTAACCAGGTTATCACACAATGTGCAAGTGTTTGTTACCAAGACAAGCATTTTTACAACTATAATATGCAATGTAATGCTGCAGGTTTTTATTAGATCAGACAAATTAAACCCAAGATGGATAAAACTGAGTTACTTCAAAGAATGAAGACTCTAGAAAAAACGGGTTATAATGGTCATGTAAAGGATTGCTCAGAATTACATAAATTTTCTGCTTTCCGTCAAGGCTTTTAAGAACAAGAACACCCTGAAGCAAAACAGGATCAGTTTTGCTTACAGATTTATGGGGTTTCACAATACTTGAGAATATTTGGTAAAAACTGTGTGATATTTCCTTGGTGCTCATCCACCAACTTTATCAGTGGTACAAGCCCGGAGTGCTTCCTACATATATAGCAAATAGGCCAAAAAAGCACTTTTTGGCATTAAAAATTATCAAGTTTTACACATATGAAAGACACATTTGGAAAGAACAAAAATACATGGCTCAAGAATGACAAGACGACTCATGAATTCTAATGAAATCTTAATTCTAAAGGCAATCACAGCCAGACAGGCACTCATCACACTGGAGTTTCAGCATGTTACACAAAATGCATTTCACAGACATCTGTACTGGAAATGTTAAATCTGTTAACATTAAATGTTCAAGCGCTCTTGCTCCATTCTCTTTTGCTTTCTCCAAGTTCAGTTCTAGCTTAAGAGCATCCTATTTTCCCAAAGCTTTGTTCATTTCCCGCAACCCCACTCTGTAATTCACTTGTTATTCAGCTGTACCAAAGCAATATTTTGCTGGAATGCAATATAAAATGAGTGTCAGAAATGAGCCAGCCTAAAAGAGGCAGAGAAAGGAAAGGAGATTTTTGATGTGTTTTTTCCTGCCTAGATCAGCTCAATTATTCAATTTTACAGACCAGCACCATAAAGGGACATACTGTCACAGTGGAGGAAGCAGAAAACAGCTAATACATCTCACAAATGGAAGCACATACTAGCAAATTACACCTAAGGAATAAACCCATTAAAAAGTTACCCTTTTAGTGATACCCATTTTTGTATTGCGAAACATCCATGGCCTGTCACAGCCAGGCTGAGTAAACTTACTTCATTTAAGTATTACCCATATTGCAAAATACCCCTGAAACAAAGTGGAACATATATAATCATAAATGCTGTTGATAAACAAGCCAGTAGGTTATACTTTATCTGTGTGCGGGTGTTGTGTAGGAGGAGTGGGAGGAAGAAATGGATTATTACTGTAAATGTGATCAAAATGGAAGAACTACTGAAGAAATAAAAAAACATTTGATAAAAGAGGTCCTAAACAACACTCATTGAAACTAATCTGAAAGAGGAATAAAGCCTTGAAGATTTTTTTTCTTTTAAGAAATAAAACCTGTAACATTTCTATGACCTTCTCCTACCTAGACATTCCCAGGTTTGATACTCTAATAGCACTAGTGTGCAGTGCAGCCAGCCTTGTACCAGCTATTGCATTGCATGGCTTTCTGCTTTTGCATTCAATGCTCTTTGCTGAAAACACAGCTTCAGTCATGTAAACGTAGCATGAGAAAAAGCCACGAACACAGCAAGTTCTGCCAGTTCTCTCCTTCCCCTGTTCTTTCCTGATGAGGTGTTGAAACTTCAATATTAGACAGTCTATAACCAAAATTTAAAATCTAAAGCTCGATTTTTGCCAAAAATAAAGAGTACTTAGGTTCCTTGGTTCTGCCTTACCTGATTTTGTTCAGATAAAATGAAACTGGTACCTGCCGTGTGTGATGCAGGAAGATTTAGTGCCAAATACGTAAAACTGATCTCACCATGAAGTACAATTCTCCTTGGTTAGGGTAACAGCAGATTCAGAACAGCAATTGCCCTAAAGAACTTAACTCGCAGATGCCCTCCCACGAAGCTGCGATGTCCACAACTGGATAAGGAGTATTTATGCTTCTTCAGATAAACTCAAACTATGCAGCAACTGAAGTAAATTAAAACTCAAAATAACAGAAAGCCCTTGAAGTGGACCAGACCGAGGAACTGTTAATTGCTACACACTATTTCTACCCAGAACTGAATGCCTGGCTGTCAGCATAGAGCACATGGGACACCAGAGAGGCTCTGTGCTGCTGGTTCTCTGGCTCCAGTCCAGGACAGGAAAATGTGCAATGTAATCTCTGCATTTGCTTTGTTGTGCTGGATGCAGCAGGGTGACTTTGCACAGAGAGACAGTACCTGCTCTATAGCTCTTCAGTCACATCAGTGGTGGGCCTGCACCACTGGCTGCGTGAAAATGCTTCTGTTGACACACACAAACTAGTTGAAGTAGCAGCCACAAAACGCTGTTTTAAACGAGACAACCTTGTTAAAAACCAATATTCCACTTTTTTTCCTAAACTGAAACAGACAGAAAGCAATTTTCAGGTATATTTCCCTCTTTGTATATCAGTCAATTTAACAATTTCTAAGCACATTTGGATTTAAGATGTCAAGAACCATCTTCTAAAGGTGAGAAAATTACTCTCCAATGAGCATAAATCACTTCTCCAAGTAGCAATTAGTGGCACAAATGTTACCAAAAAACAACCACAGTCATGCCCAGGGCTTGGGTGTCACAGACCTGCATTTGAGCTTACCATCTCAGGCATTCCACATGGTCATTTGCACAGATGAGTTTAAAGCATACAAGCTAATTTGAAAGGCTACAAAACATAAGTTCCGTGCAAAAATTATCATGACTATACTTCCAACATTCCTAAGAGTCACATAAGAAGTGACCAGAGGAAGCTCTAAATTATCATCAAGCCATCAAAGCCATGCACAGCATACCTCAAGGCACCCTCAGTGCTTCTCTGGATTCCTGTAGTCACCCTCTCTCTCCAATCACCAGAGGCCACAAAATGTAAAAGAAAGAAAACACTAACCTCTAATTATTAAAAGGTGATGAGCTCAGGAGTTGGGAGGATTTAAGCTTTTCTGTTTTGGGGAGGCTTACAACATGTTAAGAAGTTGCTAGAATATGTATGATGACAACCAAAGATGTCACCTAAAGAAAACACCAAGATTTTTCTGTATTTTGAAACAAATTTTACCTTTTACGTTATCTGAGCCCCTCTGACATTTAAATGCAGCTGTCACGGATTTTCAGATACTGCACATAAACTCACTTATAAAATATCATTTTTAAAATACATTTAAAAGAGATCTTTTCTTCACTGGAATCTGTTAGGTTTGACTGAAGCCAACTAGTGCGCACAGGTCTGGGGGCAAAGTTAATGATACTTTGAACATACCTATTGCATACAATTTCTGTGAGAGCAAGTTGGTGTTAATAGAATAGAAATCAGTTCAAATAAGTATAATATGTTGACAAAATAAAACCCTCAATAAATAGTTTTGATTTGTTTAAAATTCGTTTATCAAGCAATCACAGATCTGTCAAATATACA
Source organism: Strigops habroptila (assembly GCF_004027225.2). Taxonomy (NCBI): domain Eukaryota; kingdom Metazoa; phylum Chordata; class Aves; order Psittaciformes; family Psittacidae; genus Strigops; species Strigops habroptila. The sequence continues at coordinate 84,333,147 of NC_044279.2, read as the reverse complement.
GAAATCTGCCAATGATACAGATCTTCAGAAAAACACTTGCATACTAGGCATATTTCATGGAATAGCTGTGCATAAGCCTTTCAAATGGTATTTGCTCCTGATCCATATCCAGCTTTAAATAGCACGACAAACTATTTAGAGGTGGGCAAGATGGGAAGGAAGTACTTAGGTATTTGTTAAATGTCAACTTTAAATTATGCAATAAAAAAAAAGAAAAAGCTCTTCATTGTTATTGACTGCTAAAATATGGACAAGAAACTTTCCAAGAGATAAAATACGAAAGTGAAAAGGAAAAATGCTGCAGGATAAAAGCAAGATTAATATCTACGATATCCACTGATAGTGCCCAAGATGTTTTTTTTCTGAACAATTTTTAATGGATATCTCACAACAGTGAAACTGCGATTTTATGACAGGAAAGAGAAATGATAGAACTTTCTTGTGCAACCCAAGCCAAGATTTAGGATCTATCAACTCCAATGACTTTGGAATCGAGTTCTGCAGTATAAAGAGGTAGCACAGTAACAGGAGATCGCTCCAGCTACAGGGCTCACATGTCTGAGAAGGAAGCAAAGCTGTGAGAAAAGAATTCAAGATATAGGCAGACCTACCACCTACAAAAAGTTGTGCTACTACAAGAGCAGAAGCTTAACAGTGAGAGGGTAACAAGGATCTGATTTAGATGAGGAATGCAGCTCTGGTTTATTGAAATTTCATGCTCTCTAGCCAAGCTTCAAAATCCCAGGGCAAAAATGAAAAAGAAGAGCCAGTTACAAAACCCAAAACCAACAAGGCATTGTTTGGCTGGCAGGAATACCAGTCCTAAGCAACTCAGAAATGCACATTGTTTTCCCATATGTTCCAGTGTGCCCACAATACTGGAAACACAGTACTGCTGCTGCTAGAAATCAGGACTCTGCCAGCAACATACCATGGGGCTCTAAGGATCCAGAAGCAAGTCAAGGAAAGGTGACCCTTTAAGAATCTCTTTCTCCAGGCTTCTAAATGGCTTGCTGTGAGCATTTTGTAATCCACACAGGTTACTGACAATTTTTGCTTCATTCTGAGAGGGTGGAGGTAGAGCAGAGCCTGGAGTTCCTACTACAGGTAGGAACAACCACAACAGGTATGTGTGCCCTCTGGCAGCAAACAACGCTGGTTCTGAAAACAGAAGGGTTGCTTCTCACTAGGATGGATAGAAGTACTGCAGCTTTATGTTTTTATCAAAGGATCAATTAAAACAAGGAGGGGAAAAAGCACACACATTTGTTTTCTTTTCCCCTCTCCATAAACCTCATCTCACCAGTCCTCATAGGTCACCTCATTTATACTTATTAATCCAAAACATACTACTTGAAATTTACAATACCAGCTCCATGTCTTCCTTACTCAGGGTTGGAATGCTTCAAAACTTGTTCCGAGACACAGCATTAATTTACAGCAACAAGGCAAGCAGAACACCTCCTGGCCCAGAATCCTAGTCCACCCTCAAATGCTATGTGAATTACAGAAAATAATTCATAGCAGATGAGGATAAAAGGCCCATCTCCTAATGACAGACCCAGCTAAGGGAATCCTGCGCCTGCTCCGGTCAGAATCAGTAGCACAGGGAACATCCCAAGCTCTACAGAACAGATAAAACTTCCAAAGGTCTCAGCAGAAGCACTACCCAAGGAAGCAATGTGGGTCAAACCCAGTACTTAAATCACTTAATTTACCCCAAAATAACTGTTTGACATAGCCTTAATGCTTTATATGGTTATAATCCCTCCTTCTTCCTGTTCCTTTCATTGTCCAGCTTTGTGCAGGAAAAGAACTCTGCCATAGCTATTCCACATAAAAATTATGAAGAAATTAAGAAGTCATTTGAAAACAAAATTGGATTTGAGGTCTTTTTGGTAGTTGCCAAGAGGAAAGAGGTACATGACTTCATTTTGAGGCTAGGCAGAGACCCACTGATATGAGCTTCAAATTAATGCAGAAGTTACTCACCATATTTAGGGAAGGTGTTCGTCTCAGTGCTGCTAGATTAGGATGTATTAGTCTCAATAAAGACTCTCTGAATCAAATGAGAACTAAGTGGTTTGGAGACAAAAGTATATGTGTGTGTGTGTGTGTATATATCTCTGTCTCTCTAAAGGTTTAACCTACACTCCAGGCTTAGGGAAACCCCTTTCTTAAAGTCATTCTAACACTGAGAGCATATTCATCTCTCTCAAACAAACACAGACCACGCACATGTACTTGAAAGCACTGCTTGTAAGAGACCACAGAGGATTCCCTCTCATTCTTCAGATTACCATGGAACAGTGACACAATGGCACACCCACGCTGCAGCAAAAGCTGCTCTGTGGGAAAAGCGCTGGTCTAGCATGGTGGAAAAGTTGCATCAACTCAAAAGGTAGAGAACACAAATTATTCGAAGTAGAATAATTTACTGTAAGGGGCAGATAGGTCAGGGACCCATTTCTAGGAATGCATTTTAATTCATTTTATTCTAAAGGTTTCCCTACAGAATCAGCACTCGCTTCAACTAGCTACAGTCTCCTCATCATTAGTGACATTTAGCTCTGCCCCCAAACAGAAACATTCTCATATCGCATTTTCTCTCTGAGGAAGAGGGCGTATAGAGGTGGGGACTACAGAAACGTTTTTTCCTTTACCCGAACAAGAAGTGATGAAGCATTTGCAAGGGTATACGATTCACTTCAGGCTATAGTTAATTAATCATGTTTCACAGATGACAAAAATTAACATTGTCATGCTGTTACCTCGAAGTGAAAGATTCATGATAGTTAAATTCAGAAAAAAGGTTCATCTCTAAGCCTGATTCTTGTAATGGTTTCAGTTTTGACAACACCACCTGCGCAGTTTTGTACCAAGGAGTAGAAACATTTTTAGACTTCTTTTGTCTTCTGGGTTGGAAGTACTAATGATCTAACTGCCCTCTCTGAGCGCATTTTCATCCTCCCAGCAGAAAAATCACATCTGCTTGGTAGAGCAGGGTGGATTTTTTTCTATCAAACCATTTACACTCTGCTCCTCACATGCACGTAGACAATTTGCAAATTCATGTTCAAATTACCACAGTTTTGTTAAAACAAATCTATTCTGGAGGCATTTGCAATCATAGCAGAGGAAACAACAGGTCAGGGTCAGGATGTGGGAAACCAAGGTTCAACTCCTTCGCCTGCCTTTCCCTGAGGGGAGTTAAACTGTGTTTGTACCTCCTGGATAAATAAATGTTTTAACTGCTGGAGTTGCAGGGTGATTTCTTCAGTCTTTTGCAATAATAGTCTTCCACTACATATGAAGTATTTACTGTTCCTTTGTTAGAAAAAACACTAATGACTTTAGTTTGATGGTTCAGACGTCTACCAACAGAATTCAGATTTACTGTCTGCCACTTAAGATAAAAACAATAATTTAAAAACTCCACCAAAACCCAACGGCGCCGACAACTTCCACTTCCCAGAAGAGCATCCTATTCACTCAGCTTCACACCAGTCTCTTTTTCTTACTCTGATCTCTAGTTTAGTTTTATTTAAGCATTTATTAAAAGCATAACACCCTCCACAGGGGAGGTTTGAAAGCAGCCCACCAGCAAAAGCTCAGTAGCAATTCTCTAGGCACTGTCTCAGGAGGCAAGTGGCACATACTCAAGTCTTTCCAAGCAGCAAAAGAAATCAAAGCCAAGAGATACATGTCTGAGGTGAAATGTTGTTATTCCACTGGATGACTGACTGACAAGGGAATAGCATTACTTCTTCCTCAGCAATGCATTCACTCAGAGTACAGTGAATTTAGCCTTCTATGGTTTTGGCTTTCACTGCACCCAAACACGGCTTTCAACTTTGGACTGACCAACATGCTTAATTTCTATAGAACTGGAAGTAGTTTGGGAGGTTGTTGTCATTTTGTCATCAGCTGCCAGCTCAGCAACAATCATGGGGCTAAATTCAAACTTCCCATGTGTGCTTTTCCTTGGTTTAATATCCATCACCTGTTCAACTGAACCACCGTGGTTCCTGCTAGGGAGGCCAGGAATAATCAGGTTTCTCCTCATCCAGGACCAGGGAAAGCCAGGACTGTTAAGCCCTTAAGGTTAGGTGCCTTCTCACCTGAAAGGTCACTTAACTCATTCCATGAGTTAAGTGACCAAAGATACCAATTTATTCTGGGAAGCATTCCCTAAATAAAATGCAAAATGCTTACAAACATTTTAACTGGAGTCATTCCGAGCACCACATGTTTACTGTCATGCTGGGCTACTTGTAGCTCCTCTCGGCAGCCATGCCCAAAGCACGTATGGGGAGGGATAAGCTGTTCTGTCAGCTGCAGCAACAGCTGTCTTCTGCAGATACCAACATAGAACAACATCCTAGAATGGTTTGGGTTGGACAGGACCTGAAGATCATCCAGTTCCAACCCCCTGCCATGGGCAGGGACGCCGCACACTAGACCGTGTCTCCCATGGCTTTGTCCAACCTGGCCTTGAACACTGCCAGGGATGGAGCATTTACCACTTCTTTGGGGAACAGGTTCCAGTGCCTCACCACCCTCACAGTAAAGAGCTTCTTCCTTATATCTTACCTAAACTTCCCCTTCATTGTTGCTTCCAGAGAAGGAGATGAAAACATGGGCTCTTCCTTTCCTGTTAACACCAGCTGAACAGCCACCTTGGCTCAAACAATTTCATTGTTTCATTTTTAACTCCTGTAAATGTTAGTGATATGAAAGTAACGACGTTTTCATCACAGCAAAGCAGAAACAACAAAATGTTTTGTGGAGGCAGAGAAAAGTAGTCAATGGAAAAACTGAAAGGGGAACCCTTTCTCTTTACCTCCAGTGGAAAAATTGTGGGGTACAGCAGAAACCACATGTGCATCTTTTTACCTGACCTCCCCACTTGCCCCATTCAGGAGAGGAAAACCCCTTTGGCTACACCATACATAACTGAATAATAAAAGTTTCATTGCTTCTTATGCATACCCAAGCCACTTATCTAAAGTCCAGATTGGATGGCTGCCATTCAAATTATTTTATTGTCCACTGAAGAACTGCTTGCTTAGGGGCTTGCCATAGGGGAAAAATAAGGAAATGAGTTAGAGAAAATTTAATATAATGCAAAGACAGCAGCTTAAAGTACCAGATCCTAGGTGACTTGTAAAGGGCTTAATTGCCACATAAGTATTGTTCAGGAGAGAAAAGATAGCTACAAGGAAGAAAGGAGACTGGAAAAAAAGCAAATTCCAAGTGCTCAAAAGAGTTTGGGCCTCCAGTATTCTGTGGAAGAAGCTGAAAACAGATTTGCTGTCCAGGAAGTTTTTTCTGAGGTTTAGTTTTAAGTTTATACTTTGATACTATGCTTCGGGCGTTCAGAATTCATCCTGCTGAAACAAGGTGGCTTGCTGTTCTCAACACAAGCGTTACTGACTAGCTGTCTACAGCTGTCCCCCTCCTTTTGGTGCACGAATGAGAACTGCTCCCATGCACTTACATTTTTGTCAAGCTAAAATACTCTCTTCTGCTTCACTCAGAAATAGGTTGGTTGCTATCCTCTTTTTTTATGTGTTTCTGAAACAGGTTCACATGCTCCAGATCAAGAAATAGCAATATAAGAGTCAGTCACAGTTGTCATGGTTTTGGGGTAAACAGTTAAAGGTGATGGTACCTCTTACCCACACTTCATAGAGAACTGAAATAAACACATTTTTGTGCTCACAGCAGTGGCTTTCCCAGGGAAGAAAATACTGCCACCCAGTTATACTCTAAATTTTAGTGAACTTCGATTTTAGTTTGGACTCCGATGGTGTTTGCCTGAGATATACTAAAACTCAAGGCATTTCCCACCCATTTTGTTCCTGCTCCCTCCGTGGCTAACTGCTTAGCCACAAATGAAAGACCACTCACAACAAATTCTTCCTTCCTTACAGGAAAAACTGGAAATGCCATAGTCCCTTTATGAGGTCTTAGATAGCAGTTCAACCAATTCCTTATTATTACTCAAATACATCCTTTTGCTATTTCACTAGATTTTCTTGAAGATGTTTACTAAGTTAACATTACAACAAGCATGAAAACAGGTTTTAAAGCACGCCAGCAGCAGGCTCCAGCAGCACATCGGTTCCATCACATTTGTCAAGACCAAAACCTTAAGCGCACAGCTAGTGTCAAGGAAGTTTGACTACAAGCCTTTCTTCTCGCCAATAAGGTCACCTTGTTCTCCAGCTGGTTGCCCATCCATTGGTTTCTACCACTTTTTTTTTTACTGAAATACTGTGGTGTTCCAGCTCTGGTCCAAACTGGAATGAAATTAATTTTAGGCAATGTCTCAATCCTCCATGAAAGGGATTTCTCTTTCTGCATAAGCTTCAGAAAGATTTTTTTGCTATCTACACACACTTTAACCTGCTTGCCAATATCCAAGGCAGAAAAGTCAACTCTGAAGCCATACTAAGTTTCCTACTCTATACATCAGTGAAATTTTAAAGCAACATCTAATGGTTCAACACATGTGACCTTTATGACATGGAGACAGGGTATTTGCAGACAAGGCTAAGGATTTTCACCCAGATTCAGGGACTGCTGAAAACTGCAAGTTGCAAACACTTCTCTGCCTTTGCTATTTCTTGGCTGAGCTACAACAACAAGATCAGGCACAGAACCCAGTGGAGTTACTCACCTTAAACTACTACCAAATAATACAGAGCATTTCCTCTACAAGATGATCTATCACAAAATGAGTTCCTGGTCTCTGACTGACTGCGAGATGTTCAAAGCTGAGTTCAAGATCATGGAAAGAGTGGAGGATTATCATAAACACCATTGCTGCCCACTCCAATGTAAGGCGCAAGCTCTTGACACTAACCCGTCTTTCTAAGACTGTACAAAAATGTGTGCTTCAAAGTACATCAAAAAACTTTACTAAAACTAACCACTTTCTTCACTGTGTTTGCTTGTCTCTCAGTATAGAGATCTGTGAAACTCAAGCACAGCAGAGCTTTTGGTCACGTTAACTAAAGCATCATTTGAAGTTGATGATTACTAGAAAACCAGGAAACACTAGAACGATACTGAATAAGGTAATGCATGATAATATATAACTATCTTGTACAGAAAAGCTTGAACAGTAAGCTTAGCCTGCTTCTGCCAGCTACCACCACTCTTACAGGCTGTAAATTGTCAGCTGAGCACAGGAGCTACAAGAGTCTGGGTTAAAAATGAAAGGAAAAAATGAAGTAGGGCCTGATGTACCCAGTGAAAGCTCATGTCTGCCATCAGTACAGGTGGCTGAATAGAGGAAGATGCCTTTGCCTAGGTTTGCAGCTGACCAAGGGAAAGTGAAGGTCTTGTACAAGGTATTCTGGCTGTTGGTGAACACTTCAGTTGAGACTTGTACTCTTATTTAGCTTTTCTGGAGGATCTGATGACCTTTCCACAACCAGTAATACTCCTCAAAACACTGAAGCAGAAGTTCCCTTCCTGTCCCATATTCCTCCCACCAGCTTCCTCCCCTCACCCCCCGAGCATATGAATCTAATTTTCCCTTTTTGTGGGATCAAGAATAATATCTGCTTACAATTTTGCTATATAGTGTGCAAGACATACAAGTGTGTGGTAAAGCTAATTACCACATCACAGAGAGAGCTCTCTCATCGTTAGATGCCAGATCCAAATATTCCTAATGCAGCTCTCCATCACATAAGCACGCCAACACACATACTCACACACACAAAAAAATAAATCTATGAAGACAAACATTCCTATATATTGTCCTACAAGAAAACTGCCTTAGAACAGTTTCCTGTTACCAAAAGAAAGGACTATAAAAATGAAGGAACTCCTGATCTTAGACTGCTATTTCCACCTCATATGACCTTAATTTTATGGAAACTGTACTCTTGTGCAATTCAGGTTTTACTCATAAAACATAGACAGCAGCAGTATATAGGCACTGGGGAACAATTAAGAAAAATGTAAAAATTCTTTGAACAGTAAAAAAAATATGTTTGTTTGAACAATTTTTTATAAATTATGTAAGGAAAAGCCATTTGCTGTAGTGGAGATAAAGTTCTTTTTTTCTTTCCTTTCTTTTTTCCCTTAAAAAGAAAGTGAGGAGGGGAAAAGGCAAGTGCTTGGAGCGCTAGATGCCGTAGCAAACATAGTTTTACTTCCCTTATGTACTTTCCCAGCAATTACAAGCAAGGAAAAGGGGTTAAGTACTGAAGATCATTTTATAAAGGAGGGATATACATCTTCCTATTAATTATAACCTTACTCTAAACTTTTGCAGTATCTCTCTGTGCATTCTACTTTTAAGGAAGCATTACACCACAGCCAGTGAGTCTGACAAATACTCCATTTATGCCTGTCTTTCAAGCATTTGCAAGCATTTAAGTTTAGTTCAACCTCATTTCCTTAAAAAAAACCAAAACATATTCAGTATTTGTAAACCCAAAATGGACATTGAAAAGCAACTGAATACATATAAGAGTATTATTCAGATGAGACATTCTACTACAGGAGAAAAATAGGAATGGCCACAGAAATGAAAATATTTGACAATTAGCAGCTCACAGCCTAATCCAAGTGTCACAGTAACCTTAATTGTCTACGTAGAGATCCCACTATGTGAATGGGGTGCAAACTTCTATGCTATGCATGGAATCTTTTCCCTTTTCAGAAGTGATAAAAGCACTCAGGTCCAAATTTCCCAAACTGCCAGACTCTGTGCTATGCACCGAAACACTACATGAAACTGTCAAGAGTGCACTCAACCAGTCAGCTCCCAGTAGCCACATTTTATCCAGGCAAGCCAGACCACAGATGCACATTCTTAACCCAAGTGCCATGAAAAACCCAGCTTGAGCCACCACACTGCCAGTTCACATGAACATCTCAGTTCCACAGACAGGCCTTTGGTTCATGGAGACACCAACAAATCACTCCACCCAAACCTGGCTTTGACCCCCCAGACCCATCTGGGTTTTGCACTGTGATGGGGATTAACAGTTTCTGCTCAGCATAACGTAAGACAAGCCGTCAGCTTCCAGACCCAGAGTGTCCCCACAGGGACCCACCTGAGCGCCTCCACACCACACCACCACACCACAACCAGAATCTGTGGGGCAGCCCAGCTCCCAGGTCCTGTTACCCTAAGAGGATGGCCCCTAACTAAATTAGACTATTTAGGGCATTGGTATAAGATTCTGAGTCTTTAGCACTTAAAGACCTTTGAGGAGAGGTAAACCCAAAAGCATTTTGTGGGTTGAGGGATGGAGCTATGTATATCCTCCCATTTATCAGCACACTCTTCATGCTGCTAGGAAACAACTGCCTCCCAAGCCACCGGTTCAGAGCAAGGCCCCTTAAAAGCATTCTTCCTAAGGAAATCCCCTCACCTTCAGTTAAGCATATTTTTTCAAATGTTCTTTCTCTTAGGGTGTTAGTTAAAGGCCATAGGAAATTGTACATCTTTGTGGCTTTTATTAACTTATTTCCTTTACAGCAATATGCTGTAAAACCAGTAGAGAGATCCTCTTTAAAACTCAAATGTTACCGTGGGGCCTTCAGCAAACTCACAGCCCTTTTCGAGGCTCAACAATCACCATACCTCAATATATAACTACCATCTTTCATACCTTCATATTGAAAACATTGACAGAATTTGCTTTTAAATTGTGCCTTTTGTGGTTGTTTGGGGTTTGTTGTTTTGGGGGTTTTTTTTGCATTTATAGACAGCCTAGAATAAAACTAGAATTGCTGAGCTCTGTTTAAATGACAGATAAAACCAGAAAGGGACAAAGAAACAAAAATATTGCCAGGAGGACTTTCAGAGTCCAAAAGCAGCAGAGAACTAGTGCTGAATGCAGAGGTAGCTGTTACCAGCAGAATGGGGGAGTCTGGATTACAGCCTGTGAAGCTCTCAGGAAAACTCTGAAAACAAGCAAGGAAATCCAGAGCTGAAATGGGGAGGAAAGTAAATGTTCAGAGAACGCACTTGGATTGTCTGCATATTTCTGAGGACATGAGAAGGCAGGACCAAAGGCAGATTGAATTTCAATCTCCTGTGTGCACACACAGAGATTTGAAATGTGGTCAAAAGTCCAGCATGACAGATTGTTGCAGCAGCTACTCCAGATAAAAGAAAGCAATAGATGATGGTTTCAGAAGACTGCAGCTTAAAGCAACAGAAGCTAAACCAACAGTAACATAGACATGAGGCTAGTCAAATTTATAAGGAAGGAAATACAAAGCCATCTTCCATGCCTGAAACAAACATTTTTTAAGCAATTCCGTTTTGAACGCATAACGAGCATACACACACACACACAAATAAAAGGCCAAACCAAACTGAACAAATCTTAATATTCATTACATGGAACACAAAGTATTATGGTTTGGGGCTGGTTTTTGGGTTGGGTTTTGGGATTTGTTTTGGTTTTTAACAGAACATGAGATATGTAACTGCTGAATAATATTTTCAGTTTGAGGGTCTGAGATTGGTCTCGATCTTCTGAACTTCTAAGCTGCTTACTTCGTACTGGAATTGCCACTAATCCCCAGCTTAACAAGCAAAACATTTCTTGCATACCCTATAACTCCCCCAAGCCTTTCTCTGTTTGAAACTACAACCTACACAATGGAACAGGATTATATTTTAGTACTAATACAATTTTATAGTTGGAATCCCCTTCAGTTTGAAGCAAACAGCAGGAGTGACTCATTATAAGGCATTAAAAGGGGGATTTCCTACTCAAGTAAAACACCAATTAACATTACAGAAAACAAAATATCAGGTGAGAGGACAGTAAAGAGGGAGCCCAAGGATCCACTAAGGAAGCAATACAATTACACAAAAAAAGTAGTCATGGCTTTTATTTCAGCTAGAGGTGCATGATCCAAGATGGATTTGTTATTCTAAAACTGAAACTAGGAGACATACTGACTATGAGGCTTCACTCTGAAACTCAGCTGAGACAATGCAAGGTTGCTTTCATCAGTCAGCAGCGATTCTGTGGTTTTGGCTTCATCCTGGATTCTGGCAGAGACAGACCTGTCACACTCATGACCTACATGTAATATTGTATCTGACACAGAACTAGGCCTCAGTTTAACTATTGCACAAGACGATAGAAAAACCTGTTATCAAGCAGCAAGCCATTACCCAATACCTGGGCTCATTCCATGAGTCAGAATGGAGCAGTCTGCTGCTTTCAGTAAGTATGAAGGTCATTTTTGCAATTACTGTTTCTAGTAAAAGATAAACTCCCACACACAGTGAAAGCAGGATGGTTACAAACGACGTGGGATGTTTCATATGTAGGCTGTACAAACAGGGCACACCTTCTGCCTTGAATACAAACACGAGCAATCAGAGTTTTTAGTAACTGGGTGGCTGCCCGGTGGGTGAGGTTCTCGCAGAGCACTGGAGCAGCAGCACATTTGCAGTGGTGTCGTGTGTTCAGGAGGAAGACCAGCAGGCAGAGGATAAAACTGGAGGTTGTTCTGCCACTGAACGACAGTGCTACCTCATCAAGCCACACCATCCGTCTACTTCCATCCAGGAGGAATAAGAAAGTCACAGAGCTTCATGTTAGCCACAGAGCTTCATGTTCCTACTACACTCTGTCCTCCAACCAAAGATATTACTGCTGACTGAGTATAGTCATATTTAGATACCATCCTTGTACTGACTTCAGCTACATAAGTTCTACTTCTTCCCCACAGAGAAAAGGAAAGCAATATGAGGGGTATCAAACAGCTTCATTGTCCACAGCAGCTGCTGTAGGAGAACTGGCCAATCCCCACCAACTTGTTTGTGAAATCTCAATGACTATACAAATTAGAACAGGTCAAACTCACCCCTTTGTAAGACTGTTACTCTTTTACACCAGTTTTGTGGGTGGCTTTTTAATAGAACAGGTCCTCTACATTGAATTCTATATTGAGAGACCCCCCCTTTTACTTTTCTCAAGCTCACATGGCCCAATGCTTGCATTTAAAGAAAAGAAACAGTTTTGTCTGTTTTGACAGAAACAAAGAAAACTGTCAAATTGTTATTTTACTACTTATTCTTTACTAGCAGTTATTATGTATTTGAAATAAGGGCTTATAATAGATATCTTATTGTTTTATGCAGGTATGCCACATGCACACAGGACTTTGCTATTTCTGGGATGAAACAGACTTGGCCCAGCAAAATGTTTTCTCAAATATCCTGCAAAAGAAATAACAACTGGTTTTACTACTCACACAGTTTTCTTCACTGCCCAGGTTTGCCTCATCAGGTGTGAGCACTTGGATTTTGAGCCTTTGGGAATGGTCTTCTCCAGCTCTCTTCATCTGTCCTGCATGTCTTCAACATGGTCCTGAAACCACTGAACTGACAGGTAGAGTTCACTACTACCCTCCTTGGAGCAGAAACAAGCTTTAACTTCTTTTTCATATCACTCACATGCCTTACAGAGGAAAAGGGCAACTTCCAACCTACAGTCTTCTTATGGATCTAAGACTACTGCTAGTCCTCAAAATCTAGAAGAACTTCAGTGGCACAAAGCCAGTGAAGATGAAGCTGTGATAGTTGCTATTTTTGAAGTTGCTGAGTTACTAAATTTCATAGCTGAAGAAATTAAAAGGAAGTTACTCTTCCTTGGTGCAGCAGAATACAAGGAAACAAAGATTGAAGCAGCATGCCAAAGTGCTTTAAACAGTCAAATGTGTCTTGATCTACTCTCTTCTTTTGTGCTGGCCTGTATTATGTTTAGTGTTTCAAGTCAAAAATAACCCTCATTATCAGTCCACAGGACCCACTTATTTCAGATGCATTACCTCCTCATTAAGAATATGTCATTACAAGACCAGTCTAATATGAAGTCTTGTTGAATTAGTAGCTGGGTCCATTGCATAGTTGTTTCAAATGACTTTATCCTTTCACCTTAAGGAAGGGGGGAATCAGTGTCAAAAATCCAAAGCTTTGTTCCAGGGAAACAGTTAATCTAATTAAAACCTTGGCAGTCTAAGTAAAACACACATTATTATTAGTTCACTTACACTTATGGTTAATAATACAGTTGAGATTTACATATACAAACTTTCTAGTACCTATTCTTTTCCTCCCCTCTAGCATTATACTCAGTCTCAGTGTCGTCTGGGTCCTGAAGGCAACAGCAGCAGCCGTCTCCATGCTGAAACACCAAGGGTGTACAGCAGCTCATCATCAGCATCCCAAGTTCTTCACTGGAAGGAGTTCATCACTGATGTTGGGGGTCCCTCTGGGTTATGTTTATGTTTTCCTAACACAGACAGCTCTCTCCTACTTAGCTACAAGTTTTAAATTACAACACAGTCCACCCCAGCCCCAACTCAGATAAAGGATTACCCTTTGTTAAATGACTGCATCTAGGTTCTCAGATATTTATATAAGTAGTTTTTACAGATCAAAGTGCATACATATTGGGAATAAACAATTGCCTAACTATTAAGCAACATCCACAGCAAAAGCTAGCTAAAGGCCACATGAGCCCTGGGACACTCCCTTGTCATGCCAGGAGAACACCTATAGCCTTTCACTACTAAAGGCAAAAGTCTTATTTACCAGGCTACAGTCTCCATCCAAACTGCCTCTGTAGCAACAGCAAAACGTTTCTTACAATGCAATTTAGCCAGCACACTCACAGAGCATGGTAACCTGTCTGCTGGAAGGCCCAACAACGAGAGCAGACAATTGCAGAGAGGAATAAATTGCTAGATGTCTGTCTTTACATTGCCAGTGCATATTGAATTGCATGGTCCTGATTAGTACTTGAGGAAACTCAAATCCATTTCTGGACTGCAGGAGGAAACATGAACTTTTTGGTCTAAGCAATATTATATGTTGAGGAAAATAGAGATATCACTTTGACGATATTTAAGGATGTCTTGAGGAGGTAGCATTAGACTTTAAACTGAATTGGCTAAAAATAAAAAAGCAACATGCAAATATTTCAGCTTTGTTTACATCCAAAGGCAAATTTGTATGGCTGTCTCCTTCCAGCATTCCAATTAAAAGGTATAAAACGAAACTTTATGCTAGAGTTCGAGTATAAATTATTCCAAAAGACAACAATAGAGAATATCAACAACAATGAAATCAGTTAAGATTAGGCCAAATAGTCTAATAAGTTTTTCTTGTAACTTATAAAGAAATGGCATTTGTGCATCTATGAAAATCCTAAAAATTGCTAGATTTCTGCTTAGCTGATTTGATCAACTACTTATTCAAATGATTTGCTTTATCAGTTCTGAAATTTCAATTTTAAACCTGATGTTTTGGCTCATAAAGTAGTAATTCCAGCAACTGCACTGAAAGAAAATCTAACATTCACCATAAAATCTGACAGCAAAAGTGTCATCTTTCATTTCTCTGCTGTACTTTGTTGCCAAATAGCATCTTCAATGTTGTAGTTAGTAGACAGAATGAAATACATAAGTTACAAGGACAACCCTGAAAAACTACAGATGGGTGCACAATTTCAGCCGTATCCCATGTGGACTTTTTGTCCAACAAGCCTTTCAGTTTATTTCTTCCTCAAAAAGGAGTTACAGAAGATGCTACGAAACATCCCACAAGATGTCACTAGAGATGCATCAGCCAAAATCATCACTCTCCTCACTTCCTAAGCAGCGTGTTACAGACAACTTTGAAAACATGGAAAAAACCAAAAAACCAAAAAAAAAAACCAAAAAAACAACCCCAAAACCAAATTAACCAACCAAAAAAAAAAAAAACCAAACCAACCAACCAAAAACAGAAACAAAAAACAACCCATCACCAAAAAAAAAAAAGCCAAAACAAACACCCCCAAAAAAACCCCAAACAAAAATAAAGGTAATACCTGAGCAGAAGCATGCCTGTGCAGCGCTACCCTTTAAGTTCTGGCCTATTAAGCAGCTAGGCTTAATTGTTAATTAATCAAATTAATAATTTGAACAGTGAATAAACCAAGTACATACAGATCAATGGGAAATGCAAGTCAGCTTTAGGCATCAACTTCTAATGAACTAGCTCCAAAAAATTGCCATGGGTTTTACGTTTTCTGTAGTGGCAGTCAGCAGAAGATGTACTGCCCCCCTTTCAGACTCCTCATATAGAAGGAGGAACAAAATTAATCATCAGCTCTGCCTCAGTTACACACTAATACCAGGAAAGATGTTTTGTCTCATTTTATTTCCATCATTCACAGTTTTATATCCATTTTTTACAATCACACCTATCCCTGAAAGCTACACAGATGTTTTGCAAATACCTGTTAACATCAGGTATAATGGCGTGGCAGGATCCTCATTCACAGTTATTGCTTAAGGCCCTTTCTAACAAACACTGTATGAGCAAAGTAGGAATTCAAAACTACTCAGATAAGGAAAAAAGAAAAACCACATTCCCTCTTCTACCTCCCCCCATATTTCCCTTTCTTGAAACAAATCACATCTCACTTGAGATAAGGGTTAATTAACATTTGAAAACCATCTTTGACACAGAGCTCTCACGTAGAAATTACATTTCAATGCCTAATTTTTCCTATTCTCTGAAAAACCAATGATTTACAGCCTTAGTAAATGACATTTACTCACAAATGAACAGCGCAGAGGCATTCCACTGACCTAGCACTCACCTGATCCAAAAAGACTCAAGTACATGATGTATAATGACTTACATTACTTACCACCCGGCAGCCAGTGCACTGTAGTTAACTGCTGCAGAAATTAGTCAACTCACCCCATCCCTGTGCTACATGTCAGCTCCCAAAAAATGCCCCACACAATGCAAGCAGCCAAGTCCTACCTGCCCATGCTGTGATCCATAGGACTGACCTAAGCGGATTCATTTTTAGCTTTTAGGGACTGTCCCTTCTTTCTTTGATAGAATCTCTTAAGTGATCACTTCCTCCTTATTTCGTTTTCCACAAGAAGCAAGAAGGCCAAGACAATCCTTTAAATGCTTTGCAAAGTGACAGCAGGCAATGTAATTGCTAATGAACCTTGTCCTGACTACACAATCCAGCTTGGACAAAGATACTCTTAAACAAGAATTAAACTACGTAACAGGGTTTTTGGCCATTTTCTTATCACAAAACCACACGAAATTTCACACCTAGAATAAGGATTAGGGCTGTGGATTCAGGCTTGTCTACTGAAAAGTTGTATTCTGTCCTTACAGATCCCGACATCAAAGACTGTGCCAAGAACACATCTCTAAAAGGTCACATATTAACAGCCATTTTTTCCCTCTGAAGGGACTCACACAGCTTACAGCAATGGTTCAGCAAGTATTTTGTGCAAGGAAGAGCTTGAAAAAAAAACCCACCCAAACCAATAGAAGGTAACGTCCTCATGGCATTTCTAACTAG
Organism: Strigops habroptila; assembly: GCF_004027225.2. Classification (NCBI taxonomy): domain Eukaryota; kingdom Metazoa; phylum Chordata; class Aves; order Psittaciformes; family Psittacidae; genus Strigops; species Strigops habroptila. The sequence continues at coordinate 84,316,756 of NC_044279.2, read as the reverse complement.
ATATTTCTGGGTAGAAAAGCTTCCCAAAAACAACATGCTCAGCAATAAAGACTGGGGGGAACATGCTGGGGTAACTGATCAAGCAGCTGTGTGGGTGCTTAGCTGCTGGCCACCCACAAAAGGCTTACAAGCACACGATAGAACTGAAAGGTTTACCTGCTGCCTTTATGCTTAGGACAACAACTGAATAAAAGATTGGGAGGAAAGCTAAAAAGAGGACATGCCCAGAGCTTCCCATCACTGTTTTTGAGACTGAAGAGACTTTCTAGATAAGAGCAAAGAGGTCAGACCAGCTGAGAGAAGACTGCTGAGCACTCCTGTAGGGTGGCTGCTCACTCTATGGGTAGTTCCACTCCAAGAACCAGCCGTGCTGGCTGACACCACATCACACGCATATGACCAAAGGAAGACGACCCCAAAACCCACAATATTTACGTGTATTCTTTAAAAATAAAATCATGTTAAATGCCATTAGAAATTTTACATTTTCATTTACAGTAGAAAGTACTTCTGCTGCTAACTAAAATATAAAAACAAATCAAATGTAAAATGTTTCCACTTCAATTTGGAATATAGCTCTAACAAGCTTATATATGAGAGCTTTGTTTGCCATCTTTCTTATAGGCCAAATACTGGCTTTATAGGACAAAAAGATTAGGATAATCAATATATCAGTTTAATACAGAGACTATTTAACAAAAACTATAATACATATATCATACTGGGTCTATTTATTCAGTATACAATTAAATCATGACAGGTGGAGCTAAAGTATTTTATCTGATTGACTGGTACATTAAACCATGTCTTGGGTGACATAGTTTAGTGTGTGGTATCCCTGCCCAAGGCAGGGGGTTTGGAACTAGATGATCTTAGGGTACTTTCCAACCCTAACCATCCTATGACTCTATAATAGCAGTAGTAATAGCCTATAACATGTCCAAATACAATCCCAAAGAGGCAGTCATTTTACATTTTCTATAACAACTAAGTGATTCTGCATGGATGGGTAAAAAATATGACTATTTAGCATAAGGCTTCATGTATTTTATGCAGAGGTAGTTTCTCAAAAGCTCAGGGTCATCCATCAGACATAAATGAACCAGACACCAACACCTGCTGCACCGCTTCTGGGAAGAAAAGCTCCAGGAGCATTTGTGATCTCTAAAATATATTAAAAACCAGGAAGCAATAAGATGGTTTCTACAAAAGCAGTGGAAGCAAAACAGCATTGTCAAAAACCATTGACTGGAACAAGCAACTCTGACAAACCGATATATTACTGCTTTCCAAGAACATCCAACCAAAATCTGTACCAAAGCAAATGAGTATGATTAAAGCTTCCTTTATTGTTGGCTCTGTTTTGGATCATCTTTATTGCTGATGAAGGAATCAATGGCTTTCTTGATATTTTTCTCTTTAATGTCAAAACTGTACAAGTTTACTTTGGAGAGGAAAATACCACATGCTAAGAAAAGTAATATTTCCTTAATATGTTCCTTAACAAAAAAAAACAACCAAACCCCAGTGTTTCCCTTGCTTTTCATGTAATTATCAACCATTTCCATTCAAAAGAGCTGACTACTGTAACTCAGCACGTTCCTTTGCCTCTCTAGGTTACTTTGCAAACAAACAAAACAAGCCACTTTTGTGGCCATGTCCTGTGCTCCTCCATCCTCATCAGTAAAGTGGTTTTATTCAACTGTGGACTTCATAAACATACATCAACAACTGTTTGAAGAACTTGACCATAAGCATGGTGCAAACGACAAAGGCTTCCCACTTTGGTTTGTGTTACCTTGGATACCAGGATGCTTATGCTCCATTTACACTCGTAACAGCTTCAAATAATAATTTGTTCATTTGCCCTAGTATTTGTGGAGCTTTAACTTAGACCATTATGGCAAGACTTACATTTTACAGCTGATTTTGACAAGCTGCTAAATTTGTTCCCCTACGAAAAGCTATTTCTTTATTTTTTTTAACTTCAATCACAGTGTTCCCCCACTCCCTTTGAGACTTTAGAGGTGCTTTTTTTGTGCATAACATGTTTTAATGAATATCTGTGGAGACTGTAAAACAAACTAACAGATTATTTTTGAGATCCTTTACATATTTAAGTTCGACATTTCAGAACTAAGATTTCTCCTGATTGCTAATAAATAACTATTTATTTCTCCCCCTCTCCATTCCCCCCACTATATCACCAGATTTGGGAAGCAAGATGTCTACAACTTTTTAGTACACCCCACAGAGTCTGGAAAGGAGTTGTCTGAAGGATTTCAGAAAGCCTTGATCTCTATTTTTTTCCTAGATCCATTCACTAATTTACGTTTCAAGGGCTCAACTTCAAAAAGAAGACAGACGTAAGTGTGTGTTTGTTTGGTTTAGAAAACAGCCATTTTTCCAAAGCAAAAAGGGATAACTTACAGATGCTTCTCTCAGAAAGGAAAACTTAAAACGTATCAGGTGAGACTCAAAAAAACCCCAATAAAACAGATTTCTATCAAATTGTTTATAGCATTGATTCTTGGCCACTCATCAGCTCTAACTCCTTAGCTCAGGTTTTTGTCCTCACACTGTTTCAGTTAGAGGCTAAGCCCAAAGACTCTTCAGTCTCTTCATACTGCCCCCTCCCTTGCATCAGAGCAGACCCATTCCCTTTCCTGCCCGTGACATCCTCTTTCTGCAGGAAAATACTGCATCATTTTAAAGTTCTAAGAATGGATTTAGATGTTTAAGCTGACAAAATCAGAGAAATGTAGGCTTTCAACTTGTGTATCCTCACAACACATCGTGGCAGAATCACACAAATAGCACAGAAGCCCCAAAAATGAAAATAAGGAAATCCTTTAGGAAATTCCTTGTCAGCTCTCACCGGGAACTGAACTAAGAGACCGAGTCTGTATTAGCACTACCAGAGAAAAAAAGCTGTGTAATCAATGTGTTTCAAAGCACCATCACATGAAAGGAAAAGAAAAAGATAATCCGATACCTCTCAACATGTTTCCTCCTATACTAATTCTAGGGAAATGGCAGCTCTAGTAAATCCTTACCAAATCCTACCATCAAATACATGAGTTCAACAGCGTGTAGGGTAACAATCCTCTTAGGAGCAAGGAAGAGCAAGCCCAGGACGGCTTTTCATGTGCAGCAACGGTGCCACCTACAGCCTGAGCGAGGCCACGGCACTGCTGTACAGAGAGACAGCAGGCAAGGAGATTTTTCAGACGATTTTACCACAAATCTGCTCTTTTAAATTCAAGTCTGACCGAGGATGCAGCTTTAGCGTCATATTTAGTAGTATATATTTTTACACTTTACCCATGGAGATGCTATATGCTTTCTAGCTCTTTGTTCTCAGATTGCATGGTCTTTAAGACTCTGGCTATGGACCAAAACCAGTAACAGCTAAGTTGGGTGCTTAACAGATGTGCCTATGGAAACCATATGTCAGAGGCAAGAATCAGAAGAACATGACATTTCTGTTGTCACACACACATATGACACTACATGGCACATATTTTACAGACTCCCGGAAGAAAGTTACTAGACCTTTTTGTAAGCCATGGTTCAGCAGTCATCTTTACAATGACATCCACACTTGTCACTTGAAGCAAGAAAAATCTACTCTCCCAGTGCAGCTGGCACATCACTGAGAAGCCTTACTTCCTAAGAATTAGGAGTATGTAAAGTCAAAGAAATAAAATATGTAAATAGAAAAATGTGAATAAACAGCATTAGAAGTAGAAGAATGTCAATAGAAATATAAAGTCAAATTCAGAAATACCGACATATATTACATGCAAGCTACCAGGAAGAGAGCATTTCGAAGCACCTAGAAGCTTGAACTGCTGCAAGTTGTATTTTGTTCACATACTCAGTGGGCCAGATGGCAAAAACACCTCTTGTTTTATGCCAACAGTGTCAAGTGGAGCTGATCTGTTTTACAACAGGGGCCTTAACTCTATGAGGGCCGCCTGGCTTGGCCCACATCATGTATCACTGCACACCTCTCCATGCTGCCTCATCTCACCACCTTCACTGCCATTACAGCTGCACACAGCTGTAATGCCAAGTGTGGGCCTGGCAGCCGCGTGCACTACTCTTCGTGCACTTCTCTTCATGCATCTCCAGCTCCTCAAATACAGGCAGACCTTTTGTTAAGTAAGGGCAGGTGTCTCAATAATTGCAAGTTTTCTCACCATATGCAAGCCACATGTAACCACTACAGTGGGCAAGGTCTTTCCAAGGGTACAGCAGCCTGAAATAAGGACTGGAATTGCAGTTCATACATCTGATAGTCAGCCTTAATAGAATACAAATTCTGAAACAGAGGACTGCTTCACTTCATCATCCAAGTTCATTGCCTGGTTATTCTAATCTATATAAAAGAGATAAAGGGGTCACAGGAAACTCAAGGAACTGCTTCAGGGAAAGCAATAGAAAAAAAGAACAGAGACTGTGAAAAAGTAAAACTGCTGAGGTGAAAAAACAGAAGAGAGGCAAGGCAAAAAGGCAGAAGTCAAATATTGGCTTCCTGATAAACCAAGTTGACTGTTAGGGAAAGAGTGATCTTAAGCAATAGACGGCTGCAGAGTTCAGTGACTTTATAGAAGCACAAGTTTCCCAGGGATGTCACTGGAATACCAAAAAGCAGAGCACAGAAAGTAGCCCTCATACAAATTGAGAACTACCATTCAGCCTCTTGACTGAGTGAATTTAACATAGTCCAGTTAGCGGCTTTCTCACCCTTCACAGCAGAATCTGGACACTAGGGAATGACATCTAAAATGAAGAGTAAGCAACTGATAAGCTTGTTATAGCTGCTTTGTAGAGCAGGTCTTTCACAGTGCAGCAGAGTTAATTTTGGTCTTATTTTGGTTTTTTTAATTTATTACCCAATTCTATGTTACCTACTCAGACATTCCATTATAGGTACACATTCCCATGCAAAAACACTGTCCCCCATCTACAACCTAACTCCGTATGTATTCATTAGACTTATCTTACCACAGTTACATCCCCTTGTCCACCTATCTTGAAATCAAATCTGCTCTGCAGCAGAAAGCATAGAAGCTCCAACCTGATCAATAACCTTCCCAGTATTCATACTACTAGCCTTTCACTGCACCTCTGTTGAATGCTTTACTTCAGACTGTACTGCAAATAGTACTCATTCAGGTTCAGTTTATGCTGGAGTTTCCGTTATTTGCAAACTCTACTTGCTTTGAAATCAGCAGGAATTTTGGTCCTGGCTTTGTCCACCAGCAGGGGTTTAGTTGCCTGGATACTAGAAGCAGAGGCCTAAGTTTGCAAATTGTCTTTTGTTAAAAATCTACCTAACCTTCAGGCCCCTTTCTCACTCTCTCAGATTTGAACTCTGAAGCAAACACTTCTTATTTATGATGATCACTGCAATGAGGATTTATGTCACTAAGTTCTTGGAGGTATAAGCAAAGTAAAAAATACCTTCAATATTCACAATATAAAGAGCTTCGCTGCACTATGACCAAGACCAGCTTTGCTAGATGGACGCACAGCTTCAGGGAGTCCATCCAGAAGAATCCCAAATAAGTACAACCTAAAAAGGTAATTAAGAAATAAAGTTATGTTAAAAAAAATACTCTATTGACCTTTTTACTTTTAAAAGTAGATTTATTTTTCCTAAACAGTTGTAACTATGCACTAGTTGTGAATAGTGAATATCATTTACACATTCCTCTGCACTGGTAAATAGAGTTCAATCTTACAGATTTTTTTGCTTGAACAAAGTGTTGAAGCAGAAAGTTCCATTAAAACAGTGCACCGGTGCTACTACTGGAAAACTATGTCTAATTCTGAATATTTAGAATATTTATCAAGGTGGCATAAATACAAGTACCAAGGACTGCCATTTCTGATAGGAAAATCAAATGGACTTAGAAATCAACTACAAGTGCACTGAAAAGGCCTGAAATCCAAGACATAACAAGAGAATTGTGTACACATTGCCTTAAATTTTAAGTTATTTAATTAAGGTTTTGCTCAGGGGCAGGGGGGAAAGATGGTCTAAATAAGAAATTGAACATTATTGAAGCTGTAAGTTTCAGACATAGGAAAATTCATCTCAAGTCTGAAAACCAGAATTTCCAGTTTAGGAAGGGGCTTGAGAGTACACATTTACACCCAAGGAAGAAATCAAGCATCCAAAGGCACTTGTTTTCTGGCAAGCGGAGCAAAAAAATATATATAGCTGTCAGGAAAGACTAACACTTATTCCATGGGGCACTGTTAAAGCCTCAGCTGAAATGTTGCATAAAATTTAATCACACATATTTGGGCAAGATTAGAGATAGAGAAGAGCCATGAGCAAGGTAACAGTAAACTTACCTGACAAGACAGATGCCCAAGGAACCTCAGTATGGTCAGTTTAGAAAAAAATGAGTGATGCCACTGGAAAGAGCAAATGAAACCCAGACAGCGACGTTGAAATACCAGAAACTTGAAAATAAAAGATATCCCTGTAAGAAAGGAGTGCTGATCTAAAGAAGTCTTTCAATGTAAACAAAATATTACAGCATTTTAAGATAGAGCCCCTTTCATCAACTGACCATCTTCCAAAAGCAGCAGGTGAACCCAGAGAGCTACACTGCTAACATGTATTCCTAAGCAGAGCGCTTAGAGGCATCATATAAGATTGTATCAGGAAATGGTGATACAGTATTTAATGATTGTTTCATGGTAACTTGGTATTTAACTTGAATTTTCATTCTTCCCATCATATAAAGAGAAACATGCATAAATTTCTAACAGTAAAAAATTCCAAGATATGTCATTTTCAAAGCCATGTAACAATTTCCTGGTAACAACTGGGAGGGGGGGGATCACACTCACAAGAACTGTTTGAAGAGTGATAATACAAACAGCTAGACTTACAGATGTAAAAGAAAAATCATGAACAGAACTAGGCAAAGTAAATTTATAGGAGGCTAACTTGGATTATGCCAAACAAAACCAAACAAAATCAAACAAAAAAGAAAGAAAACATAACAAGGCCATGTGCAATGGGATCAAAAAGGTTATAAGCCAGTGTGATATGTAGCTGCAGGAATTTATTTTGGATGAGAAGGGAAAAGTTGCAGACATTGCATATAAGAAATAGGTTAAGACTTTCTGGACATGAACAAGGTTTTTGAAATCAAGAAAGACTTAGTCTTCAGCAGTTGATCTTAATCACATGTTTCTATCCAGGTGCTTAATAAAATGACATCTGTAAAAAAAGATCTGGCTTTGTTCCATAAGACAAGTTATCTTCTGTTAGCAATAGAAGAAATGGATGGACTGACACTGCTGACATGGAATTTAACTTGAAAGTGAGAACTCTGTAGATCAGCAATTATCAGCAACTATGAGTACATGAGGATTGAAAAATACGAGGCAGATGAATGATTTCTTCTTTTTGAAGGGGGGTGTGTGTGAAAGGATTTCTACTGGCAGCTGGAGTTGTTACATTCTTATATGAATCTTGGCACCTTTGCAAATGAGGGGAGACTAGAGAAAAACCAAGAATTAAAGTTCTGTTGAGTATCTCCAAGCCCTCCCTTCACCCTTAGCACACACACACACAGAGTGCTTCTGCTGTCCAGCTACAGAGGGCTGCTTCGAAAAACACACACATACTTGTATACATACTCAAGCTCTGAAGGTGGGTTTTCTGATATGGCTAGAAATACATTCCTTCCCCACCTCTCCCTAGTTCTCCGGTAGGAAGAAAGTTGCCCAGTAGGAACATTTCAAGTTGAGGTTTTCCCATTTCTCACCAGCAAGTGGCATAGATGAATGATGTTTGAGGCAAAGGTTTTAAGATCATTTTTCCAAAGAATGAGAAGTAAGCAGAAGTCAGAAAGTTTTGTATTCCACAGGAGGCTGATCTGTCAACAAAAGTCAAGTAACAGTTTTCAGGCAGCAGACATTTTCAGTCTTGATTTGAGCTTTAAGCACCCTACAGGGCACAGACAGAGTTTTTAGAAGTTTGTATGTACCTCTACTAAATTTCTAAAATCCTTTTACGAAATACATATTATGCACAAATATCTTTAAATCTTCTCAGAAACGATCCTGGCTTGTAGGGTAGCACTTCTTCACAGCAAAACAGATGGTATCTCAGCTTGACTGGCAGGACTGCTAGTCTGCATTTCTAGGAATAAAAGGAACCAGGTTTTACTGCTTTTGATTGACCGAATTTTGTTGTACTGATGCATCTGAAAAGTGTGGGGTGTGCAGGGGTAGTAAACCCTCAGAATAAACCAGTATGTGACTCTGGAGGAGAGCAGACTACCCTCTCAATTTATTCTTCCAGATGTTGTTATTGCAGGGTTACCAATCGGTTGCTGAATCTAAGGTAAGTACCTATTTCACCATTATTCTGCTCAATCTCAGAAAACGCACCAAGCCTCACCTACAGTTGCATCATGTCAAGGAGTGACTTAAACACTAATTTACTCCAGAATGTTTGGGTTTTTTGGTGGGTTGGGGTTTTGGTTTTTTTGGTTGGTTTTTTGTTTGTTTGTTTGGTTGGTTTGTTTTTTTTTTTTAAATCAAAACATCATAAATATTTAAGCATCATTTTTTAAAACAGACATATTCGTGCCTCAATAAAATGAAATATGGATGAGGCAGCTCTGATCACTGCAGCTGCTTACAGACAAGTTGGCAAGGCAAAAATTGCCACTTCTGGCAAGACAGAGCAAAACCCAGAAATCCCAGAACAGGAGACAGTACCCATGCAAGGAGCAGTAATCAGGAGATGGGAAAGACATTATCACATCCTAGTAGCATTTAGATAGTAATTGAAATCAGAATCTATTACAGGATCAGAGAAAATCTGCATAACATTTGAGCAGGACTTCACATCTTGACAGTTTTAAAGAAATAGAGCCACTTGCAATAGATTATTAACTAAATATTAATAGCATGAATTCTTTCTCATCTCAAATCAGCAGATACTTTAAAATAACTTCATAATGCATCAACTTCACTGGAGTTTCAACAGAGGAAGCTAATGATGGCTTGAATTTCCAGCAAGACTCCTGGAAACTAGTTCAGAGGTGTCAAAGCACAACTTTCAGTATAGACAGAAGTAGAACTAATTGGATATATTCCTTCAGAAGCGTTCATGTAACAATCTAACCCCCTGCTTTGAAAACCTGTAGCTTTGAAAACCTTAAAACAAACATAGATGTAATCTGGTAGTCAGGATGCATCTAATCCTCTTTCTGCTATTTCAGGAAAACTTTCTCTTACCCTCAACCAGGTAAGTCTGAAGCAATTGGACTTCGGACTGTGCTTCCAACGTTCTGTCTCCACCTCACCCTGATGAAGCTCCTGCTCCATTCCAATGCTTCCACTCAGAGGAGCACCAAAAGGAGAGCACCTTTTGTCCTGCACCCCCACCCAAACATAAAAGAATTATGCCAGGAAGAAATCTCACTATTATTTACCCCCCCCAGCCCCCAAGGAATTGAAATTCTGTAGTAGATGCAGTGTTAAGACAGTTACTGAGAGGGCTCATTCCCTTCTACTCACTGTTTTCCTTGTTTACACTCTCTGATTTCAGTTGAGCAAGATCACATATCTGACACTTTTTCCCGGTCCATTCTAATTTCCAGTATCTCTTCAGTTAAATGTGTCCTCTCAGGCTCCTGTCTTCATCCGCATGCCAGGTCCTGGCATCACCTCATCGTAACTTTAAGGCTTAGCCCCTTACAGCTGAGAATAAAATAAGTTTCTCTTTCATTTGATCAAAGTCAAAGAAATAAGCGATTTGTAACTAATATCTTTAAAAAGAAACATTTTGAGGAAGCATTTTTCCCCTCAAAGAACACAACAATTTTGATAAATATTCTCAGTTTAGGGAAATGAGCGTGGATATCTTTTCTGTTTTCTGGCAAGACCAGTAGCCAGAAATTTTTCTTATCAGATTTACCATGGAATCCTGTTAATACAAGACAGGAATCAGCAGGCCAGCTGGGAAGCAGCAGGACTCTGCTTTCCACAGGAGTGCTAGCTTTCACTAGTCTGAAGTACTCAGTTACAGCCACACTCTCAGAAACACATGATATGAGCCATTGCAAGAGACAGGCTACTAGCCTGGACTGAAAATTGACCCGATTCAATAGAACAATTTGTTTTGTTTGTTAAATCAAAGCTGAACCTCTGACAGATTAAAAACAAAAACAAAAAAATATGGACAAAATGTTGGTTCCGCTTAAGCCAATAAAGGTTTTTCTATTCCCTGCAGCTAGGACTTCTCATAAGATTACCTGGCTCTGAGAAAACTACTGCATCAAAAACCCACAAAAAATATAGTTACTATTCAGGACAGTACAAGAACTGTCTTTAGTAGTTTGGTTTATATTTAATCTAACCATAGCCACATATATTCGTGATGAAACATTTACCACTTCTCTCCTACCAAGAGACTGGAAGGTTTTTTTCCCTCCTTCTCTCACCTTATTCTGTGAAGTCCTTTAAACCACATCTCTCAGGACTACAGTAACAGCTGGCACCTGTAACAGGACTGGAATTTAATCACTGACCTCATTCATGCTGTTTTACCCAGACATAGCTCTCCAAAACTGTTATTTTATCTAATACAATAATATTTGTCTAATACAGTAATAGGAGTGCTCTCGATTGCTGGCTGTCTGGACAAGTCAAGAATCTTCCCCTGTCATCACATGGGAGTATATCATATACACTGTCAATAATATATATGTAAATAAAAAGTATGTCACAAACCAGCCTCAGAATCCCTTATCAAATGGAAAGTTGTAAACATCAGAGAAGGATCAGATTACTTTCGATTTATACAAGGATAATTTATACTCAGTTTCCATTTACAATGAAGTATAAAGTAGCAATGTGAAAGAACCCTAAAATTTACCGCCAAGAGAGCACCAATGTGCTTTAGGTAAGGCAAGGGATGACAGAAGAGAGCACCAACACTTCACAGGCCATTAAAGGATGCAACCTAACCTCCGCTGGAGTTGCGAACGATGTATTTCACAACATCATTTATGGAATCAGATCACAGTGCACCATCCTAGGTCACACTTTTCCCCAGTCCCACAACTGTAAGCACTCTTTCACAATTTTTCAGTTTGACCCATTGAGAGCAAACACGTTTAGAATGCATATGCATTTCAACCCTGTAATTTACTGTGAACCCTAAAAATAACAGAACACCGGCTCTCTTCTTTGGCAGTAATTAATCCACTTTGAAGATGGTGGAGACAGAAAAATTTGTGCATGTCTTCAGAGAAGTGGCCAATCGAAGACTGATACTCAGTTTAAAGTCCTCTGTAGAGACCTAGCAGGCTCTGGATCTGGCCCTTATAACCCTCCAGAAAATGTCAACACCACATTTTCAACTCATAAGACACATATCCAAGCAGGATGGTAAATTAAATTCAGTGTTTACTCTACAGACCACACCTCCAACATGTACATGCTCTTGTACAGCACTTTTTCAGCTTCCACATTTTGCAGCATAACAATGCAGTTTACAGGACAGTAGACCCGCATTTAAATTTGTACCCAAGAATTAACCTGTAAAAACAGCGCATTAATAATGCATGCATTGTTAATTGCTAATATGCTTCCAGATAACAAAATCTGAACACAGTTGGAGAGTTCAGTGATACACGCAATGTTTAAATCTTAATCTCTTCAGAGTCACATTCTGGATGGCTCTTCCATATTTTTCTTATTATTTTTTTTTTTCCCCAAAATAGAATTGCATCTCAGTCTGCATTTTTCCTGAAGTCGTAGCTGAAGCTTCCCAGTTCTCAGAGCTGCAGAGAGCACATCTTACAGTATTAGACACATGTCAAATTTCCAAGCTGTCCAAAAAATATGCACACACTCTCTGTAGTTCCTCTCTTCTGGCATTCAGCTGTCCATGCTCCAGCAGTGTACCAGCATCCAGACGCAGGAATAAACTGAGCAAGCAATAGTTGTTTGATTTACCTAAAGCAGGGGGCAAACAAGACTTATATTAGCTTAGGAAGAAAAGTAGGATTTTTTCCTGGAAATCATATGGCGATATTGTTTTCAAATGTTTTACTCATCCTTATATAATATATAATTTCCTCAACCATTATCCCAACATTAGAATAATCCACAAAATATTCTCCACCCCTCATTTCTGCATGCAAATTAGAAAACTATTTTTAATGGCTTATTGAAAGTTACCATATAAAAAGAATGCTTTTCCCATTCTCAAAACCCTGGTGATCCTACTGTCCATTTCCCAATGCAGAATGCACAGTGATCTCAGAGCTGAATAAGGCAAAGTGCCTTTTCAAATGCCTTTTCGAAGCAGGCTGATCACAGAACTTGACTTCAATGTTGCTATCGCTGAATGCCTCCCTCCTGGCCTCATCCGAGTCCTTGGGGTCTCTCTGAGAAACGCTTGCCTTCTGCCGCCTCATGGTAATCCCCGAGTTGCCAAGTTTCCTGGTGGGTGATGCGCTTTCTTTGACAATGCAGAAGCAGATGGCAGACAAAAAATTTTTCTTGAAGTTTTCATTCATGAAAGCGTACACAATGGGGTTGCAAATAGAATTGAAGAATCCTATAATCTGAACAATTGCAAAGATCATTTTGACTGTCACATCGTCATATTCCTTTTCAAAATTACCTGGAAAGAAGGAAATATGCTGTAAGCACTGAATGGCATTAATGTCTATTTAGCCTAATTATATCCAGTCTGGCATTAGAAGCTTTCATTTAAAGTCAACAAAAGACCTTGCAGGAGGTTCTTAATACTAGCAATAGGGTTTTATCAGCAAGGAAAATCACAATCTAATCCACCACCTAGCCCTGCTTTGTGCACATGTAAATAACGACAGAGACATTCAAAAGAGGCAATTAATGAGCCAAAAAACTTGCCCAATAGCCAAGCAATTGAAAGCTTCCAGTCTGCAAAGCATAGGCCTCATTTATTCAAGTTGTTCTTCCAGCTCCAAGTTTCATGTCCATATAAAAATGCATAAGTATTTTAATACCAATCCTTGTCTTATCACTAACCACACGGCTTCTTTCTCTGTGCTGTCACAGATCAGCTCATGGAAGCAAAAAAATGCATTATCTTGGTCATATCTCGCACTTGAATTCCAAAACTTGACAACCAAACTCTGGTTTATATGGCAAGTAAAACAAAGGCCTTGCAGCACCTGAAATAATTTCTGAAATCAGCAATGAAAACGAGAGCAAACAGTTCATGAAGTGTTATGGGCAACCTTAACATGAGACAATCCAGACAATTTCAATAGTTACAGCTTCTGCACTTCTGATTCTGCCCAGGCATAAGCATCATTTGGTTTAGCTGACTGGCTGCAGGACCAGTGATTTAGCTACTACAACCTTATTTGTGACAGAAGATGAAGAAATAGTTGCTGCCTTTGGCAAGTGAAGTACAACACCTACTGCAAACTTCCTCTTGCTCCTACATGTAGCCTGCTGCGTAGTCCCACTTGCTATCCCACTACCCATTCAGGATACAGGAGATGAACATGGCAAGTCCCCAGAGAATTGGGCAAAGAGCAAAGATAATAAGTGTTATATGCACTTCCAAGCTAAGTATCCAGTCAAGACCAGTGAAAAAGCTCAACTGGATTTGTTGGGTATTATCACTACGATGCCCAATATTTATATTTCCAATATGTCTACCTCATTAAAAACGGGGCAAGTGAAGGGATAAATATTTCATAAGTTTCACTCAGAGCAGTATGGCAGTGGATGCAAATAGAAATCTTCACATGTTAAATTAAAATTGACTTTGAATTAAAAAGTTACCTGTTCAAGAAGTTTTATAATTGGAAATAACTTCTAGCTTCTAGTCAAGTGCTTTTGACCTTTCAGCAGATGAGGGTGGCATGACTGACATACAAAGAAAAAAAATCTACAGATATGCTCACCATCCTAATAGTCAAGTCTTGCTTTTTCTTGCGTCTTATAAGACCTAGAAAATCTCCTTTTCAGGACTGGATTAGGTGCTGTACAAATTCAGAGGCAATGACAATCTTCTTTCTAAAGGGCTTACATTCTAAAAGAGCTGGTAGAGAGCTTGGATTCCCTCCCACTCAGCCTGCAACAAAGTTCATGAAGATTATTTTTCTGTCTTGCTGCAAACCCATCTCTGTTAGGGGTTTTGTGTGCGTGTTTGTTTTTAATTCGCACAGCAGGGAAGAAGAGATGTGGCCGAGACAAGTTTATCTCTGATATAAGGTATCTCCCAAACACTACGTTAAATGTCTTTTCCAAGCTAAAAGATTCGATGATTCCACAATAAAGTTTTTTAAATGTACTCATTTTTTCCATGAGCATTGCAGATCTGTCTATTACAGATTTGAGAGTATTTCTTGTGTTGTTGGCTATGTATCTCTATTACAAGACAGATCTGGGATTTATAAACACAACATTAAAGTTTGCTAGCCAAAGGTATCCTATAGCTGAGTGCTCCAGTAGCACCAGCTTTTCACAACCTGTAGTTCCATTATTAAAAAACAAGAAAACAAAAAGCAAACAAGCAAAAAAAAAAAAATCCCACAAATACAAGCTAAGTTGTATGACACATGGCAGATACTCACTGTATTCTATCATCATGTGAATCACATGGAAAGGGGCCCAACAGACTGCAAAGAGAAACACCACCATCACCATCATAACAATTGCTCGCTTCTTCTTCCTGAAATTGCATCAAGACATTCCATACTGAATCACTAAGAACTGACTGGTAGTTACATGTGTCTCCAAATTAGATCTGTAAATATGTTCTGATGGTTGCAGATGCAAACAAAACCCTGGAAGAATGCTCGGAAGTACACAGCTCCCTCTGAAACAAAAAAATGCAGCATCGTATAAATGTAGTACATCAATTAACACCTTTTATTTCTCTCTTTTGGGAAAGCAATACACTTGGCAGCTGCAGCAAGCAGTGACATGAGTGTAACTTGCAAGGCATTTTCACTCTATTCAAGCACATGCGACTCCAATAGTAAGAGATGGGGAAAAACAAAAACCAAGAAAAATTAATTAAAAGAACAAAACCAAAACCATGAAATTCCATTAACAGCTCAAAAAATAAGAGTTCCTTCATAGATCTGAGGGCACTGACCATACCTACAGCACCTGATTACACAGAGAATTTGACAGAGAGTGAGGGAAACTGCACCTGCAACATTCAACCTTTGCTGGTAGGTGAAGTGCTAGAATAAGAGCTAGAAACACACTCCCTGCCTCCACTGTAACATCTCACAAACTCAAGGTATACATGAATTTACTGTCATCCCCAAACGGATATATAATTCATATAACTACCTTTATAGATCCCAAGATGGATCTCTCGCTTGAGCTAAATAAGCAGCACTTGACTGGTAGCAGTTACAGGATCTACTCCCTGCTTTGTGAAAATAATGTGAGTAGCAGCCCAAAAATTACATGACCCCTTAACTCCTGTGAGGTTGCACCCTCCATCACTTGTGATTTGTGATGGTCAGCTTCCTTAGGCACTTTGTTAGACAAATATCTAAGAAATCATTGATCTTTAAGCTGCTTGTCAGTATTCTTCCTACAGTCAATACTTAAGGTGATACTCTCCTCAATGAGCAGAACCATTAAGAATTTAGGCAACAGATCAATTTGCCAAATGGAAGGGAAAAACATGAGGCAGTCTTAAGTGTAACCCATATTTACTGCTATATAGCAAAGTTGGTAATCATTGATTTTCATAACTTGTCAGAGCATTACCATCTGGATAATCTCATGCAAACATCTGAGAACACTCACAACTCTTTGGAAGCTGTATGAAGTTCAACTGTAACAAAGTAGCTTTTGAATTCTGATTTTTTTCCCCAATTTAAGTTACAATAAGATCGTAAAGAGGTGTTCACAGTCTCAGAGTTATATAAGGAACTTTCCAAATAACATATAAGGACCACGTAGCAGCAATTTCCCCAAGTCATGTTCTAACTCACGAACCCTATGTTCTAAAAACAAGCATTTCACACTGTATAATATGAGATCTATCGAAAGAGCTTGACTTCCAAGATGTGCCTACACTATACTTTGAAGAAAACAATCTATTTAGGTTGCCTTAAATAGGGTACCTAAGCGTTAAATGACTAGCCAGCCTTAGAAAACTGGTCTATGCTTGTAGACTTCCCAACAGACAGACAGCTTTTTCCTTTTTTTTTTCTCTTTTCTGCATTCCTTTTCAGAACTGCCAGGGGGGAAAAACAAACCCCACCAAAAAGCAACCACAACCCACACCAAAAACACAACCCAAAGCTTTTCAGAAGTAAAAGTTCCAAGTGAATTTTACTTTACAAACCTTGATATTTTAGACATTTCACTCCCATGAATGGTTTGAAGAACTGAAGCATCTCCTACTCGTTTCTTAATCCAGAGTTCATAGCCAATTTTAGTGTACAAAAAGAGCATCAACATCAGTGGAAGAAGGAAGAGTATGACAAGAATAAAGGTTGTATATATCTTCTGGTAAATCGGACTGGCCCATTCTTCCAAGCAACAAACATACACCTTTTCATATAGAAAGTCATATTTAACCTGTAACAGGTGTAAGGGAGATAAGTCACTACAGTATTCACCCCAAGTGTAAAAACCAAGCACATTAAAATATTCCTTGCTCTTAATACAACAACCAACATTAAACAGAGAGACTTTTCAAAGTGACGAAATTCTCCCAGGCACTTTTCCACATGAAATATTGGTTGGTTCAAGTTGACAGAGAGAAGTCAGGAAATGCCCCCTCCTCTGAACTTCCTTTTTTTTTTTTAAATGAAGACTTTCAAAGGAGACCTTGGCTACATGTTTTGCAGGTATAGATGTGTACACAGAAACCTCACGTATTAGTCACTTAAATAAAACAAATTTGTTAAAATTCAGACTCACGAGCAGCAGATTCTGACAGGCCTTTCCCTCCCACCCCCACCAAAAGTGTATGGTAACTCCTTAAACTATAATGGGCATTTTAAACTAGGCACAGTTCTTCCAAATCTCACAGAATGCTGTATCATCCTCAAACAGTCATCTAAGTCCTACACTGCTGTGTGCCAGTGCACCTATAAACTGAAAGGAAGCCCCAGTGGAATTCACAGATCTAATTACCGCTCTTCAAAATAACTGGGGAGGGTAGACATGACTAGTCCCTGCTGGCAGTCCTTCTCCCAGTGCATGCAAGTGCTAATCCTTAGCCTCTGTCATGCTGGCACACAGAACAACAGCTCCACTTCTTTTATTGTACTAATTTCTTAGGAGTTTATTCAGTTTCATTGCTGAAGGTACAAAAAGATCCAGCAAGGACTGCTTTTCAAATGTAAATTCCCATTTCACCTAACATACCTCAAGCCGCTGCACATGCCACATAGGTGACCCAACAACAAGTGCCAGCAACCAGACTATGCCTGTAAACAAATATATTTTTAATACTTCGTACAACAAGCAGCATAAGTTTTGGAACAAACAGTTTAATAGCTTCATCTTTAAGAAGTCAGGCAAAGTAGACAATTTAAATAAAGCACAGTTTTATATGAGGCATACATCAGTCACCATTCACATCAAGAAATAACAGCATGCTCTTTTGTTACCAGTTTTCTTTCTCTTGATATACCTTCATTTACTGGCATTCAGGTGTAAAGGCAACTTAATTTGCATGAGCAGGATTACATATTCTCTTTGTGTTACAATGGAAGGACCACAACAGCTGCCGAAGGTTTATCAGAGTCTTGGTTAAGTCAATCTTTTGACCAGATTCCAAGTCTATTGTCAGGGTTTTGGCTAGTAATTACTACACATAACTGTACCTATAGGCACTATCCTTGAGCCATTTTATACATGTCACCAAACTTATCATTAAGTCTATCTCTGATTCACTGGTCGTATCTGTGCCTCTTGTTCTGCCATGCCATCTACACCAGCCACGCTGAAGATTGTTTCTCTACACACATGATTACTGAAGGTACTTAAAATCTTACCAAGCATCGTGAAAGCTCTTTTATTGGTGTACTGCCACTTCATTTTTAGTGGATGCACAATTCCCTGGTGTCTTTCCACAGCAATGCAGGTCATGGTAAGAATCTCAGTTACAATGGCAGTGGATTGAACAAATGGTACCATCTTGCAAGTGAAGGCACCTGCAATAGTCAGAAAGTAAGGTATGCTACTGTTGCAGCTCATGAAAAAGCTATTAATACCAGACCTCATTATTAAAATGTTATTGTGCAAAAACAGACTAAGATGCTTAGATGTATTTTATCAGTTGAACTGCCAAGTCACCCTTGAAGCTATTCAAGGGTGCTATCAAATGCAGCTCTTAGTAGTCATTCTTCCACTGTACACACTGTCTGCAAAACCAAGACTTCTAATGACCCATTTGCTTGCCCTGTGTCAATCTGACACTTATTCCTATTTCACTTTTGGCCAAGTCTTCCATCACCTATTTTCAAATATATCAAATTACAGGGATATTTATTACCTTTCATCTTGGCAGATTAGTCTCCAGTTTTATGTAGGTATTAGCATTACCGGTTTAAAAGTTTACCTTTTCTGCTGCCACAAATACATTCCTTCTGCTCATTTAAACACCACTCTCTTCGTACTTGATGCATCATTATGCCAAGTGATATATATGGGAGTCCTCTAAGAGGCATATCATAAGAGGTGTATCATCTTCTTCATCTTTCTGTTCTCCAAGTCTCCCTCTTTCCCAATTAATACATTATGTTAATACGCTGTTCAAATTAAATGCAGTTTCCTGACTGCATTTTCACAGCTGTATAGGTTCCTACTGTATTTATGCACAGCTACCACAAATCCTCATCTTTCACTGCTGCTGTAACTTCCCAAAAGTACATATTCAATTCTTAACATAGTAGTCACTCTCCATTACTCATCCTCAAGTCCAAGCCATCTTTCAAACTGTGGTGTAATTTATTCTCTCAAAAATGTTATGCTAACACCTTTCCCAACCAACTTCTCATTGACTCATTTTCTGACCCTGCGATGATTTTGCATCTCACATTCTCACAGTTCCCTCACATTCTTAAAGTTCAGTATCATATATTCAATTCAGCAACAGCTGGGGTTATTTCCCTTAATTTCACCATTAATTACACCTTACCCAGATATAAACCGTAAACTCAAATCAGCCAAAGGAATATCTGCTCCAATTGTAACTCAAGTTTTAAGATGCTACAGCCACCTTAAGCAAAAAAAGCATTTAAAACAAATTAAAAAAAGGAAACAAGAAACTATCAAAACTTAATCCTGCCCTCCATGAATAGAACAAGGGAAACCTCCATCTGCTAGGGTGGGCTAAAAGCCACTGTAGCTTAAAGAAGGAATTGGTTTGCTACTGGTCTTATCAATTCTAGCTGTACAAAAAATTGCTTTTTCTGTGGCTCCAAAAAGGAGAAGGAGAGGGCAAGAGGCAAAGGATGGAAGTCAAGTATCCTTCAAGTACATATCCAACACCAGCAACACCACAAATGTGCACGCAGATCAGATTTAAAACAGAATAAAAATACCCCATGCAGCCCAATTTCAAGCTACTTGAATGAGATCTTAGCATGCTCAGTAGGAGCTGTGTGGAAGCAGCAGCACTGGGCTGCATGTCTGTTTCTCACCTAACATGTATTTTTCAAGGGTGCCAGAAAGAGAGCAAGACATCTTGACATCTTTTATCAACTGCAATTTATACTATAAACTTTCTTCCACTTCTTCCTTGGCTTCAGCAAGCACAGAGTAAAACCCTTATGAAACACAGCCAGTATCTTATTAAATTATCCCATAACATCCTCATTGGTAAGCTTAGGAAATGTGGGTTACATGAATGGACAGTGAGGTGGATTGCGAACGGGCTGAATGGCAGAGTTCAGAGGCCTGTGGTCAGTGGTGTTCCCCAGGGATCGATACCATGTCCAGTCTTGTTCAACTTATTTATCAATGACCTAGGTGAAGGGCTAGAGTGTACCTTAGCAAGTTTGCCAATGATAGGCTGGAGATTTGGGCAGAGAAACCCAATGAGGTTTAACAACGGCAAGTGTAGGGTACTGCACCTGGGGAGGAAGAACTCACTCACTAGAAAACTTATGGATTTTCATCAGTCAAGCCCCCTCCCCTGAAAAACAAAACAAAAAACAAATAAACAAACCAAATACAAAAATCAACAAACTAAAAACAAACCACACACCCCCCCCATGCCCAACCAAAACAAAACAAAAAAACCCACAACAAACCATCAAAACAAAACAAACAAAAACCACACAAACCACAATACCTGCTAACTTGCATACTCCCTATTAGAGAAACAGGTACTTATGTCTACTCCCTGACCCAATAACGCATGCACATTTCACTTCATATTTAACCCATTTGTACAATCTAAGGTTCACCTGCAGCAAAAAGAAACCGATGCAACCCCATTCTCAAGTGCCTGTTAGCTGAAAGTCCCTTCTGGAAAAATTGAGAAAAGACGACAATTTTTTACTATAAGCAAGACATGTTACATTTTAGCAGGGGAAAAAACCCACAACAAATTATGCTACTACAGCATAGTTTAGATAGTGAAATTAAACTAAGACTGAGATGCAAAAAACAACTGTGTGACACATTAAAAACATGTCAAATTAGTTTTCACATGTTTGTGTTTGGATTTATCACAGTGTAATAGGAGATTTTGAGGGAATACATGAGTTTATGCTTTGTTTTCCTGATCAAGCTAATTAAAATGTAGCTGTTTAGAAGATGGTTTGGAAACAACATGGTTTAACAGCTAGTATTATTCACATTTTCTTCCCATTCACTGACATGACTGTTAGATACTTCATTTAATTGTATCAGATACTATGTTCTCATCATGACACTTAGCTATAAATCAACATTAGATTAAGCATACAATGAAGTTCTGTATCTCACAACCAATCTGAAAAGAAGAATGGATTTGCTTTTCATCATCATGATAAAAACAATTGAATGGCTTCATTTTATTATTTTATTTTCTACTTACTTTATTATTTATTTCTTTCTAAATAATTCTTCAAAACATAATTTCAGATACTATCTAAAGAGGACAGTCAGATGAAAGAGAAAGACACAAAAGTAAAGAACAAAAGCCAACTTCGGTCAGTGTCAGTCGAGATTATTTAAATCTGAGTCCTTATAGTGGTTTTGGAGTCATTAAGCTAATCACGATTTGGGTAAAGAAAGCCTTTGCCAAAGAATGGAGGAAGGGAGGGAACATGAAGTGTTTCCTGGCTCTATACACATTGAAGTAACTCTGAAAAAGAAGGGTTTAAAACAAATTTTTAGAAATAATGTTTAAAAGCTCTCTTGAGACAGACCAATCACCAACATAAACCTACAGCAACTGTCAAGAAAACGACACCCCAAATTGTAAACATCAGATCAGAAGAGGCAAGTAGCCAGTGATATGGAAGAAAACAATTAGAGATACCTGTCACTCAAAGATGAGAAAGACAATTAAGCAGCAGGGAAGCACGCACTCTTCTTCAAAACTATGAAGAAAAAAATGACTTAAGACAGGATGAGATCTTCTTGCTTCAAATTAATCTGATACAACAGTATATTCACTGCCTACGGGTAGGTAACTGCTGAAAACCATGCTGTGCTTCTGCGCTTCAGTTACACTGCAACTGCCCCAACAACTTCACAAAAGTTATTAAATGACAGCCACATAATAGATTACATTATAAAACAGTGATTAAGTTTCCCTAAGGGAAAATAACATAGTACACGCATATTTTTAAAGTATCCTCTCATCAAAAAGTAGTCTGTTTTGTAGAAGACCTGTATTTAGACACCTCATTTTTAATCATTAACTGGCAAACAACCACCCCTTTCTAGAAAAATAGCTATCAAGTGTAGATTCCAAGCAACATTAAAATTTATATAAACCAATATGTCTTAGCTGCTGATTTAAATCACTGATTACTCAAGCCACCTTCAGTGTCAAGTGAAAGAATTTGAGAAGCTCGATCATCCACTTTTCCCCCCCAAGCAAAACCATCTTGTTCTGTTATTACTAATTCTTTATCTTAAGTCCCTACAGCCTTTAAATCATTGAAAACAAAATAAAAATCATTATTTGCTGCTTCTTGTGATGAACAGAAGTGCAATAAAAGCAGGGAGGACGAACAGGCAAAAAAAGCAGAATATGCAATTCCAGCAGGATTTAGCAGATACAGCCCCCCAATACATGCTTGTGCTCCCACTCCTTGTTGCCCGCTCTCAGAAGGTAAGTCACTTTACATGGACTACCCTGCTCCCCTGGTATTACTGTAAATTGACTCAAATTAGATTCCTTCTCTCAGACTTCACAATGAGAGATCACCGGGCAAATACAACATTCACGATTAAAAAGTGAGAGTGACTTCCAAAGCGAAATTCCTCTTCCACTGCCTGCTTATATGCATCCAATCCTTAAGTTAATCAGCCACTTTTAGAAGAAAAGGCATTCCCCTTGCCCCTAAATCAGAATGGGGACACTATGATAAAAATACAGGATTAATGTAACCACTGACAGCCACCAACATTTAGTTGTTTATTCATATGAAAAGCCTGGATAGATCCTCACTTCAACTGAAGTTTAAATTCTTGAGCCTGACTCTAAAACTTGTGCGGGCACCAGCTACCTGAGCTCATTAACAAACATCAAATGAACCAAACTCTAAATAGATGGAGCTTGGGGAAAAAAGGGTGCTACTGTTAGCTTCCCGATGCCAAACACACAGTGAGGCTTATTCCAGGTCTTGGAGACACCTGTGACATGTTTATACTATACTGCGCAAAACACTAACACCTATGTCACTCCTCCAAATGCAGAGAGAAACACAGCTCTAGGACATTAAGCATTCCGAGATGATCCCAGCACTGAAACCTTCTCCTGCTAAAACAAAGCACTGGGAAAACTTGATTTCTCAGATTCTGATTCTTTTTTTTTTTTGGCTGTGGCTACACTGAATCTTTCAGAATAGAATTTTGCTTCAGTTCTTTTGCAAGCCATGATACAGTTTTAGGCATCTAATAATATGCTTAAATCAGAACCTGATTAACATTTTTCAAGTATTTTCTAAAGGCTGTTTCAAATTATTTTTTTTCTTGGAAAGACTTGCTGAAAAAATTATCTCCTTTTTTGCCCACTCATTTTCTACTTACATCCCATGTACCAAGAGGTTTAACTTTCTACAAGACAGGGCTTTCAGCAAACACCTCCAATAGATTGTCAGTGAAGACAGCACTGCAGCATTTAATACTCACCATTTCTGATTGGGACAGAAAATAATTTCCAGAGGAATACTGGGATGAAAATAACTAATTGCTTCTCTTTTTCAAGAAGCCAAGAGGTTCCCAGAGGTATTCCTTATGCACTGCTAAAAACTGCATAGATTATTCAAGCAATGCTTAGTTTTCCCCATGGATAACACATTCAGAAGGCTGCAATTGTAAATGGTACTCCCTTAAACGATTCTTCATGCCTTCATTATCACATGTTGCGCCTGTAACTACGATTTAGCCATTTCATCACCCATTTGAAAGCTCAGGTTTTCTCTTATTAGGGTAACAAAGGCAAAATCCTAAAAGTATTATCTGATAAAAGTTAAATTGCTCCTGCGTCTGTTACAACATTGTTGATCCAAGCCCTTGCACCAAGATCTTTATCACAGCCTGTAAACCAGTTATCTCCAGCCCACTTGACGCAAGCCAGGTAAGTTTTCTTGTATTTTGTCACTTCAGGGCAGAACACAAGTCAGTCATCATCATATAGATAATATCTTCAAGGGTCTTTCACACCTGGGCAATGCACTGTTTTATATCGATTTTGGGGTATACAGGCATTTTGCATCCTTAGTAGTTTACCATCCACGATGCACAAATGTCTCACGTGTTACCTATAGAGGATAAACAAGATTATACATATGTCTGCCCAGAAAAAGGCATGAGTATAGCACTTGATAGTAGACCTGTGGTAGTTTAAGTCTGTTTATGGTCAACTAGAGCAGCTGAGATAAAATTGCATGGCACAAGCCCATGCCATTAGGCCATAGACCTCAAATAGCCTATAGTATATTTACTGATGCAAGATAAAGTCCACATCATTCCCTTCATCCTGCAATTTCAAAGTGTGGTCCACACCTTGGGCTAGTTGACCAAGGTATTCCTAACTGCCTATGCTCTTTCCCACTTCCCTCCAAGGCTCACATGCAGCTTCTCTGCCCACAGGATTACAAAGCCACTGAAATGTGTATCAGTCTTCAGGCTAACTTG
Organism: Strigops habroptila; assembly: GCF_004027225.2. NCBI lineage: Eukaryota > Metazoa > Chordata > Aves > Psittaciformes > Psittacidae > Strigops > Strigops habroptila. The sequence continues at coordinate 84,292,405 of NC_044279.2, read as the reverse complement.
GATCAGCAGATTATTTCCAAATGCAGCAATCAATGAGCAAAACCAAACACAAACATGCAAAGCTGCAAGATAGCTGTGCAGCAAAGCACTGCTACTAGAACACAAAACTACTTCAGTAAACTACTGTCTACAACTGTGGTAGGAACTAGCAGTACAGGTGGGTTGGTTGGTTGGTTTTTTGTTTTTCAGAGATACAGGTTAAAGATCCCAATCTCAAGAGAGAGATTTGCTAACAGGGAGCAAAACAGGACACGGCAAGCACTTTCCTGATTCATTCAATGCAAGGCAGAAAATGCCAGGTATTTCTACCAAGAAATTTCTATCACCTCACTTGAAGCAGTAACCAATCAATATGCATCCTAAAACTTGTTTATTCCTTTGCCTGATTAATGCAGAAGCAAACACCTCACAGCAGTTACTGTGTTTAATACATACACTAACGAGTGATATGCACAACTTGCAGTAAGAAATTCCTTATGCTGAATATGCAAATACATAAGTTTCCTTTTGTCAGCATTGTTTTGCTGCTTTTCAGCAGAACACCCTGCCAATACATTACATACAAAAAAACCCCAGCCTATTACTTCCTTTACTGAGGTATTTACTGTATAATCCTTTCTCAAAGCATCTTCATACAGAATTTTACTCCTACCTCTACTCATAAGCAAGTACTCCAAAAAACACAATAGCAGGGCATGGAGAATGAAAAATAAGGCATGATTTCACCAATACAGATAGAACTACAAAATCACCCTCCTACCGAAAGCAGATCAATCCCAAGACACAACCTCTCACACTGCGGGAGGCAAATGACGAGTGCTCTTGTGTCCCTAACCCGCTTTACAGCAAGCCCAGACAACTTAAATTGGAAAGTTGGAAATAAAAGTATAAAAACAAGAAATCCTAATAACTGGATCTCTCATGTCCAGCTTTACCGTACAGTATTAACCTTAATAGCATGTCAGCAGTTTGAGCAAATTCTTCAGTATTAAGGAACATTCCAGAATCGAGTTAGAGTGAAGAAGTTCCTCATGTCTCACTGAAGAACTTACGAGATATCCAAGAATATCAGACATAAACGGCCAAGTGATTTCCATCGCTAAGATTTAGGCTTAGTCCCTCAGAATGGAATGTTTATGCATTCTCATACAGGAAAGTTTTAAGTAAGGCAACACACTGCTTGACACAAGATGTTTGTTAAAGAACAGAAAGCACTCTAAATACTCAACTGGGTAGAAGATGCCACTTGGTTTTCAACTAAGCCTTTAGAGAAGAAGAAACTGCCATGCCAAGGAGCACCAGATATGACAGCAATGTACAGAAGACTCACTCCTCTCCTGAGTGGCAGCTGGAAGCCAGACAAGATATGCAAAAGCACCTCAAATTCTGCTGTGTGTTCTGTAGTGCCTCAGATGACTCAGTCCTCTAAGTGACAGGAAAAGCTACTATCTGACACCTGTCTTGAGAATACATACTCCAACTGATAAGATGCAAAATTCATGAGAAAGGTGTAGCATAGTCCTAAATCTACCCTAATCTCATGTTTTGCCCTTATCTTTTGGCAGGGTTATTCTGCTAGGCTACATTAAATCTCCAGTCGCTGCAGGAAGTTCTGTAAAGATAATGCTGTTACTCAGCTAACTAAGCAGTGGCAGAAAATAAAGCAGCTCTTGTAATATTTGGCCCAGAGACAAAAGCCCAAATTCATCAGTAATTGCTGCCATCAGTATGCCAATGAGACCACTACTGCTGCCTCCTACCTATGATATGAGAGTAAACCCTCAACTGCTTCATTTTACACCAAGACTGCCTTTGCTGTATGCATCAATTTACCCCTTACTCAAGTTCCCATTTTATCTTCCTCTTACCAAAAAATATAATCCTAGTGATCATTTATGTCAAAGCCAAAATTTTCACTTCTTTCCACAGTATATTCCACATTACAAAAAGATTAGCTTGCAGGATTTTCATTAAAGTCCCCCTAGAGATTTTAGTTCAAAGCATAAATTCAGAAATTAAATCGTAAACTGTCACTATTACAGTTTCACACGGCTATACAGGTTCTTAAGAGACCAGAGAATCAAAAGTGAGACCGATTTGCCCGCTTTTGGTCAATATGGTGCTGCCTATGTAGAGCTCGCTGATCGCCGTTAATGCTGCATAATCACCAGGCAAAGTGAGGCACACATTCAGGTTCTTGGAACTGCAGTTACTAAATTGTAAGTGAAGTTAAGATGTACTAATGAACATACTGTGGAAAAAGCCATGCCTGTGCTTTAGTTTTTCCCACCTCTGTCAAAAGTTCTGATAAGTGTAATGCAGTTTCTAAAGAATTCTGACAAACCCTATCTATTAGAGGAGCCACTTTACCATCCACAATTTGAATTATTTTACATCACCAGCTACCAACATTCTCCTTGGAGTCCTACTGGAAATTATGCACACCTGGAACCCTTTGGGGTTCCCTAACCCATCACTTTAGAGGGACCAAAATGGTAGTCAGTCCTTTCTAACAGCATCCCATACTGTTTTAAAAGGTAACAGCTACTCTGAAACTGTGGCTTTTCTTGTATTTTCATGTTCTGCCTCAACAGCCTAGAGCATCTGCAGTTTTCCCCTCATCTCTACCATTCTGCTACCGGTCTCTGAAGGGGAAGAGAAATGCACACACATACAAGCGTGGAAATAAAGAACCAGTTCCAAATCAAAGACAAGTACAAAGCATACACATCTCAGTTCACACCACCTAGTAAAAATGCTTTAGTTATGCAAGTGCAAATATACCAAGATATAAAGTAAATGCTCAGAAACCCAAATGTATTTCTAGCGTAAAGTGTCTCAGAATGCACCACTTTTTCCAGCAGGGATTTCTCACATAGTCAAATTACCTTTTTCTTAAAAGGGTTGGAACTGGCACTGCTCAGAGATGTTGCATTAAGGTGGATGAGAATAAGCTTTTTTACTACAAAATAAATGGCCAAAGGCAAATTAAAGCAGTAAAGCTAGCAAGAAAAAGACTCCTCCCAGACTGGCAGGCTCTCATTTGCAGTATAACTGTAATTACCATGTAACGCTTCACAATGTAAGCCTCAGAAACCACATACCCTTGGGACACCATCAGTTTACACCTCATTGGTTTTCCTGAATTTTACTTCACAACCACCACCACCAGTGAAGGGTAACACCCATCAATTACATTATTTATTATGGCCTCCCAATACTGTGTTAAAGCTAATTATCTTACCAGGACAATAAAGGCTGCTATCAAAGTCAATTTGACCTATAGACCCCCTTGTATTGAAGATGGCCTAGCACAGCAGGATAGACAAATAGTACACTAAAACCCACTAAACAGTAAGTATACTTTAAAGTAACCAATTACTGAGTACCTGGAGATATTTGATGCACGTATACTATACCTTTTACACTCACTACTTTTAGGTTTTTGTCAAGCATCCTCAGCAACCAAGGGTAAATGGAAACATACATACTTTCCCCATACTATTCCACATGCCTGTGCTGTATCTGCTGTAATTCACCTCAGGTGGATGCTTCATGCCACCCAACTTTGAGTTGATTTTGGCCAGCTGTGTGGTCAAGCTGACAGACCAGGTGTGAGAAGAATCAGAGGCCTTACAACTGAGAAGAATCTCACCTCTTTACAGGAAAGCAACTCAACTCAGTCCTCTCCCCATTATGTGGGACCTCTTGATGCCATCACGAACGTTCTGCTGTATTCTCCTTTAAGAAAGGAATTCTGGAACTACAGTAGTCAGAAGGAAGGTGCAGAAGTATAGCTATCAATTTGCTCCATTATTTTAATTTACATCCTTGTTAGATTTGGGTCTTGACACTGGTACTGTCTTAAAACAGTGGTTACCTTCCCCAAAGACAGCTAATAAGCAAATAAAACAGCTGCCCTTACTATCAATAGCCTCTGGAGTTTTATATTCACCACTTCTCCAAGAAAGTTCCTGGTTTTCAGGCAAAATTAAAGCCCGTTTCTCATTAGGTTAGGTATTTGTGCGCTGTTTCAAGTCTCCTCTGACCTGTCAAATCCCATCCTGATTTCTAGTCTGTGGGATGTACTGGAATTAAATCTCCATGTTCTGAATGTAACCTTCACTGTCTCCCAGCAATAGAAGCCTTAGAAATTGAAATATAACTGTGTCACTTTATGAACATCTTTTCTGTTCATATTGAGATATTCTGAAAAATATTTCAATTTGTGATTGTACAAGATGTTGTCTGCAACTTGTTGCAAGATCATCCCTTCTATTTTTCCACTTATAACTGTCAAACGCTTTTTCAAGACCAAGGAAAGGAAGATAAATGCCATTTGCAGTATTACTTCACCTTTGTCTTTCTGTTACTTCACTACTTTGGAACCGGGATGAATTAAAAAAAAGAAAAAAGTAATTAATAGGCATCAGAGAGGCCCAAAGGTCCCTTGCACCAACAGGAATACAACATAATTCTCAAGATACATGCATATCTCGAAAATCATACATTATTTCAACACAAATTCTGCACGTTCTCTCACTCCCCTGTTTCTCCAAGGATGCAATCTTTTCCATGCAACTTTTTTTCCTCACAAAAGGTTGAGGAGGTCTGGCTCTGAGAGTCGACTTCTGTCAGAGGAACTTAAACTGAATGAAGGCTGATATTTCACTTACCAGACAGATTTCATTACTTAAAGAGAAAAAAAAAATCAAGTGCAAGACTACCTCATCAGCACCGCACACATCTCGTTTCTCGCACATGTACCGCAACTTTTTACGAATGCAAGCATGAAAACACCCTGGTTTTAACATAACCTGAGGGAGCGGTGTAGCCCTTATTTAACTCTGCGGAAAAGCAGCCGACGGCGGGCCGAGGTTACCGACCGACACGCCTGGAGAGAGCGCCCTGTCCTGAGGTAAAAGACTAGGAACGCCTGAACGCGACCAGCGTCCCAAGTTCTTACCGAGGAGTTCAAGCCCCGTGCGAGCACGAAGAGCTCCGCAGGGCAGCGCGGAAACAACGCTGCCCTCAGGGCGGGACTCGGCGGCCGAGTGCGCCCCGCGCTCAGCCCGCACCCCCTTGGCGCCCTCACAGGCGGCGGGAATCAGCGAGAGCGGGGTCTCCGGTGGTGGCGCTGGCCACAAAATCCCACCGCCCGCCCCGCCAGCTCCTGCCGAACCCTGAACAGCCCGGGACTGCCTGCCTCGTCCCCGGCACCCACCGCCGAGCCAGTTGGAGGAGATGTTCTGCAGCATGGTGAAGGGGACGCAAAAGAAGGCGATGAGGAGGTCGCTGAGCGCCAAGGAGCAGATGAAGATGTTGGTGACTGTCCTCATGGCTTTGCTGCGGGTCACCACATAGAGCACCAGGCAGTTGCCGAAGAGCGCCAGGGCGAAGATGAGCACACAGATGAGGACGAAGGCCACCTTGGTGCGCCCCGGCAGCTCCGGGATGTACACCAGCGGCTGCAGCCCGTAGAGGGCGATGAACTGCTCCCGCGTCACATTGTTGTCCCGCAGCAGCTGCGCGAACTGCTCCGGGGTGATGTTCAGGGAACGCATGGTGCCGTCCCCCCCACTCCCTCCTCAGCCTCCTCAGCGCTGCCGCCCGCGCCCCTCCATCGCCGGACCGCCACCCCTCCGGCGCTCTGCCGGGGAGAGGGGCGAAGCAGCGCTACCGGACCAGACCCGGCGCGGGAAGGAGTGCGGAGAAGCGGAGGCAGAGGCGCGCAGAGCCCGCGGGGAACAGGGCGCCCGCACGACCAGCTCCCCGAGGCGGCGGCACCACCACCCGCAGCCTCCACCGACTACCGTGGCGGGGCCGCCGGCCCCAGGCGGGGGGCTCCCCGCAGCCAATCAGCGCACAGCGCGGGCCCCGGGCGGGGCAGCAGCCAATGAGCGCGCAGCGCGGGCCCGCCCCGGCCCCGCCGTCGTGGAGCGGGGCGGCCGTGAGCCGGGGCTTCGCGGTGCCCCGGCTCCCCGTGCTGAGCCCTGCGGCAGCCGGGTGTCATTCCCTGCCCATGTCTCCCCAGCGGAGGCTCGAAATGCTCAAGGTGGGAGCAGAATCTACCAAGCCAACCACTCGTCGCGTTTGGATCTGACTGAGAGATGTACCAGGCAGGTATATGGCTGTCTCCCTGAAGGGGTACTCGTGCCATCCATAGCAGGTCATACTGCTGCTTCTCTGTGCCCAGCCCAAACGAGGCGTAGGGGGATTTTATAGAATCATAGACTCGTTTAGGTTGGAAAAGACCTTTAAGATCATCAAGTCCAACTGCTAACCCAGCACTGCCAAGTCCACCACTAGACTGTATCACTGAGGGCCTCATCTACATGTCTTTCAAATACCTCCAGGAATGGTGACTCCACCACTTCCCTGGGCAGCCTGTGCCAATGCTTGACAACCCTTTGGTGAAGAAATTTTTTCCTAACACCCAATCCAAAACTCTCCTGGCACAACTTGAAGCCATTTCCTCCTTTACTATGGCTCATTACTTGGGAGAAGAGAGCAACTCCCACCTTGCTACAGCTTCCTTTTAGGCAGCTGTAGAGAGCGATAAGGTCTTCCCCAAGCCTCCTTTACTCCAGGTTAAACAGCCCTCAGCCACTCCCCATAAAATTTGTTCTCTAGACCCTTCATCAGTTTCATTGCCCTTCTTTGGACAGTTCCAGCACTTCAGAGAAAATGCTACGGCAGTTTAAATGTGAATAATAATGGAGAGGTCAAGTTGAATATATGCATTGATTTGCCTTCCAACCGGTTTTAAATTGCCCAGTATGGCTTTCTCACTTGTGCAGATATATCCCCCTTGTACCGTATGATTACTTTTTAATCAGAAACGCTATAAATTATCAGAAAGGATCCAGAGGAGGCTATAGCAATACAGAAAACTGTTCTGGCAACACTTCTATCTCCTCACGGTGATAAATGTTTCACAAGGAAACAAAATCACCTGGGAAAATGCTGCCAAATTAATTCTGTATAGAAAGGGTGCTCCTTGCCCTGGATATGTGTCTCTACCTGTATCAAGTATAAAAGAGAATTAAGTCTAGACACATTTCAGCAGATTTCATTCATATTACAAATAAAGAAGGGCCAAATGAGAAGGCCAGTCTCTGTCATCATGGACCACAGTGTTGTGTTATTCATTGCAAAATCATCCAAGTCTATCAGGAACTTAAACAGGAACAAACTCACACCTAAATACTGGAAATAATCAGGGTTTATGGTTAACATGGACATTTGTTTTGCATCTATCCTTGTTTTCTTACTGTGATGCTCGCTACAAGTAATCAAGCAACATTAAAAATGAAAAATGTCTGAATGGTTAATCTGCGTAATATAAACAAATCTCCAGGCTGGAGGCTATGGAAGTGTGCTATTACATCTGCTGCAGATTTACTTGGTTTTGCATGCAAAGTAAGGCATGATGCAGGTAATTTTAAAATAACATTTGTCTTGAATATTTACCTACACGGTGAAGATAAATGTAGGATTTGCAGAAACGCATTCTCTGTAAGTACTATCAATCCTTTTGGCTGAAGCAGTAGCAGCATGGACATCATACAAGCGATATGGCGAATCACTAGTAATTGTATTACCCAGCTCCTTGACCTGAATAAAATTATATTTGGAGTTAAAAGGGTTGTGTTACAAAAGGTAACCTCATCTAAAACCTGCTGAACCTAATTAAATGACTTCTTTGCTTCCCTGGGCTACAAATGATTGGTAGGTAGGGAAAAGTGTCTCTTCTTTTCAGGGCAGGCAACTAGCGTCCTGCCTTATCCTGCACCCCCGGCTGCCATCGGCTCTTGCTGGTTCCTGCAGTCTGCAAAGCAAAGCAATATGAGGCTGCCCTGACTCTCCCCACCATCATCCACACCTTCAGTAAAATGACCCGCTGTGCAAACGAGTTTTCTCTAGAACTGCAAAGAGAGGCAGGGGCATGAGGGGGGTATAAGGAGGCAGTCCTGCCCTGGTTCTTAACAGAAGAGGTAGGAAACAGGCTTTTGAAACAAACAGGTTTCTTGTTCCTTAATTGACTTTTTTACTTTGTATGTTTGATCAACTTCATTGTTGCCTCACTTGCCAAAATATATATATATACACGTGCATATCTGGTATTCTCCTGCATTACTTTTTTCCAGTTTTTAATGATGATTTTCAATATCTTTTATCCAAATCCACTTCTGTTTCCATTGAAGTCTATGGAGTTTTGATATTTATGTCAGTGGGACATAGGTCATGCCATTACATGATCTTTACGTAATACTTAATAAATTAATCACTCTTCTAAATTTGGGAAGCTGTAGGATGCTATAAAAAAAGGACTATTATTAGCCTGTACACACCCAGATAGATAATAAAAAACCACAAGTCACTTCTTTATTCCCCTGGTTATTATTTCTGAAACTGATGTGTTCGTAAATACAAAACAGGGTTTGAAAAACCCAAAATATTCTAACAAATACTTGACTATAAAAAACAGTGCATTTTTCATTATTCTCAACTGCAAAAAAGAAGCTTTCTACTACTTAAATGGCTAGAAACATTTTACCTCTGTATCTAGAATCCCAGTGAAACAACCTTTTAACCTGAACACAGATCAAGTCTTGGCTTTGCCAGTAATTTTACTTTGACTTCAAAGAAATTATATATTCTTTTGTCACAAACCTACAGACCGATAAGCAAGAAGAGTGGTGAAATATGAGTTGTATCGGATTGCACTCTGTCAAAACCCCTCATTTCTCCATGCCACCATATGGTAGTTTTTTTTGCCTAGGTGATTCGTCAGTATGAGACTCTCTTCTCATTCATAAGTGACAGTGAATTTTCTGCAGACTGAAAAATACTGCCAGTCAGTTTGTAACCTTTTCTCTTACAAAGCTAAAATAAGCTATAATTGCACTGGGTTTTTTTTTTCTCTTTTGATAGCAATAAGATCTCTGTATGGCTGCTGTGAAAAAATAAAGCCAACAACAAAAAATGTGCATACATAGTTTTGCATAAATTTTGTAAACTGAGAATGAAGTTTGTAAAAACTGTGAACAGCAGGCATTTTGAATGCTGAGAAAGCACATACTGTGTAATCCTAAACCAGAAATTTTAAAACAAACCTTTTTTCCTTCCAAATTTCTACTCATATCGTCTACTTCAGGCAAAAGAAATAGAGGACAAAACTACTAACAGAAAGAATCACTTTCTTCTTCCTCTTTCACTCCCCTTGACATTTTAAAAGACTTTGGAAAAGATGATTCCTTTCAGATGCACATTACCAGCTTTTAAACAGCCACTGCAACTAACAACTAGTAAACCTCAGTGGCCTTAGATCCTTTACAGCCACTGCAACCAATTACTAGTAAACCTAAGTAGCCTTGGATCCTTTGGTAGATACATTGGGGATGCACTCACCTCTGATCCATTTTAGTAACACAGCTTTTAGGATCATGCTTCAAAGGAATGGAACAGCTTACCATCATCATTAGGTAATTTTAGGTTAAGTCAAAAATAAAGTAGCTATTAAGATTGTCAAAGCAGTTTCTGAAACAAATTTAGTTAAGAGCATTTGCTGTTTATTATTATTACATGTTTTGGGAGAGCACTGAGGCTAAATCCTCATCTTTAGGCTTACATCGTTTTATACATTTAGAGAAACAAACCATAAATTCTCTTAGATAAAGGAAAACTCGATGCTAATTGGACTAGAATCTTAGTCGGTAACTAAGGATACAGCTCAAGGATGGTCTGATCAGCATATACCAATTTATGGCTACTGTCTCCTCTTCTTCATGCATGCTTTACTTTCCATTGCTTGTGACAATAGGCAGCTTCCACAAAGCAATACTTATTAAGAAAAGCATCAATATCTAGAGTTACATACAGCTGCAAAGTATGTTTGAATGGTTGAAGAGAAAATAAATTACATTTAACCTAGTGCATGGGCTAACTCTGAGATGTTTTGTCTCGTACTGTGTGACTGCTGATAAATACTGCTGGCTGAAAATCTTTATTCTTGTGGAGTCTTATGTCTCCATGGTTGGGTTCATGCACACCTCTAGATACAGTGACTTCTGCTTAGTTTTATAACCCAGCCCCAGCTGTCAGTGATACTAATGTACGATGCACACACATGGGTGTGTGAGAGAGACAAACCTTACAGCCCCATACAGTTTGGTAGTCATATTTGATACAGCAATTAAACAAGAACTGCTACAGGCATGAGTCTCTCTGTTTAAGCCAGGGAAGCCTGACCTCACTAGTGCTGTTTCTGAAGAGGAAAACCACAAATCCACCAGTGTGTGTCCCAGTGGCATGCTGCACAGCCTGCGTCTCCAGAACGCAGCGTGTTCAGTCAGGCAGCTGCTGCATGACTGGCACAACACCCCCGGTACCCTGCTAAGGACTGCAGATAGACCAACAATTCTCCGTGTAACCATGCAGCTCTAACACCTAATGCGTCTTAAAGTTGGACACTTAAATTAACATGGAGACTAGCTTTATGTCTTATGGGAAAAGTAACAATCCACCCCAGTGCAGGTTCTTAGTCACCCAAACCAAGACTTTGTTGCTAAGGCTGTTTTGACATTGTCCAATTTACTTTGCACTGTATCTCAGCCCCTCAAATTGTGCAGAAACTGGTTCACTGAGCAAGAGCCTTTTAAAATCATCTTCAGAAACTGATCCCTTCCCCCAAAAGGACATACTCCTAATAGGTCCTGGTGCATATGACACCTCATGTACTTTTTAGCCTCCTTTCTGAAAACCTTCCTTGGGCTCCTTCCTATGTTTCCTCCTGCTGCACATGATAACTTTTCTAACAAAGTCTGTCCTGGATTAGAACTTACTCTTTTAGACGCTTTGACTTCTCCTGCTGTTTGTCATCCAGAAATGTTTGGTGAGGAACTTATGGAATTGAAAATAAGCTGCAGCAAGCCAAATTCTCAAAGGAAAGAATTTAGATTGTACTTGCTTCCTTCTACTTTCTTTCCTCCCCTATTCTATCTTGTCATGCAAGTGGGGAAAAAAAAAAAACCACTTAAAAAAACCCCCCCCAAAAAAAACCAAACCACCCATCAAAAAAACCCAGACAGTCAACAGCTCCACAACTTAAAAAGAAAGCAAGAAAAAAAAAAAGTACTATTTAGGTTGGTTTTTTTATTCTAAGAGTGGATTTAATCTAAAAAATTAACTCATGATTATGCATACACATGCAAGCATCAGGGACTCTTCATCAGGGACTGCAGAGATAGGACAAAGAGTAATGGGTTTAAACTGAAACAGGGGAAGTTCAGGTTAGATGTAAGGAAGCATTCTTTGCTGTGAGGGTGGTGAGGCACTGGCACAGGTTGCCCAAAGAAGTGGTGAATGCTGCATCCCTGGCAGTGTTCAAGGCCAGGTTGGACAGAGCCTTGGGCAACATGTCCTAGTGTGAGGTGTCCCTGCCCATGGCAGGGGGTTGGAACTAGATGATCTTAAGGTCCTTTCCAACCCGAACCATTCTATGATTCTATTTGCCAGCAGCTATCAACTGCCACAGTTTCCTCCAGTTTTAAAATAAATTTCCTTGCCTTCTGATTCAGTATTAAATCTAAACCCTGCTCCAGTACCACTCATTAGAAATAGCCAGAAATTCCTCAACAGGCAGTTTGCACCATAAAACATTTCTGCTGTTCTCAGATCGGTTGCAATGAACATCAGGAAAGAATGGTGACAGCATCAAGATGCAAATATCCTCCCTCCTTGTAGCCTTCATATTCTTTTCATTTCTTTCAATGCTTTCCAAATGACTTGTATCCAAAAAAATCAGTTTTAAACCTCATTTACAACCATAGTGAAAGGATTCCAATAGTAAGCATTTTCTTTCATCTAAACTCTTTCATCTAGCTGTCTGGTCAGCCCCAAATATACCAGAAATCCTTAATATCTCTTACTTGTTCTTTCACTTAAAGTCATCATTTTTGTATTATTTTTTAAGACTTCAGTTGACTGTCACACAAAGCCTTCCCTAATTGGAAAAGACCTATTACCTTGCACAGCTTTTAGCTGTTAGCCCTCTATTCAGCTTTCACAGAATGAATTCTTCATCGAAAAGCAGACAGAGTAATTTCTACACATTCACTCAATAAATAAGATACAAAAGTATTTTCATTTCCTGATAGTCCAATTCTCATTTTCTTTCTTTCTATTGACACTAGTGTTCAGTGGTCATATGCAAAATATTGTACAAAATGTCTGTAGTACAGGTTCTTCTCTCTGTTTCTTCTGAAGTAAAGAGCCCTTTATCACAAAACAACAGATTCAGTCCTAGATGCCAAGGAAAAACTAGGGAATGTTTGGATCTAAGCCTCTCCAGGGAAATGCAGAATTTAGTGTTATAGGGGTTGACAAAGCAAGCCACACCATTTTGCAACAAAGCGCTTAGAAGAATTTTGCCACTGACTGTTTGTTACAGTCATGATTTGGTGTACTGTATATTATTAAAATACTTTGTATGAGGATTATCAAAGTGTAATGCTCTCAATAATTTTAAATGTTTCTATTTATAACCATTAATTTGATGTTGCCAAGTAGATGTTTAAACTGTTGCATCAGGTATCACTAGATAATTACTAGAAGCTATAAAGTAAAAGGTAATAAACACAGTTTGATAATAGACATGAAGGAGAAAAAGAGTCACGAAAATCCTAACCCATGCCTGAAGCCAGAGTCCAAAACACAACCTCCCCAGCCTCACAACAGCGCGTCTCTGGTCAGGCACCTACATTAATTTTTCTTAACAGGCAGCTGCCAATATGATGCACAGAAGCTGGAGTTGCCCAAGTGCTTCTTGAAGAATTACAAGTAGCATATGAGGCTGATGATCCACTGGCTGGCTCTGTCTTTCTAAGAAACAATCTCAGTCTCAATAAGTTCTAAAACCCCGTTAATAGACAAATTAGTGTGGGCTAATGACCCATTGATCACGCAGGCAATTGCTACGCTGAGAAGTTTCAGTGCTAATATAAGCATCGATACCAGTCATGGTATGGCAACCTTAGTGACACTGACCTCAGTCTCAACATCAAAGCCAACAGTCAGTTAAGTGAAGCATCAAAAAGGCTGATATTTCACCATCACCTTTTCTTGTTCTTCTCATTATTACAACTTTTGGTACCAAACCTGGTATCAAACAGCATTCAGCTTGTAACAACTCAATTGTGTCTCCAGTTGCTAGTGTCCTGGGGCTGAAAACTTTCATTTACCTCACAGTGGTAATCCAGTCACTTTGTGATCTGGCCAAGATTAACCTCGCCGATAATGCAAGTCTATTAGACACCAAGGAATACTCTGTGGAAGTTGCAGGCCACTCCAAATTAACTGCATTAGAAAGAGGTATCAGCCACCTTGTTTCAAGTTTAAATCCTTGCATTTTCATGCCAATCCTACATCTCTGCTCTTTGAGCAATGCAAGAAATTCAAGTCCATCAAAACTCTCCAGCAGGTCTGAGTCTTCAAAAATACACATACACCAACTGGAGAGGAAACTTTACTTGTGTGACCCCACATACATGTGGCCAAGTGCCAGCCACTGAAATTGAAAAATACAGAGCAACAAGTCTTTCTTGTGTCACCTCAGGTTATTAATGAAGAGCTATGGGTTGGAATTTTAAAAAGCCAAACAAAGGTCAAGGTGGCCCTCTAACAGTTTGATTATTTCTCTTGCTACTGCAGCAACCGTGAACTCCAGGCACTAGATGTTGCAGAAGAGGCACAGGGTGAAAACTGAAGACCTCTCCTCTGTCAGCTCCAGTGGGAGTGCTGACTTCTTTTCTAGTCTTCCCTTGCCCATCACTGGTGAAAGGGTTTCTGCTGCAAAGAAGGACTGATGAATTCCATGGAAGAGAAGGTAGATTTCTGTCTTAATACATGTATTTTGTCTCTATACTTCACCCTGCTGCTGTTAAGTATCAGCTGAGCTGATGGAAGCACTACTAAACACATGGACCTCAGCCTACAGAAATCACCTCATTCTGGACATCAGAAAACAAATTCTGGAAATTGCCGTCTGTAAGAAAACCCTCCAATGAATCTGCCCTCACCGGGGAAATCCTTTGGCAACAGCAAACAGAAAGGTTTCCATTGTTTCATCTGGAAGAGTGTGGAACAAGACTCTACCCCGCATAATTCAAAAATTGCCAGAGAGGGAAGAGAGTCTCTCCCACCTTGAATACAGAGGACTCAATGGATTATAAGGCACCTCAGATGCAAGATAACATTTCCGTTACTTATCACTTACAGACTCAATCCAGCAGCTTCTCTCTTTCAGGAAGGCATGCTGCAGTACGTACACCCAGGTCACCAAAAGAGCTTGAGATCTGCAGCAGGGTTCAATAATTGGCAGATTATTCTGCCTTTTGTACTCTGATACTGGGAATAGTTACCAAATGCCACACCACACTGACAGTGGACTGTAGGAAACATGCCACTCATGTCAATCCACAAGTAGGCAATACCTCTGTTACTCCTAGAAGGAGTTCATCACAGTTCACTTGTCATAAGTCATTGCAATGACCCATATTTTGTTTTAGGACAATGGCTTTCATGCTTTATAGCCGCTACATCTTGTGGAATAGGTTTTCCTTTCTTAAAAGATACTGGACAAAATAGTTAATACATGTTCTGGCATTTCACAAGCTTTAAAGGTTGATATTCCATACTCTAGAGCAAAGCAATTGAGTTACTTGCTTTTTACTCTCATCTTGCAAAAACACTTAAAAATCCTAACTCCTGTTGGATCAAAAGCTAACACAGTAACAGTTAAAAAGAAGATGCCATACTCACTCAAGTTTAATGATTTTTTATCTGTAACATTAGTATTTGCTTCCCTTTAAAAATCCTTTTACCAGTTACAAAGGACTTAAAAAGGTAAAAAATAACCACTTCAAATACAAGACAGCCTTGCTGAGAAATTTCTTGGGGAAAAAAGCTGATGAATAGAATAAAAAACCTTGGAAAGATAGACTGCAACAGAAATAACTAGAGGAAATCAACACAGAAGTATTATCAAAATTTGGTAGCGTTGCTTGGTCCTATAGTCCCCTTCCACAAAAGAGCTTTCAGAGCAAACCCACAGGTAGAGTGAGATGAAGGCTGCCCACTGGGAGATAATATTTCTTATCCCTTTTGATGAAATTAGAATTAAGACTCTCAGACTTTTTTTTCATTTAGGAGTCTTCCTGCTGTGATTAATCTGCACTTTCTCTGAGAAGGTAATTAAAACAATCACACTTCTATGAAAGCCATGGACTAGATTTTCAAAAAACATCTAATGACTTAACAAGCACTAGTCTCAGTGAAAGCCGGTGTACACCACCACTTACAAAAACCTCAGCAAACGGCTAATCCTACCCTTTTTGACCTGGGTGTTTGCTACATTGCCATGATTTGAAGAGCAGCTGTATCAGTCCCTCTAAACTCCAGAAGGTTTTATTACATCAAAACACGTTTTATCCCCTAGATGTTGGGTCCAATTGACAGCAGTTGTCTAATTTAAAGATGGTAACAATATTTCAGAAAGGAAGAAAATATCAGTTTATGAAATACCCTGTACACCACTCTACTTCAAACAATGCACGCAGTAGTCAACTAGGCATAAATCACAGGCCCCTTAATATGGCCAGACACAGGCAATGTGGGGCTTGTGAATAATATTCAGGCTCTTTGGCTATAACCCATGGATGTTTTAAGCGTTCTTTAATACTGTTGTGACTGGTGGCCCTACTAAGATGCTATTGCACTATGATTGTGTTAGGTGTGATTAATTTCACATAACCCATATTAGTCTAAATCAGATCAGCTTGCTCTGAATGAGTCCTTTCTTTCTTTCAATGAGAATATTAAATCATTATTCTTCCTTCTTAGTGGTTTGCATAACTCTAGCTAGAAAGGGTAGCACAATGTGCTAAGCAGCAAGAGACTCACACTAGCACACTTCTGCTGCTTTTATTCATGTTACCACCTGCCGTCCCCAAAACTAATATTTACAGGGGGAGATATATCTGCAAAACCACAGAATTCAAGATACAAGCAGATTCCAGGGTATAATTCTTACGAATAAATTGTTTTAGGGCATTTAACTGAATGCATATTGAAAATGCCGGGAACAACAGTATACAGAAGCAATTTAATCTTGTGCTTTTAAGGGTTTGGGAGTTGTTTTCAGCCTGGCTAAAGATTATGATGGTCACTTCCCTGACAGGTTGGCTAATTTACTTTCAGTTAATGTATCTCCATGAATCAAGTGTCACAGCAGATAGTGTCAGTACATACATGTTATTGCTACATAGTGAAATTGGAAAATTGGTCTGAACACATTCTGTAGGCCTACCCATTAATCTGTAGAATACAGATTAATTTCCAAGCCAGTTTTTGTTAACATCCGAAGGGTTATGGATCAAGCAAAAGAAAGGCTGTCTGGACATAAAAAGAGAGGGCATCCAGTTAACTCCTCCTCTAGGTAGCAGGAATAGAGGAGGAAAAACTTTGTCACACAGAGTCACATCAGACTATCAAGGTAGTCAGGTGGCTGGTAAAAGCAGTGGCAAGAATGAGACTGAGGGGAAAGGACAGGATTAGGAAGAGATGGAGTCTCACTCTCGCAGTCTGGGCAAAAAATGACTCTATTTCACCCTTCAAGCAGCACCTCAGCACTAGGTTATATCTTGCTTTTGAATAATAGGTTAAAAGTGGATCCAGTTCCAAAAGAATTTAAAATATTATTAAATTATTAAATAACCAAATGCCATAACCAACTAGAAAAAGATATGTAGGATTTTCACTGTCAGTTGCAGAATTTCAGCATAAGGCTGAAACAACAGAAAGCTGTCATAGGTGCAATCACCACAAACCAGATCTTTTTGCACGCAGAGGATAAAGGAGGCTTTTATAGGTTCCTAAACTACCCGTAAGAGATTTGCAGAAGCAGCTAGGTGTTCGGTTGCCATCCCTTTCAACTCTCTTGAGAACCTGAAGAGACTTGAACCTTTGTGTGACGGTACAACAGCTTTTACAACACTTGACAAACCTGGCCTCAAGAGTCTTGAGAAACAAAAGCAACTTCCGCAATGTAATTCAAGGACAAAAAAGGCCAAGAAAGTGGGAAAAAGCAAGTACATTCTAACAAACAAACAAACAAAAAAAAAAGGCAGGAGTTTTCTGGAACAAATCTGGGCATTACAGATGAATTGTGTAAGAAAATCTGGGAACCTTAAATTGGCTGAAGTGCAATGGAACAAACTGGTTGTTAAGCAGTGTCAGTATCAATAAGCATTTTGGACACAATTCATTTTTCACAATACAGAAATGTGTTCAGCACCACTGTGGTCTTTCTTTCGTGTGACTGTGAGAGGTTTACCAAGTAAACACTGTGAAATTAATCTAAGTAGTTTTCTTCTGAATGTAAAGGAGACAAGAAAAATAGAGCTATGAATCAAGTCTTTGCCATTTAATATTTCACAGCTGTCATATTGCACACTGCCCACCATGAACTTTTTACATTATTTAGATCATTTTCTCTAAAAAATGTTCAGCCTATTAAAGAATCAATGGCAGAGAACTTTGCAGTTTTTCAAGGACTGTTTTGATCATAGTTCCATGCACGATTCCAGTCCTGTATTTGGTAAATGAAGTATTTAGTTGAAATAGGCAAAGACATTTTGCCATAAATCAGAAAGTCTCATGCCTAAACACAAGTTAGAGTTTTCCCAAATCCTCAAAAGTTAAATCACTTCATATCAAACACTTTATCCACCTCTCCCTGGTAGTGCAACGAGTTTTCCAGAAAAGCTGTATTTGTATAACAGCCTTGGACAAGCTTGTGTTTGATCCTGCATATTCCCCAGGACAGAGAGGAGAAGGAAGATAAACAGAAAGATATTCTGCATGCACATGAACTAGACCCCAGGAAAACGCATTACATTAATTTTTCTCCTAAATGTTTCTACATTTTCACACACAAAGTCAAGCAAATTAAATCTCTAATCAACATTGAACATTGCTGAGCATGCAATAAAAATGAGAGCCCGTTTGACTACTCATCAGTTCACTTTAATCAGTATAAATACACTGGACTGTAGCTGGGGAAGCACATCCTTTTTTGTGGTTGAAAAGAAATTGTAATTATCTTTTGGGGGCTGCTTAAGGTCCACATACAAATGCAGCTTTCTGACTTTCAGTCTGGGCTACTTTACCCAGTGAAGGCTTGGAGCATGGACAGAAGGCACATGAAGTAGTCTGACCAGCATTACCCAGACATATACCTTAGTCCCACCAGGGGATTTCGGGCACTCTCCTCGACTTCAGAAGAGGGTGGAGGGGAAAAAAAAAAGCCAGAGTCAGTTGCCACTGGGTGGCAACACCATTTCTATCTTTGGCACACCACCTCTATATAGGGACAAGAGCCCAATCACCCCATATTTCACAGTGCCAGCAGCAACCCCATCCATTGCTGGGGGTTAGCAAGCCCCTAGGAGCACAGTGGCGCCTCAGGCTCAAGGAGCTGTGACCACAAGGATGCAGCCAAGTGTGCCACTGAGCAGAGGTGCAGTCAGGGATCATAGGCAAGGCTGGGGGAGAGCAGCACAGGGGCTCGGGGGCACCCCCCCAACAGGTCTCCAGCTGGGGGATGTCAAATTCAGATTCCAAGTTGCATCCAGCCCAGAGGAAGCCTAACATTGTCTTATCAAGCCTAGAGATCATCATCCTGCTCAAATTGAATTTGAACAGTTCGGTCATCAAACTGCCTGCCCATTGTGGGGAGACACAAGCAAGCTCTGTGCATTCTGGGGCTCAGGTGCAAGCAAGCCAGCTACCACTCAAAAGACACATGGTCAGATTAACATAGCACCAAGTTTAAGCTAATACGACCTGTTGCTATTTAGCTCAAAGACAGCTCTACTGCTTCCCTGACAGAGCTGGTTTTCAGACTGACTTTGCTGAAAACTGCCTAAGAGGAATCCTATAGGATGATGCCAGGAGATGAGTGTTGCAGAGCTCCCTCAAAATCTTCTCCCCCTCCCTGGTTCTGAAGGTGAAGGGGCCACAGATAAGGCAAGTGTATTAACTTCTTAGTAAATCCCCAGAGAAGTTTTCCTGAGGTTTGAGATTTCCAATTTCTCCCATATCCAGAACAAATTACTGGCTGCAATCCCAGATGTAACATTGATGAACAAAGATTGATTTTAATAAGGAACCCTTCTTTAGGTTAGGAAAGGCAGAATAACAACAGGAGTTAATAGCAGGCACGTCCCCTGTGCAAGTGCTTGTGATGCCTCTGGAATGCAATATGGCACAGCCCACAGACTCTGTCATCAATTGACATTCAAACGCTTGGCAACGCAGAGCAGTAACATGTTGTTGAGGGGGAAGCTGACGTACAGAGAAATATGATTTGCTGAAGGTTATTCTGTAAACAAAACCAAGCATGGGACTCAGACCTTAGGCCACTGTTCCCTTCCACTAGACTACAACTCTTCCCCACCATGGGAATTCCATTGCATAGGTTTCCTTTTCTTCCCATCAGCTCTTACCTAACCTAACGTGTGTACCAGTAGATGACACATGCACCCTGACATGGGGCCGTAGGGAAGGTGAGTTCATGTCTAAACAGGTCCTCATTCTCCTGACACTATGCAGTGAAGTGTCTTGCCAGATACAGCTGTGCTGTGGCTACCAAGCCAGGCTGGATCATGCTGGGAAGAAGGTCAGGACAAGAGAGAGAAAAGGAGGAAAAAGCCAGGGAAAGAGGGCTGCGTGCCACCTCCTGGGTAGAGAGGAGTGCTGCTCTGCCTTCTGAGAGCTGCTAGGTCACAGCAGATGAGCCTTGGG
Source organism: Strigops habroptila (assembly GCF_004027225.2). Lineage (NCBI taxonomy): Eukaryota > Metazoa > Chordata > Aves > Psittaciformes > Psittacidae > Strigops > Strigops habroptila. Next base: position 84,272,539 of record NC_044279.2, on the reverse strand, counting down.
GAAAACTGCTAGTCCCACACCCAAATACCTCATCACTCAGATAAGAGGGTTTGGCAGAGGACAGGCAAGTCCATGTCTTCCTTATATCAGCCTGTGCAGTGCAGTGACAGGTCTGTGTGTCTCTAACAAGCTGGCAGCAAAGAAAGCACTAGAAGAGCTTTTCCAACAGAGCCTTGTGCCAGCAACTTTGGTGTCTCCACGCAACCAGGCTGTGCAGATGCACTGGGCAGCCTTCCAGCCCCACTGCTTAGAAAAAAGTGGATGTTTTGCATAGGGCAACTCTTAACAGTTTTCTGTAGCCCAGAAGGACCTGAGTGTAATCTTGTCCCAGAAAGGGCCTGAAATAACTGCAGAGAAATTGATTGCTCTTTTCAAACACCTGAAGAACATTAACAGTGGAGAACAAGGAAAGCTGCTTAAAGTGGAAAACTCAGCTGGGCCAAAACCAGATGTCAGGAATAATTTTAGTTTAACAATCAGGAAAAGTCAACATGTTTACAGAATCTTGCCACCACCTCAGCCTGTGCTATGGCAGTATGTTGAATACAGGATGCAATTCTGGTTCCTCTCAGTTTAAAAACAACCCAGCTGGGAAAGGTGCAGAGAAAGGTTACTAATGGTACCAAGTTTTCTCATGCCCAAATCTCTTCAGCTTGGAAAGACACGATTAAAGGGGAGAGAGCATAGAAGTCTTAAGAGAACGCTAAGTGACAGAAGCTGGTGAAGTGAGCATGATTGTTTCTGAAAAAGAAGGAAAAAAAAGATAAGATTAAGCAAACACTAAGCAAAATTTAGAACAGGGCCCAAAGTGAAACTAGCAGTTACCAGGTTCAAAACAGCAAAGAGATCTTCCTCCATGTAACGTAATTATGTGGGTTCCAAAAGTAACCAGAGCAACAAGGAAATTAAAAATTAACAGTGCATAACTTGAATACCTGTTTATTGCTGCAGTGGAAAACACAGCTGATGAAGTACTAGTGTACACTTGCCCTAAGTTAATGTGCTTGCCTAAGCTGCTCTCAGGTACACCTGATAAACTGAATGGATTTTCAATCATCTCCTGCACTATGGCCATCCTCTACTTTGTATTTGTGAGTACTGCAACACCCAACTGCATTTACATTATTTATATAGTTTGCCCTTTTACTGAAGAATTTGCCTGGTTGTGTTTTCTATTTTCAAGCATAAAGTATTAAAACCACAATTTTGAGAAGACTGTTTAGTTTTCTCGACTATCATTGAGTCCATTGTGTTGAAATATTAAATGCCGCAATTAAAAAAATTATAACTTGACCCAGATAAGACAATAGAGATGGTCATTAGTAAGCATCATGCCTTGATATTCACAACTCCAGCAACCTGCCAAATCCTGCTCATGCAGGTTTTTGTTTATTGCTAACTGCAGGTTCCAGCCTGACAAGACTTTACAAGCTTTGGAAATTGCTTTTATTCACAGAAAAGTGAGAATCAACCCAAAATAGGAACATAAAAAGTTTTCCACTTCCTATTAGAGTCACTAAATGCAAAAAGAACCAAGAAAAAAAAGCCCTAAGAGACAAATATGTTCAGGTAGGAGGTGTCCCTTCTGCGTTGCTGCCCAGCCTACCTGACATCAGCTGCTGCTTCAGCCCAAGACCCTGGCAGGCTGAACAGGGAAACAGCTCCATGATGGATGATGTCTGTGGTGGTGCCACTGCTGTGAAAACGGCTTCTGATCTGCTAGCGCAAAACAGGCCAGGAGGAGACATTCACCAGACAAACTGAGGCCTGAGGAAGACCAAAGGAAAAGCAAGGTGCCTGCAGCCATCTTTTCTCCAGCCCAGGCTACATCCGACTTGCTGTGTTGTGCACAGTCCAAGGCTCAGGAATATAACCCGTTTATGAGTTATGTTCAGACAGCAGCAACCTGCCTCGCCTTGTGCTGGTGGGACACGGAGGGATGGAGGAACATGGGATGAAGGAGAGAGGGAGCAGGAAGTGGTACTGGACACGGAAGTACCATTTTCAATTATTACTGGTTTTATATGATAAGCTGAACTTGCCTGCATTCAGGATGCAAATGTCATTTTCTAAATACTGTCTTATATATCCTCGAGTTAAAGACAACCAAGCCATGTCAGCACACAACTGAAAAAGAAAATGATTTTTTAACCTGCATTTGTTTCTGCTTATCAGGAAAAATGTAAGTCATTGCTTTTGAAAAAAAAAAATCTGCAACTTAAATAGTTTTTTCTAAATACATTTCCTTCCTGAAATTGCATTTGAAATAATTGCGTTTTTAAAATATAACTTAGAATTTTTAGAATGGCACGTTTAGCACCAACATTGTAAAGAAGTAAAACCACTGAATGAGGAAGGTCACTGGCTGAGGAATTGGTAATGGTCTTTTTCAATAGCTGTCAAAATGAACCATATCAAATTGATCCTAGAGATTCAACTTCACTGCAAATCAGCTTACCAGAATAGTTATCACGGAGCACAGGTCAGCCTTTGTTTGCAAAACAATTAAGTATGAACGCAAGAGGAAAGTAAATTCAGTTATTAAAACATTATTGCTTGCCTGTTGCTTTAAATCACACTGGTTTATTCAGTCCTCATTATTTACTCTTACCATTTTGCTTTTCGCAAAGCATCGAGGACCTTTTCTTATTACTTCCATACAAAACCAAAAAATGTGTTTTCCAGAAGACTTCATTATGTTTTTTTAAATTTAGAAGCAAAATATGTACCATGACAATCAGACACTCAGCATTTAATATTTGATGACATCAGGGACCTTCAGAGAACAATCTGTCAGATTTTGAGGTTTCATTTGAGAAGGGCACATCCATCTTTCCTTACCTATACAAAACTCCACCAACTCCAGAGATTACCCTTCCTCATCAGCCATACTGCCGCAGAAGAGCACTGCAGAAAAGTTTTATCTATCTACCATGTATTTTTTTCTTGCCAACTCATAATACCTCACAGAGCCTTTGTCTGGAACTCTTCATTTTCATATGGTTCACTGTAAACATTGTTATAGTCACAAGCTGAAAGCCCTGAACACTCAGAGCATCCTGATACCTAAGGAATGTTCTAGGAAAAAAGTGGTTCCTGTTTCACCTGCTCCTGGTCATACTATTTTCCCAGCTTAAACTAGCTGCTCACCCTCTCAAATGTTCTTAGGGTGCTTGTAAACACCTAATAGCTTCTCTCTCAGCCATTGTTTTGGTGGCAGATTGCAGGAAAGATAACTCTGGAGAGAACCTCATATCTGTCATTTGTCAGTTCTTTTCTTATTTAAAGCCATGACTCATTTAGCTGAGGTATGAAACATAAACATAAACAGCGTGACAGACAGCAAGTGGTGGGTTGGCTGGCTATCCCTTTTTGTCCTCCTCTTCCTGTCACTTAAATCACAAACGTCTTGTTTCCTCCTGACCACAGTGCAGCTTTCAACCCTCTGGGAATGAGAAAGCCCTAAAAATTTTCTGGAAGAACCACAGTCCTTCAGGAATCTGGCATACGTAAATAGCTGAAGAGCAATTATTTTCCATTACCCTCTTTCAGACCTCTCATAGGCAGTCCGCAGAGCACAAGCTGAGCCCTCCTTGTCGCATGGGCTGCCCCATGTGATGCACAGGCACATGCCACCAGAGAAACAGGTACCTGAATCTTGAATATGCTCCTAAGAAATACTGTGAGGTAATTAAAGCTGTAATATTGTCATGATAGACAAGGCAAATCCTCTGAAAAATTATACTCCTTGATGTTGTCACAGGCTGAGCATGCTTGTATAAAAACCTGATCTAGTTAGCTGGCATGTGAGAATCACTTTATAGCACATCCCTTAATTGTTTTTTAGATGGAAAAGGCATGTGTAGAATGGATCTATGTGTTGAATTTACTATACGCTTCCAAAAAAATGGTAACACTTTATGTTTAAAACATTTTCAATTAATGCTTCTTTTGGCTGAGCCTGAATTCAAAGTTACAACAAGAGCTATTGTGTTCTTCTCTCTCCTGTGAAACCAGATAATTCACCCTTGACATCAGGTCCATGTGATACAGCTGGGTAATGGAAATTCCTTGCCATCATTCATCTGTTGTCTCCTATTAAAGTACTTACATTGGGACTACAGTAAATATCTTAAAAATTTGAAGACTATCATAAACCCATGTGGTTTTGTGATGGCAGAAATGCCATCATTTCCTGATAAATCTGAGTTTTGTAGCAATACAATTTTCATTATACTGAATAAATGCACCCTTGGTAACTTTGATGCAAATGATGTTTACATGTGACTCTGGTTCAGAAAAAAAATGGAAAATGAATGGTAGAAGGACCAAGTCAGCTTTGTCTTCTCTCATGTTCACCTCATACACCAGGCCTGCCTTTGGAAAATAATTATCTAGTTTGCCTCTAGCAAACCCACATCACTATATGCCAAACTGTGATTTTATTTGGTCAACCTAGATTATGTAACTGGGACTTTTCACCGATTTCTGTGTGCCAAAAATTGCAGTTCAAAGAACATGGTTTGATTCCCAAATTAGCACGCTAATTTCACTCATCTTGTTTGTTATTCCAGAAGCAATTATTATGATCTTGTATAATTGTCCATGGTACACAATCTGTACTTCTGGCTAGCATATTTTCCATAAACAGTTTGAGCAACTACAGCTATGTAACAGTGAATATTCTTCCCAAGACTGAGATTTGGAAGATTTCAGTACATGGTACTTTTTTATTACATTTCATTCCTAATTTTTAATCTCAGACTGATTTCATTCTCACTTCAAGTTTTTACACAGGGCTGTTGGTAACACATAGTGATAGGACTGATCAATTTTAACAATGTTTTCCAACCAACCTCGGAAATGTCATCCAATTTGTTTCATAGGTTTATGGTGAATTTGTTAAATAAAAAAATATTTGAAAGAACATCCAATTTTGAACGGAATTTGCAGTAAAGCTGTAAGATATAACTCAGGTGTGTGTGCTGCATGTACACAGACTGCTTTCAACCGCCATGTAACTGTTGCAGCATTGGATTATCTTTCAAGCCAACCCAATAATATTCAGGCTCCATTTTGGGTAAAAACAACAGCAGTAGCAAATTTATCCACAAGTATTCAATGCTTCTCAAAATCGTGCCCAAGTTACCATGCTGTAACTGGGGGGTCTGAGGAGACAAGACAACTTGGCAGGCACTCAAGCTTAAAAAAACCCCCACAGCATTTCCATGTTGTTATGTGTCAGAGATTTGGCAACATTCATTGACAGGGAGTTCAAGACAACTTGCAGTTGCTTTTGGTGGCAAACCTGGCATATGAAGTCCTGGCTTTTGCCGCCCATGCCCTTCTTGCACAGTTTGCTATCTTGCACAGTTTATCCTTCCATTTGAACCACAGAAAAGGCTAGTGGATTCACAGTATAAACCTTTCCACTGAAATTATGCGCTTCAGAAATAACCCATCACCTCCTAGACAGTGAGCCAAAGCACAGAGATTTAAATCATGAGACAAGAATCTGCCTTCTTAACTGATGTCATTACCTTGTAAAATTACACCCTCGCATGCTTTGCTTACAGGGTTTGTAGCGTGCACCTTTAAAGGCACACAAACTTGGGAAGGTTTGTAACTTCAGTTTGGTTTTATTCAAGTTAGCTTGGCCTCAAGCCAATAATTTTGTTAAAGGTTAGGACCAAGACCTTAAACTGGCATTGGAAGCTGGCCAGGACATAATGCAAGACTGTGAATATAGCAGCAATATATTCTTGGAAGACCGAGTGTTGAAAGAGTCAGACAATTTTGTTTGGTACCAGTGGACAACAGGCACCATTTTCCTGTAGAGATCCAGTAATGCAACCGGAGGTGACAAATGCATGGACAATGGCTGCCAGGTCCAAACAACGAGGATTCTTACAGAGCAGAAGGTATGGGAGGGATCAGGCTACTCTAATCGTCTGTGGCTAGCAATAAATTCAACAGGAATTCAAGGACTCTATCCATTACAATCAGCAATGTTTCAGCCAGAAAGTGGGAAATGAGAAAAAACAGCAAGAGTGTCTCTGATTTGCCAGTAGATGCACAGGAAACTCACTGAGCTTCTAACCTGAACAGATGGCATTTCTGCCAGAAAACTGGGAACATAAATTAGAGAGCAAACATCTACATAACATTTGTCTCAAGAGGTAACCACTCCTGTTTTACCACCAGCAGCAGCTTAATGAAAACACCAAGTTTGGCATGCCTTACAGGCGTGCCATAGGCTGAGGGGACTTTACTGATCCTCAGTGTCCCTGTAGTAGTAATCCCTGAGGCAATAACCCTTCCTTCTTTAACTTTTCAAACTTTAGAAAACAGATAACAAAACCAAATTAGTGATTTTTGCAGACATTCCTGGGTTTGCTTGTAGTTGAAAGTATTTCCCTAGAAAACAGGTTTCTTCTTGTGTTTAACAGATGTGCAGCACTTGCTTATATATTCCCAAATGCAACTGGCTGCTAGAACTCCTTCTTATTATGATTCTGTCCTTCACTGGAAGATTTCTTTTCCACAGTGCCTTCACATTTTTTTGGGTGTCTATTATCTAAACTTGTTCCCCTTAAAATTGGTTATAGCTGTATATATGCATATAACACCTATCATTAGAAACTTCTAGGCCATTACGCATTCAGGACATATTTGAACTTGTTTAACTTGGAAAAGAAAAGTAGCAATCAATATTTCTTCGTGCTTCATATTCACATTGAATTCAAAACAGATAAATCTGACTACAGGCACAGAGAATATCAACCTTTCATTTCAGTGCCTCTCTCCTGCTTTCACATATGCTTTTGTAAAAAGGTAAGTTAAAGGATACCCCTGAAAACATTTTGCCCCCCGTTACATTTTCATTCATCCTTTCAAGTAAGAATGAAAATACTCATGTTGCATTGATCAAACTTATGAGACATCGAAAGAAATGGCATAAAAATTAAAGCGTTGACCATGATGGGATGTACAGATCAGATATACAATGATCAGATAGCCAAAATATAACAGATTCTTGAAATCAGAAGTTGGGTCTGATTGGAGTAATTCAGTAATATCACATCAAGTTAAATGCTGCTATTGTTAGTGAGACTGTTAATTAGTTTAACAAAGCTTTAGTCTTTGCCCATTAGAAAATTTCACAGCCCAGTACACTGTTTCAGAAGGCCTGTGGCTAGAGTCGTATTGTGGTAAGAAAAATGGCCAACTTTTTCGGTTATATTGAAGCAGTGGTATGCTTCTTAAAGTATATACACATCTTCTCTCAAAACAATGTACAGTTTCTCGGTAAGAGATTTAAAAAACTAACAAACAGTTAAAAATATCAACTAAATACCTCATTTTAGTTGCTGCCTTACTTAGGTCACCTAGATGTTTACAAATCTCAAAAATATAATAACCAGATCAGTGCACAGATTCCATTTATTGGGTATGTGTCATGGTTTAAGCCAAAATAACTGTTACAGCTGAACCCAGGATACTATGACACCTTCACTTCATTCAGGGTGATAAGCAGGGAACCAGATAAATCCCCAACGCACTGACAGCATGTATGCAGCCTTTCATTTCCAGAAAATGTGCACGGATTACTAAAAATGATTGCAAGACTAAATATGACAGCAGTTTACACTGCCAGAGATGCTCCTCAGAAATGGGTCTCCTTGCACACATCTTGCCAGAATTTACTAATATCTGTCCAAATCCAACGGCCAAAGCAGCCAGAGTTGTGCCAATTTATACAAGCTGAAATTCGGCTTCTCCTGTGACAGGATCCCTTCCCAGCTTCCTGAGCAGCTGTTCTTCACCACACCAGCCACCAGCTTGCAAGACTCATGGGAATGATACACTGCTGCTAGTGTATGTTGTAGGACTGATATGCTAATTTATCTGAAATGTTTCCCATGACAGTTTAGCACAGAGGCAGTACTTGAGCCTGCTCAGGGTTTAGAATAAAAAAGATACAAGAGAAAATGACTGGCTGTGTCTAAATCATTAATCTCACAGCCCAGCAAGGTGCAGTCCTTGCTTTTGGGTTGCTTAATAACTGCTGCATTCTCCTCCGAAAGCAGTGTCCTCCCACACTGGAACCTGAGCGTAGCAAACCTCTGCACAGATGAGAACAAACCAGTAAAAACACACCAAAACATAGAGGTAGAAAATTGCATCAGTGTTTTCATTGAACTGCATCGTACCATCTACTTTTCTATAGCCAAACAAATAGGTATAAAGAAGTTTATAACTTTATAAATTGCCAAAATATCTGCAACTACAAACTATGTGGTTTCTTATGAGGACTTTGTTTCCTCTTCCTTGAATTTATTCCATTTCAAGAGCAGTTCCTTTACTCCAGTAGAGGTATGTGAAAGAAAAGGCATCTCTGAGTGTATTTGCACCTTACCAGGCCTTTCTAGCTGGACTTCAGTCATGCATCTTTCATATTTATCTCCCCAGAGAAACACCAGCCCTCTCTAACAATGCATTTGCATTGGCTAGCTGAGGTTTTCCTAGACCTGAAGTGTCCCTGGGTTTTTTATAAAGTCAGGTTCACGTCTCAGAAGTATTGCTCTAGAATGGCTACAAGTACTTCCCTTTCTGATTAATTTCCTTCTTTAACTCTGCACAGTGGCAGGTCATAAAGTCATCTTAGAAGCTGTGGGTGAGATCATGGTGATTTAACTCACCCAGCGACTGCGACACTACAGAAAGGTTGCTGAGCTCTGATGCCTCCCCTCCGGGGCATCTGTTAGTGAGATCTGTTCCCACACAGAAATGTGGCCACCCATGCTTTTCACAGCATTTATTTCCCATCCTGTACATGGGAAGCGCACTGCTCATATTTCAATACTCTAAGTCAGCGAATGTAGGGTAAAAGACAGTGTTCACTTTCACAGAACTGTGATAAACCAGATAACTACTGACTCCTGAAGTGATGCTTACCTACTTTAGTAAGCTCACCGCTTTCAGGAAATGCTCCTTTTCCCTAAAAAATGCTTTTATTTTAACACTGAGCTCCATTCATTTTGAACTGGATGCCATCCTCCCTGCTGCTGAGTTGAAGGACTACTGCTTTTATTGTTCTGAGATTTGTGCTGTGATAGATAGACTCTCTCGTGGGTAGCCTTCATCAGTTATTTCTCAAAGCTTCGGTCGCACAAAGGCACAATCATTTCTGATCTGTTACAAGACTATCTTTCAATGATAATCTAGGATCTCTTTTTCTTAAAATAATAGACAAGTCAATAAGGCTACCCTGCTTTAAATCGTTAACCACCCCTGTTTATTTGAAGCTAAGCCATCAATAGAGTGTTAGGAAATATTTTGAATTCCTGGAAATACTCCTAATTTTTTTCAGAATTTCTCATTACTGAGTATTACTAAAAAAGTCTGTCTCAAAACAACCCTCTGGCAGCAACATCTTTGATCTTCGTGCAAGATCTTTGTGCTATGCCCCGCGATTCAAATCAGCCTGTAAAAGAACTGATCCCACACTGGCTGGCACAGTAGGATTATCATGCTGTTCAACAGGTAGTCAGTCTGAATTTGCAGGTGTTATTTTCTTACAGGAAGAACTAAGAAAAGTTGGAAGTATTACTACCTGGAAGGGACTCCTTATCCAGCTCAGAGAGCCTTCAATACCCAGACCTCACCTTCTCTTTGACATTTTTTATTAAGCACCATATTGGCTATTATAGGTGCACTTGGGGGCACCTAAAAGTTAGGAGCTGGCTGAGCTGAGGTCCACTTCTGAAGACATCATCATACGTCCTACTGAGAGTAGCATATAAGTTACACATCATCTAAAGAGTTCGGATTGAATAAGGATAACTATGTGGCCTCCACTAAGAATAAATCTGTTCTGAATTAGGGAGATAATATTACCTTCAGAAACACTTCTGAACACGCCTGCAGATCCTCACATGCATGATATTCCAGATGCATTGTCAGGAATTGAAGCTTTAAACACCTACTGAAAGTGACTGATTGAACAGGGGGTTTATAAGCATGAGCCTCAGCCATGTAAAAGATTTTGGCAATATTTTATACTGGCAGCTAGAAGCTCCACAAAATTAATTGGCACAAATGTCCCACTTGAGAGCCTAAACCAACGGAAATTAACTGCAGAGTAAAAGCTGATTTGTGACCTCTCAAAGCCCAGCCTTGAGCACAAGGACATCTAACTTCTACTGTTCAACAAACTCGGCAGAAGCTGAATGGGAAACAATCATCATAGCGAAATTTCATCAGAATATAGCAAGTGTAATAGCTCTGATAAGTACATGTAATATGACTTGTCAAATCAAAGTAAACACCAAGATTTCTTCTGTTGATCCAGCATGATTATAAGCACATCCTTACAAGCCATTGGAAACGTAAAATTTCTTTGGCCTCCGACGGCTGCAGTCGTAATTCCGTCTGTATTTAAGAACATACACATAAAAAAAATAGGGACAAGACATGTTCTGGTTTGTCAGGCTTGGACCAGATGTGACACTTGGCAAGTTCTGTATCGAATTGGTTCTAACTGCTTCACTGCTGTTGCCTGCAAAGGCAATATAAAAACTGAAGTTATACAAGCACCTGATAATGCAACTGTCACCAAAGGAAACTCATAGCAGTGATCCATTTCGTTTGCATACTGTCTGCTGGTTTCAGCTTCCAGGGTCTTCACAAACAACATCAAAAGTTCATATAAAGTTCAGGCATGATCGTTATTTAATTCTATGAGTTCAATATAATGCTAAGGGTTTTTTCGGTTGGTTGGTTTGTTTTCCAGAGGAGTAAAAAACCCACATTAACACTTTAGGCCCCATTGAAGCTCAGCCTACTTCATTTATATGCATGTTAAGAAATTTTTGTTATCTCAGGATAACAAGGAAAAAGGTCACCTAGATATGAGCATTTCTAAAACATGCAAAAATCCTGAGATTCATCCCTGCCCTACTGATCAGTCCCGTGTGTATTTCTTCTTTCTACTTCTTCCTATCTTGTCTAATTATTTAGACAGGGATTCACCTTTACTTTTACCTCCAACTACAAGTTTCCAAAAAACACACACGACACTTCTTCCACATGAGCTACAGCTTATAGAAACATCTCTGCCTCTTGACAGCAATTATGGAAAAATAAATAGATACTGGAGCAAGTCCAGCACTCCCCCAAAGACAGGCTCCTATCTGATCAGATATTGCTTTGCAATTGGTTTCAAGGTCTTGAATGATATTTTACTTTTGAATGGCTTTTTCATCTGCAGAATTTCCAGGAACATAAACAGCTCTGAAGATGCTTCAGTGACAGCAATGCTGCATTACTCCTAGCATCTGAAAGAAGATAGTTGCTTTGAGCTATGAGACCATGCCTGGTAGGTAAAAGCAATATAAACCTGAGACAGATGTAAAATTTCCCATCTCATTAAGTAGGATGGGAGCTTAACAAAGCTTTGAAACAAATATGAAGTGTAACTATTGAGATGGCCTTTTTCTATATGATGTTTCATAGAAGTAAAATGAAGAGATTAAGTACTAAGCATAGAGAAAAGTAGTTTTATAGGTTATATGCGCAGCATGTAGCATGAAGTAGTGAAGATATTCTATTCACAATATCAGTGTAGAAACTCTGTTGCATATCAACAATGATCTAACATGTTTTGTAGCAAAGGATTTATTATGAAGTGCAGCATTGAATTTGTTGGTTTGCCCAGACTTCTGGGCAAAGAAAAAAAGATGCGATTTCCTCTAAAAAGTTTTACTCTCCTCAGTCAATATACAACTTCAGCTTTACAACTCAACCATGTGCTACCCTTTGCCATATCCCTTGATCTCCATCTCAGCTACATCCCTGTTGGGGAAACTCATGGGAACATTCATTTCTCATTGCTTTTCTCCACTAATCACCACCTGTGTTGTACAACTTACGCTCATTAGCAAGTAGCATTTCTACTACATGAGGGGGTGCCGTTCTACGAGCAACACAAGGCTGCCTTCCAAAAGTTGACAGCAGGTCTAGATAAGGTGCTAGATGGGCTGCTCCTTTCCAGGAATTATCAAAAAGTCAATTGGCTTATAATGCTCAGCCACCATGCTGCAGCAGGGGATGACCCCCACGTGACATGGCACTACCACCCTCCACAGGGATCACAGAGACTGCCTGTGGAGGCTCCAGGCTATGGAAAAAATATCCCTGGGGAAAGATGAGTGTTCAGCCGAAGTGCACTGGCTGCCTTTGGAAAAACCTTTTGCTTCCATTTTTTCACTCCATTTCTCTATTCTAGTCGTATCCATATCCTCTCACAAAGTCAAGGGGAAAAAACTCAAACTCCCCTTTAGTTTCCCCCTGACTCCCCTTTACAAAGCCCAGAGAATGTAGTCAGTCTGACGTGCCACATTTATCAGGAGGCATCTGTTTCACACAGAATAACGTGGTTATTCCCGAGATAGCAGTAGTAGCAGGGAAGTGATTGAATGACATAAACCCTGACAACCCCAACAGAAGAACCACTCCACAGACTTCAGAAAAGGTGGAAACTTCTGAGATCCCTATGGGACAAATTCATTTCCATCTCCAACTCAAAGATGAGCAGATATGGGGAAGCAAAAACATCAGGCAAACACCAGAAAAATGGTACTTCGTGCTACCTCAAAAGACTGGCCCATAGGAGTCTTGTGCCCGAATTACAACTGAGATCAGCCCCAGTGTGTAGAGGAAGGTAGTAAACGAGATTTTGTAGCACTCACAGCTGAGGAATGAAGTGTTCCTGCCCGTGACAGGAGAGACATCACAATAATCGGCTTTAACACAGAACCGCCATGATCAAAGTGAAGAGCAGGCAGGCAGTGAAAGCGACTCTAATTACCAGATGTAATCACAATTTTAAATGGCTAAACATAAGAGCTTCAAATCATGAATGCCAGCCATAGTTTGCACCTGTGTTTTAAACATTTTTCGATTTCAAATTTTCTCATAAACCATTGGGATTTGCAACTAAAGCACCATCATAACCACTCCATTGAAACTAGTGCTACTTTTCCCAAAAAAAGAGGGCAGCTTTAAACACTTGCATGTTAAAATAGCAGCCATGAAACTCAATCCTTTTGCTTGTTTCAAAAAGTGCAGGTTATGTGCCAATGTGAGAGACTGATCTGAAATCAGACTCCACTGTCCATTGTCTCAAAGATTGGTAGGAGAAGCTGAGATGGGATTCCACCAACCATTGTCTCAGAGATGGGTGGGAGGAGTTGAGATAAGACTCTAAAGTCCATTGCCTGTGAGATGAGTGGGAAAGAGCTAAGACTCTTCTGCCCATTATCTCGGGGATTGGTGTGAGGAATTGCCGCCCATTATCCCAAGAATTGCTGCAGATATGTGCATTTGAAGAGCTGGCTGCAAGACCAACAAAACTCGTCCACCAGGAATGTGTAATACGTGACACTAAGAACAGAGGTACTCCCCCCAAATCATAATAAAAGGGGGAAAAATACATCACCATGAGGATGACTCCTTTGAGACATCACCAGGGATACCTTCAAGGGGACAACTCCAGAAGGACTCCTCCACGAGGACACCCACCTCTGACAACTAGTACGGACTTTTGGGGACACTCTGCTCCGATACAGACTACAGGCCCTGGAGGACTCCCACCAGATGACGACAGATCCCCAGGACACCACTGGATTCACAGTGGTAACTATCTATCTCCCTCTGTACCCCGAATCCTCGCTTCATTTCCATTCTTTTTTCCAATCTGTCTTATCGCTATTCCCTTTATTACAATAATTTCTCTCTTTATAATAGGATTTTTGTAATAAACCAACCGATCGATTATGGTACTTGACCTTGTTTTGCATCTTAATTTCACTCTTGGGATCATGAACAAACAGGTACTGACACTGGGGTTTTCTCCAATCGGATTCTGACAGCCAACTCCGATTAAAATCATACTAACGTATGGTTTAATATTTATAAATGTAGCCAGTGCTGCTGTATTACTGTCCTGCAGAGGGTTTCTACAGGCATCACAAACATGCACTAGGCCCTCAGTGTTATCCAGTATTTCCTGTTTTCCCAAACTAGGTTGGAAACCCTTTGTTAATGGCCTTGGCCTAGCATAAGGCAGGATGTGTCTCATGCCCTGACTGATCCATAGCACAATGTACAAATGCAATTGTGGATGTTTTCTCTCCACAAACCACAGTTATCCAGTTTAAAAGAAACCATTACTCTGCACACCAGCTTACAAATGTCACCACTTCTCACGCTCAGCACTACTACCTTTTCCTGCACTGACGCAGGCATGCCCTATAGAGGAGATTACTTATATGATTTCCTGGCAACCTGCTCTTTAAATTTCCTTCCTTGCTATTGTTTCTAAATGAGCACAAGCATTGTGCAAACCCACTCCTAGCCTTCAGCAGCTACAAGGTCAACGAGATTACCTTTGTTTCTTTTACTGATGGCTAGGGTAATTCAGTTACATCATATCTGCCTTCACGATGGACACATGCAGTTACCACATCCCTTCTGCTCCCTCGTTTACTTCCAGAGTACAACACCTTTACCTTAAAAAGAAAATATCCAAGATGTCTTATGTTGTAGAAAATGGTTTATATATTTTTAAGTTTTCCATACTTTAAAGCGATCCACTCACCCATACTCCTGTTCATGTGAACAACCAATGTGCAACTTACACAATCTCCTTGCATATAAACTAGGGATTTCTCAGGGAAACAAACAGAAAAATAACTGTCAAAAATCACATTGTATTTAACTTGAAAGTACTTATTTCTCCTTTTGCTAGAATGAATTTCCTCATATTGTTACTTTTAAGAACACCAATGATAGCTTCATTTCCTGCTGCTGATTTTTATTTTTCTTTATAGCAAGAACATTTTAAACAGTCACACTTCTATGATTTCAAAAACTTCTCCCTCTTTGGAGTCCATGTAAAGAAACTCCACCTCCACTCTTTTTAAAGGAATGTGGTGGTTATTAAAATACCCTTAGCTGACAGGCCTAGAAAGCAGTATCCCTTTTCATGTGTTGACAGATGGTGGCCATAAGAACATGTGACGTGCATTAGTTGTTTGGCTTTAGTGAAGATGACAGCTAGAAACATCACAAAGCAGGAAACTCACCAGGAGCACACAACATTGCACAAAATACAGGACCCTTTTCTGAGGCGCAAAAAAGGAGTGCAAAACCACTCGGAGTGCTTTCAGGGGATATGCAGCCCACCAGGCCATTTCTCTCCCAATTATCTACTGCCTCAGCTGTAATGACACTCAATAGAGATCTTGAGAGTGAGAAAATTGCAGGATGGTCTCCTAGTCTTCAGGATGCTCTCCTAGAAATATGGGGCATAATCCCCTCACCTGAAATAATCCAGTGCAGGTTACTTTCCAGAAACAACACTAACCTCTGGCCAGGGTTCTCAGAAAAGGATGAACGCCAGTTCCTGAGTGGCTTTCGAAATGAATATCTTCAGCGCCATTCTTCTGTTTTCATCTTTGGGCTAAATCAGTGTTTTCACTGGTGCTGGCTGGTACAGTTTATTTATGGGTACATTTGCCTTTGCACTGCTGGGCAGCAATTGTAAATCTAATTACTGCCAAAGTGGCTCTTGGGGCTTGTGCAAAGGTGTTTTGCTTAATACCAAATCAGAATAAAAAACACACTCTCAGGGACCAGCTAATAAAAATTTGTGACATGAATGCTCTCAAGGAGAAAAGCCACAGCTGTCAAACACTTCTCCCCCAACCCCTTTTTATTTAATTATTCAGGTGGTACCCCTGTGCAAATCAGCAATTAACATCACACTATTTATAGGTAACGGTTTTCATAGTTGCCAAGCAAGCATACCCAAGTGAGGATTTCCCTCTCTATCACTGCTGGTTACAAAGACTTAATAGACTTATGAAGCTTTATCTCAATGGGACAGCTTTGTCCATTTTCATCAACTCGTGTTCTCAGTGATACTTACGTAGTCCCACAGATGCAAGTGTCAAAGATCAATAAATAATTCCATTGAAAAAGTGCAAGAAGGAATTGAAAGTAAGCAAAGATGCTGTAAAAAGCAATTTAAAATGTATTTGCTACTCCACAAGGCATACTTGTTTTTCTAAACGCACAAAGGTACACAGTAACTGAGAAGTTGCCCTTTTGAGCATGTTGTAGTGTTTCACAGTAACACCATCAGCATAAAAGCCTTGTAGTCCTGAAATAAGCAAAAAGAGTGCCATGTTTTTCATAGAGCTTGACTCCAAAATTGTGAAGTAAAGACCACAGCTGTGACCAATACTAAGAAAAATATTGTAGAAGGTATTGACACTCACTGTTCTTCATTCCTTTTCTGTATGTTTTCATCCATGCTTCAAGATTTATTAAATCTCCGTGTAGGTTAGAGGAGACTTCAGTAAATTATTAGCTCATTTATTGTCAGCTGTGCATTTCTGGCTCTCATAGCACTTTCTATTACCTGATCAGAAAGTTATGCTGAGAGAGTTATTTAATGATTTTTTCAAGTTTTCCCCATTTCTGGGGAATATAAGAAGTCAGAAGACAGCAGACAAATAAAATATACAACAGTTTCTGTTGCTGACTTGGAAAAGTTTTTTGCTTGAACTTTAGCTTTTTCAGAGTCTTAGATCTCATTTATATATTTAAATCAGCCAGTGATACTCCCCTTCTAGCTCCATCACTGATTGCTTTGCACTGCCTGTGCTGTTCAGAGCAACTGGATTAAGCCTTTGAAGAGGCTCCTACCACTGCTGCCCTCTACAAGCCAGGTAATATTTTTATTCCTGACCCTGTTGAAAGAAAAACCTGTAAGACCAACCTGAGAAATACATTCTCCAGCCATTCTTCACCATTCTTCACCTGAGCCATTCTTACACTGTGGAAGTGTGATGCTACTGATTGTGGAGCTTCACGAACTATGAACACATGAAACCCACTCACAAACTCTGGAATAATCCAGATGCTGGGTGGGAAAAGCAGGGGAAGTCATGTCATTCACAAGTCCTGCAGCACATACAGCTCAGCCACCCAGGCAGAAATACTTCAGTGTTTCATATGAACCAGATTTGGGTTTGTTGGTTTTATTTTCAATAGATCATTTCATTTCTCCTTTCAAAAATATATTTGAAAGTTTTAGCAAAGCTCATGTCACCAAAATTAAAATCTTTTCTGTTGACCTGAGGCAAAAGCCCTGAAGAAGAAAGCCAAAAGCAGGTTTTGCTTCTTTTACATTCTGACATGGAAGCAAGGCAAATTTCAAAATACTTGGCTCGTGATTACTCATCTTCCACAGGTTTCTGTCTGAGGGGTTTAGTCACATTCATTCAATCAAAAATCTAAGAAGATTTCAATTTACAAGCATTTTCATTTCATGAAACAGTTCTTTAATCTTTTCTGGGCTGGGCGGAGGCTGTGCCTGATGAGAATGGATAGAGGACTAGCGACTCAAAGAAAGGGCATTTTGGTGTGAGTAGAAAGGAGACTGTCCATCATCAGCTCCTGCACAAGAAGAAGTGAGTTGGAGGCCTGCCCCTGTCCGAATGATCACAGCTGCTGGGAGCTGTCAGTGGTAGACCAGCCCCTGGAACATGCATATATTTGTTTCTCTTTGAATCATCTGCAGCCAAGTCAGGCGTGCTAATGATTCAGTGCTCTACACAGGAGCTGGGTTTGGAGATGCTGTGTCACACCTGAGCAAGCACAAGGGCAGTGAGGCCTTGGCAGTATTTGTTCTGTAAGAAGAGATGTGTACTGCAATAGCAGTTAACATTTCCCCACTGAATTAGTTGCTCCTGGGTAGAGTCAAGGCAGGCAAAAAAGGATGAACGGTGTGAGAGATGGTAAAATAGGACTCACTGGGGATCGAAGTGAGGTACTTCTCAGGGAAAGGTGATAGGAGACCTCTTCTATTGTTAGCTAAACTCTGCTGAAGTTAGTGACCTACAGCAGCAGCAGAGGAATAATCAAGTTCAAGACTCAAAAATGATAAATAGTAATGATGATACTCAGCCTGCCAGTGAGGAAAACGCGGACTCTCCTCAGCATGTTTATGTCTGATGGCCTATAATTTCTTTTTTTCATCTCTTTCAGATCTTTCCATCTGAATGAGAAGTAAGAATGCTGTTTGGTATTTGAGACAAGAAGAAACTTTCAGAAACTGGAAAATGAAAACTGCTTAACTGGTAATGAGATTTGTTTGCACAACAGTTCCAATATCAAACGGAAAATATTTGAAGAAGACACAGTCATCAGCCTGGAAGCATAAGAACTGGGGGTACAGACCTGTTGAGATCAAGATGTTTTCCAGGAGAACACAAAAAGCCAACAAATAACTAATTTGAGCCAGGGAAGGAGGTAATGCTTTACGCTTTTTTAATGTTTAAAATCCCAACATTTTTGAAAGGTTATAATCAAACTTTTCCCAAATAGTCTTCTAAAGGAAATTAAAAACTAGTTCAGTGTCCCATCTGAAAAAATGTATCCAGAAGAACGAATGCTGACAAGCATAGGTACTCATTGGAAGTTACTCAATGGTCCTGTTATGTAATATTTGACTAAAAGCTTCTTCATAGCTTCCATCCCTGATTTCAGAGACTTTCACTTCTGATCTAAGAGCATCTTGAAAAAGTCTTTCATGATACTGCACTACATCTGCTTTGCTCAGCACTGATAAAAAGAGATGATTTGTAGATAAGAGGAGGTAATTTTCTGCACATTTCAGAACGTCAGATGAAGTTTCAGTTAAATTTGATTCTAGGAATGAATCAAAATTGAAATTATGGCTGGAGTTTAAAGTCAGCTTTAAACTCATGTTTAAAGTCAGCTAGCTTGGTTCTCGACTGAGTCTGAAACCATTTTCTTTGTGAAAACGCCACTTTTTATGAAGAAACAATTTTAAATGAGATTCCAAGTACAGAAAAAGGGGACGTTAGTCATTCTCTGTGAGGAAGCATGAAAGAAAACCTGAAGGCATTCTACTGAGCACTGGGGGAGAGGGAAGCTTAAGACTTCTGAAGTCCCATGTACTGCTCAGAACGATGGCATTACCACAAAAAGAACAAGCTAACTTCATGCAAGTCTAAGGAAACGAGACTAGACAGGGTAACTCAAAAGCATGGCCATGGAGATGGAAGGTGTTCTTACATATAGTGATTCAGCTCACCTTCTGACATATGATTTCATCAGGTGTTTAAAGATGAAGGTTTTACTTTAGGGCAATTGAGGCTGGTATTGGTGAGTCAAAAACTTGGAGCATTTTTACCATTGACTTGCAGAAGAAAGCCAAAGTGAATTCTTTCATCTTCAGCTTATTCCTATCCCTGGGTAGCTGACCTCCCCAGTTACTCTACACCACTTATTTTTAACTTTCTTTTCAAGCTTCACAACAGAATGGAAGGCTTTGAAAAGTGATTGCCTTCCTTTCCTTTTTGTCTTTTGAGCACTCCTGGTCCAAACAGATTTAGGATCAAGAAACAAGTTAATTTGATATAGCCTTCTTCACACTAGTAATTACAGAACTACTGATTTCCTTCTCTTTGAAAAAGTCACGGCTAGATGAGCAGATGCTTGTCAAAAATGTCTATAGGCAAAGATGTATCCATACATGAGGCAAAGTGTTCTGAAATTCTACATGCTTTCAGATAACAGGGTGTGCTTCCTGACATTTCTTCCTTCCAAGCCTTGGCTTTATTCATCTCAGCACTGCATTTCTCCAACAACAAAGCTGGATGCTTTACAGTTCACTCCTTGTTTCCCTCAACCCAGTGGAATCCATTTTGGGAACAAACTTTCACACATGATCTTTCACCTTCTAGGCCACAATTTGGAGGGTTTGGGCCAACTTCAGAGTGAAAAGGCAGCCTGAATTTCACATATCCCTCTCAGCAAGCTCTGAAGCCCATACTGTTATGGTTTGATTTTAAAATCCTGTTTCTTTTTACTTTTATGAATTTACCATCCAGGTAACTAGGAAAATATGAAAGATACTGTGTTGTTTTTATCATATAACTGAATATATCAAAATAGTGAAACACCTGCAACTTGCCCAAGTATTTCAGTGAATAGCCTGTCGAACAAAAATTTTTGTGGATTTTATAGCCATTTATCTTTTCCATAGTAAATTTTAAACATAGAATCTGATTGACAGTTCTTATACAGAAATGAAGGAGGCTAGTCTTCACTGAAAAATTAGAAATACTGCTCAGCTTATAAAAAAAGGTAACAAAAGAAAATCTCTAACATCAAACGCCTGAAGAACTAGACTCTTTATCTATTAAATGGAAAGCACAGCCCGATAGATTTGTTTATTCTAGCAAATATTAATGCCAAATTCATCTCACCACCTGAAAGTACCTTTCAAAATGTACTCACCTAATAAAACAGTAAATCCAACTTACCTAATAGAGGAAATAACTGGCATTTTTGAAAGGCATGAAAACTAAAAGACAGCAGTAGCCATTACACTTGACCTAAGGAAGCTTTGGATTTTGGGGAGCATATAGCCTTCATGCCTGAAACAGGCCTCAAGCAGAAAGGAGCACAGAGCAGGCAGAGTGCACACTCCACCACAGTCAGTCTGTTTAGGTTTTTACTTCTCAAATAAGAAGCTCAGAAACCTCATTTTTAATAAGTCGCTATCTCCATTTAATTTTGTTTTATGAGGCAGATGAGAATAGCCATTTGAGATGTGTGGTTGCTGACATCGCAAGCAATTAAGCAATTCTAGACTCTTCATTTTTAAGTAGCTAAAACTGCTGCATGCAAGGAGGTGGAGAAAATAGCAGATTTGGTGAAGGGGACCAAATGTGCATATGCAACTCAAGAAAGATTATTCTGTAGCAAAAGACCATAAATTCTGCCACCTATGCAGTTCCATCCAGCCTCCTTGTTCTCTTCACCACTCTCTCTGCTTAATGTCTTCTGTGAGAAAGTCTGTTGATCAAAACAAATCACTAAGCAGCGATGGGGGAACAGAGCTTTGTTCAACAGCTACTTGCTTTGCTCTGCCTTTGCTGAAAGATTTTCATAAACACCACTGATTTTATTCTTCCCTACAATGTAATCTGGAATAGAAAGGCACAGGATATCAGTTATGCCGTTGCCTAGTATACATGAAAGTTGCAGAGGCAGTAAGAAAAATCACCAGACCACACGGCCAAATGGTGAGCTTGGAAAGATTACTTTGCTGTGCCCTGTGGCAAGACCAGCTGTACATATGTTATACCTGACATGTATTTCTGCAGCCTGTTCTTAAAGACCTGAGTTTGACAGAGATTTCAGTGTTTCCCATCTATGCCAGCATTTCAGTATTCTTACTTAGAAAAGTCTCCTTAGTGAGCTCCTCTGAGTTTTCTTCACTTCAATTTCAGCCTGTTCATTCCTGCATTATTGACAGCAGTCGTGTTCCCAAAGGGAACAAGGGGGGATGTTCTCCAAAGGGGAATAAGCTGTTCCCCTTTACCCTGCAATTGTAAGTATGTACAAAGGATGGGTCCCCTCAATCCTCTCTTCTTCAGGCTAAGGAACACCGATCTGCTTCATCTTTCCTCACAGGTTGTGTTTTCACACTTCCAATAACTCTCTTTTCTTCTCTACATAGTCCCCAGTTGGCACAAAGCTTGCTTAAATTTTGGTACCCAAATGTTCTAGGATTTGGTAACTGACACTCTAGAAAAAGACTAAATAATTCAGAAAAACTCATTCATCTCCCTCCCAGACTATATATCTCTTTTACATCCCCCAACAGGATTTTTCCTTTTCCAGTCTTCCCCTGAAACTGTCCTCCTTTTCTGTACATCGCGACACAGCCAGTTCTCCCCACGCCATCGTTGTTTCTCAGCACAGCGCTTTACGTTTGTACCTGCTGATGATTTTCTGTTCTTTTCAGATTACACCTCCAGTTTGTAAAAATAATTTCAATCCCTGAGCTTTTTATTCTGCTATGTATTTGTGGCACGGTCTCCACTTAGTGTCCTCTGAGGATTTAAAAAGGTCATTTTCCAGTTCTTTGTCCAAGTCACTAACAAAAACAACAAGTAGTTTTCAGTCCTGTCCTGTCCACTTCTATGCTACATGCTTTTGGACAGAAACAGCAACAGCCATCTGCAGACTTCCAGGAGATATATCAGAGTGTTATACCTGCATAAATAAAAGATAACTGAATATTGACAACTATCATTGTGTATTCCCAGAAAAATCAGACATTTCTGATACCCTCTTATGCATAATCAGATTGGGAATTCAGAATTCAAGTTTTTAAGGATTTTGTTTTTACATTATTTCTCAACATCAGTGAGATTTTAGCTCCTTCAGAACTAAACCAACATTGCATTATGAGCATTTCTCTCTCTCTAATGTTTTATCATTTCAACATTTCAAGTTTCATCACTTCAACTTTTTATTCATTCTTACTCCATTTATGGAACTGCTGCTTTATTATATAACTCCTTACCCTGAAAAATGCTTCACTGGTAAAATGTCATTACAGCAATCGTTGAAAGATAAACACAGATTTATTTTGGAAACTGGCTTCTCTCTTTCAATGCAGCCCATCATTTAAGAATAAGAAAAGCATCTCCTGAAGATGCTTCTCATTTCAGAGAAACCTTACTTCTTATTTCACCTAAAATCAGTTTGTCAAGAATCTTTATATTCCTCTAACCCTCTCCCAAGGTTATCTCACAGATGTTCAGAAATTAATTGAAAATAGCAGTTTCAAAACAGAGGAAGCTTTGGCTCCCTAAAGCGGTTTTTAAGTTGCAGCTAACTCTCATAATTTCTGTGCACAGCCAGAAACAAGCACAGGCATAGCCCAGAACAACTTAAACACTTGCTGTACTCTCAGAAGCTGGGTTGTACTCAGCCTTGGGAATCCTGCAAAAGAAATAAAAGATTAACAGGCTTCTCCCAGCAGCTCGATATAGAAGAAAGCATTTGCAGGACATTACAGCATCCTGACAGTGGCCTTGGGGAAGAGAGCTGGCACAGAAGTGTGCCAGTCCCACACCGCCTGGGATGTTCACCCTCAAAAAGTGAAGTCTCAGAGCACCACTTGGAATATTTTAGGGCATTTACATCACCAAGGCAATGGTAAAGGGCCTTCACAAAATCCGATATTGGATCAAATATATCCAGTTTTATCTACCACCCCTCTGCTTCCAAGGTGATAAGTAGAAGTTATCTAACAGCACCTTTTAGCAACACTGGCCAGGAGGGGACTGGCAACACAAGTACCCCACCTAACTGGGAATAAGAAGCGGTCTGTTATAGACAGATCAATGAACCACACTGAAACTTGCCAGCACTTTGCAGACAGATCAATGAACCAGACTGAAACTTGCTCGCACTTTGCAGCTGAAAAGGGAATCATAAATCAGGGCAATAGGCTGCTGCTGGAGAGACACCCCAGGCAGTCATGTGGCTAAGTGAAGTACAGGCCCAGCTGTAGGGCACACAAGATGGGAGTCAAATCCAGGATATTCTCAGGAGGAAAACCAAAGCCAGACAGTATGGTAACACCATTTTGTTGGTAGCAGAGAAAGCGGGGAGCAGGGAAAAACTGCAGTGGGGAGAATCAACATTAAGTTTTCTACCACAGATGCTAAACGCACACCACAGCCATTTACAAGGTTAAAAAGAGAAAACATCTGAAAGCAGGGTAGCAAAGCTCCAGTCTCACTGCAAGATGTCTGAGAAACTATGAAGCCCAAATAAAGGTGAGTCAGATTTAGAGTATTAAGTCAGTTAGACAGTCTGAGAATTATACCCTAATGCAGGCTATAAGCTGTGTTAAACAAAGCTCTCAACACGCTCCCCATCAAAGTGATCGTTGAAAAGGTTACAAAAAGGGCTGTTACACAATGACTAGTTTTGTAATAGCCAGCTCAAGACACAAAAATTGACTTAATATTAAACCTAGCATAAATTTTTGGTTTTTTATCCATGGAAGGGATAGAGAGATACAGTCTTTGAAAGTAAAATTATAGATAGATATATACCTTAGGATCATCTAGTTCCAACTCCCCTGCAGGGATGCCTCACACTAGACCGTGTAGCCCAAGGATCTGTCCAACCTGGCCTCGAACACTGCCAGGGATGGAGCATTTACCTCTTCTTTGGGCAACCTGTTCCAGTGCCTCACCACCCTCACAGGAAAGAACTTCTTCCTTAGATCTAAAGTGAACTTCCCCTGTTTCAGTTTGAACCCACTACCTTTTGTCCTATTACTACAATTCCTGATGAAGAGTCCTCTCTGGCATCCTTATAGACCCCCTTCAGATACTGGAAGGCTGCTATGAGGTCTCCACGCAGCTTCTCTTCTCCAGGCTGAACAGCCCCAACTCTCTCAGCCTGTCTTCACACAGGAGGTGCTCCAGCCCTCTTATCATCCTCGTGGGCTCCTCTGGACTCGCTCCAACAGCTCCATGTCCTTTTTATGTTGAGGACACCAGAACTGTACACAGTACTCCAAGTGAGGTCTCACAAGAGCAGAGTAGAGGGGCAGGATCACCTCCTTTGACCTGCTGGTCACGCTTCTTTTGATGCAGCCCAGGATACGGTTGGCTTTCTGGGCTGCAAGCGCACACTGCCGGCTCATGTTAAGCTTCTCGTCAACCAACACCCCCAAGTCCTTCTCTGCAGGGCTGCTCTGAATCTCTTCTCTGCCCAACCTGTAGCTGTGCCTGGGATTGCCCTGACCCAGGTGTAGGACCTTACACTTGGCTTGGTTGAACTTCATGAAGTTGATATCAGCCCAGCTCTCAAGTGTGTCAAGGTCCCTCTGGATGGCATCCCTTCCCTCCAGCGTATCAACCAAACGACAGAGCTTAGTGTCATCAGCAAACCTGCTGAGGGTCCACTCCATCCCACTGTCCATGTCACTGACAAAGATGTTGAAAATATAGGTCCCAACACCAATCCCTGAGAGACACCAGTCGTTACTGGTCTCTATTTGGACATTGAGCCATTCACCACAACTCTTTGCGTGCAGCCATGCAGCCAGTTCTTTTTCCACTGAGTGGTCCTTCAATCAAATTGATATCTCTCCAGTTTAGAGACAAAGATGTCGTGCAGGACAGTGTTGAACGCTTTGCACAAGTCCAGGTAGATGACATCAACTGCTTTTCCCCTATCCATCAGTTCTGCAGCTCCACCATAGAAGGCCACCAAATTTGTCAGGCAGGATTTCCCCTCAGTGAAGCCGTGTTGGCTGTCACCAACCACCTCGGGTTTTTTTCACATGCATTAGCATGTTTTCCAGGAGAATCTGCTCCATGATCCTGCAAGGCACAGAGGTGAGACTGACTGGTCTGTAGTTCCTTGGGTCTTCCACTTTCCCTTTCTTGAAAATAGGGATTATATTTCCCTTTTTCCAGTCATTGGGAACTTCACATGACTGCCATGATTTTTCAAACATGATAGACAGTGGCTTAGCAACTTCATTCGCCAGCTCCTTCAGGACCCGTGGATGGATTTCATCAGGTCCCATGGACTTGTGCATCTTCAGGTTCCTAAGATGATCTCACTCCTGATCCTCTCCTACAGTGGGCCTAAGGTCTTCATTCTCACAGTCTCTGCATCTGCCTTCCAAGACTTGGGCGGTGTGGTCGGAGCACTTGATGGTGAAGACTGAGACGAAGAAGTCATTGAGAACCTCAGCCTTTTCCAAAGCCAGGGTACCTGGTTCTCCAGCTAGTTTCTGGAGAGAGCCCAAGTTGTCCCTATTCTGTCTTTTGTTTGCAACATACTTATAGAAGCCCTTCCTGTTATATATGGAGACTTTGGGAAAAAAAGTTGGAGTTGGAGGCCTGTTATCTCTGTAGATCCCAATACCAACTCACAAACTTGCAGAGTAGTGTCGTGCCAGCCATGCAGGCCACAAGGATAAATGCCCTTAGAAGTGTGCAAAACAGCTGGAGAAATTGGCTGTGAAGCACAGATGAGGAGAGGAAGGAACTAAAACCTCCAACTGACTATGTATTGGTTTGTTTCCTTCCTTTTCTTTCATCAGCTGCAATGGCTAACAACAACTTCAGTTTAAAACACACTTTTTCCCCCCAGATTTGCAGAGCACAAAGGTGAAGAAAAGCAACTAAATTCAAATAGCTTGCCTTGAATATTTTTTATCTCTATATGTGCTTTGGCTGCTAAAATTCGAGTCAGTGTAGGTAAATCATGTAAAGGCTGACTCACACGGGATCAGTCAGTCCCAGGCAGCTTGTGTTTGAAGAGAATGTTTGGTAAGATCTCACATTTATCTGTCACCTTTTTCCAAGCTAAATATAATATTTCAAATAATGCTAAATTAACTGTTATTCAAATGTCTTTCTTTTATGTTAAAATAAGGTCTTCTAATTATTGAAATGCTGTCTCAGTTTCAAATCATTAAAATACTGAAACAGGTTGCTTCTGATATGCTGTTTTGACTACTAAATACCTATCATTCGTATAAGGCTACACCACAAAGTACATTTGTTTCTCTGCCCTCTATCGAGCAACTTTCCCAGCCATTGCAACAGGATAACTCCCTTGGGATGTAGCCAAATCAGGCAAATAAACAAAACAAGTTGTTTGTAAAACCAGACCTGTAATCCTGGCTTAGTGAGCATCAGCACTGAGCACCACTGAGCCTCAGTACTTCTGTTTGAGCTGTCCACACACTGACAGACTGCTGAGAGCAACTACAAATCGTAAAATAGGACCCAATATGCCTTGATTTTCCCCTGTAACTGTCAGTACATTCGCCTGCTGTTAGTTCTCTGCTAAGAACTTGCCCTGCTCCATGTTTATTCCCCCTAAAGCAATGTCATAGTAAGAAAAATAACACATCTCCAAGGTAAGTAAAAGTAAAAGATGTTCGAGTCAATATGGAAGCCCAAGGATTTGATGGCTGACAAGACAGGAAACCCCAGAAGTCCAAGCTCAGCTTTACAATCGCTTTTATTTATTTTCCAGGCTGTACTACATGTAGGTTTCTCTTGCTCCTTTGGGCACACAGAGTGCAGAATTCTGATCATTTACAGTTTCATTCAATTGTCTCTCATTTGCATAGTCTGCATTTATTAATAAATACGGACCTTGCTTTTTCTCCATCTGGAGGCACAGCAGGTTTGGCAAGCCACCAGCAAACTTGCAGTTGCTGTCCTGGGGCTGACCAGAGCTGCAGTGGCTCCATTCTGCTAAGTGGTGATAATATCCATATGTGTGCTGGTCAGTTGTAATCAACAGCTAGACAGACCCTGTTCCCAGCCGTGTGTCGTCATTAAATTAAACACATTGTTCCTGTCATTTCATCACCTTCACCACACCTGGGTTTCCGAGTCTCCAACATTTTAAAACAAGCTAAAGCAAAGCTCAGACAGGGCAAACCTTTGCTGTTCACTGCCAGGCGCTCTACATTGCCTTTTTCAGATAAGTCAACACATTTATCATTAGAAACAATTTCTGAAGTGACATACCACATCCCATATGGAAAAAGCAGTTGGATTCCCAAGCAACTTGATCCAAGCATGTCCACGTCATTTTAGCTGCTGCAGGTTGTCCCAGGCTCAGAAGTAGCAGTCATTTTTTCTCCTTCTTAGTAGCTGGTGCAGGGCTGTTAATGACAAGTCACTTTTTCCACGTGGAGACAGCTCAAGTGAAGGTGAAGAACAAACCCCACACTACTTTCCATCCTTCTGAGCTTTCGTGCAGACTTACAGAACAACAAAGTCTATTATTCTGTTGAAGACATACTTGGGGAAACAGACCCCAGGTCAACGTCATTGCTCCATTGGCTATAGCAGGCTGAGAGATTCATAAACAATTCTTAGAAAGCAAGACCTATACTGTAGCCTGTGCCATGATATAAGGATCTCCAAGCTGACTTTAACCTGGAAGCTGGAAGCAGATTGACTGCAGCAACGAGAAGGACAAAAAGATTAACCTGCTTGAGCTCTGTGCTGGCAGAGCCATGCTGCCTGTTGGTTTAAAGCCAGTTCAGCATCCTGCTGAGGTGCCAGCAATCTGCAACTGTAGTTACCAGTATTTCTGTCTGTGTTTCTGGCTCATCAAGAAAGGACGACTAACTACTGTAACTACCATTTTAAATGGCATGCCATTTTGCAGGGCTGTATTTTGAAAGTCTTATGTACACACCTGAACTTGGATTGCTGGTAGTTTCTGTCTGGTTTGGGGTTGGTTCATCTAGTGCTAACAATTGGTTGTTATTTGGCAGAAGACAGTTGATGTTTTCGGGTGAATAGCTAATGTAGCCATCATTTGAAACGTTTTTCTGTGAACCATCTTATTTTGCACTATTTTTCCTCCTTTCTTTTCCGTTTTTCTCCCTCCAAATAATCATGGTCCTCAGCGTAATCACACAATAGACTTTGCTGTCATCAGATCTAGACGCAGTACCTTTTAAATGGTAAAGAGAGGCTTCACTCACACTCAGCATGCTGCTCTTCTGCAGTTCCTTCTTTCTCCCACAAGCAGAAAGATATTTTGAAGAAAAGGTGATTACAGTATTCCCAAAGGGGAAAAAAATCAAGTTATGAAGTTTGTCTGAAAACCTGTTTTCCTGAATGTTCCAGTCTGATTTTTCAGACTGCAGATGTTTGAAACCTCATTATGGTTTTGCTCCTTACTAACTAGATTTCAGTATTTCAGATGTACATTGCTGTTATTTTGCCCCTTGTCTTTGGGTCTTCAGCCATTTGTTCTGCCAGCATAGATTTCATATTAGAGGAGAACCCCAAACCATAGATGACTGCCTGTCTCCACTTAGAAAATCTTTCCTCATTCACAAGGTTATTTCCCACTTAATTCTGCTTCTTCCAGCTACTCTACGTGCCTGCAGTCCTGCTTGTTAAATGAGTTGCTATCTAGAAAGACACATGACAATTTGCTTTGCAAACTGAGCCAGGAGCTTATATTTACCCTGTGGCTTACCCTGTGGCTGATACCACTCTTCGCCCTATGTCACACTATTTACCAAAGCTGCTAACACTGCAGGCAGACACAGCAAATATAAAAATTTAATTTTCCTTAGCTAAAGTGTGAAAGGAATAAATCTATCGGGATCCAATTTTTCTCTTGCTGATGCAGAATGTGGACCCCAAGGGGAGGCTGCACTGCATCACATATTTAGTATCCCAGCATCATCTACAACACAGTTGACCTAACCACACATCCCTTCAGGACAGCTGTAAAGCTTATTGGCTTTAATGCTGGTGTTGCCCTGAGCCACATCAGCTCCAGCAAGCACAGGACAGCGCAGGGCAGGTGACACTTAACATCCAACACTGCCCTGAGTTTCAGTGTTTCAATTGTCAGTACAATTCGAGTGAACTGTTTCAGAGGGTGGTCAATGCCAGCTTTGAGATATAGCACATGACAATGTGACATATAGGAAATAGTCTTTGCCTACTGGCTGTGATGGTGTAGCATGTACCCCCCAGGAGAGAAATAACGAAATCAGTCGGAAATAGCTGCATTTTATCGTATGTGATAGGCATGTCCACATGGCACCATAAGAAACACTAAGACCAATTAACCATCTCAAGGAAAGGGAGATACAGACATCTGTGTCATGATTGATAGATCTTACCTTGTACTTTGACTGTTGCTTTGCCACCATTGATTTATCCTTTTCTAACCATGGCAAAGTAACTTCTAAGTTATCACCAAATTAATCCAAAAGAAAACGTAAGGTTTTTTATGATGTTTAGTACTTCACAGTACTTGAAAGTTTCAACACTGCCTTTCAGTGATTGATTTTTCTTCCCCCAGATATTCTTCTTGTTAGAGATGTACAGTTCATTGCACATTCTTCTCAATGCCAGGAACAAAATTCTCCATAGACTTAGACTTTTCCCTTCATGTGCTCACAGTTTCCCTCAAGGTCACTAATATGCCTTTAAAACATTTCAAGCAAGCATCTTTTCTTCAGTTTCGCACCTCTTCACAAGAAGAGGCCATAAATCATTTGTATTGTACCTGAGCCAGATCTCATTTTTTCTCCCAGTCCAAGGTTCAAACTACAGCAGCTAACTTCAGCAAATATATGCTTTAAATATAAAGTCCACTGGACTGTTAATGCCATTTCTCTATACTAACAAAAATAGGCTCCCAAACTTTTCTCTTTGCTCAGGAGTATGTTACTGTCCCAGATTGCATGTTGTAAGGGGTAGCATACATAGAGACTTGCAGGTTAATAGTAATGGCCTTGCAGCTCTGCATTAAGCTCATTGAAGGAAGGAAGCTAAGTAAGTTTATGAAGTTATGAAAGTTTTACTGAAAAGAAGCTAACAAATGACATTGTAAGATGTTGTCAATGACCAAGTCCTTGAAATTGTAAACACTATAGCAGAACAGTGGTAGACAGGCTACAAATTTTAAAGTGTATTCCCACGGATTTCTGAACATAATTACATGAAAAATAATATTCCAGTAATTTCTCAATATTTATCTCATTCAACTTGTGCGTTTCTCTGAGCAGAATTTTGTTCTGTTTGGTTATGTCACGTGGGTTTGAATTTTACAGATATATGAAATTTTTCCATCCATCCAATAACTGAAGAAAACTAATCAAGAGTAAAACACAGAAGTGAATTCAAAGGCAGAGACTGTTTTTAATATTACCTGTATTTTACATATTGCACCTCAAGATAATTAAAATTCATTATGCAATAACAATGAAGCAGGTAAACGGGGCTTGATCTTTGTGAGCGACATGGCCTGAAAGCCATTCATGTTACATTTTCCAGTAAAAAGGAAAGCCAGCAAGGTTTAAAAGACTAACTAAGCATTCCCATGCGCCAATACATCCTTGATGCTTTGGCTTATCAGTCATAATGTTCTACAGCTGCTGTTACAAAGCCCTCACTACTGCATGCAAAGCAGGCTGCTGGCATAGCTGGGGTTGCGATTCTTACTGTAGCCCATAATTTTTACAGCCCCTTGGTGCCTGTGCCCTGCTGCTTAACACCGGTTTCTACCTCAAATGGGTTAACTCTAAGCCTTCAAAAGGCAGGCAGTACAATTTACAGGTGAATACACAACAGCTCCTAACAGGTTTCATGACATCCACTTTTGCTGCTGCTACCCATGAAGATCTAAATGTAGTAGAAGTATAAGGAGCTCTGGGTATTACATGCAATGTCTGCATTCTAGAAAAAGAATCCATTCAGATGGTCCCTTCAGAGAAGCACAATTGTTTGTATGTCTAAGTCATGTGCAGGACTGATTTCTCTGGAAGCATTCTAATGAAAACACCTTTCTGTAAATATGGCAGGTTCTGGCAGGTTGATGTAACATGGGAAAAGAAACTCAGGCAGGATGAGACCTGAGCTATTAAATAATGAGCCAACCACAACAATAACCTTACAAGCTCTTTGCAAAACCTCTCTTGCTTTTCTTGAGCAAGTAAAGCTGAAACAACATTCGGCTGTGGCCAAACACAACATAGTTCAAACTCAAATATGGAATAAAACAAACTCAAGAAAGATAATGCTGGCTTAGCACTGAGATACCTCTTTATGATCTACCAGGCAAGCCTTGCAAAGACCTTCCCCAAAAAGACAGGGCTGAAGATAACACTGGCCTACTTTCAAGCTGGTCACAAACCCCTTCACTGTGGTGAAGGTACCACATTGTCAGAGAGGACACACACAGGTCATCCACACTGGCACATTCTCCAAAGGTTTTGGTGCCACTAATAAGCATCACGACAGTATTTGCAAGACAAAAACATGTTCTCACCGCTCAGTTCGTTGTGCCTTATCCCCTGATAATAAAGTTTTGTGGTATCTTTTAGGAGACACTGGATTCTCTAGCCAGTTTTTTTTCATTATAGAGTCATAGAATGGTTTGGGTTGGAAAGGACCTTAGGATCATCTAGTTCCAACTCCCCTGCAGGGATGCCTCACACTAGACCATGTAGCCCAAGGATCTGTCCAACCTGGCTTTGAACACTGCCAGGGATGGAGCATTTACCTCTTCTTTGGGCAACCTGTTCCAGTGCCTCACCACCCTCACAGGAAAGAACTTCCTTACATCCAACCTGAACTTCCCCTGCTTAAGTTTAAACACATTGCCCCTTGTCCTATCCCTACAGTCTCTGATGAAGAGTCCCACTCTGGCACCCTTGTCACCCCTTCAGATACTGGAAGGCTGCTCTGAGGTCTCCACGCAGCCTTCTCTTCTCCAGGCTGAACAGCCCCAACTCTCTCAGCCTGTCTTCATATGGGAGGTGCTCCAGCCCTCTTATCATCCTCGTGGCCCTCCTCTGGACTCGCTCCAACAGCTCCATGTCCTTTTTATGTTGAGGACACCAGAACTGTACACAGTACTCCAAGTGAGGTCTCATGAGAGCAGAGCAGAGGGGCAGGATCCTCCTTTGACCTGCTGGTCACACTACTTTTGATGCGGCCCAGGATACAGTTGGCTTTATGGGCTGCGAGCACACATTATCTTTTGTTCAGGTCATGTAATGGGCTTTTTAAAGATTTTATCAACAAATACAGCAGTGATGGAAAAGGCTAATTATGTTAGCTCAAAAAAATTATTTACAATTACTCGCAATGCATGGAGAAAACCATTTAAGCATTTCAGATAAAACATAAAATTAGAGCTTCAATTAAAATTTTATTTAGAAAAATAGCTAGGGGAAAAAAAAAGAATCCCCATACTTAAAAGGCAGTATTAAATCAACAGCTTTATTTTACAAATGTCTTTAAATTTATTGTTAAAAAATATTCTGAAAAAATCCTTTTAAAACATAGAAGTTGCGAGAAGCAAGGTTCCTTAGAACCAGAAGTCCAAGAAAAGTACAAATTAAAAATAACTTCTGAAAGATGGTCCCTCATCTACACTTCAGAATCTCACTCAGAACACACAACGGAAGATTCTGAGGACTTCTTCTAGACCCTTGTTTTCCCATTGAAGTACAATGAAATTGTTTCTAGTGGAAATAATTTTAAGAGCATCAGAAAATGTGCATAAATGATTGATACCAGCTAGTTTATTTTCATGCATGAGCTCAAAAAACATTTTTTTTTTAAGATTTATGGCAATAATGTATGTCCTGTAGCTGAGCTAATGTGATAAAAATCACAAAAGAGAAATCAATACAGAGATTAGCCAGTGCAGATTTAAAGTGCTTTAGGTTTCTCAATACTATTTAAGAAAAGCATCAAATAGATTATATGGCAATGTATAAATTCGAATTCATTTCAGTGAAGTTTATCGAAAATAGGATTAAGGATGATCAAAGGGAGGACGTCAGTTTGTAATAAAAAGTGCAAGCACTGATGCTGTCAGGGACTGTGCTGTTAACTGCAATCTCTGAAAAGAGCATTTATTATTATTATTTTTTCTGTTTGAAGAAATAGCACTGAAGTGGAACTGACTGACAGCCCTGTTTGCATCTCAGTTCTCTTGGACAAAATTCTATTTATACCTTATTTCCAAATATTATTGTCAGAAAAAATAGCTCTTTACAAGCAAGCGATATCAGCTAACAGCTTTATACTTTTTAATATTCATTTCAGACACCTTTGCCCAGAGAAAACTGGAGTGCAAATGATCACCTTTCATTCCATTTTCGTTTATTTTTCCTTAAGCACCGAATGAACCTATGTTTGAAATTTGAGGGAATTATATCAGTGAATTACTAGACAAAAAGTACTACTAGTGTATTTAAGTATTCCTTTCTATGGCCCAGGGGTTCCATTCTATTGCTATAAAAGGAGGTGAACTTGCCTTTGTGGATCAGTCTGATGAAGCTGGTTTTATCTTTTTCACTGCTTGCGAGGCATCCCAACATCACCAGGCACCACCACACATGGGAGCATGGAGTAACACAGTTTGAGTAGCAAGAGTCCAGTCAGTCCGATTACCTCAGAGGGAATTAGGAGATCATCCCAAAATTAATTTCAATAATACTTTTGCAGTAAGTCAGATAAGAATTCTGTATAAAATGCATGAAGTTACTTAAAACTTTATGAAGTTTTCTGAAATTAACTACTTAGAGAATTGTCCTACTTACCATTTTTCTAGCTGTGCATCCATCATATTGAAGGGTTTTGGGGTGATTTTTTGTTTGCTCTGGTGGCAGGGTTGAATTTGGGGGTTGTTTTTTTTTTTTCACTGGTGAGATTCCTTTCAGAAACAGCTTTGGTACTTTCCTATTCACAAATGAACTATTATCTGGTATTCAGGGCCTATGATGGGCTATGAGAAGATGCTGTGTGCTCCTGAGAAACCAGGAACACTTCTCTTTGAAAACCAAACCTCTTTTTGAAGCCATAGCAGGGATAAGGGACAATTTTCTATTTCTAGATAAATGTAAAAGAAAATTGATTTCTGTAGAAATGACAATCAGCTTATCTCGAATCTCAGATATAATTTGGAAAGAATATGTGCGAAGAGGGGAGAAAAGTATTTCTTTGGCATGATTTAGCTGACAATTACAGACACAAAATACTGTGGGTTTTTTTGGTAGCATCAGAGGTCTTTGGGTATGGGGCTGCATGACAGAGAGATATAAACAACACTAATATTAACCACCATCATTTCAAGCAGAGAGTTTGGCCAAGCAAATATATACAATCTGCTTTAGGAAGGTAGCGCCCCTTGGGTGTTGACAGTGCTCGGCTGCGGGTGGCCTGAGCTGACCTCTGAAGAAACAAACCACAGGCAATCACACTGCCCCTGCCCCTCAGATGGGGTGGCTGCAACTTTGAGATAGATCATTGAATTAGAGCACAACAGTCCGCCCCACCACACCTTGGCATTAGAAAATGAATTTCAATTTAATTAGAAAATAACTATCACAACCTTCTGCTTTGACCACACAGGGATTAGTCATTTATCGAAGCTCTTCCATTCGCCAGCAAGCAGCAGCACGCTGATGATGGGGCCTTGCCAGCCAGGGTGGATGTGCCAAGGCCCTGCTCTTTGGGGAGCACCCTGCCAGCTAAGCTGGGCCCCTGACAGGGTTGCCTTCTCTGACCTTCATTTGAGCAACAACAGCACTTTGAGTAAGCCAGGGAACGGCTGCAGTCTCCCAGGACCTGCGGCGAGATCATGAGTTACCCCTTGAGCAGCAATGGCAAGACCAGGTTATGACTTTCCTTATACACCACCATTTCTGCAAAGAACATGGCTGAAAACCCAGATAATATTTCCGAAAACAGGTGTCGTGGTTTAAGCGACAACAGGAATTCCAGGTAAACAAGTACTGAGCTCTGGTAATCAAGAGATAAAACCATGCATTCAGCTTCAGTTTAAGTAAGGCTGTGTTATCTGCTTCAATGGCTAAAATTGCAATTTGAAAGCTTACTGATGATACAAATATCTCTCACATTTGCCAGGGATAGTCTTTTCCGATCTGGCTGCTCTCCCTTAGCCCCTCTAATCCAAAAAGTAAAAACTATCTCCTCCCGCAGCAGCAAACCATGCATCTATTTCCCAAGACACACTCATTTTTCTCCAGCAGCTTACAAATCTCTGGCAGCATTAGCAAATATTGTCACGGCAATGCAAATTGTCAGGCTTCGTTTAGACACATTTCTTTTCCAAAGCCCGTCTCAGTACCTAAACACAGGTGACACTTCCCATCTGTTTCTCTCACCTCTCTAATTCAATGAGGAGAGGGGATGTAATTCACTACAATACCATTATACAGGTATATAAATAGCTGCTGAAAGACAACTGCTGTCAGGTAAGGTCAACTAAACAATCAAGTTAACAAGAGAAAGTGGCATGAAAAAAAGATGAAATATCATAATTCTTTCCCATTCTCTACTTGTGGGCAGCTAGTTTTGCTAGGCGTGTTCAGACTTCCTCTCATGGTGCAGCTTCAAACATGAGGTGATGTATAGCGATGTCCTGGGACAGCCAGGACAGAGAGAGGGTGATGGAGACAAGAAAGCTACTTTTAAGGTGGAATACAACACATTTACAAAGGGAATTGTATGATGTAATCTCTGTGATTGCAAGGAACAGGACTTGATCACCCAGGACATCTTTTCGATACATTATTCTTGAATATAGACACGAAATGAGGAAGAACTGTTTTTCCCTCCTGCTTAAAGGTACAAAGAAAAGGTTGCCTACACAGCTAGCTATTGTATTGCAAACTCCAGGTGTGGGAGAGTTGCCTTTCGTTAATGGACAGGCTGCAAAACTAGAGAGTGATTTAGCAAAAAAGACAAAACCATTTTAACTATAAGGTTTCACTTTAAACATTTCAAACAGTGTAGAAATACCTTCCAGAAATACCAATTTCAGCTGCATCAGAATAGAAGCAATCTATTCCCGTTTTTTTCATTGCAATACTCAAAATCTCAATTCATGTTTCATGAGTTTCTCTGCCTTTTCTGCTATGCTGTATTTTAGAAATAAATAGCTTTTTAAGTGCCAGTCAGGAAATTACAAAGCCACCCGATCATAATGGGAGAAAATTTGAGCTCAGTTTGATTGGCATTGCAGGTGACAGCCCTGTCAGCCGCCAGTTTCACTGCTCCCACAGTGAACGCCTGAAAGCAGGGTAGCAAATTCCCAGTGTTATACCACAAGAAAAATCTCTTCGGCAGGATTCAAATGTGTGGCATTTCTACCAGCTATGCACACGGGTAGAAAACAGGCATATTTATTTGCCTTCCTGGACAAAAAGCAACTCAATGTTATATTTTCTAGTTTCATTCTCTTCACTTGAAAGGATACATTACCCTGTCACATGTCTAATGCATTTTTCAACAGAAAGTTGAAGCAAGATTAACCCAGCTGTACTTGAATAGTACAAGAAGCTATTTCCAGTTTTAAAGTGCAGGCAGTGTTGGCCAAAATCTGAACTAAGATACAACATTTTTGACACACTGCATCTAGACACATCTCACCCACAGCTTCATCTTAGGAACTGTTCAGCATTAAATCTTATTTGCTTCCCAAGAGCGTTGCCTCCCCATGTCATTCATTACAGTGTGATGTTTACCAGTGCAGAGCTCACAGAAGATTTTGCTCTTCGTCTGCTGAAGCTGCTAAGCACAGTAACATGCCCACTTTAACAGTTACAGATTAAGGGTATTTACCTCTAGCTGCTATGGCTCTCATGTAATTGGGAAGCTATGATCATGTAGGGAGATTTGGTATTCGAACAACTCCAAAAATGTCTCTGAGCAAGAGAAATTAATTCATGTTCAAGCATTCCTGGTCCCCTGAAAATAAACAATTAAAAAATAACTAAAAAACTAAACAAGATGCAGAGATCGGTATCAACCAGAAGGGGTAAGAGCATCAGGCACAAGTGGATATGCCAAATGCTGACAGCCACTCCTGCATCCCACCCTGCTCATGCTCAAACTCAGCTCAGCCTCAGCACAACCACTTCTGCAACCATGAGGCCCACAAGCAGAAAGGTTTTGTTCTGAACCAGAGGCTCCTGCAAAATGGAACCAATGCTAGCCCCTGCTCACAGAGAGCTGGCGTGCGCTGGTTCCAGGTGCCATTCTTGAGAGCAGGATGTTTTAGCTTCAGTTCCTAGATCTGATTCATCTCATCCTGAAGCACATACGTAAAACAAATGAGAGTCATGCCCTAAACATCTGTATTTCTCTCCATCAAGTGCCAAGGCAACATGGGGTAAAGACATTCTAAATTAGGCGTGGGTGAAGGACATGATAGATAAGCAACATGCAGCAATATTGAGAGACAAGTCTGATGGAAACGCCTCCCTCCTCTAAAACTAAGGGGAATAAAAGCCAAGATCTGGAAAAGAGGCAAGTTTTCTTCAGAATTCAGTCTAAAAACCATGATGTTTAAGAAAAAAACAACAGAAGAGAACATGAAAACCACTCCGCCTAACAAAGATGATCATAAACACTGTTCTCTTGGCAATTATTTTCTCAGCACCTGCTACCCATTTAAAAAGGCCTTTCATTTCTCATATATCCTACTTGATTTTGAAGAACAATTAAAGGTACTTACAGATAGCAACCTGCTCTCATGGCTGGATTTTTAATGTCTCAGAAGCATCTTTTCCTATACATGGTTACTGGACTTTGGGCATAGAAACATCAGGGAAGAAATCAAGCACTCCATCAAATTCTTTTAAATTCTAAGTGGTTGTTGTCCCTGACTGCAGTCAAACTCAGGTTTGAGTACTTAATCAATGGGCTGCACCTGCTTTGCTAAATATTCTGAATTCTCCTTGTGCTTACAGAACAAACTGCAGGTTTAGGTACTTGCGCTCCTTCAAGGGAGTGCCCCTCCACACGCAGATCCAAACCGCCACCCCAGCCTTAAGCAGAACCACTCTCCACTCTTAGCTGCTGCAATGCATATCCATGGCAACTACATTGAAGCAAGTATATTTGATCACGCAGATAATACCATACTTCATGTAATAAGACTAGTTTGCTTCTAGGCTCCTGCTTAAGCAGCATGATGATATCTACTGGGGAAAGCCAGACCAGATATTCCACTACTCACACTCAAACCACTCAAGCAGGGCTAGTACAACCCCCGCCCTGAGCTGCTCCAGTGCTTCAGCTCTCCCAACCAGTAACGAATCCCTTCCCATACCCGGATCTGTGTAGCCAAAATGATGAACATCTAAGGCATCAAGCACCAGGGGATCGCTCTCTGTGCTGTATAGAGCCTTCACATGCTTCCAGGGTTGACCTTTTTGGGTTTAAGCAAGTGGTAAAATTGCACAATAATAATATGAAGATGGGGCAAGAAAGCAAAGTCGTGACGCTCCTTTTTCTTTCAGTTGTGTTTTAAGCTGAACATTAGTGCTGAACAGCACGAAATTCCTTGTCAATTCCAAGGCTTTTTGAAGCTTTGACTGAATATTGATTGCTGAATTTTGACTTCAAACTCTGCACACCAAAACACTTCAATCTCATAAAAATGCCTTTAGTTTACTATAAAAAAAACCAAACAACAAACTCTACAAAACTGAAACAAGAAGTACCAGAAATCTATTCAGCGCCTGACTCTGTTTTCTGGTAACTGACAGTCCGGTTTGAAATCAATGCCTTGAAACGTGCTGTATCTGAATTATGACATATGAATCTCTTGCATACCTTGAAATTGAGAATTGGTTTAATCTTCTTGCAAATGTGAAAATATGTCAGAAGAATAAGATTTAATTCTATTGAAATTTATAGTTCACCTGACTTCGTGCCTTCACGCTGTCATTTTACCTCACTCTTCATTCTTTCTCAGAAGTAATGTTAGTTTTTTCATGATACCAAAAGCCTTGTTTGCATTCACTCCTTACATGATGATTCCCATCATTCAACATTAATTTCTAGAAAACAAGAATAAGGTGACTAGACCTGATTACAGCTAATTCTACAACTGCATCAGTTCATCCTGAGACATCTGTTGAAATTAGGTATATAAAATACTTTTCAATATTCATTGTTTGGAAAGATGAATCTCTTATTCCATACTATCTCAGAAGTGAAATGAAAAAGCCTGTTGTTTCAAAGTTTGCCATTAGCTAATAAAAAGGAGCCTGGCAGTAAAGAGTAGCTGGGGATGCTCACAGTTAGCACAGGCTGATAACATAAAACCAGCAACCCAGAATAATTTCTAATCAGAATTTACACGTGACCTTTATTACTAGAAGCTAGGCATTAGCTTTTTAAATGTTCTCAACAGAGTAGGCATGTAGTTTGCATTAAGTCCTTAGGAATAGATTTCAGGTTAAACAATTAGAAATACAACTCTCTCTGAAGCCTGCACATTCATTTCTGGCTTTTCTTTTACTCCTTCCACTTGACGCCAATGCTTGGAAGGAGCAGTAGGTCCACATGATTCTGAACACTGAAAACCTTCAAGCATGCGGGTCAAAGGCACTGAGACAGAAGAGTCAATTCCCTCTTCTGCAGGGCCTCACCTCAGGCAGATACTCACTGCGAATGCCATCACTAAGATCACAAGCCCATGCCTTTTCAGCTAAGGGAGAAGCTTGCTGCTCGATTCTGCACAGAGCTGAACTGGGCCACCTTCTTGAGTCTTGAGTCTAAATCCTCACCACCCTTCCAAACCCAAGCTTACGGGAGCCCTAGTGACATAACAAAGAAGAACATAATCCCAAATAATTTCACCCACCAGTTGTATCCTCATGTTAACCTTCGTGGTGTCCTAAAGACACCTTTTGTGCTAGGCCAAACCAAACCAAACTAGTTGCCCTTACTGATGATATGCAATCCACCAGTAAGCTTTGCTGGCTGGCTACTGTCACCCAAAGCCCTAACCCATACTCTCACTTCATCCTGCCTTTGCACAGACACAGCCCCAGGTGTACCAAAAAAAACCCCCATCCTGCCCCATCCTTTCAAGATCCAACAATAAACTCAGGGGTTCAACCTCTCCCTCACCTGAGACCAACCATATCCTATATACAACCCTGTGCACCCTAAACACAGCAATTTAAATTACAACCTAATTGTCCCAGTTTGCAGCCAGATTGGGAACTCTAAGCCTGACCCCAACCTCACCCACAGATCAACACCCATTCACAGCACAGGAACAGGCTCCAGAAAAGCTGGATCTGCTGGCACAGGTCCCACCAGTGCTGCTTCTTGGCAAAATGTAACTGTACAGCCCCTGTTTCCACAGCTTCTAACAACACCCCCAAATTTATCTCTAGGTTTAACTATAACCCTGCAGCCCA
Organism: Strigops habroptila; assembly: GCF_004027225.2. Classification (NCBI taxonomy): domain Eukaryota; kingdom Metazoa; phylum Chordata; class Aves; order Psittaciformes; family Psittacidae; genus Strigops; species Strigops habroptila. The sequence goes on along the minus strand of NC_044279.2, from coordinate 84,231,837 downwards.
CATGTACTGTAGTTGTTTAGCTTTCCAGAATCAGGCTACTGCTGTTAAATTCTGCTGTAATACTAGCATGTCCCTGAAGGCAAAGTTTACACTTGCTATAAGGAAAAAGCACAGCATACATTACGGCACTTAGGTTGTGAGCATATGCTGCATTTTTATATTCCTTGCACATCACCTGCTTATACTGATGTCGAAATTGTGTAGCCTGCTACAAATGTATTTGGTATCATTCTATTGCCATTTTTTGCAAATATAAGTGATTGCACGATGCAAAATAAGGGAGAATTAGTAGGTCAGAATCCCCAGCTCTTCTGTGTGGCTATAGCTTTACCAAATAAAGTATTCTACTCAGAATAAAAAATTCTACACAGAATAAAAAAACAGGAAGAAAGAAAAAACTCTATGAAGAAATAAATCAAGATTTGAAATAACAAGAAATAAGGACTTTTTCAGAGAACAGACACGGTGAGTGAACTTCTCACTTTCCAGCCAGCTCCCCCTGCCCAGGGTTGTCTGCACATGCTTGGAGATCCAGTGCATGAGTGCTCCTCTTGGGCCCCCCATCATCTTCCGCCACCGTTGTTCTGCCAGGCACCGCTATCAGGAGGCACCAGTGCTGCAGATGCACAGAAAGCCCAGACTCCAGACTAGCAGCAAAGCTGTTGCCCAGCCCCGGCTGCTGACATAGAAGGGAGGAAGGGAGAAGAATTCTCTCTGTTCCCACCAGGCACCAAGGATGCTCTTCGCCTTTGGGTATGAGCTTAGTAAGACCCAGCCCTCTAGACAGATCCTTTATCAAAGAGAAAAAGGTAATGTCTTACTTAGTCCCTGCTTTCAGTAAAAGCAACTCTCTCAGAAAAGTGAATAGGGTATCTGTATTTACGGGGATGAATGAGGAAGAGATGCATCTTTCTTGTGACTTTCTAGAGTTCAGCCTTCCTCTTGAAAGCACACCTGTGAATGCAACAGGTCTTCTTCCAGACATAATCTAGAGCAAAGATGACAGCGGTCACAAGATAAAAGCTAAACCAGCAATGGAACATCAGCACTTGCTCTGCCACGAGAGGACCACTATTCCTCTGACAATTACTCACCTACTGCTAATGAGTTTCACCCATGTTCCTTGCCAAAATATTTTCTAATCTGTATTTGACTATTAGCAAACAGCAGGCCTTGGGGAGGTCATTTAACTACGACCTTGTGTAGAGGCTTCCAAATAAATGTCAATTAAAATGTGACTGAAAAGATCCACAGCATTCATTTTTAAAAGAGATACTCTATGTTCAAAGCTGAGCTTTACACTGATACCTATAATAATCCAAGAGTCTTAAATGAAATGCTAATCATCTGAGCAGTTTAAAGATCTGGATCTTCTGCTGTATGGGAAGTTCCAACAGTGCTTTTTTGTTGTTGCTGTTCTGAATTAAAATGTCAACAACAGCAGCCAAAAAAGAAACAAAACCAAAAAAACCCAAAAAACACCCCAAAACAAACAAAAAAGAAAAACACTAACTTCTTTCAGAATAGTTCAATTCTGAACTGTAAACGCATTTCGCTTTACTTGGGAGGAAAAAATGTTTTCTAGAAGTGGAAACACAGTCATTGAAAATGATTGAAAAGTAAATAGAACAGAAAAACCACAATAGAAAACGGCCATTTCAACGTCACTTAGATGGGACCAGGTTATATGAAACCTCTTCCAAGACTGACAAGTTTCACAAAATATTTTGTTTTTCTTTTTGTTTATTTGGTTTATTGTGGTTTTTTTACAACAGTAACAGTTAGTGTAGAATCTGTTCCATTGATTTCTTTTTCTCACTAAAGGTGCAGTGGGAAAAAAACAACCAAAGCAGAGACTGAAGTACACCAATTGAATTGGGATGAAGACTACAAGCATCAAACACCCATCTCCACTATCACAGGTAAATACCACAGAGCTGAAAGGTATTGCTTCCACATTTACCTTTAATGAACTTTAGGATCGTGTAACTAGATCTGTAGCACCAGCATAACAAGAGGCATGGTCCATGTTCTGTGTTGATTCTCCACTGCATTTATACTCTGTGTAACTGTGTAATTGTTTACAAGTGCACAACTGCATATTGTAAAGAGCTGAAATATTTTACAACCACACTGCACAAGTGTGAATAAGTGCACGAAGAACAAAGACATGAATAATTGTGCACTGAGTCAGCAGTAGCTGAGGTTTTCAAAACATAAGACCTGTATCTTTGGATGGTTTCAACAATGGGGGCAGAGCATTTGGATGCAGGTCTTCCCCGGCACTCAGCAGGGCGCTCAGGGTAGCATTGGGGCAGCCCCCCAACCAGCCCAGCGAGTGTAACTGTTGCCCCCCCAAGAGATATGGCAGATCCAAGCCTTTAATAATTCCCAGAAGAGAAGACACTTGGAGAACTACAGGCTCTGGAGTGGATCTTGGCGTGTGTCAGTCACATCATGGCAAATGCCAAACAATGAGATTCCAGCCCCTAAGAGTTAGCAGAAATAAGCAAGAGAGGCTTTAAGTGAACATGTATTCAGTATTTTTTATTTACCTGCACCCACTGCTAATGAAGGAACACTTAGAGAATGAGCTAATTTATATGATTGTCATGGCACTGAAAAAAACCTGGGATTAATCCAAGCAACCAATGAATTTGTAAGAACGGAACTAAACCTGAACAGATGTTTTGAAACCAAGGTAAATCTAACCCCATGCCTGCCTACATGAATGCTCATTAACTTCCTTTCTTTAGGCAAATAAAGCATGCGTAAGCTTACTTACATATACTTACCTCTTATCTGAAAGCTCTGAAAAGGGAACTGTTTCCCAATTGCAGGGAAAGATGATCTCTTTCTGGTTTATTGTAAAACTAGGCTTGTCTTTTCCCCACAAAACCTAGAAGTCCTCTGCCACTAACACTGTTCGCCTAACTCAGTAGGCAACATCGAACTGTGAGGTCTTTGAGGGATTCTAGCTATTGGAAGCAAACATCCAATTTGGTTTTTCCATGTAAATTCTGCATTCTGTATCTAAATACCTCTATCACTCACGCTCCCAAAATACCCCCTTCTCCCAGAGTTCACCATTCTTACTTGTGAATTAGTCATTACATTTTCCCTACTTTAAATTCTCCCCCTATTCTTAGCGAAAACTAAGTGAGCTGTTCGTCCCACTTCCAGAAGACTCTGTGACCTGTCCAAACAGGGCAGAAAAGGGCTGGGAGTTACCCAAACTCATCCTCTGCAAGAGATGGATTCTCATAGCAGAGCTGCATGGCAGGGATTCAGGCGAGCCTTCAGTCTGAGAGGCAATATGCAGAAAGCACCTCTGCACTTCATTTGCAAATAAATACACTGCATGGTGTACCTGCTTTTGTGGCTGGATACGCTCTTCACATGAACAGCCCTGGTAAAATCTATTGTCAGTCTATTGCACCAATATTAAAGAAAAGATTCCTATGGCTTTTGGAAGAACATTTTAATTATCTTTAGCTTTTACATTTAAATTCCTGTCAGGCAACTACTAGAAGATTGCAACTCCCTTCAGATTAGGTCTAGACTGCCAAATCACTGCAGGTGATGTTACAGCAGTTCCAAGCCAGTGAGAGCAAGAAGCCTGTGACTATCTGCCTTCTTCCTCCACACGTCAACTCATTATTTACAGCTAGAGGTGGCAAAAAGGGTAGTTGCTCTATGAAATGCTTGATAAAACAATGAAAGTCAAAACCAAGAATGCCATCTTATGTCAGTTTGGTAAAAAGAAATAGCTCCTCCTCATCCAGTTATACAAATGTCTTTATCATAATATTTGTGTACATCACTCAGAGTGTGAAAGAGGAAACAAACAGACTGATAGAGATCCTCATCTAATTGTTATCCTATATAAACAGTGAATAGGCTTATCTATACAGATCCTCTGTTACAGATGTCCTTCTATACAGCTTGCAAATTTATTGGAAGACTTACACATGCCACTAGTTCTTTTATTTTTAAAGTGTGTTTGCTTATTGTTTTTAAATAGCTATGAGGAAAAAGACAAAAAGAAAGATGCTCAAGCCCAGGCAAAGCCATGCAGCAGGATTCCCTGCTTCAGGCTGGGCCATGCCTCCAGGCTGGGCCCACTCCATCTTACCTCGCACAGTGCTTCAGCCTCTCCACTAGCTTCAGCAGAATGAGATGCCCAACACACCATTATGCTCAAGTCAGATCTCTAACCTTTGCTTCAGTAGCTAATAAAGATGACAAAACATGCTTAATTATTACTAACTAATGAGCTCTTTTCTTTGCTAGGTATCAAATGTACCAAAGGTAGCATCAGGAAGAAAACAGAGGAAGCAAGGGAGAGGGATGGTGAGGGAAGCAAGAATAACAAAGGTATGTCTAGAATTGCTCTTCAGTAAAGGAAAAAGCGAAAGTTTCTTTTTAAGTTTGCAACCTGTTATGCCCACAGAGTTAAATTAAACATTGGACTTGAATTAAAAACCCGCTTATTTGCAATCCACCTACCAATTAATTAAAATCCAAGTTCTTCCCCTCAAGGATGTAATATCTCAGAGTAAGTGGGATTATACCAGTAGTGTTCTGCCAGAGAAAACAAGCGTAACATATTCAACACAACACTGTAAGAGATGCAATGGGAGCTCTGCTCACAGATTCCTGGTTTCCCAAAAGACTCCTGGGTAGGGATTCAAAAGCAAAGGCAGAATCATATACCATCCTAATGACTGCTCCAATCACATTACTAAAGCATTGGGGAAACATCCCAGCTTACAGAACTGAAACAGAGGTACTGTTTACATTCTCGCACTATGTACAGATTTCACGGATGTAGTTAAAACAAAATAAAACATTACTTCTCTGAAACAGTGTTTGAGACGAAAATATTGGAAACCTAAGTAGAAGAAAAGGTCTAGAACAGATGAGCTGAAAAAGGGATTTTGATATTTGATGTATTGTTAAAAGTATTAAGTGTGGGGGAATGTCAGAATGCAAAGTCAATATGAGAGGCACACAAACCTGCCTTTTTTGGGGGAGGGGAGAACGTATTCTCAAGACTAATGTTATCAGTATACATATTAGCTAGTCACACTCCATAATGCTGGCATCAGAATTACCAAACTTCCATTTCGGTTTACTCCTAACATACCATCAATGTGTTTCCCATAGAGGTGGCCAAAGCTGCAAACAGAAACAGAAGAAAGATGGCCTGTCTGCTCACTCTAGCGAGGTCATGGCATTTCTATTGCCAGTAAAGGGCTGTCTGTTTCGAAGGACTGTCACTTCACTCTAGAGCAACACTGGTCACTACACTGGTCACAACACTAGAGATTGAAGTCTGCTTTCTAAAATTACATGTAACTAAACACATGATAAATTTAATTGGTAGAATAGCCACTCATTACTACTAGAAGCGCTTTGAAAGTGGCAATCTTTCCTTATAGATGTGTTTACTCTGCACTAAAAACAGGCTTTCAGCATCAGAGCTGTTAACTAATAGTACAATGAGCACAATCCCGAAAGTTGAAAAAAATCCAATGAGTATCCGAGGTCACAACTTTTATTGAGAGTCCTTGTTAGAGTTGCATAAATAAGCTTCACCTATAGAGCACCTGATTCTCAAACAGGCCCAGCAATGAGGCTTCAGTGCTTCCCAGGAAGATGTTTACACAGACAGTAGTTCTCATCATGAGGAAATTCCACCCTAAATACTCAACCTAAATGTTGCATCTGGCTTAGTTTTATCCCATTATTTTGGCTGCAACCAAATAAGTGACTCCTTCATCTGTACTCTGCTTATTCTTTATAACATATTGGTTCTTTCGTTAAGTTCCAATGTGTGCCAGCATCCATTCCGCATGCCAAAAATCTTCACCTCAATGACATCTACAGTGCAGTCTTCTAAATTACAAAGGCACATTAGCAGAAGAAGGGTTTGCTCCCTACCTAGGAACAAGGTTCCCATACTATCTAGAAGGCTCCTGTTGCTGTTAGGCAACACTGAAGCTGCCATCTACTCGCCTGTCCTGAAGTTTCTTTCATGTTACTTTGTTTTTCATGTTTCTGCCCCAAATTTATCTCCTCACTTGGATTATTTTTTTCTTTTCACATGCTAGATTGCACTTTTCCAAGTTGATTTATAGCAGCTTATTTTCTGAACACATAGCCACATGTCTGCCCCTGAGGTATCACTTTTATCTCTAGAAGAGACCTTTTTACACATACATTAGTTTTGAATGCCGGCAGTCCCCTCGAAGCCAAAAGCACATACACATCCCTAATAAGTAACCAGTAAATTAACTAGTCAAAAATTTCATATTCTCAATATCAGAAGGAGATGTGTTTATTTCGAAGAGTCTTTAACCAAAAGGAAATAATTCTAACAGTCTGGTTATTAAAAAAAAAAGAGTATTTCTTGCTAAGAATGTCTTTAATTTCAAAGTTTCTCAAGTTTCCTTTAACACATTAAATGACATGGTAAAGTAGGATAAGAAGATCCCAACTCATAAGGAAATGCTGACTATTGTACATACCATTTCAACTTAAGCACATGTGAATAGGTACTAGAAGATCCCTTACTGGCCCTCCAAATACTTCCTCGAAACCAGGAGTGCACTCACAACACACACCCATCCCCAACTGGCAATGATCAACAGGACACTTATCACACAGCAGACTGAGCAGCTGGTCTTCATCAAGAAGTTACTTTAACCTGAACCGTGTAGCTTGTACTTGGTTCTCATTCCCACCAGCTCAACAATTTTTATGATGCTTCTGCTGTCACGTAGGGTCTGATGTGCCCTTTCTACATGTTGGTCACCAAAGCCTACGGTCTGGAAAGCTCTTACGCTGCTCAGGGCAAGGGGACAGTGCACCTTCATGCATCAGTGCTCTGACCCTCTCACACAGCAGTGAACTGCTCACTAGTGAAAAAGCATTTAATTATTTCTTTTCACTAAAGAACCCCCCTGCCTTCTGAATTCAGAAAGTCTCGGAGGTCCTGAGGAGCCTTGATTTATCCAGTCTGAAAATCACAGCTATTTTCTTGAAAGAGCAGAATAGCTAAGGAGAGTAAGCTCAGTTCTCCCTCCAGCGCTGTAAGACAGCTGGGAGTCTGAAGTAATTGCTAAACATGATTAAATGCCTTCAGACATACAAAAACAGAAGAAAAAAGAAATTATCCTCCCTGCAGCACGGTAACAGTAGGGAAAATAAGCTTGTTTATACTTACAAGTTTCTTCAATGTGTTAAACAGTTGATTTGTTCTTGGGACACATTGATGGTTATACACGAATGCATCAGTCATTTATTGCAGTCACTAGATTCACAGATTATGAAAATAATCCTGGAAAAATTTACAAAGCCAGTCAGTCCATTGCCTGGCTTCAGGGCAGGACCAGCTACAATTTCTCATTTCTGGTATATTCTAATCTATTCTTAAGAAAACTCCAGTCCTGCAGAGCCCATGACCTTCCTGTCACCTGTGACAGTCTGTTCTCCATTATACCACTACTGGTAGGACTTTGACAGCCTAATTAAAAGCAGAATTGTTTTTCTGTTGAAAACAGAGTGAGATTTGCAGCCAATAATACGTAATTCAGGGAAACATAAAATGCATTCTAGAAGAAGAGTAACATGTTACCATAGGAAACGCCTGTTCAACTTGTTTGGTTTAAGTCATAGCACTATGTCGCTTTTAAAGGCTGTCACTGGGCAGCAAAAAAAAGTTGCTCTTTGCCCAGTTCTGGCTGATGCTGGAGCCTCCAGAAGGAACTGAGATTATGCCTTCGGTTTGGCAGCATCTGGGCAAGCACTAGAGGGAAAAGTTTTTAAAGATCAGAGCAGTACAGGCTGGCAAAGAGGCTGAAATCCAGCCAGCAGCACAAGGAGAGCCTGGGAAACAGAAAAGCATGCACAGCATAAGGTGTCTGAAGGGACAGAGAGATTTATAGGGAGCAGAAATGGACTCTGTGGGGTTTGCCAGCAAAAAGGGCAACAAACGCAGAAGAACCCACAGTATTAGGACATGGAGAACAGAGCATCCCAACTCCTGCTTTTTTGGGTTTACCTGCCACTGAACTTTAAAATGTTACTGGTTCTTATTTATAAGCAAATTAACACTGCCTTTTAAACCTGAAAACCTCCTTTCAGTCAGCTCTCATGAGGGAAAGGATCTCGGTAAGTCTACCGCAAAGGCTCGGAGTCTCATCACACATGCAGAAACACAGACCTCAATCATATCCCAGCGTGCTAGCATCGCACCCAGCACACGAGCTTAGCACAGTTACTAGAATCAACTATCACCCTTCAGAAGAACACAAGAAGTGAGAAAAGCTGTTTTTCCTGCAGCAGCCTCTAACTGCTGCTCTCAAACCAGATTGCAGCCCAGGGTTCAAGAGCCAGAATGAAAGTGAAAGAACTACTGCAGCTAGTTACACAGGATAACCTCTTGCAGGCCAGCTTTTATGATTATTGCATGCAGAGCTTTTCTGATGCTTCTGTCTTAGATATTGAACGCTGCTGTGGAATGCTAACCAAAGCACCAGCAGTCACCTAAATCCCGCGCAACACCTGCCCTAATCTCCAAGCAAGCTGCTAGAGGAATGGCAAAACCTCCAGCAAAGGATTTGTAGATGGTGACAAAGTAACTAACAGACACCACTTTGGCCAAACGGGCAATTCCCCTGGTCTGGATGGCATGGCAACAAGTTACCAGGATCACACTTATGCAAAGCTAGTTTTGTTGTTTGTTGCTAGTTTGTTTGAAAGTTAAGCCATCATACGCAGATAAGAGAAAGCAATGCAGATCATAAAGCCACAAAGGGATCTGCATCCATACTCTGGGTGCTACTCTGCGTGGAAATCTGTGGCATCTTCATTACGATTACTGCTTTGCAAGCTAAATTGAGACCACAGATAGATTAATGTGAAAGCAATGTCTTTTGTGCTGTTGGCATGCTCTGGTATGATGTTACTGGATATAGCTTTAATGTCACATTTTCATTCCAAGTGGGAGAGAAACCTCACCTTTTACTAAGATACATGGGAGTTTAGACATGAAGCCAGAACCATAAATATATCTGGAGCACCTGCACATCTTCCTAGAGGTGGAGCTTTGATTTCTTAATATTTCCAAAGAATGCCATACAGGCTGGTATAGAAAGGCTTCTTTGATTTCACCAAGTGTGAGACAGAGGCCTGGGTGTTTAGGATTATGAGTCCCTGGTATTCAGTTTTACCAACCACTGCTTGCAACCTGCTCCACAACATAGCTCTGTTCTGAAGCACCTGTAAGACAAAGGGCTCTAGGTGCGCCAAAGTAACAAGTCCCACACTGATATTAGTGCAATGTAAACCCAGTCTTACAAAACAGGCAATTCCACAGGGAATTATTGCTTCTATGCCCTTTAAAAAATTATATAAATATGTAAAACATTATTTTAGAACCCTTTAGAGTACTTTCTTACCATACTGATCAAAGCGCGTGTGATTACTGCTTTAATTTCCAGTTCCAACACCCAGGCTATTAGAAGCCATCTTTGTGAATCCATAATTGAGTTATCTCAGTAGTTTCATTCCATTAGTCATTAACTTCAGCAAATTCTTAGTAAACTATGACAGCAACCTAATCCTTTCTTCTAGGCCAGCAATTAATATACTATGCAGAGGGATGTCATGCTGCTTTAAACAGAAAAGTTCAAAACTGGGTTGCTTGGGGATTTTTTTATGTAAGCCAATACATAACGGAAACACTGCTTTTCACCAAAGCAGGTTTCCTGCAATATGCACCACAGAGGTAATTAGACCCACAGGGTAAGGCAAAAATGTTTACTAAGCAAAATGTCTGCAACTTAAATCACACCCAGGGGATGAGTAGTTTACACCATCATTAGGATTTTGAATGTTACTCTGAGATGTTTTGGGGAAAATAGCTTGAAAAATCCTGGAAAGATGTTTAAGCAATAAAGCTGATTGATGGCTATTTTATCTACCTTATAATTGTTTCTTGAAGGCATAAGAATTTACATGTATAAGCCTGAAGTTGCCTCTAATTCCATGCTTCATTGCCAGTGCCTTTAAAGAGTAATGAACACTCAAAATACTTCAGTGTTCAGACTCTCCCCTAGGTTGGTATATCCAGAGCTCCAGTTCCATCCTGTTTTGCAAAGTTTTATCCTTGCAGTGTTTTCAATCAAGCAGTTCCGGAAGAAACCTGGTGACTTTGTTCTCATCAGACCATCAACCTCGGCCACACTGATCTCGCTGGGAAAGGAATCTCAGGTGGGCTATGATCCCCTCCAAGTGCTTGTAGCCATGGCAGCTCTGCTCCACACCACTTTATTTCATCGCTACTTCTTTCTCTAAGGTGGGCAGGACTTGAGAATTGCTATACTAGGCCTCTGTAGTACAATACAATACCTAATACAAATAATTTCTTAGTTTTGACTGATTTCTTTCAAATCTTTACCTGTTCTTAATACCTCCAAATATCCCATTTCTCTTCAACAGCTGCCTTCTCCCACTCCCTCAATCCCTGCAGGATTAGAGAGACCACAAAGGCCAGCATTGTAATTGTGCTGTGTAATTGCGTTACAGCCAGTGTCACCAAGGGCAGACAGGGGCTAAAGAGGCCACGTTGCCAGACCCCAGGCATTTCCAAACAGGGAAGCTCAGGCTCCTGAAGCCCACCTCACTGAACACAGCATGCTGACAGCATTTCTCCTCTCATAAACCCACAGTTGCCACCTACGGATGTCTGTTTCTAATATTCTGCTCTCCTTTAGAGATATCATTTTACACCAAGCATTACTGGAGGTAACTGAAACATCATTTATTGAATTACAGAACAAATTCAGGAGTGCTCCAATGCAAACTCCAGGGGTTAATTTTGAACAGCAGAGCCATTCTTCTTTCCTTCGGTACTGCTGGCAAACCAGTTGTCTTTGAATATTTGATCACAGCTTTATAAAGTTTCAGGAAACATCCTCGCTTTAACTAACAAACCAAAACCAAACAGCACACACGCACGAATAATCCAGCCACCAAATAATTTATGGCAGTTTTATTTTAAGCCATCTGAAAAGCAGAGCCCTACCACACATCTGAAAGTTTCTTTTTTTCATGCTAGAAAGGTACAGGACATAGCAAGCATTTAAAATAGCAAGTGGATGTTGAAGCTGCAGTACTTTCACACCAACCGGGATGACATTTTCAGTAAGCTAGCAAGCGTAACAGAACGTGCTCTCCAGAAAATTGCTTTACTTCAATAAACAAGTGCCAGATCATCTTTCCTTAAAATTATGCACCAGAATATAAATGCTAAGGAAAACAAAAACACGTATTAAGGTTTTGCTGAAGAAGTAGCAGAGAAATGCATACGATCAAAAGTGCGGGGCTGAAGTCAATGTTATGTTAGTGCAAAACTGAAACAGGTTCCACACAGGGCCTGCGGCAGGGGAAGGCTGCACTTTTCACAGCAGGTATGAGGAAATGGATAACTGGTCAGGCTGCTCTTTGCTGAATGAAATGTTGGGAGTTTGCCTGATATCCTTTCAGCCCAAAAGCATTAAATCCTGCAGGTTCCCCAACACCTCTTCTGTCCTCATCTTTTCATGTTTGTTCCATGCCAAGCACCAAATCCCAAAATAAATTACTACAGCCTCTACCTAAAATGAACCACCAGAACAGCTGCTTTTATGCACGGCACAAAAGTCATCAAATATTTTGCAATTTACTGTCAGGGTTCAGTGTTTACCACTTAGAGCCATATGTTGGTTATTTCCTTTCATAGATTCCCCATCCAGATTAGTGCCCTGTATTACGATCATGTAGAATTTGCATCATTTGTGTTCAGTTTCATTATAGAAATCTGCACAAATTTGTGGAAAGTTTAGTGAAATTCAAATGGAGAAAATAAAATAAGATGTTCAGCGTTGTTTGCAATCTGGATACAAACATCCAAATTTGCAATTTGGATACACACCAAGTAGAAAGTAATTTCTCTCCGTTCATTAATACCACTTGCTGATGCCTGGCTTATAACTAGAGAGACAACAGGAGGCAATATAAAGAACTTCGTGACATGTTTGTATTTGACATCTTTGTTCGCACAAAGAGAAGAAAAGACCCAGCCAGACCTTTTTGAAGGTCTCAGGCGCTTTGATGTGGGGGTAAAAAAAGCAGCTTTTTCCCTTCTTAGAGTAAGAGCATTTTCAGAATACACATTAAATTGTCACCACCATACTTCTCACCATTTTGTCCTACTGTGCTATTATTACAGTATTACTCATACCTTTATATGGCATCCATAAAGCTGTGACAGCTAAGAAAGCCAACATTAATTTATTCCAGTAAAAAGTATGAACTACTTTTTCTTTCTCTAAGCAGTTGCAAACCGATACATAAAATCCTGAATTAGGTCCCCACACAGCAGCAGGGAGGAGATTGGAGAAATGGAATTGATTGATTCCTTTTGCTTCAGCATTGTTTCCCCTGTTCAAAACCCAGAATTGCCTAGTCTGATTCTTTTAAAGTTTTGCCAGAACTCATTTCAGCAAGTTTGGAGTCAAAAGACAACTCAAACCTACCATTTACAGTGACTTATGCAAAGACTACTGTATCATAACCCAACCCAAAGGGCCCATAATGAGAGCAAGAGAGACAGAATACGTGCAAATGCAAGCACAGGATGACACCTTACAGACCTCACCCCAGTTTTACATCCCTCATTTTCTACTTATATTGTACATAATTCTTTTTCCTTAATCAAATCTAGCTTACGAGCTATTCGCTCATTTTTTAAGCAAAACAGTTTTCTTGTTTTGCTTTTCACTAGAAACAAGCCATTTTTTCCATAACAGTTGCTCACAGTGGATGAAATGCTTTTATATTTTTATTTGTAATGGCATAATAAAGAATCCAAATTTAGAGTTTGCTCTCCTGCTCTTCAAGTGTTTCTGCATGCTCTTGTAGTACTTAATGCCTTCATCTCCCACACCTTTCTCCAATCTGGTGCTTTGCAGAATCCTTTTCCCATTCTTTTGTCCTTTAACTGTTCCCGCTCTAACTGCTTTCCCTTCCCAACTTTTTCAGCTCCTGCTCTTTCCATTCCAGCAGAATTTCCTCCACTGCTGTATGAAAACTTAGAGCGGGGAATAAACTGGCAGAGCAAAGGGTTGTGCTGGAAATGGGAAGGTAACACACCATCTCCTCTCCACTGTGCAGCCAAGATTTGCTGCGCCCTGAAGCATGTGCCGGGCAGTAGAGCTGGGGCTCTGCTGTTAAACCTTTTACAACGCTCCTGTCTCCCTGCCCAAGGGCTTAATCCTGAGTGAAAACCAGGCATGAAAGGACTGGAAGAGCAGGTTGGCTGCAACACTAAGGCAAGAGGTAAGACAAAGAGAATTGGAGTGTACCTAACATGTGTCAAAGGAGTCCAAGAAAAAACACTAGGCAGGAGAACGTGGATTTAGTCCATGCAGACTGCTTTGTCTCCTGACATGTCTTATGTCTTCCTATGTCTTAGCAAATGCCTAACATTTCATAAAACAGAAAAAAAAATAAAAATCAGAGACTAAGAAAACCCAATAGCTGCCATATACATATGATCTTTCAGCAGGACAGGTTACATCAGCGCAAACGGTATGCTAGATTAGTGCTGATTCTCTGTGTGCTCCATATTGCAGACAAAAATGGTATTTGAAAAAGCCATCTAAGAGAAATTCGTCAAGGTTCCTGCTCCTTCATGAGAAACTAAATCACTGAATAGGGGTCCATAGTGCAAATCATTGAAAAAGTAGTTGAAAAGCAGATCATATTAGAGAAGGAACACAGACAAGAGGCGGTTACTGTGCCTTTCCTCCTAAAGCTCCAGAAATCTGAAGTGCTTCTGATGTTGTGTCCGACAAACAATATTTTACTGACTATACTGGCAAAGCAAAAAAGCTCAAGGTAGCTCTTAGCCCCAGGTTACCTGCAAGAAACTATTTTATGCTTCTACATACAGTTTTCCACAGTAAACAAGAAAGTCTCCTATAAATCACAAAGTGATATGCATTTCCCTTCTGTTGAGAAAAGAGAAGCCTTTGGGTTCAGACTTTACAAACATAAATACATCTCCACAAAGAACAAACTCAGTAAAAGTTTTCCCTCAGCTGCACAAAATTTTAACTACTTCAAGTTAATAGAAATGTGAAATCTTTAAAATGGGGATTCAAAACAGTGACTTGAGTCCCCACTTGGAAGAGAAGCTTCCAAGTTCTGGATTTCTACTTTTTCTCCAAAAGGCACTAGGCTCCAGTCCAAATTCAGGGGCCGAGGACTACTAACACTGCAAGATCTCAGATCCACCCCTCTCTTTGGGAATCCCCACCCCCAGTCAGCCACCTGCTGTTCAGCATGCCTTCAGTTGAGGATTACGTACTTATCTTCCTCACACGCAGATGAAGAGGAGCTTTGCAGATTTCAATACCATCCTCCTCACTCGGGTTTCTTTGTGAACTTGGCTCAAACTCAACAGGTCCATTAAGTGAATCAATAGGTTTCAGCGTTTAACACAGGAACTCGTCCTTTGCGCATAGCAAAAGCACAGCTACAGACCTCTCCGTCAAATAAGACTTCAGGACTTCAGATTTACCCATTGATCTTGAGTGCCAGTTAGCTTAAGGATTCAAATCAGCCTGCCTTCAGTGGTAAGACATGACTCAAGCAATTGCATAAGCATTTTCTCATCACTTTTCTGTTTAATTATTCCATTTTATTCCATTACCAGCCTCTTGGATTCTTAAGTTGTAGTCTATGAATCAGCTGGCATTCAATAACTCTGCTATAGATCATAAAGTCATTTTGTATTTATGCCATTACCGCAAGCAAGTTTTTACTGTGCCAAATGATTGCTTCAAGCCTTCTCTTGGAGAGATCATGGAGCTCACTCTTCAATAAACTATAACAATTAATTAACTCTGCATAAGCTTAACCACAAAACCAGACCAAGAAATCTAAAAATCATCTGTTCAGATACAGCCAAACTGACAAACTAATTTGCTCTGGTCAACTGAGCGACTAGTTCACCAGTTAAATTCTGGTTTGCACTAGTTTGAGCCAGCAACAAATACTCTCAGCCTTTTGTTTTTACTTCCATGAGACTTCCATTTGCCTCACCTAAATTCTGGGAACTAAAAAGACACATATATCCCCCCAGCAAACATTTTTGAAGGAATATAAATTAAGATAGACTGAAAAACTGCAAGGGAAAAAAAAAGTCTTTTCCCAAAAGCTGGTAACAGAATTATATAGCCCAAGGGTACCATGTTCTTTCTGTTCCTTTTTTTTTTTACATTAAGAAGGAAACAGTCCTTGATTTCCAGGGGCTTTTTTAATAGATATCATATTAATTCATGTAAATTTAATCATAAAACCTAATTTAATCTTGCTTAATATGCATCGTACCAGCATGAGTGTTTGTTTCAGCTGCCCTTATAAAACAATCCAGAAAAACCAATACCTCCTAATATTTTTTTAACACTTCTCATTCAAAACAATATCACATTTCCTTGGTCTCTGCTGAAGTCTCTCTCTCATTTTTCCTGTACTTATTTACTGAACTGAGTTTCAGAGAAGAGGCTGAGTGTCTGTCACCCATTAAATTATTTCTAAGTTCCAGGAGGTTGGAAGCAAAATAATGTAAGTCTCTTGTGGTACCACCATACAGCCTCGGGTATTTCACTGACACTCATAAGAGATTATTAGTGAAACTGCCCACCTGATACAAAAGTTAATTGTTCCAGGTCTCCTCTTTTCTTCCACTGTTTTCACAACTTTGCATCTTTTCTCTTGTTTCCCTCTCCCTTTCATCTCTGCAGGTCCTGGAAATTGTTGTATATTTGAACAAGAATGTTGTGTTACAGCCTAAAATCTCTTTAAAATACAAATTGCAACTGCATATTAGACGTCATAGAAAAGACATTTAATTCAACCAACCTTATTGATTAAATGCATTTATCACCAAAAAAAGGCTACCTTTGCGTTTCATGATTATTTAAATGCCAATTAGCCTGAGGGTTCCCAATCACAGTGAATTCATGTGGGAACTGCTGCTGCCGAAGGCTGAAGTTCTGTTCTTAATTACTGCCCCCATCATCACAAGAAGTCAAGTAAAATACAGGGTACAATTTTGGGCAGAGAGGAAGGTCCCAAGTATTTCTGCAGCTTGGAAAACTGCCGCAGAGGAGAGATGGCTCCAGAGCGGGGAAGACAAGGCTGGTAGATTAACTACAGTGAAAAGCCTGCAACCCTAAAGGCAGGAAGCCAGGAGGCAGCCCCAAAGCACCTTCAGCACAGAGTGACTTATACCAATCGGCAATTTTCTAAGGAAACTGCCCTTATGCTACTGCCCTATTTTCAAGACCCCAACTCTGCGGGGAGAAACATGACAAAAGCATTTACAGAATTTGTTGGGGGGGGATTTGTGAGTTTATTCAACACTGAGCCAAGATCTCTCTCCAGTTGTATGCACCAGAGATTGAAAAAGTAGAATATCTATTTAGCTTCATCAAGTTCTATGAAGTATATTACATAGAAGGAACTAAATTACATGTCATAATAAGGGCAGATGAACTGATGCCAAAAGTGAGTCAACAACTTTTTCATGCAGAAAAAGTATCAGTTCAGTGTATTTTCCAGCTCAGTAGTTTTTTCTCATATATGCATAATGGTATTGCCATTAAAATGATGGATGAGATGACAAAACCTGATATTTTCTGTATTTCCTCTCAGAGCTCCCATGTGACATATGACCATTAGCAACTCACATACAACATTGCCACCCCATGAGTTATGAACTAACATTTCTGGAGCATTCTGAGAATGTTGGTGGTCTAATAACCAACAGAAAGGTAAAATGGTCACTGACTTACTGTGTCCAACCCAGACAAGATACTTCAGTTTTGCTTCTGTTTTCACAATCACAAAATGGAGGAATTTAAATGTTCATTTGTGAAAGGCTGTCTCATGGTTTATGCAGATGGATAAAGAAACATCTAAACATTTTTGTTGCAAATTCTGCTCGGGTTTTGGTGGGAAAGCTGACTGAGCCATGATTGGGCTAGATGTGGTGCATTTCTGGGCATGCCCCAAATCGTATATTAAGCATTTAAGCAGCTTCCTTGTAGATTTTCAGTACTTTTTTTCCTGCAGCTGCCTGAGAATGACAGGCATTTTCTGAACCTGACAATATGTAAGCTACAAATTCTCTTCTGTGACATCGTATTCTGAAGTTGGCAGTGCATCTCTAAAGCAATTATGACAACAGCTATTAAAAGTTCTGTTAATTATACACAATGTTACCAACAAACTGTTCTTTGTCTTCATTCCTCTTTTTAAGTGTCCCTGTTCAAACAATGGTGTGTTTCTTCTTAGCAAACACAATCAGTGCCCAACCCCAACTAGCAAAAGAGAAAGCACAAACTTTTAGGAAAGGCTTAAGACACAGGCCGCCACTCCTTCAGAAGGAAACACAAAAGACTAAAGAAGAATATCACATTTACAGCAGTTTACTAGAGGATAGTGGCAGGGATTGCCAGTGGATTTTCCACCAATAAGCACAGGAGTGAATAAGAACAGGATCAGGCTGCAATTCAAACATGCAGGTATTACTCTTTCAAACTTAGCAGGACTCCAGTCACTCCTTTATTTCACTAATTCTTAAAATCATTACCTACTTGATTTTAGAAATCCAAAGGCAGCCTGAGGGTAGATACGATCATGTCTCCTTTATATCAACTATTTTTCTTCTTGACTGAATGAAAGTCACAGTTTTCACATGCATCCCATAGACTTTTAGCACCAATCCCCCACACAATAGTTTTGGTTTCTGAAGCAGCAAGATCATAGGACAGCCTCAGAAACCTGGCCAGAGCAACAAAAATCAACAAATCGTACCTATGCTGTTTTGGCTATCTACAGCCTCCTATTGCAAAAAGCCACATTAAGTTCTGTTTTGTAACTACTAAATGATAACAATAAACTACTACTTTTCCGAATGACTGACAACTGAGAATGGATGTTGTTTCTCCCTGTCCTCTTCTATGAGTTTCTACAACACACACTCTCTTAGCATAACTCTTGCTAGAAAAAGATGAGTTAAGAAGAGTACTCAGATTGATACCAACAGCAATTTTTTTCAGGCCAGCCATGGTGTTCTGTAAGGTTTTCACTATCCGAGGATCAAAGAAGAACAAAAAGCAATCAAAAACTACTCTTCAAAGTGCTACAAAGCCTCGATTTGTTCCCATCACTGTATTCTCAAGAAACTTGCCCACATTTCAGCTTTTAATGGTCGTGACTTGGCACAATTCAACCCTAATCATGGCTCTCTCCCTATAACCGCTCTGCTGCACTGATTTCTCCAGGACTGACAGCATGTTTATGGAATCAGAACCACCTCTCCTCATCTGTCCCAGTTCTCTGCACAAGCTAGCAGTAAACGATCACATCCCTCCTTGGAAGAGAGACAGGAGGGAAGGAATGAAATGTCACCAAGTCAGTGTTTCCCAGGATAACTTCAGAGTAGCACAATATCCTGAACAGCCCGATTGCTCTGATCTACGGCCAAAGCCAAAGCATACCTGTGGAATTTAGAGAGGGATGATCCTTTGCTATATATTGCTCTGTTCGTTCAATTTCTCACTAATTGTGGGCCAAATCTTCCAGGAAATTTTAGGTGAAAGGTGTTCAAAGGTCCTTTTATCAGCAGAGGCTAATTTTGAATCTGCAGAGAAGGTTCACTTGGACTTGGCTATTATCAGAGGAGCAAAGAACAAAAGAACTTCCAAACAGCAAGTTACTTGTTTTCAACCTCGCCTCTTCCACCACTACTGTGAAAGGCAGCTACACTGGTACTTGAGGGAGTGTAGAGCTCACAGCTCCCAGGGAAAAGAACATCCAGGCCTTTTTAAATGGAATAAATGTAACAATTACAGCCCAGGCAGTCTCTCTCCATAAGGGTTGTCAGTCAATTACAGTTGCACTCAACCATGGAGTCCTAGGAGCCGCTGTACCATGGGGCTCTGACCAAAGTTCACAATTTCTGATCCTGTATCTTTAACGCATGTTGCAGCTCAACTATTTTTTTCCAATACAGGGCTCTACCAACGTGTTGAAAGCCTAACCACATGCAAGTCTTCTAAGGTTCTTCTTGTGTGCTTACACTCATAAGGACGACAAGCCAGCCAAAGTACAGGCTTTGTGAAAGCTTTTGAAGTGTTGCAATCAACATACTCAAGGTTCTCAGAAATTTAAGGTAACTGACACAAGCATGCAGACTCCCTGGCCCAACACACTCACACCGGTCTTCTTGCCTGGCAGCTATCAGCCACTGGCTCTGTGCTGCCCCTTGAAAAGGTTGGTTTCCTACCACTGGAACAGATAGGAAACAGCAACCAAGAGATAACAGGGGAGTCCCAGTCTGCAGAACCTTGCTGGGGAAATAGACATCTGTTGATCTTGCTCATGTCCTAGAGCAAACCCGTTGCTCCAGGGAGCAATATTTGTACAGTAAAACCAAAATTTATGAAGCAGAACACTGCAACTGGAGGACAACCATTGTCAGGAGCTCAAATTAGTCCAGCAGAGAAAGGTTGGGCTCTACAATGCAATTTCAGCTGTCCTTTCTAAGCACTTACTATTTCAGACTGAAAATGTTAGACTGCATGTTTGAAACAGTGGTTATAAGCACACGTTGATATGGTCAAGTATAAACTTAATTGTATTAAACCAATCTGCTGCAATGAGAACTTTATGTGTTCTGCATAGTCAGCACTGACTATGAAAAATAACCTAAAGCCAAGCCAACCAACACTGGAAGAAGACACTTCTGACTACATGACTATTACTCCTCTTACACTACAAGTCTCATATCTATCAGCTTAATGTTCTCACTTTAAAAATAACAAGCCGCTTGCCTCAGGAGGCTTTGAAATCTTCATGTTGCTGACTGACCTTTCCCTCACTGTTACTGGGGGAGCAGAGTTGACAAACTCAAAGAAGGGAGTTCAAAAACCAAACGGTTCAATTGTCAGCCCTTCAAAAGTATGTCCTTGAGCAAGCAGCCTGTGGAGAGAGAAGGGAATGCAGCAGGAGAAAAACAGTTACAGCTTTTAGTGTGTTTATGGTCAAAAATGAATGTGGCTGTTCCCACTCTAAGTAGAATTTACTGTGTTCATTAATACCCTACAGAGGTTATTTCAGGCCAGCCCATGAGATACTGGGCAAGGTCAGGGTCTGAAATGTGTAAACAAGAAAAAAGAAAAAGACAGACTGACCTGCTGCTGTCGATGTCAGGTCTTTACTGCCCATCGGTACTTGGCATTGCTCCAGGGAAGTGCAAGCCCTGGGTAGAGAGAGCGGCAGGATGGGACAGCTCTCCTCAGCAGTTGTTTCTGAGACTAGCAGCTGGCAGAAGTCTGTTTAAACCAAAGCTCCTCCAGAGCTGAGATGTTTCCTGCTGTATCCACAGCAGAAAGGAAGTCACAGAGAAAGCAGTCACATTACTTACCTCTTCCAGTTCAGCGCAGTTTTGAAGAAACTCTTAGCAAGATTGCAATTAATGTGTTTTGTGAATAGCAAAAACAACCACAGTGCTGCATTCAGTGCTGCAGGTGAGCTTGTGGAAGGACGTACAGAAGGGTTAAGAGACAGTGTCCAAATCCTGTTGGTGCTCACGTGACACTGACACACGTATGTACCTGCCACCACCCCCTTTACACTGCAAAAGGTGGGCCACCGGGTTCTTTGTTGTCCCCCTTCACACTGCAGAAAAACTGAACGCCCCCCAGAAGTCAATGTTATGTTACAGATGCCACAATACAGCCTAACAACCAACCACAAACACTTACTAGAAAGGCCTCATTCATCTACATACACAGATGAGATGTGGATGAATGAGACCCCCCCATGCACATGAAGAAAATGGGAGAGGGGAGGGGAAGAAACAGAGGCATGTTCAAAGCTTTCATTCATTTTCATTGATTTTTTTTTTTTCCTCCCCAAAATAGGTTTAGGCAAGTCTTCAATTCAAACAGGCTGAGAAACACTGCCCTGTCTTCTCCCCTCTCCAGGGCAGGCCCAGCCACATCTACAACATTCCTGGCAGATTGTTGTCTCTCCTGAATCACTTCAGCTCACCTAGGCATTCATCAAGGTCACTCCCAAGAGTTCATTAATTAACAGCCTCCTGACACATGCAGCACTTGCTTGTGTGGAGAACGTCTCAGGGGAATGTTTTGCTTTTTTAATACATGACTTAGCAGGCAGCCACGGGGAAGACAGACTAACTGCTAGCCAAGTTGTTAAGGGGAAAAAAAGCCCCGAACCAAAGCACGCAAACCTGTCACCTGGGTCAGAGGATGGGCCATTTAATCCAGTAACTGGTTGCCAGCAGCAACAGTCATGAAAGAGCATCAGAAACAGAACAAGCACAGAGCTCTCCGCTAGCTCCCAGAAAAAGCAGGTGAGAGCAGCTAGACACAGTGTCTGATTTAAAGCCTACCAATGGACCCATCTGCATGAACTTCTCTTTTTCTGTTGCGTTGTTTGTAGTCATGGACTCCACAGCACCATGTAACAGCAAGTTCCCTACTTTAATCATGTCATGTGAAATTTGTTTCTTTTCATTTTGTTTCTAAACTCACTACCCGGCAAGGTTGCTCAGGGGGGCTGGCTCTTCTAGTGTGAGAAGAGTGAATAATGACTTCTCTTCTCCTGGTCATTTATCAGTTCACAGTCTTCTCATCCCTCCTCACCAGCTGTTTTTTGTCTCAGCAGCAGTCCCTCCATCCTTTTGATCTCTGAGCAGCATACATGGCTCATAGGCCATAATAACATCAAGGCTCTACTTGCACATGGATTGAAGCAGACTGTGACAAGTTATGTTTTGTTTGAATGCAGCATTATCTTGAACCACACATGCTGAGAGGGCTGCTTGGATCTCTGCAACAGAGAAGTCTGGTAAGATAGATCAGACAGAGACCCCAAATAAACACAGATCAAGATACATCAGCCTTAAGTGAAGGTGGCACAGTTGGTTCTGAACCAAGGCAAAATAGTATGCAAACAGGTTAAATAATTAAGCAATCATTTTGACTGGTTTTTGTTTCCTCTAGCCAGAGGATGTCAGTTGATTTATATCCCTGTGAATGGCATTACGAGGTGGCTGTTATACTATATCCTTAAGGTTAACAGATGTTTGTTTTATACCCAGCTATACAGGAGAATCACTGCAGCTGCTCTTCAAGCAGCAGCAAGTCAGATTACCTGAAGATAACGGGATACATAAAATGTTTTAAAATCTTAACATAAAGCAGGAGGGAAGAGGGCGCGGACACAATGCCAGCCTCATTCTCTTCACAAGTCATGTCAACTATGTCTGTACCATTGCTAAGGAAATTTTTGGCTGTGTCTAGCAAGGAGCAACTTGCAAGAGACTGTTTCGAGTAAAGTCTACATATAATGTAAGCAGTGCTGTTGAGATGGTGAATACAATAAAAGGTAAACTGTGATTAAATACTGGCTTACTGAATTTATTTGTTAGCAGCAGTGGATGGCAACACTGTAAAAATCATTCTACTTCTAAGCTGCCATTGCTAAAACACACTAAAAATTAATGGGCTTTTTTGTTTGGTTGGTTTTTTTTATAGTATCTGTATTCACTTTGTGGTGCCAGCATAGTCAGGTCTATAAAATCTTAATTTCCTCCATCTATCCTTGTCATCAGAGGGTAGTTTTTTGGAAGTAAATATAAAATACCAGAAGGGTAAGCACAGATAAAAAGGTAAAACATAGTTAATGAAGCTTTAGAAGCATTCACAGAGTAACTTCACTGGTTTAATATTTCCACATACACAGACAAAGCACTCAGCATGAAAGAACATAAAATTGGATGAGTATTTGGCAACTAATACAAAGTGAGACTTCCAATGACATTTCCACTAGATTTCAGAAATACTTTTGTGCCTTTCAGGCCTCATTATATGCAGCCTGTGGGCTGATATTACTGAAGGAGGCTTTGAGAACAGGAAGGGTAAAAGGAAAGTACATTTACTGCAAGATGTGTGGAAACAGCCATCTACAACACCTACACAGGCTGTCTTCTTTTTCCTCCCTTCAGGTTACCTCACTGTCATGACAGACTTCATAGGTGTGTGTAAAAGAATGACCAAAACTTGGACCTCTTGTTCTACCATACTGCTACCTATTAAAATGGCGGCTAGAAGCAGCTAAAAAGTGAAAACTATTAGACAATTCTGTGGATGAAATTCTGTTAGCACATGCTTTAGATCCAGAAGGATTTAGGAGCCCATTTCCCATAGAATAGAATCATAAAATTCTATTTTATGATTGTCAAGAAACAACTTGACACCAATGGAAGATAAATGCTGACTAAATGCTACTATCGTTGTAGGCTGGGGCTGAAACTTTTGCACACCCAGCGTATCACAGCATTTAACCCTTTAAATCTAGAACACCCCCTAAGAAACTACAGAAAAACCTGAAGATGATTACTTTACTGTTCCTTCTGGTAAGAGGTGGATGCTTTTCCTCTGTGCATTAAAAACTCCCCAGAAATTATGTCGCAACACAGATCAGCAGCTCTGATCTAGCTAATTAGCAGCTAGATCTGACAGGAAAAAAAACATCAGACATACAATTCCCCAGACAACGGCAGACTGTAAGACAAAATGGCCAAAGGTTTCTTTTGGTAGCAGACTAGATTAGTCCACACCTTATGGCATGTCTCCTCTTTGTTTCTCCAAGCTTGTCATCACATTGTACAGTTGCCATCTCTGTTACCACAACTGGTTTAAGTTAAAAAAGATTTCAAAACCTCATCTTTCCACTCATTTACACTGCCTGAGTGTAATTAGTTTTTCCTGCTGATCACACAGATACTTTCTAAGATACCAGATCTTCCATAGCCATTCAATTTCTCTAGACAGTGCAGGGCAGTTATACCAGTGCTTGAAAGACATGAAAGAATGCCACAGGCTTACTAAAACATGGTAGTAATTCAGGGACTTGAATTTAGATGTCTCTGCATATAAAATAATACTGCATAGCAAAATCTGTTCCACTAAACTCACAAGTTGTAAATGCATGAGTTTAACAAATGTTTATTTTCTAACTTATCATAACTGTGACTGGAGAGGAATAGTGGATATTGTGTATGTAGAAGGTAAGCGTTCAACATTAAGAAAGATGTCATGTACATAAACCCAGCTTTTATATCTAATTGTTTGTTATTCCCCACACATCAATGCTCTCTCATTTTATACCGAAAACATGATTATATTAAAGGATTCTGAAAATACAACAACAAAAAACTGAATTGTCACACCCATGCTTTAGGTTGAGGAAACCAGAGCAAGCAACCTGAAAAAAAGTACCAAAAAAAAAAACCCCAAATATTAAACAAGTGATTTGAGAAAGAATGAAATAACCTTGAGCAGCACCATCGCCTGCACGAGATTACCTGGACCAACAGCACCATCCACTGCCCACATGGCGAATGTCACAGGAACCAACTGGAGAAGATGACACTCCTGACCCATTTGGGAAAGGGGAATTGAACCCTTTCACTACATTCGTTAACTACAGACGCTAAAAAACTAGAAACAAGCCTTTCAAATTAGCTCTTTTTCCCGATTATAGCAGGAAATATTTCTTGAAGCCACAACTAAACCTTTTGTTGTTTATTTGCTTTTTGAAGGAGGTAAGCGCATTGCCAGGCAGGGAGGGAATTCTTGCTGGCCAGGCAGGGAGTAGCCTAGGGATGCCCAACCAAGGGTGCCAAGCTCAGCTTAGAAGGGGAGACCCACAAGTGCTGCACCCAGCCAGACACAAACACCAAAATCATCAATGCATGGGATTCAACTTGAGCCTGACAGCATATTCCAGTGGCTGTGGTTTTGAAGATAACTAGTGAACTGAAAACCATGCAGAGGTAACAAGTCCATCCACACAGCAGCCTTTGTGCCGTGCCACCAGCCATGGCCCTGAGCGCAGGAAGCACATGCAGCCCTTACAGCAATGAGATGACCAGCCCAGAGACCCCTCCATGAGCTTTCTACATTTCTGCAGATGCTTTGTTGAATAGGGACAAAAATAATCGTATGATTAAAAGCTTTACTGGGTCAAAGAGATTAAATCTTTCATTTACAAGTCAGAAATGCAGTGTCAGTGGTAATAACTTTACTGTCAAGTGCCTGTAGTTCATCTACAAAGTGCTTTTTAGTCACATTCCACGTGCCTATTCCAGGGTCTGGATTCTTTTCAGCAACAACATAATTTTTAACATAGTCTTTTTGAAGGTGTTTTGTTGGTGGTTTTTTCTTTCATTTAAAACTTGCAAGACACAGAAAGATTCATTTCAGAGGGGAAAGTTACTATTTCTGATTAAAGCAATCCAGGGCAACTGTATGTTCTGCACCAGCCGCCTCTCTTCTCCTTAAATGCCAAGTGGAAGATAAGGGTCTGCCTGTTCTGCCCATCCTAGGCATTGAAGCAGGGATTTTACAGAGTAATTAATTTCTTTAAAGAATGGACAAATGTATACCTATGGTCACAGGGATGAAGTGGGAAAAATAACGTCAATTGAGCTCTGAAAAGGTCTCATTTCTGAGGCATTTGATTATACTTCTGACAAGACAAAAAAATCAGCATCTCTATTAACAGTTTCAGCAGAGAAACCAGCATCTGAATTAGTTAAGGATGGCTCTAATCTCATTTCTCCACACTCAATCACTCTCCAACAAGTTGGAAATGAAGATGGAGCAAAAAAGTTTGTACTCTGTCACAGGTCCAGCAGCCCCACCTCTCCCCAGCCCATTTGTCTTTGGAGGGTCAGGGGAAGAAAACATCAACTTTGAATGCTATTGAGTGGCATTTCTAAAGGATGACAAAAACACCTATACAGAACACAAAAGCTATCATCCACCCTCTTCCACATAATAACTCACCAATGCACTGGGCACCTTCTGCTGATCTGGGACTTTCAGATGCACTGTACACTAAATCAAAAGAAGAAAACAGAAGTTATTGCTTAGGCTTTTCGGGCATGGTATTGCCTTATTCATAAATTACTGATTTCAAAACAGATTGGAGTAAATAAATGCCCACAGCAACTTCAGCTGTCAGAGCCGAAATGGGATAAAGAAACATATGAACAGCACCACATCGGGTAATCCAGTGATACATGCCCACAAAGTTCTGTTTAATTCCTAAAATAACCTCTATGCTTCAGCACAAGTCATTTTTTTCTGTTTTAGTTTTAGATTTAAAAGGCTACAACCAGAATATTTTCTCTAAATGGCTGGAGTATTGAACAAGTAAATAAGCAGCTGGATTTAGTTTAACAGGCACTTATCATGAATCCAAATAAAACAAACCTGTATTTTTACCTTACAAAAAATTGAGGAAAAAATAGATCAATAAGCTAGTAAATCCCACTTTTTTTGTCCAATACACTGTATGTAACAGTGCTAAGGTAAACACTTCTTTGTGATTAAAACAAATAGATAACAGAGAATCGTATTCCTAGTAATAAAATAGTAGCTCCTAAAACACTTTTCTGGGAGGGTAAAGAGAGACAAAGGAGGAGGGAGAGTAGGCTCTCCAGGCAAAATCAACAGTATTCAATTTCTTGAAGTTTGCTTGAAAATACATTCTTTATAGGTAAGAGAGTTGATTGTAGTGTTCATGTTACAATTTGCTCTCGACTTAGTGTCCTGGGTTCAGCTATAGCAGTCATTTTTCTCCTTCTTAGTAGCTGGTGCAGTGCTGTGTTTTTAACTTTCAGGCTGGGAACAATGCTGATAACACCGATGTTTTTAGTTGTTGCTAAGTAATGTTTACTCCGACCAAGGACTTTCTCAGTCTCATGCTTTGCCAGGGAGGAGGGGAAGCCGGGAGGAAGCAGAGACAGGACACCTGACCCAAACTGGCCAAAGGGCTATTCCATACCATGGCACGTCATGCCCAGTATATAAACTGGGGGGAGTTACCCGGAAGGCCCAGGTCACTGCTCGGGTCGGGCTGGGTATCGGTCGGCGGGTGGTGAGCAATTGTATGCTCTCTCCTTGTTATTTCACTAATCATTATTATCATTAGTGGTAGCAGTAGTGGTTTTGTATTATACCTTAGTTGCGGGACTGCTCTTATCTCAACCCGTGGGAGTTACATTCTTCCGATTCTCCTCCCCATCCCTCTGGGAGCAGGGGGAGGAAGAAGGGGAAGAGTGAGTGAGCGGCTGCGTGGTTCTGAGTTACCGGCTAGGCTCAAACCACAACACTCAGCAAAGAGAGTGATAGGACTTTTCAACACTTCAGAGTTGTGCCAGGAACTAACACAAATTTTCAGGAATCAAAATCAGAAGGTGGAGAGAAAAAAACCCAAGCCATCCCCTCACTCCCCCAACGATTAACTATCACCTCACAGGAAGGAAGTAATTCAGAGGCAGCTGTAGTTCAAAGTCGGTGTTGTCCTGGAGATCCCATATTGTGTATTCCTAAAGGGAAGTTACATGCCAAATACTAGAAATATAATTCAATAAACTTCTTTCCATTTCAATTAGACTGCTTAGAGAAAGCATAGGTTTTCAGACTTTGTTTTCTGTGTAAGTATTTCAAAAGGGAATTTCAAACACTTCTGCACTATCTGCATCTTAAAACTTTCTGTAGATGACTGATAATATACTGACCCCCAACACACCTACTCTTCAGAGTTACTATTTACAGATTCTGACAGTAATTCAGATCATTCAGTTTCAGACATAAGCATCAGGTTTGTGACAATGGTCAACTTTTGCTGGAATAGCTTCATGTGCAAACAAAACATCACAGATTCTTCTGCCCTTGGTGAAGGAAACATAGCAGGAGCCTTCCTTACACAGCACACACTGAAGGACGTGTTTCAATTGTCAACAGAAAATACACAACAAATCCACAAAAGGACCAGTAACAAATCACAAAGATCAGATGCTGTTTTCCTGAGAACTCTAAAGAAACTGAAAGAAGCTGAGAAATTAGTGTCTAACCTCCAGAGCAGCAGAATGCAGCAAATGTGGCGCCTTAGCAAAGATTGTAAAGGGCTCTATTGGGCTGAAGCTACAGACCAGTGGTTCCAGCATCCACACTGAACAAAGGGATAAAAAACATAATAACAAATATCAGGAGTGAGGACATTGCAGAAGAGCCAGCACAGCTTTTGTGGGAAGGTGTAGGGGAAGTCTTGCGCCTACATCTATTTGAATTTTTTGAGAAGTCAACAAGCATACAAACACAGACGACAACTATCTCTAGGTGGATTTGATCCCACACAGCCATTTTCACAGCTATTTTCTTAGCTGCTCAGCAGCAATTATTTTGTGCATGACTTTACCTCAGTAAATAGTAACTCACTAAACAAAATAAAACCCAAAAACACACAAACAAAAAAAAAACAACCCCCAAACCCCCCCCCCAAAAAAACGCCCCTAAAAAAAAAGCAAACCCCAAAAACAAAACACCACCAAAGAAAAAACTCAAACAACCAAAACACACACCCAAACCCCAAAAAGCTTTCTGTCATCACAAGCTATTTCTAGGCAGTGGTTATACTAGGCTTGTAGTGTGTGCAGCTGGCCATGTTATTCAAGGGTGACTAACTGCAAATTAACAGTCCATTCTGTAAAGACTTGAGAAAAAGCAAAACTGACAAATACTAAAATTAATCCCAGGAAAGGGAAGAAAACAAAATCCGAACACAGTTTTTTTTACTTCTGCCAAACACCTAAAGATCTAAATAAAAATATCTAAATATCTAAAATTATTACTGCTTGAATATTTTTACCCTTATAGCATGTTGTTTGGAAAGCATTTGATCATATTCCAAAACACAATACTCTGACAAGCTGGTAAACACAATATAGACAGACAAGGTTTGTAACTGGTACAGTAGCAAACCATACAGACAGCCTAGATATATCTAGAGTGACCGTATTTAAGCCTTTATGCATAAAGTCTCAAATGTATTTTATGTACATTGGGTTTAATTTTTAAGTAGGTTTTTAACATCTGGATTCTGCTCCAGTCTCCCTCATAGCCAAAAAAAAAAAAGGTGGAAGAGAAAATGTTACGATTAAGGCACAGTCATGAGATTCACGCAATCGGATTTCAAGCACCACTTCTGACTTCACACTCAATCTGAACTTCTTCATTTGGTCTGTACCTGCAGAAAACAATTTGAAGAATCCCTTTGCTAATTTTATGAGGCTCTTGTAATCCCAGGTGCAGTCTGTGCCAGAAAACACCAACCCAGAGCAACCCATCTTGAGTCCCATCTCCCTTTCCACAAAAGGTCTTCTCATCCTGCACATGTTCCTAGCCTTTCCCTCCACCAGCAGCAGCACTCACCAGCTGCCCCTGTGGGTTATTGAGGGCATTGGGCTGTAGCTGTGTGGTTGGGTTCTGCCAGCCCAGGGCCCTGGATCACGTCACCCCATGGGTCAGAAGAGCTTCAGTGCCACCACGTCAGAGAGGTGGGAACACGTAGCCTGAAGAAGAGGGCAGGGCAGGATTACAGCAGCACCATTTACATCAGTTTGAACTATGATGGAAATGCAAACCACATACAGCAATGACAGAGAGAGTTCAGTAAACTGTCCAGGAAGAGCAGAGTAAACCATTTAACTGTCACCTTTAAAAATAAATAAATAAATAAATAAATATTGTGCTGCTTTTAAGTCTTTAACTCTTACATTTGGAAAAAAAAGCAGGAGGGAGAAGTAAGACAGTTAAAGCGAGAGTGCATGAGCAGGAAAGAGTGAATGTATGTGTGCAAGAATGGAAAACAAAGAAAGTTTTAGAGTGGATTAGGCTGTAGTGAACATATTTACTTATAAAAAGAGCTTTCATATTTCACACTGGAAACCAAGTACTTATTAGCAAGAGATCATGACAGTAATAATTCAGAATTACAGTATTAAAAAAACTTCACATTTATTCAATATGAAAGCTTTAAAGCTCTTAATCTCTGAAGAATCAATTTCAACAGGACTATTAAAATGTGCAGTTTCTACAGCTGATGTATGTGACTGATAAGCTAAGTTTAGAACCATGGTGCTTAGGCCTTACAATGCATGGAACAGAAGTCTCTCTACTCTCCTTCACACATGCCAATTTAACTTTCAGAGACAATCATAAGTGATGAACCGAAGCAGTGAATTTAAGGCAGTCTATGCAATAGGCCAGTGCTTCTCTTGTGCTGTGCTTTGCTCCCTGCTAACCTGATGAGAGAGTGGTGCTGCAACCATCCTCTTTCCACCCAAGATCCCTGAAGTACAGATCACCATCTTTCTTCTTCACCTGCTTCTGCCCCAGAAATCTTCAACTGGTCCTACAAGTTCAGCATATCTGCTCTACTTTGGCACTGTGCAAACAGCTCTCCTTCTTTCCCCCAGCTTTGGAGAAGAAACACAAAGCAACACAAAATGAGAATGCAATTCCCAGCAAATACCAGTAATTTGGTATTCCAGCTATACTCAACAGCAGCATCACCACAACACCCATATACTAGACTAGACATCAAGACCTACAGCTGCCAAACATTATATACTTAGAAGCCTGCATAATAGTAGCAAAAATAAACCAAAAGTTTGAAGCAGTGGAATCATATTGAAGCAGAAACAGCTTTTTTTGCCCATTAAAAACCACATACAACTCTGCTCAGAGGGAAAAAAATTTATTGGTCCTTTGGATTTCCAATGATTGTGTGCATTATGTTGAGCAAATTCATTCAAATATGACATACAAATACATCTTTTCTTCATTTGCAATGTTAGAGCTAGCTTAACATTTAGTGGAAATGTA
Source organism: Strigops habroptila (assembly GCF_004027225.2). Classification (NCBI taxonomy): domain Eukaryota; kingdom Metazoa; phylum Chordata; class Aves; order Psittaciformes; family Psittacidae; genus Strigops; species Strigops habroptila. The sequence continues at coordinate 84,200,941 of NC_044279.2, read as the reverse complement.
AGTAATTAAAGCAAAAAAGATAATCTTCAAATTGTTAGTGAAATAGATTATTATTTTTTTCCTATTTCAGCAGAACAGTTGAGCACAGAACCCGGTTCTTTGCTCACCACCCATCTTCTATGAATAGGACTCTCACATGTCACAGAAGGCACTTGAAATTCCTCGAAGTTGGGATGTCAGGAGGACGAGGGATCAGCTATCACTTGGGTAACAATACACTCATTTTTAGTAAGTGCAATACTAGTATAAATTCAAACAGCCACAAAGCATTAAGATACAAAAACGTAGCTAAACATGCTAACTGAAGGGCTGCAAAGCTGGAGTACAACAAATCCTTCATGTTCCTGTCACCATTACTCATCATCTCCACCACAAAGGAGCAGGAGCGCTTTCCTGTAGTCCCCAGACGTATCTTTCTGTTAATATAACAGACCAGTCACCATGAGTCACAACCAAGAAATGTGAAGAAAAGCAGCAGCCAAGAGATTTTTACGCTTGTCCCACCCACAGGAAATCCACTTGGATGACTCTCCTCCAGTCAGGAATCACACAAGGAAATTCTCTGTCTCTTACGTTAGAGCTGTATTTACACAGGCAGACTTTAAGAAACACAAAAAAACCTCCAAAAGCTCTACTAGAACTGAGCTACCCATTGCATATTAGAATGTATTCATCTGCAAGTGAGAAAGTCCAAAGGAGAAGCTGAATGCAGCACCAAAAGCAGCAACCTTTAAACGTGCCAAGTGCACCTCCCATCACTGGGAAGGCGCCAGCCCTGCTCCCTGTAATCGATGGGAAGCTTTGCTACAAATCCCATGGGACAGCTGTACGGGCCCAACCAACAGCATCAAAAGCAATTAAGAGAGCATAATGTCAGGAATGATAACATGAAATCCTAAAAAACAGCACTGGGAGGAAAAAAGAAAAAAAACCACAAAAAAACAAAATCCAACAAAATACCCCCAAAAAGCCCTAGGAAAAAAATGCATTTTGGCTTCAACCTTGCAGCAACAGCTGCCTCTGGATTTCTTACTGGCTCTTTCCCTTCCTGCTCCCTCTATCCACTCAAATGAGACTATGATTCAGAGTGATTCCACAGTAAAATGCTTTCTACTTTGAAATGGTGCCAAAGGTTCCACGCCACAATTCAAGATTTAAATTTCAACCTTGTGGTAATTCAGACTCCAAACCCCAATATTATTTCTGGAGCTTTCTGGAGCCAGCACCTCCTCTGAAGCACTGAAAATCAGAAGGAACCCAGACAAGAAAAAGGAAATGAAGCAGCAGCTAAAAATGGTGTATGAGTAATTGTAATTTCAGAAAACCACATCTGCTCTCCTAATGAACACTGGGAAAAAAGCTATAGCTTTTCATAGGAAGTATCCCCCACTTAAATGACATGGGTACTTCATAAAACTGCAGACCAACCACCACTGCTCACAGAGCGTACTGTTCACATCTGCCCCCTCCCATAACAATAAACAGGGGAAACACTGACATCTCAGTCACCCCTGTTTTCCCTGACAACAGAACAGTCATTTTACCTGAATCATTTGATGCAATGATTTTGCAAAATTCTTTCTCAATTCTTGTCTAATATCCAACAGATCAATTTCACTTCTCGAAACCATGACTCTGATCAGGGTATCATCATCAGTGCCAGCCCCCTAAAGAGAAAAGTTTAAATAATATTAAAAGTGGAGTTTATTCGGGAGAGATGCTGTAACAAAACAACACATACAAACAACTGGGTGCAACGTGGACACACCAAGTGCAACAAGTGGTGTCTCAAAACACTCCTGCATTATATTTCTGCTCCAAAACAGAGGATATCTGGGACATTCACACTGCAGTGTGGAGAACAGAGGACTAGCCATGCAAGGTACTCTAATCCCTGGACTTCTGTGAAGTACCAGACATCTTATTTCACGTTACATCTCACAGGCTTCACTGTGAATGCCCATATAAATTTAAAATAACCAAGTTCCAAGATTACACAGTACTATAGACCATCACCACATGCAAATCACTCCTCCAACGTAGTCCGAGACTCAGAATTGCAGTCAGTTCTGGAGTTGGGTACATAAACCCTAACAATGACTAATACAAACCATGTAACATCATACAGCAAGACGCAGGCAGAGCAACTCATTCCACAACTTATTCAGCTGATTAATTATGAAGGCAAACTTCATAAACCGTTTCCAACCACACAGATATGCCCCACTCATCTATCTTTATTGCTCTAAACATTTTCAAGTTCCTCTGCTGGCAGGCGATGCCAGACTAACATCCTGACCCCTCCTGCTCAGACAAGTCAGACTCCACACAAGCTGAAGCAATGCAAACTTTCACATGCTGACCTGCTAATGCACCTCAAGGAAGGACTTGGCAGAGCCCCCACGATCATCTTCAGCCTAATGTCCACGGTCATTCAATCCTTCGACTGGATGTAATATTCTTGGATTACATCTAAAAATGCCCTAAAGCTGCTCAAAAGTTATGCCATGAGTCCGATGGTTTCAGAGTAGGATTTGACATTAGAATTCGGTGAAGTCAGGCTCTGTCACACCCAATCATGAAAGCAAACTCTGCTCATTGTAGAACTTTGTCATGCCAAACTGGTTAATTAGAAGTACAAACTCTTCTGCCAATGTAATAATTGATGAAGATCTTTCTTATCTGAGGTGCTTAGTGATTCTTATTTATACTAAAAATAATTGAGGATCTCACCAGCAGACATTAATCAGGCCTCTTGTAATAGAAGTGTACTAGAGTCTAAAACCTACAGGAAAAGATCTATTGCATTCTTTAAAAAATAAAAATAAATAGATAAGGAAAAAAAGTAATCCTCCTCATTCAGCTTAGCATATTGGTATAATATTCGGTATTTTCCACCTGAACCTTATTTTACATTGGTATCTATAGAAGCAGCAAAGCAGCTTTCAAACATTAGGCTATCATTTAATTTCTTTTGTACTAATTCTCATGCTGATACCTCATCAATACAACCATCTGGTGACAAACATAATTCAGGGCTTTTCAGCAAGGGGAAGGGAGGAGCTCTTCAGCGAAGCTGATAACCTGCCTGAAAACAATAGACTACCTACCTTGGTTTTAATTAGTATTAGCCACTGTCAGTTACAAATGCAGTTTCCTCTGCTTCCCCTCCTCTTCCCATCCAAGAGGAGGCAAAGCCAACAGAAACACAGCTGCATTGCTGAAGGGATTCCCCTGCAGAATCTTTTGTAGCTATTTAAGCCTCTCTCCTTGTTTTCTAGAGTTTCTTTTCCTTCTCAAAATGGGATGGAGAGTCATCAAAATGTGTTTCAAAGCTAACTACACTTCATCTCCAAAACAAAGAGCACTAAATCTGCACAATCTACAATATAATTTTTGGTCATCTTTACTTCCTCAATATATCCACCACCTAAAGAACACTGTAGTCTCTATTTAGCTGAAAGTTCCCAGTGGATCTAGCCTGACATTTTCCAATGGAGCAAGACCAAGTCCAAAAATAGCTGATAAGACTGATATTTCCTGTAAAAGACTTATGGTCTGACAAACTTACAGTGAACTTGAAGTAAAATTTATTAATCTTTTGTATCCTCTACCACATCTGCATTCCTCAAACCTTTTGCAGATACTTAGTGTATGCTGTTGGCATTTACAGTGAAAGAAGAAATGAAGAACAAGTGAAAGGGAGAGGATTTGTAGCTGGGGGAGATGGAAAGATGCATGGAGAACACGTACATACCTTCATGGAATAATAGAGAGTCTCAGCAAAATAGGCAGGTACGCTTCGGATGCATTTCACTGAGAGAAGGCAAAGGATTAAATTACTGACTGTTTTTCAACACAGAATAATCTTTCACTGTCAAGACAAGGTGTGTGTTACTGGATCATTCTCTCCAGTGTGGACAATAAAGTATACAGCTGTCAGCTAGTCTGTTCCTCTGCTACAACTCTTTGGGTTCTAGGAGTTAGAATGCATCATGTATTTCTAACGGAAAAGAGAATTTGCTAATCAAATTCTACTCCCAGTCACAAATCTACTATTACATTGTCCTAAGTGCGATGCCTGGCATACAAACAAAGGCAGTTTTGTCTCACTTTCTGATAGAAGTGCGCATGACCAAACAGAACACTGTCCACCACCACCTCCTGGCCCACTCACCCCCGCCTTCCCCATCTCCTGAAGGAAGAATAAAGGCCTATTCTCTAGATATCAAAATGGATCTCGGGTGATGAACTGTAAGAAGGAACCATGTTTTCATGCCACTTCCTACAACAGCTGCAACGTAAGGAGGCCTGGGAGTAATGAAGAAAGCCAGTTCTAGATCTATTAAGACTTTATTACCAACTGCCAAGAGCAGCTTCTCCAAATCACCAGACGTTTCACGGTCAATGGTCTCTTCAATTTGAAAGCCGGAAATAGTCATGTATTTGTCAAACACTGCAAAGCAGAAAGTGTGCTTAGTCCCCCGTACAGCCAGCATTTCTCCCAGTATCATCCCCAGTACAAGTGAATGCCACCTTATCCACAGTTCAAATGCTATCATCCACTCATTCTTCCCTCTGTTCTATTTTTAATACCTATTTCCTACCATATTCCTACTATACAACGCAATCCTGAACCTTGGGAGGAACCCTGTGTACCAGTACTTGCTGGAGGTCAACCAGCTGGGAAGCAGCTTTGCAGAAAAAGAGCTGGGGGTCCTGATGGGCACCAGGTTGAACATGAGCCAGCAGCATGCCAGTGCGGCAAAGGCAGCAAATGGAATCCTGGGCTGTATTAGGAGAAGCACTGCCAGCAAGTTGAGGAAGGTAATCCTTTCCGCTCTGCCCAAAACTGGTGAGGCCACACCTGGAGTGCAGGGTTCAGTTCTGGGCCCCCCCCAGGTCAAAACAGATATGAAGCAACTGAAGCAAGTCCAGTGAAGGGACACTAAGGTGATTAAGGGACTTGAACATCTCTCCTATGAAAAAAGGCTGAGATAGTTGGGACTGTTCAGCCTGGAGAATACCAGTTTGGAAAGGACCTCAAAACTTACCTTGTCATTATTTCCAAGGGCCTAAACAGCTTGATAAAAGACTTATGAATGGGTAAGGAACAGGGATAAAAATTATTTCTATTGACAGCTAATAAAGTATGCACTACAAAAGGGTTGATCTTTTCACGGCTGGATGACTCACAACAGACTCAGCATCACTTCTATTGCCATGACCTCTTTGAAAACGGGAAAGGAAAGAAAGAGAAAAAACAAAAGCATGTAGGAAAAAACCACCCCAGCTGTACCTCAGATCTACTGCACTAATCCTTCCAGCAAAAGAGAACCACTGCTAGGAGCGAACTGAATTACAGAGAACAAAATTAAAAGTATTAAGTATAGGGAAGAGGTGATTAAAGATTTCTAGTCTTGACAAATGCAGTACCAGAAACAACTTTTCTACCATTTCTACCCCAAGCTGGGCAATACTGAGACTTCAGGCAAAAGTTTTCAAGCACACATGAACCACACTACCTACCCCTCCTTAAATGAGAAACGCTTCGGGTTCCCAAGATGGTGATGAACTTTTCTTCATCTGTTCCCCATTTCAGCTCCCCAGCTCTAAACAAAACCTGTTGTAAATTCCAAAGATCAAAACAGCAGCATTTGTTATGTGTCCACGCACCCTGTCAAAAAACTCTATTTGTCTCACTCTGAGGAGCATTAAACTTGCCAACAAACTATAGCGGGGAGGAGGGGTGAGCAAAACAACCCAAAACCAAAATAAAATTGCCAAGTACTGATCTGACCTTTGAAAGAAATAAATGATAAATTCTGAAATTGATTGTGAAAGCCTTTACATGAGTAATACTGCTTAAGGCCCTAAAATTGACTATGCGCATAGTCCCCTTCATAAGCTTGAAGTTTTCTTAAACTGTGATAATACAGGAGAAAATCCACTCCCCATACTGCTTTTTCCTGCCCTTTTCACTTTTTCCTTCCACTTCTTCAAATCAGACTAGCAAAACTTCATTACATGATGACTCCTATCAACGGGAAAACCAAGCTAACTTGGCTCAGAAGGACGTTTTCCAAAAATGACAGGAAGATGGATTTACAACCTCTCGGAAAGCGAATGTGTGGGCTGCTAAATTCATAGTCATACAAAACCAAATTTTAATCGTTTAATCATTTTAGCACATTCACTGGTCTTCAGGCAAGTCTTTCTACAAAAAATAAAAAATAAAAAATAAAAAGAACACACAGAGAAAATGAGATTAGTTCCTTTTCCTGACACTCAGAAGCATTTTTCCAAATCATGTGCTAAACACCATGTAAGGAGAAAGGTTTTGTCCCTATTCTCTCTCCTCAGTGAGCAGAAGACAGGCAAACAGGTTACCACCTACCTACATTCAGGCAATCAAATACTTCTTAGGAAAATCCCCATAAACAAATTTGCTGTAGAGCAATGCTGCTGGCCATCTGCCTCTCCATACTGTAAAACTTGAATGGGATGTTAGGAATTTCCTATTTATGTTTGTCCCACTATCCTATTCAAAACAAATTTCTGACCGCTGCTTGCCCTATCTAATATTAATGGTACAGACTACAAAAAGGGGGAAGGAAAAGCTACTAAGACATTGTGAGGATATTTAATTCAAATAATATATGCTAAGATCTTCGAATGAGTACCAGCACTCTCCATCCAACAGCAAATGTTCCAGCACAGCATTTAGAAACACCAGGAATGCATTTCTTTGGATATATTAGAAGTTGTGAATGGCCAAAAATCTTGATCCCAATGTTTCAGGTTTTGACCATTTAGAAACCCAGGATTTCTCACCATTTAGGTATGGTGCCTCCTAAATTTACATGCTCATTTAAATTCAATGAAAGAGGCCAAAAGGAATCCATCTACCTACCAAGGCCAGTGGTTCACAGGTTTCCTCAATTACATAAGCCCAGCTAAGTGCATGACTGACACAATTTCACAAAACACTCTAATTCTTGATGCAAACATTTGCCTCGCTAATTTTCAAGCTCCAATTTTCACTATTATTTGTAACAGCAGGATAACAATATTTTCTGATTTGACATAACAAAGGATAGGCTGTGCCAGTAAAATACATTTTGCCAGTCTGTCTCTCCATCTTGCCCTGCTAACAGGAGAATGATTTATTGGTCTGGTATTCTGCTTTTTCTCCTTGAACAATCCATAGAGTTTCTTTCATCTCAATTGACAACTTATGAGAGGAAAATGTCTATCCCAGAGTTATCTGAAATAACTGAGAAGAAACATCCATTACATGAGTTCTGCAATCAAACTGCTGAAATATTGACCATCGCTACAACTAACAAAGCCAACAGCATCCACAAGAGACTCCACCAAGGGTGCCAATTAACTGCTGGTATTCCTTTTCCTGTGGAGCACAGGCTTAGTGATCAGTGGCAACATCACGGACAATGCTTACAAAGGACAATACCTGGGTCGCCAGAAACTCCTTAGAGGCAATTCACAGGCTGTCATCTGATTACAGTAAACCAGAATACTTGGTATATTTCCTCTTTTTAGTATGTCACCCTCTACGGAGGCATCTCTCACTGAATAGCATTAATATCTCCCCACAACATGTATATGACACATGATACATAAGGATTGAATTCAGAGAGAAATTCAAGCCAGACACTGAGGAATGAACCATTCACATCTCTGAGTCTTCCAGCAAAACAAGACATACTTTACACAGTAACATCAAAGTGCCAAAAATCTTGATCCCAATGTTTCAGCTTTTGGCATTTCTTTTGTCCAGAATTTATAAAAGCACAGGAATATATATTAAGAAGCACACACAGAGAACCTTAACAATTTTTCTCTCACATTTGAATTCTAGCTCTATATTCTCTTTGCAAGGTAGAGAGAATGTAGAAATGCCCCCAAGCCCAAGGCATTCACCCACCTGAGCATCCTGCTCAACGAGACTCTCGTTGACGCTGCCATCAGGATCTCTATTTGCCTAAAGAGAATTTTTAAAACTTGTTAAACTGAAGAATCAAAAGTTGAATCAAAAAATAACTTATCTGTTATACTTAAGCCATGGCAGCCTTTAAAAGGAACTGTGAGAAGTTAGCCCCTAATGCATCTTCTCCAAAATCACCTTATTTTTCATTTCTGCTCATATGTGTCTTCAGCAAATAAACGTTCTCTTCTCCTATTGCTTTCAAAACCCAACGTAGCAGACATTCTGCTATACCTGTGAGCAGTACAGAAGTTTCTCAAGTCAGTAGATGTGGAAATGACCCATAACAGAGCTTAAGACTGACCCTGGAAATCAGAAGTGACCCAGTTTCAGAACTAACCCTGCCTATCACCAGGTCTATCTAGAATCCCAGCTTAATAAGCAGAAAGTGACAAGTGTACATCAGACAGGAAAACAGAAGCGAAACTCATACACACATGCCCATATACAAAGAGATACTGACCTGGAGCAGGACCACCAGCAGTCTCTGAAAATAGCCTGATGTTTCTCCTGTAATCTTATCCTCCAGGTTGGCCTCATACTCTGCAAAAGAGCAGTACCCATTCACCACCTTACATACTTCCTCATTATTTTGAGGAGAAAGCAAGGAAAAGCAAAAAGTTAATTTCACTCACAGCTTGCAAAACATTTATCAGACACAGATTTAACAACTAGGACACAGTCTGCTTTCACTTATAACCTAGCATTATTGTAAAAGAGAGAGCATCTCACACCTAGTATCAGGAGCAGATTACTCAAAATATTTTTAAATACAATGTGACATGCGTAGATTTAACTCTTTAAGGAACTAAATATGATACAGATCTGGAGTTATGCTGAAACATGGTAGTCTCACAAGTGTACAACAACTGTGAGTCCAGTTTAGTGCTAATAAATTTTGCCCTTGGAGACCCTAAGTTTCACTTTGAACTTTATGAACACACGAGAATTTCTTCTGTAGCAGGAACCTGCGCAGAGGTAGAAGAAATGTGTTGAGTTAAACAGTGCCTTGGAAAACAAACAAACCAAACCCCCAGAAACCCCAACCCCACACAAACAGCCCCACAATCACAGGGTAAAAGCAGGTACTCCTGTGGACAGCTGAAAAGCTGCACCTGCTTTTGTGCAAATCTGTTTGCTGAGCAAAAAGAAAAAAAAAAATAAAAAATAAATAATCACTTAAATTTTTTGATGTGATACCAGTTTCCTAGTTTTCAATGACTAAAAAATCCACTTTCAGTCAAAGGGATGAAAATCACCGGTGAAAGAAAGAAATGCATTTGAAAGAATTCTAACTGTAAAGCACAAAACACCCTAACCTGCAGTCATACCCTGAAATAAAAACTGGTTTAGCTTACAATCCAAACCCTAGTTTATTTCAATCTGAAGTTTTGCAACACAGCAGAACAAAATCCCACTTACTGGACACATCCATCAGTTCACAGATAGATCTTATTTGAAAGATGAGCTAAAATCTTATTAGGAGAACTGAACGGAGACCCTGGAACCTTACTTCATACAGAACTTTACCTTGCAGATAAACCTGTTTAATATGCCGCATTTCTGCAGGTGTTCTGGAGGCCAGAATTTCAGTCAACACTTTCTCATTGGTTCCTGCTCCCTGCAGGGGTGCAAGTATAAATCAGTTGATAGAATAACAAAAGGAAAAGAAGAATCCCCTTTGATAATCAAAAGCAAGCATCAGCTTATACGCTTGGACCAAATAAAGAAAAACTATTTTCTTCTTTCTGGTATATTATGAGAGGTTTGGAAAGAATGACTCCCAGCTTGGTTTTGAAACCAACAAAACACTTGATAAAGGCTCACTGCTGCAGGATTCAGATGAGCCCTTCCATGTTCAAGCACACCCAGATATGGCTCAGTTCTTCACTATTACAGTCAATGACATCAACGTAAGTGCATGAACAGACTAACAATTTCCATCTTAGCTCTAGTTCGTATATTGTGTTTCATCAGCCAGTACACAGATAAACAAAGTCTTCCATGAATTGTGCTACGTTAAACTCACGCTCTCTTCCACTGCAAACACATTTTACAATAGAATTGCTAACCCAGACAGTTCAAGCTGCTGCACTCATTCCAGCAAGCACAACCACCACTCTTGGCTTTTACAAGGATAAGATTTACGAAAGCCAAGCAAACATCTTGTTTCCACAAGTCTGAGTATACTTTGTCTATAAGAATAAGCCCTTTACACTTCCAAAGGAGTAATTTCAAAAAGCAATAGTGAAATACAATACTGTCTTTTTTGCTTCAGTGTGTTATTTACAACCTTTCCTGGAAGGAAAATGTGAATACTAACCACATACAAAGGTATCCAACTGCATACATAGATATACATAGAATACAAATCTGCCAGGTTACACATAATCCTTTCAAAATACACATTGTTTCAAGAACATGCCTACTGAACAAGTGCGGCAGGCACAGCTGTATTAATTCTAATCCATGTAATAGCAGTGAAAATTGGTAGGACAACCTTTGGCACAAACTTAACACTCTTAGCTGAGTTGTTATCTTGCACCGAAGTCTCCACTATCTCATCTTCTTTGCTGTTGTTATCCACCTCAGCTGAACTGCAGCCAATATCTTTTCCTGCGCACATTCCCTGAAATCCTATGATCTTGTGTTTAATATCATTTCTGTAAGTGTCAAGAACAAAACCACTCGTTTCACTGTCTCTGTTTTCCCTCCTACACACATCTGTTCTGCCATTTCCCTGTCAGTCTTTGACCTCTATGTCAACAAGAGCAGCTTGGGAACGCATTTTTCCCTATTAGCCAATAAGGCCTTCATCAGTTTCTTTCTCAGGTGCCATCTCCCCTTCCCCCACTGCATATAAAGACATTACAGAAAGTGTCCAGGATTAAAGTTTCTGTTGTCTGAGGTACTACTTGCTGGGTCATGGGTTCATGAGCACTAAGCTTGCACAGTTGACTCAAGTCTACATATTAACCAGTTGGTCATCAAGGATCTGGGGAGTTTGTGTGTCACCCAACCAAGCACTACCTGACACTAGTCAAGTTCAATGTCCCCTACGTTAATCAACAGTTTCTGTGAATAATCCAGGTACATCCAATTCCTGAATTCCCACAGGCAGATATCAGACAGGTGCGACAGAGGGGAAAAAAACGAGGACCACATGGAAGAAAACACACTAAAAGATCTACACGTACAGACTGCAAATTGCTTATTTACCTGGCGTTCCCAGAAAGGCACTAAATGAATTCAGCTGAAGAGAAACATTTGAATGGTAACATTGACAGGGCTACCAACTCTTCCCCCTGTATGCCTGGAAGCAGCTTCTAGAACACCTTCAATAATACACATAATACTCCCTCACAATTTTGGTGACACTAGTTTACACATGTATGCTAGCCTATCAAATTTAGAGTTGCACTGTAATCCATCAGAGGAACACCACTCCCTAGTGTATTTTCCCCTGACGGATTACAGTGCAACTCCCTTAAGTAATAGTCAAGAAGAGACAAACAAGTAACATCACACTTCGATGAAATGCCTTGAACTAATTTGCAGCCAGCGTGTAGAGCTGTACAGCTATAAAACCTAGGCTGGTCACAGCAGAAAGATCTGGTGTCCACTGGTCTTAAACATTGTACTTTAGCAGCAAAAAGAATTTAAAAGCAACATGCACATCTACTCATTGCATTTAAATCAAAGAAAAACTCTTAGAATTGTGCTATGTAGATTTTAATCTGCATCTACAGCCACAGTGTTCTCTTAAGATTACAGTTTCTCATGAAAATAATTTCACATAAAACATTATACTGAACAGATTTCTAAGCTACCTCTAACGAGTTATTAGGATGAATAACAAACCAGGAAATATCATGGAATTGGCAATAATAGCAGGTGTTAGCATAATATTCCTAATTACAACCAACAAGCAAAAAAGGCTACTTTATTAGAATTCCTCTTGCCTACCAAATGTTCATTCCTAAAAAAAAACCCCAAAAAAAACCACAAAAAAACCCCACCAAAAAACCAAAAAAACAAACAAACAAAACCAAAAACCAACCAACCAACCCACAACAAAAGAGCAACAAACATTTCATACAATGTATGAATTCCTTTCCCTCACTCCTCTTACCTTGATGGCATGCTTCAGTGCGTGAGCATCAAAAATATATGTTGGTCTCATCAAAGATACCATCAATGTTTCAAATTTGCCAGTAAGTTCAGATTTCAGATCATCTACAAGATCCTAATGCAGAACAAATAGCGCTGTAATGAACAAAGACTAACCATTTTAAATGGATGCATGTGTGCCTGCAAGCTGGAAGACACTGTGGACATCAAAAAGCACAAGGGACAGGGCTTCGGTTTTAAGTGGTACCTGAACTGAAACAAATGTAGCCAGATAAGGCAGAAGAAAAGGGCATTTGGAAACCCCGAAAAGTAGTGTGAACTCACTTATGGTTTTATCAATCAATATATTTGTTCTCTCCTATGGTATTGGGCTGCTTTATTTCTGTCACATTTTCTAGCTCTTGACCTTGCATCAAAATATTTTGTAACTCCTTCCGTACAGAGAACGAGGTTAGTACTGGAAGCATACTAACAGGAAACTACAGGAATTCTGCACAAAACTCTACCTAGGGCACACTGGACTGAAATATAGAAAAAGGAAGTAACTTCCTTGTGGTAGCCTAAAAGGAATACTCTAACCTAGCCAGCAATTAAGGATATGGCAGGGTGGGGAGAGGGAGAGACAGAAGCAAAACTAGATTTTCTTCAAAGCAGCCTTTTACAGGGAACATGCTGAATGTGCCTCACAGGTTTAAGTAAACATTGTAAGTAACTTTCAGCTTATTTCTAGGGTATTTTTCTTCTTCTCACCCTGCCAAATAAGGTTTTAAAGGCAGATGCAATTTCTTGACGCTGAGAATTGTTTCTGCTGGTAAGGATCTTCAGAATAGTTTCTTCATCAGTCCCTGAAGTTAGAAAGAACATAGAGTTACAAACACGCTCTAAAAACCAAACAGCTGTGTCACAAACTCAAAAGGCAGTGAAAGGCACATTGAAAATAACAGTCTACTGACAAACAGCAGAAGCATTTAAGTAACAAATGTCACCATACCCCAAGCTGAGCCGCCAGGTTTGGTGTCCGGCTGTTGCAAAAATATGACTGGAGGACGTGCGTGTTGGTCGTTCTCCCTCTGTGCTCTGTTCCAGACACTGCTCCCAGCACCCCAGGCATCAGCTACACCATTTACTTAGAGTCTGTATTCTACATAGGAGCCTTGCCTTTGGGCTCACCAAGATATTTTCTTTAGAATAAACAATCTAAGGACTTCCAGCTAAATTCAGTCCAGTGACCCAAACACCCCAAAGTACAGAAGTGCAGAGCTATGACCCATTTCATACACCGCCGTTCACAACATAGCCCTCACAGCACAGCATTTAGTATCCTTACTGAATTAGCCAATAGGCTGAAGTGTATCACATTTCCTCTCTTCCCTTCTCTCTGCTTCCTACCGCAGGCAGCTTCAAAGAAAGCAGCAAATTAGGATTTGTTCCCACAGGGAAGCTTTGGGGCAGAAAGCTACAGTGTGAATTTACAGACCACTTGCTGGTCTACATTCACGCCGTGTGCTTGCATTCTTTGTTCACAGTAACTGTAACATGCTTACACACTTCCAAGACCACACTTCCAAGACCAAGGGGGCTGTCGCACGTTTGCCAAGAACAGAGCTTCCAGTGTACTGGAACTCTCCACAGTGGTCACCTGTAAACCCAGAGCCTAGCTGACTGTGCAGTAAAACTCTGAGTGCAGAGAAGCCTGCGGAGCACCAATTTTTAATGCGGAAAGTACAAACCACCTTTTTTTTCCCCCCTGCTTACGCTAACCTAAAAATCAACATCCTCGAGAGCAGCAGTCACAACTAGGCCATGCCCAGGCCCGTGCACTCTTGGGGTTGTCATTCCATGGCACGCAGGTGCATGCCTTACCCTCATCTCCTGATGAGAAAAGAAATGAGTTCAGAAAGGGTGTCTGCAAAGGAGAGAGAGCTCTTCCCTTTTCATTCAATACATTATTCTTACCCATTCCCTTCATAGCCTTACGAAGAGCTTCTGCATCAGCTCTGGCATCAAAAGGAGAGAAGGCTGTCACGGTGCCTCTCGTGTACTACAGAGGGGAAAAAAGGGGTGGGGGGGGAAAGGGAAAAAGCCATGAAATAGAGGATAGCATCTTTCAGCTCTCCATACATCAGCTCAGACTAAATTTGAATCCATAATCCAAAAGATGATAGTGTTTTTCTTGCAAGTGACTCAATAGCAATCTGCGGGTACTTAAACACAGGTCCCTCAAAAGGTACTACTATGGTTTTACTCAGCAGCACACCAGCTAAGTTCAGGTATGTTTATATTGGGGTAGTTTGCAGGAAAATTACTAAGAAAATATAATTTGTTCAGGCAACTTGGGAAATTAATTGCACAAATCATGTATGCTAGAAAAGCTGCACAAAGATCCAAGACATGTTTGGAAATATAAACTTCCTCCCCTCCAGAAAAATCAACTGGAGCTCTCAATCAGTATCACACTGATCTTCTTCCATCGTGTTGCAAATGAGACCTACTGAACTGCAATGGCTTTTTATTTTTTCACTGTGTTTCTTTTGACATAAGCAGTTCCTTACTCAAGTGATCCAGCTACATTTCTCACAGTAGTTTGCAGCTAAAAAGAAATAACAGTTCAAACCATATGGATAACAGATCAGCCTGTCCAGCACAAAAATAATTCCACTAAGTTTCCATGGGATTTTCTCTTTGGGTCAAACACAAGGGGATATTCATCACTCTTATGGAAAAGTCTTGCCATTGAAGACCACAGAGAGATCAAGAGTTCAAACTCTGCTTTAAAACTAACATCACTGAAGAAATATATAATTATTTCATAACATCCTTACCACAATTTTAAGGGCAGTAGGATGTAAATTACATTGTCAGTTGATGAATATAGGCACAGACCTGATACAAACACACAGCTATAAAGATGCCTCTAAAACAAACCTCTCTAAGTTCAGACTGTCCACTTAAATGGAAGGAGTAAGCTCTAGTCAGCAGTCTATATTCACATCTGCCCCACTAAATTTAAACTCCTGACAAAAAAATGGAGTTACACAACCTCTGTGTTGAACTCTGAGTCAGTACACCATGGAGACAATGGAGACACCAAAGACAGGGAGAAAGGAAAGAAAAAAAAAGGCAAGCGAGGGGGTGGGAGAGAGGGACAAGAGCGAGCAACAGCAACGTAGGAACCAGCGCAAGGACATCTGCAAAAGCACTCAGAGAACCTATCCTCGCAAAGATACGTTCAGCAATGCCAAACAGGTCCTTAGGACCTGATGCTGAAAAAGTGTTTGTACTTCAGAGTATGAGAAATAATCCTCTGAATCCTTACTGGAGCTGGCGATACTACTCCTGTGCTCCAAGTCACACATGCCCATTGGCAGAACAGGAACTCCAGATACAGCACACAGCAGCCAGACCTTCACCAGCAGCAAGCAACCCTTCCCTGGCAGTTTATAAATGGACACACAAAATACTCCCAACTTCACATTCAGAGAAAATTTTGAGAGTAGCAGACAAAAACAGGTAAGTCCACAGCATGCAAGCAACTATATTCCTTCTTGCTGCTTTCTTCCCAGATTTCTGAATTAGGAAACAGGGGACAGCATTTCCAAAGCTGCTTGTTCATTGAGCAGGAAGAGATTGTACCATGTGCATCTATGCATTAACAAAGACCACTACACGTACAGCCGTGTGAGAAAAGGCAGCTTGTTAGGCGAGCAGTGTTCCTCCAAAGAAAGCAGGTAAACACAGGCATGGAGAGACCAGTCTGCACAGCACATTACGGCATGCTGTAGTTTTCCTACAAAGTGAAGGAACCTTGTTGTCCCAAGCACGAAAAACACAGAATCCTTCAGGTCTTGGGGGGTGGGGGGGGGAGAAATCTTCCCATAACTGAGCAAGAACAAATACTTCAGTGACCAAGACTCTAAAGATAATTTACCTTCTTCAAAGGTTTTATTCTTCAGTGATGTATCTAGACTAAATTGAGCTTCAGTACACTGTGCTGTGCAGCCTTTGTGAACTCTGAACCTTTAGCTGTACATATGAATAACTACTGTCAATTGACACTTGACATTTCATGATTGCCAGGAATTTTCATTTCTTACCACTACTTCATGGCACAACAAAATGTAGAACAGACACCTGGCACGTGGAGCAGAGCTTACTCTTCACACTGGTTTTTAATTCTATAAAATTAATAACAGGCTACAAAGCTTTAACACTGCAGTCTTTCACGGCTGCATAATCACACAGGCAAAGAATGCTACTTAAGTGGAAAGCAGCCCTCTAAAGGTGGAAATCGGAGGACAAGGCCTACCTAGTATAAGACGGACAACAGTAACCCAGCCCAAAGTGTTACCTCAGGCAGTAGAAAATTCTACTACGTGAATACAACAGCAACTGGTTTGCACCAGTGAAGAATTAAATATCCCTTTTACAAAGATCAAGAATTAAAGTTTGTGTCTCTCTGGAAGAGACAATTTCAAATTTTCATGCTTTTACTAAAAGTGAAGTTACTCTCAAGCCTGTAAGCAATGCTACATATACCGTAATAAAAGGCTGTCAACTTAGATCTGTCTGGTCGGATGCCCTGCATTGACATCGGTTTTTCCTAAGATGCGCCCTACAAAGCCTGATGTTTAAAGACAGAAAAAAACCCCTCTTCATCCATCTATGTATGTGTGTCCCCAAAACTTTAAGGATATAATACTGTTAAAAATAAAACTTTTTTTTTTTAAATGAAGTACTCTTTCTTTGGTTTAAAACTAAATGCAGACAGAACACGAGTAAATATTCACAGGAGTGTTAAAACACCACCAGTTGCATCTGATGCAACTACAGAAACAAACACTGGAGTCCACCCTGTTTTCCAAGCCTGCACCCAGGCTCAAACTATAGCAACACAAGGGCTGCAAAGGAAGAAAAAAATCCCACGAAGTACTGCATGATAGCTGCAAGAATTCCAGATAAAAATCAAGTTTGATAGGGGATACCAAGCCCCTGTATCTGTGGGGCACAGCCACGGCTGTATGTTTCTTTCCTTCCTCCTTCAGTGAAAAGAGACTCCACCCAGGCACAATATAAATACACGGTACCGAAAACTTGGCCAATTAGTGGAAACTGACAGAAAAAAAAAGAAAAGTTCTGCTTGACGTGCGCCTCACATGATGAGCTGCTTTCTCCGTCCCCCTCCCCTCCGCGTCTCCCAGCCGTAGGGATGAGTTGATTTAAGGGAGACCGAAAATGAGGTGAGGAAGAAAAGCAAGGAGGCAGATAAGAGGAGCCCGTCCCGCCTCACCTTCGCCATTTCTGGTATCCGCCGGGCAGAGGTCGAGGTCGAGTCCGAGTCCGAGTCTGAGTCTGAGTCTGCAACGAAAGACGCGACAATGAGCGACCGCCCGGACCGTCCCGTCCCGCCCCGGTGCCCCCTGGCCGCGGGGCAGCGCCCTCACCGCAGCCGCTCCGCCGCACAGAGCCGCCGAGAGCGCTGAGCGAAGAGGGAGAAAGGGAGGGCGGAGGCCCCCGCTCCGCTGCTTGCCTCACCCGGGGGCCGGGCCAGGCCCCACCCCGGGCGGGAGGCGAGCCAGGGCCGCCTTCCCCGGGCCGCCGGCCGACTCACCCAGGCCCCGAGGCGCGCTTAGCGCCGCCCGCCCGCGGAGGGCAGGGCCCGGTGCGAGCTGCTCCGCGCTGGCTGCCGAAGGGGCACCCTGCAGGTCGGCGCGCCTCTGTCCCCTACGAGTAAACGGGGCTAGCTCGGGAGGAGCAAAGAGAAAGCGTTCCCTCCCGCCGCTTCACAGACCCGTAGCCGCCGTGGGGTCTCAAGCCCGTTTATCCCACCACCAAAGGGCAAGTCAGTGCTGAATTGTAAAGCAGGCACTTTTTTAGTTGACCAAGGTTATCTTCCAAGTCAGAACATTAGTAAAATAAGCGTCGGAACAGAATGTAAGGGCTGTAGTTCTAGACTATCAGTACAGTGAGCATTTTGCATGATGATATTCTCTACTTCTCAACATGTTACAGCAGGATCATTTCACTGACGCAGGTATAGAGAAGATACATCCACTTCGGGAGAGCAAGGAGGATGCAGTGTGCATGGCTATTCACCGAGCATTTTCATCTAAAGCAGAGACGTGCTCCTTCAGCCATACAAATGCAATCCAGCTGAGCATCAGATGAAAGAAGAAAAAGAGACAGCAACACAAATGGAATTTAGTGTCTTTGCCAAAACAACACATGAATGTTATCTCATCACATGAGCATTTTAACATGTAACCGTCACTTCTGCCTTAAAGTGAGTTGTGTTTACCTTGGGAAACACCAGCAGAAATGCAGATTGTGATGTCAATTTAAGTATTTTCTCCATTATGTCTTGTTGCCCAGAAGTGCACACAGAGTTCAGCAAAAACATGAGATCCACCCTGCTGGCTTCCTTTGCAGGGCTGAGGATCAAATGGTTTGCTAAAATGGCCTGATTTACTTATTAAAGTGTAATTTGAATCTAATCCATTGAAGTGGCATTCCACACATGCACAGAGAATGGTGAGCTGCTCATAATATGCATGTTGAAATGCACATATGGATTAGATTAGAATAACTAAGAAAATATTACGGGTTACGAAACGGTTTAAAAAATGGTAGTTGACATTCAAATGGGTTGCTTTGAGTTTAAGCACAATCTTGCCCACACACACCCCTCTTTCTGCAAACTTAGGCCTTTTTCTCCTTACATGTTATATCTGGAGCAGATCCAGGCAATGCCGTGATCATGTTTCAAGCTCTACCACCTAGAAAGTGCATACAAATGCATGTGAGATCTGAATCTGCCCTCTTTTATACACTCCAAAATTCTGTCCATCAAATCGAGGTGCATAAACACAGCAGTAAATGTGCCGAGTGCCAAATGACACACAGGTGTGAGCACAGACAAATGGATGTCAAACCTCATTAAGGACTCACGTGTGATAAGGAAAAGTTACTGGGTAACATGAAAGTTTAAAACAGGCTCTATCAGTATCATGTGAACAACTAATAAAGTGTCTAGAAACTAATACAGCTGTAGTCCTTGTCAGTTCGAGATATGATATTAGAATCACTCTACTATAGCAAACGGCATACATAAAGGTTTGTACATTACCTTTTCTGATAAAAATGTATCCATTAAACTGCACAAATAAACCCTTGAATGATTTGGAAAAAGATGTATATTTGTCTAATGAATCAGTTAGCATATGACCACCACCTGGAATGCAACTGCACTGCCTCAGAAGAGCAGCCCTCCCTCTGCTCTCCTCTGCTGCAGCAAGCCCCTTCGGGCACCCAGCACTGCAATACAAGCTTTGAATTCTTTGCTTCCTCTAATCCAAGTGTAGTTTAAACCAGGCGATGGGACATACAGTGTCTGCTGGCTGAATGAAAATGTTCCAAGTGTGTCATGTGTATAACAGTACATCAAGAGGGGAAAAGCTCATTTTCTTCCTGCCTCTTCTCATACCTTCTGATTTATGAGGATCAATTTTTCTGTATTATAGCATTTTTGATTCCTACGCCTTATTTAGCATCCTTACTATTTTATAGCAATTCTCCAATTTAAATAAATGATAAATAGATGCCTTCAATTCCAGTTTTCCTGTTAAATTTTGTGTTGGTGGTTGTGGATTTGGAACTCGATTAATACATACCTTGTGTTCTGCAGTAAGTATCTCTGTGTGCATTTCGCTTCTCATTCCAGTGGAGGAAGCCTATCTTTCTTCATTTCACAGTATGTGAAATAGTTTTATTCTACCTTTGACCAGCTTACACACAATAGCTTCTTATTCTAATCTATGTGCAGAGTCTTACCCTCGGCCAAACATGAGGTAATGTTTAGTCAATTGAAAGTAATCTCTGGATTTCTAATCAGTGAAGGACAGCGAAAACAATCTTGGACGTGAGAACACAGAATATTTTCCTGCTTTGGAAGGGGTCTGAAATACATGATCCAAGATGGACTGTAATGGTAGGAAAAGCTTAACCAGAGGAGAAGAGAACCATCTTCTTGCCAACAGATAAACTTAGGAGTAAAATCTACTCTAGTCCATCTAAAAGGTCATCAATATTTGTTTGAGCAAGCAAATATTTGCGTAACTTTGTAAAGCAAGGAGGCCATGGCAGGGGAAATGCTAGAGTAAAATCGTGTGAAAGACTTGCCAGTCCATTCAGCAAGAGCAGCTGTCAGGGGGGTAGAAAAAGAATCTCCTGATCCTCACAGAAATTCAGCCTTTGCATCAATTTGAATGCAAAGGGAAGAGATGCAGCAAATCCAGAATGAACGTGAAGACAGGAGCATGTAACTGGAGAGAAATGCCTGTTTTACTGACTGCCTTCAGAGGAAACAGTTCCAGTTAGGCTAAACCAGTTAACAGATGGTGACTTAAAAGCACCAGATGCAGGACCCCTCATAGTCACCATGGGCAAGTATGTAACCTGACAGCAAACCTTCACTCATAAGCCACAAAGAAGCCTTCTAGATTTAGTAGAATTCTTTTCCTCCCACCCCCCCACCACACACACACCCCCCCCCTTTTTTTTTTTTTAAAACAAAGCCAAATTTTCACACAAGGAAAAAGCTTACATTAGGTGAAATCAGTCTTTGTGCCTTCTAAGCTCTTCCCTGCTCTTTGCATCTTCAAACACAAGCAGATTCATACCAGGATGTAACAGGTGGCTTCCCAGGGCTGCTGCTGGCACAGTGCACTTCCGATCCTTCCTTAGAACAGAGCTGCAAACACCTGGAACAATAAAAAGCAATAAAATATTATGAGAAAGAACGGTAGTGTTTTAATGATGTATTTAGCTCTGGCACACATTGTGACTTGGCAAGCAGGGCCCTGTCAGTTCCCAGTCAACTTCGAGGCACAGGTCTTGTCCATATGGAATGAAATTCTGGGGTTAGTCTCAAAATCACCTTTCAAAGGGACATGAAATGCTTAAATATCACACTGAGGCAGAATGTGCCTTGATTAAGCAACCAGGAAGTGTTCAGCGACCAGAAAGCCAAAGTAACCTCACAAGCACAGATTACACCAGCAACCTTGCACTTCTTCTGGAGGCAAAGATGAGATTGCATCCATTTGGGGATACATTCTGGGGTGACTTTGGTTTTGCTCTGGAGGTACATCGGCTGGTGCTGCTGTGTCACAGTTTACTAATCCCCTGACCTAAGCTCTTGAAAAGAGATTTTAAAAGCTATGCATTAATCCAAAACTGCATCATGGCAAAAAAATTAGATGATTAGTCCGTATTCGGTCTTGCTCACTAGTGTATCTGTTCCACCTAATGAGGTTAGGACCTGGGAGACACGTGGCTAGGCTGAAACCCAACTTTAAGGGTCTTCACAGTCTCTTCCTGCAGATAGAATGACGGGAGAAGAAAGGAAGACTATCATGGGGACCCATCTTCATTTGTCAAATGCTTCTCTACTTTTGGGAGAACATGGGGGTTTTGTTGCCTCCAAAAGCCACCTTTTGTTCTTCAAAGCTATACCTCAGTATAACCTGAACCTCTTGGCCAAGGTTCAAGAGCCTGTAGGCAGAATCACACATGACACAGGACAAAACTAGTATGCACATGCTACCCCCAATGGTGTGATCTCAGTAAGCCTTCTCACTTCCCTATGGAATTCAGGTATGCGAGAAGATCTAGGCATATTTATTTAAAATAAATAAGCAAGCAAATTTCCCTGAGGTCTGACCAAAGTCCAAAATTGCTATCACACCACAGTTACACCACAGAGCAGTTCCAGTTCTAGAAAGGACGCAAAGATTGCATACAAGAATCATCAGATATGTGAAATAATTAACTTAATATGGGGTTTCTAATAATGAGCTGGAAAACATTTAATTCAAAGTCTGGTTGTAGCACTAAAATGCATCTGCATGGTTTTTTGGGGTTGGTTTGGTTTTTTTCAGAAACAGAGTCTTAGAGGATGAAAAGTTAGCACAAAAGCAGTTCATTTCAAAAGCATACCCTTTTGCAATTGCTGTCAAGAGCAGCCTGCTAGATCACAGAAAGACCAGTAGCTTCCACTTTCTTAAATAAATAAATAGGAAGATGGATGGTTTGCTCCAGCAAGACAGTCTTCTAGCGGGTGTCCTCATTTCCTGCCCAAAAGCACTATACATCATTTTGCTACCAATAATATTTCTTAGCTATTACATGACACTACATAGCTGCCTTTAAATGCATCACAGAAGAGAAAAAAAGAGCAAGGCCCATATTAAAGGAAAGTTTGCTTCTGCTGTGTATCTGATGGCTGCTGAAAAGGAAAAGGTCCCTCAATTTATCTAACAGAGCTGCAGCACAGCAATCACATTAGAGCCCTTTTCACATGATACAGAAAGGCCAAGGACAGTTAGTGTCCTAGTTAAAATATTTTCTCTTAAAAAAATCCCATTGCAAAATATTTAAAAAGCCTATTGTAGAGGCACTGAAGTGTAATAGGCTTGCCAAGGAAGATTATCAGGCTTGGGAAATTTCACGGAGCTGACAGCTGCCTTATGAAATTATAACTGAAGATCAATCTTAAATGCTTTTCCACACTTTAATGTCTTTTTGGAAGTGAAACAGTCAAAGCTGTTCGATGAACCACAACTCAGAAGCAAAGGTGAGGGAGGAAAACAAAGGGCAATTTCAAGTTCATGCTTTGATTAATACTGACAGAGAAGAAATGGGTTCTGTTCCAGACTGGGTGCCAGGGGATGGCCATTTCTCAGTGCCTCATTGCTGTCTTTGTGTAGGAGTGGGAAAACAGTTCAGCTGTTGGCACAAACGAAGAGAGTTTTGTGCTGCACTCTGGCACCTTGGGTGGCAGGCACGAGGCAAACACTGAGCAACAACACTACTGAAATAAGAAGCGAGGAAGGTGATACTGGTTCACAGGCAGAGTAAGAAGTGCAATTTTAACACTAACAGAAAGTTTATAAGATTCTTTCCGTGCTGCAGGTGCTAGCATCAGGGGGCTGCTGAAGGACAGGCTGAGAGTGCAAAGTAGGAGAAGGTTTGTTGTTTGGTTGGTTGTTTTTCTAAAGCACTTTGAGGCTTGCTTTGGAGACTAAATATTGGCTTATATTCCTGCAAAGACCACTTCCTGTAAGTGATCCATTACTTCTAATCCACAACCCATTACAGAGCACTGCTCTCTCAGATTCTTGATTTCTCTTGGGACAGCAGTACAATGTGAAAAGGTTAATGGGAGCTAAGAACATTCGTACCAGTTACGGCATCAGCTCAGTTACGTACCAGCTCAGTTCAACTTACTGGAAAAATTCTTTCTTTTAGTCAGAGTAGGTACAGGTTTCTTTGAAGTTGTCTTTAGAGAAAGACACATCACAAGGATATCACTAATGCAATAATCTCAACTCAAGCAAAGATAAATCTCTTGAGCCATATTTCAGTACTTGTCCCAGGCCCTGGAAGCTAATTTTGATTACTAGGACAGCTGTGCAGTACTACGCTAAGGTAGGGCTTGATTTCCAGACTGCCTAATTCTTCCCGAAAAACAGAATTTCCATCCCTGATGAGTAGTGATACGAACTCCTCTCCTCCTCCAGGACAAAGGGAAAGAAAAAGACCCAGGTGCTGTATTTCTGTATTTTCAGCTGTTCTGCACTACAGTTTATCTTGAGCAGACCACTTGGGCTTTGTGCTTTACACACTTCCACACAGTGATGGTGTGTGAGGGGACAGTCCATCCACAATAGTAGAACACTTGTTTTGTTCCCCTGCCAGGAACTTGAAGCATTGTGCTAAGAATTTAAGAGCTACTACAAACCTTCAGGATAGCACTAAGTAACTATCAAGAGTGACCAATACAAGTTAAGAAAGATATTTCCCTTAGTCAGTAACACAATTAGTTCTACTTAGGGAAGAGGAGCAGAGAGAATAATAATTCAGTTCTGTTAGCTTAAAGGAAATTTGAAAAACCTGAGGAAAGAAATTAAAAGTTACCCATGAGTGGTTCTCTCTCTCTCTGTAGGGAAGGGAAATAAGAATCCATTTAGTTGAAATGAACTTGCATAATGTCACTAAACAAGTTTGGCCTTTGCATTTATTATTCCCAAATACTTCTAACTGAGGTCCTGTAACAAGACCTCTTTCTCATGTAGGGACCTTCCATTAGCACTCGCACAAGAGTCTTGAGATACAGGAACACTACTATCTTCATTTTCAAATGGAGAATAAAGGTAAGGTGGGGCTCTGTGGTTTCCCCAAGGTCACTGGTAACTGAACCCAGGTTTCAAGTCACAAGCTACTGACTTTGCATTGCTCTGTTCCTTCTCTCTTTACTTTGCCAAAGGGCCTCAGTGTCACTGAAAACTGCCTCCTTGTTTTACATATTCACTGATGAAGAATAAAAGAAACTATAAATTATTCTAAAGGTGGCGGGATAAGCAGCACCATCCCACCTCTGCACTCTGCATTCTCACCTGAAACAGCACAAGCCTTGACTCTCTTAAGTAAGAACAGAATCAGGCCCACAAAATTTTGGTTTGATTATGAGGAAGTAAGTCTGGAGGCAAAACCAAAGCCTACATCGACATGTTTTCTCTTCAGCCTTCATTAACAGTTACTAAAGCATGTTGACCTCCATCTTCCAAGCCACTATTCATCAAAACCCCAAATAACAGAGTGCTTCCATTGTAGACTGTGTGCAGCCTATACCACTGCCTAGACAACCTAACAGTTCTATCAGGAGGCATTAGCATCTTACAGAGCTTTAATGATTTTGCTGGAACTGATTCACATTCTTTCTGTCCATAACTTTTCATATATTCCCCAGCCATTGGATGTTTAGTGCTCTTTAAACACAAGAAACGCTTTTAGCACTTAGCTCAAGACCTCTAAAGCCCATTTCCTGCTTTCTACAATACATTTTGACACCTGAACTAGGCAAAAATCTACCTAAACTGCGAGCACATATGTAAAGTTTATTCTAACTGCTCCTGGTAAGTCGTTGCCAATCTGTGCCCAGGCACACACTCTTAATGTGAGCAAGTCACTCGAAGGTGTATGCATGGACAAAGCCATGCAAACACAAGACTTTGGGTTTAGTCCTGTATAGGATAAAGTTCCATAAGCCTTCTCTTACTCAGTGTCATACAAGGTTGCAGCCTAAACCCCAACCCTCACCTCAACTGAAGAAAACCACATAAATCACATTTTTTGGCATTCTCCTGTTCTCTCCCTGATCATTGCCAGGCACAAGGGGGGCTTTTCACCTCCATGAATCACTGGCAGTACTGTTCAAGAACAGGGATGGGTTTCAAGTAGTAAGATATGCATTTCTTCCATAATACTGTTTGGATCATATTGTCAATCCCTTTCCCTACAGCAAGAAACATTGGGTATTGGGGGTGTTTAATGAAAAGTGAGATTTCCAGGTGATACTATGATTCAAGGAGTACAAGTTTTAGCAAAGCAAGGCAGCAAATGTAATACTTCTGACAAATTTCTATGTGTAATCAACACTGCAGTAGTTCAAACTTCTCACCCCAATCATGTTTCTAAGAGCTGGCTGTATGACAGAAAATTTTTATTCTTTCTAAACTAGCTGGTTATTCTTAAAATAAACTTCTAGTTTGGGTGAAATGCCTGTGGTAACGTTCCTCTGAAAAGCCCCAGGGCCTCTGCATCTCCTCTTTCAGTGGAGTTTTTAACCTTAATTTGCATTTTCAAGCATAAAACTATTAATATAGCACACCAACACCTTCCAGTAGCAGTAATTATAGCAGAGCTTTAGGTAAACTAGAGACATGCTAGGGTCCAGGAACACAATAACAAATTACATCCTGATGCAAACTGCAGCTTTGTTTACTTAAAGGAGTTCTCCCCCACAGCAAGAACATATATTTAGCTATTACTCAGGGAAAGCATTCTTAAGAGCAAATCTGGGTTTCTTGATCATATTGACAGCTTTTTGAAATGCTAATTTTTCCAGAGTAGGAGGATGAATTGCAAATCAGAGGCTGTGAGTCCTTTTCAAGATCCACTATAAGGTTACTATGAAACCCCAAATTTCTTTTTCCAGGAGTGATATGGTTAAAATAATATTTATTCTTCATAAAAGCACCTGATAAAAGTCTCTGCACTAAAAAACTAATGACAAATGATAAATCCTAAACTACATGTTAGCATTGTTTTTACAGTGTGCATGTAAATACTGCCACTTATCTTGATCCATTACCAGAACAAAAAACCAGACTGGTTTTTGGCATTCCGGTGCAAGAGGATGAGCACATTTGCAATGGGAACCACAGAATGCCTTATGTTAAATGTCATTCCCTGCCTCCTCCTGGTATATCTTGAGCTCTTAATTTTGCTGCATCTATTTCCGATCAGCGGCTTGAATGACTTCTCGTGGGTTGCCTGCAACACCTCTTGCTTGCCCATGTCCCACGTAATCAAAATCCTACAAATAAAATTGCTGTTACATTTCAGGTCTGGAGGTCATTCCTCAAAAAAGCAAGCATCCAAATACATGCATGGAGCTAAGAAAGAATGAGATGCCATGACTGAGCCAGCCAATTCATCTTCCCAGAATGAGAAAAGAGAAACACCCAGACCTCATTATCCCCTTGCATATTTGCCTGCACTTGTAGCAACAGATCAGTGAAACTGAGGTTAGAGAGCACCGAGGTTTTGACACGTGGCAAATATTGTTCCTGTAAAGCTGCACACCTCCCAGCTCTGGACTGGGGAGACCAAGGAAAAGGGGAGAAATTCCTGCCCTGATTCCTCCAACACTTTAAAACCCCCAGGCCCTGTAGTGCCACTGGCAGAGGCAGGATCCGCAACAGCAGGCTGTGGGTTGTGGTGGTGCATTCACATCCTTGCAACGGCACCAGGCAAATCAGCACATTTAAACTTTGCATCCGAACTACCAAACATGAGCAGATGCATTTGACTCCTTTAATGCCCAACTTATTTGCTTCCTGGTGTGATATTATTTGCTGAAGACATCTGCAGACATAAATTACCTTTTTTCCTTCAGCCAAAATAAATAAATGTTTATGGCTAATCAGGGCTTCCTTTTCTCGGTTGAGTGTTCACCTGGCTGAACTGCTGCAGTAAGCGCAAACGCAGCGAGGCTGAGCCAAGCAAGGCAAGCAGCCATACATCCCAGACATGGGGAGCAACTGCTATGCCTCCAGCCACAGGAGGATAACAGCAAACACACAAACTTCATGCCAACACCAGCCCCCATTTGCACAGTCATTAAGGGTAAGTGCGATTCCTCCTGCCCCACATTGTGGCTCTGTGGGTCAGAGCCGCCGAGACAGCTTCAGCACTCACCATGAGGGGTCTCGGGACAAACTTCCAGGGGCTTACAGCAAGAGGATCAAGAAACAGTCCTTCGGGATCTAGAGGCCAAAAACCTCTATTGGTTGTGCCTGCTGAGTTTTAGAGCCCTGGTGCATATAACTGGCATGAAGGCAGTGGTGAATGCCACCATCTGCATGTGCACTGCTGGTATTTCATGGTGTAATTCCTATACTGCTGCACAGAGACACAAACCCTCTGCTCAGACCTGCACAGAAATGTGACACATAGCACAATTCATGCGCAGCTTTGCCTCAAAATTATTCTTAAACCAAAGGAACCCTCGAAAAAAGTACTTTATGCCAAATACCTCCCACTGTTAGTAGCTACAGAACCAAGAGCTTGGGTTTCATACAAGGATTTCATTGAGATGTATACTGCAGTATTGCAGTGCTGCTATAAGCAATTCAAAACCGAATTATCACAAGTTATTCTGCTGAATACAGTGACAGAGAAGGATGCCTGCGTTTTGTCAGACCCCTGCCTGTGGTCATAGCCGCTGTAGGAGTTTCAGCTAAATCATGTTAGACCACTCTTAGCGGCAGATTTTCAAACCCAGGTATCGTTATAGTTAACGGGGAAGTGAACACCTGAATAATGTAAATGCTGACTTGCTGAAATCCCTTCCCGTACTTCCAACACAAAGGAATTCCAGCGGTTTTGAAAGCAGCCTAAACCTTAACGAAAACGGGCCATCTAGTGGCACTGTCCGGGAACTGCGGCACGGAGGAGAGAGGTCTCAAACCCTCTTCCGTAAAGACTGTGACAAAGCAGAGGAATAACACTGACAATATCTGATTCCTCAAAAAACCTGACACATGGTAATATTTTATTCCAGGAGTTCATGCAAAAATTTCCCTTTCTAGATAATAACAAAAAAAAAACCCACCCCAAAAAAACCAAACCAAAAAAAACCCAAACCAAGTGATCAGGCAGATATTCCACTGGATGGGGCTTGCTTTTATCACACACTTGATCTTTGCTTTCCTTTCTCCCCCAAAACCAGCCCAAATGTTTACATTATGCCATCCCACTGCATCTGAATTATGGATTCACACTTCAAAATACCATGGGTTTGCTGTTATTTGTAATAAATTAATGTAGGAGAGCTCTGGTGTTGGGGAAAAAGAAAGGCTTTGTTTACCTACACCATCTCCCTACACATCCTAGTATTTGGTCCCAGAATACTTGTTTTCACTCAGCATTCCCATAAGCTGTAAGCAGATCTCCTGCCAGCTCTGCACTTTTCAGTATGAAACTGTGAGCAGGGTTCTGTAAGTAAAATGTTCTATATTGATAAATAATCTCATGCCAAGAGTTTGTCCTGAACCCAGGACAACAGGAAAGCAAATTTCTGAACTGGAAATGGACCCAATACAGGTGCAGTTTAAAAAAAAAATAAACAAAAAGATAAAACAAAAAAATATGGTCCTGAGTTGTGGGGGAGGTTTGCGTGTGGGTTTTTTGTTTTGGGTTTTGGGTTTTTTTTTGGAGGGGGGTGTGTTTTGGTTTGGCATTGGTGGGTTTTGGGGGGTTCTTTTGGTTTTGTTGTCATCATTCCTTAATAAGGCTTTGCCTTTCAGTTTGGATTATGTGTTACACATTGAGGAAATAGATTTCGTGCCTGAGAAACTGCATACTAGCAAATCCTACAGTAGTGAAGAACAAATAAAGAGAAAACAGTAAAGCGTGTAGATCAGTGAGATTACTTCAGTACAGACGGCAACCAAACCCACCACAACTCAGAAAAGTGTTTCATTTCTCCCTCCGCACTAGCACTGAGCAAAGTTTCAGCACTTTCTAGCATTGAGGCAGCTCCCTTCAAAGGGAAGCTGAAAGGGGAAGGATTTTCACAACAATGAACTGTCTGTACAGTTGGGGCAGATGTCAGTCAAGCAAACCTTTTTCGTTTTGATGTTTGTAAAAGACATCAAATCAAGCAAACACTTTCAAATGGTGAATGAGAAACCCTGTCAGGCACTGACTGCTCAAAGGACTGGATAAAACTAGAGATACCAGATTAAAAAAAAAAAAGGCAGTTTTAAATTTAATTTCTCTTTAACAGTGCACAGTTCCAGCATTACACATTTACTTCAAAAGTTGAAGTATTCCTGCAGAAGCTCACAGGTAAATATTTCATTTCACAGAGCTGCAGGCTGAGACAAGCAGACAGATTGTTTGGTTACACATCTTCTCACATCAAACAACTCTGCTCTGTCACAAGTATTTGTTGATGCTTGAGGTCTTTTACTTTCTAAAATGTTGTCACCTTCAGGTTTTCCATGGAGCCTGCCTTCACTTACAGTGCTGGCAGCAGAAAGGAGGAGTTGGAAATGAAATCTTGTTTGGGGTCTTAGTGCTACCAGTAAAAGCCACCAACTTGCAAGCAAAGGGGGAAGTTTCGTGGAGTCATGAAGCAAGTTTCCTCAACGCATCTCCTAGCAACCAGCCACCCATGGGCAAAATAAGCCTGCATCCCAGTAAACATTCCTTTTCTCCTAAGCAGTTTCACCTGCCTGTCACACAGCAACAGGACAAGAGGGAAAAATGCTGTGGGTTTCCTGAAGTGAAGACCAAATTGCAATCTCTGTTCACCTGGCATTATAAAGCACTTTCTAGCAGCCTCTTGGGTTTCAGACCAGCATTTAAGCAGCAGATAAAAGCGCATGCAGGCATAGCTCTGAGCCTATTTGGATTCTTTTATACCTCAGTTTCCCCAACTGAGGGAGTAGGGTAACAGGGTTTTGCCAAACATGGCAGCCAGGAAAGGATGAGCAGCACATTTCCCTCCCGGCTTTTATAGCTGTGTACAAGGTGGCTGAATTCATCCAAGTTTGAATGAGTTACATGAATACAGGGCTGATGTAGAGCAGTGATGAATCATCTTTCCCTCCATGCTTCTTCCTTGCACAATAATGTATTGTAGACCTCTAATTCTGCTGCTAAACATCCATAATCTTCTGACAACTCAAGAGTCACCAGGGATTTCATATTTGGAACAGGGCAACAGACACAGACAGGTCAGTTAAAGCAGACTTCGGTAAATCAGAGATAAAAAACATGATGACTTCTATTTTTACCAAGTGTGCATTTTAACACCCAAGTGGTTTACGTCACTGCAACTACTGACAAGTTACCATAAGTCACTCTTAATGAGATTGTTTTGTTAGAGATTTATGAAAAGATCATAAAGAAATACTCTCTTTTTTTCCCCAGTTTTCAAGTAAAAGAGGACACCTCACCCTAAGGCCAGACACACTTCCCTCTGGCAGGAAGGTGCTAAGCTGTGCTCATAGACAGACAGGAAACCTCTGCATAGACACCAAAATCTCACTATTTTCTTGGAAATTATTTGGCTGAAAAAGACAAAAAACAAACAAACAAACCACCACAAAACAAACAAAAAACCCCTACAAACCCACAAACACATTTTCCTTCCCCCCATAGAGGTATTTCACTATATAGGGCCTTTGCTCTTTCTTACACACCAGCAACTGAGTATAGCAAAACACACACACGTGCCATCTGCTGTTCCTGGATCTGCTCTGCCCTGAGCCCATCCATCTCCCTGCATCCTTACCTGCTTCTGTTGACGGACACCCACCAAGGCATTCTAAAGAGCATCACCACCAGCAGGCAAGACACCCCTCTCAGGCCTCACCTCTCTCCAGGAAACCCAGTCAGGAGTCTGTCCCACCCCTTTTAACACATTTCCATACTTTCCTCCCTACAAGTAAAGAAGCCAGCTCCCCTCTCTACTGGCAACACCTGTATTTCACCTCCTGCCCGCCCCTTGTTCCCCACATGGCTCCCTCTGGCCAGCAGGATCCCACAGGGTTCACAGAAGCAGCCCTGGGCTATCCCAAAGAGTCAGCAAGCCAGCAACAGTCACAATATGAAGGTCCAAGCCGGATTTTCAGAGGCTTTTATCAATTTCAGCATGGGAATATCCAGTTTTCATCACATGTCGGATGTTGCATGGCGTTCACACCATGTAGAAAGGACCAGTTTGAGTAGATCAATCACCTCAAAAAAAGAGAAAACAAAAGAGAAGTTTATGCCAGCGGTCCTTTCTCACCAAGGGGAATAGCTAAACTTGTCTTCAGCAGTCAATCAAGGCTCCAGCAAAACCTGTTCTACCAAAGACAAGTGGTCTTTTGTGAAAGAACAGATATCTCTGAAAACTTCATCGCTATCCTTACAACAAAGAGTTGCCTCGGGCAGCGTAAGTTTTAATAAGGTGTGCACAAACCACCAGCTACAATGCAGGTCCCAGACTCTGCTGAGCTTTAGGAAAACAATTCTCCATGACTCCTCTTCATTTCCTGTCTAGGTACTGCCGAAAATCTTTCCTGCTAATCACATGTGGGAGAAACAGCAGCCTGCATGTGCAGGCTACAGGCCTGGCTTTAAGTTTGCATCCATCAGCCTCTTTC
Organism: Strigops habroptila; assembly: GCF_004027225.2. Lineage (NCBI taxonomy): Eukaryota > Metazoa > Chordata > Aves > Psittaciformes > Psittacidae > Strigops > Strigops habroptila. The sequence continues at coordinate 84,169,021 of NC_044279.2, read as the reverse complement.
TAATAACCACTTGTCTCACATCAGCTGCTACGAAGTTGCTCAGACAATCCAAACCGGTTTTTTTTTCTTCCAATCATTAAGTGGGTACCCAAAACACTATTAAAAGGGGACAGTATTAAGGTCAGAAGCAATAACTTCAAGATAACTTTTTTTCTACAGTATTTGGCAGGATAAGTAGATAAGCAAAAAAACTCTAGGTCATTCTCTGCTTCTTAGGTCAATACACAGATATTGCAGCCAAGACATGGAATTGATTTTTAGCCTTGTATTTGGGTTTTTTGCTTTTGGGTTTGGGTTTGGGTTTGGTTTTAATCTTGACATATTGTGTGTTATGGATCACTTTGTACAAAAGTTTTGACATAACCTACATGCTTTTAACTCTTCTACAAACAACAGTACTATACCAATTGCAAAATTAGGACACGTACTATATCATCAGGCTCATTGATTACTACATTCTGATATCTTAATAACCGGGATAAAGAAACAGAGCTCACAGTAACATTAATTTTTATGAAGGATACCTAGATATGTGAAGGCTCACTTCATTTGGAAATGCATGCTAGCACACACCAATTCCCAGGTGTTAAAGAGGTGCAAGTATGCCTTGGTGTTCACAGCAGTCTCGCAGTTAATTTAAAGATATTGAACACATTATATTGAATCTTACTGGAAGGACAGAAGTTCCATTTACTAACATAGAGATTAGGTAAAGCCTTGTGTACAAAGACAGGAAAGTAATTTGTTTTTCTTTATCACCTGGTATCTTCAGCAAGCAGAAAAAAGGTATCAGGACTTTTCTGCACAAGGACTAAGATGCAACCACAAGACCTTGATTGATGACCTTCTTCCATTTCAAACTTCTTCCTCGCATCATGAGAGCTAGAGAGTTTTCTGAAAATGGGAGCAGGTTGTTCCTGGGACCTTGTTCTCCTGCTATTAGTTTTACTCATCTCTATCTGTACTCTGTGTCGTTATGCCCAGTTACAGATTATGCTAAGTAAGTTCTTCCTAGGTATCTATATCTTTCAAGTATTTGCAGATGATTGCATTCCCCTATAGCTGCCAGCTAACAAAAGCATACGTATTTTTTATTTTACTCTTTTCTTTAGAATACCCCAAAGACTTTTCATTGCTCTTATCTGAATGCCCCCTGGTTGTCAACAACGGCCTAGTAATGAGGTGTCATGACAGCACCTAGCATGTTAGTGTTGAACAGCAAGGAGCCCTCACCCCGCCTAGGACAGGCTGCCTATGCCTATGCGCTTCAGCACACACAGGCCTCGGGATTAATTTACTGCTAATGGTCACATCTTGTATTTCTCCAGCCCTGCAGTTTATTTGTTTACGTCTTCTCAAGATGATTCATCTAGCTGATCTTTTAGTCTTCAGCTCACTTCTGACTCTCATCGCTAATTAAACAAAATGATGAATGTCTTTTGTTGCGAAGTTGGATGCAGGAATTTATAACCTTCCCAGAAGAGCTCTGGACAGTGGGACAGGCACTCTTAGCGCAAGAGGTGACCTGCCCTCCTCTCTGAGCAAAAAATCAAGGAGCTGTTGGCAACATCAATCTCCGTTTGGAAAAATAATCAGGTACAACATTGGCACACAAGAGCTTGACCCCCATTCACCTTTCTGCCCTGTGACCATGCTACCAGAGGGGAAGGTGTTGCCTCCAGCTGTGCCCTAAAATCCGTATCAAGAAATGGAAGTTAATTTGAATGGCACAGATGTTGGATGTCACTTGTGTGTGTGATGCTAAACAACTCCCCCGCTTTTCCTTTCAAGTTACACTGCAGGTGACAGCAGTGAAATATGGAGTGCTCGTCTTATTTGCATTGGAAGTTTGGGGTGCTTATTCCTACTGCAGGTATGTGTGAAATTAGGACATTTGAGATGCAGTACTAGTACCAAAACAAGACAGAGCAAAGAGCTGATAACCTTCTACCTTCCAAATATTTAACCAAGTAACCCCCTCATAATTTCTATTGCACTGCGCTGGTGTAAAATGTATACATGTCAGAGGAAAATCACCTATTAGTTTTCATTTTCCAAATAAAGGTAATGGACAAGCGAGGTCTGGGAAGCCAGAGCATCGTATGAGCGTTGCAGCCTCTAACAGTGGCCTCATCCTCACAGCACACTGCCTTGCAACAAAGCAATGCACAGCAGGCATGAAGAAGGCAGACCATGTACTGAGAGGCACTTGCTGGAATTAGCAGCTTTCTGCCCTGTAAAATACACCCCACGGCGATGCTTCCACAGCCAGACCACCCCAACAGCTGCCATCTAATGTGATTCAAAATTGAACCCCCAAGCCCCACACGTTTGAACAAGAACACCAGCTCTATAGTACTTCTAAAATACTTTCAACCAAGCTGCTAGCACCTATCCTTAACTTCTCCACGTGTCTTTCCTGTAAGGACAAAACTGTGTCCACTCTTTGCCAGGGCGCAGAAATTCACTGGAGAGCTTTACCTCCTTGCCCCGCAAAAGCGCGAGGGGTTTCACTTTGGTGTCTGCCGGTTGCCACCTTGATGGCTCAGCAACCTCAAACCTAACATAGTGCATTACCAGGCAGTTCCGCTTTGCCCCACAGACCTGGCAGGTACCTACATGCCATTCCAGCCATCAAAAGTCACTCCTAAACCCTCCTCTCAGATTTTTTACTGACAAAAGTTAGTATGGTGAGAGGGTCTCATAAATAAATGACTGGATCAGAACTTGCGTCAGGGCACAGGCCATACACTTGCTTGAGCTCTCTCTCTCTAAAAGCCACTATGGTACAAGAGAACTACCAAAAACGATGCTGGGAGATGGCAACCAACGGTCTGCCTCAAGCACGAGTTTCCTAAAGGCCCAGCGGCCGAATTGCTTCCTCCATGCCCCCCCCGTCCAATGCCCAGCACAAGTTGGGGGCAGCCGGCGGGAAGGTGCATGATGCCCCAGGGCTTCCCCACCGCACCGAGGAAGTGTGGCCAGCGGACACCGGCCCCAGGCAGTACCTGGGAACAGCGGCTGCAGCTTTATAACACTTCGTTACGGAGTAAAAGCTGCAGGGTGAGCTCACCTTCAAACTTCCCTGGATTCTGCGCGGCGAACAGCCGCTCCAGAGAGAGCGGGGCACCGGGGCGCGGACGGGGGGCGCGCTTCAAAGGGGGCAGGGGGCAGAGCGGGAGCCGCCCTTCCCGGAGGATGCGATGACCCGGAGGCGGCCCCCGTCCCTCCCCGCGGACTCACCTGCGGGGCGGCCCGAGGCGGCGGCGACGGGCGGCTCACAGCTCCCGGCACGTACCCCACGGCTGCCGCGGCGGCGGGCGGCGGCGCGGGGGGGCACCGGGGGCGCTGCCTGTCGAGCCCCGCAGCTGCCGGAGGAGGAGGCAGAGCAGCAGCAGAAGCAGGACCAGCAGCAGCAGGAAGAGCGCCAGGTAGAGGAGCAGGTTGAGCTCCCACTCCATGCCGCCCGCGGCTCAGCTCGGCACGGCTCCCCGCGGACCACCCGGTGCTGATGCCGGTCGAGCCGCCGCTCCTCTCACCGCCCGGAGCCTCCTCCCCTGCGGCAGGGCGGCTGGCCGGCCCTTGGAGAGGGGAGCCGGGCGGAGGGGCTGCGGCCGGTCGCCCGCGAAGCCGGTCCTGCCTCAACCCTCGCCTCTGCGGCATCTCCTGGTCCGGGCAGGACTGTACCGGGCAGCAGGAGGACACCGGGGCCGCCCCACGCCCGCCTCGGCGGCTGAGACTTCTGAGCCCGTGGTCCTGGCACGCTGGCCGTGCTCTTTGGGCACAGGTCGCTGTTACAGAAACGATGCTCTGAGACCACCCGCCGCCGCCAAGGGAAGCTCGCTGGGGTGGCTCACTTCGAAGTGGAGCTTCCCATCCACACTGAGCCTCCCATCCTTCTCACCCCACGTTTCACAGCCGTCCACCTGCACAGGCTGCCCACAAACCAGCTTTGAACTTCGTCCATATCAGAAGATGTCCGTCTCCTTGAAGACATTTAAGAACCGTCTCCTTGGCCAGAAACGAAAACACTTGTTGTGCCATGGGAGCGTGGCTGCAGTGTTGGCTCATTGGCCCGCTCAGGACAGTTCTTCCAATCCTGCTCCGATTGGAAAAACAAAATCAGACATATTTCACACCCTCAAACTATCGCATCTAACCTCCCTCTACTTCTCCCTGCTCCCCAGTGACCACTGGGGCACTGAAGCTGCAGGAGAGCAGGCGAGGTGAAGGGGTGGAGGGGTGCCAGCTTGCTGCTGTCCTCAGGGAAAACCCTACTTGCGCTTTTTGGGTGCCATTTGCCCACCTGATTGGTCTCGGCTCAAGCCACATCCCCAGTGCCTCCACAGATTTATAAGCACGGAAAGTGAAGTTTCATAGAGTCACTACAACCACTGCTGCATGTATTGAAAATTTTGTCAAGGCCATAGAAAGCGTGTTACTTCCTGAAGAAATACATCAAAAACACTCCATAAATTCTGCTTCATAAAGACTCCCAAATTCTTAACGCAAGTATAGCACCATGGCAAGTTTGAGCTAAGGAGATGACTACATGTCGAGTTACTGTTTTACACCAGATCTTCTATGCTTATTGGACTTCTAGAATACTACTTCATAATAATGCTCAATAAACAATTTGAAGCATTTGACAAAAATGTTCTTTCACCTTTTCTTGAAGTAGCAAAACTTCATTCAGACATCTTCATCCTTACTGCAGAAAACATTGTCTGTCAGAAGCAGGAAAGGCCAGCATCCATCGCACCCCAGCACTCGCACATCCCAGCTCTGTATTCCTTCAGGCACTATAATTAGCACTTTCCCATTTTGTCTGTATTATTAGCGGGGAATTGAACTACTCAAAACACAGTTTTCTTATCAGTGTTTCTTTGCAAGGAATTAAGATCTTTGGGAAATATGGTAAGATTAATGTTTGCACTTGATATGCACAGAATGTTTATCAGAAGCTCTGTGAGAGACAATCTGCTCTTGTTAAGAGACACTTGTGACACGGTGCCTTCTGTGTAGCTGTTGCACACAACAGCAGGTACCTTCTAAACCATGGTTTTAACCCTTAACAATGACTGCATTTTAAGATACAACTGTAAATGGGAAATTGTATTTAAAATCAGCTGAATTGATGTATTGGTTTGGAGGTTGGTTGTGGGTTTTATGACCAAAACAAATTCTGAAATATCTTAAAGCTGTGCAGAAGTAATACAGGCTGCTGCTTAGAGTTTGAGTACAACACACAACCTAAACAAGCAGGTATGCTAGAATTCCTTCCCAATCCTTATTCCTCACGTAAAGAAGCAGTCAGGCTCTGCAGAACAATGGCAAGACAATTACTCAGAAGAGGAATATGCATAAATTTTCTAAAATGTAACTCCTGATTCAAAAGAAATATTTAGTATCAAGATTTATTTGCCTGAAAAGAGGTCGTTCGCATAGAACTAAAAAAATACTTGCTTCAAAAAGATGAAGACTTTGAGCGTTTCGAGCAGCTAGGTGCTCAAGAGTCACTTCTGGTTTGTAACAGATACTTGGAAGCTGAAATAACTGAAATGAGCCATTTTGACTTAATGGTTTAACTCTATCATTTATCATTTATCCTGCTTATCCTGGGGCTGATCACACCTTTCCTGTAAGTGCATCAAGACACACTGTTCTAACACGGTTATGGTTGGCAATGCTGCAAGTTCACAGTCAGATTTTCCTTGCATGTTTGTATCCAACCATTCATATTCATTCAGTTATCACTCTGCGTCACGATGGCACGTTGGAGAATCTGGGAGTGGGGATGATACTGGTTTGTTAGAGCAGCAGAGCTGGGCAGATTCAATTTATAGGCAGCAGAAATCCAGATCACGTTATCTGAGCGCTCCATAGATACTTATTCCGCCAGTACACCAGCAGCAGTGTGATCTGGCATCCACTACTAGAACAGTAAACTGTGAGAAAAGTGGCACAACACTGAACTGAATTATTCAAAATAATCCAGGCTTCAAAGGAGAAAATTATCCCCCAATTTTATTAAATGTGCTATCACCTCTTACTACGCAGATGTGACCTATAAGCTTTTCAGTGCTCTGGATTTCCTGTGTGTTGTAGAGTACGTGGCATGAGGTCACACATATGTGGTATAAGTAAACATCTTCTGTCCTCTTTTCAAATAGAAATAAAAAGTTTCCAAATGGGTATTCACTTCAGTTTCACACTCCTGAAATCTTGTACCAAGCCAGTCTTTAACCTCTCTGCCAAGTAGTATTTAAGACTAGGATATGAGAAAGTGCTTTAGTTTTGTTTTTTTTTCACAATGCCTGCTCTACATGAAAGCAAACTATCGTTTCTCCTTTAAAACAAACATTGGTTACTTTTTTGAGAATTTGAAGATGCTTCTAAAAGGTTTGAAAATTAAATCTTAAACAACACTAAAATCTTGATCCAGACATTGGTTTTGTATGTTCAGAGCCTTCAACTCTAGCTGTAACAATTTTGCCTTAACATGACACTTACCAACAGTTTTCACTTGAATCAGTACAAATCATGAACGCAGTTTGTCTGGAGAAAGAGGAGTTGTGTGATGTAGAGACAGCAGACCTCTGCATTTAGCTGTTGTGCTGAGCTGCACATTAATTAATTGCACTCACCTGGTGGCAGAACAGCACTTCAGCCATTTCAGTTGCTCTTAGGAATGCTACAGGGTGAAGCAGGCAGCAGCAGCAGCAAAAAAAGAAGGGGTATAATTTCTTTTCACCCAACTTCGTTGCTTGTCAAGAATCCAGCCTTGCAAATACATCTCACCTTCCCAAAAAGATTGCTGGGAGCTGGGAAGTGCTAAATGCAGCACTGTCTACAGGATCAGGACTCTTGGTAGGACTCTTTGGTGCAAACAATTTCTTTCACAAGAATAATAAAACCCAGGAGATTATATGAAGGCTAAGTATGGCAAGAATATTTTGGAGTTTATCATTAATCCAGAGTATGAAAGATGATCAAACAAACATCTGGCAAGTAGATGAAGCAGAAGTTATTACCAACTTGCTTCAAGCTGGGGTTTGGATGATAAGCTGGCAGTTCCAGGTCCCTTTTTTGGAATAAAATTACTTTAGCATATATATACTAGGCAACTACTTTCCTAAATTTTAGCTGTACAAGCTGTGATACCTTCCTTCTAATAACCGAAGAACAAATGCGCTTACAGCTGTGCTTCAGATAAAGGCGTGTTCACTGGTGCATCTCCGGATGAGGGCCAGAGCACCTCGCACCTTGCTGCAGCAAGCTGGGACGCACGCTGAGCTGCTTGTGCTCCAGTGCCGCTGGCTGCATTGCTTGCAGTGATCACCCATCCTCGCGCCCACATGGAACTGGATCTGTTTCAAAGCCTTAAAGGCTCTCATCAAATGATATTATTGCATATCTGCGGAGCCTTTCTGCCCAAATAATCTTATGAACTGAGATACCGTATGCAGGATGCTGTGCATACGCGGGTAAGTGTGTATACTGGAGGCACTGGAGAGCAGGGCTTGTAGCTAACCAGCAAAGGCACATTACAGTTAAGGCTACCATGAAAGGACAAGATCAATTTTTTATTTATTATTATGCCATCAAACACGGTTGCTGGAAGCTTGCTGCCAAGACGCTGAGATTCTGATGCAGCTTGGTTTTTTGCTTCAGTCCTCAAATGTGATTTTCCCTCATGGCTCGGTTTGGTAAGATAATCCAATTCAAGCATTGCAGCCTATAGAGCATTCATCTCAAATGAAATTCTTCTATGTGGGCACAATAGATCATTAGGGTTTTCTTTCTGATAATTCCTGCTTTAGCCTGAGTGCCTGTGATTTATTCACTCATTTATTCACTCTGCAGTGTAATACACTCATTCTTTTTCCTTCTGGTTTCGAACACCCAGAGTATTTCTATTACTTGATTACAATTGTAACTCTGCCTTCCACCATACAGAAATATAGTCATTGCTCAACTTCTATTTCATTAACTTTTTATATTGACCTTACTTTCCACGTAGCCTGTTTCAGATTTCCAGTGCTGCGATTTCATGTCTGCTTGATTTGTGCATGAAATTCTTTACCCTTCCTAGCACATGTGCACACCCAAAATCCACAAAGTAGACTGTGCAAAGATGGCAGGGATCAAAGGACATAGCTGATTTCTAGGCCTCTCTTCCCCTGACCTGATTCCCTCGGAATCCTATCCATCTCCTCCTGAAGTTCACCACCAACTTCTCTGTGTGCTGATCTTGCACAGGACCAGCATCAGAAGCAAAATCCACCATACCTGCCTTCCCAGTAATAAAGGTATAATTAGCACTTCTGGAAATGTTTCCGACAGAACATCTATTAGTGCAAGAAAACCAAATGCAAATGACTGACAACACTGTTGAACGCTCTGGTTTAGTGGCAGAAATGTGACTCCTTTAAAAACACTACTTCATCAAAACTGTTACAAAGCTTCTTTTGCAAAAAAGCCATTGCTGCGATTTGCTACGCGACAAGACCGCAACTCCTCGCCAGCCCAAACACTCAGCCACCCAATTCTGTCAAGAACAGTGATGAAAAAGGGCATTTGCCACCAGCCTGTCAGATCGAGGCACACCATAGCTCACCCGGAGAAGCCGGAACAGAGATTTTTCCCACTCCAGCCCCAAGCACAAATCTCAGCATATGCCCAAGGTGACACTTTTGTAATTGTTAGGGAGTAAGAGTTTAGAAGGCTCCTACAAACAATACAAATGCTTCCAAAGTTGTTGACAGTAACCAAAGAGTTTTGGAATTTAACCCCAGGCTTTCACTAATGAATACTATTATCACTAAACTTAACAAAAAAGGCAAAACCAGGCAGAATTTCTACCTAAAGACTGCCAGTTGAACTCCAAGGAAAATACCTAAACAACCACAAAGAGAGATGAAACTTATGCCAAATGTTATCATATTCATGTCTAGAGAAAAAGTTGCAAGCGTTACATCATTTTGTTCCTTATTGTTGCTCCACGTGTAGCGCCATGTGGGAAAACTGTATGCTTATTATTCTCCCTACAGAAAAAGGGTCTTTGTGTAATCTCACCAATATTCTTTTACACCGAATATTTGTGGTGATAGTCATCTATCCTAACCTGAAAATGTAATACCCTTGCAAAATCAGACAGCACTTGTCCTCACCCGCATAAACTTGGAGTTTCTGAAGCGTGGCTCGTTGTAGTTTGCACTAGAACTCCAGTGTGTTAACAAGGTTTAGAAAGACAGTGTAACTGAGGTAATCCAACAATGTTGTGTGAGAAAAGTCAGTGTCTGGGGTTTAACATTGGCACGGAGACACAGTAATCGTTTTTTCTGAGCTCAAACTAAGCATAAACGCCACTTGTAAAGGCTTTGAGTTTTTACTTACAGACCAACAGGAGAGGATATTCTGACAGATTTGAAGCTTCTTCTGCCTTTTTGCCCACAGCACTGCCTGCCTCGCTCGAACCACCACCCTGGCCGTTCCTTAGGGGCTCCAGGAGCACGCACATCTTGAAGACTGGGCCCTACAACAGCGTTAACCTCCCAAAACCTCTGGGTTTATTAATGTCTGACGGTTTCCATGACGACCGGCACTTCGGCACGACCCCTCCCGGCCTCCGTCCCTCCGGCCGCTGAAGGCGCGCGAAGATCCGCGATCCCAGGCCGCGCTCTGGGCAGCTGCCTCCGAACCGCGGCTTGGGCGGCCCCTGCGGTGCGGCAGGAGGCGCCTGCACCCATCGTTTCGGGGCTGCGGCTCCGCGGGTCGGAACGGTGAGGCGGCGGGTCCCGCGTACCCCACGGAACGGCGGGAACGGGGCGCCCGGGCAAGCACCGCCCATCGCCGCCGCGCGGTGGTGGCGCAGGCGCGGGTCGCGGTCCGCCATGAAGCCGGCGCCGGTGTCCAACTGCGAGCGGCGCTTCCTCCTGCGCGCCATCGAGGAGGGGAAGGTGCGGCCCCGGCTTCCCCTTCCCCGCACCCTGCAGCGGCACCGGCCGCCCCTGCCCCTTCGCCCCGCGGGGGGACGGCGCGTTAACCGGGTGTGCATGTGTGTGTGTGTCTCTGGGCCCGCAGCGCCTGGACGGGCGGCAGTGCTATGACTACCGGAACGTGCGCATCTCCTTCGGCACCGAATACGGCTGCTGCATCGTGGAGCTGGGGAAGACCAGGTTGTGTGCGGGGAGGGGAGAGGGGCCTTCGGGCGTTGCGTTTCCGAACGGGCGGAGGCAAAACCTGTGTAGCGTTCAACGTGGGGCGTCCGAAAGCCCGCCGAGAGAGAGCGCAGTAAACAAGAGCTGAGAGACCATGGAGGGGATGGGGGGGGGGAGGAGGGAAGGGGTGGGGTTTCTGCGGTGAGTGTAGGTTGAAAATAGCGTATGTAAGACACAACTATTGTAATTTGTCGTCCCTTTAATTGCTGATTTCACACTTTGTGTTCAAACAGCCTTTTCTGTATTGTGGGAAAGTGGAATACGTGCGCTTACGTAAGCGTTTAGTTATAGATTCCCATGTGTTTGAGTCTATTTTTAGTCCTCAGAGACAGGAAAATGTTCCGATTCCTACATTTCCTTTTCTCAGTTGCTGACAGGAGTTTAAATACATATGACAGGCATAGAACGAGAAACTGACAGGAGTGAGAAATACAAACTAAAACCCTAACTGCATGCTTTTTCAAAGTGTATGTTTTGTTTCTAGTGGTAGAAGGTTTTTCCCAGCTAAATTCCGTGACTCGGTGGTTTATTTACCTTTGCAGGGTTCTTGCACAAGTATCATGTGAGCTTGTTCCCCCCAAGCCAAATAGGCCGACAGAAGGTATACTTTTTGTTAATCTTGAGCTCTCACCGATGGCCGCACCTGGTCTTGAGCCTGGCAGGTATGTAGCTGTCCTAAAGAGACTACACAGGGGTGACAGAAGAGCCACTGGCATGGTTGCCCGTGGCAGGAGGGTTGGAACTAGGTGATCTTAAGGTCCTTTCCAACCCAAACCATTTAGTGATTCTATGATACAAGGAAGTGTAGAGCATAATCATACTCTATTGGGGTTAATTTTGTTTCGACAGGCAGTCTGACTTGCTGGTGAAACTAAACAGACAAATAGAGCGATGCCTGAGAAATTCCAGATGTATAGATACTGAATCTCTCTGCGTTGTTGCTGGTGAAAAGGTATGAAACCCCGTGAATTTCAAGCGGGTTTAAACTCAGAGATGCATATACTATGTTTTTTAGATGGTCCTTGTTTTGCAAGATAGAAATTCTGATAGTAGGTTAATGTAAAGATCCACATATCTGACTTTACAGGCATTTTTAACTTACGTATCTACATAGGCTTTCTGAAGTGGTTGGGACCCTGCACACTCAAGTATTTTCTTTGCAGAATAAAGTTTAAATTATACTTAAGTGTTACATATTTTGTCACAATTAAAACTAGTACACCGGTTATCTTGGAATATACTGAAATCATAGAAGGGATGGAAGGGTTGGAAGGGACCTTAAAAATCATCCAGTTCCAACCCCCCTGCCAGGGGCAGGGACACCTCGCACTAGACCAGGTTGCTCAAATCTTTCATCTTCTTAAGCAAAGACCTGAAGAACATGCGATGGTGGTTCTTATGGTTCAGAAAATGAAATCGTTTGGAAAACGATTACTTTAGTAACTTCTTTAGAATCCTGTCACAAATGACCAAGCAGCTGTGTATGGGTTTCTTCTCAGGTTTGGCAAATCCGGCTGGACGTGCACCTGTTAAATCATGACGGTAACATTATTGATGCTGCCAGCATAGCAGGGATTGTAGCTCTGTGTCATTTTCGCAGACCAGATGTGTCTGTGCAAGGAGAGGAAGTAACTGTGGTAAGTTGTACTGGTTTACATGAGGCATCTCAGGTAGCTGTTTGTTTCTAAAGGGGAGAATTAGATGTTTGGGTAAGCAGATAAACTCCAAGGTGCTTATGTTTTAGGATAGATATGTTGCTATTCAAAAATTGTAAGGGTAGTAAGGAAGCCTGCTGAATACAGAATTCTAGGAATATCAGTTTATGAGAATAATAATCGTAAAAGATCAAGTATTTTACAGTATTTCAACCAAGCATAAGGCTGATGAATATGCTGCATTTACGTGTGTGGTTAGTAAAGGGTAAGAATTGCACAAAAAGAATAAAAAGAATATTTGAAATATTTAGATGACAAAACATTTGTTAGCCTTTTTGTTTGTTTCTTATTTTTTAAAATGTCTTTGTACAGTATGTAATTTGAAAATTAAATGTGTTTTGTAAGTAATTGTCTTTCTGAACAAACTCTTTTTAAAGTACACTCCTGAGGAACGTGACCCTGTCCCCCTGAGCATCCACCACATGCCTATTTGTGTCAGCTTTGCCTTCTTCCAGCAAGGGTAAGATTTTTCAGGCTTTCAGCAAAAACAACTTATTCTGCAGAATTGAATTTTAAACACAGAAGAGTCCTAAAAATGTTTATATTGACAAGCCAATTTCTTAAAACACTTTCTGAAGTGATAGACACGACATAGAAAACTTTTTTTTTGGGGGGGGGTATACTCATAATTTCTAATACATAAACCAATTCCTTTGTTTAATTGTTTTAAGGGTAGTAACTCACCTAAAGCTTTTACTGTTGCCTTATCTTTAAAAACTTGATTATAGGACCTATTTATTAGTGGATCCAAGTGAACGTGAGGAACGTGTAATGGATGGTCTCCTTGTAATTGCCATGAATAAACATCAAGAGATTTGTACCATCGACTCTAGTGGAGGGATTGTGCTGATAAAGGATCAGGTAAATCTTTGCCTTGGCCAGCCTCTTGTATAGAAACTAGTTCCTGTGCTGTAATCTTGATATTGAAGTATCCTTCACACTTGGAAGCTAAGAAATCAATTACCTCTGTGATTTAATTGGAAAAGATTACGGATTTTTAGTCCTAATGGAAGAGCGTAGTACTGTGTATCATGCAGATTGTTGGGTCAGATCTTTCCCCCCCTGTGGGAGTCTGTAAATTAATTCAGACCACAGTCTCATGAATAGCTGGAGGCTGTTGCGTTAACCTTCTGCATCAACTCTATATCCAAGTCCCTCCTAGTAGCATACTATCTTTTATTTCAAGTGTTTGTGACTCCTGTCATGTTATACAGTTTAAAAATATCTTACTTTCATGATAGTAAACTGTTGTCATATGTATAACTAACAGGTTCTGAGATGCAGTAAAATAACAGCTGTTAAGGTTGCAGAAATAACAGAACTCATTCAAAAAGCGTTGGAGAATGACCAGAAAGTTAGGTGAGTGTTTTGGGAAGGAAGGGAAATGGGTGTTTTTTAAGAAACATATTAAAAAGTCAGCCTGTAGTTTGAACGGCAAATTGTTTTCACTTGTATTTGTTTTAAATAGCAAGTGCTTGTATATTTGAGCTTGAAAAGAGAAAACATTTTTAAGCGTGCAACATCCTGAAAAAATTAATGTCTTTGACTGAATGACTAGGAAAGAAGGTGGCAAGTTTGGCTTTGCAGAATCTATACCGAATCAAAAGATCACTGCCTTCAAAATGGAGAGTCCTGCTGTGGATACTAACAATGTGGAAGAACAAGCAGAAGAAATCATAACTAAAGCTGACCCGCCTTCAGAAGTGTATCTTTTCTGTTGTATTATTCAGGGGGAAGCCAGGCTTCCCAGCACCTGCATTAGCACTAGAAACTAAACACACATCCAAGAGTCCTCAGGGCTTAGATATACCTTAGATATAGCCTTCAGAGGAAACATCAACAGCACGTTGGGTTTGGTTCTCATTGCTTGTAGGTAACTTAATTCCTAGCCTAAAATGCAACACTGAGGTCTGAAGTGACCGACTGTTACAGTAACTGGAGTAGTAGTACTCTCTCTCACCTCTCCTTTAAGGATGTTCTTCCCTGGGGAGAAAAGATACAGCTTGAAAAAAACAAATGGTTTGCTCTCAGAATATGTCAAGTTTACCAGCAAACACCGAGATTTTTCTTAACGAGTTCAGTTTTGCCAATCCAATATTGCACACACCTGGGACAGCACAAATTGGGGAAGGAATAGAGAACTCCTGGGGAGACCTTGAAGAATCGGAGAGGGAAGAAACAGCGGAAGAGGAAGGTGAAGGTGATGCTACTGCCTTTGAATGCCAGAAAATGGAAACCGAGGATGCAAGTATGATGAAGGAAACTAAGATGGGTAAGCGTTTATCTTGGTATCACATGTGCTTCTTACATCACTTTATTAACATAAAGTGATTAAAATGTGAAAGAAGTCCTTAGTAAGGAATGAGAACCATTGTAGCCACTTTCCACTTGAGCTACACACGTCTGCTACTCTCACTTCACCAGGTCAGTTGTTTTCTTCAAAGTAAATACTGATTTCTGTAGTATATGGAGGGCTCCATATTAAAGAGTAACCACTCTGAATGTTTCTTGAAAAATGCTTGTCGTGGTTTAAGCCCAGCCCGCAACTGAGAACCACGCAGCCACTCGCTCACTCCCCCCTTTATCCCTCCCTGCTTCCTGAGGGATGGGGAGGAGAATCGAAAGAATGTAAACCCCATGGGTTGAGATAAGAACAGTCCAGTAACTAAGGTATAATACAAAACCACTACTGCTACCACCAATAATAATAATGATAAGGGAAAAAACAAGGGGAGAGAATATAAAACTAAAGAGGGAAAAAACAACAATAAACACAGTGATGCACAATACAATTGCTCACCACCTGCCGACCGATACCCAGCCTGACCCGAGCAGTGATCTGGTAACTCTCCCCAGTTTCTGTACAGGGCATGATGTGCTGTGGTATAGAATACCACAAAGGGAATACCCTTTGGCTAGTTTGGGTCAGGTGTCCTGTCTCTGCTTCCTCCTGGCTTGCTGTGCCCCTTCTCCCTAGCAAAGCATGAGACTCAAAAGTCCTTGATCGGGGTAAGAGCTACTGAGCAACGACTAAAACATCAGTGTGTTATCAGCATTGTTCTCAGACCAAAGCCAAAACACAGCACTGCACCAGCTACTAAAAAGGACAAAAATAACTCTTACAGATGAACCCAGGACAATGGTCTTACTAGTTATTTGTTGCAGAAGTTGTTTGTACAAAAATGATCACAGGTTTGTGGTTGGTTGGTTTGTTTTAGATGAACCTATTGTGCTGTCGGATAGTGAAGAGGAAGAAGTTGTCATTCTAGAGCCACAGGAACTACCGAAGAAAACAAGGTAACCATTATTTGAAATTAGGAGGGGAAAGAGGTTCGTAAGGAGTATTTTCAGGTAGCATAGGATTTGGCAAGGCCAAGAGAGGTCTCAGATGATCAAGGGGAATACAAAGATCACTGAAAGTGAGGAATTCTAAATCTAGGCTAGTTTGCTCCTGTCCCAGGAAGCCAGTCCTCCTCATCCTGGCTGACCTGCAGCCAGCTGAAATGCTTATAGATACTAATGAGGATTACTATAAGTATAGATACTTATAGATGACTAATGGTTCCAAAGGGAGCGAGAGCATAGAAGTAGATTTACAGCAGCTGCTCCTTACAGATGCTGCAGACGTCCTACCACGTCTTAACTTAATCTGAATCTTGTATTGCATCTTAAGTTTTTATCTCCTAGAAGCGAGATCGATTACAGTAGCTCTGCACTAGCCATGGAAACCCTTGTTGTTTCGTGTAGGACGAAGTTTGAACTTTGTGCTGAGAATGGTGGATGGATGCACTGTTACAGGCGATGAGCCTGTGTTTTCTTGAAGTAAAACCATTCAGTACATTTCTATGATAAAAGCGTTGTTTCTTCACAGAGCACACACCACCTTGAAACAAGGAAGTACAAGTAAGAAAGCATTTACCAAAAGAAGAAAAAAGAAGAGAGCTACTCATTAGAGCTGTCATCCCTCCTTCAGAAATGCTGTATAATTCATAGTTTGATCTATAGTTACTGAACTTACTTCTGTAGATAATTCTACATACTACCACTCCCTATCTGGTTCTGCTTTTGTGTGTATGTTATTAAATTGTTGTACACACGTTTACCTAAAAAAATAAAAAGCAAGAAAGTGAAATCTCACAATTAGCACACAGCTACAACAGTAAATTCACTCATTTGATTTCTACAGAGTGAGTGGCACAGATAAAAAGCATGCTTTTCATAACAAAACTCCCTCTGCCATTACTGAACTGAGGTGCACATAGTCACAAGTCAGGTGCTAAAAGTAATTATGGCTTGAGTTGAATGCCATGGAAAAACTTTATAAATAATTTTTATTATTCACACACTGCTCATGGAATTGGTAAACAAGCGGTCACCTGCGACAGGGTTTGCAAATTAGCAAACGCTTCACTAATCATAACGTCAAAGTTTCAACCTGGCTTTTTCTTGGGAGATAGATGGATTAGTCTATTTGCCGTTCTTTATGGTTTGTCGTTTTACCCTCCTTCCAAGCGCTGGGATTACTACTTGGCCGTGTGAGCCAGCCAGCCAAAAACATGGCACGCGCGCCTCCCGCGGACCTGCCCATCCGCAACACCCCCCCAACCAGAACCAAAAGCAAAAGCAAAAGGGGTCCGCCCGCTCCCGGCGCCTGGCCAAAGCCTCCCTCCAGCAGCCGCCACTGCCAGGCGCTCTCCCCTCCAGGTGCTAACCGAGCCCGACCCTGCTTAGCTTCCCAGAGGAGACGAGCTCGGAGCTTCGCAGGTTGCTGCGCTCGCCGAGCCGCCGCCACGCTCCCGCCCCGCGCTCCAGCCCCAGCGGCCCACGGCCCCGGCACGATTCTGACGCACACCCGCCCTGCGGCAACCCCCGCCCCGACCCGCCCCGCCGCGACCCCCCCGAGCAGCGCAGAGCCCCGCACAGCCCTGGCCCCGCCGCCCCCAAACAAATCCCCTCGCCCAAGCCACGCCACGCTCCCGCCCTCCCTCGCTCCCTCCCTCCCTCCCTGCCGCCCCCCCGCGAGAGCCGCACGGGCGCCCCCCGCACCCCCCGCAGAGCTGCCCCTCGCCAACAGCCCGGCCGCAGCAGCCCCACAAGGAAAAAAAGGGGGCCGGCAGCGCCTGAAAAAAGCCTACAGCACGCGGCCTTCCGCAGATAGGTCTCCTCCCTTGCACGGACGGATCCGATGCAAGGCAGGTCTCCCATCCTTGGACTAACCGAGCCCTACCCAGCTTAACTTCCGAAATCTGACGGGATCGGGCGCATTCAGGGTGGTGCCGCCGTAGGCCACCAGGAGCCCGCCAGCGGCGCACTTAGCTCGCCCCCGCCACGCTCCGGCCCAGCCCCACAGCCCCACCGCCTCACGGCACCGGGACGACCCCGACTGGGCGCCCCCGCCCCGGCCCGCCCTGCGGCAACACCCCCGAGCACAGAGCCCCGCACAGCCCTGGCCCCGCCGCCCCGACACACACCCGCTCGCCCGAGACACGCCACGCTCCCTCCCTTCCTGCCGCCCGCCAGGAACATGGCACGGCCGACCCCGTTGTGCCGACCTGCCCCTCCGCAACTCCCCACCGACAACAAGGGGGCCGCCGTCGCCCGCACGGGCCCCCACGGACTGCCAAAAGCCTACAGCGCCCGGCATTCCCGGGCGCTCTCCCATCCAAGCACTACCCGAGCCCGACCCTGCCTGACATTTCCCCCCTTCCAAAGTCTGCAAAATCATTTCACTGCTTTCATTCCAACCTTGAAATGTTTCTTTTTAGGGCTTAGTGGTGGCAGTCATTCTAGGGTAGTGGGACTCTTCGGAATTCATTCTTGTTCGTCTGGTGCTCTGGCCGCTGCTTGGATGATCATTCCATTCAAGGCAGTCTTCCTCTTTAGCTGCCTTTGGAAACACCAGTAGATCGAAAGAATTGTTCAAAAGGTTATCAACATGGCTAATGCAGTGCTAATCGGTGCTTCCGTCCCTCACCTCCAATTCCATCCTAAGCCCTTGAAGATTTGCTCTCTCCAGCTTTCTTGGATGTCTTGGTGAAGCTTTCCAGTATTCTCTTCTACCTTTTGCAAGAAGTCATGCTCCGCATCTCCAGTCCCGTTCCGCATGTGGATACAACGACGATCAATTCTAGCTTTCCAGTAGCCGCAAACCCCACGCTCTTGAAGCAAGAGCATAGCCAAAGCCATTCTCTTTCTTGAAAGCCATCCTTGAAGTTGCCTGTCATTGTAAATTCAAGTCCTTCAATCCTTTGCTGCTTGTATTTGCTAGCCTTTCTACTCGTCCCAGTAGTTGACACATGCATGCCCCGTTCTCCTCTATCGCCAAAGGAGTCAGCAAAGACTCCAAAGCCCAAGTAACTTCCACTCCAGCCGAAGGCTCATTCCACTTTTCATCTGTTTCTGGCCTCTTCACCCGTTCCGATTGTCAGGTTTCTAATGCTCCTCTCCAAGGAGTTGTCTTCCAGGTTGGACAGGACATGGCGCCGGCATGCCTCCTGTTATTTCTCTTCCTTTTGCCATCTAGAGGGAAGCGAGCTGCACAGGTCCCATCGCTCTTGCAATTGGTAAACAAGCGCTCACCTGTGACACGACCTGCAAATTAGCAAACTCTTGCATTAATCCTAACGCCAAAATTTCACCCTGGCTTTTTCTTGGCAGCTAGATGGATTGGTCTCTTTCTATTTGCCTTTCATTTCTCATTTCTTTCCTCGCCAGCTTTTGCCTGCTTCACTTGCCATCTCGTCAGGATTAAGGTCTGCAATCGGAGCAGAAGTCCATCCCAATTTCAAGAGATTGCGAGGTCTTGCTATTTCTCCCCCTGCTGCAGCTTTTACCACAAAACTGGCTCCCGCTGACACCCAAACCGATATCCGTTCTCCCCACGTTTGAAAAGGAGACGCAAAACTAGACCTAGTTCAGAGTCAATTTTGAGCTCTTCTCGTATCCCCATTGACAATTTCCCACCACGGTGGGGCTTTCTTCACCCTAGTGCAGTGTAGCCCTGCTTCTGATTCAGCTCTCCTGGTGGCAAAAGGGCCAGTGGGAGCGCCTGAGGCCATTGCAAGTTACTTTCCTGACCTGTTTGACTAATCTGTCTTTTCACTGGTTGATTCATTCATTCTTTCTCCTTTGATACTGGATTGGGGCCTCCAAGGCGAACGCAAGTGCCAAGTAATTCCCAGCATTTTACTAACGCCCTGGACCACTTCTGCAATCCAATGCGGACCTCTAGTCAAAGCTATTCCCATAGGCACCCCAGCTCTTGGGAGAAGTTCCTGCAATAGCCACTTCATGACTTCTTTGCCTTGATTGCTCCCACAGCGGAAGGCTTCTGGCCACCCTGCAAAAGTCTCAGCCCCTACCAAAATCTACCCATACCCCTTTGGCCCAGGTACTTCTGACAAATCCGTTTGCCAAGAGTCTCCTGCTTCCATTCCTCATTGCCATCTTCCCTTTTGAACCTTTCTCTTTACAACCGGATGGGTTTGTAAACCTAGTCCACACTTTGCAGTTGTCATTTTAACTCTTGCTAGCGTTTTGACTGGTCCTAGGTGCCTCTTTCAAGGGGCCACTAATGCTTCTGCTCCGCAGGGCCCTTCTTTCTGGTTTGTCTGTCGTCTTGCCCTCCTTCCGAGCGCTGGGATTACTACTTGGCCGTGGGAGCCAGCCAGCCAGCCAAAAACATGGCACTCGCGCCCCCCGCGGACCTGCCCCTCCGCAACACCCCCCCAACCAGAACCAAAAGCAAAAGCAAAAGAAAAAGCAAAAGGGGTCCGCCCGCTCCCGGCGCCTGGCCAAAGCCTCCCTCCAGCAGCCGCCACTGCCAGGCGCTCTCCCCTCCAGGTGCTAACCGAGCCCGACCCTGCTTAGCTTCCCAGAGGAGACGAGCTCGGAGCTTCGCAGGTTGCTGCGCTCGCCGAGCCGCCGCCACGCTCCCGCCCCGCGCTCCAGCCCCAGCGGCCCACGGCCCCGGCACGATTCTGACGCACACCCGCCCTGCGGCAACCCCCGCCCCGCCCCGACCCGCCCCGCCGCAACCCCCCCGAGCAGCGCAGAGCCCCGCACAGCCCTGGCCCCGCCGCCCCCAAACAAATCCCCTCGCCCAAGCCACGCCACGCTCCCGCCCTCCCTGGCTCGCTCCCTCCCTCCCTGCCGCCCCCCTGCGAGAGCCGCACGGGCGCCCCCCGCACCCCCCGCAGAGCTGCCCCTCGCCAACAGCCCGGCCGCAGCAGCCCCACAAGGAAAAAAAGGGGGCCGGCAGCGCCTGAAAAAAGCCTACAGCACGCGGCCTTCCGCAGATAGGTCTCCTCCCTTGCACGGACGGATCCGATGCAAGGCAGGTCTCCCATCCTTGGACTAACCGAGCCCTACCCAGCTTAACTTCCGAAATCTGACGGGATCGGGCGCATTCAGGGTGGTGCCGCCGTAGGCCACCAGGAGCCCGCCAGCGGCGCACTTAGCTCGCCCCCGCCACGCTCCGGCCCAGCCCCACAGCCCCACCGCCTCACGGCACCGGGACGACCCCGACTGGGCGCCCCCGCCCCGGCCCGCCCTGCGGCAACACCCCCGAGCACAGAGCCCCGCACAGCCCTGGCCCCGCCGCCCCGACACACACCCGCTCGCCCGAGACACGCCACGCTCCCTCCCTTCCTGCCGCCCGCCAGGAACATGGCACGGCCGACCCCGTTGTGCCGACCTGCCCCTCCGCAACTCCCCACCGACAACAAGGGGGCCGCCGTCGCCCGCACGGGCCCCCACGGACTGCCAAAAGCCTACAGCGCCCGGCATTCCCGGGCGCTCTCCCATCCAAGCACTACCCGAGCCCGACCCTGCCTGACATTTCCCCCCTTCCAAAGTCTGCAAAATCATTTCACTGCTTTCATTCCAACCTTGAAATGTTTCTTTTTAGGGCTTAGTGGTGGCAGTCATTCTAGGGTAGTGGGACTCTTCGGAATTCATTCTTGTTCGTCTGGTGCTCTGGCCGCTGCTTGGATGATCATTCCATTCAAGGCAGTCTTCCTCTTTAGCTGCCTTTGGAAACACCAGTAGATCGAAAGAATTGTTCAAAAGGTTATCAACATGGCTAATGCAGTGCTAATCGGTGCTTCCGTCCCTCACCTCCAATTCCATCCTAAGCCCTTGAAGATTTGCTCTCTCCAGCTTTCTTGGATGTCTTGGTGAAGCTTTCCAGTATTCTCTTCTACCTTTTGCAAGAAGTCATGCTCCGCATCTCCAGTCCCGTTCCGCATGTGGATACAACGACGATCAATTCTAGCTTTCCAGTAGCCGCAAACCCCACGCTCTTGAAGCAAGAGCATAGCCAAAGCCATTCTCTTTCTTGAAAGCCATCCTTGAAGTTGCCTGTCATTGTAAATTCAAGTCCTTCAATCCTTTGCTGCTTGTATTTGCTAGCCTTTCTACTCGTCCCAGTAGTTGACAGATGCATTCCCCGTTCTCCTCTATCGCCAAAGGAGTCAGCAAAGACTCCAAAGCCCAAGTAACTTCCACTCCAGCCGAAGGCTCATTCCACTTTTCATCTGTTTCTGGCCTCTTCACCCGTTCCGATTGTCAGGTTTCTAATGCTCCTCTCCAAGGAGTTGTCTTCCAGGTTGGACAGGACATGGCGCCGGCATGCCTCCTGTTATTTCTCTTCCTTTTGCCATCTAGAGGGAAGCGAGCTGCACAGGTCCCATCGCTCTTGCAATTGGTAAACAAGCGCTCACCTGTGACACGTCCTGCAAATTAGCAAACTCTTGCATTAATCCTAACGCCAAAATTTCACCCTGGCTTTTTCTTGGCAGCTAGATGGATTGGTCTCTTTCTATTTGCCTTTCATTTCTCATTTCTTTCCTCGCCAGCTTTTGCCTGCTTCACTTGCCATCTCGTCAGGATGAAGGTCTGCAATCGGAGCAGAAGTCCATCCCAATTTCAAGAGATTGCGAGGTCTTGCTATTTCTCCCCCTGCTGCAGCTTTTACCACAAAACTGGCTCCCGCTGACACCCAAACCGATATCCGTTCTCCCCACGTTTGAAAAGGAGACGCAAAACTAGACCTAGTTCAGAGTCAATTTTGAGCTCTTCTCGTATCCCCATTGACAATTTCCCACCACGGTGGGGCTTTCTTCACCCTAGTGCAGTGTAGCCCTGCTTCTGATTCAGCTCTCCTGGTGGCAAAAGGGCCAGTGGGAGCGCCTGAGGCCATTGCAAGTTACTTTCCTGACCTGTTTGACTAATCTGTCTTTTCACTGGTTGATTCATTCATTCTTTCTCCTTTGATACTGGATTGGGGCCTCCAAGGCGAACGCAAGTGCCAAGTAATTCCCAGCATTTTACTAACGCCCTGGACCACTTCTGCAATCCAATGCGGACCTCTAGTCAAAGCTATTCCCATAGGCACCCCAGCTCTTGGGAGAAGTTCCTGCAATAGCCACTTCATGACTTCTTTGCCTTGATTGCTCCCACAGCGGAAGGCTTCTGGCCACCCTGCAAAAGTCTCAGCCCCTACCAAAATCTACCCATACCCCTTTGGCCCAGGTACTTCTGACAAATCCGTTTGCCAAGAGTCTCCTGCTTCCATTCCTCATTGCCATCTTCCCTTTTGAACCTTTCTCTTTACAACCGGATGGGTTTGTAAACCTAGTCCACACTTTGCAGTTGTCATTTTAACTCTTGCTAGCGTTTTGACTGGTCCTAGGTGCCTCTTTCAAGGGGCCACTAATGCTTCTGCTCCGCAGGGCCCTTCTTTCTGGTTTGTCTGTCGTCTTGCCCTCCTTCCGAGCGCTGGGATTACTACTTGGCCGTGGGAGCCAGCCAGCCAGCCAAAAACATGGCACTCGCGCCCCCCGCGGACCTGCCCCTCCGCAACACCCCCCCAACCAGAACCAAAAGCAAAAGCAAAAGAAAAAGCAAAAGGGGTCCGCCCGCTCCCGGCGCCTGGCCAAAGCCTCCCTCCAGCAGCCGCCACTGCCAGGCGCTCTCCCCTCCAGGTGCTAACCGAGCCCGACCCTGCTTAGCTTCCCAGAGGAGACGAGCTCGGAGCTTCGCAGGTTGCTGCGCTCGCCGAGCCGCCGCCACGCTCCCGCCCCGCGCTCCAGCCCCAGCGGCCCACGGCCCCGGCACGATTCTGACGCACACCCGCCCTGCGGCAACCCCCGCCCCGACCCGCCCCGCCGCGACCCCCCCGAGCAGCGCAGAGCCCCGCACAGCCCTGGCCCCGCCGCCCCCAAACAAATCCCCTCGCCCAAGCCACGCCACGCTCCCGCCCTCCCTGGCTCGCTCCCTCCCTCCCTGCCGCCCCCCCGCGAGAGCCGCACGGGCGCCCCCCGCACCCCCCGCAGAGCTGCCCCTCGCCAACAGCCCGGCCGCAGCAGCCCCACAAGGAAAAAAGGGGGCCGGCAGCGCCTGAAAAAAGCCTACAGCACGCGGCCTTCCGCAGATAGGTCTCCTCCCTTGCACGGACGGATCCGATGCAAGGCAGGTCTCCCATCCTTGGACTAACCGAGCCCTACCCAGCTTAACTTCCGAAATCTGACGGGATCGGGCGCATTCAGTGGTGGCCGCGTAGGCCACCAGGAGCCCGAGCGGGCGC